>NW_026947485.1:152195076-153515576 GCF_034190915.1 Cavia porcellus | reverse complement strand
AGTGAGAAAAACATAACGGGGTGGTGCGCATTGTATGGGTGTGTGTTACATTACATTCAGTAGTAGGAGTGAGAAAAACATCACGGGGTGGTGCGCATTGTATGGGTGTGTGTTACATTACATTCACTAGTAGCAGTGAGAAAAACATCACGGGGTGGTGCGCATTGTATGGGCGTGTGTTACATTACATTCACTAGTAGCAGTGAGAAAAACATCACGGGGTGGTGCGCATTGTATGGGTGTGTGTTACATTACATTCACTAGTAGGAGTGAGAAAAACATCACGGGGTGGTGCGCATTGTATGGGTGTGTGTTACATTACATTCACTAGTAGGAGTGAGAAAAACATCACGGGGTGGTGCGCATTGTATGGGTGTGTGTTACTTTAGATTCACTAGTAGGAGTGAGAAAAACATCACGGGGTGGGGCGCATTGTATGGGTGTGTGTTACATTAGATTCACTAGTAGGAGTGAGAAAAACATCTCGGGGTGGTGCGCATTGTATGGATGTGTGTTACATTACATTCACTAGTAGGAGTGAGAAAAACATCACGGGGTTGTGCGCATTGTATGGGTGTGTGTTACATTACATTCACTAGTAGGAGTGAGAAAAACATCACGGGGTGGTGCGCATTGTATGGGTGTGTGTTACATTACATTCACTAGTAGGAGTGAGAAAAACATCACGGGGTGGTGCGCATTGTATGGGTGTGTGTTACATTACATTCACTACTAGGAGTGAGAAAAACCTCACGGGGTGGTGCGCATTGTATGGGTGTGTGTTACATTACATTCACTAGTAGGAGTGAAAAAAAACATCACGGGGTGGTGCGCATTGTATGGGTGTGTGTTACATTACATTCACTAGTAGGAGTGAGAAAAACATGACGGGGTGGTGTGAATCGGAGGATCTGAATTAGGATAGGCAGTGATTGGCAATGTAGGATGGAGAAAAGCACCGCGGGGTGGTCAGCATGGGGAGGTCAGGGAACATGCAGTGGCAATGTAGGATAGGATTCTGAAAAACATCGCGGGGTGGTGCGCATTGTATGGGTGTGTGTTACATTAGATTCACTAGTAGGAGTGAGAAAAAAATCACGGGGTGGTGCGCATTGTATGGGTGTGTGTTACATTACATTCACTAGTAGGAGTGAGAAAAACATCATGGGGTGGTGCGCATTGTATGGGTGTGTGTTACATTACATTCACTAGTAGGAGTGAGAAAAATATCACGGGGTGGTGCGCATTGTATGGGTGTGTGTTACATTACATTCACTAGTAGGAGTGAGAAAAACATGACGGGGTGGTGTTAATCGGAGGGTCTGAATTAGGATAGGCAGTGATTGGCAATGTAGGATGGAGAAAAGCACCGCGGGGTGGTCAGCATGGGGAGGTCAGGGAACATGCAGTGGCAATGTAGGATAGGATTCTGAAAAACATCGCGGGGTGGTGCGAATTGTATGGGTGTGTGTTACATTAGATTCACTAGTAGGAGTGAGAAAAAAATCACGGGGTGGTGCGCATTGTATGGGTGTGTGTTACATTACATTCACTAGTAGCAGTGAGAAAAACATCACGGGGTGGTGCGCATTGTATGGGTGTGTGTTACATTACATTCCCTAGTAGTAGTGAGAAAAACATCACGGGGTGGTGCGCATTGTATGGGTGTGTGTTACTTTAGATTCACTAGTAGGAGTGAGAAAAACATCATGGTGTGGTGCGTATTGTATGGGTGTGTGTTACATTAGATTCACTAGTAGGAGTGAGAAAAACATCACGGGGTCGTGCGCATTGTATGGGTGTGTGTTACATTACATTCACTAGTAGGAGTGAGAAAAACATCACGGGGTGGTGCGCATTGTATGGGTGTGTGTTACATTACATTCACTTGTAGGATTGAGAAAAACATCACGGGGTGGTGCGCATTGTATGGGTGTGTGTTACATTAGATTCACTAGTAGCAGTGAGAAAAACATCACGGGGTGGTGCGCATTGTATGGGTGTGTGTTACATTACATTCAGTAGTAGGAGTGAGAAAAACATCACGGGGTGGTGCGCATTGTATGGGTGTGTGTTACATTACATTCACTAGTAGCAGTGAGAAAAACATCACGGGGTGGTGCGCATTGTATGGGCGTGTGTTACATTACATTCACTAGTAGCAGTGAGAAAAACATCACGGGGTGGTGCGCATTGTATGCGTGTGTGTTACATTACATTCACTAGTAGGAGTGAGAAAAACATCACGGGGTGGTGCGCATTGTATGGGTGTGTGTTACATTACATTCACTAGTAGCAGTGAGAAAAACATCACGGGGTGGTGCGCATTGTATGGGTGTGTGTTACATTACATTCCCTAGTAGGAGTGAGCAAAACATCACGGGGTGGTGCGCATTGTATGGGTGTGTGTTACTTTAGATTCACTAGTAGGAGTGAGAAAAACATCACGGTGTGGTGCGTATTGTATGGGTGTGTGTTACATTACATTCACTAGTAGGAGTGAGAAAAACATGACGGGGTGGTGTGAATCGGAGGGTCTTAATTAGGATAGGCAGTGATTGGCAATGTAGGATGGAGAAAAGCACCACGGGGTGGTCAGAATGTGGAGGTCAGGAACATGCAGTGGCAATGTAGGATAGGATTCTGAAAAACATCGCGGGGTGGTGCGAATTGTATGGGTGTGTGTTACATTAGATTCACTAGTACGAGTGAGAAAAACATCACGGGGTGGTGCGCATTGTATGGGTGTGTGTTACATTACATTCACTAGTAGGAGTGAGAAAAACATCACCGGGTGGGGCGCATTGTATGGGTGTGTGTTACATTACATTCACTAGTAGGAGTGAGAAAAACATCACGGGGTGGTGCGCATTGTATGGGTGTGTGTTACATTACATTCACTAGTAGGAGTGAGAAAAACATGAAGGGGTGGTGTTAATCGGAGGGTCTGAATTAGGATAGGCAGTGATTGGCAATGTAGGATGGAGAAAAGCACCGCGGGGTGGTTAGCATGGGGAGGTCAGGGAACATGCAGTGGCAATGTAGGATAGGATTCTGAAAAACATCGCGGGGTGGTGCGAATTGTATGGGTGTGTGTTACATTAGATTCACTAGTAGGAGTGAGAAAAAAATCACGGGGTGGTGCGCATTGTATGGGTGTGTGTTACATTACATTCACTAGTAGGAGTGAGAAAAACATCACGGGGTGGTGCACATTGTATGGGTGTGTGTTACATTACATCAACTAGTAGGAGTGAGAAAAACATCACGGTGTGGTGCGCATTGTATGGGTGTGTGTTACATTACATTCACTAGTAGGAATGAGAAAAACATCACCAGGTGGTGCGCATTGTATGGGTGTGTGTTACATTACATTCACTAGTAGGAGTGAGAAAAACATCACGGGGTGGTGCGCATTGTATGGGTGTGTGTTACATTACATTAACTACTAGGAGTGAGAAAATCCTCACGGGGTGGTGTGCATTGTATGGGTGTGTGTTACATTACATTCACTAGTAGGAGTGAGAAAAACATCACGGGGTGGTGCGCATTGTATGGGTGTGTGTTACATTACATTCACTAGTAGGAGTGGGAAAAACATCACGGGGTGGTGCGCATTGTATGGGTGTGTGTTACATTAGATTCACTAGTAGGAGTGGGAAAAACATCCCGGGGTGGTGCGCATTGTATGGGTGTGTGTTACATTACATTCACTAGTAGGAGTGAGAAAAACTTCACGGGGTGGTGCGCATTGTATGGGTGTGTGTTACATTACATACACTAGTAGGACTGAGAAAAACATCACGGGGTTTTGCGCATTGTATGGGTGTGTGTTACATTACATTCACTAGTAGGAGTCAGAAAAACATCACGGGGTGGTGCGCATTGTATGGGTGTGTGTTACATTACATTCACTAGTAGGAGTGAGAAAAACATCACGGGGTGGTGCGCATTGTATGGGTGTGTGTTACATTACATTCACTAGTAGCAGTGAGAAAAACATCACGGGGTGGTGCGCATTGTATGGGTGTGTGTTACATTACATTCACTAGTAGGAGTGAGAAAGACATCATGGGGTGGTGCGCATTGTATGGGTGTGTGTTACATTACATTCCCTAGTAGGAGTGAGAAAAACATCACGGGGTGGTGCGCATTGTATGGGTGTGTGTTACTTTAGATTCACTAGTAGGAGTGAGAAAAACATCACGGTGTGGTGCGTATTTATGGGTGTGTGTTACATTAGATTCACTAGTAGGAGTGAGAAAAATATCACAGGGTCGTGCGCATTGTATGGGTGTGTGTTACATTACATTCACTAGTAGGAGTGAGAAAAACATCACGGGGTGGTGCGCATTGTATGGGTGTGTGTTACATTACATTCACTAGTAGGATTGAGAAAAACATCACGGGGTGGTGCGCATTGTATGGGTGTGTGTTACATTAGATTCACTAGTAGCAGTGAGAAAAACATAACGGGGTGGTGCGCATTGTATGGGTGTGTGTTACATTACATTCAGTAGTAGGAGTGAGAAAAACATCACGGGTTGGTGCGCATTGTATGGGTGTGTGTTACATTACATTCACTAGTAGCAGTGAGAAAAACATCACGGGGTGGTGCGCATTGTATGGGCGTGTGTTACATTACATTCACTAGTAGCAGTGAGAAAAACATCACGGGGTGGTGCGCATTGTATGGGTGTGTGTTACATTACATTCACTAGTAGGAGTGAGAAAAACATCACGGGGTGGTGCGCATTGTATGGGTGTGTGTTACATTACATTCACTAGTAGGAGTGAGAAAAACATCACGGGGTGGTGCGCATTGTATGGGTGTGTGTTACTTTAGATTCACTAGTAGGAGTGAGAAAAACATCACGGGGTGGGGCGCATTGTATGGGTGTGTGTTACATTAGATTCACTAGTAGGAGTGAGAAAAACATCTCGGGGTGGTGCGCATTGTATGGATGTGTGTTACATTACATTCACTAGTAGGAGTGAGAAAAACATCACGGGGTTGTGCGCATTGTATGGGTGTGTGTTACATTACATTCACTAGTAGGAGTGAGAAAAACATCACGGGGTGGTGCGCATTGTATGGGTGTGTGTTACATTACATTCACTAGTAGGAGTGAGAAAAACATCACGGGGTGGTGCGCATTGTATGGGTGTGTGTTACATTACATTCACTACTAGGAGTGAGAAAAACATCACGGGGTGGTGCGCATTGTATGGGTGTGTGTTACATTACATTCACTAGTAGGAGTGAAAAAAACATCACGGGGTGGTGCGCATTGTATGGGTGTGTGTTACATTACATTCACTAGTAGGAGTGAGAAAAACATGACGGGGTGGTGTGAATCGGAGGATCTGAATTAGGATAGGCAGTGATTGGCAATGTAGGATGGAGAAAAGCACCGCGGGGTGGTCAGCATGGGGAGGTCAGGGAACATGCAGTGGCAATGTAGGATAGGATTCTGAAAAACATCGCGGGGTGGTGCGCATTGTATGGGTGTGTGTTACATTAGATTCACTAGTAGGAGTGAGAAAAAAATCACGGGGTGGTGCGCATTGTATGGGTGTGTGTTACATTACATTCACTAGTAGGAGTGAGAAAAACATCACGGGGTGGTGCGCATTGTATGGGTGTGTGTTACATTACATTCACTAGTAGGAGTGAGAAAAATATCACGGGGTGGTGCGCATTGTATGGGTGTGTGTTACATTACATTCACTAGTAGGAGTGAGAAAAACATGACGGGGTGGTGTTAATCGGAGGGTCTGAATTAGGATAGGCAGTGATTGGCAATGTAGGATGGAGAAAAGCACCGCGGGGTGGTCAGCATGGGGAGGTCAGGGAACATGCAGTGGCAATGTAGGATAGGATTCTGAAAAACATCGCGGGGTGGTGCGAATTGTATGGGTGTGTGTTACATTAGATTCACTAGTAGGAGTGAGAAAAAAATCACGGGGTGGTGCGCATTGTATGGGTGGGTGTTACATTACATTCACTAGTAGCAGTGAGAAAAACATCACGGGGTGGTGCGCATTGTATGGGGGTGTGTTACATTACATTCCCTAGTAGTAGTGAGAAAAACATCACGGGGTGGTGCGCATTGTATGGGTGTGTGTTACTTTAGATTCACTAGTAGGAGTGAGAAAAACATCACGGTGTGGTGCGTATTGTATGGGTGTGTGTTACATTAGATTCACTAGTAGGAGTGAGAAAAACATCACGGGGTCGTGCGCATTGTATGGGTGTGTGTTACATTACATTCACTAGTAGGAGTGAGAAAAACATCACGGGGTGGTGCGCATTGTATGGGTGTGTGTTACATTACATTCACTAGTAGGATTGGGAAAAACATCACGGGGTGGTGCGCATTGTATGGGTGTGTGTTACATTAGATTCACTAGTAGCAGTGAGAAAAACATAACGGGGTGGTGCGCATTGTATGGGTGTGTGTTACATTACATTCAGTAGTAGGAGTGAGAAAAACATCACGGGGTGGTGCGCATTGTATGGGTGTGTGTTACATTACATTCACTAGTAGCAGTGAGAAAAACATCACGGGGTGGTGCGCATTGTATGGGCGTGTGTTACATTACATTCACTAGTAGCAGTGAGAAAAACATCACGGGGTGGTGCGCATTGTATGCGTGTGTGTTACATTACATTCACTAGTAGGAGTGAGAAAAACATCACGGGGTGGTGCGCATTGTATGGGTGTGTGTTACATTACATTCACTAGTAGGAGTGAGAAAAACATCACGGGGTGGTGCGCATTGTATGGGTGTGTGTTACTTTAGATTCACTAGTAGGAGTGAGAAAAACATCACGGGGTGGGGCGCATTGTATGGGTGTGTGTTACATTAGATTCACTAGTAGGAGTGAGAAAAACATCTCGGGGTGGTGGGCATTGTATGGATGTGTGTTACATTACATTCACTAGTAGGAGTGAGAAAAACATCACGGGGTTGTGCGCATTGTATGGGTGTGTGTTACATTACATTCACTAGTAGGAGTGAGAAAAACATCACGGGGTGGTGCGCATTGTATGGGTGTGTGTTACATTACATTCACTAGTAGGAGTGAGAAAAACATCACGGGGTGGTGCGCATTGTATGGGTGTGTGTTACATTACATTCAGTAGTAGGAGTGAGAAAAACCTCACGGGGTGGTGCGCATTGTATGGGTGTGTGTTACATTACATTCACTAGTAGGAGTGAAAAAAACATCACGGGGTGGTGCGCATTGTATGGGTGTGTGTTACATTACATTCACTAGTAGGAGTGAGAAAAACATGACGGGGTGGTGTGAATCGGAGGGTCTGAATTAGGATAGGCAGTGATTGGCAATGTAGGATGGAGAAAAGCACCGCGGGGTGGTCAGCATGGGGAGGTCAGGGAACATGCAGTGGCAATGTAGGATAGGATTCTGAAAAACATCGCGGGGTGGTGCGCATTGTATGGGTGTGTGTTACATTAGATTCACTAGTAGGAGTGAGAAAAAAATCACGGGGTGGTGCGCATTGTATGGGTGTGTGTTACATTACATTCACTAGTAGGAGTGAGAAAAACATCACGGGGTGGTGCGCATTGTATGGGTGTGTGTTACATTACATTCACTAGTAGGAGTGAGAAAAACATCACGGGGTGGTGCGCATTGTATGGGTGTGTGTTACATTACATTCAGTAGTAGGAGTGAGAAAAACATGACGGGGTGGTGTTAATCGGAGGGTCTGAATTAGGATAGGCAGTGATTGGCAATGTAGGATGGAGAAAAGCACCGCGGGGTGGTCAGCATGGGGAGGTCAGGGAACATGCAGTGGCAATGTAGGATAGGATTCTGAAAAACATCGCGGGGTGGTGCGAATTGTATGGGTGTGTGTTACATTAGATTCACTAGTAGGAGTGAGAAAAAAATCACGGGGTGGTGCGCATTGTATGGGTGTGTGTTACATTACATTCACTAGTAGCAGTGAGAAAAACATCACGGGGTGGTGCGCATTGTATGGGTGTGTGTTACATTACATTCCCTAGTAGGAGTGAGAAAAACATCACGGGGTGGTGCGCATTGTATGGGTGTGTGTTACTTTAGATTCACTAGTAGGAGTGAGAAAAACATCACGGTGTGGTGCGTATTGTATGGGTGTGTGTTACATTAGATTCACTAGTAGGAGTGAGAAAAACATCACGGGGTCGTGCGCATTGTATGGGTGTGTGTTACATTACATTCACTAGTAGGAGTGAGAAAAACATCACGGGGTGGTGCGCATTGTATGGGTGTGTGTTACATTACATTCACTAGTAGGATTGAGAAAAACATCACGGGGTGGTGCGCATTGTATGGGCGTGTGTTACATTAGATTCACTAGTAGCAGTGAGAAAAACATCACGGGGTGGTGCGCATTGTATGCGTGTGTGTTACATTACATTCACTAGTAGGAGTGAGAAAAACATCACGGGGTGGTGCGCATTGTATGGGTGTGTGTTACATTACATTCACTAGTAGGAGTGAGAAAAACATCACGGGGTGGTGCGCATTGTATGGGTGTGTGTTACTTTAGATTCACTAGTAGGAGTGAGAAAAACATCACAGTGTGGTGCGTATTGTATGGGTGTGTGTTACATTAGATTCACTAGTAGGAGTGAGAAAAACATCACGGGGTCGTGCGCATTGTATGGGTGTGTGTTACATTACATTCACTAGTAGGAGTGAGAAAAACATCACGGGGTGGTGCGCATTGTATGGGTGTGTGTTACATTACATTCACTAGTAGGATTGGGAAAAACATCACGGGGTGGTGCGCATTGTATGGGTGTGTGTTACATTAGATTCACTAGTAGCAGTGAGAAAAACATAACGGGGTGGTGCGCATTGTATGGGTGTGTGTTACATTACATTCAGTAGTAGGAGTGAGAAAAACATCACGGGGTGGTGCGCATTGTATGGGTGTGTGTTACATTACATTCACTAGCAGCAGTGAGAAAAACATCACGGGGTGGTGCGCATTGTATGGGCGTGTGTTACATTACATTCACTAGTAGCAGTGAGAAAAACATCACGGGGTGGTGCGCATTGTATGCGTGTGTGTTACATTACATTCACTAGTAGGAGTGAGAAAAACATCACGGGGTGGTGCGCATTGTATGGGTGTGTGTTACATTACATTCACTAGTAGGAGTGAGAAAAACATCACGGTGTGGTGCGCATTGTATGGGTGTGTGTTACTTTAGATTCACTAGTAGGAGTGAGAAAAACATCACGGGGTGGGGCGCATTGTATGGGTGTGTGTTACATTAGATTCACTAGTAGGAGTGAGAAAAACATCTCGGGGTGGTGGGCATTGTATGGATGTGTGTTACATTACATTCACTAGTAGGAGTGAGAAAAACATCACGGGGTTGTGCGCATTGTATGGGTGTGTGTTACATTACATTCACTAGTAGGAGTGAGAAAAACATCACGGGGTGGTGCGGATTGTATGGGTGTGTGTTACTTTAGATTCACTAGTAGGAGTGAGAAAAACATCACGGTGTGGTGCGTATTGTATGGGTGTGTGTTACATTAGATTCACTAGTAGGAGTGAGAAAAACATCACGGGGTCGTGCGCATTGTATGGGTGTGTGTTACATTACATTCACTAGTAGGAGTGAGAAAAACATCACGGGGTGGTGCGCATTGTATGGGTGTGTGTTACATTACATTCACTAGTAGGATTGAGAAAAACATCACGGGGTGGTGCGCATTGTATGGGCGTGTGTTACATTAGATTCACTAGTAGCAGTGAGAAAAACATCACGGGGTGGTGCGCATTGTATGCGTGTGTGTTACATTACATTCACTAGTAGGAGTGAGAAAAACATCACGGGGTGGTGCGCATTGTATGGGTGTGTGTTACATTACATTCACTAGTAGGAGTGAGAAAAACATCACGGGGTGGTGCGCATTGTATGGGTGTGTGTTACTTTAGATTCACTAGTAGGAGTGAGAAAAACATCACAGTGTGGTGCGTATTGTATGGGTGTGTGTTACATTAGATTCACTAGTAGGAGTGAGAAAAACATCACGGGGTCGTGCGCATTGTATGGGTGTGTGTTACATTACATTCACTAGTAGGAGTGAGAAAAACATCACGGGGTGGTGCGCATTGTATGGGTGTGTGTTACATTACATTCACTAGTAGGATTGGGAAAAACATCACGGGGTGGTGCGCATTGTATGGGTGTGTGTTACATTAGATTCACTAGTAGCAGTGAGAAAAACATAACGGGGTGGTGCGCATTGTATGGGTGTGTGTTACATTACATTCAGTAGTAGGAGTGAGAAAAACATCACGGGGTGGTGCGCATTGTATGGGTGTGTGTTACATTACATTCACTAGTAGCAGTGAGAAAAACATCACGGGGTGGTGCGCATTGTATGGGCGTGTGTTACATTACATACACTAGTAGCAGTGAGAAAAACATCACGGGGTGGTGCGCATTGTATGCGTGTGTGTTACATTACATTCACTAGTAGGAGTGAGAAAAACATCACGGGGTGGTGCGCATTGTATGGGTGTGTGTTACATTACATTCACTAGTAGGAGTGAGAAAAACATCACGGGGTGGTGCGCATTGTATGGGTGTGTGTTACTTTAGATTCACTAGTAGGAGTGAGAAAAACATCACGGGGTGGGGCGCATTGTATGGGTGTGTGTCACATTAGATTCACTAGTAGGAGTGAGAAAAACATCTCGGGGTGGTGGGCATTGTATGGATGTGTGTTACATTACATTCACTAGTAGGAGTGAGAAAAACATCACGGGGTTGTGCGCATTGTATGGGTGTGTGTTACATTACATTCACTAGTAGGAGTGAGAAAAACATCACGGGGTGGTGCGCATTGTATGGGTGTGTGTTACATTACATTCACTAGTAGGAGTGAGAAAAACATCACGGGGTGGTGCGCATTGTATGGGTGTGTGTTACATTACATTCACTACTAGGAGTGAGAAAAACCTCACGGGGTGGTGCGCATTGTATGGGTGTGTGTTACATTACATTCACTAGTAGGAGTGAAAAAAACATCACGGGGTGGTGTGCATTGTATGGGTGTGTGTTACATTACATTCACTAGTAGGAGTGAGAAAAACATGACAGGGTGGTGTGAATCGGAGGGTCTGAATTAGGATAGGCAGTGATTGGCAATGTAGGATGGAGAAAAGCACCGCGGGGTGGTCAGCATGGGGAGGTCAGGGAACATGCAGTGGCAATGTAGGATAGGATTCTGAAAAACATCGCGGGGTGGTGCGCATTGTATGGGTGTGTGTTACATTAGATTCACTAGTAGGAGTGAGAAAAACATCACGGGGTGGTGCGCATTGTATGGGCGTGTGTTACATTACATTCACTAGTAGCAGTGAGAAAAACATCACGGGGTGGTGCGCATTGTATGCGTGTGTGTTACATTACATTCACTAGTAGGAGTGAGAAAAACATCACGTGGTGGTGCGCATTGTATGGGTGTCTGTTACATTACATTCACTAGTAGGAGTGAGAAAAACATCACGGGGTGGTGCGCATTGTATGGGTGTGTGTTACTTTAGATTCACTAGTAGGAGTGAGAAAAACATCACGGGGTGGGGCGCATTGTATGGGTGTGTGTTACATTCGATTCACTAGTAGGAGTGAGAAAAACATCTCGGGGTGGTTCGCATTGTATGGATGTGTGTTACATTACATTCACTAGTAGGAGTGAGAAAAACATCACGGGGTTGTGCGCATTGTATGGGTGTGTGTTACATTACATTCACTAGTAGGAGTGAGAAAAACATCACGGGGTGGTGCGCATTGTATGGGTGTGTGTTACATTACATTCACTAGTAGGAGTGAGAAAAACATCACGGGGTGGTGCGCATTGTATGGGTGTGTGTTACATTACATTAACTACTAGGAGTGAGAAAAACCTCACGGGGTGGTGCGCATTGTATGGGTGTGTGTTACATTACATTCATTAGTAGGAGTGAAAAAAACATCACGGGGTGGTGCGCATTGTATGGGTGTGTGTTACATTACATTCACTAGTAGGAGTGAGAAAAACATCACGGGGTGGTGCGCATTGTATGGGTGTGTGTTACATCACATTCACTAGTAGGATTGGGAAAAACATCACGGGGTGGTGCGCATTGTATGGGTGTGTGTTACATTAGATTCACTAGTAGCAGTGAGAAAAACATAACGGGGTGGTGCGCATTGTATGGGTGTGTGTTACATTACATTCAGTAG
This sequence comes from Cavia porcellus, assembly GCF_034190915.1. Classification (NCBI taxonomy): domain Eukaryota; kingdom Metazoa; phylum Chordata; class Mammalia; order Rodentia; family Caviidae; genus Cavia; species Cavia porcellus. Next base: position 153,503,306 of record NW_026947485.1, on the reverse strand, counting down.
TAGGAGTGAGAAAAACATCACGGGGTGGTGCGCATTGTATGGGCGTGTGTTACATTACATTCACTAGTAGCAGTGAGAAAAACATCACGGGGTGGTGCGCATTGTATGCGTGTGTGTTACATTACATTCACTAGTAGGAGTGAGAAAAACATCACGGGGTGGTGCGCATTGTATGGGTGTGTGTTACATTACATTCACTAGTAGGAGTGAGAAAAACATCACGGGGTGGTGCGCATTGTATGGGTGTGTGTTACATTACATTCACTACTAGGAGTGAGAAAAACCTCACGGGGTGGTGCGCATTGTATGGGTGTGTGTTACATTACATTCACTAGTAGGAGTGAAAAAAACATCACGGGGTGGTGCGCATTGTATGGGTGTGTGTTACATTACATTCACTAGTAGGAGTGAGAAAAACATGACGGGGTGGTGTGAATCGGAGGGTCTGAATTAGGATAGGCAGTGATTGGCAATGTAGGATGGAGAAAAGCACCGCGGGGTGGTCAGCATGGGGAGGTCAGGGAACATGCAGTGGCAATATAGGATAGGATTCTGAAAAACATCGCGGGGTGGTGCGCATTGTATGGGTGTGTGTTACATTAGATTCACTAGTAGGAGTGAGAAAAACATCACGGGGTGGTGCGCATTGTATGGGCGTGTGTTACATTACATTCACTAGTAGCAGTGAGAAAAACATCACGGGGTGGTGCGCATTGTATGCGTGTGTGTTACATTACATTCACTAGTAAGAGTGAGAAAAACATCACGGGGTGGTGCGCATTGTATGGGTGTCTGTTACATTACATTCACTAGTAGGAGTGAGAAAAACATCACGGGGTGGTGCGCATTGTATGGGTGTGTGTTACTTTAGATTCACTAGTAGGAGTGAGAAAAACATCACGGGGTGGGGCGCATTGTATGGGTGTGTGTTACATTAGATTCACTAGTAGGAGTGAGAAAAACATCTCGGGGTGGTTCGCATTGTATGGATGTGTGTTACATTACATTCACTAGTAGGAGTGAGAAAAACATCACGGGGTTGTGCGCATTGTATGGGTGTGTGTTACATTACATTCACTAGTAGGAGTGAGAAAAACATCACGGGGTGGTGCGCATTGTATGGGTGTGTGTTACATTACATTCACTAGTAGGAATGAGAAAAACCTCACGGGGTGGTGCGCATTGTATGGGTGTGTGTTACATTACATTAACTACTAGGAGTGAGAAAAACCTCACGGGGTGGTGCGCATTGTATGGGTGTGTGTTACATTACATTCATTAGTAGGAGTGAAAAAAACATCACGGGGTGGTGCGCATTGTATGGGTGTGTGTTACATTACATTCACTAGTAGGAGTGAGAAAAACATGACGGGGTGGTGTGAATCGGAGGGTCTGAATTAGGATAGGCAGTGATTGGCAATGTAGGATGGAGAAAAGCACCGCGGGGTGGTCAGCATGGGGAGGTCAGGGAACATGCAGTGGCAATGTAGGATAGGATTCTGAAAAACATCGCGGGGTGGTGCGCATTGTATGGGTGTGTGTTACATTAGATTCACTAGTAGGAGTGAGAAAAAAATCACGGGGTGGTGCGCATTGTATGGGTGTGTGTTACATTACATTCACTAGTAGGAGTGAGAAAAACATCACGGGGTGGTGCGCATTGTATGGGTGTGTGTTACATTACATTCACTAGTAGGAGTGAGAAAAACATCATGGGGTGGTGCGCATTGTATGGGTGTGTGTTACATTACATTCACTAGTAGGAGTGAAAAAAACATGACGGGGTGGTGTTAATCGGAGGGTCTGAATTAGGATAGGCAGTGATTGGCAATGTAGGATGGAGAAAAGCACCGCGGGGTGGTCAGCATGGGGAGGTCAGGGAACATGCAGTGGCAATGTAGGATAGGATTCTGAAAAACATCGCGGGGTGGTGCGAATTGCATGGGTGTGTGTTACATTAGATTCACTAGTAGGAGTGAGAAAAAAATCACGGGGTGGTGCGCATTGTATGGGTGTGTGTTACATTACATTCACTAGTAGCAGTGAGAAAAACATCACGGGGTGATGCGTATTGTATGGGTGTGTGTTACATTACATTCCCTAGTAGGAGTGAGAAAAACATCACGGGGTGGTGCGCATTGTATGGGTGTGTGTTACATTAGATTCACTAGTAGGAGTGAGAAAAACATCACGGGGTCGTGCGCATTGTATGGGTGTGTGTTACATTACATTCACTAGTAGGAGTGAGAAAAACATCACGGGGTGGTGCGCATTGTATGGGTGTGTGTTACATTACATTCACTAGTAGGATTGAGAAAAACATCACGGGGTGGTGCGCATTGTATGGGTGTGTGTTACATTAGATTCACTAGTAGCAGTGAGAAAAACATAACGGGGTGGTGCGCATTGTATGGGTGTGTGTTACATTACATTCAGTAGTAGGAGTGAGAAAAACATCACGGGGTGGTGCGCATTGTATGGGTGTGTGTTACATTACATTCACTAGTAGCAGTGAGAAAAACATCACGGGTTGGTGCGCATTGTATGGGTGTGTGTTACATTACATTCACTAGTAGCAGTGAGAAAAACATCACGGGGTGGTGCGCATTGTATGCGTGTGTGTTACATTACATTCACTAGTAGGAGTGAGAAAAACATCACGGGGTGGTGCGCATTGTATGGGTGTGTGTTACATTACATTCACTAGTAGGAGTGAGAAAAACATCACGGGGTGGTGCGCATTGTATGGGTGTGTGTTACTTTAGATTCACTAGTAGGAGTGAGAAAAACATCACGGGGTGGGTCGCATTGTATGGGTGTGTGTTACATTAGATTCACTAGTAGGAGTGAGAAAAACATCTCGGGGTGGTGCGCATTGTATGGATGTGTGTTACATTACATTCACTAGTAGGAGTGAGAAAAACATCACCCGGTTGTGCGCATTGTATGGGTGTGTGTTACATTACATTCACTAGTAGGAGTGAGAAAAACATCACGGGGTGGTGCGCATTGTATGGGTGTGTGTTACATTACATTCACTAGTAGGAGTCAGAAAAACATCACGGGGTGGTGCGCATTGTATGGGTGTGTGTTACATTACATTCACTACTAGGAGTGAGAAAAACCTCACGGGGTGGTGCGCATTGTATGGGTGTGTGTTACATTACATTCACTAGTAGGAGTGAAAAAAACATCACGGGGTGGTGCGCATTGTATGGGTGTGTGTTACATTACATTCACTAGTAGGAGTGAGAAAAACATGACGGGGTGGTGTGAATCGGAGGGTCTGAATTAAGATAGGCAGTGATTGGCAATGTAGGATGGAGAAAAGCACCGCGGGGTGGTCAGCATGGGGAGGTCAGGGAACATGCAGTGGCAATGTAGGATAGGATTCTGAAAAACATCGCGGGGTGGTGCGCATTGTATGGGTGTGTGTTACATTAGATTCACTAGTAGGAGTGAGAAAAAAATCACGGGGTGGTGCGCATTGTATGGGTGTGTGTTACATTACATTCACTAGTAGGAGTCAGAAAAACATCACGGGTGGTGCGCATTGTATGGGTGTGTGTTACATTACATTCACTAGTAGGAGTGAGAAAAACATCACGGGGTGGTGCGCATTGTATGGGTGTGTGTTACATTACATTCACTAGTAGCAGTGAGAAAAACATCACGGGGTGGTGCGCATTGTATGGGTGTGTGTTACATTACATTCACTAGTAGGAGTGAGAAAGACATCACGGGGTGGTGCGCATTGTATGGGTGTGTGTTACATTACATTCCCTAGTAGGAGTGAGAAAAACATCACGGGGTGGTGCGCATTGTATGGGTGTGTGTTACTTTAGATTCACTAGTAGGAGTGAGAAAAACATCACGGTGTGGTGCGTATTGTATGGGTGTGTGTTACATTAGATTCACTAGTAGGAGTGAGAAAAACATAACGGGGTGGTGTGAATCGGAGGGTCTGAATTAGGATAGGCAGTGATTGGCAATGTAGGATGGAGAAAAGCACCGCGGGGTGGTCAGCATGGGGAGGTCAGGGAACATGCAGTGGCAATGTAGGATAGGATTCTGAAAAACATCGCGGGGTGGTGCGCATTGTATGGGTGTGTGTTACATTAGATTCACTAGTAGGAATGAGAAAAAAATCACGGGGTGGTGCGCATTGTATGGATGTGTGTTACATTACATTCACTAGTAGGAGTGAGAAAAACATCACGGGGTTGTGCGCATTGTATGGGTGTGTGTTACATTACATTCACTAGTAGGAGTGAGAAAAACATCACGGGGTGGTGCGCATTGTATGGGTGTGTGTTACTTTAGATTCACTAGTAGGAGTGAGATAAACATCACGGGGTGGGGCACATTGTATGGGTGTGTGTTACATTAGATTCACTAGTAGGAGTGAGAAAAACATCTCGGGGTGGTGCGCATTGTATGGATGTGTGTTACATTACATTCACTAGTAGGAGTGAGAAAAACATCACGGGGTTGTGCGCATTGTATGGGTGTGTGTTACATTACATTCACTAGTAGGAGTGAGAAAAACATCACGGGGTGGTGCACATTGTATGGGTGTGTGTTACATTACATTCACTAGTAGGAGTGAGATAAACATCACGGGGTGGTGCGCATTGTATGGGTGTGTGTTACATTACATTCACTACTAGGAGTGAGAAAACCCTCACGGGGTGGTGCGCATTGTATGGGTGTGTGTTACATTACATTCACTAGTAGGAGTGAAAAAAACATCACGGGGTGGTGCGCATTGTATGGGTGTGTGTTACATTACATTCACTAGTAGGAGTGAGAAAAACATAACGGGGTGGTGTGAATCGGAGGGTCTGAATTAGGATAGGCAGTGATTGGCAATGTAGGATGGAGAAAAGCACCGCGGGGTGGTCAGCATGGGGAGGTCAGGGAACATGCAGTGGCAATGTAGGATAGGATTCTGAAAAACATCGCGGGGTGGTGCGCATTGTATGGGTGTGTGTTACATTAGATTCACTAGTAGGAATGAGAAAAAAATCACGGGGTGGTGCGCATTGTATGGGTGTGTGTTACATTACATTCACTAGTAGGAGTGAGAAAAACATCACGGGGTGGTGCGCATTGTATGGGTGTGTGTTACATTACATTCACTAGTAGGAGTGAGAAAAACATCACGGTGTGGTGCGCATTGTATGGGTGTGTGTTACATTACATTCACTAGTAGGAGTGAGAAAAACATGACGGGGTGGTGTTAATCGGAGGGTCTGAATTAGGATAGGCAGTGATTGGCAATGTAGGATGGAGAAAAGCACCGCGGGGTGGTCAGCATGGGGAGGTCAGGGAACATGCAGTGGCAATGTAGGATAGGATTCTGAAAAACATCGCGGGGTGGTGCGAATTGTATGGGTGTGTGTTACATTAGATTCACTAGTAGGAGTGAGAAAAAAATCACGGGGTGGTGCGCATTGTATGGGTGTGTGTTACATTACATTCACTAGTAGGAGTGAGAAAAACATCACGGGGTGGTGCGCATTGTATGGGTGTGTGTTACATTACATTCACTAGTAGGAGTGAGAAAAACATCACGGGGTGGTGCGCATTGTATGGGTGTGTGTTACATTACATTCAGTAGTAGGAGTGAGAAAAACATGACGGGGTGGTGTTAATCGGAGGGTCTGAATTAGGATAGGCAGTGATTGGCAATGTAGGATGGAGAAAAGCACCGCGGGGTGGTCAGCATGGGGAGGTCAGGGAACATGCAGTGGCAATGTAGGATAGGATTCTGAAAAACATCGCGGGGTGGTGCGAATTGTATGGGTGTGTGTTACATTAGATTCACTAGTAGGAGTGAGAAAAAAATCACGGGGTGGTGCGCATTGTATGGGTGTGTGTTACATTACATTCACTAGTAGCAGTGAGAAAAACATCACGGGGTGGTGCGCATTGTATGGGTGTGTGTTACATTACATTCCCTAGTAGGAGTGAGAAAAACATCACGGGGTGGTGCGCATTGTATGGGTGTGTGTTACTTTAGATTCACTAGTAGGAGTGAGAAAAACATCACGGTGTGGTGCGTATTGTATGGGTGTGTGTTACATTAGATTCACTAGTAGGAGTGAGAAAAACATCACGGGGTCGTGCGCATTGTATGGGTGTGTGTTACATTACATTCACTAGTAGGAGTGAGAAAAACATCACGGGGTGGTGCGCATTGTATGGGTGTGTGTTACATTACATTCACTAGTAGGATTGAGAAAAACATCACGGGGTGGTGCGCATTGTATGGGCGTGTGTTACATTAGATTCACTAGTAGCAGTGAGAAAAACATCACGGGGTGGTGCGCATTGTATGCGTGTGTGTTACATTACATTCACTAGTAGGAGTGAGAAAAACATCACGGGGTGGTGCGCATTGTATGGGTGTGTGTTACATTACATTCACTAGTAGGAGTGAGAAAAACATCACGGGGTGGTGCGCATTGTATGGGTGTGTGTTACTTTAGATTCACTAGTAGGAGTGAGAAAAACATCACAGTGTGGTGCGTATTGTATGGGTGTGTGTTACATTAGATTCACTAGTAGGAGTGAGAAAAACATCACGGGGTCGTGCGCATTGTATGGGTGTGTGTTACATTACATTCACTAGTAGGAGTGAGAAAAACATCACGGGGTGGTGCGCATTGTATGGGTGTGTGTTACATTACATTCACTAGTAGGATTGGGAAAAACATCACGGGGTGGTGCGCATTGTATGGGTGTGTGTTACATTAGATTCACTAGTAGCAGTGAGAAAAACATAACGGGGTGGTGCGCATTGTATGGGTGTGTGTTACATTACATTCAGTAGTAGGAGTGAGAAAAACATCACGGGGTGGTGCGCATTGTATGGGTGTGTGTTACATTACATTCACTAGTAGCAGTGAGAAAAACATCACGGGGTGGTGCGCATTGTATGGGCGTGTGTTACATTACATTCACTAGTAGCAGTGAGAAAAACATCACGGGGTGGTGCGCATTGTATGCGTGTGTGTTACATTACATTCACTAGTAGGAGTGAGAAAAACATCACGGGGTGGTGCGCATTGTATGGGTGTGTGTTACATTACATTCACTAGTAGGAGTGAGAAAAACATCACGGTGTGGTGCGCATTGTATGGGTGTGTGTTACTTTAGATTCACTAGTAGGAGTGAGAAAAACATCACGGGGTGGGGCGCATTGTATGGGTGTGTGTTACATTAGATTCACTAGTAGGAGTGAGAAAAACATCTCGGGGTGGTGGGCATTGTATGGATGTGTGTTACATTACATTCACTAGTAGGAGTGAGAAAAACATCACGGGGTTGTGCGCATTGTATGGGTGTGTGTTACATTACATTCACTAGTAGGAGTGAGAAAAACATCACGGGGTGGTGCGCATTGTATGGGTGTGTGTTACTTTAGATTCACTAGTAGGAGTGAGAAAAACATCACGGTGTGGTGCGTATTGTATGGGTGTGTGTTACATTAGATTCACTAGTAGGAGTGAGAAAAACATCACGGGGTCGTGCGCATTGTATGGGTGTGTGTTACATTACATTCACTAGTAGGAGTGAGAAAAACATCACGGGGTGGTGCGCATTGTATGGGTGTGTGTTACATTACATTCACTAGTAGGATTGAGAAAAACATCACGGGGTGGTGCGCATTGTATGGGCGTGTGTTACATTAGATTCACTAGTAGCAGTGAGAAAAACATCACGGGGTGGTGCGCATTGTAGGCGTGTGTGTTACATTACATTCACTAGTAGGAGTGAGAAAAACATCACGGGGTGGTGCGCATTGTATGGGTGTGTGTTACATTACATTCACTAGTAGGAGTGAGAAAAACATCACGGGGTGGTGCGCATTGTATGGGTGTGTGTTACTTTAGATTCACTAGTAGGAGTGAGAAAAACATCACAGTGTGGTGCGTATTGTATGGGTGTGTGTTACATTAGATTCACTAGTAGGAGTGAGAAAAACATCACGGGGTCGTGCGCATTGTATGGGTGTGTGTTACATTACATTCACTAGTAGGAGTGAGAAAAACATCACGGGGTGTTGCGCATTGTATGGGTGTGTGTTACATTACATTCACTAGTAGGATTGGGAAAAACATCACGGGGTGGTGCGCATTGTATGGGTGTGTGTTACATTAGATTCACTAGTAGCAGTGAGAAAAACATAACGGGGTGGTGCGCATTGTATGGGTGTGTGTTACATTACATTCAGTAGTAGGAGTGAGAAAAACATCACGGGGTGGTGCGCATTGTATGGGTGTGTGTTACATTACATTCACTAGTAGCAGTGAGAAAAACATCACGGGGTGGTGCGCATTGTATGGGCGTGTGTTACATTACATTCACTAGTAGCAGTGAGAAAAACATCACGGGGTGGTGCGCATTGTATGCGTGTGTGTTACATTACATTCACTAGTAGGAGTGAGAAAAACATCACGGGGTGGTGCGCATTGTATGGGTGTGTGTTACATTACATTCACTAGTAGGAGTGAGAAAAACATCACGGGGTGGTGCGCATTGTATGGGTGTGTGTTACTTTAGATTCACTAGTAGGAGTGAGAAAAACATCACGGGGTGGGGCGCATTGTATGGGTGTGTGTTACATTAGATTCACTAGTAGGAGTGAGAAAAACATCTCGGGGTGGTGGGCATTGTATGGATGTGTGTTACATCACATTCACTAGTAGGAGTGAGAAAAACATCACGGGGTTGTGCGCATTGTATGGGTGTGTGTTACATTACATTCACTAGTAGGAGTGAGAAAAACATCACGGGGTGGTGCGCATTGTATGGGTGTGTGTTACATTACATTCACTAGTAGGAGTGAGAAAAACATCACGGGGTGGTGCGCATTGTATGGGTGTGTGTTACATTACATTCACTACTAGGAGTGAGAAAAACCTCACGGGGTGGTGCGCATTGTATGGGTGTGTGTTACATTACATTCACTAGTAGGAGTGAAAAAAACATCACGGGGTGGTGCGCATTGTATGGGTGTGTGTTACATTACATTCACTAGTAGGAGTGAGAAAAACATGACAGGGTGGTGTGAATCGGAGGGTCTGAATTAGGATAGGCAGTGATTGGCAATGTAGGATGGAGAAAAGCACCGCGGGGTGGTCAGCATGGGGAGGTCAGGGAACATGCAGTGGCAATGTAGGATAGGATTCTGAAAAACATCGCGGGGTGGTGCGCATTGTATGGGTGTGTGTTACATTAGATTCACTAGTAGGAGTGAGAAAAACATCACGGGGTGGTGCGCATTGTATGGGCGTGTGTTACATTACATTCACTAGTAGCAGTGAGAAAAACATCACGGGGTGGTGCGCATTGTATGCGTGTGTGTTACATTACATTCACTAGTAGGAGTGAGAAAAACATCACGTGGTGGTGCGCATTGTATGGGTGTCTGTTACATTACATTCACTAGTAGGAGTGAGAAAAACATCACGGGGTGGTGCGCATTGTATGGGTGTGTGTTACTTTAGATTCACTAGTAGGAGTGAGAAAAACATCACGGGGTGGGGCGCATTGTATGGGTGTGTGTTACATTAGATTCACTAGTAGGAGTGAGAAAAACATCTCGGGGTGGTTCGCATTGTATGGATGTGTGTTACATTACATTCACTAGTAGAAGTGAGAAAAACATCACGGGGTTGTGCGCATTGTATGGGTGTGTGTTACATTACATTCACTAGTAGCAGTGAGAAAAACATCACGGGGTGGTGCGCATTGTATGGGTGTGTGTTACATTACATTCCCTAGTAGGAGTGAGAAAAACATCACGGGGTGGTGCGCATTGTATGGGTGTGTGTTACTTTAGATTCACTAGTAGGAGTGAGAAAAACATCACGGTGTGGTGCGTATTGTATGGGTGTGTGTTACATTAGATTCACTAGTAGGAGTGAGAAAAACATCACGGGGTCGTGCGCATTGTATGGGTGTGTGTTACATTACATTCACTAGTAGGAGTGAGAAAAACATCACGGGGTGGTGCGCATTGTATGGGTGTGTGTTACATTACATTCACTAGTAGGATTGAGAAAAACATCACGGGGTGGTGCGCATTGTATGGGCGTGTGTTACATTAGATTCACTAGTAGCAGTGAGAAAAACATCACGGGGTGGTGCGCATTGTATGCGTGTGTGTTACATTACATTCACTAGTAGGAGTGAGAAAAACATCACGGGGTGGTGCGCATTGTATGGGTGTGTGTTACATTACATTCACTAGTAGGAGTGAGAAAAACATCACGGGGTGGTGCGCATTGTATGGGTGTGTGTTACTTTAGATTCACTAGTAGGAGTGAGAAAAACATCACAGTGTGGTGCGTATTGTATGGGTGTGTGTTACATTAGATTCACTAGTAGGAGTGAGAAAAACATCACGGGGTCGTGCGCATTGTATGGGTGTGTGTTACATTACATTCACTAGTAGGAGTGAGAAAAACATCACGGGGTGGTGCGCATTGTATGGGTGTGTGTTACATTACATTCACTAGTAGGATTGGGAAAAACATCACGGGGTGGTGCGCATTGTATGGGTGTGTGTTACATTAGATTCACTAGTAGCAGTGAGAAAAACATAACGGGGTGGTGCGCATTGTATGGGTGTGTGTTACATTACATTCAGTAGTAGGAGTGAGAAAAACATCACGGGGTGGTGCGCATTGTATGGGTGTGTGTTACATTACATTCACTAGTAGCAGTGAGAAAAACATCACGGGGTGGTGCGCATTGTATGGGCGTGTGTTACATTACATTCACTAGTAGCAGTGAGAAAAACATCACGGGGTGGTGCGCATTGTATGCGTGTGTGTTACATTACATTCACTAGTAGGAGTGAGAAAAACATCACGGGGTGGTGCGCATTGTATGGGTGTGTGTTACATTACATTCACTAGTAGGAGTGAGAAAAACATCACGGTGTGGTGCGCATTGTATGGGTGTGTGTTACTTTAGATTCACTAGTAGGAGTGAGAAAAACATCACGGGGTGGGGCGCATTGTATGGGTGTGTGTTACATTAGATTCACTAGTAGGAGTGAGAAAAACATCTCGGGGTGGTGGGCATTGTATGGATGTGTGTTACATTACATTCACTAGTAGGAGTGAGAAAAACATCACGGGGTTGTGCGCATTGTATGGGTGTGTGTTACATTACATTCACTAGTAGGAGTGAGAAAAACATCACGGGGTGGTGCGCATTGTATGGGTGTGTGTTACTTTAGATTCACTAGTAGGAGTGAGAAAAACATCACGGTGTGGTGCGTATTGTATGGGTGTGTGTTACATTAGATTCACTAGTAGGAGTGAGAAAAACATCACGGGGTCGTGCGCATTGTATGGGTGTGTGTTACATTACATTCACTAGTAGGAGTGAGAAAAACATCACGGGGTGGTGCGCATTGTATGGGTGTGTGTTACATTACATTCACTAGTAGGATTGAGAAAAACATCACGGGGTGGTGCGCATTGTATGGGCGTGTGTTACATTAGATTCACTAGTAGCAGTGAGAAAAACATCACGGGGTGGTGCGCATTGTAGGCGTGTGTGTTACATTACATTCACTAGTAGGAGTGAGAAAAACATCACGGGGTGGTGCGCATTGTATGGGTGTGTGTTACATTACATTCACTAGTAGGAGTGAGAAAAACATCACGGGGTGGTGCGCATTGTATGGGTGTGTGTTACTTTAGATTCACTAGTAGGAGTGAGAAAAACATCACAGTGTGGTGCGTATTGTATGGGTGTGTGTTACATTAGATTCACTAGTAGGAGTGAGAAAAACATCACGGGGTCGTGCGCATTGTATGGGTGTGTGTTACATTACATTCACTAGTAGGAGTGAGAAAAACATCACGGGGTGTTGCGCATTGTATGGGTGTGTGTTACATTACATTCACTAGTAGGATTGGGAAAAACATCACGGGGTGGTGCGCATTGTATGGGTGTGTGTTACATTAGATTCACTAGTAGCAGTGAGAAAAACATAACGGGGTGGTGCGCATTGTATGGGTGTGTGTTACATTACATTCAGTAGTAGGAGTGAGAAAAACATCACGGGGTGGTGCGCATTGTATGGGTGTGTGTTACATTACATTCACTAGTAGCAGTGAGAAAAACATCACGGGGTGGTGCGCATTGTATGGGCGTGTGTTACATTACATTCACTAGTAGCAGTGAGAAAAACATCACGGGGTGGTGCGCATTGTATGCGTGTGTGTTACATTACATTCACTAGTAGGAGTGAGAAAAACATCACGGGGTGGTGCGCATTGTATGGGTGTGTGTTACATTACATTCACTAGTAGGAGTGAGAAAAACATCACGGGGTGGTGCGCATTGTATGGGTGTGTGTTACTTTAGATTCACTAGTAGGAGTGAGAAAAACATCACGGGGTGGGGCGCATTGTATGGGTGTGTGTTACATTAGATTCACTAGTAGGAGTGAGAAAAACATCTCGGGGTGGTGGGCATTGTATGGATGTGTGTTACATCACATTCACTAGTAGGAGTGAGAAAAACATCACGGGGTTGTGCGCATTGTATGGGTGTGTGTTACATTACATTCACTAGTAGGAGTGAGAAAAACATCACGGGGTGGTGCGCATTGTATGGGTGTGTGTTACATTACATTCACTAGTAGGAGTGAGAAAAACATCACGGGGTGGTGCGCATTGTATGGGTGTGTGTTACATTACATTCACTACTAGGAGTGAGAAAAACCTCACGGGGTGGTGCGCATTGTATGGGTGTGTGTTACATTACATTCACTAGTAGGAGTGAAAAAAACATCACGGGGTGGTGCGCATTGTATGGGTGTGTGTTACATTACATTCACTAGTAGGAGTGAGAAAAACATGACAGGGTGGTGTGAATCGGAGGGTCTGAATTAGGATAGGCAGTGATTGGCAATGTAGGATGGAGAAAAGCACCGCGGGGTGGTCAGCATGGGGAGGTCAGGGAACATGCAGTGGCAATGTAGGATAGGATTCTGAAAAACATCGCGGGGTGGTGCGCATTGTATGGGTGTGTGTTACATTAGATTCACTAGTAGGAGTGAGAAAAACATCACGGGGTGGTGCGCATTGTATGGGCGTGTGTTACATTACATTCACTAGTAGCAGTGAGAAAAACATCACGGGGTGGTGCGCATTGTATGCGTGTGTGTTACATTACATTCACTAGTAGGAGTGAGAAAAACATCACGTGGTGGTGCGCATTGTATGGGTGTCTGTTACATTACATTCACTAGTAGGAGTGAGAAAAACATCACGGGGTGGTGCGCATTGTATGGGTGTGTGTTACTTTAGATTCACTAGTAGGAGTGAGAAAAACATCACGGGGTGGGGCGCATTGTATGGGTGTGTGTTACATTAGATTCACTAGTAGGAGTGAGAAAAACATCTCGGGGTGGTTCGCATTGTATGGATGTGTGTTACATTACATTCACTAGTAGAAGTGAGAAAAACATCACGGGGTTGTGCGCATTGTATGGGTGTGTGTTACATTACATTCACTAGTAGGAGTGAGAAAAACATCACGGGGTGGTGCGCATTGTATGGGTGTGTGTTACATTACATTCACTAGTAGGAGTGAGAAAAACATCACGGGGTGGTGCGCATTGTATGGGTGTGTGTTACATTACATTAACTACTAGGAGTGAGAAAAACCTCACGGGGTGGTGCGCATTGTATGGGTGTGTGTTACATTACATTCATTAGTAGGAGTGAAAAAAACATCACGGGGTGGTGCGCATTGTATGGGTGTGTGTTACATTACATTCACTAGTAGGAGTGAGAAAAACATCACGGGGTGGTGCGCATTGTATGGGTGTGTGTTACATCACATTCACTAGTAGGATTGGGAAAAACATCACGGGGTGGTGCGCATTGTATGGGTGTGTGTTACATTAGATTCACTAGTAGCAGTGAGAAAAACATAACGGGGTGGTGCGCATTGTATGGGTGTGTGTTACATTACATTCAGTAGTAGGAGTGAGAAAAACATCACGGGGTGGTGCGCATTGTATGGGTGTGTGTTACATTACATTCACTAGTAGCAGTGAGAAAAACATCACGGGGTGGTGCGCATTGTATGGGCGTGTGTTACATTACATTCACTAGTAGCAGTGAGAAAAACATCACGGGGTGGTGCGCATTGTATGCGTGTGTGTTACATTACATTCACTAGTAGGAGTGAGAAAAACATCACGGGGTGGTGCGCATTGTATGGGTGTGTGTTACATTACATTCACTAGTAGGAGTGAGAAAAACATCACGGGGTGGTGCGCATTGTATGGGTGTGTGTTACTTTAGATTCACTAGTAGGAGTGAGAAAAACATCACGGGGTGGGGCGCATTGTATGGGTGTGTGTTACATTAGATTCACTAGTAGGAGTGAGAAAAACATCTCGGGGTGGTGGGCATTGTATGGATGTGTGTTACATTACATTCACTAGTAGGAGTGAGAAAAACATCACGGGGTTGTGCGCATTGTATGGGTGTGTGTTACATTACATTCACTAGTAGGAGTGAGAAAAACATCACGGGGTGGTGCGCATTGTATGGGTGTGTGTTACATTACATTCACTAGTAGGAGTGAGAAAAACATCACGGGGTGGTGCGCATTGTATGGGTGTGTGTTACATTACATTCACTACTAGGAGTGAGAAAAACCTCACGGGGTGGTGCGCATTGTATGGGTGTGTGTTACATTACATTCACTAGTAGGAGTGAAAAAAACATCACGGGGTGGTGCGCATTGTATGGGTGTGTGTTACATTACATTCACTAGTAGGAGTGAGAAAAACATGACGGGGTGGTGTGAATCGGAGGGTCTGAATTAGGATAGGCAGTGATTGGCAATGTAGGATGGAGAAAAGCACCGCGGGGTGGTCAGCATGGGGAGGTCAGGGAACATGCAGTGGCAATGTAGGATAGGATTCTGAAAAACATCGCGGGGTGGTGCGCATTGTATGGGTGTGTGTTACATTAGATTCACTAGTAGGAGTGAGAAAAACATCACGGGGTGGTGCGCATTGTATGGGCGTGTGTTACATTACATTCACTAGTAGCAGTGAGAAAAACATCACGGGGTGGTGCGCATTGTATGCGTGTGTGTTACATTACATTCACTAGTAGGAGTGAGAAAAACATCACGGGGTGGTGCGCATTGTATGGGTGTCTGATACATTACATTCACTAGTAGGAGTGAGAAAAACATTACGGGGTGGTGCGCATTGTATGGGTGTGTGTTACTTTAGATTCACTAGTAGGAGTGAGAAAAACATCACGGGGTGGGGCGCATTGTATGGGTGTGTGTTACATTAGATTCACTAGTAGGAGTGAGAAAAACATCTCGGGGTGGTTCGCATTGTATGGATGTGTGTTACATTACATTCACTAGTAGGAGTGAGAAAAACATCACGGGGTTGTGCGCATTGTATGGGTGTGTGTTACATTACATTCACTAGTAGGAGTGAGAAAAACATCACGGGGTGGTGCGCATTGTATGGGTGTGTGTTACATTACATTCACTAGTAGGAATGAGAAAAACATCACGGGGTGGTGCGCATTGTATGGGTGTGTGTTACATTACATTAACTACTAGGAGTGAGAAAAACCTCACGGGGTGGTGCGCATTGTATGGGTGTGTGTTACATTACATTCATTAGTAGGAGTGAAAAAAACATCACGGGGTGGTGCGCATTGTATGGGTGTGTGTTACATTACATTCACTAGTAGGAGTGAGAAAAACATGACGGGGTGGTGTGAATCGGAGGGTCTGAATTAGGATAGGCAGTGATTGGCAATGTAGGATGGAGAAAAGCACCGCGGGGTGGTCAGCATGGGGAGGTCAGGGAACATGCAGTGGCAATGTAGGATAGGATTCTGAAAAACATCGCGGGGTGGTGCGCATTGTATGGGTGTGTGTTACATTAGATTCACTAGTAGGAGTGAGAAAAAAATCACGGGGTGGTGCGCATTGTATGGGTGTGTGTTACATTACATTCACTAGTAGGAGTGAGAAAAACATCACGGGGTGGTGCGCATTGTATGGGTGTGTGTTACATTACATTCACTAGTAGGAGTGAGAAAAACATCACGGGGTGGTGCGCATTGTATGGGTGTGTGTTACATTACATTCACTAGTAGGAGTGAAAAAAACATGACGGGGTGGTGTTAATCGGAGGGTCTGAATTAGGATAGGCAGTGATTGGCAATGTAGGATGGAGAAAAGCACCGCGGGGTGGTCAGCATGGGGAGGTCAGGGAACATGCAGTGGCAATGTAGGATAGGATTCTGAAAAACATCGCGGGGTGGTGCGAATTGTATGGGTGTGTGTTACATTAGATTCACTAGTAGGAGTGAGAAAAAAATCACGGGGTGGTGCGCATTGTATGGGTGTGTGTTACATTACATTCACTAGTAGCAGTGAGAAAAACATCACGGGGTGATGCGTATTGTATGGGTGTGTGTTACATTACATTCCCTAGTAGGAGTGAGAAAAACATCACGGGGTGGTGCGCATTGTATGGGTGTGTGTTACATTAGATTCACTAGTAGGAGTGAGAAAAACATCACGGGGTCGTGCGCATTGTATGGGTGTGTGTTACATTACATTCACTAGTAGGAGTGAGAAAAACATCACGGGGTGGTGCGCATTGTATGGGTGTGTGTTACATTACATTCACTAGTAGGATTGAGAAAAACATCACGGGGTGGTGCGCATTGTATGGGTGTGTGTTACATTAGATTCACTAGTAGCAGTGAGAAAAACATAACGGGGTGGTGCGCATTGTATGGGTGTGTGTTACATTACATTCAGTAGTAGGAGTGAGAAAAACATCACGGGGTGGTGCGCATTGTATGGGTGTGTGTTACATTACATTCACTAGTAGCAGTGAGAAAAACATCACGGGGTGGTGCGCATTGTATGGGCGTGTGTTACATTACATTCACTAGTAGCAGTGAGAAAAACATCACGGGGTGGTGCGCATTGTATGCGTGTGTGTTACATTACATTCACTAGTAGGAGTGAGAAAAACATCACGGGGTGGTGCGCATTGTATGGGTGTGTGTTACATTACATTCACTAGTAGGAGTGAGAAAAACATCACGGGGTGGTGCGCATTGTATGGGTGTGTGTTACTTAGATTCACTAGTAGGAGTGAGAAAAACATCACGGGGTGGGTCGCATTGTATGGGTGTGTGTTACATTAGATTCACTAGTAGGAGTGAGAAAAACATCTCGGGGTGGTGCGCATTGTATGGATGTGTGTTACATTACATTCACTAGTAGGAGTGAGAAAAACATCACGGGGTTGTGCGCATTGTATGGGTGTGTGTTACATTACATTCACTAGTAGGAGTGAGAAAAACATCACGGGGTGGTGCGCATTGTATGGGTGTGTGTTACATTACATTCACTAGTAGGAGTCAGAAAAACATCACGGGGTGGTGCGCATTGTATGGGTGTGTGTTACATTACATTCACTACTAGGAGTGAGAAAAACCTCACGGGGTGGTGCGCATTGTATGGGTGTGTGTTACATTACATTCACTAGTAGGAGTGAAAAAAACATCACGGGGTGGTGCGCATTGTATGGGTGTGTGTTACATTACATTCACTAGTAGGAGTGAGAAAAACATGACGGGGTGGTGTGAATCGGAGGGTCTGAATTAAGATAGGCAGTGATTGGCAATGTAGGATGGAGAAAAGCACCGCGGGGTGGTCAGCATGGGGAGGTCAGGGAACATGCAGTGGCAATGTAGGATAGGATTCTGAAAAACATCGCGGGGTGGTGCGCATTGTATGGGTGTGTGTTACATTAGATTCACTAGTAGGAGTGAGAAAAAAATCACGGGGTGGTGCGCATTGTATGGGTGTGTGTTACATTACGTTCACTAGTAGGAGTCAGAAAAACATCACGGGTGGTGCGCATTGTATGGGTGTGTGTTACATTACATTCACTAGTAGGAGTGAGAAAAACATCACGGGGTGGTGCGCATTGTATGGGTGTGTGTTACATTACATTCACTAGTAGCAGTGAGAAAAACATCACGGGGTGGTGCGCATTGTATGGGTGTGTGTTACATTACATTCACTAGTAGGAGTGAGAAAGACATCACGCGGTGGTGCGCATTGTATGGGTGTGTGTTACATTACATTCCCTAGTAGGAGTGAGAAAAACATCACGGGGTGGTGCGCATTGTATGGGTTTGTGTTACTTTAGATTCACTAGTAGGAGTGAGAAAAACATCACGGTGTGGTGCGTATTGTATGGGTGTGTGTTACATTAGATTCACTAGTAGGAGTGAGAAAAACATAACGGGGTGGTGTGAATCGGAGGGTCTGAATTAGGATAGGCAGTGATTGGCAATGTAGGATGGAGAAAAGCACCGCGGGGTGGTCAGCATGGGGAGGTCAGGGAACATGCAGTGGCAAAGTAGGATAGGATTCTGAAAAACATCGCGGGGTGGTGCGCATTGTATGGGTGTGTGTTACATTAGATTCACTAGTAGGAATGAGAAAAAAATCACGGGGTGGTGCGCATTGTATGGATGTGTGTTACATTACATTCACTAGTAGGAGTGAGAAAAACATCACGGGGTTGTGCGCATTGTATCGGTGTGTGTTACATTACATTCACTAGTAGGAGTGAGAAAAACATCACGGGGTGGTGCGCATTGTATGGGTGTGTGTTACTTTAGATTCACTAGTAGGAGTGAGATAAACATCACGGGGTGGGGCACATTGTATGGGTGTGTGTTACATTAGATTCACTAGTAGGAGTGAGAAAAACATCTCGGGGTGGTGCGCATTGTATGGATGTGTGTTACATTACATTCACTAGTAGGAGTGAGAAAAACATCACGGGGTTGTGCGCATTGTATGGGTGTGTGTTACATTACATTCACTAGTAGGAGTGAGAAAAACATCACGGGGTGGTGCGCATTGTATGGGTGTGTGTTACATTACATTCACTAGTAGGAGTGAGATAAACATCACGGGGTGGTGCGCATTGTATGGGTGTGTGTTACATTACATTCACTACTAGGAGTGAGAAAACCCTCACGTGGTGGTGCGCATTGTATGGGTGTGTGTTACATTACATTCACTAGTAGGAGTGAAAAAAACATCACGGGGTGGTGCGCATTGTATGGGTGTGTGTTACATTACATTCACTAGTAGGAGTGAGAAAAACATAACGGGGTGGTGTGAATCGGAGGGTCTGAATTAGGATAGGCAGTGATTGGCAATGTAGGATGGAGAAAAGCACCGCGGGGTGGTCAGCATGGGGAGGTCAGGGAACATGCAGTGGCAATGTAGGATAGGATTCTGAAAAACATCGCGGGGTGGTGCGCATTGTATGGGTGTGTGTTACATTAGATTCACTAGTAGGAATGAGAAAAAAATCACGGGGTGGTGCGCATTGTATGGGTGTGTGTTACATTACATTCACTAGTAGGAGTGAGAAAAACATCACGGGGTGGTGCGCATTGTATGGGTGTGTGTTACATTACATTCACTAGTAGGAGTGAGAAAAACATCACGGTGTGGTGCGCATTGTATGGGTGTGTGTTACATTACATTCACTAGTAGGAGTGAGAAAAACATGACGGGGTGGTGTTAATCGGAGGGTCTGAATTAGGATAGGCAGTGATTGGCAATGTAGGATGGAGAAAAGCACCGCGGGGTGGTCAGCATGGGGAGGTCAGGGAACATGCAGTGGCAATGTAGGATAGGATTCTGAAAAACATCGCGGGGTGGTGCGAATTGTATGGGTGTGTGTTACATTAGATTCACTAGTAGGAGTGAGAAAAAAATCACGGGGTGGTGCGCATTGTATGGGTGTGTGTTACATTACATTCACTAGTAGCAGTGAGAAAAACATCACGGTGTGGTGCGCATTGTATGGGTGTGTGTTACATTACATTCCCTAGTAGGAGTGAGAAAAACATCACGGGGTGGTGCGCATTGTATGGGTGTGTGTTACTTTAGATTCACTAGTAGGAGTGAGAAAAACATCACGGTGTGGTGCGTATTGTATGGGTGTGTGTTACATTAGATTCACTAGTAGGAGTGAGAAAAACATCACGGGGTCGTGCGCATTGTATGGGTGTGTGTTACATTAGATTCACTAGTAGCAGTGAGAAAAACATAACGGGGTGGTGCGCATTGTATGGGTGTGTGTTACATTACATTCAGTAGTAGGAGTGAGAAAAACATCACAGGGTGGTGCGCATTGTATGGGTGTGTGTTACATTACATCACTAGTAGCAGTGAGAAAAACATCACGGGGTGGTGCGCATTGTATGGGCGTGTGTTACATTACATTCACTAGTAGCAGTGAGAAAAACATCACGGGGTGGTGCGCATTGTATGCGTGTGTGTTACATTACATTCACTAGTAGGAGTGAGAAAAACATCACGGGGTGGTGCGCATTGTATGGGTGTGTGTTACATTACATTCACTAGTAGGAGTGAGAAAAACATCACGGGGTGGTGCGCATTGTATGGGTGTGTGTTACTTTAGATTCACTAGTAGGAGTGAGAAAAACATCACAGTGTGGTGCGTATTATATGGGTGTGTGTTACATTAGATTCACTAGTAGGAGTGAGAAAAACATCACGGGGTCGTGCGCATTGTATGGGTGTGTGTTACATTACATTCACTAGTAGGAGTGAGAAAAACATCACGGTGTGGTGCGCATTGTATGGGTGTGTG
This sequence comes from Cavia porcellus, assembly GCF_034190915.1. Taxonomy (NCBI): domain Eukaryota; kingdom Metazoa; phylum Chordata; class Mammalia; order Rodentia; family Caviidae; genus Cavia; species Cavia porcellus. Next base: position 153,482,539 of record NW_026947485.1, on the reverse strand, counting down.
TTACATTACAATCACTAGTAGGATTGAGAAAAACATCACGGGGTGGTGCGCATTCTATGGGTGTGTGTTACATTAGATTCACTAGTAGCAGTGAGAAAAACATAACGGGGTGGTGCGCATTGTATGGGTGTGTGTTACATTACATTCAGTAGTAGGAGTGAGAAAAACATCACGGGGTGGTGCGCATTGTATGGGTGTGTGTTACATTACATTCACTAGTAGCAGTGAGAAAAACATCACGGGGTGGTGCGCATTGTATGGGCGTGTGTTACATTACATTCACTAGTAGCAGTGAGAAAAACATCATGGGGTGGTGCGCATTGTATGCGTGTGTGTTACATTACATTCACTAGTAGGAGTGAGAAAAACATCACGGGGTGGTGCGCATTGTATGGGTGTGTGTTACATTACATTCACTAGTAGGAGTGAGAAAAACATCACGGGGTGGTGCGCATTGTATGGGTGTGTGTTACTTTAGATTCACTAGTAGGAGTGAGAAAAACATCACGGGGTGGGGCGCATTGTATGGGTGTGTGTTACATTAGATTCACTAGTAGGAGTGAGAAAAACATCTCGGGGTGGTGCGCATTGTATGGATGTGTGTTACATTACATTCACTAGTAGGAGTGAGAAAAACATCACGGGGTTGTGCGCATTGTATGGGTGTGTGTTACATTACATTCACTAGTAGGAGTGAGAAAAATATCACGGGGTGGTGCGCATCGTATGGGTGTGTGTTACATTACATTCACTAGTAGGAGTGAGAAAAACATCACGGGGTGGTGCGCATTGTATGGGTGTGTGTTACATTACATTCACTACTAGGAGTGAGAAAAACCTCACGGGGTGGTGCGCATTGTATGGGTGTGTGTTACATTACATTCACTAGTAGGAGTGAAAAAAACATCACGGGGTGGTGTGCATTGTATGGGTGTGTGTTACATTACATTCACTAGTAGGAGTGAGAAAAACATGACGGGGTGGTGTGAATCGGAGGGTCTGAATTAGGATAGGCAGTGATTGGCAATGTAGGATGGAGAAAAGCACCGCGGGGTGGTCAGCATGGGGAGGTCAGGGAACATGCAGTGGCAATGTAGGATAGGATTCTGAAAAACATCGCGGGGTGGTGCGCATTGTATGGGTGTGTGTTACATTAGATTCACTAGTAGGAGTGAGAAAAAAATCACGGGGTGGTGCGCATTGTATGGGTGTGTGTTACATTACATTCACTAGTAGGAGTGAGAAAAACATCACGGGGTGGTGCGCATTGTATGGGTGTGTGTTACATTACATTCACTAGTAGGAGTGAGAAAAACATCACGGGGTGGTGCGCATTGTATGGGTGTGTGTTACATTACATTCACTAGTAGCAGTGAGAAAAACATCACGGGGTGGTGCGCATTGTATGGGTGTGTGTTACATTACATTCACTAGTAGGAGTGAGAAAGACATCACGGGGTGGTGCGCATTGTATGGGTGTGTGTTACATTACATTCCCTAGTAGGAGTGAGAAAAACATCACGGGGTGGTGATCATTGTATGGGTGTGTGTTACTTTAGATTCACTAGTAGGAGTGAGAAAAACATCACGGTGTGGTGCGTATTGTATGGGTGTGTGTTACATTAGATTCACTAGTAGGAGTGAGAAAAACATCACGGGGTCGTGCGCATTGTATGGGTGTGTGTTACATTACATTCACTAGTAGGAGTGAGAAAAACATCACGGGGTGGTGCGCATTGTATGGGTGTGTGTTACATTACATTCACTAGTAGGATTGAGAAAAACATCACGGGGTGGTGCGCATTGTATGGGTGTGTGTTACATTAGATTCACTAGTAGCAGTGAGAAAAACATAACGGGGTGGTGCGCATTGTATGGGTGTGTGTTACATTACATTCAGTAGTAGGAGTGAGAAAAACATCACGGGGTGGTGTGCATTGTATGGGTGTGTGTTACATTACATTCACTAGTAGCAGTGAGAAAAACATCACGGGGTGGTGCGCATTGTATGGGCGTGTGTTACATTACATTCACTAGTAGCAGTGAGAAAAACATCACGGGGTGGTGCGCATTGTATGCGTGTGTGTTACATTACATTCACTAGTAGGAGTGAGAAAAACATCACGGGGTGGTGCGCATTGTATGGGTGTGTGTTACATTACATTCACTAGTAGGAGTGAGAAAAACATCACGGGGTGGTGCGCATTGTATGGGTGTGTGTTACTTTAGATTCACTAGTAGGAGTGAGAAAAACATCACGGCGTTGGGCACATTGTATGGTGTGTGTTACATTAGATTCACTAGTACGAGTGAGAAAAACATCTCGGGGTGGTGCGCATTGTATGGATGTGTGTTACATTACATTCACTAGTAGGAGTGAGAAAAACATCATGGGGTTGTGCGCATTGTATGGATGTGTGTTACATTACATTCACTAGTAGGAGTGAGAAAAACATCACGGGGTGGTGCGCATTGTATGGGTGTGTGTTACATTAGATTCACTAGTAGGAGTGAGAAAAACATCTCGGGGTGGTGCGCATTGTATGGATGTGTGTTACATTACATTCACTAGTAGGAGTGAGAAAAACATCATGGGGTTGTGCGCATTGTATGGGTGTGTGTTACATTACATTCACTAGTAGGAGTGAGAAAAACATCACGGGGTGGTGCGCATTGTATGTGTGTGTGTTACATTAGATTCACTAGTAGGAGTGAGAAAAACATCACGGGGTGGTGCGCATTGTATGGGTGTGTGTTACATTACATTCACTAGTAGGAGTGAGAAAAACCTCACGGGGTGGTGCGCATTGTATGGGTGTGTGTTACATTACATTCACTAGTAGGAGTGAAAAAAACATCACGGGGTGGTGCACATTGTATGGGTGTGTGTTACATTACATTCACTAGTAGGAGTGAAAAAACATGACGGGGTGGTGTGAATCGGAGGGTCTGAATTAGGATAGGCAGTGATTGGCAATGTAGGATGGAGAAAAGCACCGCGGGGTGGTCAGCATGGGGAGGTCAGGGAACATGCAGTGGCAATGTAGGATAGGATTCTGAAAAACATCGCGGGGTGGTGCGCATTGTATGGGTGTGTGTTACATTAGATTCAGTAGTAGGAGTGAGAAAAAAATCACGGGGTGGTGCGCATTGTATGGGTGTGTGTTACATTACATCCACTAGTAGGAGTGAGAAAAACATCACGGGGTGGTACGCATTGTATGGGTGTGTGTTACATTACATTCCCTAGTAGGAGTGAGAAAAACATCACGGGGTGGTGCGCATTGTATGGGTGTGTGTTACATTACATTCACTAGTAGGAGTGAGAATAAAATCACGGGGTGGTGCGCATTGTATGGGTGTGTGTTACATTACATTCACTAGTAGCAGTGAGAAAAACATCACGGGGTGGTGCGCATTGTATGGGTGTGTGTTACATTACATTCCCTAGTAGGAGTGAGAAAAACATCACGGGGTGGTGCGCATTGTATGGGTGTGTGTTACTTTAGATTCACTAGTAGGAGTGAGAAAAACATCACGGTGTGGTGCGTATTGTATGGGTGTGTGTTACATTAGATTCACTAGTAGGAGTGAGAAAAACATCACGGGGTCGTGCGCATTGTATGGGTGTGTGTTACATTACATTCACTAGTAGGAGTGAGAAAAACATCACGGGGTGGTGCGCATTGTATGGGTGTGTGTTACATTACCTTCACTAGTAGGATTGAGAAAAACATCACGGGGTGGTGCGCATTGTATGGGTGTGTGTTACATTAGATTCACTAGTATCAGTGAGAAAAACATAACGGGGTGGTGTGCATTGTATGGGTGTGTGTTACATTACATTCAGTAGTAGGAGTGAGAAAAACATCACGGGGTGGTGCGCATTGTATGGGCGTGTGTTACATTACATTCACTAGTAGCAGTGAGAAAAACATCACGGGGTGGTGCGCATTGTATGGGCGTGTGTTACATTACATTCACTAGTAGCAGTGAGAAAAACATCACGGGGTGGTGCGCATTGTATGCGTGTGTGTTACATTACATTCACTAGTAGGAGTGAGAAAAACATCACGGGGTGGTGCGCATTGTATGGGTGTGTGTTACATTACATTCACTAGTAGGAGTGAGAAAAACATCACGGGGTGGTGCGCATTGTATGGGTGTGTGTTACTTTAGATTCACTAGTAGGAGTGAGAAAAACATCACAGCGTGGTGCGTATTGTATGGGTGTGTGTTACATTAGATTCACTAGTAGGAGTGAGAAAAACATCACGGGGTCGTGCGCATTGTATGGGTGTGTGTTACATTACAATCACTAGTAGGATTGAGAAAAACATCACGGGGTGGTGCGCATTCTATGGGTGTGTGTTACATTAGATTCACTAGTAGCAGTGAGAAAAACATAACGGGGTGGTGCGCATTGTATGGGTGTGTGTTACATTACATTCAGTAGTAGGAGTGAGAAAAACATCACGGGGTGGTGCGCATTGTATGGGTGTGTGTTACATTACATTCACTAGTAGCAGTGAGAAAAACATCACGGGGTGGTGCGCATTGTATGGGCGTGTGTTACATTACATTCACTAGTAGCAGTGAGAAAAACATCATGGGGTGGTGCGCATTGTATGCGTGTGTGTTACATTACATTCACTAGTAGGAGTGAGAAAAACATCACGGGGTGGTGCGCATTGTATGGGTGTGTGTTACATTACATTCACTAGTAGGAGTGAGAAAAACATCACGGGGTGGTGCGCATTGTATGGGTGTGTGTTACTTTAGATTCACTAGTAGGAGTGAGAAAAACATCACGGGGTGGGGCGCATTGTATGGGTGTGTGTTACATTAGATTCACTAGTAGGAGTGAGAAAAACATCTCGGGGTGGTGCGCATTGTATGGATGTGTGTTACATTACATTCACTAGTAGGAGTGAGAAAAACATCACGGGGTTGTGCGCATTGTATGGGTGTGTGTTACATTACATTCACTAGTAGGAGTGAGAAAAATATCACGGGGTGGTGCGCATCGTATGGGTGTGTGTTACATTACATTCACTAGTAGGAGTGAGAAAAACATCACGGGGTGGTGCGCATTGTATGGGTGTGTGTTACATTACATTCACTACTAGGAGTGAGAAAAACCTCACGGGGTGGTGCGCATTGTATGGGTGTGTGTTACATTACATTCACTAGTAGGAGTGAAAAAAACATCACGGGGTGGTGTGCATTGTATGGGTGTGTGTTACATTACATTCACTAGTAGGAGTGAGAAAAACATGACGGGGTGGTGTGAATCGGAGGGTCTGAATTAGGATAGGCAGTGATTGGCAATGTAGGATGGAGAAAAGCACCGCGGGGTGGTCAGCATGGGGAGGTCAGGGAACATGCAGTGGCAATGTAGGATAGGATTCTGAAAAACATCGCGGGGTGGTGCGCATTGTATGGGTGTGTGTTACATTAGATTCACTAGTAGGAGTGAGAAAAAAATCACGGGGTGGTGCGCATTGTATGGGTGTGTGTTACATTACATTCACTAGTAGGAGTGAGAAAAACATCACGGGGTGGTGCGCATTGTATGGGTGTGTGTTACATTACATTCACTAGTAGGAGTGAGAAAAACATCACGGGGTGGTGCGCATTGTATGGGTGTGTGTTACATTACATTCACTAGTAGCAGTGAGAAAAACATCACGGGGTGGTGCGCATTGTATGGGTGTGTGTTACATTACATTCACTAGTAGGAGTGAGAAAGACATCACGGGGTGGTGCGCATTGTATGGGTGTGTGTTACATTACATTCCCTAGTAGGAGTGAGAAAAACATCACGGGGTGGTGATCATTGTATGGGTGTGTGTTACTTTAGATTCACTAGTAGGAGTGAGAAAAACATCACGGTGTGGTGCGTATTGTATGGGTGTGTGTTACATTAGATTCACTAGTAGGAGTGAGAAAAACATCACGGGGTCGTGCGCATTGTATGGGTGTGTGTTACATTACATTCACTAGTAGGAGTGAGAAAAACATCACGGGGTGGTGCGCATTGTATGGGTGTGTGTTACATTACATTCACTAGTAGGATTGAGAAAAACATCACGGGGTGGTGCGCATTGTATGGGTGTGTGTTACATTAGATTCACTAGTAGCAGTGAGAAAAACATAACGGGGTGGTGCGCATTGTATGGGTGTGTGTTACATTACATTCAGTAGTAGGAGTGAGAAAAACATCACGGGGTGGTGTGCATTGTATGGGTGTGTGTTACATTACATTCACTAGTAGCAGTGAGAAAAACATCACGGGGTGGTGCGCATTGTATGGGCGTGTGTTACATTACATTCACTAGTAGCAGTGAGAAAAACATCACGGGGTGGTGCGCATTGTATGCGTGTGTGTTACATTACATTCACTAGTAGGAGTGAGAAAAACATCACGGGGTGGTGCGCATTGTATGGGTGTGTGTTACATTACATTCACTAGTAGGAGTGAGAAAAACATCACGGGGTGGTGCGCATTGTATGGGTGTGTGTTACTTTAGATTCACTAGTAGGAGTGAGAAAAACATCACGGCGTTGGGCACATTGTATGGTGTGTGTTACATTAGATTCACTAGTACGAGTGAGAAAAACATCTCGGGGTGGTGCGCATTGTATGGATGTGTGTTACATTACATTCACTAGTAGGAGTGAGAAAAACATCATGGGGTTGTGCGCATTGTATGGGTGTGTGTTACATTACATTCACTAGTAGGAGTGAGAAAAACATCACGGGGTGGTGCGCATTGTATGGGTGTGTGTTACATTAGATTCACTAGTAGGAGTGAGAAAAACATCTCGGGGTGGTGCGCATTGTATGGATGTGTGTTACATTACATTCACTAGTAGGAGTGAGAAAAACATCATGGGGTTGTGCGCATTGTATGGGTGTGTGTTACATTACATTCACTAGTAGGAGTGAGAAAAACATCACGGGGTGGTGCGCATTGTATGTGTGTGTGTTACATTAGATTCACTAGTAGGAGTGAGAAAAACATCACGGGGTGGTGCGCATTGTATGGGTGTGTGTTACATTACATTCACTAGTAGGAGTGAGAAAAACCTCACGGGGTGGTGCGCATTGTATGGGTGTGTGTTACATTACATTCACTAGTAGGAGTGAAAAAAACATCACGGGGTGGTGCACATTGTATGGGTGTGTGTTACATTACATTCACTAGTAGGAGTGAAAAAACATGACGGGGTGGTGTGAATCGGAGGGTCTGAATTAGGATAGGCAGTGATTGGCAATGTAGGATGGAGAAAAGCACCGCGGGGTGGTCAGCATGGGGAGGTCAGGGAACATGCAGTGGCAATGTAGGATAGGATTCTGAAAAACATCGCGGGGTGGTGCGCATTGTATGGGTGTGTGTTACATTAGATTCAGTAGTAGGAGTGAGAAAAAAATCACGGGGTGGTGCGCATTGTATGGGTGTGTGTTACATTACATCCACTAGTAGGAGTGAGAAAAACATCACGGGGTGGTACGCATTGTATGGGTGTGTGTTACATTACATTCCCTAGTAGGAGTGAGAAAAACATCACGGGGTGGTGCGCATTGTATGGGTGTGTGTTACATTACATTCACTAGTAGGAGTGAGAATAAAATCACGGGGTGGTGCGCATTGTATGGGTGTGTGTTACATTACATTCACTAGTAGCAGTGAGAAAAACATCACGGGGTGGTGCGCATTGTATGGGTGTGTGTTACATTACATTCCCTAGTAGGAGTGAGAAAAACATCACGGGGTGGTGCGCATTGTATGGGTGTGTGTTACTTTAGATTCACTAGTAGGAGTGAGAAAAACATCACGGTGTGGTGCGTATTGTATGGGTGTGTGTTACATTAGATTCACTAGTAGGAGTGAGAAAAACATCACGGGGTCGTGCGCATTGTATGGGTGTGTGTTACATTACATTCACTAGTAGGAGTGAGAAAAACATCACGGGGTGGTGCGCATTGTATGGGTGTGTGTTACATTACCTTCACTAGTAGGATTGAGAAAAACATCACGGGGTGGTGCGCATTGTATGGGTGTGTGTTACATTAGATTCACTAGTATCAGTGAGAAAAACATAACGGGGTGGTGTGCATTGTATGGGTGTGTGTTACATTACATTCAGTAGTAGGAGTGAGAAAAACATCACGGGGTGGTGCGCATTGTATGGGCGTGTGTTACATTACATTCACTAGTAGCAGTGAGAAAAACATCACGGGGTGGTGCGCATTGTATGGGCGTGTGTTACATTACATTCACTAGTAGCAGTGAGAAAAACATCACGGGGTGGTGCGCATTGTATGCGTGTGTGTTACATTACATTCACTAGTAGGAGTGAGAAAAACATCACGGGGTGGTGCGCATTGTATGGGTGTGTGTTACATTACATTCACTAGTAGGAGTGAGAAAAACATCACGGGGTGGTGCGCATTGTATGGGTGTGTGTTACTTTAGATTCACTAGTAGGAGTGAGAAAAACATCACAGCGTGGTGCGTATTGTATGGGTGTGTGTTACATTAGATTCACTAGTAGGAGTGAGAAAAACATCACGGGGTCGTGCGCATTGTATGGGTGTGTGTTACATTACATTCACTAGTAGGAGTGAGAAAAACATCACGGGGTGGTGCGCATTGTATGGGTGTGTGTTACATTACATTCACTAGTAGGATTGAGAAAAACATCACGGGGTTGTGCGCATTGTATGGGTGTGTGTTACATTAGATTCACTAGTAGCAGTGAGAAAAACATAACGGGGTGGTGCGCATTGTATGGGTGTGTGTTACATTACATTCAGTAGTAGGAGTGAGAAAAACATCACGGGGTGGTGCGCATTGTATGGGTGTGTGTTACATTACATTCACTAGTAGCAGTGAGAAAAACATCACGGGGTGGTGCGCATTGTATGGGCGTGTGTTACATTACATTCACTAGTAGCAGTGAGAAAAACATCACGGGGTGGTGCGCATTGTATGCGTGTGTGTTACATTACATTCACTAGTAGGAGTGAGAAAAACATCACGGGGTGGTGCGCATTGTATGGGTGTGTGTTACATTACATTCACTAGTAGGAGTGAGAAAAACATCACGGGGTGGTGCGCATTGTATGGGTGTGTGTTACATTAAATTCACTACTAGGAGTGAGAAAAACCTCACGGGGTGGTGTGCATTGTATGGGTGTGTGTTACATTACATTCACTAGTAGGAGTGAGAAAAACATCACGGGGTGGTGCGCATTGTATGGGTGTGTGTTACATTACATTCACTAAGAGGAGTGAGAAAAACATCACGGGGTGGTGCGCATTGTATGGGTGTGTGTTACATTACATTCACTAGTAGGAGTGAGAAAAACATCACGGGGTGGTGCGCATTGTATGGGTGTGTGTTACATTACATTCACTACTAGGAGTGAGAAAAACCTCACGGGGTGGTGTGCATTGTATGGGTGTGTGTTACATTACATTCACTAGTAGGAGTGAGAAAAACATCACGGGGTGGTGCGCATTGTATGGGTGTGTGTTACATTACATTCACTACTAGGAGTGAGAAAAACCTCACGGGGTGGTGTGCATTGTATGGGTGTGTGTTACATTACATTCACTAGTAGGAGTGAAAAAAACATCACGGGGTGGTGCGCATTGTATGGGTGTGTGTTACATTACATTCACTAGTAGGAGTGAGAAAAACATGACGTGGTGGTGTGAATAGGAGGGTCTGAATTAGGATAGGCAGTGATTGGCAATGTAGGATGGAGAAAAGCACCGCGGGGTGGTCAGCATGGGGAGGTCAGGGAACATGCAGTGGCAATGTAGGATAGGATTCTGAAAAACATCGCGGGGTGGTGCGCATTGTATGGGTGTGTGTTACATTAGATTCACTAGTAGGAGTGAGAAAAAAATCACGGGGTGGTGCGCATTGTATGGGTGTGTGTTACATTACATTCACTAGTAGGAGTGAGAAAAACATCACGGGGTGGTGCGCATTGTATGGGTGTGTGTTACATTACATTCACTAGTAGGAGTGAGAAAAACATCACGGGGTGGTGTGCATTGTGTGGGTGTGTGTTACATTACATTCACTAGTAGGAGTGAGAAAAACATGACGGGGAGGTGTTAATCGGAGGGTCTGAATTAGGATAGGCAGTGATTGGCAATGTAGGATGGAGAAAAGCACCGCGGTGTGGTCAGCATGGGGAGGTCAGGGAACATGCAGTGGCAATGTAGGATAGGATTCTGAAAAACATCGCGGGGTGGTGCGAATTGTATGGGTGTTTGTTACATTAGATTCACTAGTAGGAGTGAGAAAAAAATCACGGGGTGGTGCGCATTGTATGGGTGTGTGTTACATTACATTCACTAGTAGCAGTGAGAAAAACATCACGGGGTGGTGCGCATTGTATGGGTGTGTGTTACATTACATTCACTAGTAGCAGTGAGAAAAACATCACGGGGTGGTGCGCATTGTATGGGTGTGTGTTACATTCACTAGTAGGAGTGAGAAAAACATCACGGGGTGGTGCGCATTGTATGGGTGTGTGTTACATTACATTCACTAGTAGGATTGAGAAAAACATCACGGGGTGGTGCGCATTGTATGGGTGTGTGTTACTTTAGATTCACTAGTAGGAGTGAGAAAAACATCACGGGGTGGTGCGCATTGTATGGGTGTGTGTTACATTCCCTAGTAGGAGTGAGAAAAAATCACGGGGTGGTGCGCATTGTATGGGTGTGTGTTACATTACATTCACTAGTAGCAGTGAGAAAAACATCACGGGGTGGTGCGCATTGTATGGGTGTGTGTTACTTTAGATTCACTAGTAGGAGTGAGAAAAACATCACGGTGTGGTGCATATTGTATGGGTGTGTGTTACATTAGATTCACTAGTAGGAGTGAGAAATACATCACGGGGTCGTGCGCATTGTATGGGTGTGTGTTACATTACATTCACTATTAGGAGTGAGAAAAACATCACGGGGTGGTGCGCATTGTATGGGTGTGTGTTACATTACATTCACTAGTAGGATTGAGAAAAACATCACGGGGTGGTGCGAATTGTATGGGTGTGTGTTACATTACATTCACTAGTAGGAGTGAGAAAAACATCACGGGGTGGTGCGCATTGTATGGGTGTGTGTTACATTACATTCACTAGTAGGAGTGAGAAAAACATCACGGGGTGGTGCGCATTGTATGGGTGTGTGTTACTTTAGATTCACTAGTAGGAGTGAGAAAAACATCACGGGGTGGGGCGCATTGTATGGGTGTGTGCTACATTAGATTCACTAGTAGGAGTGAGAAAAACATCTCGGGGTGGTACGCATTGTATGGATGTGTGTTACATTACATTCACTAGTAGGAGTGAGAAAAACATCACGGGGTTGTGCGCATTGTATGGGTGTGTGTTACATTACATTCACTAGTAGGAGTGAGAAAAACATCACGGGGTGGTGCGCATTGTATGGGTGTGTGTTACATTACATTCACTACTAGGAGTGAGAAAAACCTCACGGGGTGGTGCGCATTGTATGGGTGTGTGTTACATTACATTCACTAGTAGGAGTGAAAAAAACATCACGCGGTGGTGCACATTGTATGGGTGTGTGTTACATTACATTCACTAGTAGGAGTGAGAAAAACATGACGGGGTGGTGTGAATCGGAGGGTCTGAATTAAGATAGGCAGTGATTGGCAATGTAGGATGGAGAAAAGCACCGCGGGGTGGTCAGCATGGGGAGGTCAGGGAACATGCAGTGGCAATGTAGCATAGGATTCTGAAAAACATCGCGGGGTGGTGCGCATTGTATGGGTGTGTGTTACATTAGATTCACTAGTAGGAGTGAGAAAAAAATCACGGGGTGGTGCGCATTGTATGGGTGTGTGTTACATTACATTCACTAGTAGGAGTGAGAAAAACATCACCGGGTGGTGCGCATTGTATGGGTGTGTGTTACATTACATTCACTAGTAGGAGTGAGAAAAACATCACGGGGTGGTGCGCATTGTATGGGTGTGTGTTATATTACATTCACTACTAGGAGTGAGAAAAACATCATGGTGTGGTGCGCATTGTATGGGTGTATGTTACATTACATTCACTAGTAGGAGTGAGAAAAACATCACGGGGTGGTGCGCATTGTATGGGTGTGTGTTACATTACATTCACTACTAGGAGTGAGAAAAACATCACGGGGTGGTGTGAATCGGAGGCTCTGAATTAGGATAGGCAGTGAGTGGCAATGTAGGATGGAGAAAAGCATCGCGGGATGGTCAGCATGGGGAAGTCAGGGAACATGCAGTGGCAATGTAGGATAGGTTTCTGAAAAACATCGCGGGGTGGTGCACATTGTATGGGTGTGTGTTACATTAGATTCACTAGTAGGAGTGAGAAAAACATCACGGGGTGGTGCGCATTGTATGGGTGTGTGTTACATTACATTCACTAAGAGGAGTGAGAAAAACATCACGGGGTGGTGCGCATTGTATGGGTGTGTGTTACATTACATTCACTAGTAGGAGTGAGAAAAACATCACGGGGTGGTGCGCATTGTATGGGTGTGTGTTACATTACATTCACTAGTAGCAGTGAGAAAAACATCACGGGGTGGTGCGCAATGTATGGGTGTGTGTTACATTACATTCACTAGTAGGAGTGAGAAAAACATCACGGGGTGGTGCGCATTGTATGGGTGTGTGTTACATTACATTCACTAGTAGGAGTGAGAAAAACATCACGGGGTGGTGCGCATTGTATGGGTGTGTGTTACATTATATTCACTAGTAGGAGTGAGAAAAACATCACGGGGTGGTGCGCATTGTATGGGTGTGTGTTACATTACATTCACTAAGAGGAGTGAGAAAAACATCACGGGGTGGTGCGCATTGTATGGGTGTGTGTTACATTACATTCACTAGTAGGAGTGAGAAAAACATCACGGGGTGGTGCGCATTGTATGGGTGTGTGTTACATTACATTCACTAGTAGCAGTGAGAAAAACATCACGGGGTGGTGCGCAATGTATGGGTGTGTGTTACATTACATTCACTAGTAGGAGTGAGAAAAACATCACGGGGTTGTGCACATTGTATGGGTGTGTGATACATTACATTCACTAGTAGGAGTGAGAAAAACATCACGGGGTGGTGCGCATTGTATGGGTGTGTGTTACATTACATTCACTAGCAGGAGTGAGAAAAACATCTCGGGGTGGTGCGCATTGTATGGATGTGTGTTACATTACATTCACTAGTAGGAGTGAGAAAAACATCACGGGGTTGTGCGCATTGTATGGGTGTGTGTTACATTACATTCACTAGTAGGAGTGAGAAAAACATCACGGGGTGGTGCACATTGTATGGGTGTGTGTTACATTACATTCACTAGTAGGAGTGAGAAAAACATCACGGGGTGGTGCGCATTGTATGGGTGTGTGTTACATTACATTCACTACTAGGAGTGAGAAAAACCTCACGGGGTGGTGCGCATTGTATTGGTGTGTGTTACATTACATTCACTAGTAGGAGTGAGAAAAACATCACGGGGTGGTGCGCATTGTATGGGTGTGTGTTACATTACATTCACTAGTAGGAGTGAGAAAAACATGACGGGGTGGTGTGAATCGGAGGGTGTTAATTAGGATAGGCAGTGATTGGCAATGTAGGATGGAGAAAAGCACCGCGGGGTGTTCAGCATGTGGAGGTCAGGGAACATGCAGTGGCAATGTAGGATAGGATTCTGAAAAACATCGCGGGGTGGTGCGAATTGTATGGGTGTGTGTTACATTAGATTCACTAGTAGGAGTGAGAAAAAAATCACGGGGTGGTGCGCATTGTATGGGTGTGTGTTACATTACATTCACTAGTAGGAGTGAGAAAAACATCACGGGGTGGAGCGCATTGTATGGGTGTGTGTTACATTACCTTCACTAGTAGGAGTGAGAAAAACATCACGGTGTGGTGCGCATTTTATGGGTGTGTGTTACATTACATTCACTAGTAGGAGTGAGAAAAACATCACGGGGTGGTGCACATTGTATGGGTGTGTGTTACATTACATTCACTACTAGGAGTGCGAAAAACATCATGGTGTGGTGCGCATTGTATGGGTGTGTGTTACAGTACATTCACTAGTAGGAGTGAGAAAAACATCACGGGGTGGTGCGCATTGTATGGGTGTGTGTTACATTACATTCACTACTAGGAGTGAGAAAAACATCACGGGGTGGTGTGAATCGGAGGGTCTAAATTAGGATAGGCAGTGAGTGGTAATGTAGGATGGAGAAAAGCATCGCGGGATGGTCAGCATGGGGAGGTCAGGGAACATGCAGTGGCAATGTAGGATAGGTTTCTGAAAAACATCGCGGGGTGGTGCGCATTGTATGGGTGTGTGTTACATTAGATTCACTAGTAGGAGTGACAAAAACATCACGGGGTGGTGCGCATTGTATGGGTGTGTGTTACATTACATTCACTAGTAGGAGTGAGAAAAACATCACGGGGTGGTGCGCATTGTATGGGTGTGTGTTACATTACATTCACTAGGAGGAGTGATAAAAACATCACGGGGTGGTGCGCATTGTATGGGTGTGTGTTACATTACATTCACTAGTAGGAGTGAGAAAAACATCACGGTGTGGTGCGCATTGCATGGGTGTGTGTTACATTATATTCACTAGTAAGAGTGAGAAAAACAGCACGGGATTCTGCGCATTGTATGGGTGTGTGTTACATTACATTCACTAGTAGGAGTGAGCAAAACATCACGGGGTGGTGCGCATTGTATGGGTGTGTGTTACATTACATTCACTAGTAGGAGTGAGAAAAACATCACGGGGTGGTGCGCATTGTATGGGTGTGTGTTACATTACATTCACTAGTAGGATTGAGAAAAACATCACGGGGTCGTGCGCATTGTATGGGTGTGTGTTACATTAGATTCACTAGTAGGAGTGAGAAAAACATCACGGGTTGGTGCGCATTCTATGGGTGTGTGTTACATTACATTCACTAGTTGGAGTGAGAAAAACATCACGGGGTGGTGCGCATTGTATGGGTGTGTGTTACATTACATTCACTAGTAGGAGTGAGAAAAACATCACGGGGTGGTGCGCATTGTATGGGTGTGTGTTACATTACATTCACTAGTAGGAGTGAGAAAAACATCACGGGGTGGTGCGCATTGTATGGGTGTGTGTTACATTACATTCACTAGTAGGAGTGAGAAAAACATCACGGGGTGGTGCGCATTGTATGGGTGTGTGTTACATTACATTCACTAGTAGCAGTGAGAAAAACATCACGGGTTGGTGAGCAATGTATGGGTGTGTGTTACATTACATTCACTAGTAGGAGTGAGAAAAACATCACGGGGTGGTGCACATTGTATGGGTGTGTGTTACATTACATTCACTAGTAGGAGTGAGAAAAACATCACGGGGTGGTGCGCATTGTATGGGTGTGTGTTACATTACATTCACTAGTAGCAGTGAGAAAAACATCACGGGGTGGTTCGCATTGTATGGGTGTGTGTTATATTACATTCACTAGTAGGAGTGAGAAAAACATCACGGGGTGGTGCGCATTTTATGGGTGTGTGTTACATTACATTCACTAGTAGGAGTGAGATAAACATCTCGGGGTGGGGCGCATTGTATGGGTGTGTGTTACATTACATTCACTAGTAGCAGTGAGAAAAACATCACGGGGTGGTGCGCATTGTATGGGTGTGTGTTACATTACATTCACTAGTAGGAGTTAGAAAAACATCACGGAGTGGTGCGCATTGTATGGGTGTGTGTTACATTACATTCACTAGTAGGAGTGAGAAAAACATCACCGGGTGATACCCATTGTATATGTGTGTGTTACATTACATTCACTAGTAGGAGTCAGAAAAACATCACGGGGTGGTGCGCATTGTATTGGTGTGTGTTACATTACATTCACTAGTAGGAGTGAGAAAAACATCACGGGGTGGTGCGCATTGTATGGGTGTGTGTTACATTACATTCACTAGTAGGAGTGAGAAAAACATCACGGGGTGGTGCGCATTGTGTGGGTGTGTGTTACATTAGATTCACTAGTAGGAGTGGGAAAAACATCCCGGGGTGGTGCGCATTGTATGGGTGTGTGTTACATTACATTCACTAGTAGGAGTGAGAAAAACATCACGGGGTGGTGCGCATTGTATGGGGGTGTGTTAAATTACATTCACTAGTAGGAGTGAGAAAAACATCACGGGGTGGTGCGCATTGTATGGGTGTGTGTTACATTACATTCACTAGTAGGAGTGAGAAAAACATCACGGGGTGGTGCGCATTTTATGGGTGTGTGTTACATTACATTCACTAGTAGGAGTCAGAAAAACATCACGGGGTGGTGCGCATTGTATGGGTGTGTGTTACATTACATTCACTAGTAGGAGTGAGAAAAACATCACGGGGTGGTGCGCATTGTATGGGTGTGTGTTACATTACATTCACTAGTAGCAGTGAGAAAAACATCACGGGGTGGTGCGCATTGTATGGGTTTGTGTTACATTACATTCACTAGTAGGAGTGAGAAAAACATCACGGGGTGGTGCGCATTGTATGGGTGTGTGTTACATTACATTCCCTAGTAGGAGTGAGAAAAACATCACGGGGTGGTGCGCATTGTATGGGTGTGTGTTACTTTAGATTCACTAGTAGGAGTGAGAAAAACATCACGGGGTGGTGCGCATTGTATGGGTGTTTGTTACATTAGATTCAATAGTAGGAGTGAGAAAAACATCACGGGGTGGTGCGCATTGTATGGGTGTGTGTTACATTACATTCACTAGTAGGAGTGAGAAAAACATCAAAGGGAGGTGCGCATTGTATGGGTGTGTGTTACATTACATTCACTAGTAGGATTGAGAAAAACATCACGGGGTGGTGCGCATTGTATGGGTGTGTGTTACATTAGATTCACTAGTAGCAGTGAGAAAAACATAACGTGGTGGTGCGCATTGTATGGGTGTGTGTTACATTACATTCAGTAGTAGGAGTGAGAAAAACATCACGGGGTGGTGCGCATTGTATGGGTGTGTGTTACATTACATTCACTAGTAGGAGTGAGAAAAACATCACGGGGGTGGTGCGCATTGTATGGGTGTGTGTTACATTACATTCACTAGTAGCAGTGAGAAAAACATCACGGGGTGGTGCGCATTGTATGCGTGTGTGTTACATTACATTCACTAGTAGGAGTCAGAAAAACATCACGGGGTGGTGCGCATTGTATGGGTGTGTTTTACATTACATTCACTAGTAGGAGTGAGAAAAACATCACGGGGTGGTGCGCATTGTATGGGTGTGTGTTACATTACATTCACTAGTAGCAGTGAGAAAAACATCACGGGGTGGTGCGCATTGTATGGGTTTGTGTTACATTACATTCACTAGTAGGAGTGAGAAAAACATCACGGGGTGGTGCGCATTGTATGGGTGTGTGTTACATTACATTCCCTAGTAGGAGTGAGAAAAACATCACGGGGTGGTGCGCATTGTATGGGTGTGTGTTACTTTAGATTCACTAGTAGGAGTGAGAAAAACATCACGGGGTGGTGCGCATTGTATGGGTGTTTGTTACATTAGATTCACTAATAGGAGTGAGAAAAACATCACGGGGTGGTGCGCATTGTATGGGTGTGTGTTACATTACATTCACTAGTAGGAGTGAGAAAAACATCACGGCGTGGTGCGCATTGTATGGGTGTGTGTTACATTACATTCACTAGTAGGATTGAGAAAAACATCACGGGGTGGTGCGCATTGTATGGGTGTGTGTTACATTAGATTCACTAGTAGCAGTGAGAAAAACATAACGGGGTGGTGCGCATTGTATGGGTGTGTGTTACATTACATTCAGTAGTAGGAGTGAGAAAAACATCACGGGGTGGTGCGCATTGTATGGGTGTGTGTTACATTACATTCACTAGTAGGAGTGAGAAAAACATCATGGGGTGGTGCGCATTGTATGGGTGTGTGTTACATTACATTCACTAGTAGCAGTGAGAAAAACATCACGGGGTGGTGCGCATTGTATGCGTGTGTGTTACATTACATTCACTAGTAGGAGTGAGAAAAACATCACGGGGTGGTGCGCATTGTATGGGTGTGTGTTACATTACATTCACTAGTAGGAGTGAGAAAAACATCACGGGGTGGTGCGCATTGTATGGGTGTGTGTTACTTTAGATTCACTAGTAGGAGTGAGAAAAACATCACGGGGTGGGGCGCATTGTATGGGTTGTGTTACATTAGATTCACTAGTAGGAGTGAGAAAAACATCACGGGGTGGTGCGCATTGTATGGATGTGTGTTACATTACATTCACTAGTAGGAGTGAGAAAAACATCACGGGGTTGTGCGCATTGTATGGGTGTGTGTTACATTACATTCACTAGTAGGAGTGAGAAAAACATCACGGGGTGGTGCGCATTGTATGGGTGTGTTTTACATTACTTTCACTAGTAGGAGTGAGAAAAACATCACGGGGTGGTGCGCATTGTATGGGTGTGTGTTACATTACATTCACTACTAGGAGTGAGAAAAACCTCACGGGGTGGTGCGCATTGTATGGGTGTGTGTTACATTACATTCACTAGTAGGAGTGAGAAAAACATCACGGGGTGGTGCCCATTGTATGGGTGTGTGTTACATTACATTCACTAGTAGGAGTGATTAAAACATCACGGGGTGGTGCGCATTGTATGGGTGTCTGTTACATTACGTTCACTAGTAAGAGTGAGAAAATCATCACGAGGTGGTGCGCATTGTATGGGTGTGTGTTACATTACATTCACTAGTAAGAGTGAGAAAATCATCACGAGGTGGTGCGCATTGTATGGGTGTGTGTTACATTACATTCACTAGTACGAGTAGAAAAACATCACGGGGTGGTGTGAATCGGAGGGTCTGAATTAGAATCGGGAGTGAGTGGCAATATAGGATGGAGAAAAGCACCGCGGGGTGGTCAGCATGGGGAGGTCAGGGAACATGCAGTGGCAATGTAGGATAGGTTTATGAAAAACATCGCGGGGTGGTGCGCATTGTATGGGTGTGTGTTACATTACATTCACTAGTAGGAGTGAGGAAAACATCACGGGGTGGTGTGAATCGGAGGGTCTGAATTAGGATAGGCAGTGAGTGGCAATGTAGGATGGAGAAAAGCACCGCGGGGTGGTCAGCATGGCATGTCAGGGAACATGCAGTGGCAATGTAGGATAGGTTTCTGAAAAACATCGCGGGGTGGTGCACATTGTATGGGTGTGTGTTACATTACATTCACTAGTAGGAGTGAGAAAAACATCAGGGGGTGGTGCACATTGTATGGGTGTGTTTTACATTACATTCACTAGAAGGAGTGAGAAAAACGTCACGGGGTGGTGTGAATTAGGATAGGCAGTGAGTGGCAATGTAGGATGGAGAAAAGCACCGCGGGGTGGTCAGCATGGGAAGGTCAGGGAACATGCATTGGCAATGTAGGTTAAGTTTCTGAAAAACATCGTGGGGTGGTGCGCATTGTATGGGTGTGTGTTACATTACATTCACTAGTAGGAGTGAGAAAAACACGGGTTGGTGCGCATTGTATGGATGTGTGTTACATTACATTCACTAGTAGGAGTGAGAAAAACATCACGGGGTGGTGTGAATCGGAGTGTCTGAATTAGGATACGCAGTGAGTGGCAATGTAGGATGGAGAAAAGCACCGCGGGGTGGTCAGCATTGGGACGTCAGGGAACATGCAGTGGCAATGTAGGATAGGTTTCTGAAAAACATCGTGGGGTGGTGCGCATTGTATGGGTGTGTTTTACATAACATTCACAAGTAGGAGTGAGAAAAACATCACGTGGTGGTGTGAATCGGAGGGTCTGATTTAGGATAGGCAGTGAGTGGCAATGTCGGATGGAGAAAAACACCGCGGGGTGGTCAGCATGGGGAGGTCAGGGAACATGCAGTGGCAATGTAGGATAGGTTTCTGAAAAACATCGCGGCGTGGTGGGCATTGTATGGGTGTGTGTTACATTACATTCACTAGTAGGAGTGAGAAAAACATCACGGGGTGGTGCGCATTGTATGGGTGTGTTTTACATTACATTCACTACAAGGAGTGAGAAAAACGTCACGGGATGGTGTGAATTAGGATACGCAGTGAGTGGCAATGTAGGATGGAGAAAAGCACCGCGGGGTGGTCAGCATGGGGAGGTCAGGGAAAATGCAGTGGCAATGTAGGTTAAGTTTCTGAAAAACATCCTGGGGTGGTGCGCATTGTATGGGTGTGTGTTACATTACATTCACTAGTAGGAGTGAGAAAAACACGGGTTGGTGCGCATTGTATGGATGTGTGTTACATTACATTCACTAGTAGGAGTGAGAAAAACATCACGGGGTGGTGTGAATCGGAGTGTCTGAATTAGGATAGGCCGTGAGTGGCAATGTAGGATGGAGAAAAGCACCGAGGGGTGGTCAGCATGGGGAGGTCAGGGAACATGCAGTGGCAATGTAGGAGAGTTTTCTGAAAAACATCGCGGGGTGGTGCGCATTCTATGGGTGTGTGTTACATTACATTCACTAGTAGGGGTGAGAAAAACATCACGTGGTTGTTCGCATTGTATGGGTGTGTGTTACATTACATTAACTAGTAGGAGTGAGAAAAACATCACGGGGTGCTGTGAATCGGAGGGTCTGAATTAGGACAGGCAGTGAGTGGCAATGTAGGATGGAGAAAAGCACCGCGGGGTGGTCAGCATGGGCAGGTCAGGGAACATGCATTGGCAATGGAGGATAGGTTTCTGAAAAACATCGCGGGGTGGTGCCCATTGTATGGGTGTGTGTTACATTACATTCACTAGTAGGAGTGAGAAAAACATCACGGGGTGGTGCACATTGTATGGGTGTGTGTTACATTACATTCACTAGTAGGAGTGAGAAAAACATCACGGGGTGGTGTGAATCGCAGGGTCTGAATTAGGATAGGCAGTGAGTGCCAATGTAGGATGGAGAAAAGCACCGCCGGGTGGTCAGCATGGGGAGGTCAGGGAACATGCAATGGCAATGTAGGATAGGTTTCTGAAAAACATCGCGGGGTGGTGCGCATTGTATGGTTGTGTGTTACATTACATTCACTCTTAGGAGTGAGAAAAAGATCACGGTGTGGTGCGCATTGTATGGGTGTGTGTTACATTACATTCACTAGTAGGAGTGAGAAGAACATCACGGGGTGGTGTGAATCGCAGGGTCTGAATTAGGATAGGCAGTGAGTGGCAATGTAGGATGGAGAAAAGCACCGCGGGCTGGTCAGAATGGGGAGGTAATGGAACATGCAGTGGCAACGTAGGATAGGTTTCTGAAATACATTGCGGGGTGGTGCGCATTGTATGGGTGTGTGTTACATTACATTCACTAGTAGGAGTGAGAAAAACATCACGGTGTGGTGCGCATTGTATGGGTGTGTGTTACATTACATTCACTAGTAGGAGTGAGAAAAACATCACGCGGTGGTGCGCATTGTATGGGTGTGTGTTACATTACATTCACTAGTAGGAGTGAGAAAAACATCACGGGGTGGTGTGAATCGGAGGGTCTGAATTAGGATAGGAGTGAGTGGCAATGTAGGATGGAGAAAAGCACCGCGGGGTGGTCAGCATGGCAGGTCAGGGAACATGCAGTGGCAATGTAGGATAGGTTTCTGAAAAACATCGCGGGGTGGTGTACATTGTATGGGTGTGTGTTACATTACATTCACTAGTAGGAGTGAGAAAAACATCATGGGGTGGTGTGAAACGGAGGGTCTGAATTAGGATAGGCAGTGAGTGGCAATGAAGGATGGAGCAAAGCACCGCGTCGTGCTCAGCATGGTGATCTCAGGGAACATGCAGTGGCTATGTAGGATAGGTTTCTGAAAAACATCGTGGGGTGGTGCGCATTGTATGGGTGTGTGTTACATTACATTCACTAGTAGGAGTGAGAAAAACATCACGGGTTGGTGCGCATTGTATGGATGTGTGTTACATTACATTCACTAGTAGAAGTGAGAAAAACATCACAGGCTGGTGTTTATCGGAGGGTCTGAATTAGGATAGGCAGTGATTGGCAATGTCGGATGGAGAAAAGCACCGCGGGGTGGTCAGCGTGGGGAGGTCAGGGAACATGCATTGGCAATGGAGGATAGGTTTCTGAAAAACATCGCGGGGTGGTGCGCATTGTATGGGTGTGTGTTACATTACATTCACTACTAGGAGTGAGAAAAACATCACGGGGTGGTGCGCATTGTATGGGTGTGTGTTACATTACATTCACTAGTAGGAGTGACAAAAACATCACGGGGTGGTGTGAATCGCAGGGTCTGAATTAGGATAGGCAGTGAGTGGCAATGTAGGATGGAGAAAAGCACCGCGGGGTGGTCAGCATGGGGAGGTCAGGGAACATGCAATGGCAATGTAGTATAGGTTTCTGAAAAACATCGCGGGGTGGTGCGCATTGTATGGTTGTGTGTTTCATTACATTCACCTGTAGGAGTGAGAAAAAGATCACGGGGTGGTTCGCATTGTATGGGTGTGTGTTACATTACATTCACTAGTAGGAGTGAGAAAAACATCACGGGGTGGTGTGAATCGCAGGGTCTGAATCAGGATAGGCAGTGAGTGGCAATGTAGGATGGAGAAAAGCACCGCGGGCTGGTCAGAATGGGGAGGTAATGGAACATGCAGTGGCAATGTAGGATAGGTTTCTGAAATACATTGCGGCGTGGTGCGCATTGTATGGGTGTGTGTTACATTACATTCACTAGTAGGAGTGAGAAAAACATCACGGTGTGGTGCGCATTGTATGGGTGTGTGTTACATTACATTCACTAGTAGGAGTGAGAAAAACATCACGCGGTGGTGCGCATTGTATGGGTGTGTGTTACATTACATTCACTAGTAGGAGTGAGAAAAACATCACGGGGTGGTGTGAATCGGAGGGTCTGAATTAGTATAGGCAGTGAGTGGCAATGTATGATGGAGAAAAGCACCGCGGTGTGGTCAGCATGGGGAGGTCAGGGAACATGCAGTGGCAATGTAGGATAGGTTTCTAAAAAATATCGCGGGGTGTTGCGCATTGTATGGGTGTGTGTTACATTACATTCACTAGTAGGAGTGAGAAAAACATCACGGGGTGGTGTGATTCGGAGGGTCTGAATTAGGATAGGCAGTGAGTGGCAATGTAGGATGGAGAAAAGCACCGCGGGGTGGTCAGCATGGTGAGGTCAGGGAATATGCAGTGGCAATGAACGATAGTTTTCTGAAAAACATCACGGGGTGGTGCGCATTGTATGGGTGTGTGTTACATTACATTCACTAGTAGGAGTGAGAAAAACATCACGGGGTGGTGTGAATCAGAGGGTCTGAATTAGGACAGGCAGTGAGTGGCAATGTAGGATGGAGAAAAGCACCGCGGGTTGGTCAGCATGGGGAGGTCAGGGAACATGCAGTGGCAATGTAGGATAGGTTTCTGAAAAACATCGCGGGGTGGTGCGCATTGTATGGGTGTGTTACATAACATTCACTAGTAGGAGTGAGAAAAACATCACGGGGTGGTGTGAATCGGAGGGTCTGAATTAGAAGAGGCAGTGAGTGGCAATGTAGGATGGAGAAAAGCACCGCGGGGTGGTCAGCATGGGGAGGTCAGGGAACATGCAGTGGCAATGTAGGATAGGTTTCTGAAAAACATCGCGGGGTGGTGCGCATTGTATGGGTGTGTGTTACATTACATTCACTAGTAGGAGTGAGAAAAACATCACGGGCTGGTGCGCATTGTATGGGTGTGTGTTACATTACATTCACTAGTAAGAGTGAGAAAAACATCACGGGGTGGTGTGAATCGGAGGGTCTGAATTAGGATAGGCAGTGAGTGGCAATGTAGGATGCAGAAAAGCACCGCGGGGTGGTCAGCATGGGGACGTCAGGGAACATGCAGTGGCAATGTAGGATAGGTTTATGAAAAACATCGCGGGGTGGTGCACATTGTATGGGTGTGTGTTACATAACATTCACTAGTAGGAGTGAGAAAAACTTCACGGGGGGGTTTGAATCGGAGGGTCTGATTTAGGATAGGCAGTGAGTGGCAATGTCGGATGGAGAAAAGCACTGCCGGGTGGTCAGCATGGGGAGGTCAGGGAACATGCATTGGCAATGTAGGATAGGTTTCTGAAAAACATCGCGGGGTGGTGCGCATTGTATGGGTGTGTGTTACATTACATTCAATTGTAGGAGTGAGAAAAACATCACGGGGTGGTTCGCATTGCATGGGTGTGTGTTACATTACATTCACTAGTAGGAGTGAGCAAAACATCACGGGGTGGTGTGAATCGGAGGGTCTGAATTAGGATAGGCAGTTAGTGGCAATGTAGGATGGAGAAAAGCACCGCGGGGTGGTCAGCATGGGGAGGTCAGGCAACATGCAGTGGCAATGTAGGATAGGGTTCTGAAAAACATCGCGGGGTGGTGCGCATTGTATGGGTGTGTGTTACATTACATTCACTAGTAAGAGTGAGAAAAACATCACGGGGTGGTGTGAATCGGAGGGTCTGAATTAGGATCGGCAGTGAGTGGCAATATAGGATGGAGAAAAGCACCGCGGGGTGGTGAGCATGGGGAGGTCAGGGAACATGCAGTGGCAATGTATGATAGGTTTCTGAAAAACATCGCGGGGTGGTGCGCATTGTATGGGTGTGTGTTACATTACATTCACTAGTAGGAGTGAGAAAAACATCACGGAGTGGTGTGAATCGGAGGGTCTGAATTAGGATAGGCAGTGAGTGGCAATGTAGGATGGAGAAAAGCAACGCGGGTTGTTCAGCATGGCAGGTCAGGGAACATGCAGTGGCAATGTAGGATAGGTTTCTGAAAAACATCGCGGGGTGGTGCACATTGTATGGGTGTGTGTTACATTACATTCACTAGTAGGAGTGAGAAAAACATCACGGGGTGGTGTGAAACGGAGGGTCTGAATTAGGATAGGCAGTGAGTGGCAATGAAGGATGGAGAAAAGCACCGCGTCGTGCTCAGCATGGGGAGGTCAGGGAACATGCAGTGGCAATGTAGTATAGGTTTCTGAAAAACATCGCGGGGTGGTGCGCATTGTATGGGTGTGTGTTACATTACATTCACTAGTAGGAGTGAAAAAAACATCACGGGTTGGTGCGCATTGTATGGATGTGTGTTACATTACATTCACTAGTAGAAGTGAGAAAAACATCACAGGCTGGTGTATATCGGAGGGTCTGTATTAGGATAGGCAGTTAGTGGCAATGTAGGATGGAGAAAAGCACCGCGGGGTGGTCAGCATGGGGAGGTCAGGCAACATGAAGTGGCAATATAGGATAGTTTTCTGAAAAACATCGCGGGGTCGTGCGCATTGTATGGGTGTGTGTTACATTACATTCACTACTAGGAGTGAGAAAAAAATCACGGGTTGGTTCACATTGTATGGGTGTGTGTTACATTACATTCACTAGTAGGAGTGAGAAAAACATCACGGGGTGGTGTGAATAAGAGGGTCTGAATTAGGATACGCAGTGAGTGGCAATGTAGGATGGAGAAAAGCACCGCACGGCGGTCACCATGGAGAGGTCAGGGAACATGCAGTGGCAATGTAGGATAGGTTTCTGAAAAACATCGTGGGGTGGTGCGCATTGTATGGGTGTGTGTTAAATTACATTCACTAGTAGGAGTGAGAAAAACATCACCGGGTGGTGCGCATTGTATGGGTGTGTGTTACATTACATTCACTAGTAGGAGTGAGAAAAACATCACGGGGTGGTGTGAATCAGAGGGTCTGAATTAGGATAGGCAGTGAGTGGCAATGTAGGATGGAGAAAAGCACCGCGGGGTGGTCAGCATGGGGACGTCAGGGAACATGCAGTGGCAATGTAGGATAGGTTTCTGAAAAACATCGTGGGGTGGTGCGCATTGTATGGGTGTGTGTTAAATTACATTCACTAGTAGGAGTGAGAAAAACATCACCGGGTGGTGCGCATTGTATGGGTGTGTGTTACATTATATTCACTAGTAGGAGTGAGAAAAACATCGCGGGGTGGTGTGAATCAGAGGGTCTGAATTAGGATAGGCAGTGAGTGGCAATGTAGGATGGAGAAAAGCACCGCGGGGTGGTCAGCATGGGGACGTCAGGGAACATGCAGTGGCAATGTAGCATAGGTTTCTGAAAAATATCGCGGGGTGGTGCGCATTGTATGGGTGTGTGTTACATATCATTCACTAGTAGGAGTGAGAAAAACATCACGGGGTGGTGTGAATCGGAGGGTCTGATTTAGGATAGGCAGTGAGTCGCAATGTCGGATGGAGAAAAACATCGCGGGGTGGTCAGCATGGGGAGGTCAAGGAACATGCAGTGGCAATGTAGGATAGGTTTCTGAAAAACATCGCGGGGTGGTGGGCATTGTATGGGTGTGTGTTACATTACATTCACTAGTAGGAGTGAGAAAAACATCACCAGGTGGTGCGCATTGTATGGGTGTCTGTTACATTACATTCACTAGAAGGAGTGAGAAAAACATCACGGGGTGGTGTGAATCGGAGGGTCTGAATTAGGATAGGCAGTGAGTGGCAATGTAGGATGGAGAAAAGCACCGCGGGTTGGTCAGCATGGGGAGGTCAGGGAACATGCAGTGGCAATGTAGGATAGGTTTCTGAAAAACATCGTGTGGTGGTGCGCATTGTATGGGTGTGTGTTACATTACATTCACTAGTAGGAGTGAGAAAAACATCACGGGGTGGTGCGCATTGTATGGGTGTGTGTTACATTACATTCACTAGTAGGAGTGAGCAAAACATCACGGGGTGGTGTGAATCGGAGGGTCTGAATTAGGATAGGCAGTGAGTGGCAATGTAGGATGGAGAAAAGCACCGCGGGGTGGTCAGCATGGCAGGTCAGGGAACATGCAGTGGCAATGAAGGATAGCTTTCTGAAAAACATCGCGGGGTGGTGCACATTGTATGGGTGTGTGTTACATTACATTCACTAGTAAGAGTGAGAAAAACATCACGAGGTGGTGCGCATTGTATGGGTGTGTGTTACATTACATTCAATAGTAGGAGTGAAAAAAACATAACGGGGTGGTTTGCATCGGAGGGTCTGAATTAGGATCGGCAGTGAGTGGCAATATAGGATGGAGAAAAGCACCGCGGGGTGGTGAGCATGGGGAGGTCAGGGAACATGCAGTGGCAATGTAGGATAGGTTTCTGAAAAACATCGCGGGGTCGTGCGCATTGTATGGGTGTGTGTTACATTACATTCACTAGTAGGAGTGAGAAAAACATCACGGGGTGGTTCGCATTGTATGGGTGTGTGTTACATTACATTCACTAGTAGGAGTGAGAAAAACATCACGGGGTGGTGCGCATTGTATGGGTGTGTGTTACATTACATTCACTAGTAGGAGTGAGAAAAACATCACGGGGTGGTGTGAATCGGAGGGTCTGAATTAGGATAGGCAGTGAGTGGCAATGTAGGATGGAGAAAAGCACCGTGGGGTGGTCAGCATGGCAGGTCAGGGAACATGCAGTGGCATTGTAGGATAGGTTTCTGAAAAACATCGCGGGGTGGTGCACATTGTATGGGTGTGTGTTATATTACATTCACTAGTAGGAGTGAGAAAAACATCACGGGGTGGTGTGAAATGGAGGGTCTGAATTAGGATAGGCAGTGAGTGGCAATGAAGGATGGAGAAAAGCACCGCGTCGTGCTCAGCATGGGGAAGTCAGGGAACATGCAGTGGCAATGTAGGATATGTTTCTGAAAAACATCGCGGGGTGGTGCGCATTGTATGGGTGTGTGTTACATTACATTCACTAGTAGGAGTGAGAAAAACATCACGGGTTGGTGCGCATTGTATGGATGTGTGTTACATTACATTCACTAGTAGAAGTGAGAAAAACATCACAGGGTGGTGTGAATCGGAGGTTCTGAATTAGGATAGGCAGTGAGTGGCAATGTAGGATGGAGAAAAGCACCGCGGGGTGGTCAGCATGGGGAGGTTAGGGAACATGAAGTGGCAATGTAGGATAGTTTTCTGAAAAACATCGCGGGGTGGTGCGCATTGTATGGGTGTGTGTTACATTACATTCACTACTAGGAGTGAGAAAAACATCACGGGGTGGTTCGCATTGTATGGGTGTGTGTTACATTACATTCACTAGTAGGAGTGAGAAAAACATCACGGGGTGGTGTGAATCAGAGGGTCTGAATTAGGATAGGCAGTGAGTGGCAATGTAGGATGGAGAAAAGCACAACGCGGCGGTCACCATGGGGAGGTCATGGAACATGCAGTGGCAATATAGGATAGGTTTCTGAAAAACATCGTGGGTTGGTTCGCATTGTATGAGTGTGTGTTACATTACATTCACTAGTAGGAGTGAGAAAAACATCACGTGGTGGTGCGCATTGTATGGGTGTGTGTTACATTACATTCACTAGTAGGAGTGAGAAAAACATCACGGGGTGTTGCGCATTGTATGGGTGTGTGTTACATTACATTCACTAGTAGGAGTGAGAAAAACATCATGGGGTGTTGCGCATTGTATGTGTGTGTTACATTACATTCACTAGTAGGAGTGAGAAAAACATCACGGGGTAGTGTGAATCGCAGGGTCTGAATTAGGATAGGCAGTGAGTGGCAATGTAGGATGGAGAAAAGCACCGCGGGGTGGACAGCATGGGGAGGTCAGGGAACATGCAATGGCAATGTAGTATAGGTTTCTGAAAAACATCGCGGGGTGGTGCGCATTGTATGGTTGTGTGTTTCATTACATTCACTAGTAGGAGTGAGAAAAAGATCACGGGGTGGTGCGCATTGTATGGGTGTGTGTTACATTACATTCACTAGTAGGAGTCAGAAAAACATCACGGGGTGGTGTGAATCGCAGGGTCTGAATTAGGATAGGCAGTGAGTGGCAATGTAGGATGGAGAAAAGCACCGCGGGCTGGTCAGAATGGGGAGGTAATGGAACATGCAGTGGCAATGTAGGATAGGTTTCTGAAATACATTGCGGGGTGGTGCGCATTGTATGGGTGTGTGTTACATTACATTCACGAGTAGGAGTGAGAAAAACATCACGGTGTGGTGCGCATTGTATGGGTGTGTGTTACATTACATTCACTAGTAGGAGTGAGAAAAACATCACGGGGTGGTGTGAATCGGAGGGTCTGAATTAGTATAGGCAGTGAGTGGCAATGTATGATGGAGAAAAGCACCGCGGTGTGGTCAGCATGGAGACATCAGGGAACATGCAGTGGCAATGTAGGATAGGTTTCTAATAAATATCGCGGGGTGTTGCGCATTGTATGGGTGTGTGTTACATTACATTCACTAGTAGGAGTGAGAAAAACATCACGTGGTGGTGTGATTCGGAGGGACTGAATTAGGATAGGCAGTGAGTGGCAATGTAGGATGGAGAAAAGCACCGCGGGGTGGTCAGCATGGTGAGGTCAGGGAACATGCAGTGGCAATGAACGATAGTTTTCTGAAAAACATCACGGGGTGGTGCGCATTGTATGGGTGTGTGTTACATTACATTCACTAGTAGGAGTGAGAAAAACATCACGGGGTGGTGTGAATCAGAGGGTCTGAATTAGGACAGGCAGTGAGTGGCAATGTAGGATGGAGAAAAGCACCGCGGGGTGGTCAGCATGGGGAGGTCAGGGAACATGCAGTGGCAATGTAGGATAGGTTTCTGAAAAACATCGCGGGGTGGTGCGCATTGTATGGGTGTGTTACATAACATTCACTAGTAGGAGTGAGAAAAACATCACGGGGTGGTGTGAATCGGAGGGTCTGAATTAGAAGAGGCAGTGAGTGGCAATGTAGGATGGAGAAAAGCACCGCGGGGTGGTCAGCATGGGGAGGTCAGGGAACATGCATTGGCAATGTAGGATAGGTTTCTGAAAAACATCGCGGGGTGGTGCGCATTGTATGGGTGTGTGTTACATTACATTCACTTGTAGGAGTGAGAAAAACATCACGGGGTGGTTCGCATTGTATGGGTGTGTATTACATTACATTCACTAGTAGGAGTGAGCAAAACATCACGGGGTGGTGTGAATCGGAGGGTCTGAATTAGGATAGGCAGTGAGTGGCAATGTAGGATGGAGAAAAGCACCGCGGGGTGGTCAGCATGGGGAGGTCAGGCAACATGCAGTGGCAATGTAGGATAGGGTTCTGAAAAATATCGCGGGGTGGTGCGCATTGTATGGGTGTGTGTTACATTACATTCACTAGTAAGAGTGAGAAAAACATCACGGGGTGGTGTGAATCGGAGGGTCTGAATTAGGATCGGCAGTGAGTGGCAATATACGATGGAGAAAAGCTCCGCGGGGTGGTGAGCATGGGGAGGTCAGGGAACATGCAATGGCAATGTAGGATAGGTTTCTGAAAAACATCGCGGAGTGGTGCGCATTTTATGGGTGTGTGTTACATTACATTCACTAGTAGGAGTGAGAAAAACATCACGGGGTGGTGTGAATCGGAGGGTCTGAATTAGGATAGGCAGTGAGTGGCAATGTAGGATGGAGAAAAGCAACGCGGGTTGTTCAGCATGGCAGGTCAGGGAACGTGCAGTGGCAATGTAGGATAGGTTTCTGAAAAACATCGCGGGGTGGTGCTCATTGTATGGGTGTGTGTTATATTACATTCACTAGTAGGAGTGAGAAAAACATCACGGGGTGGTGTGAAACGGAGGGTCTGAATTAGGATAGGCAGTGAGTGGCAATGAAGAATGGAGAAAAGCACCGCGTCGTGCTCAGCATGGGGAGGTCAGGGAACATGCAGTGGCAATGTAGTATAGGTTTCTGAAAAACATCGCGGGGTGGTGCGCATTGTATGGGTGTGTGTTACATTACATTCACTAGTAGGAGTGAGAAAAACATCACGGGTTGGTGCGCATTGTATGGATGTGTGTTACATTACATTCACTAGTAGAAGTGAGAAAAACATCACAGGCTGGTGTTTATCGGAGGGTCTGTATTAGGATAGGCAGTTAGTGGCAATGTAGGATGGAGAAAAGCACCGCGGGGTGGTCAGCATGGGGAGGTCAGGAAACATGAAGTGGCAATATAGGATAGTTTTCTGAAAAACATCGCTGGGTCGTGCGCATTGTATGGGTGTGTGTTACATTACATTCACTACTAGGAGTGAGAAAAACATCACGGGGTGGTTTGCATCGGAGGGTCTGAATTAGGATCGGCAGTGAGTGGCAATGTAGGATGGAGAAAAGCACCGCGGGGTGGTCAGCATAGGGACTTCAGGGAACATGCAGTGGCAATGTAGGATAGGTTTCTGAAAAACATCGCGGGGTTGTGCACATTGTATGGGTGTGTGTTACATTACATTAAATAGTAGAGTGAGAAAAACCTCACGGGGTGGTGCGCATTGTATGGGTGTGTGTTACATTACATTCACTAGTAGGAGTGAGAAAAACATCACAGGGTGGTGTGAATCAGAGGGTCTGAATTAGGATAGGCAGTGAGTGGCAATTTAGGATGGAGAAAAGTACCGCGTGGTGGTCAGAATGGGAAGGTCATGGAACATGCAGTGGCAATGTGGGATATGTTTCTGAAAAACATCGCGGGGTGGTGCGCATTGTATGGGTGTGTGTTACATTACATTCACTAGTAGGAGTGAGAAAAACATCACCAGGTGGTGCGCATTGTATGGGTGTCTGTTACATTACATTCACTAGAAGGAGTGAGAAAAACATCACGGGGTGGTGTGAATCGGAGGGTCTGAATTAGGATAGGCAGTGAGTGGCAATGTAGGATGGAGAAAAGCACCGCGGGTTGGTCAGCATGGGGAGGTCAGGGAACATGCAGTGGCAATGTAGGATAGGTTTCTGAAAAACATCGTGTGGTGGTGCGCATTGTATGGGTGTGTGTTACATTACATTCACTAGTAGGAGTGAGAAAAACATCACGGGGTGGTGCGCATTGTATGGGTGTGTGTTACATTACATTCACTAGTAGGAGTGAGAAAAACATCACGGGGTGGTGTGAATCGGAGGGTCTGATTTAGGATAGGCAGTGAGTGGCAATGTCGGATGGAGAAAAGCACCGCGGGGTGGTCAGCGTGGGGAGGTCAGGGAACATGCATTGGCAATGGAGGATAGGTTTCTGAAAAACATCGCGGGGTGGTGCGCATTGTATGGGTGTGTGTTACATTACATTCACTACTAGGAGTGAGAAAAACATCACGGGGTGGTGCGCATTGTATGGGTGTGTGTTACATTACATTCACTAGTAGGAGTGAGAAAAACATCACGGGGTGGTGTGAATCGCAGGGTCTGAATTAGGATAGGCAGTGAGTGGCAATGTAGGATGGAGAAAAGCACCGCGGGGTGGTCAGCATGGGGAGGTCAGGGAACATGCAATGGCAATGTAGTATAGGTTTCTGAAAAACATCGCGGGGTGGTGCGCATTGTATGGTTGTGTGTTTCATTACATTCACTAGTAGGAGTGAGAAAAAGATCACGGGGTGGTGCGCATTGTATGGGTGTGTGTTACATTTCATTCACTAGTAGGAGTGAGAAAAACATCACGGGGTGGTGTGAATCGCAGGGTCTGAATTAGGATAGGCAGTGAGTGGCATTGTAGGATGGAGAAAAGCACCGCGGGCTGGTCAGAATGGGGAGGTAATGGAACATGCAGTGGCAATGTAGGATAGGTTTCTGAAATACATTGCGGGGTGGTGCGCATTGTATGGATGTGTGTTACATTACATTCACTAGTAGGAGTTAGAAAAACATCACGGTGTGGTGCGCATTGTATGGGTGTGTGTTACATTACATTCACTAGTAGGAGTGAGAAAAACATCTCGCGGTGGTGCGCATTGTATGGGTGTGTGTTACATTACATTCACTAGTAGGAGTGAGAAAAACATCACGGGGTGGTGTGAATCGAAGGGTCTGAATTAGTATAGGCAGTGAGTGGCAATGTATGATGGAGAAAAGCACCGCGGTGTGGTCAGCATGGGGAGGTCAGGGAATATGCAGTGGCAATGTAGGATAGGTTTCTAAAGAATATCGCGGGGTGTTGCGCATTGTATGGGTGTGTGTTACATTACATTAACAAGTAGGAGTGAGAAAAACATCATGGGGTGGTGTGATTCGGAGGGTCTGAATTAGGATAGGCAGTGAGTGGCAATGTAGGATGGAGAAAAGCACCGCGGGGTGGTCAGCATGGTGAGGTCAGGGAACATGCAGTGGCAATGAACGATAGTTTTCTGAAAAACATCACGGGGTGGTGCGCATTGTATGGGTGTGTGTTACATTACATTCACTAGTAGGAGTGAGAAAAACATCACGGGGTGGTGTGAATCAGAGGGTCTGAATTAGGACAAGCAGTGAGTTGCAATGTAGGATGGAGAAAAGCACCGCGGGGTGGTCAGCATGGGGAGGTCAGGGAACATGCAGTGGCAATGTAGGATAGGTTTCTGAAAAACATCGCGGGGTGGTGCGCATTGTATGGGTGTGTTACATAACATTCACTAGTAGGAGTGAGAAAAACATCACGGGGTGGTGTGAATCGGAGGGTCTGAATTAGAAGAGGCAGTGAGTGGCAATGTAGGATGGAGAAAAGCACCGCGGGGTGGTCAGCATGGGGAGGTGAGGGAACATGCAGTGGCAATGTAGGATAGGTTTCTGAAAAACATCGCGGGCTGGTGCGCATTGTATGGGTGTGTGTTACATTACATTCACTAGTAGGAGTGAGAAAAACATCACGGGCTGGTGCGCATTGTATGGGTGTGTGTTACATTACATTCACTAGTAGGAGTGAGAAAAACATCACGGGGTGGTGTGAATCGGAGGGTCTGAATTAGGATAGGCAGTGAGTGGCAATGTAGGATGCAGAAAAGCACCGCGGGGTGGTCAGCATGGGGATGTCAGGGAACATGCAGTGGCAATGTAGGATAGGTTTCTGAAAAACATCGCGGGGTGGTGCACATTGTATGGGTGTGTGTTACATAACATTCACTAGTAGGAGTGAGAAAAACATCACGGGGGGGTTTGAATCGGAGGGTCTGATTTAGGATAGGCAGTGAGTGGCAATGTCGGATGGAGAAAAGCACTGCCGGGTGGTCAGCATGGGAAGGTCAGAGAACATGCATTGGCAATGTAGGATAGGTTTCTGAAAAACATCGCGGGGTGGTGCGCATTGTATGGGTGTGTGTTACATTACATTCACTAGTAGGAGTGAGAAAAACATCACGGGGTGGTGCGCATTGTATGGGTGTGTGTTACATTACATTAACTAGTAGGAGTGAGAAAAACATCACGGGGTGGTGTGAATCGGAGGGTCTGAATTAGGATAGGCAGTGAGTGGCAATGTAGGATGGAGAAAAGCACCGCGGGGTGGTCAGCATGGCAGGTCAGGGAACATGCAGTGGCAATGTAGGATAGGTTTCTGAAAAACATCGCGGGGTGGTGCACATTGTATGGGTGTGTGTTACATTACATTCACTAGTAGGAGTGAGAAAAACATCACGGGGTGGTGTGAAACGGAGGGTCTGAATTAGGATAGGCAGTGAGTGGCAATGAAGGATGGAGAAAAGCACCGCGTCGTGCTCAGCATGGGGAAGTCAGGGAACATGCAGTGGCAATGTAGGATAGGTTTCTGAAAAACATCGCGGGGTGGTGCGCATTGTATGGGTGTGTGTTACATTACATTCACTAGTAGGATTGAGAAAAACATCACGGGTTGGTGCGCATTGTATGGATGTGTGTTACATTACATTCACTAGTAGAAGTGAGAAAAACATCACAGGGTGGTGTGAATCGGAGGGTCTGAATTAGAATAGGCAGTGAGTGGCAATGTAGGATGGAGAAAAGCACCGCAGGGAGGTCAGCATGGGGAGGTCAGGGAACATGAAGTGGCAATGTAGGATAGTTTTCTGAAAAACATCGCGGGGTGGTGCGCATTGTATGGGTGTGTGTTACATTACATTCACTACTAGGAGTGAGAAAAACATCACGGGGTGGTTTGCATTGTATGGGTGTGTGTTACATTACATTCACTAGTAGGAGTGAGAAAAACATCACGGGGTGGTGTGAATCAGAGGGTCTGAATTAGGATAGGCAGAGAGTGGCAATGTAGGATGGAGAAAAGCACCGCGCGGCGGTCACCATTGGGAGGTCATGGAACATGCAGTGGCAATGTAGGATAGGTTTCTGAAAAACATCGCGGGGTGGTGCGCATTGTATGGGTGTGTGTTACATTACATTCACTAGTAGGAGTGAGAAAAACATCACGGGGTGGTGTGAATCGGAGGGTCTGAATTAGGATAGGCAGTGAGTGGCAATGTAGGATGGAGAAAAGCACCGCGGGGTGGTCAGCATGGCAGGTCAGGGAACATGCAGTGGCAATGTAGGATAGGTTTCTGAAAAACATCGCGGGGTGGTGCACATTGTATGGGTGTGTGTTACATTACATTCACTAGTAGGAGTGAGAAAAACATCACGGGGTGGTGTGAAACGGAGGGTCTGAATTAGGATAGGCAGTGAGTGGCAATGAAGGATGGAGAAAAGCACCGCGTCGTGCTCAGCATGGGGAAGTCAGGGAACATGCAGTGGCAATGTAGGATAGGTTTCTGAAAAACATCGCGGGGTGGTGCGCATTGTATGGGTGTGTGTTACATTACATTCACTAGTAGGAGTGAGAAAAACATCACGGGTTGGTGCGCATTGTATGGATGTGTGTTACATTACATTCACTAGTAGAAGTGAGAAAAACATCACAGGGTGGTGTGAATCGGAGGGTCTGAATTAGGATAGGCAGTGAGTGGCAATGTAGGATGGAGAAAAGCACCGCGGGGAGGTCAGCATGGGGAGGTCAGGGAACATGAAGTGGCAATGTAGGATAGTTTTCTGAAAAACATCGCGGCGTGGTGCGCATTGTATGGGTGTGTGTTACATTACATTCACTAGTAGGAGTGAGAAAAACATCACGGGGTGGTGTGAATCAGAGGGTCTGAATTAGGATAGGCAGTGAGTGGCAATGTAGGATGGAGAAAAGCACCGCGCGGCGGTCACCATTGGGAGGTCATGGAACATGCAGTGGCAATGTAGGATAGGTTTCTGAAAAACATCGCGGGGTGGTGCGCATTGTATGGGTGTGTGTTACATTACATTCACTAGTAGGAGTGAGAAAAACATCACGTGGTGGTGCGCATTGTATGGGTGTGTGTTACATTACATTCACTAGTAGGAGTGAGAAAAACATCACGGGGTGTTGCGCATTGTATGGGTGTGTGTTACATTACATTCACTAGTAGGTGTGCGAAAAACATCACGGGGTGGTGCGCATTGTATGGGTGTGTGTTACATTACATTCACTAGTAGGAGTGAGAAAAACATCACGGGGTGGTGTGAATCGGAGGGTCTGAATTAGGATAGGCAGTGAGTGGCAATGAAGGATGGAGAAAAGCACCGCGGGTCCGTCAGCATGGGGAGGTCAGGGAACATGCAGTGGCAAAGTAGAATAGGTTTCTGAAAAACATCGCGGGGTGGTGCGCATTGTATGGGTGTGTGTTACATTACATTCACTCGTAGGAGTGAGAAAAACATCACGGGGTGGTGTGAATCAGAGGTTCTGATTTAGGATAGGCAGTGAGTGGCAATGTCGGATGGAGAAAAACACCGCGGGGAGGTCAGCATGGGGAGGTCAGGGAACAAGAAGTGGCAATGTAGGATAGATTTCTGAAAAACATCGCGCTGTGGTGGGCATTGTATGGGTGTGTGTTACATTACATTCACTAGTAGGAGTGAGAAAAACATCACCAGGTGGTGCGCATTTTATGGGTGTGTGTTACATTACATTCACTAGAAGGAGTGAGAAAAACATCACGGGGTGTTGTGAATCGGAGGGTCTGAATTAGGATAGGCAGTGAGTGGCAATGTAGGATGGAGAAAAGCACCGCGGGGTGGTGAGCATGGGGAGGTCAGGGAACATGCAGTGGCAATGTAGGATAGGTTTCTGAAAAACATCGTGGGGTGGTGCTCATTGTATGGGTGTGTGTTACATTACATTCACTAGTAGGAGTGAGAAAAACACGGGTTGGTGCGCATTGTATGGATGTGTGTTACATTACATTCACGAGTAGGAGTGAGAAAAACATCACGGGGTGGTTCGCATTATATGCGTGTGTGTTACATTACATTCACTAGTAGGAGTGAGCAAAACATCACGGGGTGGTGTGAATCGGAGGGTCTGAATTAGGATAGGCACTGAGTGGCAATGTAGGATGGAGAAAAGCACCGCGGGGTGGTCAGCATGGGGAGGTCAGGCAACATTCAGTGGCAATGTAGGATAGGTTTCCGAAAAACATCGCGGGGTGGTGCGCATTGTATGGGTGTGTGTTACATTACATTCACTAGTAGGAGTGAGAAAAACATCACGGGGTGGTGTGAATCGGAGGGTCTGAATTAGTATAGGCAGTGAGTGGCAATGTATGATGGAGAAAAGCACCGCGGTGTGGTTTCATGGGGAGGTCAGGGAACATGCAGTGGCAATGTAGGATAGGTTTCTAAAAAATATCGCGGGGTGTTGCGCATTGTATGGGTGTGTGTTACATTACATTCACTAGTAGGAGTGAGAAAAACATCACGGGGTGGTGTGATTCGGAGGGTCTGAATTAG
The DNA here is from genome assembly GCF_034190915.1 of Cavia porcellus. Classification (NCBI taxonomy): domain Eukaryota; kingdom Metazoa; phylum Chordata; class Mammalia; order Rodentia; family Caviidae; genus Cavia; species Cavia porcellus. The sequence continues at coordinate 153,444,810 of NW_026947485.1, read as the reverse complement.
GATAGGCAGTGAGTGGCAATGTAGGATGGAGAAAAGCACCGCGGGGTGGTCAGCATGGTGAGGTCAGGGAATATGCAGTGGCAATGAACGATAGTTTTCTGAAAAACATCACGGGGTGGTGCGCATTGTATGGGTGTGTGTTACATTACATTCACTAGTAGGAGTGAGAAAAACATCACGGGGTGGTGTGAATCAGAGGGTCTGAATTAGGACAGGCAGTGAGTGGCAATGTAGGATGGAGAAAAGCACCGCGGGTTGGTCAGCATGGGGAGGTCAGGGAACATGCAGTGGCAATGTAGGATAGGTTTCTGAAAAACATCGCGGGGTGGTGCGCATTGTATGGGTGTGTTACATAACATTCACTAGTAGGAGTGAGAAAAACATCACGGGGTGGTGTGAATCGGAGGGTCTGAATTAGAAGAGGCAGTGAGTGGCAATGTAGGATGGAGAAAAGCACCGCGGGGTGGTCAGCATGGGGAGGTCAGGGAACATGCAGTGGCAATGTAGGATAGGTTTCTGAAAAACATCGCGGGGTGGTGCGCATTGTATGGGTGTGTGTTACATTACATTCACTAGTAGGAGTGAGAAAAACATCACGGGCTGGTGCGCATTGTATGGGTGTGTGTTACATTACATTCACTAGTAAGAGTGAGAAAAACATCACGGGGTGGTGTGAATAGGAGGGTCTGAATAAGGACAGGCAGTGAGTGGCAATGTAGGATGCAGAAAAGCACCGCGGGGTGGTCAGCATGGGGACGTCAGGGAACATGCAGTGGCAATGTAGGATAGGTTTATGAAAAACATCGCGGGGTGGTGCACATTGTATGGGTGTGTGTTACATAACATTCACTAGTAGGAGTGAGAAAAACTTCACGGGGGGGTTTGAATCGGAGGGTCTGATTTAGGATAGGCAGTGAGTGGCAATGTCGGATGGAGAAAAGCACTGCCGGGTGGTCAGCATGGGGAGGTCAGGGAACATGCATTGGCAATGTAGGATAGGTTTCTGAAAAACATCGCGGGGTGGTGCGCATTGTATGGGTGTGTGTTACATTACATTCAATTGTAGGAGTGAGAAAAACATCACGGGGTGGTTCGCATTGTATGGGTGTGTGTTACATTACATTCACTAGTAGGAGTGAGCAAAACATCACGGGGTGGTGTGAATCGGAGGGTCTGAATTAGGATAGGCAGTTAGTGGCAATGTAGGATGGAGAAAAGCACCGCGGGGTGGTCAGCATGGGGAGGTCAGGCAACATGCAGTGGCAATGTAGGATAGGGTTCTGAAAAACATCGCGGGGTGGTGCGCATTGTATGGGTGTGTGTTACATTACATTCACTAGTAAGAGTGAGAAAAACATCACGGGGTGGTGTGAATCGGAGGGTCTGAATTAGGATCGGCAGTGAGTGGCAATATAGGATGGAGAAAAGCACCGCGGGGTGGTGAGCATGGGGAGGTCAGGGAACATGCAGTGGCAATGTATGATAGGTTTCTGAAAAACATCGCGGGGTGGTGCGCATTGTATGGGTGTGTGTTACATTACATTCACTAGTAGGAGTGAGAAAAACATCACGGAGTGGTGTGAATCGGAGGGTCTGAATTAGGATAGGCAGTGAGTGGCAATGTAGGATGGAGAAAAGCAACGCGGGTTGTTCAGCATGGCAGGTCAGGGAACATGCAGTGGCAATGTAGGATAGGTTTCTGAAAAACATCGCGGGGTGGTGCGCATTGTATGGGTGTGTTACATAACATTCACTAGTAGGAGTGAGAAAAACATCACGGGGTGGTGTGAATCGGAGGGTCTGAATTAGAAGAGGCAGTGAGTGGCAATGTAGGATGGAGAAAAGCACCGCGGGGTGGTCAGCATGGGGAGGTCAGGGAACATGCAGTGGCAATGTAGGATAGGTTTCTGAAAAACATCGCGGGGTGGTGCGCATTGTATGGGTGTGTGTTACATTACATTCACTAGTAGGAGTGAGAAAAACATCACGGGCTGGTGCGCATTGTATGGGTGTGTGTTACATTACATTCACTAGTAAGAGTGAGAAAAACATCACGGGGTGGTGTGAATAGGAGGGTCTGAATTAGGACAGGCAGTGAGTGGCAATGTAGGATGCAGAAAAGCACCGCGGGGTGGTCAGCATGGGGACGTCAGGGAACATGCAGTGGCAATGTAGGATAGGTTTATGAAAAACATCGCGGGGTGGTGCACATTGTATGGGTGTGTGTTACATAACATTCACTAGTAGGAGTGAGAAAAACTTCACGGGGGGGTTTGAATCGGAGGGTCTGATTTAGGATAGGCAGTGAGTGGCAATGTCGGATGGAGAAAAGCACTGCCGGGTGGTCAGCATGGGGAGGTCAGGGAACATGCATTGGCAATGTAGGATAGGTTTCTGAAAAACATCGCGGGGTGGTGCGCATTGTATGGGTGTGTGTTACATTACATTCAATTGTAGGAGTGAGAAAAACATCACGGGGTGGTTCGCATTGTATGGGTGTGTGTTACATTACATTCACTAGTAGGAGTGAGCAAAACATCACGGGGTGGTGTGAATCGGAGGGTCTGAATTAGGATAGGCAGTTAGTGGCAATGTAGGATGGAGAAAAGCACCGCGGGGTGGTCAGCATGGGGAGGTCAGGCAACATGCAGTGGCAATGTAGGATAGGGTTCTGAAAAACATCGTGGGGTGGTGCGCATTGTATGGGTGTGTGTTACATTACATTCACTAGTAAGAGTGAGAAAAACATCACGGGGTGGTGTGAATCGGAGGGTCTGAATTAGGATCGGCAGTGAGTGGCAATATAGGATGGAGAAAAGCACCGCGGGGTGGTGAGCATGGGGAGGTCAGGGAACATGCAGTGGCAATGTATGATAGGTTTCTGAAAAACATCGCGGGGTGGTGCGCATTGTATGGGTGTGTGTTACATTACATTCACTAGTAGGAGTGAGAAAAACATCACGGAGTGGTGTGAATCGGAGGGTCTGAATTAGGATAGGCAGTGAGTGGCAATGTAGGATGGAGAAAAGCAACGCGGGTTGTTCAGCATGGCAGGTCAGGGAACATGCAGTGGCAATGTAGGATAGGTTTCTGAAAAACATCGCGGGGTGGTGCACATTGTATGGGTGTGTGTTACATTACATTCACTAGTAGGAGTGAGAAAAACATCACGGGGTGGTGTGAAACGGAGGGTCTGAATTAGGATAGGCATTGAGTGGCAATGAAGGATGGAGAAAAGCACCGCGTCGTGCTCAGCATGGGGAGGTCAGGGAACATGCAGTGGCAATGTAGTATAGGTTTCTGAAAAACATCGCGGGGTGGTGCGCATTGTATGGGTGTGTGTTACATTACATTCACTAGTAGGAGTGAGAAAAACATCACGGGTTGGTGCGCATTGTATGGATGTGTGTTACATTACATTCACTAGTAGAAGTGAGAAAAACATCACAGGCTGGTGTTTATCGGAGGGTCTGTATTAGGATAGGCAGTTAGTGGCAATGTAGGATGGAGAAAAGCACCGCGGGGTGGTCAGCATGGGGAGGTCAGGCAACATGAAGTGGCAATATAGGATAGTTTTCTGAAAAACATCGCGGGGTCGTGCGCATTGTATGGGTGTGTGTTACATTACATTCACTACTAGGAGTGAGAAAAAAATCACGGGTTGGTTCACATTGTATGGGTGTGTGTTACATTACATTCACTAGTAGGAGTGAGAAAAACATCACGGGGTGGTGTGAATCAGAGGGTCTGAATTAGGATACGCAGTGAGTGGCAATGTAGGATGGAGAAAAGCACCGCACGGCGGTCACCATGGAGAGGTCAGGGAACATGCAGTGGCAATGTAGGATAGGTTTCTGAAAAACATCGTGGGGTGGTGCGCATTGTATGGGTGTGTGTTAAATTACATTCACTAGTAGGAGTGAGAAAAACATCACCGGGTGGTGCGCATTGTATGGGTGTGTGTTACATTACATTCACCAGTAGGAGTGAGAAAAACATCACAGGGTGTTGCGCATTGTATGGGTGTGTGTTACATTACATTCACTAGTAGGAGTGAGAAAAACATCACGGGGTGGTGCGCATTGTATGGGTGTGTGTTACATTACATTCACTAGTAGGAGTGAGAAAAACATCACGGGGTGGTGTGAATCGGAGGGTCTGAATTAGGATAGGCAGTGAGTGGCAATGTAGGATGGAGAAAAGCACCGCGGGTTGGTCAGCATGGGGAGGTCAGGGAACATGCAGTGGCAATGTAGGATAGGTTTCTGAAAAACATCGTGTGGTGGTGCGCATTGTATGGGTGTGTGTTACATTACATTCACTAGTAGGAGTGAGAAAAACATCACGGGGTGGTGCGCATTGTATGGGTGTGTGTTACATTACATTCACTAGTAGGAGTGAGCAAAACATCACGGGGTGGTGTGAATCGGAGGGTCTGAATTAGGATAGGCAGTGAGTGGCAATGTAGGATGGAGAAAAGCACCGCGGGGTGGTCAGCATGGCAGGTCAGGGAACATGCAGTGGCAATGAAGGATAGGTTTCTGAAAAACATCGCGGGGTGGTGCACATTGTATGGGTGTGTGTTACATTACATTCACTAGTAAGAGTCAGAAAAATATCACGAGGTGGTGCGCATTGTATGGGTGTGTGTTACATTACATTCAATAGTAGGAGTGAAAAAAACATAACGGGGTGGTTTGCATCGGAGGGTCTGAATTAGGATCGGCAGTGAGTGGCAATATAGGATGGAGAAAAGCACCGCGGGGTGGTGAGCATGGGGAGGTCAGGGAACATGCAGTGGCAATGTAGGATAGGTTTCTGAAAAACATCGCGGGGTGGTGCGCATTGTATGGGTGTGCGTTACATTACATTCACTAGTAGGAGTGAGAAAAACATCACGGGGTGGGGCGCATTGTATGGGTGTGTGTTACATTACATTCACTAGTAGGAGTGAGAAAAACATCACGGTGTGGTGCGTATTGTATGGGTGTGTGTTACATTACATTCACTAGTAGGAGTGAGAAAAACATCACGGGGTGGTGCACATTGTATGGGTGTGTGTTACATTACATTCACTAGTAGGAGTGAGAAAAACATCACGGGGTGGTGCACATTGTATGGGTGTGTGTTACATTACATTCACTAGTAGGAGTGAGAAAAACATCACGGGGTGGTGCTCATTTTATGGGTGTGTGTTACATTACATTCACTAGTAGGAGTGAGAAAAACATCACTGTGTGGTGCTCATTGTATGGGTGTGTGTTACATTACATTCACCTGTAGGAGTGAGAAAAACATCACGGGGTGGTGCGCATTGTATGGGTGTGTGTTACATTACATTCACTAGTAGGAGTGAGAAAAACATCACGGGGTGGTATGAATCGGAGGGTCTGAATTAGGATAGACAGTGAGTGGCAATGTAGGATGGAGAAAAGCACTGTGGCGTGGTCAGCATTGGGAGGTCAGGGACCATGCAGTGGTAATGTAGGATAGGTTTCTGAAAAACATCGCAGGGTGGTGCGCATTGTATGGGTGTGTGTTACATTAGATTCACTAGTAGAAGTGAGAAAAACATCTCGGGGTGGTGCGCATTGAATGGGTGTGTGTTACATTACATTCACTAATAGGCGAGGGAAAAAATCACGGTGTGGTGTGCATTGTACGGGTGTGTGTTACATTACATTCACTAGTAGGAGTGAGAAAAACATCACGGGGTGGTGGGCATTGTATGGGTGTGTGTTACATTACATTCACTAGTAGGGGTGAGAAAAACATCACGGGGTGGTGTGAATCGGAGGGTCTGAATTAGGATAGGCAGTGAGTGGCAATGTAGGATGGAGAAAAGCACTGCGGGGTGGTCAGCATGGGGAGGTCAGGGAACATGCAGTGGCAATGTAGGATAGGTTTCTGAAAAACATCACGGGGTGGTGCGCATTGTATGGGTGTGTGTTACATTACATTCACAAGTAGGAGTGAGAAAAACATCACGGGGTGGTGTGAATCGGAGGGTCTGATTTAGGATAGGCAGTGAGTGGCAATGTAGGATGGAGAAAAGCACCGGGGGGTGGTCAGCATGGGGACGTCAGGGAATATGCAGTGGCAATGTAGGATAGGTTTCTGAAAAACATCGCAGGGTGGTGCGCATTGTATGGGTGTGTGTTACATTACATTCACTAATAGGAGTGAGAAAAATATCACGGGGTGGTGCGCATTGTATGGGTGTGTGTTACATTACATTCACTAGTAGGAGTGAGAAAAACATCACGGGGTGGTGCGCATTGTATGGGTGTGTGTTACATTACATTCACTAGTAGGAGTGAGAAAAACATCACGGGGTGGTGCGCATTGTATGGGTGTGTCTTACATTAGATTCACTAGTAGGAGTGAGAAAAACATCACGGGGTGGTGCGCATTGTATGGGTGTGTGTTACATTACATTCACTAGTAGGAGTGAGAAAAACATCACGGGGTGGTGCGCATTGTATGGGTGTGTGTTACATTAAATTCACTAGTAGGAGTGAGAAAAACATCACGGGGTGGTGCGCATTGTATGGGTGTGTGTTACATTAGATTCACTAGTAGAAGTGAGAAAAACATCACGGGGTGGTGCACATTGTATGGGTGTGTGTTACATTACATTCACTAGTAGGAGTGAGAAAAACATCACGGGGTGGTGCGCATTGTATGGGCGTGTGTTACATTACATTCACTAGTAGGAGTGAGAAAAAACATCATGGTGTGGTGCGCATTGTATGGGCGTGTGTTACATTATATTCACTAGTAGGAGAGAGAAAAACATCACAGGGTGGTGCGCATTGTATGGGTGTGTTACATTACATTCACTACTAGGAGTGAGAAAAATATCACGGGGTGGTGCGCATTGTATGGGTGTGTGTTACATTACATTCACTAGTAGGAGTGAGAAAAACATCACGGGGTGGTGCGCATTGTATGGGTGTGTGTTACATTACATTCACTAGTAGCAGTGAGAAAAACATCACGGTGTGGTGCGCATTGTATGGGTGTGTGTTACATTAAATTCACCTGTAGGAGTGAGAAAAACATCACGGTGTGGTGCGCATTGTATGGGTGTGTGTTACATTACATTCACTAGTAGGAGTGAGAAAAACATCACGGGGTGGTGCGCATTGTATGGGTGTGTGTTACATTACATTCCCTAGTAGCAGTGAGAAAAACATCACGGTGTGGTGCGCATTGTATGGGTGTGTGTTACATTAAATTCACCTGTAGGAGTGAGAAAAACATCACGGTGTTGTGCGCATTGTATGGGTGTGAGTTACATTAGATTCACTAGTAGGAGTGAGAAAAACATCACGGGGTGGTGCGCATTGTATGGGTGTGTGTTACATTACATTCACTAGTAGGAGTGAGAAAAACATCACGGGGTGGTGCGCATTGTATGGGTGTGTGTTACATTAGATTCACTAGTAGGAGTGAGAAAAACATCACGGGGTGGTGCGCATTGTATGGGTGTGTGTTACATTACATTCACTAGTAGGAGTGAGAAAAACATCACGGGGTGGTGCGCATTGTATGGGTGTGTGTTACATTAGATTCACTAGTAGGAGTGAGAAAAACATCACGGGGTGGTGCGCATTGTATGGGTGTGTGTTACATTACATTCACTAGGAGGAGTGAGAAAAACATCACGGGGTGGTGCGCATTGTATGGGTGTGTGTTACATTACATTCACTACTAGGAGTGAGAAAAACATCACAGGGTGGTGTGAATCGGAGTGTCTGAATTAGGATAGGCAGTGAATGGCAATGTAGGATGGAGAAAAGCACCACGGGGTGGTCAGCATGGCGAGGTCAGGGAACATGCAGTGGCGATGTAGGATAGGTTTCTGAAAAACATCGCGGGGTGGTGCGCATTGTATGGGTGTGTGTTACATTACATTCACTAGTAGCAGTGAGAAAAACATCACGGTGTGGTGCGCATTGTATGGGTGTGTGTTACATTACATTCACTAGTAGGAGTGAGAAAAACATCACGGGGTGGTGCGCATTGTATGGGTGTGTGTTACATTACATTCACTAGTAGGAGTGAGAAAAACATCACGGGGGGGGTGTGAATCGGAGGGTCTGAATTAGGATAGACAGTGAGTGGCAATGTAGGATGCAGAAAAGCACTGCGGGGTGGTCAGCATGGCGAGGTCAGGGAACATGCAGTGGCAATGTAGGAGAGGATTCTGAAAAACATCGCGGGGTGGTGCGAATTATATGGGTGTGTGTTACATTACATTCACTAGTAGGAGTGAGAAACACATCACGGGGTGGTGCGCATTGTATGGGTGTGTGTTACATTACATTTACTAGTAGGAGTGAGAAAAACATCACGGGGTGGTGCGCATTGTATGGGTGTGTGTTACATTACATTCACTAGTAGCAGTGAGAAAAACATCACGGTGTGGTGCGCATTGTATGGGTGTGTGTTACATTACATTCACCTGTAGGAGTGAGAAAAACATCACGGGGTGGTGCGCATTGTATGGGTGTGTGTTACATTACATTCACTAGTAGGAGTGAGAAAAACATGACGGGGTGGTATGAATCGGAGGGTCTGAATTAGGATAGACAGTGAGTGGCAATGTAGGATGGAGAAAAGCACTGCGTGGTGGTCAGCATGGGGATGTCAGGGACCTTGCAGTGGCAATGTAGGATAGGTTTCTGAAAAACATCGCAGGGTGGTGCGCATTGTATGGGTGTGTGTTACATTAGATTCACTAGTAGGATTGAGAAAAACATCACGGGGTGGTGCGCATTGCATGGGTGTGTGTTACATTAGATTCACTAGTAGGAGTGAGAAAAACATCACGGGGTGGTGCGCATTGTATGGGTGTGTGTTACATTACATTCACTAGTAGGAGTGAGAAAAACATCACGGGGTGGTGCGCATTGTATGGGTGTGTGTTACATTACATTCAGTAGTAGGAGTGAGAAAAACATCACGGGATGGTGTGAATCGGAGGGTCTGAATTAGAAGAGGCAGTGAGTGGCAATGTAGGATGGAGAAAAGCACCGCGGGGTGGTCAGCATGGGGAGGTCAGGGAACATGCAGTGGCAATGTAGGATAGGTTTCTGAAAAACATCGCGGGGTGGTGCGCATTGTATGGGTGTGTGTTACATTACATTCACTAGTAGGAGTGAGAAAAACATCACGGGCTGGTGCGCATTGTATGGGTGTGTGTTACATTACATTCACTAGTAAGAGTGAGAAAAACATCACGGGGTGGTGTGAATAGGAGGGTCTGAATAAGGACAGGCAGTGAGTGGCAATGTAGGATGCAGAAAAGCACCGCGGGGTGGTCAGCATGGGGACGTCAGGGAACATGCAGTGGCAATGTAGGATAGGTTTATGAAAAACATCGCGGGGTGGTGCACATTGTATGGGTGTGTGTTACATAACATTCACTAGTAGGAGTGAGAAAATCTTCACGGGGGGGTTTGAATCGGAGGGTCTGATTTAGGATAGGCAGTGAGTGGCAATGTCGGATGGAGAAAAGCACTGCCGGGTGGTCAGCATGGGGAGGTCAGGGAACATGCATTGGCAATGTAGGATAGGTTTCTGAAAAACATCGCGGGGTGGTGCGCATTGTATGGGTGTGTGTTACATTACATTCAATTGTAGGAGTGAGAAAAACATCACGGGGTGGTTCGCATTGTATGGGTGTGTGTTACATTACATTCACTAGTAGGAGTGAGCAAAACATCACGGGGTGGTGTGAATCGGAGGGTCTGAATTAGGATAGGCAGTTAGTGGCAATGTAGGATGGAGAAAAGCACCGCGGGGTGGTCAGCATGGGGAGGTCAGGCAACATGCAGTGGCAATGTAGGATAGGGTTCTGAAAAACATCGCGGGGTGGTGCGCATTGTATGGGTGTGTGTTACATTACATTCACTAGTAAGAGTGAGAAAAACATCACGGGGTGGTGTGAATCGGAGGGTCTGAATTAGGATCGGCAGTGAGTGGCAATATAGGATGGAGAAAAGCACCGCGGGGTGGTGAGCATGGGGAGGTCAGGGAACATGCAGTGGCAATGTATGATAGGTTTCTGAAAAACATCGCGGGGTGGTGCGCATTGTATGGGTGTGTGTTACATTACATTCACTAGTAGGAGTGAGAAAAACATCACGGAGTGGTGTGAATCGGAGGGTCTGAATTAGGATAGGCAGTGAGTGGCAATGTAGGATGGAGAAAAGCAACGCGGGTTGTTCAGCATGGCAGGTCAGGGAACATGCAGTGGCAATGTAGGATAGGTTTCTGAAAAACATCGCGGGGTGGTGCGCATTGTATGGGTGTGTTACATAACATTCACTAGTAGGAGTGAGAAAAACATCACGGGGTGGTGTGAATCGGAGGGTCTGAATTAGAAGAGGCAGTGAGTGGCAATGTAGGATGGAGAAAAGCACCGCGGGGTGGTCAGCATGGGGAGGTCAGGGAACATGCAGTGGCAATGTAGGATAGGTTTCTGAAAAACATCGCGGGGTGGTGCGCATTGTATGGGTGTGTGTTACATTACATTCACTAGTAGGAGTGAGAAAAACATCACGGGCTGGTGCGCATTGTATGGGTGTGTGTTACATTACATTCACTAGTAAGAGTGAGAAAAACATCACGGGGTGGTGTGAATAGGAGGGTCTGAATTAGGACAGGCAGTGAGTGGCAATGTAGGATGCAGAAAAGCACCGCGGGGTGGTCAGCATGGGGACGTCAGGGAACATGCAGTGGCAATGTAGGATAGGTTTATGAAAAACATCGCGGGGTGGTGCACATTGTATGGGTGTGTGTTACATAACATTCACTAGTAGGAGTGAGAAAAACTTCACGGGGGGGTTTGAATCGGAGGGTCTGATTTAGGATAGGCAGTGAGTGGCAATGTCGGATGGAGAAAAGCACTGCCGGGTGGTCAGCATGGGGAGGTCAGGGAACATGCATTGGCAATGTAGGATAGGTTTCTGAAAAACATCGCGGGGTGGTGCGCATTGTATGGGTGTGTGTTACATTACATTCAATTGTAGGAGTGAGAAAAACATCACGGGGTGGTTCGCATTGTATGGGTGTGTGTTACATTACATTCACTAGTAGGAGTGAGCAAAACATCACGGGGTGGTGTGAATCGGAGGGTCTGAATTAGGATAGGCAGTTAGTGGCAATGTAGGATGGAGAAAAGCACCGCGGGGTGGTCAGCATGGGGAGGTCAGGCAACATGCAGTGGCAATGTAGGATAGGGTTCTGAAAAACATCGTGGGGTGGTGCGCATTGTATGGGTGTGTGTTACATTACATTCACTAGTAAGAGTGAGAAAAACATCACGGGGTGGTGTGAATCGGAGGGTCTGAATTAGGATCGGCAGTGAGTGGCAATATAGGATGGAGAAAAGCACCGCGGGGTGGTGAGCATGGGGAGGTCAGGGAACATGCAGTGGCAATGTATGATAGGTTTCTGAAAAACATCGCGGGGTGGTGCGCATTGTATGGGTGTGTGTTACATTACATTCACTAGTAGGAGTGAGAAAAACATCACGGAGTGGTGTGAATCGGAGGGTCTGAATTAGGATAGGCAGTGAGTGGCAATGTAGGATGGAGAAAAGCAACGCGGGTTGTTCAGCATGGCAGGTCAGGGAACATGCAGTGGCAATGTAGGATAGGTTTCTGAAAAACATCGCGGGGTGGTGCACATTGTATGGGTGTGTGTTACATTACATTCACTAGTAGGAGTGAGAAAAACATCACGGGGTGGTGTGAAACGGAGGGTCTGAATTAGGATAGGCATTGAGTGGCAATGAAGGATGGAGAAAAGCACCGCGTCGTGCTCAGCATGGGGAGGTCAGGGAACATGCAGTGGCAATGTAGTATAGGTTTCTGAAAAACATCGCGGGGTGGTGCGCATTGTATGGGTGTGTGTTACATTACATTCACTAGTAGGAGTGAGAAAAACATCACGGGTTGGTGCGCATTGTATGGATGTGTGTTACATTACATTCACTAGTAGAAGTGAGAAAAACATCACAGGCTGGTGTTTATCGGAGGGTCTGTATTAGGATAGGCAGTTAGTGGCAATGTAGGATGGAGAAAAGCACCGCGGGGTGGTCAGCATGGGGAGGTCAGGCAACATGAAGTGGCAATATAGGATAGTTTTCTGAAAAACATCGCGGGGTCGTGCGCATTGTATGGGTGTGTGTTACATTACATTCACTACTAGGAGTGAGAAAAAAATCACGGGTTGGTTCACATTGTATGGGTGTGTGTTACATTACATTCACTAGTAGGAGTGAGAAAAACATCACGGGGTGGTGTGAATCAGAGGGTCTGAATTAGGATACGCAGTGAGTGGCAATGTAGGATGGAGAAAAGCACCGCACGGCGGTCACCATGGAGAGGTCAGGGAACATGCAGTGGCAATGTAGGATAGGTTTCTGAAAAACATCGTGGGGTGGTGCGCATTGTATGGGTGTGTGTTAAATTACATTCACTAGTAGGAGTGAGAAAAACATCACCGGGTGGTGCGCATTGTATGGGTGTGTGTTACATTACATTCACCAGTAGGAGTGAGAAAAACATCACAGGGTGTTGCGCATTGTATGGGTGTGTGTTACATTAAATTCACTAGTAGGAGTGAGAAAAACATCACGGGGTGGTGCGCATTGTATGGGTGTGTGTTACATTACATTCACTAGTAGGAGTGAGAAAAACATCACGGGGTGGTGTGAATCGGAGGGTCTGAATTAGGATAGGCAGTGAGTGGCAATGTAGGATGGAGAAAAGCACCGGGGGTTGGTCAGCATGGGGAGGTCAGGGAACATGCAGTGGCAATGTAGGATAGGTTTCTGAAAAACATCGTGTGGTGGTGCGCATTGTATGGGTGTGTGTTACATTACATTCACTAGTAGGAGTGAGAAAAACATCACGGGGTGGTGCGCATTGTATGGGTGTGTGTTACATTACATTCACTAGTAGGAGTGAGCAAAACATCACGGGGTGGTGTGAATCGGAGGGTCTGAATTAGGATCGGCAGTGAGTGGCAATATAGGATGGAGAAAAGCACCGCGGGGTGGTGAGCATGGGGAGGTCAGGGAACATGCAGTGGCAATGTAGGATAGGTTTCTGAAAAACATCGCGGGGTGGTGCGCATTGTATGGGTGTGTGTTACATTACATTCACTAGTAGGAGTGAGAAAAACATCACGGGGTGGTGCGCATTGTATGGGTGTGTGTTACATTACATTCACTAGTAGGAGTGAGAAAAACATCACGGCGTGGTGTGAATTGGAGGGTCTGAATTAGGATAGGCAGTGAGTGGCAATGTAGGATGGAGAAAAGCACCGCGGGGTGGTCAGCATGGCAGGTCAGGGAACATGCAGTGGCAATGTAGGATAGGTTTCTGAAAAACATCGCGGGGTGGTGCACATTGTATGGGTGTGTGTTACATTACATTCACTAGTAGGAGTGAGAAAAACATCACGGGGTGGTGTGAAACGGAGGGTCTGAATTAGGATAGGCAGTGAGTGGCAATGAAGGATGGAGAAAAGCACCGCGTCGTGCTCAGCATGGGGAAGTCAGGGAACATGCAGTGGCAATGTAGGATAGGTTTCTGAAAAACATCGCGGGGTGATGCGCATTGTATGGGTGTGTGTTACATTACATTCACTAGTAGGAGTGAGAAAAACATCACGGGTTGGTGCGCATTGTATGGATGTGTGTTACATTACATTCACTAGTAGAAGTGAGAAAAACATCACAGGGTGGTGTGAATCGGAGGGTCTGAATTAGGATAGGCAGTGAGTGGCAATGTAGGATGGAGAAAAGCACCGCGGGATGGTCAGCATGGGGAGGTCAGGGAACATGAAGTGGCAATGAACGATAGTTTTCTGAAAAACATCGCGGGGTGGTGCGCATTGTATGGGTGTGTGTTACATTACATTCACTACTAGGAGTGAGAAAAACATCACGGGGTGGTTCACATTGTATGGGTGTGTGTTACATTACATTCACTAGTAGGAGTGAGAAAAACATCACGGGGTGGTGCGCATTGTATGGGTGTGTGTTACATTACATTCACTAGTAGGAGTGAAAAAAACATCACGGGGTGGTGTGAATCGGAGGGTCTGAATTAGGATAGGCAGTGAGTGGCAATGTAGGATGGAGAAAAGCACCGTGGGGTGGTCAGCATGGCAGGTCAGGGAACATGCAGTGGCAATGTAGGATAGGTTTCTGAAAAACATCGCGGGGTGGTGCACATTGTATGGGTGTGTGTTACATTACATTCACTAGTAGGAGTGAGAAAAACATCACAGGGTGGTGTGAAATGGAGGGTCTGAATTAGGATAGGCAGTGAGTGGCAATGAAGGATTGAGAAAAGCACCGCGTCGTGCTCAGCATGGGGAAGTCAGGGAACATGCAGTGGCAATGTAGGATAGGTTTCTGAAAAACATCGCGGGGTGGTGCGCATTGTATGGGTGTGTGTTACATTACATTCACTAGTAGGAGTGAGAAAAACATCACGGGTTGGTGCGCATTGTATGGATGTGTGTTACATTACATTCACTAGTAGAAGTGAGAAAAACATCACAGGGTGGTGTGAATCGGAGGGTCTGAATTAGGATAGGCAGTGAGTGGCAATGTAGGATGGAGAAAAGCACCGCGGGGTGGTCAGCATGGGGAGGTTAGGGAACATGAAGTGGCAATGTAGGATAGTTTTCTGAAAAACATCGCGGGGTGGTGCGCATTGTATGGGTGTGTGTTACATTACATTCACTACTAGGAGTGAGAAAAACATCACGGGGTGGTTCGCATTGTATGGGTGTGTGTTACATTACATTCACTAGTAGGAGTGAGAAAAACATCACGGGGTGGTGTGAATCAGAGGGTCTGAATTAGGATAGGCAGTGAGTGGCAATGTAGGATGGAGAAAAGCACAACGCGGCGGTCACCATGGGGAGGTCATGGAACATGCAGTGGCAATGTAGGATAGGTTTCTGAAAAACATCGTGGGTTGGTTCGCATTGTATGAGTGTGTGTTACATTACATTCACTAGTAGGAGTGAGAAAAACATCACGTGGTGGTGCGCATTGTATGGGTGTGTGTTACATTACATTCACCAGTAGGAGTGAGAAAAACATCACAGGGTGTTGCGCATTGTATGGGTGTGTGTTACATTACATTCACTAGTAGGAGTGAGAAAAACATCATGGGGTGTTGCGCATTGTATGTGTGTGTTACATTACATTCACTAGTAGGCGTGAGAAAAACATCACGGGGTAGTGTGAATCGCAGGGTCTGAATTAGGATAGGCAGTGAGTGGCAATGTAGGATGGAGAAAAGCACCGCGGGGTGGTCAGCATGGGGAGGTCAGGGAACATGCAATGGCAATGTAGTATAGGTTTCTGAAAAACATCGCGGGGTGGTGCGCATTGTATGGTTGTGTGTTTCATTACATTCACTAGTAGGAGTGAGAAAAATATCACGGGGTGGTGCGCATTGTATGGGTGTGTGTTACATTACATTCACTAGTTGGAGTCAGAAAAACATCACGGGGTGGTGTGAATCGCAGGGTCTGAATAAGGATAGGCAGTGAGTGGCAATGTAGGATGGAGAAAAGCACCGCGGGCTGGTCAGAATGGGGAGGTAATGGAACATGCAGTGGCAATGTAGGATAGGTTTCTGAAATACATTGCGGGGTGGTGCGCATTGTATGGGTGTGTGTTACATTACATTCACTAGTAGGAGTGAGAAAAACATCACGGTGTGGTGCGCATTGTATGGGTGTGTGTTACATTACATTCACTAGTAGGAGTGAGAAAAACATCACGCGTTGGTGCGCATTGTATGGGTGTGTGTTACATTACATTCACTAGTAGGAGTGAGAAAAACATCACGGGGTGGTGTGAATCGGAGGGTCTGAATTAGTATAGGCAGTGAGTGGCAATGTATGATGGAGAAAAGCACCGCGGTGTGGTCAGCATGGAGACATCAGGGAACATGCAGTGGCAATGTAGGATAGGTTTCTAATAAATATCGCGGGGTGTTGCGCATTGTATGGGTGTGTGTTACATTACATTCACTAGTAGGAGTGAGAAAAACATCACGTGGTGGTGTGATTCGGAGGGACTGAATTAGGATAGGCAGTGAGTGGCAATGTAGGATGGAGAAAATCACCGCGGGGTGGTCAGCATGGTGAGGTCAGGGAACATGCAGTGGCAATGAACGATAGTTTTCTGAAAAACATCACGGGGTGGTGCGCATTGTATGGGTGTGTGTTACATTACATTCACTAGTAGGAGTGAGAAAAACATCACGGGGTGGTGTGAATCAGAGGGTCTGAATTAGGACAGGCAGTGAGTGGCAATGTAGGATGGAGAAAAGCACCGCGGGGTGGTCAGCATGGGGAGGTCAGGGAACATGCAGTGGCAATGTAGGATAGGTTTCGGAAAAACATCGCGGGGTGGTGCGCATTGTATGGGTGTGTTACATAACATTCACTAGTAGGAGTGAGAAAAACATCACGGGGTGGTGTGAATCGGAGGGTCTGAATTAGAAGAGGCAGTGAGTGGCAATGTAGGATGGAGAAAAGCACCGCGGGGTGGTCAGCATGGGGAGGTCAGGGAACATGCATTGGCAATGTAGGATAGGTTTCTGAAAAACATCGCGGGGTGGTGCGCATTGTATGGGTGTGTGTTACATTACATTCACTTGTAGGAGTGAGAAAAACATCACGGGGTGGTTCGCATTGTATGGGTGTGTGTTACATTACATTCACTAGTAGGAGTGAGCAAAACATCACGGGGTGGTGTGAATCGGAGGGTCTGAATTAGGATAGGCAGTGAGTGGCAATGTAGGATGGAGAAAAGCACCGCGGGGTGGTCAGCATGGGGAGGTCAGGCAACATGCAGTGGCAATGTAGGATAGGGTTCTGAAAAATATCGCGGGGTGGTGCGCATTGTATGGGTGTGTGTTACATTACATTCACTAGTAAGAGTGAGAAAAACATCACGGGGTGGTGTGAATCGGAGGGTCTGAATTAGGATCGGCAGTGAGTGGCAATATACGATGGAGAAAAGCACCGCGGGGTGGTGAGCATGGGGAGGTCAGGGAACATGCAATGGCAATGTAGGATAGGTTTCTGAAAAACATCGCGGAGTGGTGCGCATTTTATGGGTGTGTGTTACATTACATTCACTAGTAGGAGTGAGAAAAACATCACGGGGTGGTGTGAATCGGAGGGTCTGAATTAGGATAGGCAGTGAGTGGCAATGTAGGATGGAGAAAAGCAACGCGGGTTGTTCAGCATGGCAGGTCAGGGAACATGCAGTGGCAATGTAGGATAGGTTTCTGAAAAACATCGCGGGGTGGTGCTCATTGTATGGGTGTGTGTTATATTACATTCACTAGTAGGAGTGAGAAAAACATCACGGGGTGGTGTGAAACGGAGGGTCTGAATTAGGATAGGCAGTGAGTGGCAATGAAGGATGGAGAAAAGCACCGCGTCGTGCTCAGCATGGGGAGGTCAGGGAACATGCAGTGGCAATGTAGTATAGGTTTCTGAAAAACATCGCGGGGTGGTGCGCATTGTATGGGTGTGTGTTACATTACATTCACTAGTAGGAGTGAGAAAAACATCACGGGTTGGTGCGCATTGTATGGATGTGTGTTACATTACATTCACTAGTAGAAGTGAGAAAAACATCACAGGCTGGTGTTTATCGGAGGGTCTGTATTAGGATAGGCAGTTAGTGGCAATGTAGGATGGAGAAAAGCACCGCGGGGTGGTCAGCATGGGGAGGTCAGGAAACATGAAGTGGCAATATAGGATAGTTTTCTGAAAAACATCGCTGGGTCGTGCGCATTGTATGGGTGTGTGTTACATTACATTCACTACTAGGAGTGAGAAAAACATCACGGGGTGGTTTGCATCGGAGGGTCTGAATTAGGATCGGCAGTGAGTGGCAATGTAGGATGGAGAAAAGCACCGCGGGGTGGTCAGCATAGGGACTTCAGGGAACATGCAGTGGCAATGTAGGATAGGTTTCTGAAAAACATCGCGGGGTTGTGCACATTGTATGGGTGTGTGTTACATTACATTAAATAGTAGAGTGAGAAAAACCTCACGGGGTGGTGCGCATTGTATGGGTGTGTGTTACATTACATTCACTAGTAGGAGTGAGAAAAACATCACGGGGTGGTGTGAATCAGAGGGTCTGAATTAGGATAGGCAGTGAGTGGCAATTTAGGATGGAGAAAAGTACCGCGTGGTGGTCAGAATGGGAAGGTCATGGAACATGCAGTGGCAATGTGGGATATGTTTCTGAAAAACATCGCGGGGTGGTGCGCATTGTATGGGTGTGTGTTACATTACATTCACTAGTAGGAGTGAGAAAAACATCACCAGGTGGTGCGCATTGTATGGGTGTCTGTTACATTACATTCACTAGAAGGAGTGAGAAAAACATCACGGGGTGGTGTGAATCGGAGGGTCTGAATTAGGATAGGCAGTGAGTGGCAATGTAGGATGGAGAAAAGCACCGCGGGTTGGTCAGCATGGGGAGGTCAGGGAACATGCAGTGGCAATGTAGGATAGGTTTCTGAAAAACATCGTGTGGTGGTGCGCATTGTATGGGTGTGTGTTACATTACATTCACTAGTAGGAGTGAGAAAAACATCACGGGGTGGTGCGCATTGTATGGGTGTGTGTTACATTACATTCACTAGTAGGAGTGAGAAAAACATCACGGGGTGGTGTGAATCGGAGGGTCTGATTTAGGATAGGCAGTGAGTGGCAATGTCGGATGGAGAAAAGCACCGCGGGGTGGTCAGCGTGGGGAGGTCAGGGAACATGCATTGGCAATGGAGGATATGTTTCTGAAAAAATCGCGGGGTGGTGCGCATTGTATGGGTGTGTGTTACATTACATTCACTACTAGGAGTGAGAAAAACATCACGGGGTGGTGCGCATTGTATGGGTGTGTGTTACATTACATTCACTAGTAGGAGTGAGAAAAACATCACGGGGTGGTGTGAATCGCAGGGTCTGAATTAGGATAGGCAGTGAATGGCAATGTAGGATGGAGAAAAGCACCGCGGGGTGGTCAGCATGGGGAGGTCAGGGAACATGCAATGGCAATGTAGTATAGGTTTCTGAAAAACATCGCGGGGTGGTGCGCATTGTATGGTTGTGTGTTTCATTACATTCACTAGTAGGAGTGAGAAAAAGATCACGGGGTGGTGCGCATTGTATGGGTGTGTGTTACATTTCATTCACTAGTAGGAGTGAGAAAAACATCACGGGGTGGTGTGAATCGCAGGGTCTGAATTAGGATAGGCAGTGAGTGGCATTGTAGGATGGAGAAAAGCACCGTGGGCTGGTCAGAATGTGGAGGTAATGGAACATGCAGTGGCAATGTAGGATAGGTTTCTGAAATACATTGCGGGGTGGTGCGCATTGTATGGGTGTGTGTTACATTACATTCACTAGTAGGAGTGAGAAAAACATCACGGTGTGGTGCGCATTGTATGGGTGTGTGTTACATTACATTCACTAGTAGGAGTGAGAAAAACATCTCGCGGTGGTGCGCATTGTATGGGTGTGTGTTACATTACATTCACTAGTAGGAGTGAGAAAAACATCACGGGGTGGTGTGAATCGAAGGGTCTGAATTAGTATAGGCAGTGAGTGGCAATGTATGATGGAGAAAAGCACCGCGGTGTGGTCAGCATGGGGAGGTCAGGGAATATGCAGTGGCAATGTAGGATAGGTTTCTAAAGAATATCGCGGGGTGTTGCGCATTGTATGGGTGTGTGTTACATTACATTAACAAGTAGGAGTGAGAAAAACATCATGGGGTGGTGTGATTCGGAGGGTCTGAATTAGGATAGGCAGTGAGTGGCAATGTAGGATGGAGAAAAGCACCGCGGGGTGGTCAGCATGGTGAGGTCAGGGAACATGCAGTGGCAATGAACGATAGTTTTCTGAAAAACATCACGGGGTGGGGCGCATTGTATGGGTGTGTGTTACATTACATTCACTAGTAGGAGTGAGAAAAACATCACGGGGTGGTGTGAATCAGAGGGTCTGAATTAGGACAGGCAGTGAGTTGCAATGTAGGATGGAGAAAAGCACCGCGGGGTGGTCAGCATGGGGAGGTCAGGGAACATGCAGTGGCAATGTAGGATAGGTTTCTGAAAAACATCGCGGGGTGGTGCGCATTGTATGGGTGTGTTACATAACATTCACTAGTAGGAATGAGAAAAACATCACGGGGTGGTGTGAATCGGAGGGTCTGAATTAGAAGAGGCAGTGAGTGGCAATGTAGGATGGAGAAAAGCACCGCGGGGTGGTCAGCATGGGGAGGTGAGGGAACATGCAGTGGCAATGTAGGATAGGTTTCTGAAAAACATCGCGGGGTGGTGCGCATTGTATGGGTGTGTGTTACATTACATTCACTAGTAGGAGTGAGAAAAACATCACGGGCTGGTGCGCATTGTATGGGTGTGTGTTACATTACATTCACTAGTAGGAGTGAGAAAAACATCACGGGGTGGTGTGAATCGGAGGGTCTGAATTAGGATAGGCAGTGAGTGGCAATGTAGGATGCAGAAAAGCACCGCGGGGTGGTCAGCATGGGGACGTCAGGGAACATGCAGTGGCAATGTAGGATAGGTTTCTGAAAAACATCGCGGGGTGGTGCACATTGTATGGGTGTGTGTTACATAACATTCACTAGTAGGAGTGAGAAAAACATCACGGGGTGGTTTGAATCGGAGGGTCTGATTTAGGATAGGCAGTGAGTGGCAATGTCGGATGGAGAAAAGCACTGCCGGGTGGTCAGCATGGGAAGGTCAGAGAACATGCATTGGCAATGTAGGATAGGTTTCTGAAAAACATCGCGGGGTGGTGCGCATTGTATGGGTGTGTGTTACATTACATTCACTTGTAGGAGTGAGAAAAACATCACGGGGTGGTTCGCATTGTATGGGTGTGTGTTACATTACATTCACTAGTAGGAGTGAGCAAAACATCACGAGGTGGTGCGCATTGTATGGGTGTGTGTTACATTACATTCAATAGTAGGAGTGAAAAATACATCACGGGGTAGTTTGCATCGGAGGGTCTGAATTAGGATCGGCAGTGAGTGGCAATATAGGATGGTGAAAAGCACCGCGGGGTGGTGAGCATGGGGAGGTCAGGGAACATGCAGTGGCAATGTAGGATAGGTTTCTGAAAAACATCGCGGGGTCGTGCGCATTGTATGGGTGTGTGTTACATTACATTCACTAGTAGGAGTGAGAAAAACATCACGGGGTGGTGCGCATTGTATGGGTGTGTGTTACATTACATTAACTAGTAGGAGTGAGAAAAACATCACGGGGTGGTGTGAATCGGAGGGTCTGAATTAGGATAGGCAGTGAGTGGCAATGTAGGATGGAGAAAAGCACCGCGGGGTGGTCAGCATGGTAGGTCAGGGAACATGCAGTGGCAATGTAGGATAGGTTTCTGAAAAACATCGCGGGGTGGTGCACATTGTATGGGTGTGTGTTACATTACATTCACTAGTAGGAGTGAGAAAAACATCACGGGGTGGTGTGAAACGGAGGGTCTGAATTAGGATAGGCAGTGAGTGGCAATGAAGGATGGAGAAAAGCACCGCGTCGTGCTCAGCATGGGGAAGTCAGGGAACATGCAGTGGCAATGTAGGATAGGTTTCTGAAAAACATCGCGGGGTGGTGCGCATTGTATGGGTGTGTGTTACATTACATTCACTAGTAGGATTGAGAAAAACATCACGGGTTGGTGCGCATTGTATGGATGTGTGTTACATTACATTCACTAGTAGAAGTGAGAAAAACATCACAGGGTGGTGTGAATCGGAGGGTCTGAATTAGGATAGGCAGTGAGTGGCAATGTAGGATGGAGAAAAGCACCGCAGGGAGGTCAGCATGGGGAGGTCAGGGAACATGAAGTGGCAATGTAGGATAGTTTTCTGAAAAACATCGCGGGGTGGTGCGCATTGTATGGGTGTGTGTTACATTACATTCACTACTAGGAGTGAGAAAAACATCACGGGGTGGTTTGCATTGTATGGGTGTGTGTTACATTACATTCACTAGTAGGAGTGAGAAAAACATCACGGGGTGGTGTGAATCAGAGGGTCGGAATTAGGATAGGCAGAGAGTGGCAATGTAGGATGGAGAAAAGCACCGCGCGGCGGTCACCATTGGGAGGTCATGGAACATGCAGTGGCAATGTAGGATAGGTTTCTGAAAAACATCGCGGGGTGGTGCGCATTGTATGGGTGTGTGTTACATTACATTCACTAGTAGGAGTGAGAAAAACATCACGGGGTGGTGCGCATTGTATGGGTGTGTGTTACATTACATTCACTAGTAGGAGTGAGAAAAACATCACGGGGTGGTGCGAATCGGAGGGTCTGAATTAGGATAGGCAGTGAGTGGCAATGTAGGATGGAGAAAAGCACCGCGGGGTGGTCAGCATGGCAGGTCAGGGAACATGCAGTGGCAATGTAGGATAGGTTTCTGAAAAACATCGCGGGGTGGTGCACATTGTATGGGTGTGTGTTACATTACATTCACTAGTAGGAGTGAGAAAAACATCACGGGGTGGTGTGAAACGGAGGGTCTGAATTAGGATAGGCAGTGAGTGGCAATGAAGGATGGAGAAAAGCACCGCGTCGTGCTCAGCATGGGGAAGTCAGGGAACATGCAGTGGCAATGTAGGATAGGTTTCTGAAAAACATCGCGGGGTGGTGCGCATTGTATGGGTGTGTGTTACATTACATTCACTAGTAGGAGTGAGAAAAACATCACGGGTTGGTGCGCATTGTATGGATGTGTGTTACATTACATTCACTAGTAGAAGTGAGAAAAACATCACAGGGTGGTGTGAATCGGAGGGTCTGAATTAGGATAGGCAGTGAGTGGCAATGTAGGATGGAGAAAAGCACCGCGGGGAGGTCAGCATGGGGAGGTCAGGGAACATGAAGTGGCAATGTAGGATAGTTTTCTGAAAAACATCGCGGGGTGGTGCGCATTGTATGGGTGTGTGTTACATTACATTCACTACTAGGAGTGAGAAAAACATCAAGGGGTGGTTTGCATTGTATGGGTGTGTGTTACATTACATTCACTAGTAGGAGTGAGAAAAACATCACGGGGTGGTGTGAATCAGAGGGTCTGAATTAGGATAGGCAGTGAGTGGCAATGTAGGATGGAGAAAAGCACCGCGCGGCGGTCACCATTGGGAGGTCATGGAACATGCAGTGGCAATGTAGGATAGGTTTCTGAAAAACATCGCGGGGTGGTGCGCATTGTATGGGTGTGTGTTACATTACATTCACTAGTAGGAGTGAGAAAAACATCACGTGGTGGTGCGCATTGTATGGGTGTGTGTTACATTACATTCACTAGTAGGAGTGAGAAAAACATCACGGGGTGTTGCGCATTGTATGGGTGTGTGTTACATTACATTCACTAGTAGGAGTGAGAAAAACATCACGGGGTGGTGTGAATCGGAGGGTCTGAATTAGGATAGGCAGTGAGTGGCAATGAAGGATGGAAAAAAGCACCGCGGGTCCGTCAGCATGGGGAGGTCAGGGAACATGCAGTGGCAAAGTAGAATAGGTTTCTGAAAAACATCGCGGGGTGGTGCGCATTGTATGGGTGTGTGTTACATTACATTCACTCGTAGGAGTGAGAAAAACATCACGGGGTGGTGTGAATCAGAGGTTCTGATTTAGGATAGGCAGTGAGTGGCAATGTCGGATGGAGAAAAACACCGCGGGGAGGTCAGCATGGGGAGGGCAGGGAACAAGAAGTCGCAATGTAGGATAGATTTCTGAAAAACATCGCGCTGTGGTGGGCATTGTATGGGTGTGTGTTACATTACATTCACTAGTAGGAGTGAGAAAAACATCACCAGGTGGTGCGCATTTTATGGGTGTGTGTTACATTACATTCACTAGAAGGAGTGAGAAAAACATCACGGGGTGTTGTGAATCGGAGGGTCTGAATTAGGATAGGCAGTGAGTGGCAATGTAGGATGGAGAAAAGCACCGCGGGGTGGTGAGCATGGGGAGGTCAGGGAACATGCAGTGGCAATGTAGGATAGGTTTCTGAAAAACATCGTGGGGTGGTGCTCATTGTATGGGTGTGTGTTACATTACATTCACGAGTAGGAGTGAGAAAAACATCACGGGGTGGTTCGCATTATATGCGTGTGTGTTACATTACATTCACTAGTAGGAGTGAGCAAAACATCACGGGGTGGTGTGAATCGGAGGGTCTGAATTAGGATAGGCACTGAGTGGCAATGTAGGATGGAGAAAAGCACCGCGGGGTGGTCAGCATGGGGAGGTCAGGCAACATTCAGTGGCAATGTAGGATAGGTTTCCGAAAAACATCGCGGGGTGGTTCGCATTGTATGGGTGTGTGTTACATTACATTCACTAGTAGGAGTGAGAAAAACATCACGTGGTGGTGCGCATTGTATGGGTGTGTGTTACATTACATTCCCTAGTAGGTGTGAAAAAATCATCACGGGGTGGTGTGAATTGGAGGGTCTGAATTAGGATCGGCAGTGAGTGGCAATATAGGATGGAGAAAAGCACCGCGGGGTGGTGAGCATGGGGAGGTCAGGGAACATGCAGTGGCAATGTAGGATAGGTTTCTGAAAAACATCGCGGGGTGGTGCGCATTCTATGGGTGTGTGTTACATTACATTCACTAGTAGGAGTGAGAAAAACATCACGGGGTGGTGCGCATTGTATGGGTGTGTGTTACATTACATTCACTAGTAAGAGTGAGAAAAACATCACGGGGTGGTGTGAAACGGAGGGTCTGAATTAGGATAGGCAGTGAGTGGCAATGAAGGATGGAGAAAAGCACCGCGTCGTGCTCAGCATGGGGAAGTCAGGGAACATGCAGTGGCAATGTAGGATAGGTTTCTGAAAAACATCGCGGGGTGGTGCGCATTGTATGGGTGTGTGTTACATTACATTCACTAGTAGGATTGAGAAAAACATCACGGGTTGGTGCGCATTGTATGGATGTGTGTTACATTACATTCACTAGTAGAAGTGAGAAAAACATCACAGGGTGGTGTGAATCGGAGGGTCTGAATTAGGATAGGCAGTGAGTGGCAATGTAGGATGGAGAAAAGCACCGCAGGGAGGTCAGCATGGGGAGGTCAGGGAACATGAAGTGGCAATGTAGGATAGTTTTCTGAAAAACATCGCGGGGTGGTGCGCATTGTATGGGTGTGTGTTACATTACATTCACTACTAGGAGTGAGAAAAACATCACGGGGTGGTTTGCATTGTATGGGTGTGTGTTACATTACATTCACTAGTAGGAGTGAGAAAAACATCACGGGGTGGTGTGAATCAGAGGGTCGGAATTAGGATAGGCAGAGAGTGGCTATGTAGGATGGAGAAAAGCACCGCGCGGCGGTCACCATTGGGAGGTCATGGAACATGCAGTGGCAATGTAGGATAGGTTTCTGAAAAACATCGCGGGGTGGTGCGCATTGTATGGGTGTGTGTTACATTACATTCACTAGTAGGAGTGAGAAAAACATCACGGGGTGGTGCGCATTGTATGGGTGTGTGTTACATTACATTCACTAGTAGGAGTGAGAAAAACATCACGGGGTGGTGCGAATCGGAGGGTCTGAATTAGGATAGGCAGTGAGTGGCAATGTAGGATGGAGAAAAGCACCGCGGGGTGGTCAGCATGGCAGGTCAGGGAACATGCAGTGGCAATGTAGGATAGGTTTCTGAAAAACATCGCGGGGTGGTGCGCATTGTATGGGTGTGTGTTACATTACATTCACTACTAGGAGTGAGAAAAACATCAAGGGGTGGTTTGCATCGTATGGGTGTGTGTTACATTACATTCACTAGTAGGAGTGAGAAAAACATCACGGGGTGGTGTGAATCAGAGGGTCTGAATTAGGATAGGCAGTGAGTGGCAATGTAGGATGGAGAAAAGCACCGCGCGGCGGTCACCATTGGGAGGTCATGGAACATGCAGTGGCAATGTAGGATAGGTTTCTGAAAAACATCGCGGGGTGGTGCGCATTGTATGGGTGTGTGTTACATTACATTCACTAGTAGGAGTGAGAAAAACATCACGTGGTGGTGCGCATTGTATGGGTGTGTGTTACATTACATTCACTAGTAGGAGTGAGAAAAACATCACGGGGTGTTGCGCATTGTATGGGTGTGTGTTACATTACATTCACTAGTAGGAGTGAGAAAAACATCACGGGGTGGTGTGAATCGGAGGGTCTGAATTAGGATAGGCAGTGAGTGGCAATGAAGGATGGAAAAAAGCACCGCGGGTCCGTCAGCATGGGGAGGTCAGGGAACATGCAGTGGCAAAGTAGAATAGGTTTCTGAAAAACATCGCGGGGTGGTGCGCATTGTATGGGTGTGTGTTACATTACATTCACTCGTAGGAGTGAGAAAAACATCACGGGGTGGTGTGAATCAGAGGTTCTGATTTAGGATAGGCAGTGAGTGGCAATGTCGGATGGAGAAAAACACCGCGGGGAGGTCAGCATGGGGAGGGCAGGGAACAAGAAGTCGCAATGTAGGATAGATTTCTGAAAAACATCGCGCTGTGGTGGGCATTGTATGGGTGTGTGTTACATTACATTCACTAGTAGGAGTGAGAAAAACATCACCAGGTGGTGCGCATTTTATGGGTGTGTGTTACATTACATTCACTAGAAGGAGTGAGAAAAACATCACGGGGTGTTGTGAATCGGAGGGTCTGAATTAGGATAGGCAGTGAGTGGCAATGTAGGATGGAGAAAAGCACCGCGGGGTGGTGAGCATGGGGAGGTCAGGGAACATGCAGTGGCAATGTAGGATAGGTTTCTGAAAAACATCGTGGGGTGGTGCTCATTGTATGGGTGTGTGTTACATTACATTCACGAGTAGGAGTGAGAAAAACATCACGGGGTGGTTCGCATTATATGCGTGTGTGTTACATTACATTCACTAGTAGGAGTGAGCAAAACATCACGGGGTGGTGTGAATCGGAGGGTCTGAATTAGGATAGGCACTGAGTGGCAATGTAGGATGGAGAAAAGCACCGCGGGGTGGTCAGCATGGGGAGGTCAGGCAACATTCAGTGGCAATGTAGGATAGGTTTCCGAAAAACATCGCGGGGTGGTTCGCATTGTATGGGTGTGTGTTACATTACATTCACTAGTAGGAGTGAGAAAAACATCACGTGGTGGTGCGCATTGTATGGGTGTGTGTTACATTACATTCCCTAGTAGGTGTGAAAAAATCATCACGGGGTGGTGTGAATTGGAGGGTCTGAATTAGGATCGGCAGTGAGTGGCAATATAGGATGGAGAAAAGCACCGCGGGGTGGTGAGCATGGGGAGGTCAGGGAACATGCAGTGGCAATGTAGGATAGGTTTCTGAAAAACATCGCGGGGTGGTGCGCATTCTATGGGTGTGTGTTACATTACATTCACTAGTAGGAGTGAGAAAAACATCACGGGGTGGTGCGCATTGTATGGGTGTGTGTTACATTACATTCACTAGTAAGAGTGAGAAAAATATCACGGGGTGGTGTGAATCGGAGAGTCTGAATTAGGATAGGCAGTGAGTGGCAATGTAGGATGGAGAAAAGCACCGCGGGGTGGTCAGCATGGCAGGTCAGGGAACATGCAGTGGCAATGTAGGATAGCTTTCTGAAAAACATTGCGGGGTGGTGCACATTGTATCGGTGTGTGTTACATTACATTCACTAGTAGGAGTGAGAAAAACATCACGGGGTGGTGTGAAACGGAGGGTCTGAATTAGGATAGGCAGTGAGTGGCAATGAAGGATGGAGAAAAGCACCGCGTCGTGCTCAGCATGGGGAAGTCAGGGAACATGCAGTGGCAATGTAGGATAGGTTTCTGAAAAACATCGCGGGGTGGTGCGCATTGTATGGGTGTGTATTGCATTACATTCACTAGTAGGAGTGAGAAAAACATCACGGGTTGGTGCGCATTGTATGGATGTGTGTTACATTACATTCACTAGTAGAAGTGAGAAAAACATCACAGGGTGGTGTGAATCGGAGGGTCTGAATTAGGATAGGCAGTGAGTGGCAATGTAGGATGGAGAAAAGCACCGCGGGGTGGTCAGCATGGGGAGGTCAGGCAACATGCAGTGGCAATGTAGGATAGGGTTCTGAAAAACATCGCGGGGTGGTGCGCATTGTATGGGTGTGTGTTACATTACATTCACTAGTAAGAGTGAGAAATACATCACGGATTGGTGTGAATCGGAGGGTCTGAATTAGGATCGGCAGTGAGTGGCAATATAGGATGGAGAAAAGCACTGCGGGGTGGTGAGCATGGGGAGGTCAGGGAACATGCAGTGGCAATGTAGGATAGGTTTCTGAAAAACATCGCGGGGTGGTGCTCATTGTATGGGTGTGTGTTACATTACATTCACTAGTAGAAGTGAGAAAAACATCACAGGCTGGTGTTTATCGGAGGGTCTGTATTAGGATAGGCAGTTAGTGGCAATGTAGGATGGAGAAAAGCATCGCGGGGAGGTCAGCATGGGGAGTTCAGGCAACATGAAGTGGCAATATAGGATAGTTTTCTGAAAAACATCGCGGGGTGGTGCGCATTGTATGGGTGTGTGTTACATTACATTCACTACTAGGAGTGAGAAAAACATCACGGGGTGGTGTGAATCAGCGGGTCTGAATTAGGATAGGCAGCTAGTGGCAATGTAGGATGGAGAAAAGCACCGCGCGGCGGTCACCATGGAGAGGTCAGGGAACATGCAGTGGCAATGTAGGATAGGTTTCTGAAAAACATCGTGGGGTGGTGCGCATTGTATGGGTGTGTGTTACATTACATTCACTAGTAGGAGTGAGAAAAACATCACGGGGTGGTGCGCATTGTATGGGTGTGTGTTACATTACATTCACTAGTAGGAGTGAGAAAAACATCACGGGGTGGTGCGCATTGTATGGGTGTGTGTTACATTACATTCACTAGTAGGAGTGAGAAAAACATCGCGGGGTGGTGTGAATCGGAGGGTCTGAATTAGGATAGGCAGTGAGTGGCAATGTAGGATGGAGAAAAGCAGCGAGGGGTGGTCAGCATGGGGACGTCAGGGAACATGCAGTGGCAATGTAGCATAGGTTTCTGAAAAATATCGCGGGGTGGTGCGCATTGTATGGGTGTGTGTTACATATCATTCACTAGTAGGAGTGAGAAAAACATCACGGGGTGGTGTGAATCGGAGGGTCTGATTTAGGATAGGCAGTGAGTCGCAATGTCGGATGGAGAAAAACACCGCGGGGTGGTCAGCATGGGGAGGTCAGGGAACATGCAGTGGCAATGTAGGATAGGTTTCTGAAAAACATCGCGGGGTGGTGGGCATTGTATGGGTGTGTGTTACATTACATTCACTAGTAGGAGTGAGAAAAACATCACCAGGTGGTGCGCATTGTATGGGTGTCTGTTACATTACATTCACTAGTAGGAGTGAGAAAAACATCACGGGGTGTTGTGAATCGGAGGGTCTGAATTAGGATAGGCAGTGAGTGGCAATGTAGGATGGAGAAAAGCACCGCGGGTTGGTCAGCATGGGGAGGTCCGGGAACATGCAGTGGCAATGTAGGATAGGTTTCTGAAAAACATCGTGTGGTGGTGCGCATTGTATGGGTGTGTGTTACATTACATTCACTAGTAGGAGTGAGAAAAACACGGGTTGGTGCGCATTGTATGGATGTGTGTTACATTACATTCACTAGTAGGAGTGAGGAAAACATCATGGGGTGGTGTGAATCGGAGGGTCTGAATTAGGATAGGCAGTGAGTGGCAATGTAGGATGGAGAAAAGCACCGAGGGGTGGTCAGCATGGGGAGGTCAGGGAACATGCAGTGGCAATGTAGGAGAGTTTTCTGAAAAACATCGCGGGGTGGTGCGCATTTTATGGGTGTGTGTTACATTACATTCACTAGTAGGAGTGAGAAAAACATCACGTGGTGGTTCGCATTGTATGGGTGTGTGTTAATTACATTAACTAGTAGCAGTGAGAAAAACATCACGGGGTGGTGTGAATCGGAGGGTCTGAATTAGGATAGGCAGTGAGTGGCAATGTCGGATGGAGAAAAGCACCGCGGGGTGGTCAGCATGGGGAGGTCAGGGAACATGCATTGGCAATGTAGGATAGGTTTCTGAAAAACATCGCGGGGTGGTGCGCATTGTATGGGTGTGTGTTACATTACATTCACTAGTAGGAGTGAGAAAAACATCACGGGGTGGTTCGCATTGTATGGGTGTGTGTTACATTACATTCACTAGTAGGAGTGAGCAAAACATGACGGGGTGGTGTGAATCGGAGGGTCTGAATTAGGATAGGCAGTAAGTGGCAATGTAGGATGGAGAAAAGCACCGCGGGGTGGACAGCATGGGGAGGTCAGGCAACATGCAGTGGCAATGTAAGATAGGTTACTGAAAAACATCGCGGGGTGGTGCGCATTGTATGGGTGTGTGTTACATTACATTCACTAGTAGGAGTGAGAAAAACATCACGGGGTGGTGCGCATTGTATGGGTGTGTGTTACATTACATTCACTAGTAAGAGTGAGAAAAACATCACGAGGTGGTGCGCATTGTATGGGTGTGTGGTACATTACATTCAATATTAGGAGTGAAAAAAACATCACGGGGTGGTTTGCATCGGAGGGTCTGAATTAGGATCGGCAGTGGGTGGCAATATAGGATGCAGAAAAGCACCGTGGGGTGGTGAGCATGGGGAGGTCAGGGAACATGCAGTGGCAATGTAGGATAGGTTTTTGAAAAACATCGCGGTGTGGTGCGCATTGTATGGGTGTGTGTTACATTACATTCACTAGTAGGAGTGAGAAAAACATCACGGGGTGGTGCGCATTGTATGGGTGTGTGTTACATTACATTCACTAGTAGGAGTGAGAAAAACATCACGGGGTGGTGTGAATCGGAGGGTCTGAATTAGGATAGGCAGTGAATGGCAATGTAGGATGGAGAAAAGCACCGCGGGGAGGTCAGCATGGCAGGTCAGGGAACATGCATTGGCAATGTAGGATAGGTTTCTGAAAAACATCGCGGGGTGGTGCACATTGTATGGGTGTGTGTTACATTACATTCACTAGTAGGAGTGAGAAAAACATCACGGGGTGGTGTGAAACGGAGGGTATGAATTAGGATAGGCAGTGAGTGGCAATGAAGGATGGAGAAAAGCACCGCGTCGTGCTCAGCATGGGGAAGTCAGGGAACATGCAGTGGCAATGTATGATAGGTTTCTGAAAAACATCGCGGGGTGGTGCGCATTGTATGGGTGTGTGTTACATTACATTCACTAGTAGGAGTGAGAAAAACATCACGGGTTGGTGCGCATTGTATGGATGTGTGTTATATTACATTCACTAGTAGAAGTGAGAAAAACATCACAGGGTGGTGTGAATCGGAGGGTCTGAATTAGGATAGGCACTGAGTGGCAATGTAGGATGGAGAAAAGCACCGCGGGGTGGTGAGCATGGGGAGGTCAGGCAACATGCAGTGGCAATGTAGGATAGGATTCTGAAAAACATAGCGGGGTGGTGCGCATTGTATGGGTGTGTGTTACATTACATTCACTAGTAGGAGTGAGAAAAACATCACGGGGTGGTGCGCATTGTATGGGTGTGTGTTACATTACATTCACTAGTAAGAGTGAGAAAAACATCACGAGGTGGTGCGCATTGTATGGGTGTGTGTTACATTACATTCAATAGTAGGAGTGAAAAAAACATCACGGGGTGGTTTGCATCGGAGGGTCTGAATTAGGATCGGCAGTGAGTGGCAATATAGGATGGTGAAAAGCACCGCGGGGTGGTGAGCATGGGGAGGTCAGGGAACATGCAGTGGCAATGTAGGATAGGTTTCTGAAAAACATCGCGGGGTGGTGCGCATTGTATGGGTGTGTGTTACATTACATTCACTAGTAGGAGTGAGAAAAACATCACGGGGTGGTGCGCATTGTATGGGTGTGTGTTACATTACATTAACTAGTAAGAGTGAGAAAAACATCACGGGGTGGTGTGAATCGGAGGGTCTGAATTAGGATAGGCAGTGAGTGGCAATGTAGGATGGAGAAAAGCACCGCGGGGTGGTCAGCATGGCAGGTCAGGGAACATGCAGTGGCAATGTAGGATAGGTTTCTGAAAAACATCGCGGGTTGGTGCACATTGTATGGGTGTGTGTTACATTACATTCACTAGTAGGATTGAGAAAAACATCACGGGTTGGTGCGCATTGTATGGATG
The DNA here is from genome assembly GCF_034190915.1 of Cavia porcellus. NCBI lineage: Eukaryota > Metazoa > Chordata > Mammalia > Rodentia > Caviidae > Cavia > Cavia porcellus. Next base: position 153,412,459 of record NW_026947485.1, on the reverse strand, counting down.
TGTGTTACATTACATTCACTAGTAGAAGTGAGAAAAACATCACAGGGTGGTGTGAATCGGAGGGTCTGAATTAGAATAGGCAGTGAGTGGCAATGTAGGATGGAGAAAAGCACCGCAGGGAGGTCAGCATGGGGAGGTCAGGGAACATGAAGTGGCAAAGTAGGATAGTTTTCTGAAAAACATCGCGGGGTGGTGCGCATTGTATGGGTGTGTGTTACATTACATTCACTAGTAGGAGTGAGAAAAACATCACGGGGTCGTGCGCATTGTATGGGTGTGTGTTACATTACATTAACTAGTAGGAGTGAGAAAAACATCACGGGGTGGTGTGAATCGGAGGGTCTGAATTAGGATAGGCAGTGAGTGGCAATGTAGGATGGAGAAAAGCACCGCGGGGTGGTCAGCATGGCAGGTCAGGGAACATGCAGTGGCAATGTAGGATAGGTTTCTGAAAAACATCGCGGGTTGGTGCACATTGTATGGGTGTGTGTTACATTACATTCACTAGTAGGATTGAGAAAAACATCACGGGTTGGTGCGCATTGTATGGATGTGTGTTACATTACATTCACTAGTAGAAGTGAGAAAAACATCACAGGGTGGTGTGAATCGGAGGGTCTGAATTAGAATAGGCAGTGAGTGGCAATGTAGGATGGAGAAAAGCACCGCAGGGAGGTCAGCATGGGGAGGTCAGGGAACATGAAGTGGCAATGTAGGATAGTTTTCTGAAAAACATCGCGGGGTGGTGCGCATTGTATGGGTGTGTGTTACATTACATTCACTACTAGGAGTGAGAAAAACATCACGGGGTGGTTTGCATTGTATGGGTGTGTGTTACATTACATTCACTAGTAGGAATGAGAAAAACATCACGGGGTGGTGTGAATCAGAGGGTCTGAATTAGGATAGGCAGAGAGTGGCAATGTAGGATGGAGAAAAGCACCGCGCGGCGGTCACCATTGGGAGGTCATGGAACATGCAGTGGCAATGTAGGATAGGTTTCTGAAAAACATCGCGGGGTGGTGCGCATTGTATGGGTGTGTGTTACATTACATTCACTAGTAGGAGTGAGAAAAACATCACGGGGTGGTGCGCATTGTATGGGTGTGTGTTACATTACATTCACTAGTAGGAGTGAGAAAAACATCACGGGGTGGTGTGAATCGGAGGGTCTGAATTAGGATAGGCAGTGAGTGGCAATGTAGGATGGAGAAAAGCACCGCGGGGTGGTCAGCATGGCAGGTCAGGGAACATGCAGTGGCTATGTAGGATAGGTTTCTGAAAAACATCGCGGGGTGGTGCACATTGTATGGGTGTGTGTTACATTACATTCACTAGTAGGAGTGAGAAAAACATCACGGGGTGGTGTGAAACGGAGGGTCTGAATTAGGATAGGCAGTGACTGGCAATGAAGGATGGAGAAAAGCACCGCGTCGTGCTCAGCATGGGGAAGTCAGGGAACATGCAGTGGCAATGTAGGATAGGTTTCTGAAAAACATCGCGGGGTGGTGCGCATTGTATGGGTGTGTGTTACATTACATTCACTAGTAGGAGTGAGAAAAACATCACGGGTTGGTGCGCATTGTATGGATGTGTGTTACATTACATTCACTACTAGAAGTGAGAAAAACATCACAGGGTGGTGTGAATCGGAGGGTCTGAATTAGGATAGGCAGTGAGTGGCAATGTAGGATGGAGAAAAGCACCGCGGGGAGGTCAGCATGGGGAGGTCAGGGAACATGAAGTGGCAATGTAGGATAGTTTTCTGAAAAACATCGCGGGGTGGTGCGCATTGTATGGGTGTGTGTTACATTACATTCACTACTAGGAGTGAGAAAAACATCACGGGGTGGTTTGCATTGTATGGGTGTGTGTTACATTACATTCACTAGTAGGAGTGAGAAAAACATCACGGGGTGGTGTGAATCAGAGGGTCTGAATTAGGATAGGCAGTGAGTGGCAATGTAGGATGGAGAAAAGCACCGCGCGGCGGTCACCATTGGGAGGTCATGGAACATGCAGTGGCAATGTAGGATAGGTTTCTGAAAAACATCGCGGGGTGGTGCGCATTGTATGGGTGTGTGTTACATTACATTCACTATTAGGAGTGAGAAAAACATCACGTGGTGGTGCGCATTGTATGGGTGTGTGTTACATTACATTCACTAGTAGGAGTGAGAAAAACATCACGGGGTGTTGCGCATTGTATGGGTGTGTGTTACATTACATTCACTAGTAGGTGTGAGAAAAACATCACGGGGTGGTGCGCATTGTATGGGTGTGTGTTACATTACATTCACTAGTAGGAGTGAGAAAAACATCACGGGGTGGTGTGAATCGGAGGGTCTGAATTAGGATAGGCAGTGAGTGGCAATGAAGGATGGAGAAAAGCACCGCGGGTCCGTCAGCATGGGGAGGTCAGGGAACATGCAGTGGCAAAGTAGAACAGGTTTCTGAAAAACATCGCGGGGTGGTGCGCATTGTATGGGTGTGTGTTACGTTACATTCACTCGTAGGAGTGAGAAAAACATCACGGGGTGGTGTGAATCAGAGGTTCTGATTTAGGATAGGCAGTGAGTGGCAATGTCGGATGGAGAAAAACACCGCGGGGAGGTCAGCATGGGGAGGTCAGGGAACATGAAGTGGCAATGTAGGATAGATTTCTGAAAAACATCGCGCTGTGGTGGGCATTGTATGGGTGTGTGTTACATTACATTCACTAGTAGGAGTGAGAAAAACATCACCAGGTGGTGCGCATTTTATGGGTGTGTGTTACATTACATTCACTAGAAGGAGTGAGAAAAACATCACGGGGTGTTGTGAATCAGAGGGTCTGAATTAGGATAGGCAGTGAGTGGCAATGTAGGATGGAGAAAAGCACCGCGGGGTGGTGAGCATGGGGAGGTCAGGGAACATGCAGTGGCAATGTAGGATAGGTTTCTGAAAAACATCGTGTGGTGGTGCTCATTGTATGGGTGTGTGTTACATTACATTCACTAGTAGGAGTGAGAAAAACACGGGTTGGTGCGCATTGTATGGATGTGTGTTACATTACATTCACGAGTAGGAGTGAGAAAAACATCACGGGGTGGTTCGCATTATATGCGTGTGTGTTACATTACATTCACTAGTAGGAGTGAGCAAAACATCACGGGGTGGTGTGAATCGGAGGGTCTGAATTAGGATAGGCACTGAGTGGCAATGTAGGATGGAGAAAAGCACCGCGGGGTGGTCAGCATGGGGAGGTCAGGCAACATTCAGTGGCAATGTAGGATAGGTTTCCGAAAAACATCGCGGGGTGGTGCGCATTGTATGGGTGTGTGTTACATTACATTCACTAGTAGGAGTGAGAAAAACATCACGTGGTGGTGCGCATTGTATGGGTGTGTGTTACATTACATTCCCTAGTAGATGTGAAAAAATCATCACGGGGTGGTGTGAATTGGAGGGTCTGAATTAGGATCGGCAGTGAGTGGCAATATAGGATGGAGAAAAGCACCGCGGGGTGGTGAGCATGGGGAGGTCAGGGAACATGCAGTGGCAATGTAGGATAGGTTTCTGAAAAACATCGCGGGGTGGTGCGCATTGTATGGGTGTGTGTTACATTACATTCACTAGTAGGAGTGAGAAAAACATCACGGGGTGGTGCGCATTGTATGGGTGTGTGTTACATTACATTCACTAGTAAGAGTGAGAAAAATATCACGGGGTGGTGTGAATCGGAGAGTCTGAATTAGGATAGGCAGTGAGTGGCAATGTAGGATGGAGAAAAGCACCGCGGGGTGGTCAGCATGGCAGGTCAGGGAACATGCAGTGGCAATGTAGGATAGCTTTCTGAAAAACATTGCGGGGTGGTGCACATTGTATCGGTGTGTGTTACATTACATTCACTAGTAGGAGTGAGAAAAACATCACGGGGTGGTGTGAAACGGAGGGTCTGAATTAGGATAGGCAGTGAGTGGCAATGAAGGATGGAGAAAAGCACCGTGTCGTGCTCAGCATGGGGAAGTCAGGGAACATGCAGTGGCAATGTAGGATAGGTTTCTGAAAAACATCGCGGGGTGGTGCGCATTGTATGGGTGTGTATTGCATTACATTCACTAGTAGGAGTGAGAAAAACATCACGGGTTGGTGCGCATTGTATGGATGTGTGTTACATTACATTCACTAGTAGAAGTGAGAAAAACATCACAGGGTGGTGTGAATCGGAGGGTCTGAATTAGGATAGGCAGTGAGTGGCAATGTAGGATGGAGAAAAGCACCGCGGGGTGGTCAGCATGGGGAGGTCAGGGAACATGAAGTGGCAATGTAGGATAGTTTTCTGAAAAACATCGCGGGGTGGTGCGCATTGTATTCGTGTGTGTTACATTACATTCACTACTAGGAGTGAGAAAAACATCACGGGGTGGTTCGCATTGTATGGGTGTGTGTTACATTACATTCACTAGTAGGAGTGAGAAAAACATCACGGGGTGGTATGAATCAGAGGGTCTGAATTAGGATAGGCAGTGAGTGGCAATGTAGGATGGAGAAAAGCACCGCGCGGCGGTCACCATTGGGAGGTCATGGAACATGCAGTGGCAATGTAGCATAGGTTTCTGAAAAACATCACGGGGTGGTGCGCATTGTATGGGTGTGTGTTACATTACATTCACTAGTAGGAGTGAGAAAAATATCACGGGGTGGTGCGCATTGTATGGGTGTGTGTTACATTACATTCACTAGTAGGAGTGAGAAAAACATCACGGGGTGGTGTGAATCGGAGGGTCTGAATTAGGATAGGCAGTGAGTGGCAATGTAGGATGGAGAAACGCACCGCGGGGTGGTCAGCATGGCAGGTCAGGGAACATGCAGTGGCAATGTAGGATAGGTTTCTGAAAAACATCGCGGGGTGGTGCACATTGTATGGGTGTGTGTTACATTACATTCACTAGTAGGAGTGAGAAAAACATCACGGGGTGGTGTGAAACGGAGGGTCTGAATTAGGATAGGCAGTGAGTGGCAATGTAGGATGGAGAAAAGCACCGCGGGGTGGTCAGCATGGGGAGGTCAGGGAACATGAAGTGGCAATGTAGAATAGTTTTCTGAAAAACATCGCGGGGTGGTGCGCATTGTATGGGTGTGTGTTACATTACATTCACTACTAGGAGTGAGAAAAACATCACGGGGTGGTTCGCATTGTATGGGTGTGTGTTACATTACATTCACTAGTAGGAGTGAGAAAAACATCACGGGGTGGTGTGAATCAGAGGGTCTGAATTAGGATAGGCAGTGAGTGGCAATGTAGGATGGAGAAAAGCACCATGCGGCGTTCACCATGGGGAGGTCATGGAACATGCAGTGGCAATGTAGGATAGGTTTCTGAAAAACATCGTGGATTGGTGCGCATTGTATGGGTGTGTGTTACATTACATTCACTAGTAGGAGTGAGAAAAACATCACGGGGTGTTGCGCATTGTATGGGTGTGTGTTACATTACATTCACTAGTAGGAGTGAGAAAAACATCATGGGGTGGTGCGCATTGTATGGGTGTGTGTTACATTACATTCACTAGTAGGAGTGAGAAAAACATCACGGGGTGGTTTGAATCGGAGGGTCTGAATTAGGATAGGCAGTGAGTAGCAATGAAGGATGGAGAAAAGCACCGCGGGTCCGTCAGCATGGGGAGGTCAGGGAACATGTAGTGGCAAAGTAGAATAGGTTTCTGAAAAACATCGCGGGGTGGTGCGCATTGTATGGGTGTGTGTTACATTACATTCACTAGTAGGAGTGAGAAAAACATCACGGGGTGGTGTGAATCAGAGGGTCTGATTTAGGATAGGCAGTGAGTGGCAATGTCGGATGGAGAAAAACACCGCGGGGTGGTCAGCATGGGGAGGTCAGGGAACATGCAGTGGCAATGTAGGATAGATTTCTGAAAAACATCGCGGGGTGGTGGGCATTGTATGGGTGTGTGTTAAATTACATTCACTAGTAGGAGTGAGAAAAACATCACCAGGTGGTGCTCATTGTATGGGTGTGTGTTACATTACATTCACTAGAAGGAGTGAGAAAAACATCACGGGGTGTTGTGAATCGGAGGGTCTGAATTAGGATAGGCAGGGAGTGGCAATGTAGGATGGAGAAAAGCACCGCGGGGTGGTGAGCATGGGGAGGTCAGCAACATGCAGTGGCAATGTAGGATAGGTTTCTGAAAAACATCGTGGGGTGGTGCGCATTGTATGGGTGTGTGTTACATTACATTCACTAGTAGGAGTGAGAAAAACACGGGTTGGTGCGCATTGTATGGATGTGTGTTACATTACATTCACGAGTAGGAGTGAGAAAAACATTACGGGGTGGTTCGCATTATATGCGTGTGTGTTACATTACATTCACTAGTAGGAGTGAGCAAAACATCACGGGGTGGTGTGAATCGGAGGGTCTGAATTAGGATAGGCACTGAGTGGCAATGTAGGATGGAGAAAAGCACCGCGGGGTGGTCAGCATGGGGAGGTCAGGCAACATGCAGTGGCAATGTAGGATAGGTTTCCGAAAAACATCACGGGGTGGTGCGCATTGTATGGGTGTGTGTTACATTACATTCACTAGTAGGAGTGAGAAAAACATCACGGGGTGGTGCGCATTGTATGGGTGTGTGTTACATTACATTCCCTAGTAGGTGTGAAAAAATCATCACGGGGTGTTGTGAATTGGAGGGTCTGAATTAGGATCGGCAGTGAGTGGCAATATAGGATGGAGAAAAGCACCGCGGGGTGGTGAGCATGGGGAGGTCAGGGAACATGCAGTGGCAATGTAGGATAGGTTTCTGAAAAACATCGCGGGGTGGTGCGCATTGTATGGGTGTGTGTTACATTACATTCACAAGTAGGAGTGAGAAAAACATCACGGGGTGGTGCGCATTGTATGGGTGTGTGTTACATTACATTCACTTGTAAGAGTGAGAAAAATATCACGGGGTGGTGTGAATCGGAGAGTCTGAATTAGGATAGGCAGTGAGTGGCAATGTAGGATGTAGAAAAGCACCGCGGGGTGGTCAGCATGGCAGGTCAGGGAACATGCAGTGGCAATGTAGGATAGCTTTCTGAAAAACATTGCGGGGTGGTGCACATTGTATCGGTGTGTGTTACATTACATTCACTAGTAGGAGTGAGAAAAACATCACGGGGTGGTGTGAAACGGAGGGTCTGAATTAGGATAGGCAGTGAGTGGCAATGAAGGATGGAGAAAAGCACCGCGTCGTGCTCAGCATGGGGAAGTCAGGGAACATGCAGTGGCAATGTAGGATAGGTTTCTGAAAAACATCGCGGGGTGGTGCGCATTGTATGGGTGTGTATTACATTACATTCACTAGTAGGAGTGAGAAAAACATCACGGGTTGGTGCGCATTGTATGGATGTGTGTTACATTACATTCACTAGTAGAAGTGAGAAAAACATCACAGGGTGGTGTGTATCGGAGGGTCTGAATTAGGATAGGCAGTGAGTGGCAATGTAGGATGGAGAAAAGCACCGCGGGGTGGTCAGCATGGGGAGGTCAGGGAACATGAAGTGGCAATGTAGGATAGTTTTCTGAAAAACATCGCGGGGTGGTGCGCATTGTATGGGTGTGTGTTACATTACATTCACTACTAGGAGTGAGAAAAACATCACGGGGTGGTTCGCATTGTATGGGTGTGTGTTACATTACATTCACTAGTAGGAGTTAGAAAAACATCACGGGGTGGTGTGAATCAGAGGGTCTGAATTAGGATAAGCAGTGAGTGGCAATGTAGGATGGAGAAAAGCACAGCGCGGCGGTCACCATGGGGAGGTCAGGGAACATGCAGTGGCAATGTCGGATAGGTTTCTGAAAAACATCGTGGGGTGGTGCGCATTGTATGGGTGTGTGTTACATTACATTCACTAGTAGGAGTGAGAAAAACATCACGTGGTGGTGCGCATTGTATGGGTGTGTGTTACATTACATTCACTAGTAGGAGTGAGAAAAACATCACGGGGTGGTGTGAATCGGAGGGTCTGAATTAGGATAGGCAGTGAGTGGCAATGTAGGATGGAGAAAAGCAACGCGGGTTGTTCAGCATGGCAGGTCAGGGAACATGCAGTGGCAATGTAGGATAGGTTTCTGAAAAACATCGCGGGGTGGTGCACATTGTATGGGTGTGTGTTACATTACATTCACTAGTAGGAGTGAGAAAAACATCACGGGGTGGTGTGAAACGGAGGGTCTGAATTAGGATAGGCAGTGAGTGGCAATGGAGGATGGAGAAAAGCACCGCGTCGTGCTCAGCATGGGGAGGTCAGGGAACATGCAGTGGCAATGTAGTATAGGTTTGTGAAAAACATCGCTGGGTGGTGCGCATTGTATGGGTGTGTGTTACATTACATTCACTAGTAGGAGTGAGAAAAACATCACGGGTTGGTGCGCATTGTATGGATGTGTGTTACATTACGTTCACTAGTAGAAGTGAGAAAAACATCACAGGCTGGTGTTTATCGGAGGGTTTGTGTTAGGATAGGCAGTTAGTGGCAATGTAGGATGGAGAAAAGCACTGCGGGGTGGTCAGCATGGGGAGGTCAGGCAACATGAAGTGGCAATATAGGATAGTTTTCTGAAAAACATCGCGGGGTGGTGCGCATTGTATGGGTGTGTGTTACATTACATTCACTACTAGGAGTGAGAAAAACATCACGGGGTGGTTCGCATTGTATGGATGTGTTTTACATTACATTCACTAGTAGGTGTGAGAAAAACATCACGGGGTGGTGTGAATCAGAGGGTCTGAATTAGGATAGGCAGTGAGTGGCAATGTAGGATGGAGAAAAGCACTGCGCGGCGGTCACCATGGAGAGGTCAGGGAACATGCAGTGGCAATGTAGGATAGGTTTCTGAAAAACATCGTCGGGTGGTGCGCATTGTATGGGTGTGTGTTACATTACATTCACTAGTAGGAGTGAGAAAAACATCACGGGGTGGTGCGCATTGTATGGGTGTGTGTTACATTACATTCACTAGTAGGAGTGAGAAAAACATCACGGGGTGGTGCGCATTGTATGGGTGTGTGTTACATTACATTCACTAGTAGGAGTGAGAAAAACATCGCGGGGTGGTGTGAATCGGAGGGTCTGAATTAGGATAGGCAGTGAGTGGCAATGTAGGATGGAGAAAAGCACCGCGGGGTGGTCAGCATGGGGACGTCAGGGAACATGCAGTGGCAATGTAGCATAGGTTTCTGAAAAATATCGCGGGGTGGTGCGCATTGTATGGGTGTGTTACATATCATTCACTAGTAGGAGTGAGAAAAACATCACGGGGTGGTGTGAATCGGAGGGTCTGATTTAGGATAGGCAGTGAGTCGCAATGTCGGATGGAGAAAAACACCGCGGGGTGGTCAGCATGGGGAGGTCAGGGAACATGCAGTGGCAATGTAAGATAGGTTTCTGAAAAACATCACGGGGTGGTGGGCATTGTATGGGTGTGTGTTACATTACATTCACTAGTAGGAGTGAGAAAAACATCACCAGGTGGTGCGCATTGTATGGGTGTCTGTTACATTACATTCACTAGAAGGAGTGAGAAAAACATCACGGGGTGGTGTGAATCGGAGGGTCTGAATTAGGATAGGCAGTGAGTGGCAATATAGGATGGAGAAAAGCACCGCGGGTTGGTCAGCATGGGGAGGTCAGGGAACATGCAGTGGCAATGTAGGATAGGTTTCTGAAAAACATCGTGTGGTGGTACGCATTGTATGGGTGTGTGTTAATTACATTAACTAGTAGCAGTGAGAAAAACATCACGGGGTGGTGTGAATCGGAGGGTCTGAATTAGGATAGGCAGTGAGTGGCAATGTCGGATGGAGAAATGCACCGCGGGGTGGTCAGCATGGGGAGGTCAGGGAACATGCATTGGCAATGTAGGATAGGTTTCTGAAAAACATCGGGGGTGGTGCGCATTGTATGGGTGTGTGTTACATTACATTCACTAGTAGGAGTGAGAAAAACATCACGGGGTGGTTCGCATTGTATGGGTGTGTGTTACATTACATTCACTAGTAGGAGTGAGCAAAACATCACCGGGTGGTGTGAATCGGAGGGTCTGAATTAGGATAGGCACTGAGTGGCAATGTAGGATGGAGAAAAGCACCGCGGGGTGGTCAGCATGGGGAGGTCAGGCAACATGCAGTGGCAATGTAGGATAGGTTTCTGAAAAACATCGCGGGGTGGTGCGCATTGTATGGGTGTGTGTTACATTACATTCACTAGTAGGAGTGAGAAAAACATCACGGGGTGGTGCGCATTGTATGGGTGTGTGTTTCATTACATTCACTAGTAAGAGTGAGAAAAACATCACGAGGTGGTGCGCATTGTATGGGTGTGTGTTACATTACATTCAATAGTAGGAGTGAAAAAAACATCACGGGGTGGTTTGCATCGGAGGGTCTGAATTAGGATCGGCAGTGAGTGGCAATATAGGATGGAGAAAAGCACCGCGTGGTGGTGAGCATGGGGAGGTCAGGGAACATGCAGTGGCAATGTAGGATAGGTTTCTGAAAAACATCGCGGGGTGGTGCGCATTGTATGGGTGTGTGTTACATTACATTCACTAGTAGGAGTGAGAAAAACATCACGGGGTGGTGCGCATTGTATGGGTGTGTGTTACATTACGTTCACTAGTAGGAGTGAGAAAAACATCACGGGATGGTGTGAATCGGAGGGTCTGAATTAGGATAGGCAGTGAGTGGCAATGTAGGATGGAGAAAAGCACCGCGGGGTGGTCAGCATGGCAGGTCAGGGAACATGCAGTGGCAATGTAGGATAGGTTTCTGAAAAACATCGCGGGGTGGTGCACATTGTATGGGTGTGTGTTACATTACATTCACTAGTAGGAGTGAGAAAAACATCACGGGGTGGTGTGAAACGGAGGGTCTGAATTAGGATAGGCAGTGAGTGGCAATGAAGGATGGAGAAAAGCACCGCGTCGTGCTCAGCATGGGGAAGTCAGGGAACATGCAGTGGCAATGTAGGATAGGTTTCTGAAAAACATCGCGGGGTGGTGCGCATTGTATGGGAGTGTGTTACATTACATTCACTAGTAGGAGTGAGAAAAACATCACGGGTTAGTGCGCATTGTATGGATGTGTGTTACATTACATTCACTAGTAGAAGTGAGAAAAACATCACAGGGTGGTGTGAATCGGAGGGTCTGAATTAGGATAGGCAGTGAGTGGCAATGTAGGATGGAGAAAAGCACCGCGGGGTGGTCAGCATGGGGAGGTCAGGGAACATGAAGTGGCAATGTAGGATAGTTTTCTGAAAAACATCGCGGGGTGGTGCGCATTGTATGGGTGTGTGTTACATTACATTCACTACTGGGAGTGAGAAAAATATCACGGGGTGGTTCGCATTGTATGGGTGTGTGTTACATTACATTCACTAGTAGGAGTGAGAAAAACATCACGTGGTGGTGCGCATTGTATGGGTGTGTGTTACATTACATTCACTAGTAGGAGTGAGAAAAACATCACGGGGAGTTGCGCATTGTATGGGTGTGTGTTACATTACATTTACTAGTAGGAGTGAGAAAAACATCACGGGGTGGTGCGCATTGTATGGGTGTGTGTTACATTACATTCACTAGTAGGAGTGAGAAAAACATCACGGGGTGGTGTGAATCAGAGGGTCTGATTTAGGATAGGCAGTGAGTGGCAATGTCGGATGGAGAAAAACACCGCGGGGTGGTCAGCATGGGGAGGTCAGGGAACATGCAGTGGCAATGTAGGATAGATTTCTGAAAAACATCGGGGGTGGTGGGCATTGTATGGGTGTGTGTTACATTACATTCACTAGTAGGAGTGAGAAAAACATCACCAGGTGGTGCGCATTGTATGGGTGTGTGTTACATTACATTCACCAAAAGGAGTGAGAAAAACATCACGGGGTGGTGTGAATCGGAGGGTCTGAATTAGGATAGGCAGTGAGTGGCAATGTAGGATGGAGAAAAGCACCGCGGGGTGGTGAGCATGGGGAGGTCAGGGAACATGCACTGGCAATGTAGGATAGGTTTCTGAAAAACATCGTGGGGTGGTGCGCATTGTATGGGTGTGTGTTACATTACATTCACTAGTAGGAGTGAGAAAAACACGGGTTGGTGCGCATTGTATGGATGTGTGTTACATTACATTCACGAGTAGGAGTGAGAAAAACATCACGGGGTGGTTCGCATTATATGCGTGTGTGTTACATTACATTCACTAGTAGGAGTGAGAAAAACATCACGGGGTGGTGTGAATCAGAGGGTCTGAATTAGGATAAGCAGTGAGTGGCAATGTAGGATGGAGAAAAGCACCGCGCGGCGGTCACCATGGGGAGGTCAGGGAACATGGAGTTGCAATGTCGGATAGGTTTCTGAAAAACATCGTGGGGTGGTGCGCATTGTATGGGTGTGTGTTGCATTACATTCACTAGTAGGAGTGAGAAAAACATCACGTGGTTGTGCGCATTTTATGGGTGTGTGTTACATTACATTCACTAGTAGGAGTGAGAAAAACATCACGGGGTGTTGCGCATTGTATGGGTGTGTGTTACATTACATTCACTAGTAGGAGTGAGAAAAACATCACGGGGTGGTGCGCATTGTATGGGTGTGTGTTACATTACATTCACTAGTAGGAGTGAGAAAAACATCACGGGGTGGTGTGAATCAGAGGGTCTGAATTAGGATAGGCAGTGAGTGGCAATGTAGGTAGGAGAAAAGCACCGCGGGGTGGTCAGAATGGGGAGTTCATGGAACATGCAGTGGCAATGTGGGATAGGTTTCTGAAAAACATCGCAGTGTGGTGCGCATTGTATGGGTGTGTGTTACATTACATTCACTAATAGGAGTGAGAAAAACATCACGGGGTGGTGTGAATCAGAGGGTCTGAATTAGGATAGGCAGTGAGTGGCAATGTAGGATGGAGAAAAGCACCACGCGGCGTTCACCATGGGGAGGTCATGGAACATGCAGTGGCAATGTAGGATAGGTTTCTGAAAAACATCGTGGGTTGGTGCGCATTGTATGGGTGTGTGTTACATTACATTCACTAGTAGGAGTGAGAAAATCATCACGTGGTGGTGCGCATTGTATGGGTGTGTGTTACATTACATTCACTAGTAGGAGTGAGAAAAACATCACGGGGTGTTGCGCATTGTATGGGTGTGTGTTACATTACATTCACTAGTAGGAGTGAGAAAAACATCATGGGGTGGTGCGCATTGTATGGGTGTGTGTTACATTACATTCACTAGTAGGAGTGAGAAAAACATCACGGGTGGTTTGAATCGGAGGGTCTGAATTAGGATAGGCAGTGAGTAGCAATGAAGGATGGAGAAAAGCACCGCGGGTCCGTCAGCATGGGGAGGTCAGGGAACATGTAGTGGCAAAGTAGAATAGGTTTCTGAAAAACATCGCGGGGTGGTGCGCATTGTATGGGTGTGTGTTACATTACATTCACTAGTAGGAGTGAGAAAAACATCACGGGGTGGTGTGAATCAGAGGGTCTGATTTAGGATAGGCAGTGAGTGGCAATGTCGGATGGAGAAAAACACCGCGGGGTGGTCAGCATGGGGAGGTCAGGGAACATGCAGTGGCAATGTAGGATAGATTTCTGAAAAACATCGCGGGGTGGTGGGCATTGTATGGGTGTGTGTTAAATTACATTCACTAGTAGGAGTGAGAAAAACATCACCTGGTGGTTCGCATTGTATGGGTGTGTGTTACATTACATTCACTAGAAGGAGTGAGAAAAACATCACGGGGTGTTGTGAATCGGAGGGTCTGAATTAGGATAGGCAGGGAGTGGCAATGTAGGATGGAGAAAAGCACCGCGGGGTGGTGAGCATGGGGAAGTCAGCAACATGCAGTGGCAATGTAGGATAGGTTTCTGAAAAACATCGTGTGGTGGTGCGCATTGTATGGGTGTGTGTTACATTACATTCACTAGTAGGAGTGAGAAAAACATCACGGGGTGGTGCGCATTGTATGGGTGTGTGTTACATTACATTCACTAGTAAGAGTGAGAAAAATATCACGGGGTGGTGTGAATCGGAGAGTCTGAATTAGGATAGGCAGTGAGTGGCAATGTAGGATGGAGAAAAGCACCGCGGGGTGGTCAGCATGGCAGGTCAGGGAACATGCAGTGGCAATGTAGGATAGCTTTCTGAAAAACATTGCGGGGTGGTGCACATTGTATCGGTGTGTGTTACATTACATTCACTAGTAGGAGTGAGAAAAACATCACGGGGTGGTGTGAAACGGAGGGTCTGAATTAGGATAGGCAGTGAGTGGCAATGAAGGATGGAGAAAAGCACCGCGTCGTGCTCAGCATGGGGAAGTCAGGGAACATGCAGTGGCAATGTAGGATAGGTTTCTGAAAAACATCGCGGGGTGGTGCGCATTGTATGGGTGTGTATTACATTACATTCACTAGTAGGAGTGAGAAAAACATCACGGGTTGGTGCGCATTGTATGGATGTGTGTTACATTACATTCACTAGTAGAAGTGAGAAAAACATCACAGGGTGGTGTGTATCGGAGGGTCTGAATTAGGATAGGCAGTGAGTGGCAATGTAGGATGGAGAAAAGCACCGCGGGGTGGTCAGCATGGGGAGGTCAGGGAACATGAAGTGGCAATGTAGGATAGTTTTCTGAAAAACTTCGCGGAGTGGTGCGCATTGTATGGGTGTGTGTTACATTACATTCACTACTAGGAGTGAGAAAAACATCACGGGGTGGTTCGCATTGTATGGGTGTGTGTTACATTACATTCACTAGTAGGAGTTAGAAAAACATCACGGGGTGGTGTGAATCAGAGGGTCTGAATTAGGATAAGCAGTGAGTGGCAATGTAGGAAGGAGAAAAGCACCGCGCGGCGGTCACCATGGGGAGGTCAGGGAACATGCAGTGGCAATGTCGGATAGGTTTCTGAAAAACATCGTGGGGTGGTGCGCATTGTATGGGTGTGTGTTACATTACATTCACTAGTAGGAGTGAGAAAAACATCACGTGGTGGTGCGCATTGTATGGGTGTGTGTTACATTACATTCACTAGTAGGAGTGAGATAAACATCACGGGGTGTTGCGCATTGTATGGGTGTGTGTTACATTACATTCACTAGTAGGAGTGAGAAAAACATCACGGGGTGGTGCGCATTGTATGGGTGTGTGTTACATTACATTCACTAGTAGGAGTGAGCAAAACATCACGGCGTGGTGTGAATCGGAGGGTCTGAATTAGGATAGGCAGTGAGTGGCAATGTAGGATGGCGAAAAGCACCGCGGGGTGGTCAGCATGGGGAGGTCAGGCAACATGCAGTGGCAATGTAGGATAGGGTTCTGAAAAACATCGCGGGGTGGTGCGCATTGTATTGGTGTGTGTTACATTACATTCACTAGTAAGAGTGAGAAAAACATCACGGGGTGGTGTGAATCGGAGGGTCTGAATTAGGATCGGCAGTGAGTGGCAATATAGGATGGAGAAAAGCACCGCGGGGTGGTGAGCATGGGGAGGTCAGGGAACATGCAGTGGCAATGTAGGATAGGTTTCTGAAAAACATCGCGGGGTGGTGCACATTGTATGGGGGTGTGTTACATCACATTCACTAGTAGGAGTGAGTAAAACATCACGCGGTGGTAAGCATTGTATGGGTGTGTGTTACATTACATTCACTAGTAGGAGTGAGAAAAACATCACGAGGTGGTGTGAATCGGAGGGTCTGAATTAGGATAGGCAGTGAGTGGCAATGTAGGATGGAGAAAAGCAACGCGGGTTGTTCAGCATGGCAGGTCAGGGAACATGCAGTGGCAATGTAGGATAGGTTTCTGAAAAACATCGCGGGGTGGTGCACATTGTATGGGTGTGTGTTACATTACATTCACTAGTAGGAGTGAGAAAAACATCACGGAGTGGTGTGAAACGGAGGGTCTGAATTAGGATAGGCAGTGAGTGGCAATGAAGGATGGAGAAAAGCACCGCGTCGTGCTCAGCATGGGGAGGTCAGGGAACATGCAGTGGCAATGTAGTATAGGTTTCTGAAAAACATCGCTGGGTGGTGCGCATTGTACTGGTGTGTGTTACATTACATTCACTAGTAGGAGTGAGAAAAACATCACGGGTTGGTGCGCATTGTATGGATGTGTGTTACATTACATTCACTAGTAGAAGTGAGAAAAACATCACAGGCTGGTGTTTATCGGAGGGTCTGTATTAGGATAGGCAGTTAGTGGCAATGTAGGATGGAGAAAAGCACTGCGGGGTGGTCAGCATGGGGAGGTCAGGCAACATGAAGTGGCAATATAGGATAGTTTTCTGAAAAACATCGCGGGGTGGTGCGCATTGTATGGGTGTGTGTTACATTACATTCACTACTAGGAGTGAGAAAAACATCACGTGGTGGTTCGCATTGTATGGGTGTGTTTTACATTACATTCACTAGTAGGAGTGAGAAAAACATCACGGGGTGGTGTGAATCAGAGGGTCTGAATTAGGATAGGCAGTGAGTGGCAATGTAGGATGGAGAAAAGCACTGCGCGGCGGTCACCATGGAGAGGTCAGGGAACATGCAGTGGCAATGTAGGATAGGTTTCTGAAAAACATCGTCGGGTGGTGCGCATTGTATGGGTGTGTGTTACATTACATTCACTAGTAGGAGTGAGAAAAACATCACGGGGTGGTGCGCATTGTATGGGTGTGTGTTACATTACATTCACTAGTAGGAGTGAGAAAAACATCACGGGGTGGTGCGCATTGTATGGGTGTGTGTTACATTACATTCACTAGTAGGAGTGAGAAAAACATCGCGGGGTGGTGTGAATCGGAGGGTCTGAATTAGGATAGGCAGTGAGTGGCAATGTCGGATGGAGAAAAGCCACGCGGGTTGTTCAGCATGGCAGGTCAGGGAACATGCAGTGGCAATGTATGATATGTTTCTGAAAAACATCGCGGGGTGGTGCACATTGTATGGGTGTGTGTTACATTACATTCACTAGTAGGAGTGAGAAAAACATCACGGGTTGGTGCGCATTGTATGGATGTGTGTTACATTACATTCACTAGTAGAAGTGAGAAAAACATCACAAGCTGGTGTTTATCGGAGGGTCTGTATTAGGATAGGCAGTTAGTGGCAATGTAGGATGGAGAAAAGCACCGCGGGGTGGTGAGCATGGGGAGGTCAGGGAACATGCACTGGCAATGTAGGATAGGTTTCTGAAAAACATCGTGGGGTGGTGCGCATTGTATGGGTGTGTGTTACATTACATTCACTAGTAGGAGTGAGAAAAACACGGGTTGGTGCGCATTGTATGGATGTGTGTTACATTACATTCACGAGTAGGAGTGAGAAAAACATCACGGGGTGGTGTGAATCGGAGGGTCTGAATTAGGATAGGCAGTGAGTGGCAATGTAGGATGGAGAAAAGCACCGCGGGGTGGTGAGCATGGGGAGGTCAGGGAACATGCACTGGCAATGTAGGATAGGTTTCTGAAAAACATCGTGGGGTGGTGCGCATTGTATGGGTGTGTGTTACATTACATTCACTAGTAGGAGTGAGAAAAACACGGGTTGGTGCGCATTGTATGGATGTGTGTTACATTACATTCACGAGTAGGAGTGAGAAAAACATCACGGGGTGGTTCGCATTATATGCGTGTGTGTTACATTACATTCACTAGTAGGAGTGAGAAAAACATCACGGGGTGGTGTGAATCAGAGGGTCTGAATTAGGATAAGCAGTGAGTGGCAATGTAGGATGGAGAAAAGCACCGCGCGGCGGTCACCATGGGGAGGTCAGGGAACATGCAGTGGCAATGTCGGATAGGTTTCTGAAAAACATCGTGGGGTGGTGCGCATTGTATGGGTGTGTGTTGCATTACATTCACTAGTAGGAGTGAGAAAAACATCACGTGGTTGTGCGCATTTTATGGGTGTGTGTTACATTACATTCACTAGTAGGAGTGAGAAAAACATCACGGAGTGTTGCGCATTGTATGGGTGTGTGTTACATTACATTCACTAGTAGGAGTGAGAAAAACATCACGGGGTGGTGCGCATTGTATGGGTGTGTGTTACATTACATTCACTAGTAGGAGTGAGAAAAACATCACGGGGTGGTGTGAATCAGAGGGTCTGAATTAGGATAGGCAGTGAGTGGCAATGTAGGTAGGAGAAAAGCACCGCGGGGTGGTCAGAATCTGGAGTTCATGGAACATGCAGTGGCAATGTGGGATAGGTTTCTGAAAAACATCGCGGTGTGGTGCGCATTGTATGGGTGTGTGTTACATTACATTCACTAGTAGGAATGAGAAAAACATCACGGTGTGGTGCGCATTGTATGGGTGTGTGTTACATTCCATTCACTAGTAGGAGTGAGAAAAACATCATGCGGTGGTGCGCATTGTATGGGTGTGTGTTACATTACATTCACTAGTAGAAGTGAGAAAAACATCACTGGGTGGTGTGAATCGGAGGGTCTGAATTAGTATAGGCAATGAGTGGCAATGTAGGATGGAGAAAAGCACCGCGGTGTGGTCAGCATGGGGAGGTCAGAGAACATGCAGTGGCAATGTAGGATAAGTTTCTGAAAAATATCGCGGGGTGGTGCGCATTGTATGGGTGTGTGTTATATTACATTCACTAGTATGAGTGAGAAAAACATCACGGGTTGGTGTGATTTGGACGGTCTGAATTAGGATAGGCACTGAGTGGCAATGTAGGATGGAGAAAAGCACCGCGGGGTGGTCAGCATGCGGAGGTCAGGGAACATGAAGTGGCAATAAATGATAGTTTTCTGAAAAACGTCACGGGGTGGTGCGCATTGTATGGGTGTGTGTTACATTACATTCACTAGTAGGAGTGAGAAAAACATCACGGGGTGGTGCGCATTGTATGGGTGTGTGTTACATTACATTCACTAGTAGGAGTGAGAAACATCACGGGGTGGTGTGAATCAGAGGGTCTGAATTAGGATAGGCAGTGAGTGGCAATGTAGGATGGAGAAAAGCACCGCGGGGTGGTCAGAATGGGGAGTTCATGGAACATGCAGTGGCAATGTGGGATAGGTTTCTGAAAAACATCGCGGGGTGGTGCGGATTGTATGGGTGTGTGTTACATTACATTCACTATTAGGAATGAGAAAAACATCACGGTGTGGTGCGCATTGTATGGGTGTGTGTTACATTCCATTCACTAGTACGAGTGAGAAAAACATCATGCGGTTGTGCCCATTGTATGGGTGTGTGTTACATTACATTCACTAGTAGGAGTGAGAAAAACATCACGGGGTGGTGTGAATCGGAGGGTCTGAATTAGTATAGGCAGTGAGTGGCAATGTAGGATGGAGAAAAGCACCGCGGTGTGGTCAGCATGGGGAGGTCAGAGAACATGCAGTGGCAATGTAGGATAAGTTTCTGAAAAATATCGCGGGGTGGTGCGCATTGTATGGGTGTGTGTTACATTACATTCACTAGTAGGAGTGAGAAAAACATCACGGGGTGGTGTGATTCGGACGGTCTGAATTAGGATAGGCACTGAGTGGCAATGTAGGATGGAGAATAGCACCGCGGGGTGGTCAGCATGGGGACGTCAGGGAACATGCAGTGGCAATGTAGGATAGGTTTCTGAAAAACATCCCGGAATGGTGCACATTGTATGGGTGTGTGTTACATTACATTCACTAGTAGGAGTGAGAAAAACATCACGGGGTGGTGCGCATTGTATGGGTGTGTGTTACATTACATTCACTAGTAGGAGTGAGAAAAACATCACGGGGTGTTGCGCATTGTATGGGTGTGTGTTACATTACATTCCCTAGTAGGAGTGAGAAAAACATCACGGGGTGGTGCGCATTGTATGGGTGTGTGTTACATTACATTCACTAGTAGGAGTGAGAAAAACATCACGGGGTGGTGTGAATCAGAGGCTCTGAATTGGGATAGGCAGTGAATGGCAATGTAGGATGGAGAAAAGCACCGCCGGGTGGTCAGAATGGGGAGGTCATGGAACATGCAGTGGCAATGTGGGATAGGTTTCTGAAAAACATCGCGGGGTGGTGCGCATTGTATGGGTGTGTGTTACATTACATTCAGTAGTAGGAATGAGAAAAACATCACGTGGTGGTGCGCATTGTATGGGTGTGTGTTACATTACATTCACTAGTAGGAGTGCGAAAAACATCACGCGGTGGTGCGCATTGTATGGGTGTGTGTTACATTACATTCACTAGTAGGAGTGAGAAAAACATCACGGGGTGGTGTGAATCGGAGGGTCTTAATTAGTATAGGCAGTGAGTGGCAATGTAGGATGGAGAAAAGCACCGCGGTGTGGTCAGCATGGGGAGGTCATGGAACATGCAGTGGCAAAGTAGGATAAGTTTCTGAAAAATATCGCGGGGTGGTGCGCATTGTATGGGTGTGTGTTACATTACATTCACTAGTAGGAGTGAGAAAAACATCACGGGGTGGTATGATTCGGAGGGTCTGAATTAGGATAGGCACTGAGTGGCAATGTAGGATGGAGAAAAGCACCGCGGGGTGGTCAGCATGGGGAGGTCAGGGAACATGAAGTGGCAATAAACGATAGTTTTCTGAAAAACATCACAGGGTGGTGCGCATTGTATGGGTGTGTGTTACCTGATATTCACTAGTAGGAGTGAGAAAAACATCACGGGGTGGTGTGAATCAGAGGGTCTGAATTAGGACAGGCAGTGAGTGGCAATGTATGATGGAGAAAAGCACCGCGGGCTGGTCAGCATGGGGAGGTCAGGGAACATGCAGTGGCCATGTAGGATAGGTTTCTGAAAAACATCGCGAGGTGGTGCGCATTGTATGGGTGTGTGTTACATTACATTCACTAGTAGGAGTGAGAAAAACATCATGGGGTGGTGCGCATTGTATGGGTGTGTGTTACATTACATTCACTAGTAGGGGTGAGAAAAACATCAAGGGGTGGTGTGAATCGGAGGGTCTGAATTAGGATAGGCAGTGAGTGGCAATGTCGCATGGAGAAAAGCACCGCGTGGTGGTCAGCATGGGGAGGTCAGGGAACATGCTTTGGCAATGTTGGATAGGTTTCTGAAAAACATCGCGGGGTGGTGCGCATTGTATGGGTGTGTGTTACATTACATTCACGAGTGGGAGTGAGAAAAACATCACGGGGTGGTGCGCATTGTGTGGGTGTGTGTTACATTACATTCACTAGTAGGAGTGAGAAAAACGTCACGGGGTGGTGTGAATCGCAGGGTGTGAATTAGGATAGGCAGTGAGTGGCAATGTAGGATGGAGAAAAGCACCGCGGAGTGGTCAGCATGCAGAGGTCAGGGAACATGCAATGGCAATGTAGGATAGGTTTCTGAAAAACATCGCGGGGTGGTGCGCATTGTATGGTTGTGTGTTACGTTACATTCACTAGTAGGAGTGAGAAAAACATCACGGGGTGGTGCGCAGTGTATGGGTGTGTGTTACATTACATTCACTAGTAGGAGTGAGAAAAACATCACGGGGTGGTGTGAATCGCAGGTTCTGAATTAGGATAGGCAGTGAGTGGCAATGTAGGATGGAGAAAAGCACCGCGGGCTGGTCAGAATGGGGAGGTAATGGAACATGCACTGGCAATGTAGGATAGGTTTCTGAAATACATCGCGGGGTGGTGCGCATTGTATGGGTGTGTGTTACATTACATTCACTAGTAGGAGTGAGAAAAACATCACGGGGTGGTGCGCATTGTATGGGTGTGTGTTACATTACATTCACTAGCAGGAGTGAGAAAAACATCACGCGGTGGTTCGCATTGTATGGGTGTGTGTTACATTACATTCACTAGTAGGAGTGAGAAAAACATCACAGGGTGGTGTGAATCGGAGGGTCTGAATTAGTATAGGCAGTGAGTGGCAATGTAGGATGGAGAAAAGCACCGCGGTGTGGTCAGCATGGGGAGGTCAGGGAACTTGCAGTGGCAATGTAGGTCAGTTTTCTGAAAAATATCGCGGGGTGGTGCGGATTGTATGGGTGTGTGTTACATTACATTCACTAGTAGGAGTGAGAAAAACATCACGGCGTGGTGTGATTCGGAGGGTCTGAATTAGGATAGGCAGTGAGTGGCAATGTAGGATGGAGAAAAGCACCGCGGGGTGGTCAGCATGTTGAGGTCAGGGAACATGCAGTGGCAATGTTGGATAGGTTTCTGAAAAACATCGCGGGGTGGTGCGCATTGTATGGGTGTGTGTTACATTACATTCACGAGTAGGAGTGAGAAAAACATCACGGGGTGGTGCGCATTGTATGGGTGTGTGTTACATTACATTCACTAGTAGGAGTGACAAAAACATCACGGGGTGGTGCGCATTGTATGGGTGTGTGCTACATTACATTCACTAGTAGGAGAGAGAAAAACATCACGGGGTGGTGCGCATTGTATGGGTGTGTGTTACATTACATTCACTAGTAGGAGTGACAATAACATCACTGGGTGGTGTGAATCGGAGGGTCTGAATTAGTATAGGCATTGAGTGGCAATGTAGGATGGAGAAAAGCACCGCGGTGTGGTCAGCATGGGGAGGTCAGAGAACATGCAGTGGCAATGTAGGATAAGTTTCTGAAAAATATCGCGGGGTGGTGCGCATTGTATGGGTGTGTGTTACATTACATTCAGTAGAAGGAGTGAGAAAAACATCACGGGTTGGTGTGATTCGGACGGTCTGAATTAGGATAGGCACTGAGTGGCAATGTAGGATGGAGAAAAGCACCGCGGGGTGGTCAGCATGGGGAGGTCAGGGAACATGAAGTGGCAATAAACGATAGTTTTCTGAAAAACATCACGGGGTGGTGCGCATTGTATGGGTGTGTGTTACATTACATTCACTAGTAGGAGTGAGAAAAACATCACGGGGTGGTGTGAATCGGAGGGTCTGAATTAGGACAAGCAGTGAGTTGCAATGTAGGATGGAGAAAAGCACCGCGGGCTGGTCAGCATGGGGAGGTCAGGAAACATGCAGTGGCAATGTAGGATAGGTTTCTGAAAAACATCCCGGGATGGTGCACATTGTATGGGTTTGTGTTACATAACATTCACTAGTAGGAGTGAGAAAAACATCACGGGGTGGTGTGAATCGGAGGGTCTGATTTAGGATAGGCAGTGAGTGGCAATGTCGGATGGAGAAAAGCACCGCGGGCTGGTCAGCATGGGGAGGTCAGGGAACATGCAGTGGCAATGTAGGATAGGTTTCTGAAAAACATCGCGGGGTGGTGCGCATTGTATGGGTGTGTGTTAAATTACATTCACTAGTAGGATGAGAAAAACATCGCGGGGTGGTGCGCATTGTATGGGTGTGTGTTACATTACATTCACTAGTAGGGGTGAGAAAAACATCACGGGGTGGTGTGAATCGGAGGGTCTGAATTAGTATAGGCAGTGAGTGGCAATGTAGGATGGAGAAAAGCACCGCGGTGTGGTCAGCATGGGGAGGTCAGAGAACATGCAGTGGCAATGTAGGATAAGTTTCTGAAAAATATCGCGGGGTGGTGCGCATTGTATGGGTGTGTGTTATATTACATTCACTAGTATGAGTGAGAAAAACATCAAGGGTTGGTGTGATTTGGACGGTCTGAATTAGGATAGGCACTGAGTGGCAATGTAGGATGGAGAAAAGCACCGCGGGGTGGTCAGCATGCGGAGGTCAGGGAACATGAAGTGGCAAAAAATGATAGTTTTCTGAAAAACGTCACGGGGTGGTGCGCATTGTATGGGTGTGTGTTACATTACATTCACTAGTAGGAGTGAGAAAAACATCACGGGGTGGTGCGCATTGTATGGGTGTGTGTTACATTACATTCACTAGTAGGAGTGAGAAAAACCTCACGGGGTGGTGTGAATCAGAGGCTCTGAATTGGGATAGGCAGTGAATGGCAATGTAGGATGGAGAAAAGCACCGCCGGGTGGTCAGAATGGGGAGGGCATGGAACATGCAGTGGCAATGTGGGATAGGTTTCTGAAAAACATCGCGGGGTGGTGCGCATTGTATGGGTGTGTGTTACATTACATTCACTAGTAGGAATAAGAAAAACATCACGTGGTGGTGCGCATTGTATTGGTGTGTGTTACATTACATTCACTAGTAGGAGTGCGAAAAACATCACGCGGTGGTGCGCATTGTATGGGTGTGTGTTACATTACATTCACTAGTAGGAGTGAGAAAAACATCACGGGGTGGTGTGAATCGGAGGGTCTCAATTAGTATAGGCAGTGAGTGGCAATGTAGGATGGAGAAAAGCACCGCGGTGTGGTCAGCATGGGGAGGTCATGGAACATGCAGTGGCAAAGTAGGATAAGTTTCTGAAAAATATCGCGGGGTGGTGCGCATTGTATGGGTGTGTGTTACATTACATTCACTAGTAGGAGTGAGAAAAACATCACGGGGTGGTATGATTCGGAGGGTCTGAATTAGGATAGGCACTGAGTGGCAATGTAGGATGGAGAAAAGCACCGCGGGGTGGTCAGCATGGGGAGGTCAGGGAACATGAAGTGGCAATAAACGATAGTTTTCTGAAAAACATCACAGGGTGGTGCGCATTGTATGGGTGTGTGTTACCTGATATTCACTAGTAGGGGTGAGAAAAACATCACGGGGTGGTGTGAATCAGAGGGTCTGAATTAGGACAGGCAGTGAGTGGCAATGTATGATGGAGAAAAGCACCGCGGGCTGGTCAGCATGGGGAGGTCAGGGAACATGCAGTGGCCATGTAGGATAGGTTTCTGAAAAACATCGCGAGGTGGTGCGCATTGTATGGGTGTGTGTTACATTACATTCACTAGTAGGAGTGAGAAAAACATCATGGGGTGGTGCGCATTGTATGGGTGTGTGTTACATTACATTCACTAGTAGGGGTGAGAAAAACATCAAGGGGTGGTGTGAATCGGAGGGTCTGAATTAGGATAGGCAGTGAGTGGCAATGTCGCATGGAGAAAAGCACCGCGTGGTGGTCAGCATGGGGAGGTCAGGGAACATGCTTTGGCAATGTTGGATAGGTTTCTGAAAAACATCGCGGGGTGGTGCGCATTGTATGGGTGTGTGTTACATTACATTCACGAGTGGGAGTGAGAAAAACATCACGGGGTGGTGCGCATTGTGTGGGTGTGTGTTACATTACATTCACTAGTAGGAGTGAGAAAAACGTCACGGGGTGGTGTGAATCGCAGGGTGTGAATTAGGATAGGCAGTGAGTGGCAATGTAGGATGGAGAAAAGCACCGCGGAGTGGTCAGCATGCGGAGGTCAGGGAACATGCAATGGCAATGTAGGATAGGTTTCTGAAAAACATCGCGGGGTGGTGCGCATTGTATGGTTGTGTGTTACGTTACATTCACTAGTAGGAGTGAGAAAAACATCACGGGGTGGTGCGCAGTGTATGGGTGTGTGTTACATTACATTCACTAGTAGGAGTGAGAAAAACATCACGGGGTGGTGTGAATCGCAGGTTCTGAATTAGGATAGGCAGTGAGTGGCAATGTAGGATGGAGAAAAGCACGGCGGGCTGGTCAGAATGGGGAGGTAATGGAACATGCACTGGCAATGTAGGATAGGTTTCTGAAATACATCGCGGGGTGGTGCGCATTGTATGGGTGTGTGTTACATTACATTCACTAGTAGGAGTGAGAAAAACATCACGGGGTGGTGCGCATTGTATGGGTGTGTGTTACATTACATTCACTAGCAGGAGTGAGAAAAACATCACGCGGTGGTTCGCATTGTATGGGTGTGTGTTACATTACATTCACTAGTAGGAGTGAGAAAAACATCACAGGGTGGTGTGAATCGGAGGGTCTGAATTAGTATAGGCAGTGAGTGGCAATGTAGGATGGAGAAAAGCACCGCGGTGTGGTCAGCATGGGGAGGTCAGGGAACTTGCAGTGGCAATGTAGGTCAGTTTTCTGAAAAATATCGCGGGGTGGTGCGGATTGTATGGGTGTGTGTTACATTACATTCACTAGTAGGAGTGAGAAAAACATCACGGCGTGGTGTGATTCGGAGGGTCTGAATTAGGATAGGCAGTGAGTGGCAATGTAGGATGGAGAAAAGCACCGCGGGGTGGTCAGCATGTTGAGGTCAGGGAACATGCAGTGGCAATGTTGGATAGGTTTCTGAAAAACATCGCGGGGTGGTGCGCATTGTATGGGTGTGTGTTACATTACATTCACGAGTAGGAGTGAGAAAAACATCACGGGGTGGTGCGCATTGTATGGGTGTGTGTTACATTACATTCACTAGTAGGAGTGACAAAAACATCACGGGGTGGTGCGCATTGTATGGGTGTGTGTTACATTACATTCACTAGTAGGAGTGACAATAACATCACTGGGTCGTGTGAATCGGAGGGTCTGAATTAGTATAGGCAGTGAGTGGCAATGTAGGAAGGAGAAAAGCACCGCGGTGTGGTTAGCATGGGGAGGTCAGAGAACATGCAGTGGCAATGTAGGATAAGTTTCTGAAAAATATCGCGGGGTGGTGCGCATTGTATGGGTGTGTGTTACATTACATTCAGTAGAAGGAGTGAGAAAAATATCACGGGTTGGTGTGATTCGGACGGTCTGAATTAGGATAGGCACTGAGTGGCAATGTAGGATGGAGAAAAGCACCGCGGGGTGGTCAGCATGGGGAGGTCAGGGAACATGAAGTGGCAATAAACGATAGTTTTCTGAAAAACATCACGGGGTGGTGCGCATTGTATGGGTGTGTGTTACATTACATTCACTAGTAGGAGTGAGAAAAACATCACGGGGTGGTGTGAATCGGAGGGTCTGAATTAGGATAAGCAGTGAGTTGCAATGTAGGATGGAGAAAAGCACCGCGGGCTGGTCAGCATGGGGAGGTCAGGAAACATGCAGTGGCAATGTAGGATAGGTTTCTGAAAAACATCCCGGGATGGTGCACATTGTATGGGTTTGTGTTACATAACATTCACTAGTAGGAGTGAGAAAAACATCACGGGGTGGTGTGAATCGGAGGGTCTAATTTAGGATAGGCAGTGAGTGGCAATGTCGGATGGAGAAAAGCACCGCGGGCTGGTCAGCATGGGGAGGTCAGGGAACATGCAGTGGCAATGTAGGATAGGTTTCTGAAAAACATCGCGGGGTGGTGCGCATTGTATGGGTGTGTGTTAAATTACATTCACTAGTAGGATGAGAAAAACATCGCGGGGTGGTGCGCATTGTATGGGTGTGTGTTACATTACATTCACTAGTAGGGGTGAGAAAAACATCACGGGGTGGTGTGAATCGGAGGGTCTGAATTAGTATAGGCAGTGAGTGGCAATGTAGGATGGAGAAAAGCACCGCGGTGTGGTCAGCATGGGGAGGTCAGAGAACTTGCAGTGGCAATGTAGGTCAGGTTTCTGAAAAATATCGCGGGGTGGTGCGGATTGTATGGGTGTGTGTTACATTACATTCACTAGTAGGAGTGAGAAAAACATCACGGCGTGGTGTGATTCGGAGGGTCTGAATTAGGATAGGCAGTGAGTGGCAATGTAGGATGGAGAAAAGCACCGCGGGGTGGTCAGCATGGGTAGGTCAGGGAACATGCAGTGGCAATGTAGGATAGGTGTCTGAAAAACATCGCGGGGTGGTGCGCATTGTATGGGTGTGTGTTACATTACATTCACTAGTAGGAGTGAGAAAAACATCACGGGTTGGTGTGAATTGGAGGGTTTGAATTAGAAGAGGCAGTGAGTGGCAATGTAGGATGGAGAAAAGCACCGCCGGGTGGTCAGCATGGGGAGGTCAGGGAACATGCAGTGGCAATGTAGGATAGGTTTCCTGAAAAACATCGCGGGGTGGTGCGCATTTTATGGGTGTGTGCTACATTACATTCACTAGTAGGAGAGAGAAAAACATCACGGGGTGGTGCGCATTGTATGGGTGTGTGTTACATTACATTCACTAGTAGGAGTGACAAAAACATCACGGGGTTGTGCGCATTGTATGGGTGTGTGCTACATTACATTCACTAGTAGGAGAGAGAAAAACATCACGGGGTGGTGCGCATTGTATGGGTGTGTGTTACATTGCATTCACTAGTAGGAGTGACAAAAACATCACTGGGTGGTGTGAATCGGAGGGTCTGAATTAGTATAGGCAGTGAGTGGCAATGTAGGATGGAGAAAAGCACCGCGGTGTGGTCAGCATGGGGAGGTCAGAGAACATGCAGTGGCAATGTAGGATAAGTTTCTGAAAAATATCGCGGGGTGGTGCGCATTGTATGGGTGTGTGTTACATTACATTCAGTAGAAGGAGTGAGAAAAACATCACGGGTTGGTGTGATTCGGATGGTCTGAATTAGGATAGGCACTGAGTGGCAATGTAGGATGGAGAAAAGCACCGCGGGGTGGTCAGCATGGGGAGGTCAGGGAACATGAAGTGGCAATAAACGATAGTTTTCTGAAAAACATCACGGGGTGGTGCGCATTGTATGGGTGTGTGTTACATTACATTCACTAGTAGGAGTGAGAAAAACATCACGGGGTGGTGTGAATCGGAGGGTCTGAATTAGGACAAGCAGTGAGTTGCAATGTAGGATGGAGAAAAGCACCGCGGGCTGGTCAGCATGGGGAGGTCAGGAAACATGCAGTGGCAATGTAGGATAGGTTTCTGAAAAACATCGCGAGGTGGTGCGCATTGCATGGGTGTGTGTTACATTACATTCACTAGTAGGAGTGAGAAAAACATCATGGGGTGGTGCGCATTGTATGGGTGTGTGTTACATTACATTCACTAGTAGGAGTGAGAAAAACATCAAGGGGTGGTGTGAATCGGAGGGTCTGAATTATGATAGGCACTGAGTGGCAATGTCGGATGGATTAAAGCACCGCGGTGTGGTCAGCATGGGGAGGTCAGGGAACAAGCATTGGCAATGTAGGATAGGTTTCTGAAAAACATCGCGGGGTGGTGCACATTGTATGGGTGTGTGTTACATTATATTCACTAGTAGGAGTGAGAAAAATATCACGGGGTGGTGCGCATTGTATGGGTGTGTGTTACATTACATTCACTAGTAGGAGTGAGAAAAACATCACGGGGTGGTGTGAATCGCAGGGTCTGAATTAGGATAGGCATTGAGTGGCAATGTAGGATGGAGAAAAGCACCGCGGTCTGGTCAGAATGGGGAGGTAATGGAAAATGCTCTGGCAATGTAGGATAGGTTTCTGAAATACATCGCGGGGTGGTGCGCATTGTATGGGTGTGTATTACATTACATTCACTAGTAGGAGTGAGAAAAACATCTCGGGGTGGTGCGCATTGTATGGGTGTGAGTTACATTACATTCACTATTACGAGTTAGAAAAACATCACGCGGTGGTTTGCATTGTATGGGAGTGTGTTACATTACATTCACTAGTAGGAGTGAGAAAAAAATTACGGGGTGGTGTGAATCGGAGGGTCTGAATTAGTATAGGCAGTGAGTGGCAATGTAGGATGGAGAAAAGCACCGCGGTGTGGTCAGCATGGGGAGGTCAGGGAACATGCAGTGGCAATGTATGATAGGTTTCTGAAAAATATCGCATGGTGGTGCGCATTGTATGGGTTTGTGTTACATTACATTCACTAGTAGGAGTGAGAAAAACATCACGGCGTGGTGTGATTCGGAGGGTCTGAATTAGGATAGGCAGTGAGTGGCAATGTAGGATGGAGAAAAGCACCGCGGGTTGGTCAGCATGGGTAGGTCAGGGAACATGCAGTGGCAATGTAGGATAGGTTTCTGAAAAACATCGCGGGGTGGTGCGCATTGTATGGGTGTGTGTTACATTACATTCACTAGTACGAGTGAGAAAAACATCACGGGTTGGTGTGAATTGGAGGGTCTGAATTAGAAGAGGCAGTGAGTGGCAATGTAGGATGGAGAAAAGCACCGCCGGGTGGTCAGCATGGGGAGGTCAGGGAACATGCAGTGGCAATGTAGGATAGGTTTCCTGAAAAACATCGCGTTGTGGTGCGCATTGTATGGGTGTGTGTTACATTACATTCACTAGTAGGAGTGAGAAAAACATCACGGGGTGGTGTGAATCGGAGGGTCTGAATTAGGATAGGCAGTGAGTGGCTATGTAGGATGGAGAAAAGCACCGCGGGGTGGTCAGCATGGGGACGTCAAGGAACGTGCAGTGGCAATGTAGGATAGGTTTCTGAAAAACATCACGGGGTGGTGCACATTGTATGGGTGTGTGTTACATAACATTCACTAGTAGGAGTGAGAAAATTATCACGGGGTGGTGTGAATCGGAGGGTCTGATTTAGGATAGGCAGTGAGTGGCAATGTCGGATGGAGAAAAGCACCGTGGGGTGGTCAGCATGGGGAGGTCAGGGAACATGCAGTGGCAATGTAGGATAGGTTTCTGAAAAACATCGCGGGGTGGTGCACATTGTGTGGGTGTGTGTTACGTAACATTCACTAGTAGGAGTGAGAAAAACATCACGCGGTGGTGCGCATTGTATGGGTGTGTGTTACATTACATTCACTAGTAGGAGTGAGAAAACATCACGGGGTGGTGGGAATCGCATGGTCTGAATTAGGATAGGCAGTGAGTGGCAATGTAGGATGGAGAAAAGCACCGCGGGCTGGTCAGAATGGGGAGGTCATGGAACATGCAGTGGCAATGTAGGATAGGTTTCTGAAAAACATCGCGGGGTGGTGCGCATTGTATGGGTGTGTGTTACATTACATTCACTAGTAGGAGTGAGAAAAACATCACGGGGTGGTGCGCATTTTATGGGTGTGTGTTACATTACATTCACTAGTAGGAGTGAAAAATACATCACGGGGTGTTGTGAATCGGAGGGTCTGAATTAGGATAGGCAGTGAGTGGCAATGTAGGATGGAGAAAAGCACCGCGTGGTGGTCAGAATGGGGAGGTCATGGAACATGCAGTGGCAATGTAGGATAGGTTTCTGAAAAACATCGCGGGGTGGTGCGCATTGTACGGGTGTGTGTTACATAACATTCACTAGTAGGAGTGAGAAAAACATCACGGGGTGGTGCGCATTGTATGGGTGTGTGTTACATTACATTCACTAGTAGGAGTGAGAAAAACATCACGCGGTGGTGCGCATTGTATGGGTGGGTGTTACATTACATTCACTAGTAGGAGTGAGAAAAACATCACGGGGTGGTGTGAATCGGAGGGTCTGAATTAGGATAGGCAGTGAGTGGCAATGTAGGATGGAGAGAAGCACCGCGGGGTGGTCAGCATGAGGAGGTCAGGGAACATGCAGTGGCAATATAGGATAGGTTTATGAAAAATATCGCGGGGTGGTGCGCATTGTATGGGTGTGTGTTACATTACATTCACTAGTAGGAGTGAGAAAAACATCACAGTGTTGTGTGAATCAGAGGGTCTGAATTAGGATAGGCAGTGAGTGGCAATGAAGCATGGAGAAAAGCACCGCGGGGTGGTCAGCATGGGGACGTCAGGGAACATGCAGTGGCAATGTAGGATAGGTTTCTGAAAAACATCGCGGGGTGGTGCACATTGTATGGGTGTGTGTTACATAACATTCACTAGTAGGAGTGAGAAAAACATCACAGGGTGGTGTGAATCGGAGGGTCTGATTTAGGATAGGCAGTGAGTGGCAATGTCGGATGGAGAAAAGCACCACGGGGTGGTCACCATGGGGAGGTCTGGGAACATGCAGTGGCAATGTAGGATAGGTTTCTGAAAAACATCGCGGATTGGTGCGCATTGTATGGGTGTGTGTTACATTACATTCACTAGTAGGAGTGAGAAAAATATCACGGGGTGGTGCGCATTGTATGGGTGTGTGTTACATTACATTCACTAGTAGGAGTGAGAAAAACATCACGGGATGGTTCGCATTGTATTGGTGTGTGTTACATTACATTCACTAGTACGAGTGAGAAAAACATCACGGGTTGGTGTGAATTGGAGGGTCTGAATTAGGATAGGCAGTGAGTGGCAATGTAGGATGGAGAAAAGCACCGCGGGGTGGTCAGCATGTTGAGGTCAGGGAACATGCAGTGGCAATGTTGGATAGGTTTCTGAAAAACATCGCGGGGTGGTGCGCATTGTATGGGTGTGTGTTACATTACATTCACGAGTAGGAGTGAGAAAAACATCACGGGGTGGTGCGCATTGTATGGGTGTGTGTTACATTACATTCACTAGTAGGAGTGACAAAAACATCACGGGGTGGTGCGCATTGTATGGGTGTGTGTTACATTACATTCACTAGTAGGAGTGACAATAACATCACTGGGTCGTGTGAATCGGAGGGTCTGAATTAGTATAGGCAGTGAGTGGCAATGTAGGAAGGAGAAAAGCACCGCGGTGTGGTTAGCATGGGGAGGTCAGAGAACATGCAGTGGCAATGTAGGATAAGTTTCTGAAAAATATCGCGGGGTGGTGCGCATTGTATGGGTGTGTGTTACATTACATTCAGTAGAAGGAGTGAGAAAAATATCACGGGTTGGTGTGATTCGGACGGTCTGAATTAGGATAGGCACTGAGTGGCAATGTAGGATGGAGAAAAGCACCGCGGGGTGGTCAGCATGGGGAGGTCAGGGAACATGAAGTGGCAATAAACGATAGTTTTCTGAAAAACATCACGGGGTGGTGCGCATTGTATGGGTGTGTGTTACATTACATTCACTAGTAGGAGTGAGAAAAACATCACGGGGTGGTGTGAATCGGAGGGTCTGAATTAGGACAAGCAGTGAGTTGCAATGTAGGATGGAGAAAAGCACCGCGGGCTGGTCAGCATGGGGAGGTCAGGAAACATGCAGTGGCAATGTAGGATAGGTTTCTGAAAAACATCCCGGGATGGTGCACATTGTATGGGTTTGTGTTACATAACATTCACTAGTAGGAGTGAGAAAAACATCACGGGGTGGTGTGAATCGGAGGGTCTGATTTAGGATAGGCAGTGAGTGGCAATGTCGGATGGAGAAAAGCACCGCGGGCTGGTCAGCATGGGGAGGTCAGGGAACATGCAGTGGCAATGTAGGATAGGTTTCTGAAAAACATCGCGGGGTGGTGCGCATTGTATGGGTGTGTGTTAAATTACATTCACTAGTAGGATGAGAAAAACATCGCGGGGTGGTGCGCATTGTATGGGTGTGTGTTACATTACATTCATTAGTAGGGGTGAGAAAAACATCACGGGGTGGTGTGAATCGGAGGGTCTGAATTAGTATAGGCAGTGAGTGGCAATGTAGGATGGAGAAAAGCACCGCGGTGTGGTCAGCATGGGGAGGTCAGAGAACTTGCAGTGGCAATGTAGGTCAGGTTTCTGAAAAATATCGCGGGGTGGTGCGGATTGTATGGGTGTGTGTTACATTACATTCACTAGTAGGAGTGAGAAAAACATCACGGCGTGGTGTGATTCGGAGGGTCTGAATTAGGATAGGCAGTGAGTGGCAATGTAGGATGGAGAAAAGCACCGCGGGGTGGTCAGCATGGGTAGGTCAGGGAACATGCAGTGGCAATGTAGGATAGGTGTCTGAAAAACATCGCGGGGTGGTGCGCATTGTATGGGTGTGTGTTACATTACATTCACTAGTAGGAGTGAGAAAAACATCACGGGTTGGTGTGAATTGGAGGGTTTGAATTAGAAGAGGCAGTGAGTGGCAATGTAGGATGGAGAAAAGCACCGCCGGGTGGTCAGCATGGGGAGGTCAGGGAACATGCAGTGGCAATGTAGGATAGGTTTCCTGAAAAACATCGCGGGGTGGTGCGCATTTTATGGGTGTGTGCTACATTACATTCACTAGTAGGAGAGAGAAAAACATCACGGGGTGGTGCGCATTGTATGGGTGTGTGTTACATTACATTCACTAGTAGGAGTGACAAAAACATCACGGGGTTGTGCGCATTGTATGGGTGTGTGCTACATTACATTCACTAGTAGGAGAGAGAAAAACATCACGGGGTGGTGCGCATTGTATGGGTGTGTGTTACATTGCATTCACTAGTAGGAGTGACAAAAACATCACTGGGTGGTGTGAATCGGAGGGTCTGAATTAGTATAGGCAGTGAGTGGCAATGTAGGATGGAGAAAAGCACCGCGGTGTGGTCAGCATGGGGAGGTCAGAGAACATGCAGTGGCAATGTAGGATAAGTTTCTGAAAAATATCGCGGGGTGGTGCGCATTGTATGGGTGTGTGTTACATTACATTCAGTAGAAGGAGTGAGAAAAACATCACGGGTTGGTGTGATTCGGATGGTCTGAATTAGGATAGGCACTGAGTGGCAATGTAGGATGGAGAAAAGCACCGCGGGGTGGTCAGCATGGGGAGGTCAGGGAACATGAAGTGGCAATAAACGATAGTTTTCTGAAAAACATCACGGGGTGGTGCGCATTGTATGGGTGTGTGTTACATTACATTCACTAGTAGGAGTGAGAAAAACATCACGGGGTGGTGTGAATCGGAGGGTCTGAATTAGGACAAGCAGTGAGTTGCAATGTAGGATGGAGAAAAGCACCGCGGGCTGGTCAGCATGGGGAGGTCAGGAAACATGCAGTGGCAATGTAGGATAGGTTTCTGAAAAACATCGCGAGGTGGTGCGCATTGCATGGGTGTGTGTTACATTACATTCACTAGTAGGAGTGAGAAAAACATCATGGGGTGGTGCGCATTGTATGGGTGTGTGTTACATTACATTCACTAGTAGGAGTGAGAAAAACATCAAGGGGTGGTGTGAATCGGAGGGTCTGAATTATGATAGGCACTGAGTGGCAATGTCGGATGGATTAAAGCACCGCGGTGTGGTCAGCATGGGGAGGTCAGGGAACAAGCATTGGCAATGTAGGATAGGTTTCTGAAAAACATCGCGGGGTGGTGCACATTGTATGGGTGTGTGTTACATTATATTCACTAGTAGGAGTGAGAAAAATATCACGGGGTGGTGCGCATTGTATGGGTGTGTGTTACATTACATTCACTAGTAGGAGTGAGAAAAACATCACGGGGTGGTGTGAATCGCAGGGTCTGAATTAGGATAGGCATTGAGTGGCAATGTAGGATGGAGAAAAGCACCGCGGTCTGGTCAGAATGGGGAGGTAATGGAAAATGCTCTGGCAATGTAGGATAGGTTTCTGAAATACATCGCGGGGTGGTGCGCATTGTATGGGTGTGTATTACATTACATTCACTAGTAGGAGTGAGAAAAACATCTCGGGGTGGTGCGCATTGTATGGGTGTGAGTTACATTACATTCACTATTACGAGTTAGAAAAACATCACGCGGTGGTTTGCATTGTATGGGTGTGTGTTACATTACATTCACTAGTAGGAGTGAGAAAAAAATTACGGGGTGGTGTGAATCGGAGGGTCTGAATTAGTATAGGCAGTGAGTGGCAATGTAGGATGGAGAAAAGCACCGCGGTGTGGTCAGCATGGGGAGGTCAGGGAACATGCAGTGGCAATGTATGATAGGTTTCTGAAAAATATCGCATGGTGGTGCGCATTGTATGGGTTTGTGTTACATTACATTCACTAGTAGGAGTGAGAAAAACATCACGGCGTGGTGTGATTCGGAGGGTCTGAATTAGGATAGGCAGTGAGTGGCAATGTAGGATGGAGAAAAGCACCGCGGGTTGGTCAGCATGGGTAGGTCAGGGAACATGCAGTGGCAATGTAGGATAGGTTTCTGAAAAACATCGCGGGGTGGTGCGCATTGTATGGGTGTGTGTTACATTACATTCACTAGTACGAGTGAGAAAAACATCACGGGTTGGTGTGAATTGGAGGGTCTGAATTAGAAGAGGCAGTGAGTGGCAATGTAGGATGGAGAAAAGCACCGCCGGGTGGTCAGCATGGGGAGGTCAGGGAACATGCAGTGGCAATGTAGGATAGGTTTCCTGAAAAACATCGCGTTGTGGTGCGCATTGTATGGGTGTGTGTTACATTACATTCACTAGTAGGAGTGAGAAAAACATCACGGGGTGGTGTGAATCGGAGGGTCTGAATTAGGATAGGCAGTGAGTGGCTATGTAGGATGGAGAAAAGCACCGCGGGGTGGTCAGCATGGGGACGTCAAGGAACGTGCAGTGGCAATGTAGGATAGGTTTCTGAAAAACATCACGGGGTGGTGCACATTGTATGGGTGTGTGTTACATAACATTCACTAGTAGGAGTGAGAAAATTATCACGGGGTGGTGTGAATCGGAGGGTCTGATTTAGGATAGGCAGTGAGTGGCAATGTCGGATGGAGAAAAGCACCGTGGGGTGGTCAGCATGGGGAGGTCAGGGAACATGCAGTGGCAATGTAGGATAGGTTTCTGAAAAACATCGCGGGGTGGTGCACATTGTGTGGGTGTGTGTTACGTAACATTCACTAGTAGGAGTGAGAAAAACATCACGCGGTGGTGCGCATTGTATGGGTGTGTGTTACATTACATTCACTAGTAGGAGTGAGAAAACATCACGGGGTGGTGGGAATCGCATGGTCTGAATTAGGATAGGCAGTGAGTGGCAATGTAGGATGGAGAAAAGCACCGCGGGCTGGTCAGAATGGGGAGGTCATGGAACATGCAGTGGCAATGTAGGATAGGTTTCTGAAAAACATCGCGGGGTGGTGCGCATTGTATGGGTGTGTGTTACATTACATTCACTAGTAGGAGTGAGAAAAACATCACGGGGTGGTGCGCATTTTATGGGTGTGTGTTACATTACATTCACTAGTAGGAGTGAAAAATACATCACGGGGTGTTGTGAATCGGAGGGTCTGAATTAGGATAGGCAGTGAGTGGCAATGTAGGATGGAGAAAAGCACCGCGTGGTGGTCAGAATGGGGAGGTCATGGAACATGCAGTGGCAATGTAGGATAGGTTTCTGAAAAACATCGCGGGGTGGTGCGCATTGTACGGGTGTGTGTTACATAACATTCACTAGTAGGAGTGAGAAAAACATCACGGGGTGGTGCGCATTGTATGGGTGTGTGTTACATTACATTCACTAGTAGGAGTGAGAAAAACATCACGCGGTGGTGCGCATTGTATGGGTGGGTGTTACATTACATTCACTAGTAGGAGTGAGAAAAACATCACGGGGTGGTGTGAATCGGAGGGTCTGAATTAGGATAGGCAGTGAGTGGCAATGTAGGATGGAGAGAAGCACCGCGGGGTGGTCAGCATGAGGAGGTCAGGGAACATGCAGTGGCAATATAGGATAGGTTTATGAAAAATATCGCGGGGTGGTGCGCATTGTATGGGTGTGTGTTACATTACATTCACTAGTAGGAGTGAGAAAAACATCACAGTGTTGTGTGAATCAGAGGGTCTGAATTAGGATAGGCAGTGAGTGGCAATGAAGCATGGAGAAAAGCACCGCGGGGTGGTCAGCATGGGGACGTCAGGGAACATGCAGTGGCAATGTAGGATAGGTTTCTGAAAAACATCGCGGGGTGGTGCACATTGTATGGGTGTGTGTTACATAACATTCACTAGTAGGAGTGAGAAAAACATCACAGGGTGGTGTGAATCGGAGGGTCTGATTTAGGATAGGCAGTGAGTGGCAATGTCGGATGGAGAAAAGCACCACGGGGTGGTCACCATGGGGAGGTCTGGGAACATGCAGTGGCAATGTAGGATAGGTTTCTGAAAAACATCGCGGATTGGTGCGCATTGTATGGGTGTGTGTTACATTACATTCACTAGTAGGAGTGAGAAAAATATCACGGGGTGGTGCGCATTGTATGGGTGTGTGTTACATTACATTCACTAGTAGGAGTGAGAAAAACATCACGGGATGGTTCGCATTGTATTGGTGTGTGTTACATTACATTCACTAGTACGAGTGAGAAAAACATCACGGGTTGGTGTGAATTGGAGGGTCTGAATTAGAAGAGGCAGTGAGTGGCAATGTAGGATGGAGAAAAGCACCGCCGGGTGGTCAGCATGGGGAGGTCAGGGAACATGCAGTGGCAATGTAGGATAGGTTTCCTGAAAAACATCGCGTTGTGGTGCGCATTGTATGGGTGTGTGTTACATTACATTCACTAGTAGGAGTGAGAAAAACATCACGGGGTGGTGTGAATCGGAGGGTCTGAATTAGGATAGGCAGTGAGTGGCTATGTAGGATAGAGAAAAGCACCGCGGGGTGGTCAGCATGGGGACGTCAAGGAACGTGCAGTGGCAATGTAGGATAGGTTTCTGAAAAACATCACGGGGTGGTGCACATTGTATGGGTGTGTGTTACATAACATTCACTAGTAGGAGTGAGAAAATTATCACGGGGTGGTGTGAATCGGAGGGTCTGATTTAGGATAGGCAGTGAGTGGCAATGTCGGATGGAGAAAAGCACCGTGGGGTGGTCAGCATGGGGAGGTCAGGGAACATGCAGTGGCAATGTAGGATAGGTTTCTGAAAAACATCGCGGGGTGGTGCACATTGTGTGGGTGTGTGTTACGTAACATGCACTAGTAGGAGTGAGAAAAACATCACGCGGTGGTGCGCATTGTATGGGTGTGTGTTACATTACATTCACTAGTAGGAGTGAGAAAAACATCACGCGGTGGTGCGCATTGTATGGGTGTGTGTTACATTACATTCACTAGTAGGAGTGAGAAAAACATCACGCGGTGGTGCGCATTGTATGGGTGTGTGTTACATTACATTCACTAGTAGGAGTGAGAAAAACATCACAGGGTGGTGTGAATCGGAGGGTCTGAATTAGTATAGGCAGTGAGTGGCAATGTAGGATGGAGAAAAGCACCGCGGTGTGGTCAGCATGGGGAGGTCAGGGAACTTGCAGTGGCAATGTAGGTCAGTTTTCTGAAAAATATCGCGGGGTGGTGCGGATGGTATGGGTGTGTGTTACATTACATTCACTAGTACGAGTGAGAAAAACATCACGGGTTGGTGTGAATTGGAGGGTCTGAATTAGAAGAGGCAGTGAGTGGCAATGTAGGATGGAGAAAAGCACCGCCGGGTGGTCAGCATGGGGATGTCAGGGAACATGCAGTGGCAATGTAGGATAGGTTTCCTGAAAAACATCGCGGGGTGGTGCGCATTGTATGGGTGTGTGTTACATTACATTCACTAGTAGGAGTGAGAAAAACATCACGGGGTGGTGCGCATTGTATGGGTGTGTGTTACATTACATTCACTAGTAGGAGTGAGAAAAACATCACGGGGTGGTGTGAATTGGAGGGTCTGAATTAGGATAGGCAGTGAGTGGCTATGTAGGATGGAGAAAAGCACCGCGGGGTGGTCAGCATGGGGACGTCAAGGAACGTGCAGTGGCAATGTAGGATAGGTTTCTGAAAAACATCGCGGGGTGGTGCACATTGTATGGGTGTGTGTTACATAACATTCCGTAGTAGGAGTGAGAAAATTATCACGGGGTGGTGTGAATCGGAGGGTCTGATTTAGGATAGGCAGTAAGTGGCAATGTCGGATGGAGAAAAGCACCGCGGGGTGGTCAGCATGGGGAGGTCAGGGAACATGCAGTGGCAATGTAGGACAGGTTTCTGAAAAACATCGCGGAGTGGTGCACATTGTATGGGTGTGTGTTACATAACATTCACTAGTAGGAGTGAGAAAAACATCACGCGGTGGTGCGCATTGTATGGGTGTGTGTTACATTACATTCACTAGTAGGAGTGAGAAAAACATCACGGGGTGGTGTGAATCGCATGGTCTGAATTAGAATAGGCAGTGAGTGGCAATGTAGGATGGAGAAAAGCACCGCGGGCTGGTCAGAATGGGGAGGTCATGGAACATGCAGTGGCAATGTGGGATAGGTTTCTGAAAAACATCGCGGGGTGGTGCGCATTGTATGGGTGTGTGTTACATTACATTCACTAGGAGGAATGAGAAAAACATCACGGGGTGGTGCGCACTGTATGGGTGTGTGTTACATTACATTCACTAGTAGGAGTGAGAAAAACATCACGGGGTGGTGTGAATCGGAGGGTCTGAATTAGGATAGGCAGTGAGTCGCAATGAAGGATGGAGAAAAGCACCGCGTGTCCGTCAGCATGGGGAGGTCAGGGAACATACAGTGGCAATGTAGGATTGATTTCTGAAAAACATCGCGGGGTGGTGCGCATTGTATGGATGTGTGTTACATTACATTCACTAGTAGGAGTGAGAAAAACATCACGGGGTGGTGCGCATTGTATGGGTGTGTGTTACATTACATTCCCTAGTAGGAGTGAGAAAAACATCACGGGGTGTTGCGCATTGTATGGGTGTGTGTTACATTACATTCCCGAGTAGGAGTGAGAAAAACATCACGGGGTGGTGCGCATTGTATGGGTGTGCGTTACATTACATTCACTAGTAGGAGTGAGAAAAACATCACGGGGTGGTGGGAATCAGAGGCTCTCAATTAGGATAGGCAGTGAATGTCAATGTAGGATGGAGAAAAGCACCGCGGGGTGGTCAGAATGGGGAGGTCATGGAACATGCAGTGGCAATGTGGGATAGGTTTCTGAAAAACATCGCGGGTGGTGCGCATTGTATGGGTGTGTGTTACATTACATTCACTAGGAGGAATGAGAAAAACATCACGGGGTGGTGCGCATTGTATGGGTGTGTGTTACATTACATTCACTAGTAGGAGTGAGAAAAACATCACGCGGTGGTGCGCATTGTATGGGTGTGTGTTACATTACATTCACTAGTAGGAGTGAGAAAAACATCACGGGGTGGTGTGAATCGGAGGGTCTGAATTAGTATAGACAGTGTGTGGCAATGTAGGATGGAGAAAAGCACCGCGGTGTGGTCAGCATGGGGAGGTCAGGGAACATGCAGTGGCAATGTAGGATAAGTTTCTGAAAAATATCGCGGGGTGGTGCGCATTGTATGGGTCTGTGTTACATTACATTCACTAGTAGGAGTGAGAAAAACATCACAGGGTGGTGTGATTCGGAGGGTCTGAATTAGGATAGGCACTGAGTGGCAATGTAGGATGGAGAAAAGCACCGCGGGGTGGTCAGCATGGGGAGGTCAGGGAACATGAAGTGGCAATAAACGATAGTTTTCTGAAAAACATCACGGGGTGGTGCGCATTGTATGAGTGTGTGTTACATTACATTCACTAGTAGGAGTGAGAAAAACGTCACGGGGTGGTGTGAATCGGAGGGTCTGAATTAGGACAGGCAGTGAGTGGCAATGTAGGATGGAGAAAAGCACCGCGGCGTGGTCAGCATGGGTAGGTCAGGGAACATGCATTGGCAATGTAGGATAGGTTTCTGAAAAACATCGCGGGGTGGTGCGCATTGTATGGGTGTGTGTTACATTACATTCACTAGTAGGAGTGAGAAAAATATCACGGGGTGGTGCGCATTGTATGGGTGTGTGTTACATTACATTCACTATTAGGAGCGAGAAAAACATCACGGGGTGGTGTGAATCGCAGGGTCTGAATTAGGATAGGCATTGAGTGGCAATGTAGGATGGAGAAAAGCACCGCGGAGTGGTCAGCATGGGGAGGTCAGGGAACATGCAATGGCAATGTAGGATAGGTTTCTGAAAAACATCGCGGGGTGGTGCGCATTGTATGGTTGTGTGTTACATTACATTCACTAGTAGGAGTGAGAAAAACATCACGGGGTGGTGCGCATTGTATGGGTGTGTGTTACATTACATTCACTAGTAGGAGTGAGAAAAACATCACGGGGTGGTGTGAATCGCAGGGTCTGAATTAGGATAGGCAGTGAGTGGCAATGTAGGATGGAGAAAAGCACCGCGGGCTGGTCAGAATGTGGAGGTAATGGAAAATGCACTGGCAATGTAGGATAGGTTTCTGAAATACATCGCGGGGTGGTGCGCATTGTATGGGTGTGTGTTACATTACATTCACTAGTAGGAGTGAGAAAAACATCACGGGGTGGCGTGAATCGGAGGGTCTGAATTAGGATAGGCAGTGAGTGGCAATGTAGGATGGAGAAAAGCACCGCGGGGTGGTCAGCATGGGGACATCAAGGAATGTGCAGTGGCAATGTAGGATAGGTTTCTGAAAAACATCACGGGGTGGTGCACATTGTATGGGTGTGTGTTACATAACATTCACTAGTAGGAGTGAGAAAATTATCACGGGGTGGTGTGAATCGGAGGGTCTGATTTAGGATAGGCATTGAGTGGCAATGTCGGATGGAGAAAAGCACCGCGGGGTGGTCAGCATGGGGAGGTCAGGGAACATGCATTGGCAATGTAGGATAGGTTTCTGAAAAACATCGCGGGGTGGTGCACATTGTATGGGTGTGTGTTACGTAACATTCACTAGTAGGAGTGAGAAAAACATCACGGGGTGGTGCGCATTGTATGGGTGTGTGTTACATTACATTCACTAGTAGGAGTGAGAAAAACATCACGGGGTTGTGTGAATCGCATGGTCTGAATTAGGATAGGCAGTGAGTGGCAATGTAGGATGGAGAAAAGCACCGCGGGCTGGTCAGAATGGGGAGGTCATGGAACATGCAGTGCCAATGTAGGATAGGTTTGTGAAAAACATCGCAGGGTGGTGCGCATTGTATGGGTGTGTGTTACATTACATTCACTAGTAGGAGTGAGAAAAACATCACGGGGTGGTGCGCATTGTATGGGTGTGTGTTACATTACATTCACTAGTAGGAGTGAAAAATACATCACGGGGTGTTGTGAATCGGAGGGTCTGAATTAGGATAGGCAGTGAGTGGCAATGTAGGATGGAGAAAAGCACCGCGGGGTGGTCAGAATGGGGAGGTCATGGAACATACAGTGGCAATGTAGGATAGGTTTCTGAAAAACATCGCGGGGTGGTGCGCATTTTATGGGTGTGTGTTACATAACATTCACTAGTAGGAGTGAGAAAAACATCACGGGGTGGTGCGCATTGTATGGGTGTGTGTTACATTACATTCACTAGTAGGTGTGAGAAAAACATCACGCGGTGGTGCGCATTGAATGGGTGGGTGTTACATTACATTCACTAGTAGGAGTGAGAAAAACATCACGGGGTGGTGTGAATCGCATGGTCTGAATTAGGATAGGCAGTGAGTGGCAATGTAGGATGGAGAAAAGCACCGCGGGGTGGTCAGCATGGGGAGGTCAGGGAACATGCAGTGGCAATGTAGGATAGGTTTATGAAAAATATCGCGGGGTGGTGCGCATTGTATGGGTGTGTGTTACATTACATTCACTAGTAGGAGTGAGAAAAACATCACAGTGTTGTGTGAATCGGAGGGTCTGAATTAGGATAGGCAGTGAGTGGCAATGAAGCATGGAGAAAAGCACCGCGGGGTGGTCAGCATGGGGACGTCAGGGAACATGCAGTGGCAATGTAGGATAGGTTTCTGAAAAACATCGCGGGGTGGTGCACATTGTATGGGTGTGTGTTACATAACATTCACTAGTAGGAGTGAGAAAAACATCACGGGGTGGTGTGAATCAGAGGGTCTGATTTAGGATAGGCAGTGAGTGGCAATGTCGGAAGGAGAAAAGCACCACGGGGTGGTCACCATGGGGAGGTCTGGGAACATGCAGTGGCAATGTAGGATAGGTTTCTGAAAAACATCGCGGGGTGGTGCGCATTGTATGGGTGTGTGTTACATTACATTCACTAGTAGGAGTGAGAAAAATATCACGGGGTGGTGCGCATTGTATGGGTGTGTGTTACATTACATTCACTAGTAGGAGTGAGAAAAACATCACGGGGTGGTTCGCATTGTATTGGTGTGTGTTACATTACATTCACTAGTAAGAGTGAGAAAAACATTACGAGGTGCTGCGCATTGTATGGGTGTGTGTTACATTACATTCACTAGTAGGAGTGAGAAAAACATCACGGGGTGGTGTGAATCGGAGGGTCTGAATTAGGATAGGCAGTGAGTGGTAATGTAGGATGGAGAAAAGCACCGCGGGGTGGTCAGCATGGGGAGGTCAGGGAACATGAAGTGGCAATAAACGATAGTTTTCTGAAAAACATCACGGGGTGGTGCGCATTGTATGGGTGTGTGTTACATTACATTCACTAGTAGGAGTGAGAAAAACGTCACGGGGTGGTGTGAATCGGAGGGTCTGAATTAGGACAGGCAGTGAGTGGCAATGTAGGATGGAGAAAAGCACCGCGGGCTGGTCAGCATAGGGAGGTCAGGGAACATGCAGTGGCAATGTAGGATAGGTTTCTGAAAAACATCGCGGGGTGGTGCGCATTGTATGGGTGTGTGTTACATTACATTCACTAGTAGGAGTGAGAAAAACATCACGGGGTGGTGCGCATTGTATGGGTGTGTGTTACATTACATTCACTAGTAGGAGTGAGAAAAACATCACTGGGTGGTGTGAATCGGAGGGTCTGAATTAGGATAGGCAGTGAGCGGCTATGTAGGATGGAGAAAAGCACCGCGGGGTGGTCAGCATGGGGACGTCAAGGAACGTGCAGTGGCAATGTAGGATAGGTTTCTGAAAAACATTGCGGGGTGGTGCACATTGTATGGGTGTGTGTTACATAACATTCACTAGTAGGAGTGAGAAAGTTATCACGGGGTGGTGTGAATCGGAGGGTCTGATTTAGGATAGGCAGTGAGTGGCAGTGTCGGATGGAGAAAAGCACCGCGGGGTGGTCAGCATGGGGAGGTCAGGGAACATGCAGTGGCAATGTAGGATAGGTTTCTGAAAAACATCGCGGGGTGGTGCACATTGTATGGGTGTGTGTTACATAA
Source organism: Cavia porcellus (assembly GCF_034190915.1). NCBI lineage: Eukaryota > Metazoa > Chordata > Mammalia > Rodentia > Caviidae > Cavia > Cavia porcellus. Next base: position 153,367,782 of record NW_026947485.1, on the reverse strand, counting down.
CATTCACTAGTAGGAGTGAGAAAAACATCACGCGGTGGTGCGCATTGTATGGGTGTGTGTTACATTACATTCACTAGTAGGAGTGAGAAAAACATCACGGGGTGGTGTGAATCGCATGGTCTGAATTAGAATAGGCAGTGAGTGGCAATGTAGGATGGAGAAAAGCACCGCGGGGTGGTCAGCATGGGGACGTCAAGGAACGTGCAGTGGCAATGTAGGATAGGTTTCTGAAAAACATCGCGGGGTGGTGCACATTGTATGGGTGTGTGTTACATAACATTCCGTAGTAGGAGTGAGAAAATTATCACGGGGTGGTGTGAATCGGAGGGTCTGATTTAGGATAGGCAGTAAGTGGCAATGTCGGATGGAGAAAAGCACCGCGGGGTGGTCAGCATGGGGAGGTCAGGGAACATGCAGTGGCAATGTAGGACAGGTTTCTGAAAAACATCGCGGAGTGGTGCACATTGTATGGGTGTGTGTTACATAACATTCACTAGTAGGAGTGAGAAAAACATCACGCGGTGGTGCGCATTGTATGGGTGTGTGTTACATTACATTCACTAGTAGGAGTGAGAAAAACATCACGGGGTGGTGTGAATCGCATGGTCTGAATTAGAATAGGCAGTGAGTGGCAATGTAGGATGGAGAAAAGCACCGCGGGCTGGTCAGAATGGGGAGGTCATGGAACATGCAGTGGCAATGTGGGATAGGTTTCTGAAAAACATCGCGGGGTGGTGCGCATTGTATGGGTGTGTGTTACATTACATTCACTAGGAGGAATGAGAAAAACATCACGGGGTGGTGCGCACTGTATGGGTGTGTGTTACATTACATTCACTAGTAGGAGTGAGAAAAACATCACGGGGTGGTGTGAATCGGAGGGTCTGAATTAGGATAGGCAGTGAGTCGCAATGAAGGATGGAGAAAAGCACCGCGTGTCCGTCAGCATGGGGAGGTCAGGGAACATACAGTGGCAATGTAGGATTGATTTCTGAAAAACATCGCGGGGTGGTGCGCATTGTATGGATGTGTGTTACATTACATTCACTAGTAGGAGTGAGAAAAACATCACGGGGTGGTGCGCATTGTATGGGTGTGTGTTACATTACATTCCCTAGTAGGAGTGAGAAAAACATCACGGGGTGTTGCGCATTGTATGGGTGTGTGTTACATTACATTCCCGAGTAGGAGTGAGAAAAACATCACGGGGTGGTGCGCATTGTATGGGTGTGCGTTACATTACATTCACTAGTAGGAGTGAGAAAAACATCACGGGGTGGTGGGAATCAGAGGCTCTCAATTAGGATAGGCAGTGAATGTCAATGTAGGATGGAGAAAAGCACCGCGGGGTGGTCAGAATGGGGAGGTCATGGAACATGCAGTGGCAATGTGGGATAGGTTTCTGAAAAACATCGCGGGTGGTGCGCATTGTATGGGTGTGTGTTACATTACATTCACTAGGAGGAATGAGAAAAACATCACGGGGTGGTGCGCATTGTATGGGTGTGTGTTACATTACATTCACTAGTAGGAGTGAGAAAAACATCACGGGGTGGTGTGAATCGGAGGGTCTGAATTAGTATAGACAGTGTGTGGCAATGTAGGATGGAGAAAAGCACCGCGGTGTGGTCAGCATGGGGAGGTCAGGGAACATGCAGTGGCAATGTAGGATAAGTTTCTGAAAAATATCGCGGGGTGGTGCGCATTGTATGGGTCTGTGTTACATTACATTCACTAGTAGGAGTGAGAAAAACATCACAGGGTGGTGTGATTCGGAGGGTCTGAATTAGGATAGGCACTGAGTGGCAATGTAGGATGGAGAAAAGCACCGCGGGGTGGTCAGCATGGGGAGGTCAGGGAACATGAAGTGGCAATAAACGATAGTTTTCTGAAAAACATCACGGGGTGGTGCGCATTGTATGAGTGTGTGTTACATTACATTCACTAGTAGGAGTGAGAAAAACGTCACGGGGTGGTGTGAATCGGAGGGTCTGAATTAGGACAGGCAGTGAGTGGCAATGTAGGATGGAGAAAAGCACCGCGGCGTGGTCAGCATGGGTAGGTCAGGGAACATGCATTGGCAATGTAGGATAGGTTTCTGAAAAACATCGCGGGGTGGTGCGCATTGTATGGGTGTGTGTTACATTACATTCACTAGTAGGAGTGAGAAAAATATCACGGGGTGGTGCGCATTGTATGGGTGTGTGTTACATTACATTCACTATTAGGAGCGAGAAAAACATCACGGGGTGGTGTGAATCGCAGGGTCTGAATTAGGATAGGCATTGAGTGGCAATGTAGGATGGAGAAAAGCACCGCGGAGTGGTCAGCATGGGGAGGTCAGGGAACATGCAATGGCAATGTAGGATAGGTTTCTGAAAAACATCGCGGGGTGGTGCGCATTGTATGGTTGTGTGTTACATTACATTCACTAGTAGGAGTGAGAAAAACATCACGGGGTGGTGCGCATTGTATGGGTGTGTGTTACATTACATTCACTAGTAGGAGTGAGAAAAACATCACGGGGTGGTGTGAATCGCAAGGTCTGAATTAGGATAGGCAGTGAGTGGCAATGTAGGATGGAGAAAAGCACCGCGGGCTGGTCAGAATGTGGAGGTAATGGAAAATGCACTGGCAATGTAGGATAGGTTTCTGAAATACATCGCGGGGTGGTGCGCATTGTATGGGTGTGTGTTACATTACATTCACTAGTAGGAGTGAGAAAAACATCACGGGGTGGCGTGAATCGGAGGGTCTGAATTAGGATAGGCAGTGAGTGGCAATGTAGGATGGAGAAAAGCACCGCGGGGTGGTCAGCATGGGGACATCAAGGAATGTGCAGTGGCAATGTAGGATAGGTTTCTGAAAAACATCACGGGGTGGTGCACATTGTATGGGTGTGTGTTACATAACATTCACTAGTAGGAGTGAGAAAATTATCACGGGGTGGTGTGAATCGGAGGGTCTGATTTAGGATAGGCATTGAGTGGCAATGTCGGATGGAGAAAAGCACCGCGGGGTGGTCAGCATGGGGAGGTCAGGGAACATGCATTGGCAATGTAGGATAGGTTTCTGAAAAACATCGCGGGGTGGTGCACATTGTATGGGTGTGTGTTACGTAACATTCACTAGTAGGAGTGAGAAAAACATCACGGGGTGGTGCGCATTGTATGGGTGTGTGTTACATTACATTCACTAGTAGGAGTGAGAAAAACATCACGGGGTTGTGTGAATCGCATGGTCTGAATTAGGATAGGCAGTGAGTGGCAATGTAGGATGGAGAAAAGCACCGCGGGCTGGTCAGAATGGGGAGGTCATGGAACATGCAGTGCCAATGTAGGATAGGTTTGTGAAAAACATCGCAGGGTGGTGCGCATTGTATGGGTGTGTGTTACATTACATTCACTAGTAGGAGTGAGAAAAACATCACGGGGTGGTGCGCATTGTATGGGTGTGTGTTACATTACATTCACTAGTAGGAGTGAAAAATACATCACGGGGTGTTGTGAATCGGAGGGTCTGAATTAGGATAGGCAGTGAGTGGCAATGTAGGATGGAGAAAAGCACCGCGGGGTGGTCAGAATGGGGAGGTCATGGAACATACAGTGGCAATGTAGGATAGGTTTCTGAAAAACATCGCGGGGTGGTGCGCATTTTATGGGTGTGTGTTACATAACATTCACTAGTAGGAGTGAGAAAAACATCACGGGGTGGTGCGCATTGTATGGGTGTGTGTTACATTACATTCACTAGTAGGTGTGAGAAAAACATCACGCGGTGGTGCGCATTGTATGGGTGGGTGTTACATTACATTCACTAGTAGGAGTGAGAAAAACATCACGGGGTGGTGTGAATCGCATGGTCTGAATTAGGATAGGCAGTGAGTGGCAATGTAGGATGGAGAAAAGCACCGCGGGGTGGTCAGCATGGGTAGGTCAGGGAACATGCAGTGGCAATGTAGGATAGGTTTATGAAAAATATCGCGGGGTGGTGCGCATTGTATGGGTGTGTGTTACATTACATTCACTAGTAGGAGTGAGAAAAACATCACAGTGTTGTGTGAATCGGAGGGTCTGAATTAGGATAGGCAGTGATTGGCAATGAAGCATGGAGAAAAGCACCGCGGGGTGGTCAGCATGGGGACGTCAGGGAACATGCAGTGGCAATGTAGGATAGGTTTCTGAAAAACATCGCGGGGTGGTGCACATTGTATGGGTGTGTGTTACATAACATTCACTAGTAGGAGTGAGAAAAACATCACGGGGTGGTGTGAATCAGAGGGTCTGATTTAGGATAGGCAGTGAGTGGCAATGTCGGAAGGAGAAAAGCACCACGGGGTGGTCACCATGGGGAGGTCTGGGAACATGCAGTGGCAATGTAGGATAGGTTTCTGAAAAACATCGCGGGGTGGTGCGCATTGTATGGGTGTGTGTTACATTACATTCACTAGTAGGAGTGAGAAAAATATCACGGGGTGGTGCGCATTGTATGGGTGTGTGTTACATTACATTCACTAGTAGGAGTGAGAAAAACATCACGGGGTGGTTCGCATTGTATTGGTGTGTGTTACATTACATTCACTAGTAAGAGTGAGAAAAACATTACGAGGTGCTGCGCATTGTATGGGTGTGTGTTACATTACATTCACTAGTAGGAGTGAGAAAAACATCACGGGGTGGTGTGAATCGGAGGGTCTGAATTAGGATAGGCAGTGAGTGGTAATGTAGGATGGAGAAAAGCACCGCGGGGTGGTCAGCATGGGGAGGTCAGGGAACATGAAGTGGCAATAAACGATAGTTTTCTGAAAAACATCACGGGGTGGTGCGCATTGTATGGGTGTGTGTTACATTACATTCACTAGTAGGAGTGAGAAAAACGTCACGGGGTGGTGTGAATCGGAGGGTCTGAATTAGGACAGGCAGTGAGTGGCAATGTAGGATGGAGAAAAGCACCGCGGGCTGGTCAGCATAGGGAGGTCAGGGAACATGCAGTGGCAATGTAGGATAGGTTTCTGAAAAACATCGCGGGGTGGTGCGCATTGTATGGGTGTGTGTTACATTACATTCACTAGTAGGAGTGAGAAAAACATCACGGGGTGGTGCGCATTGTATGGGTGTGTGTTACATTACATTCACTAGTAGGAGTGAGAAAAACATCACTGGGTGGTGTGAATCGGAGGGTCTGAATTAGGATAGGCAGTGAGCGGCTATGTAGGATGGAGAAAAGCACCGCGGGGTGGTCAGCATGGGGACGTCAAGGAACGTGCAGTGGCAATGTAGGATAGGTTTCTGAAAAACATTGCGGGGTGGTGCACATTGTATGGGTGTGTGTTACATAACATTCACTAGTAGGAGTGAGAAAGTTATCACGGGGTGGTGTGAATCGGAGGGTCTGATTTAGGATAGGCAGTGAGTGGCAGTGTCGGATGGAGAAAAGCACCGCGGGGTGGTCAGCATGGGGAGGTCAGGGAACATGCAGTGGCAATGTAGGATAGGTTTCTGAAAAACATCGCGGGGTGGTGCACATTGTATGGGTGTGTGTTACATAACATTCACTAGTAGGAGTGAGAAAAACATCACGCGGTGGTGCGCATTGTATGGGTGTGTGTTACATTACATTCACTAGTAGGAGTGAGAAAAACATCACGGGGTGGTGTGAATCGCATGGTCTGAATTAGAATAGGCAGTGAGTGGCAATGTAGGATGGAGAAAAGCACCGCGGGCTGGTCAGAATGGGGAGGTCATGGAACATGCAGTGGCAATGTAGGATAGGTTTCTGAAAAACATCGCGGGGTGGTGCGCATTGTATGGGTGTGTGTTACATTACATTCACTAGTAGGAGTGAGAAAAACATCACGGGGTGGTGCGCATTGTATGGGTGTGTGTTACATTACATTCACTAGTAGGAGTGAAAAATACATCACGGGGTGGTGTGAATCGGAGGGTCTGAATTAGGATAGGCAGTGAGTGGCAATGTAGGATGGAGAAAAGCACCGCGGGGTGGTCAGAATGGGGAGGTCATGGAACATGCAGTGGCAATATAGGATAGGTTTCTGAAAAACATCGCGGGGTGGTGCGCATTGTATGGGTGTGTGTTACATTACATTCACTAGTAGGAGTGAGAAAAACATCACGGGGTGGTGCGCATTGTATGGGTGTGTGTTACATTACATTCACTAGTAGGAGTGAGAAAAACATCACGCGGTGGTGCGCATTGTATGGGTGGGTGTTACATTACATTCACTAGTAGGAGTGAGAAAAACATCACGGGGTGGTGTGAATCGGAGGGTCTGAATTAGGATAGGCAGTGAGTGGCAATGTAGGAGGGAGAAAAGCACCGCGGGGTGGTCAGCTTGGGGAGGTCAGGGAACATGCAGTGGCAATGTAGGATAGGTTTATGAAAAATATCTCGGGGTGGTGCGCATTGTATGGGTGTGTGTTACATAACATTCCGTAGTAGGAGTGAGAAAATTATCACGGGGTGGTGTGAATCGGAGGGTCTGATTTAGGATAGGCAGTAAGTGGCAATGTCGGATGGAGAAAAGCACCGCGGGGTGGTCAGAATGGGGAGGTCATGGAACATGCAGTGGCAATGTGGGATAGGTTTCTGAAAAACATCGCGGGGTGGTGCACATTGTATGGGTGTGTGTTACATAACATTCACTAGTAGGAGTGAGAAAAACATCACGCGGTGGTGCGCATTGTATGGGTGTGTGTTACATTACATTCACTAGTAGGAGTGAGAAAAACATCACGGGGTGGTGTGAATCGCATGGTCTGAATTAGAATAGGCAGTGAGTGGCAATGTAGGATGGAGAAAAGCACCGCGGGCTGGTCAGAATGGGGAGGTCATGGAACATGCAGTGGCAATGTGGGATAGGTTTCTGAAAAACATCGCGGGGTGGTGCGCATTGTATGGGTGTGTGTTACATTACATTCACTAGGAGGAATGAGAAAAACATCACGGGGTGGTGCGCACTGTATGGGTGTGTGTTACATTACATTCACTAGTAGGAGTGAGAAAAACATCACGGGGTGGTGTGAATCGGAGGGTCTGAATTAGGATAGGCAGTGAGTGGCAATGAAGGATGGAGAAAAGCACCGCGTGTCCGTCAGCATGGGGAGGTCAGCGAACATACAGTGGCAATGTAGGATTGATTTCTGAAAAACATCGCGGGGTGGTGCGCATTGTATGGATGTGTGTTACATTACATTCACTAGTAGGAGTGAGAAAAACATCACGGGGTGGTGCGCATTGTATGGGTGTGTGTTACATTACATTCCCTAGTAGGCATGAGAAAAACATCACGGGGTGTTGCGCATTGTATGGGTGTGTGTTACATTACATTCCCGAGTAGGAGTGAGAAAAACATCACGGGGTGGTGCGCATTGTATGGGTGTGCGTTACATTACATTCACTAGTAGGAGTGAGAAAAACATCACGGGGTGGTGGGAATCAGAGGCTCTCAATTAGGATAGGCAGTGAATGTCAATGTAGGATGGAGAAAAGCACCGCGGGGTGGTCAGAATGGGGAGGTCATGGAACATGCAGTGGCAATGTGGGATAGGTTTCTGAAAAACATCGCGGGTGGTGCGCATTGTATGGGTGTGTGTTACATTACATTCACTAGGAGGAATGAGAAAAACATCACGGGGTGGTGCGCATTGTATGGGTGTGTGTTACATTACATTCACTAGTAGGAGTGAGAAAAACATCACGCGGTGGTGCGCATTGTATGGGTGTGTGTTACATTACATTCACTAGTAGGAGTGAGAAAAACATCACGGGGTGGTGTGAATCGGAGGGTCTGAATTAGTATAGACAGTGTGTGGCAATGTAGGATGGAGAAATGCACCGCGGTGTGGTCAGCATGGGGAGGTCAGGGAACATGCAGTGGCAATGTAGGATAAGTTTCTGAAAAATATCGCGGGGTGGTGCGCATTGTATGGGTCTGTGTTACATTACATTCACTAGTAGGAGTGAGAAAAACATCACAGGGTGGTGTGATTCGGAGGGTCTGAATTAGGATAGGCACTGAGTGGCAATGTAGGATGGAGAAAAGCACCGCGGGGTGGTCAGCATGGGGAGGTCAGGGAACATGAAGTGGCAATAAACGATAGTTTTCTGAAAAACATCACGGGGTGGTGCGCATTGTATGAGTGTGTGTTACATTACATTCACTAGTAGGAGTGAGAAAAACGTCACGGGGTGGTGTGAATCGGAGGGTCTGAATTAGGACAGGCAGTGAGTGGCAATGTAGGATGGAGAAAAGCACCGCGGCGTGGTCAGCATGGGTAGGTCAGGGAACATGCATTGGCAATGTAGGATAGGTTTCTGAAAAACATCGCGGGGTGGTGCGCATTGTATGGGTGTGTGTTACATTACATTCACTAGTAGGAGTGAGAAAAATATCACGGGGTGGTGCGCATTGTATGGGTGTGTGTTACATTACATTCACTATTAGGAGTGAGAAAAACATCACGGGGTGGTGTGAATCGCAGGGTCTGAATTAGGATAGGCATTGAGTGGCAATGTAGGATGGAGAAAAGCACCGCGGAGTGGTCAGCATGGGGAGGTCAGGGAACATGCAATGGCAATGTAGGATAGGTTTCTGAAAAACATCGCGGGGTGGTGCGCATTGTATGGTTGTGTGTTACATTACATTCACTAGTAAGAGTGAGAAAAACATCACGGGGTGGTGCGCATTGTATGGGTGTGTGTTACATTACATTCACTAGTAGGAGTGAGAAAAACATCACGGGGTGGTGTGAATCGCAGGGTCTGAATTAGGATAGGCAGTGAGTGGCAATGTAGGATGGAGAAAAGCACCGCGGGCTGGTCAGAATGTGGAGGTAATGGAAAATGCACTGGCAATGTAGGATAGGTTTCTGAAATACATCGCGGGGTGGTGCGCATTGTATGGGTGTGTGTTACATTACATTCACTAGTAGGAGTGAGAAAAACATCACGGGGTGGCGTGAATCGGAGGGTCTGAATTAGGATAGGCAGTGAGTGGCAATGTAGGATGGAGAAAAGCACCGCGGGGTGGTCAGCATGGGGACATCAAGGAACGTGCAGTGGCAATGTAGGATAGGTTTCTGAAAAACATCACGGGGTGGTGCACATTGTATGGGTGTGTGTTACATAACATTCACTAGTAGGAGTGAGAAAATTATCACGGGGTGGTGTGAATCGGAGGGTCTGATTTAGGATAGGCATTGAGTGGCAATGTCGGATGGAGAAAAGCACCGCGGGGTGGTCAGCATGGGGAGGTCAGGGAACATGCATTGGCAATGTAGGATAGGTTTCTGAAAAACATCGCGGGGTGGTGCACATTGTATGGGTGTGTGTTACGTAACATTCACTAGTAGGAGTGAGAAAAACATCACGCGGTGGTGCGCATTGTATGGGTGTGTGTTACATTACATTCACTAGTAGGAGTGAGAAAAACATCACGGGGTTGTGTGAATCGCATGGTCTGAATTAGGATAGGCAGTGAGTGGCAATGTAGGATGGAGAAAAGCACCGCGGGCTGGTCAGAATGGGGAGGTCATGGAACATGCAGTGGCAATGTAGGATAGGTTTGTGAAAAACATCGCAGGGTGGTGCGCATTGTATGGGTGTGTGTTACATTACATTCACTAGTAGGAGTGAGAAAAACATCACGGGGTGGTGCGCATTGTATGGGTGTGTGTTACATTACATTCACTAGTAGGAGTGAAAAATACATCACGGGGTGTTGTGAATCGGAGGGTCTGAATTAGGATAGGCAGTGAGTGGCAATGTAGGATGGAGAAAAGCACCGCGGGGTGGTCAGAATGGGGAGGTCATGGAACATACAGTGGCAATGTAGGATAGGTTTCTGAAAAACATCGCGGGGTGGTGCGCATTGTATGGGTGTGTGTTACATAACATTCACTAGTAGGAGTGAGAAAAACATCACGGGGTGGTGTGCATTGTATGGGTGTGTGTTACATTACATTCACTAGTAGGTGTGAGAAAAACATCACGCGGTGGTGCGCATTGTATGGGTGGGTGTTACATTACATTCACTAGTAGGAGTGAGAAAAACATCACGGGGTGGTGTGAATCGCATGTTCTGAATTAGGATAGGCAGTGAGTGGCAATGTAGGATGGAGAAAAGCACCGCGGGGTGGTCAGCATGGGGAGGTCAGGGAACATGCAGTGGCAATGTAGGATAGGTTTATGAAAAATATCGCGGGGTGGTGCGCATTGTATGGGTGTGTGTTACATTACATTCACTAGTAGGAGTGAGAAAAACATCACAGTGTTGTGTGAATCGGAGGGTCTGAATTAGGATAGGCAGTGAGTGGCAATGAAGCATGGAGAAAAGCACCGCGGGGTGGTCAGCATGGGGACGTCAGGGAACATGCAGTGGCAATGTAGGATAGGTTTCTGAAAAACATCGCGGGGTGGTGCACATTGTATGGGTGTGTGTTACATAACATTCACTAGTAGGAGTGAGAAAAACATCACGGGGTGGTGTGAATCAGAGGGTCTGATTTAGGATAGGCAGTGAGTGGCAATGTCGGAAGGAGAAAAGCACCACGGGGTGGTCACCATGGGGAGGTCTGGGAACATGCAGTGGCAATGTAGGATAGGTTTCTGAAAAACATCGCGGGGTGGTGCGCATTGTATGGGTGTGTGTTACATTACATTCACTAGTAGGAGTGAGAAAAATATCACGGGGTGGTGCGCATTGTATGGGTGTGTGTTACATTACATTCAGTAGTAGGAGTGAGAAAAACATCACGGGGTGGTTCGCATTGTATTGGTGTGTGTTACATTACATTCACTAGTGAGAGTGAGAAAAACATTACGAGGTGCTGCGCATTGTATGGGTGTGTGTTACATTACATTCACTAGTAGGAGTGAGAAAAACATCACGGGGTGGTGTGAATCGGAGGGTCTGAATTAGGATAGGCAGTGAGTGGTAATGTAGGATGGAGAAAAGCACCGCGGGGTGGTCAGCATGGGGAGGTCAGGGAACATGAAGTGGCAATAAACGATAGTTTTCTGAAAAACATCACGGGGTGGTGCGCATTGTATGGGTGTGTGTTACATTACATTCACTAGTAGGCGTGAGAAAAACATCACGGGGTGGTGTGAATCGGAGGGTCTGAATTAGGACAGGCAGTGAGTGGCAATGTAGGATGGAGAAAAGCACCGCGGGCTGGTCAGCATAGGGAGGTCAGGGAACATGCAGTGGCAATGTAGGATAGGTTTCTGAAAAACATCGCGGGGTGGTGCGCATTGTATGGGTGTGTGTTACATTACATTCACTAGTAGGAGTGAGAAAAACATCACGGGGTGGTGCGCATTGTATGGGTGTGTGTTACATTACATTCACTAGTAGGAGTGAGAAAAACATCACTGGGTGGTGTGAATCGGAGGGTCTGAATTAGGATAGGCAGTGAGCGGCTATGTAGGATGGAGAAAAGCACCGCGGGGTGGTCAGCATGGGGACGTCAAGGAACGTGCAGTGGCAATGTAGGATAGGTTTCTGAAAAACATTGCGGGGTGGTGCACATTGTATGGGTGTGTGTTACATAACATTCACTAGTAGGAGTGAGAAAGTTATCACGGGGTGGTGTGAATCGGAGGGTCTGATTTAGGATAGGCAGTGAGTGGCAGTGTCGGATGGAGAAAAGCACCGCGGGGTGGTCAGCATGGGGAGGTCAGGGAACATGCAGTGGCAATGTAGGATAGGTTTCTGAAAAACATCGCGGGGTGGTGCACATTGTATGGGTGTGTGTTACATAACATTCACTAGTAGGAGTGAGAAAAACATCACGCGGTGGTGCGCATTGTATGGGTGTGTGTTACATTACATTCACTAGTAGGAGTGAGAAAAACATCACGGGGTGGTGTGAATCGCATGGTCTGAATTAGAATAGGCAGTGAGTGGCAATGTAGGATGGAGAAAAGCACCGCGGGCTGGTCAGAATGGGGAGGTCATGGAACATGCAGTGGCAATGTAGGATAGGTTTCTGAAAAACATCGCGGGGTGGTGCGCATTGTATGGGTGTGTGTTACATTACATTCACTAGTAGGAGTGAGAAAAACATCACGGGGTGGTGCGCATTGTATGGGTGTGTGTTACATTACATTCACTAGTAGGAGTGAAAAATACATCACGGGGTGGTGTGAATCGGAGGGTCTGAATTAGGATAGGCAGTGAGTGGCAATGTAGGATGGAGAAAAGCACCGCGGGGTGGTCAGAATGGGGAGGTCATGGAACATGCAGTGGCAATATAGGATAGGTTTCTGAAAAACATCGCGGGGTGGTGCGCATTGTATGGGTGTGTGTTACATTACATTCACTAGTAGGAGTGAGAAAAACATCACGGGGTGGTGCGCATTGTATGGGTGTGTGTTACATTACATTCACTAGTAGGAGTGAGAAAAACATCACGCGGTGGTGCGCATTGTATGGGTGGGTGTTACATTACATTCACTAGTAGGAGTGAGAAAAACATCACGGGGTGGTGTGAATCGGAGGGTCTGAATTAGGATAGGCAGTGAGTGGCAATGTAGGAGGGAGAAAAGCACCGCGGGGTGGTCAGCTTGGGGAGGTCAGGGAACATGCAGTGGCAATGTAGGATAGGTTTATGAAAAATATCTCGGGGTGGTGCGCATTGTATGGGTGTGTGTTACATAACATTCCGTAGTAGGAGTGAGAAAATTATCACGGGGTGGTGTGAATCGGAGGGTCTGATTTAGGATAGGCAGTAAGTGGCAATGTCGGATGGAGAAAAGCACCGCGGGGTGGTCAGAATGGGGAGGTCATGGAACATGCAGTGGCAATGTGGGATAGGTTTCTGAAAAACATCGCGGGGTGGTGCACATTGTATGGGTGTGTGTTACATAACATTCACTAGTAGGAGTGAGAAAAACATCACGCGGTGGTGCGCATTGTATGGGTGTGTGTTACATTACATTCACTAGTAGGAGTGAGAAAAACATCACGGGGTGGTGTGAATCGCATGGTCTGAATTAGAATAGGCAGTGAGTGGCAATGTAGGATGGAGAAAAGCACCGCGGGCTGGTCAGAATGGGGAGGTCATGGAACATGCAGTGGCAATGTGGGATAGGTTTCTGAAAAACATCGCGGGGTGGTGCGCATTGTATGGGTGTGTGTTACATTACATTCACTAGGAGGAATGAGAAAAATATCACGGGGTGGTGCGCACTGTATGGGTGTGTGTTATATTACATTCACTAGTAGGAGTGAGAAAAACATCACGGGGTGGTGTGAATCGGAGGGTCTGAATTAGGATAGGCAGTGAGTGGCAATGAAGGATGGAGAAAAGCACCGCGTGTCCGTCAGCATGGGGAGGTCAGGGAACATACAGTGGCAATGTAGGATTGATTTCTGAAAAACATCGCGGGGTGGTGCGCATTGTATGGATGTGTGTTACATTACATTCACTAGTAGGAGTGAGAAAAACATCACGGGGTGGTGCGCATTGTATGGGTGTGTGTTACATTACATTCCCTAGTAGGAGTGAGAAAAACATCACGGGGTGTTGCGCATTGTATGGGTGTGTGTTACATTACATTCCCTAGTAGGAGTGAGAAAAACATCACGGGGTGGTGCGCATTGTATGGGTGTGCGTTACATTACATTCACTAGTAGGAGTGAGAAAAACATCACGTGGTGGTGTGAATCAGAGGCTCTCAATTAGGATAGGCAGTGAATGTCAATGTAGGATGGAGAAAAGCACCGCGGGGTGATCAGAATGGGGAGGTCAGGGAACATGCAGTGGCAATGTGGGATAGGTTTCTGAAAAACATCGCGGGGTGGTGCGCATTGTATGGGTGTGTGTTACATTACATTCACTAGGAGGAATGAGAAAAACATCACGGGGTGGTGCGCATTGTATGGGTGTGTGTTACATTACATTCACTAGTAGGAGTGAGAAAAACATCACGCGGTGGTGCGCATTGTATGGGTGTGTGTTACATTACATTCACTAGTAGGAGTGAGAAAAACATCACGGGGTGGTGTGAATCGGAGGGTCTGAATTAGTATAGACAGTGTGTGGCAATGTAGGATGGAGAAAAGCACCGCGGTGTGGTCAGCATGGGGAGGTCAGGGAACATGCAGTGGCAATGTAGGATAAGTTTCTGAAAAATATCGCGGGGTGGTGCGCATTGTATGGGTCTGTGTTACATTACATTCACTAGTAGGAGTGAGAAAAACATCACGGGGTGCTGTGATTCGGAGGGTCTGAATTAGGATAGGCACTGAGTGGCAATGTAGGATGGAGAAAAGCACCGCGGGGTGGTCAGCATGGGGAGGTCAGGGAACATGAAGTGGCAATAAACGATAGTTTTCTGAAAAACATCACCGTGGTGGTGCGCATTGTATGAGTGTTTTTTACATTACATTCACTAGTAGGAGTGAGAAAAACGTCACGGGGTGGTGTGAATCGGAGGGTCTGAATTAGGACAGGCAGTGAGTGGCAATGTAGGATGGAGAAAAGCACCGCAGGGTGGTCAGCATGGGTAGGTCAGGGAACATGCATTGGCAATGTAGGATAGGTTTCTGAAAAACATCGCGGGGTGGTGCGCATTGTATGGGTGTGTGTTACATTACATTCACTATTAGGAGTGAGAAAAACATCACGGGGTGGTGTGAATCGCAGGGTCTGAATTAGGATAGGCATTGAGTGGCAATGTAGGATGGAGAAAAGCACCGCGGAGTGGTCAGCATGGGGAGGTCAGGGAACATGCAATGGCAATGTAGGATAGGTTTCTGAAAAACATCGCGGGGTGGTGCGCATTGTATGGTTGTGTGTTACATTACATTCACTAGTAGGAGTGAGAAAAACATCACGGGGTGGTGCGCATTGTATGGGTGTGTGTTACATTACATTCACTAGTAGGAGTGAGAAAAACATCACGGGGTGGTGTGAATCGCAGGGTCTGAATTAGGATAGGCAGTGAGTGGCAATGTAGGATGGAGAAAAGCACCGCGGGCTGGTCAGAATGTGGAGGTAATGGAAAATGCACTGGCAATGTAGGATAGGTTTCTGAAATACATCGCGGGGTGGTGCGCATTGTATGGGTGTGTGTTACATTACATTCACTAGTAGGAGTGAGAAAAACATCTCGGGGTGGTGCGCATTGTATGGGTGTGTGTTACATTACATTCACTAGTAGGAGTGAGAAAAACGTCACGGGATGGTGTGAATCGGAGGGTCTGAATTAGGACAGGCAGTGAGTGGCAATGTAGGATGGAGAAAAGCACCGCGGGGTGGTCAGCATGGGTAAGTCAGGGAACATGCAGTGGCAATGTAGGATAGGTTTCTGAAAAACATCGCGGGGTAGTGCGCATTGTATGGGTGTGTGTTACATTACATTCACTAGTAGGAGTGAGAAAAACATCACGGGGTGGCGTGAATCGGAGGGTCTGAATTAGGATAGGCAGTGAGTGGCAATGTAGGATGGAGAAAAGCACCGCGGGGTGGTCAGCATGGGGAGGTCAGGGAACATGCAGTGGCAATGTAGGATAGGTTTCTGAAAAACATCGCGGGGTGGTGCACATTGTATGGGTGTGTGTTACGTAACATTCACTAGTAGAAGTGAGAAAAACATCACGCGGTCGTGCGCATTGTATGGGTGTGTGTTACATTACATTCACTAGTAGGAGTGAGAAAAACATCACGGGGTGGTGTGAATCGCATGGTCTGAATTAGGATAGGCAGTGAGTGGCAATGTAGGATGGAGAAAAGCACCGCGGGCTGGTCAGAATGGGGAGGTCATGGAACATGCAGTGGCAATGTAGGATAGGTTTGTGAAAAACATCGCAGGGTGGTGCGCATTGTATGGGTGTGTGTTACATTACATTCACTAGTAGGAGTGAGAAAAACATCACGGGGTGGTGCGCATTGTATGGGTGTGTGTTACATTACATTCACTAGTAGGAGTGAAAAATACATCACGGGGTGTTGTGAATCGGAGGGTCTGAATTAGGATAGGCAGTGAGTGGCAATGTAGGATGGAGAAAAGCACCGCGGGGTGGTCAGAATGGGGAGGTCATGGAACATACAGTGGCAATGTAGGATAGGTTTCTGAAAAACATCGCGGGGTGGTGCGCATTGTATGGGTGTGTGTTACATAACATTCACTAGTAGGAGTGAGAAAAACATCACGGGGTGGTGCGCATTGTATGGGTGTGTGTTACATTACATTCACTAGTAGGAGTGAGAAAAACATCACGCGGTGGTGCGCATTGTATGGGTGGGTGTTACATTACATTCACTAGTAGGAGTGAGAAAAACATCACGTGGTGGTGTGAATCGGAGGGTCTGAATTAGGATAGGCAGTGAGTGGCAATGTCGGATGGAGAAAAGCACCGCGGTGTGGTCAGCATGGGGACGTCAGGGAACATGCAGTGGCAATGTAGGATAGGTTTCTGAAAAACATCGCGGGGTGGTGCACATTGTATGGGTGTGTGTTACATAACATTCACTAGTAGGAGTGAGAAAAACATCACGGGGTGGTGTGAATCGGAGGGTCTGATTTAGGATAGGCAGTGAGTGGCAATGTCGGATGGAGAAAAGCACCACGGGGTGGTCACCATGGGGAGGTCTGGGAACATGCAGTGGCAATGTAGGATAGGTTTCTGAAAAACATCGCGGGGTGGTGCGCATTGTATGGGTGTGTGTTACATTACATTCACTAGTAGGAGTGAGAAAAATATCACGGGGTGGTGCGCATTGTATGGGTGTGTGTTACATTACATTCACTAGTAGGAGTGAGAAAAACATCACGGGGTGGTTCGCATTGTATTGCTGTGTGTTACATTACATTCACTAGTAAGAGTGAGAAAAACATTACGAGGTGCTGCGCATTGTATGGGTGTGTGTTACATTACATTCACTAGTAGGAGTGAGAAAAACATCACGTGGTGGTGTGAATCGGAGGGTCTGAATTAGGATAGGCAGTGAGTGGTAATGTAGGATGGAGAAAAGCACCGCGGGGTGGTCAGCATGGGGAGGTCAGGGAACATGAAGTGGCAATAAACGATAGCTTTCTGAAAAACATCACTGGGTGGTGCGCATTGTATGGGTGTGTGTTACATTACATTCACTAGTAGGAGTGAGAAAAACGTCATGGGGTGGTGTGAATCGGAGGGTCTGAATTAGGACAGGCAGTGAGTGGCAATGTAGGATGGAGAAAAGCACCGCGGGCTGGTCAGCATTGGGTGGTCAGGGAACATGCAGTGGCAATGTAGGATAGGTTTCTGAAAAACATCGCGGGGTGGTGCGCATTGTATGGGTGTGTGTTACATTACATTCACTAGTAGGAGTGAGAAAAACATCATGGGGTGGTGCGCATTGTATGGGTGTGTGTTACATTACATTCACTAGTAGGAGTGAGAAAAACATCAAGGGGTGGTGTGATTCGGAGGGTGTGAATTAGGATAGGCAGTGAGTGGCAATGTCGGATGGAGAAAAGCACCGCGGTGTGGTCAGCATGGGGAGGTCAGGGAACATGCAGTGGCAATGTAGGATAGGGTTCCTGAAAAACATCGCGGGGTGGTGCGCATTGTATGGGTGTGTGTTACATTATATTCACTAGTAGGAGTGAGAAAAACATCACGGGGTGGTGCGCATTGTATGGGTGTGTGTTACATTACATTCACTAGTAGGAGTGAGAAAAACATCACTGGGTGGTGTGAATCGGAGGGTCTGAATTAGGATAGGCAGTGAGCGGCTATGTAGGATGGAGAAAAGCACCACGGGGTGGTCAGCATGGGGACGTCAAGGAACGTGCAGTGGCAATGTAGGATAGGTTTCTGAAAAACATTGCGGGGTGGTGCACATTGTATGGGTGTGTGTTACATAACATTCACTATTAGGAGTGAGAAAATTATCACGGGGTGGTGTGAATCGGAGGGTCTGATTTAGGATAGGCAGTGAGTGGCAATGTCGGATGGAGAAAAGCACCGCGGGGTGGTCAGCTTGGGGAGGTCAGGGAACATGCAGTGGCAATGTAGGATAGGTTTATGAAAAATATCGCGGGGTGGTGCGCATTGTATGGGTGTGTGTTACATTACATTCACTAGTAGGAGTGAGAAAAACATCACAGGGTTGTGTGAATCGGAGGGTCTGAATTAGGATAGGCAGTGAGTGGCAATGAAGCATGGAGAAAAGCACCGCGGGGTGGTCAGCATGGGGACGTCAGGGAACATGCAGTGGCAATGTAGGATAGGTTTCTGAAAAACATCGCGGGGTGGTGCACACTGTATGGGTGTGTGTTACCTAACATTCACTAGTAGGAGTGAGAAAAACATCACGGGGTGGTGTGAATCGGAGGGTCTGATTTAGGATAGGCAGTGAGTGGCAATGTCGGATGGAGAAAAGCACCACGGGGTGGTCACCATGGGGAGGTCTGGGAACATGCAGTGGCAATGTAGGATAGGTTTGTGAAAAACATCGCGGGGTGGTGCGCATTGTATGGGTGTGTGTTACATTACATTCACTGGTAGGAGTGAGAAAAATATCACGGGGTGGTGCGCATTGTATGGGTGTGTGTTACATTACATTCACTAGTAGGAGTGAGAAAAACATCACAAGGTGGTTCGCATTGTATTGGTATGTGTTACATTACATTCACTAGTAGGAGTGAGAAAAACATTACTAGGTGCTGAGCATTGTATGGGTGTGTGTTACATTACATTCACTAGTAGGAGTGAGAAAAACATCACGGGGTGGTGTGAATCGGAGGGTCTGAATTAGGATAGGCAGTGAGTGGCTATGTAGGATGGAGAAAAGCACCGCGGGGTGGTCAGCATGGGGACGTCAAGGAACATGCTGTGGCAATGTAGGATAGGTTTCTGAAAAACATCGCGGGGTGGTGCACATTGTATGGGTGTGTGTTACATAACATTCACTAGTAGGAGTGAGAAAATTATCACGGGGTGGTGTGAAACGGAGGGTCTGATTTAGGATAGGCAGTGAGTGGCAATGTCGGATGGAGAAAAGCACCGCGGGTGGTCAGCATGGGGAGGTCTGGGAACAAGCAGTGGCAATGTAGGATAGGTTTCTGAAAAACATCGCGGGGTGGTGCACATTGTATGGGTGTGTGTTACATAACATTCACTAGTAGGAGTGAGAAAAACATCACGCGGTGGTGCACATTGTATGGGTGTGTGTTACATTACATTCACTAGTAGGAGTGAGAAAAACATCACGGGGTGGTGTGAATCGCATGGTCTGAATTAGGATAGGCAGTGAGTGGCAATGTAGGATGGAGAAAAGCACCGCGGGCTGGTCAGAATGGGGAGGTCATGGAACATGCAGTGGCAATGTAGGATAGGTTTCTGAAAAACATCGCGGGGTGGTGCGCATTGTATGGGTGTGTGTTACATTACATTCACTAGTAGGAGTGAGAAAAACATCACGGGGTGTTGCGCATTGTATGGGTGTGTGTTACATTACATTCACTAGTAGGAGTGAAAAATACATCACGGGGTGTTGTGAATCGGAGGGTCTGAATTAGGATAGGCAGTGAGTGGCAATGTAGGATGGAGAAAAGCACCGCGGTGTGGTCAGAATGGGGAGGTCATGGAACATGCAGTGGCAACGTAGGATAGGTTTCTGAAAAACATCGCGGGGTGGTGCGCATTGTATGGGTGTGTGTTACATTACATTCACTAGTAGGAGTGAGAAAAACATCACGGGGTGGTGCGCATTGTATGGGTGTGTGTTACATTACATTCACTAGTAGGAGTGAGAAAAACATCACGCGGTGGTGCGCATTGTATGGGTGTGTGTTACATTACATTCACTAGTAGGATTGAGAAAAACATCACGGGGTGGTGTGAATCGGAGGGTCTGAATTAGAAGAGGCAGTGAGTGGCAATGTAGGATGGAGAAAAGCACCGCCGGGTGGTCAGCATGGGGATGTCAGGGAACATGCATTGGAAATGTAGGATAGGTTTCTGAAAAATATCGCGGGGTGGTGCGCATTGTATTGGTGTGTGTTACATTACATTCACTAGTAGGAGTGAGAAAAACATCACGGGGTGGTGTAATTCGGAGGGTCTGAATTAGGATAGGCACTGAGTGGCAATGTAGGATGGAGAAAAGCACCGCGGGGTGTTCAGCATGGGGAGGTCAGTGAACATGCAGTGGCAATGTAGGATAAGTTTCTGAAAAACATCGCGGGGTGGTGCGCATTGTATGGGTGTGTTTTACATTACATTCACTAGTAGGAGTGAGAAAAACATCACGGGTTGGTGTGAATTGGAGGGTCTGAATTAGAAGAGGCACTGCGTGGCAATGTAGGATGGAGAAAAGCACCGCCAGGTGGTCAGCATGGGGAGGTCAGGGAACATGCAGTGGCAATTTAGGATAGGTTTCTGAAAAACATCGCGGGGTGGTGCGCATTGTATGGGTGTGTGTTACATTACATTAACTAGAAGGAGTGAGAAAAACATCACGGGGTGGTGCGCATTGTATGGGTGTGTGTTACATTACATTCACTAGTTGGAGTGAGAAAAACATCACGGGGTGGTGTGAATCGGAGGGTCTGAATTAGGATAGGCAGTGAGTGGCTATGTGGGATGGAGAAAAGCACCGCGGGGTGGTCAGCATGGGGACGTCAATGAACATGCAGTGGCAATGTAGGATAGGTTTCTGAAAAACATCGCGGGGTGGTGCACATTGTATGGGTGTGTGTTACATAACATTCACTAGTAGGAGTGAGAAAATTATCACGGGGTGGTGTGAATCGGAGGGTCTGATTTAGGATAGGCAGTGAGTGCCAATGTCGGATGGAGAAAAGCACCGCGGGGTGGTCAGCATGGGGAGGTCAGGGAACATGCAGTGGCAATGTAGGATAGGTTTCTGAAAAACATCGCGGGGTGGTGCACATTGTATGGGTGTGTGTTACATAACATTCACTAGTAGGAGTGAGAAAAACATCACGCGTTGGTGCGCTTTGTATGGGTGTGTGTTACATTACATTCACTAGTAGGAGTGAGAAAAACATCACGGGGTGGTGTGAATCGCATGGTCTGAATTAGGATAAGCAGTGAGTGGCAATGTAGGATGGAGAAAAGCACCGCGGGGTGGTCAGAATGGGGAGGTCATGGAACATGCAGTGGCAATGTAGGATAGGTTTCTGAAAAACATCGCGGGGTGGTGCGCATTGTATGGGTGTGTGTTACATTACATTCACTAGTAGGAGTGAGAAAAACATCACGGGGTGGTGCGCATTGTATGGGTGTGTGTTACATTACATTCACTAGTAGGAGTGAGAAAAACATCACGCGGTGGTGCGCATTGTATGGGTGGGTGTTACATTACATTCACTAGTAAGAGTGAGAAAAACATCACAGGGTTGTGTGAATCGGAGTGTCTGAATTAGGATAGGCAGTGAGTGGCAATGAAGCATGGAGAAAAGCACCACGGGGTGGTCAGCATGGGGAGGTCAGTGAACATGCTGTGGCAATGTAGGATAGGTTTCTGAAAAACAACGCGGGGTGGTGAACATTGTATGGGTGTGTGTTACATAACATTCACTAGTAGGAGTGAGAAAATTATCACGGGTGGTGTGAATCGGAGGGTCTGATTTAGGATAGGCATTGAGTGTGAATGTCGGATGAAGAAAAGCACCGCGGGGTGGTCAGCATGGGGAGGTCAGGGAACATGCTTTGGCAATGTAGGATAGGTTTATGAAAAACATCGCGGGGTGGTGCGCATTGTATGGTTGTGTGTTACATTACATTCACTAGTAGGAGTGAGAAAAACATCACGGGGTGGTGCACATTGTATGGGTGTCTGTTACATTACATTCACTAGTAGGAGTGAGAAAATTATCACGGGGTTGTGTGAATCGGAGGGTCTGAATTAGGATAGGCAGTGAGTGGCAATGAAGCATGGAGAAAAGCACCGCGGGGTGGTCAGCATGGGGACGTCAGGGAACATACAGTGGCAATGTAGGATAGGTTTCTGAAAAACATCGTGGGGTGGTGCACATTGTATGGGTGTGTGTTACATAACATTCACTAGTAGGAGTGACAAAAACATCACGCGGTGGTGCGCATTGTATGGGTGTGTGTTACATTACATTCACTAGTAGGAGTGAGAAAAACATCACGGGGTGGTGCGCATTGTATGGGTGTGTGTTACATTACATTCACTAGTAGGAGTGAGAAAAACATCACGGGGTGGTGTGAATCGGAGGGTCTGAATTAGGATAGGCAGTGAGTGGCTATGTAGGATGGAGAAAAGCACCGCGGGGTGGTCAGCATGGGGACGTCAAGGAACATGCCGTGGCAATGTAGGATAGGTTTCTGAAAAACATCGCGGGGTGGTGCACATTGTATGGGTGTGTGTTACATAACATTCACTAGTAGGAGTGAGAAAATTATCACGGGGTGGTGTGAATCGGAGGGTCTGATTTAGGATAGGCAGTGAGTGGCAATGTCGGATGGAGAAAAGCACCGCGGGGTGGTCAGCATGGGGAGGTCAGGGAACATGCAGTGGCAATGTAGGATAGGTTTCTGAAAAACATCGCGGGGTGGTGCACATTGTATGGGTGTGTGTTACATAACATTCACTAGTAGGAGTGAGAAAAACATCACGGGCTGGTGTGAATCGGAGGGTCTGATTTAGGATAGGCAGTGAGTGGCAATGTCGGATGGAGAAAAGCACCGCGGGGTGTTCGGCGTGGGGAGGTCAGGGAACATGCTGTGGCAATGTAGGATAGGATTCTGAAAAACATCGCGGGGTGGTGCACATTGTATGGGTGTGTGTTACATAACATTCACTAGTAGGAGTGAGAAAATAATCACGGGGTGGTGTGAATCGGAGGGTCTGATTTAGGATAGGCAGTGAGTGGCAATGTCGGATGAGGAAAAGCACCGCGGGGTGGTCAGCATGGGGAGGTCAGGGAACATGCATTGGCAATGTAGGATAGGTTTCTGAAAAACATCGCGGGGTGCTGCGCATTGTATGGTTGTGTGTTACATTACATTCACTAGTAGGAGTGAGAAAAACATCACGGGGTGGTGCGCATTGTATGGGTGTCTGTTACATTACATTCACTAGTAGGAGTGAGAAAATTATCACGGGGTTTTGTGAATCGGAGGGTCTGAATTAGGATAGGCAGTGAGTGGCAATGTAGGATGGAGAAAAGCACCGCGGGGTGGTCAGAATGGGGAGGTCATGGAACATGCAGTGGCAATGTAGGATAGGTTTCTGAAAAACATCGCGGGGTGATGCGCATTGTATGGGTGTGTGTTACATTACATTCACTAGTAGGAGTGAGAAAAACATCACGGGGTGTTGCGCATTGTATGGGTGTGTGTTACATTACATTCACTAGTAGGAGTGAAAAATACATCACGGGGTGTTGTGAATCGGAGGGTCTGAATTAGGATAGGCAGTGAGTGGCAATGTAGGATGGAGAAAAGCACCGCGGGGTGGTCAGAATGGGGAGGTCATGGAACATGCAGTGGCAACGTAGGATAGGTTTCTGAAAAACATCGCGGGGTGGTGCGCATTGTATGGGTGTGTGTTACATTACATTCACTAGTAGGAGTGAGAAAAACATCACGGGGTGGTGCGCATTGTATGGGTGTGTGTTACATTACATTCACTAGTAGGAGTGAGAAAAACATCACGCGGTGGGGCGCATTGTATGGGTGTGTGTTACATTACATTCACTAGTAGGAGTGAGAAAAACATCACGGGGTGGTGTGAATCTGAGTGTCTGAATTAGGATAGGCAGTGAGTGGCAATGTAGGATGGAGAAAAGCACCGTGGGGTGGTCAGCATGGGGAGGTCAGGGAACATGCAGTGGCAATGTAGGATAAGTTTCTGAAAAACATCGCGGGGTGGTGCGCATTGTATGGGTGTGTGTTACATTACATTCACTAGTAGGAGTGAGAAAAACATCACGGGTTGGTGTGAATTGGAGGGTCTGAATTAGAAGAGGCACTGCGTGGCAATGTAGGATGGAGAAAAGCACCGCCAGGTGGTCAGCATGGGGAGGTCAGGGAACATGCAGTGGCAATTTAGGATAGGTTTCTGAAAAACATCGCGGGGTGGTGCGCATTGTATCGGTGTGTGTTACATTACATTCACTAGTTGGAGTGAGAAAAACATCACGGGGTGGTGTGAATCGGAGGGTCTGAATTAGGATAGGCAGTGAGTTGCTATGTGTGATGGAGAAAAGCACTGCGGGGTGGTCAGCATGGGGACGTCAAGGAACATGCAGTGGCAATGTAGGATAGGTTTCTGAAAAACATCGCGGGGTGGTGCACATTGTATGGGTGTGTGTTACATAACATTCACTAGTAGGAGTGAGAAAAACATCACGCGGTGGTGCGCTTTGTATGGGTGTGTGTTACATTACATTCACTAGTAGGAGTGAGAAAAACATCACGGGGTGGTGTGAATCGCATGGTCTGAATTAGGATAGGCAGTGAGTGGCAATGTAGGATGGAGAAAAGCACCGCGGGGTGGTCAGAATGGGGAGGTCATGGAACATGCAGTGGCAATGTAGGATAGGTTTCTGAAGAACATCGCGGGGTGGTGCGCATTGTATGGGTGTGTGTTACATTACATTCACTAGTAGGAGTGAGAAAAACATCACGGGGTGGTGCGCATTGTATGGGTGTGTGTTACATTACATTCACTAGTAGGAGTGAGAAAAACATCACGCGGTGGTGCGCATTGTATGGGTGGGTGTTACATTACATTCACTAGTAAGAGTGAGAAAAACATCACAGGGTTGTGTGAATCGGAGTGTCTGAATTAGGATAGGCAGTGAGTGGCAATGAAGCATGGAGAAAAGCACCGCGGGGTGGTCAGCATGGGGAGGTCAGTGAACATGCTGTGGCAATGAAGGATAGGTTTCTGAAAAACAACGCGGGGTGGTGAACATTGTATGGGTGTGTGTTACATAACATTCACTAGTAGGAGTGAGAAAATTATCACGGCTGGTGTGAATCGGAGGGTCTGATTTAGGATAGGCATTGAGTGGCAATGTCGGATGAATAAAAGCACCGCGGGGTGGTCAGCATGGGGAGGTCAGGGAACATGCATTGGCAATGTAGGATAGGTTTATGAAAAACATCGCGGGGTGGTGCGCATTGTATGGTTGTGTGTTACATTACATTCACTAGTAGGAGTGAGAAAAACATCACGGGGTGGTGCGCATTGTATGGGTGTCTGTTACATTACATTCACTAGTAGGAGTGAGAAAATTATCACGGGGTTGTGTGAATCGGAGGGTCTGAATTAGGATAGGCAGTGAGTGGCAATGAAGCATGGAGAAAAGCACCGCGGGGTGGTCAGCATGGGGACGTCAGGGAACATACAGTGGCAATGTAGGATAGGTTTCTGAAAAACATCGCGGGGTGGTGCACATTGTATGGGTGTGTGTTACATAACATTCACTAGTAGGAGTGACAAAAACATCACGCGGTGGTGCGCATTGTATGGGTGTGTGTTACATTACATTCACTAGTAGGAGTGAGAAAAACATCACGGGGTGGTGAGCATTGTATGGGTGTGTGTTACATTACATTCACTAGTAGGAGTGAGAAAAACATCAAGGGGTGGTGTGAATCGGAGGGTCTGAATTAGGATAGGCAGTGAGTGGCTATGTAGGATGGAGAAAAGCACCGCGGGGTGGTCAGCATGGGGACGTCAAGGAACATGCCGTGGCAATGTAGGATAGGTTTCTGAAAAACATCGCGGGGTGGTGCACATTGTATGAGTGTGTGTTACATAACATTCACTAGTAGGAGTGAGAAAATTATCACGGGGTGGTGTGAATCGGAGGGTCTGATTTAGGATAGGCAGTGAGTGGAAATGTCGGATGGAGAAAAGCACCGCAGGGTGGTCAGCATGGGGAGGTCAGGGAACATGCAGTGGCAATGTAGGATAGGTTTCTGAAAAACATCGCGGGGTGGTGCACATTGTATGGGTGTGTGTTACATAACATTCACTAGTAGGAGTGAGAAAAACATCACGCGGTGGTGCGCATTGTATGGGTGTGTGTTACATTACATTCACTAGTAGGAGTGAGAAAAACATCACGGGGTGGTGTGAATCGCATGGTCTGAATTAGGATAGGCAGTGAGTGGCAATGTAGGATGGAGAAAAGCACCGCGGGGTGGTCAGAATGGGGAGGTCATGGAACATGCAGTGGCAATGTAGGGTAGGTTTCTGAAAAACATCGCGGGGTGGTGCGCATTGTATGGGTGTGTGTTACATTACATTCACTAGTAGGAGTGAGAAAAACATCACGGGGTGGTGCGCATTGTATGGGTGTGTGTTACATTACATTCACTAGTAGGAGTGAAAAATACATCACGGTGTGTTGTGAATCGGAGGGTCTGAATTAGGATAGGCAGTGAGGGGCAATGTAGGATGGAGAAAAGCACCGCGGGGTGGTCAGAATGGGGAGGTCATGGAACATGCAGTGGCAATGTAGGGTAGGTTTCTGAAAAACATCGCGGGGTGGTGCGCATTGTATGGGTGTGTGTTACATTACATTCACTAGTAGGAGTGAGAAAAACATCACGGGGTGGTGCGCATTGTATGGGTGTGGGTTACATTACATTCACTAGTAGGAGTGAGAAAAACATCACGCGGTGGTGCGCATTGTATGGGTGGGTGTTACATTACATTCACTAGTATGAGTGAGAAAAACATCACGGGGTGGTGTGAATCGGAGGGTCTGAATTAGGATAGGCAGTGAGTGGCAATGTAGGATGGAGAAAAGCACCGCGGGGTGGTCAGCATGGGGAGGTCAGGGAACATGCAGTGGCAATGTAGGATAGGTTTATGAAAAATATCGCGGGGTGGTGCGCATTGTATGGGTGTGTGTTACATTACATTCACTAGTAGGATTGAGAAAAACATCACAGGGTTGTGTGAATCGGAGGGTCAGAATTAGGATAGGCAGTGAGTGGCAATGAAGCATGGAGAAAAGCACCGCGGGGTGGTCAGCATGGGGAGGTCAGGGAACATGCAGTGGCAATGTAGGATAGGTTTCTGAAAAACATCGCGGGGTGGTGCACATTGTATGGGTGTGTGTTACATAACATTCACTAGTAGGAGTGAGAAAAACATCACGGGCTGGTGTGAATCGGAGGGTCTGATTTAGGATAGGCAGTGAGTGGCAATGTCGCATGGAGAAAAGCACCGCGGGGTGTTCGGCGTGGGGAGGTCAGGGAACATGCTGTGGCAATGTAGGATAGGTTTCTGAAAAACATCGCGGGGTGGTGCACATTGTATGGGTGTGTGTTACATAACATTTACTAGTAGGAGTGAGAAAATAATCACGGGGTGGTGTGAATCAGAGGGTCTGATTTAGGATAGGCAGTGAGTGGCAATGTCGGATGAGGAAAAGCACCGCGGGGTGGTCAGCATGGGGAGGTCAGGGAACATGCATTGGCAATGTAGGATAGGTTTCTGAAAAACATTGCGGGGTGCTGCGCATTGTATGGTTGTGTGTTACATTACATTCACTAGTAGGAGTGAGAAAAACATCATGGGGTGGTGCGCATTGTATGGGTGTCTGTTACATTACATTCACTAGTAGGAGTGAGAAAATTATCACGGGGTTTTGTGAATCGGAGGGTCTGAATTAGGATACGCAGTGAGTGGCAATGTAGGATGGAGAAAAGCACCGCGGGGTGGTCAGAATGGGGAGGTCATGGAACATGCAGTGGCAATGTAGGATAGGTTTCTGAAAAACATCGCGGGGTGATGCGCATTGTATGGGTGTGTGTTACATTACATTCACTAGTAGGAGTGAGAAAAACATCACGGGGTGGTGCGAATTGTATGGGTGTGTGTTACATTACATTCCCTAGTAGGAGTGAGAAAAACATCACGCGGTGGTGCGCATTGTATGGGTGTGTGTTCCATTACATTCACTAGTAGGACTGAGAAAAACATCACGGGGTGGTTTGAATCGGAGGGTCTGAATTAGGATAGGCAGTGAGTGGCAATGTAGGATGGAGAAAAGCACCGCGGGGTGGTCAGCATGGGGAGGTCAGGGAACATGCAGTGGCAATGTAGGATTGGTTTCTGAAAAACATCGCAGGGTGGTGCGCCTTGTATGGGTGTGTGTTACATTACATTCACTAGTAGGAGTGAGAAAAATATCACGGGGTGGTGCGCATTGTATGGGTGTGTGTAACATTACATTCACTAGTAGGAGTGAGAAAAACATCACGGGGTGGTGTGAATCACAGGGCCTGAATTAGGATAGGCAGTGAGTGGCAATGTAGGATGGAGAAAAGCACCGCGGGGTGGTCAGCATGGGGAGGTCAGGGAACATGCAGTGGCAATGTAGGATAAGTTTCTGAAAAACATCGCGGGGTGGTGCGCATTGTATGGGTGTGTGTTACATAACATTCACTAGTAGGAGTGAGAAAAACATCACGGGGTGGTGCGCATTGTATGGGTGTGTGTTACATTACATTCAATAGTAGGAGTGAGAAAAACATCACGCGGTGGGGCGCATTGTATGGGTGTGTGTTACATTACATTCACTAGTAGGAGTGAGAAAAACATCACGGGGTGGTGTGAATCGGAGTGTCTGAATTAGGATAGGCAGTGAGTTGCAATGTAGGATGTAGAAAAGCACCGCGGGGTGGTCAGCATGGGGATGTCAGGGAACATGCAGTGGCAATGTAGGATAGGTTTCTGAAAAATATCGCGGGGTGGTGCGCATTGTATTGGTGTGTGATACGTTACATTCACTAGTAGGAGTGAGAAAAACATCACGGGGTGGTGTGAATCGGAGGGTCTGAATTAGGATAGGCAGTGAGTGGCAATGTAGGATGGAGAAAAGCACCGCGGGGTGGTCAGCATGGGGAGGTCGGGGAACATGCAGTGGCAATGAACGATAGTTTTCTGAAAAACATCATGGGGTGGTGCGCATTGTATGGGTGTGTGTTACATTACATTCACTAGTAGGAGTGAGAAAAACATCACGGGGTGGTGTGAATCGGAGGGTCTGAATTAGGATAGGCAGTGAGTGGCAATGTAGGATGGAGAAAAGCAACGCGGGGTGGTCAGCATGGGGAGGTCAGGGAACATGCAGTGGCAATGTAGGATATGTTTCTGAAAAACATCGCGGGGTGGTGCGCATTGTATGGGTGTGTGTCACATTACATTCACTAGTAGGAGTGAGAAAATCATCACGGGGTGGTGTGAATCGGAGGGTCGGAATTAGGATAGGCAGTGAGTGGCAATGTCGGATGGAGAAAAGCACCGCGGGGTGGTCAGCATGGGGAGGTCAGGGAACATGCAGTGGCAATGTACGATAGGTTTCTGAAAAACATCGCGGGGTGGTGCACATTGTATGGGTGTGTGTTACATAACATTCACTATTAGGAGTGAGAAAAACATCACGCGGTGGTGCGCATTGTATGGGTGTGTGTTACATTACATTCACTAGGAGGAGTGAGAAAAACATCACGGGGTGGTGTGAATCGCATGGTCTGAATTAGGATAGGCAGCGAGTGGCAATGTAGGATGGAGAAAAGCACCGCGGGCTGGTCAGAATGGGGAGGTCATGGAACATGCAGTGGCAATGTACGATAGGTTTCTGAAAAACATCGCGGGGTGGTGCGCATTGTATGGGTGTGTGTTACATTACATTCACTAGTAGGAGTGAGAAAAACATCACGGGGTGGTGCGCATTGTATTGGTGTGTGATACGTTACATTCACTAGTAGGAGTGAGAAAAACATCACGGGGTGGTGTGAATCGGAGGGTCTGAATTAGGATAGGCAGTGAGTGGCAATGTAGGATGGAGAAAAGCACCGCGGGGTGGTCAGCATGGGGAGGTCGGGGAACATGCAGTGGCAATGAACGATAGTTTTCTGAAAAACATCATGGGGTTCTGCGCATTGTATGGGTGTGTGTTACATTACATTCACTAGTAGGAGTGAGAAAAACATCACGGGGTGGTGTGAATCGGAGGGTCTGAATTAGGATAGGCAGTGAGTGGCAATGTAGGATGGAGAAAAGCACCGCGGGGTGGTCAGCATGGGGAGGTCGGGGAACATGCAGTGGCAATGAACGATAGTTTTCTGAAAAACATCATGGGGTTCTGCGCATTGTATGGGTGTGTGTTACATTACATTCACTAGTAGGAGTGAGAAAAACATCACGGGGTGGTGTGAATCGGAGGGTCTGAATTAGGATAGGCAGTGAGTGGCAATGTAGGATGGAGAAAAGCAACGCGGGGTGGTCAGCATGGGGAGGTCAGGGAACATGCAGTGGCAATGTAGGATATGTTTCTGAAAAACATCGCGGGGTGGTGCGCATTGTATGGGTGTGTGTCACATTACATTCACTAGTAGGAGTGAGAAAATCATCACTGGGTGGTGTGAATCGGAGGGTCGGAATTAGGATAGGCAGTGAGTGGCAATGTCGGATGGAGAAAAGCACCGTGGGGTGGTCAGCATGGGGAGGTCATGGAACATGCAGTGGCAATGTAGGATAGGTTTCTGAAAAACATCGCGGGGTGATGTGCATTGTATGGGTGTGTGTTACATTACATTCACTAGTAGGAGTGAGAAAAACATCACGGGGTGGTGCGAATTGTATGGGTGTGTGTTACATTACATTCCCTAGTAGGAGTGAGAAAAACATCACGCGGTGGTGCGCATTGTATGGGTGTGTGTTCCATTACATTCACTAGTAGGACTGAGAAAAACATCACGGGGTGGTTTGAATCGGAGGGTCTGAACTAGGATAGGCAGTGAGTGGCAATGTAGGATGGAGAAAAGCACCGCGGGGTGGTCAGCATGGGGAGGTCAGGGAACATGCAGTGGCAATGTAGGATTGGTTTCTGAAAAACATCGCAGGGTGGTGCGCCTTGTATGGGTGTGTGTTACATTACATTCACTAGTAGGAGTGAGAAAAATATCACGGGGTGGTGCGCATTGTATGGGTGTGTGTAACATTACATTCACTAGTAGGAGTGAGAAAAACATCACGGGGTGGTGTGAATCACAGGGCCTGAATTAGGATAGGCAGTGAGTGGCAATGTAGGATGGAGAAAAGCACCGCGGGGTGGTCAGCATGGGGAGGTCAGGGAACATGCAGTGGCAATGTAGGATAAGTTTCTGAAAAACATCGCGGGGTGGTGCGCATTGTATGGGTGTGTGTTACATAACATTCACTAGTAGGAGTGAGAAAAACATCACGGGGTGGTGCGCATTGTATGGGTGTGTGTTACATTACATTCAATAGTAGGAGTGAGAAAAACATCACGCGGTGGGGCGCATTGTATGGGTGTGTGTTACATTACATTCAATAGTAGGAGTGAGAAAAACATCACGGGGTGGTGCGCATTGTATGGGTGTGTGTTACATAACATTCACTAGTAGGAGTGAGAAAAACATCACGGGGTGGTGCGCATTGTATGGGTGTGTGTTACATTACATTCAATAGTAGGAGTGAGAAAAACATCACGCGGTGGGGCGCATTGTATGGGTGTGTGTTACATTACATTCACTAGTAGGAGTGAGAAAATCATCACAGTGTTGTGTGAATCGGAGGGTCTGAATTAGGATAGGCAGTGAGTGGCAATGAAGCATGGAGAAAAGCACCGCGGGGTGGTCAGCATGGGGACGTCCGGGAACATGCAGTGGCAATGTAGGATAGGTTTCTGAAAAACATCGCGGGGTGGTGCACATTGTATGGGTGTGTGTCACATAACTTTCACTAGTAGGAGTGAGAAAAACATCACGGGGTGGTGTGAATCGGAGGGTCTGAATTAGGGTAGGCAGTGAGTGGCAATGTAGGATGGAGAAAAGCAACGCGGGGTGGTCAGCATGGGGAGGTCAGGGAACATGCAGTGGCAATGTAGGATATGTTTCTGAAAAACATCGCGGGGTGGTGCGCATTGTATGGGTGTGTGTCACATTACATTCACTAGTAGGAGTGAGAAAATCATCACGGGGTGGTGTGAATCGGAGGGTCGGAATTAGGATAGGCAGTGAGTGGCAATGTTGGATGGAGAAAAGCACCGCGGGGTGGTCAGCATGGGGAGGTCAGGGAACATGCAGTGGCAATGTACGATAGGTTTCTGAAAAACATCGCGGGGTGGTGCACATTGTATGGGTGTGTGTTACATAACATTCACTATTAGGAGTGAGAAAAACATCACGCGGTGGTGCGCATTGTATGGGTGTGTGTTACATTACATTCACTAGGAGGAGTGAGAAAAACATCACGGGGTGGTGTGAATCGCATGGTCTGAATTAGGATAGGCAGCGAGTGGCAATGTAGGATGGAGAAAAGCACCGCGGGCTGGTCAGAATGGGGAGGTCATGGAACATGCAGTGGCAATGTACGATAGGTTTCTGAAAAACATCGCGGGGTGGTGCGCATTGTATGGGTGTGTGTTACATTACATTCACTAGTAGGAGTGAGAAAAACATCACGGGGTGGTGCGCATTGTATTGGTGTGTGATACGTTACATTCACTAGTAGGAGTGAGAAAAACATCACGGGGTGGTGTGAATCGGAGGGTTTGAATTAGGATAGGCAGTGAGTGGCAATGTAGGATGGAGAAAAGCACCGCGGGGTGGTCAGCATGGGGAGGTCGGGGAACATGCAGTGGCAATGAACGATAGTTTTCTGAAAAACATCATGGGGTTCTGCGCATTGTATGGGTGTGTGTTACATTACATTCACTAGTAGGAGTGAGAAAAACATCACGGGGTGGTGTGAATCGGAGGGTCTGAATTAGGATAGGCAGTGAGTGGCAATGTAGGATGGAGAAAAGCACCGCGGGGTGGTCAGCATGGGGAGGTCGGGGAACATGCAGTGGCCATGAACGATAGTTTTCTGAAAAACATCATGGGGTTCTGCGCATTGTATGGGTGTGTGTTACATTACATTCACTAGTAGGAGTGAGAAAAACATCACGGGGTGGTGTGAATCGGAGGGTCTGAATTAGGATAGGCAGTGAGTGGCAATGTAGGATGGAGAAAAGCAACGCGGGGTGGTCAGCATGGGGAGGTCAGGGAACATGCAGTGGCAATGTAGGATATGTTTCTGAAAAACATCGCGGGGTGGTGCGCATTGTATGGGTGTGTGTCACATTACATTCACTAGTAGGAGTGAGAAAATCATCACTGGGTGGTGTGAATCGGAGGGTCGGAATTAGGATAGGCAGTGAGTGGCAATGTCGGATGGAGAAAAGCACCGTGGGGTGGTCAGCATGGGGAGGTCAGGGAACATGCAGTGGCAATGTACGATAGGTTTCTGAAAAACATCGCGGGGTGGTGCACATTGTATGGGTGTGTGTTACATAACATTCACTATTAGGAGTGAGAAAAATATCACGCGGTGGTGCGCATTGTATGGGTGTGTGTTACATTACATTCACTAGGAGGAGTGAGAAAAACATCACGGGCTGGTGTGAATCGCATGGTCTGAATTAGGATAGGCAGCGAGTGGCAATGTAGGATGGAGAAAAGCACCGCGGGCTGGTCAGAATGGGGAGGTCATGGAACATGCAGTGGCAATGTACGATAGGTTTCTGAAAAACATCGCGGGGTGGTGCGCATTGTATGGGTGTGTGTTACATTACATTCACTAGTAGGAGTGAGAAAAACATCACGGGGTGGTGCGCATTGTATGGGTGTGTGTTACATTACATTCACTAGTAGGAGTGACAAATACATCACGGGGTGTTGTGAATCGGAGGGTCTGAATTAGGATAGGCAGTGAGTGGCAATGTAGGATGGAGAAAAGCACCGCGCGGTGGTCAGAATGGGGAGGTCATGGAACATGCAGTGGCAATGTAGGATAGGTTTCTGAAAAACTTCGCGGGGTGGTGCGCATTGTATGGGTGTGTGTTACATTACATTCACTAGTAGGAGTGAGAAAAACATCACCGGGTGGTGCGCATTGTATGGGTGTGTGTTACATTACATTCACTAGTAGGAGTGAGAAAAACATCACGCGGTGGTGCGCATTGTATGGGTGGGTGTTACATTAACTAGTAGGAGTGAGAAAACTATCACAGGGTGGTGTGAATCGGAGGGTCTGAATTAGGATAGGCAGTGAGTGGTAAAGTAGGATGGAGAAAAGCACCGCGGGGTGGTCAGCATGGGGAGGTCAGGGAACATGCAGTGGCAATGTAGGATAGGTTTATGAACAATATCGCGGGGTGGTGCGCATTGTATGGGTGTGTGTTACATTACATTCACTAGTAGGAGTGAGAAAAACATCACAGGGTTGTGTGAATCCGAGGGTCTCAATTAGGATAGGCAGTGAATGGCAATGAAGCATGGAGAAAAGCACCGCGGGGTGGTCATCATGGGGACGTCAGGGAACATGCAGTGGCAATGTAGGATAGGTTTCTGAAAAACATCGCGGGGTGGTGCCCATTGTATGGGTGTGTGTTACATAACATTCACTAGTAGGAGTGAGAAAAACATCACGGGGTGGAGTGAATCGGAGGGTCTGATTTAGGATAGGCAGTGAATGGCAATGAAGCATGGAGAAAAGCACCGCGGGGTTGTCAGCATGGGGAGGTCAGGGAACATGCTGTGGCAATGTAGGATAGGTTTCGGAAAAACATTGCGGGGTGGTGCACATTGTATGGGTGTGTGTTACATAACATTCACTAGTAGGAGTGAGAAAATTATCACGGGGTGGTGTGAATCGGAGGGTCTGATTTAGGATAGGCAGTGAGTGGCAATGTCGGATGGAGAAAAGCACCGCAGGGTGGTCAGCATGGGGAGGTCAGGGAACATGCATTGGCAATGTAGGATAGGTTTCTGAAAAACATCGCGGGGTGGTGCGCATTGTATGGTTGTGTGTTACATTACATTCACTAGTAGGAGTGAGAAAAACATCACGGGGTGGTGCGCATTGTATGGGTGTGTGTTACATTACATTCACTAGTAGGAGTGAGAAAACTATCACAGGGTTGTGTGAATCGGAGGGTCTGAATTAGGATAGGCAGTGAGTGGCAATGAAGCATGGAGAAAAGCACAGTGCGGTGGTCAGCATGGGGACGTCAGGGAACATGCAGTGGCAATGTAGGATAGGTTTCTGAAAAACTTCGCGGGGTGGTGCGCATTGTATGGGTGTGTGTTACATTACATTCACTAGTAGGAGTGAGAAAATCATCACAGTGTTGTGTGAATCGGAGGGTCTGAATTAGGATAGGCAGTGAGTGGCAATGAAGCATGGAGAAAAGCACCGCGGGGTGGTCAGCATGGGGACGTCCGGGAACATGCAGTGGCAATGTAGGATAGGTTTCTGAAAAACATCGCGGGGTGGTGCACATTGTATGGGTGTGTGTCACATAACTTTCACTAGTAGGAGTGAGAAAAACATCACGGGGTGGTGTGAATCGGAGGGTCTGATTTAGGATAGGCAGTGAGTGGCAATGTCGGATGGAGAAAAGCACCACGGGGTGGTCACCATGGGTAGTTCTGGGAACATGCAGTGGCAATGTAGGATAGGTTTCTGAAAAACATCGCGGGGTGGTGCGCATTGTATGGGTGTGTGTTACATTACATTCACTAGTAAGAGTGAGAAAAACATTACGAGGTGCTGCGCATTGTATGGGTGTGTGTTACATTACTTTCACTAGTAGGAGTGAGAAAAACATCACGGGGTGTTGTGAATCGGAGGGTCTGAATTAGGATAGGCAGTGAGTGGCAATGAAGCATGGAGAAAAGCACAGTGCGGTGGTCAGCATGGGGACGTCAGGGAACATGCAGTGGCAATGTAGGATAGGTTTCTGAAAAACATCGCGGGGTGGTGCGCATTGTATAGGTGTGTGTTACATAACATTCACTAGTAGGAGTGAGAAAAACATCACGGGGTGGTACGCATTGTATGGGTGTGTGTTACATTACATTCACTAGTAGGAGTGAGAAAAACATCACGCGGTGGGGCGCATTGTATGGGTGTGTGTTACATTACATTCACTAGTAGGAGTGAGAAAACTATCACAGGGTTGTGTGAATCGGAGGGTCTGAATTAGGATAGGCAGTGAGTGGCAATGAAGCATGGAGAAAAGCACAGTGCGGTGGTCAGCATGGGGACGTCAGGGAACATGCAGTGGCAATGTAGGATAGGTTTCTGAAAAACATCGCGGGGTGGTGCGCATTGTATGGGTGTGTGTCACATTACATTCACTAGTAGGAGTGAGAAAATCATCACGGGGTGGTGTGAATCGGAGGGTCGGAATTAGGATAGGCAGTGAGTGGCAATGTAGGATGGAGAAAAGCACCTCGGGGTGGTCAGAATGGGGAGGTCATGGAACATGCAGTGGCAATGTAGGATATGTTTCTGAAAAACTTCTCGGGGTGGTGCGCATTGTATGGGTGTGTGTTACATTACATTCACTAGTAGGAGTGAGAAAAACATCACGGGGTGGTGCGCATTGTATGGGTGTGTGTTACATTACATTCACTAGTAGGAGTGAGAAAAACATCACGCGGTGGTGCGCATTGTATGGGTGGGTGTTACATTACATTAACTAGTAGGAGTGAGAAAAACATCACGGGGTGGTGTGAATCGGAGGGTCTGAATTAGGATAGGCAGTGAGTGGCAAAGTAGGATGGAGAAAAGCACCGCGGGGTGGTCAGCATGGGGAGGTCAGGGAACATGCAGTGGCAATGTAGGATAGGTTTATGAAAAATATCGCGGGGTGGTGCGCATTGTATGGGTGTGTGTTACATTACATTCACTAGTAGGAGTGAGAAATACATCACAGGGTTGTGTGAATCCGAGGGTCTGAATTAGGATAGGCAGTGAATGGCAATGAAGCATGGAGAAAAGCACCGCGGGGTGGTCAGCATGGGGACGTCAGGGAACATGCAGTGGCAATGTAGGATACGTTTCTGAAAAACATCGCGGGGTGGTGCCCATTGTATGGGTGTGTGTTACATAACATTCACTAGTAGGAGTGAGGAAAACATCACGCGGTGGTAAGCATTGTATGGGTGTGTGTTACATTACATTCACTAGTAGGAGTGAGAAAAACATCACGGGGTGGTGTGAATCGCAGGGTCAGAATTAGTATAGGCAGTGAGTGGCAATGTAGGATGGAGAAAAGCACCGCGGGCTGGTCAGAATGGGGAGGTCATGGAACATGCAGTGGCAATGTAGGATAGGTTTCTGAAAAACATCGCGGGGTGGTGCGCATTGTATGGGTGTGTGTTACATTACATTCACTAGTAGGAGTGAGAAAAACATCTCGCGGTGGTGCGCATTTTATGGGTGTGTGTTACGTTACATTCACTAGTAGGAGTGAGAAAAACATCACGGGGTGGTGTGAATCGGAGGGTCTGAATTAGGATAGGCAGTGAGTGGCAATGTAGGATGGAGAAAAGCACCGCGGGGTGGTCAGCATGGGGAGGTCAGGGAACATGCAGTGGCAATGTAGGATAGGTTTATGAAAAATATCGCGTGGTGGTGGGCATTGTATGGGTGTGTGTTACATTACATTCACTAGTAGGAGTGAGAAAAACATCACAGGGTTGTGTGAATCGGAGGGTCTGAATTAGTATAGGCAGTGAGTGGCAATGAAGCATGGAGAAAAGCACCGCGGGGTGGTCAGCATGGGGACGTCAGGGAACATGCAGTGGCAATGTAGGATAGGTTTCTGAAAAACATCGCGGGGTGGTGCACATTGTATGGGTGTGTGTTACATAACATTCACTAGTAGGAGTGAGAAAAACATCACGGGGTGGTGTGAATCGGAGGGTCTGATTTAGCATAGGCAGTGAGTGGCAATGTCGGATGGAGAAAAGCACCACGGGGTGGTCAGCATGGGGACGTCAGGGAACATGCAGTGGCAATGTAGGATAGGTTTCTGAAAAACATCGCGGGGTGGTGCGCATTGTATGTGTGGGTGTTATATTACATTCACTAGTAGGAGTGAGAAAAATATCACGGGGTGGTGCGCATTGTAGGTGTGTGTTACATTACATTCACTAGTAGGAGTGAGAAAAACATCACGGGGTGGTGTGAATCGCAGGGCCTGAATTAGGATAGGCAGTGAGTGGCAATGTAGGATGTAGAAAAGCACCGCGGTGTGGTCAGCATGGGGAGGACAGGGAACATGCAATGGCAATGTAGGATAGGTTTCTGAAAAACATCGCGGGGTGGTGCGCATTGTATGGGTGTGTGTTACATTACATTCGCTAGTAGGAGTGAGAAAAACATCACGGTGTGGTGTGAATCGGAGGGTCGGAATTAGGATAGGCAGTGAGTGGCAATGTAGGATGGAGAAAAGCACCGCGGGGTGGTCAGCATGGGGACGTCAGGGAACATGCAGTGGCAATGTAGGATAGGTTTCTGAAAAACATCGCGGGGTGGTGCGCATTGTATGGGTGTGTGTTACATTACATTCGCTAGTAGGAGTGAGAAAAACATCACGGGGTGGTGCGCATTGTATGTGTGTGTGTTACATTACATTCATTAGTAGGAGTGACAAAAACATCACGAGGTGGTGAGAATCGGAGGGTCTGAATTAGTATCGGCAGTGAGTGGCAATGTAGGATGGAGAAAAGCACCGCGGGGTGGTCAGCATGTGTAGGTCAGGGAACATGCAGTGGCAATGAACGATAGTTTTCTGAAAAACATCACGGGGTGGTGCGCATTGTATGGGTGTGTGTTACATTACATTCACTAGTCGGAGTGAGAAAAACATCACGTGGTGGTTCGCATTGTTTGGGTGTGTTACATTACATTCACTAGTAGGAGTGAGAAAAACATCACGGGGTGGAGTGAAACGTAGGGTCTGAATTAGGATAGGCAGTGAGTGGCAATGTAGAATGGAGAAAAGCACCGTGGGGTGGTCAGCATGGGGAGGTCAGGGAACATGCAGTGGCAATGAACGATAGTTTTCTGAAAAACATCACGGGGTGGTGCGCATTGTATGGGTGTGTGTTACATTACATTCACTAGTAGGAGTGAGAAAAACATCACGGGGTGGTGTGAATCGGAGGGTCTGAATTAGGATAGGCAGTGAGTGGCAATGTAGGATGGAGAAAAGCACTGCGGGGTGGTCAGCATGGGGAGGTCAGGGAACATGCAGTGGCAATGTAGGATAGGTTTCTGAAAAACTTCGTGGGGTGGTGCGCATTGTATGGGTGTGTGTCACATTACATTCACTAGTAGGAGTGAGAAAACCATCACGGGGTGGTGTGAATCGGAGGGTCGGAATTAGGATAGGCAGTAAGTGGCAATGTACGATGGAGAAAAGAACCGCGGGATGGTCAGCATGGGGAGGTCAGGGAACATGCAGTGGCAATGTAGGATAGGTTTCTGAAAAACTTCGCGGGGTGGTGCGCATTGTATGGGTGTGTGTTACATTACAGTCACTAGTAGGAGTGAGAAAATTATCACGGGGTTGTGTGAATCGGAGGGTCTGAATTAGGATAGGCAGTGAGTGGCAATGAAGCATGGAGAAAAGCACCGCGGGGTGGTCAGCATGGGCACGTCAGGGAACATACACTGGCAATGTAGGATAGGTTTCTGAAAAACATCGCGGGGTGGTGCACATTGTATGGGTGTGTGTTACATAACATTCACTAGTAGGAGTGACAAAAACATCACGCGGTGGTCCGCATTGTATGGGTGTGTGTTACATTACATTCACTAGTAGGAGTGAGAAAAATATCACGGGGTGGTGCGCATTGTATGGGTGTGTGTTACATTACATTCACTAGTAGGAGTGAGAAAAACATCACGGGGTGGTGTGAATCGGAGGGTCTGAATTAGGATAGGCATTGAGTGGCTATGTAGGATGGAGAAAAGCACCGCGGGGTGGTCAGCATGGGGACGTCAAGGAACATGCCGTGGCAATGTAGGATAGGTTTCTGAAAAACATCGCGGGGTGGTGCACATTTTATGGGTGTGTGTTACATAACATTCACTAGTAGGAGTGAGAAAATTATCACGGGGTGGTGTGAATCAGAGGGTCTGATTTAGGATAGGCAGTGAGTGGCAATGTCTGATGGAGAAAAGCACCGCGGGGTGGTCAGCATGGGGAGGTCAGGGAACATGCAGTGGCAATGTAGGATAGGTTTCTGAAAAACATCGCGGGGTGGTGCACATTGTATGGGTGTGTGTTACATAACATTCACTAGTAGGAGTGAGAAAAACATCACGGGGTGGTGCGCATTGTATGGGTGTGTGTTACATTACATTCACTAGTAGGAGTGAGAAAAACATCACGCAGTGGTGCGCATTGTATGGGTGGGTGTTACATTACATTAACTAGTAGGAGTGAGAAAAAAATCACGGGGTGGTGTGAATCGGAGGGTCTGAATTAGGATAGGCAGTGAGTGGTAAAGTAGGATGGAGAAAAGCACCGCGGGGTGGTCAGCATGGGGAGGTCAGGGAACATGCAGTGGCAATGTAGGATAAGTTTATGAAAAATATCGCGGGGTGGTGCGCATTGTATGGGTGTGTGTTACATTACATTCACTAGTAGGAGTGAGAAAAACATCACAGGGTTGTGTGAATCCGAGGGTCTCAATTAGGATAGGCAGTGAATGGCAATGAAGCATGGAGAAAAGCACCGCGGGGTGGTCAGCATGGGGACGTCAGGGAACATGCAGTGGCAATGTAGGATGGGTTTCTGAAAAACATCGCGGGGTGGTGCCCATTGTATGGGTGTGTGTTACATAACATTCACTAGTAGGAGTGAGAAAAACATCACGGGGTGGTGTGAATCGGAGGGTCTGATTTAGGATAGGCAGTGAGTGGCAATGTCGGATGGAGAAAAGCACCGCGGGGTTGTCAGCATGGGGAGGTCAGGGAACATGCTGTGGCAATGTAGGATAGGTTTCGGAAAAACATCGCGGGGTGGTGCACATTGTATGGGTGTGTGTTACATAACATTCACTAGTAGGAGTGAGAAAATTATCACTGGGTGGTGTGAATCGGAGGGTCTGATTTAGGATAGGCAGTGAGTGGCAATGTCGGATGGAGAAAAGCACCGCGGGGTGGTCAGCATGGGGAGGTCAGGGAACATGCATTGGCAATGTAGGATAGGTTTCTGAAAAACATCGCGGGGTGGTGCACATTGTATGGGTGTGTGTCACATAACTTTCACTAGTAGGAGTGAGAAAAACATCACGGGGTGGTGTGAATCGGAGGGTCTGATTTAGGATAGGCAGTGAGTGGCAATGTCGGATGGAGAAAAGCACCACGGGGTGGTCACCATGGGTAGGTCTGGGAACATGCAGTGGCAATGTAGGATAGGTTTCTGAAAAACATCGCGGGGTGGTGCGCATTGTATGGGTGTGTGTTACATTACATTCACTAGTAAGAGTGAGAAAAACATTACGAGGTGCTGCGCATTGTATGGGTGTGTGTTACATTACTTTCACTAGTAGGAGTGAGAAAAACATCACGGGGTGTTGTGAATCGGAGGGTCTGAATTAGGATAGGCAGTGAGTGGCAATGAAGCATGGAGAAAAGCACCGCGCGGTGGTCAGCATGGGGACGTCAGGGAACATGCAGTGGCAATGTAGGATAGGTTTCTGAAAAACATCGCGGGGTGGTGCGCATTGTATAGGTGTGTGTTACATAACATTCACTAGTAGGAGTGAGAAAAACATCACGGCGTGGTACGCATTGTATGGGTGTGTGTTACATTACATTCACTAGTAGGAGTGAGAAAAACATCACGCGGTGGGGCGCATTGTATGGGTGTGTGTTACATTACATTCACTAGTAGGAGTGAGAAAAACATCACGGGGTGGTGTGAATCGGAGGGTCTGAATTAGGATAGGCAGTGAGTGGCAATGTAGGATGTAGAAAAGCACCGCGGGGTGGTCAGCATGGGGATGTCAGGGAACATGCAGTGGCAATGTAGGATAGGTTTCTGAAAAATATCGCGGGGTGGTGCGTATTGTATTGGTGTGTGTTACGTTACATTCACTAGTAGGAGTGAGAAAAACATCACGGGGTGGTGTGAATCGGAGGGTCTGAATTAGGATAGGCAGTGAGTGGCAATGTAGGATGGAGAAAAGCACCGCGGGGTGGTCAGCATGGGGAGGTCGGGGAACATGCATTGGCAATGAACGATAGTTTTCTTAAATAACATCATGGGGTGGTGCGCATTGTATTGGTGTGTGTTACATTACATTCAATAGTAGGAGTGAGAAAAACATCACGGGGTGGTGTGAATCGCAGGGTCTGAATTAGGATAGGCAGTGAGTGGCAATGTAGGATAGAGAAAAGCACCGTGGTGTGGTCAGCATGGGGAGGTCAGGGAACATGCAGTGGCAATGTAGGATAGGATTCTGAAAAACATCGCGGGGTGGTGCGCATTGTATGGGTGTGTGTCACATTACATTCACTAGTAGGAGTGAGAAAATCATCACGGGGTGGTGTGAATCGGAGG
The DNA here is from genome assembly GCF_034190915.1 of Cavia porcellus. Lineage (NCBI taxonomy): Eukaryota > Metazoa > Chordata > Mammalia > Rodentia > Caviidae > Cavia > Cavia porcellus. Next base: position 153,325,356 of record NW_026947485.1, on the reverse strand, counting down.
GTCGGAATTAGGATAGGCAATGAGTGGCAATGTAGGATGGAGAAAAGCACCTCGGGGTGGTCAGAATGGGGAGGTCATGGAACATGCAGTGGCAATGTAGGATATGTTTCTGAAAAACTTCTCGGGGTGGTGCGCATTGTATGGGTGTGTGTTACATTACATTCACTAGTAGGAGTGAGAAAAACATCACGGGGTGGTGCGCATTGTATGGGTGTGTGTTACATTACATTCACTAGTAGGAGTGAGAAAAACATCACGCGGTGGTGCGCATTGTATGGGTGGGTGTTACATTACATTAACTAGTAGGAGTGAGAAAAACATCACGGGGTGGTGTGAATCGGAGGGTCTGAATTAGGATAGGCAGTGAGTGGCAAAGTAGGATGGAGAAAAGCACCGCGGGGTGGTCAGCATGGGGAGGTCAGGGAACATGCAGTGGCAATGTAGGATAGGTTTATGAAAAATATCGCGGGGTGGTGCGCATTGTATGGGTGTGTGTTACATTACATTCACGAGTAGGTTTGAGAAATACATCACAGGGTTGTGTGAATCCGAGGGTCTGAATTAGGATAGGCAGTGAATGGCAATGAAGCATGGAGAAAAGCACCGCGGGGTGGTCAGCATGGGGACGTCAGGGAACATGCAGTGGCAATGTAGGATAGGTTTCTGAAAAACATCGCGGGGTGGTGCCCATTGTATGGGTGTGTGTTACATAACATTCACTAGTAGGAGTGAGAAAATTATCACGGGGTGGTGTGAATCGGAGGGACTGATTTAGGATAGGCAGTGAGTGGCAATGTCGGATGGAGAAAAGCACCGCGGGGTGGTCAGCATGGGGAGGTCAGGGAACATGCATTGGCAATGTAGGATAGGTTTCTGAAAAACATCGCGGGGTGGTGCGCATTGTATGGTTGTGTGTTACATTACATTCACTAGTAGGAGTGAGAAAAACATCACGGGGTGGTGCGCATTGTATGGGTGTGTGTTAAATTACATTCACTAGTAGGAGTGAGAAAATTATCACGGGGTTGTGTGAATCGGAGGGTCTGAATTAGGATAGGCAGTGAGTGGCAATGAAGCATGGAGAAAAGCACCGCGCGGTGGTCAGCATGGGGACGTCAGGGAACATGCAGTGGCAATGTAGGATAGGTTTCTGAAAAACATCGCGGGGTGGTGCACATTGTATGGGTGTGTTTTACATCACATTCACTAGTAGGAGTGAGGAAAACATCACGCGGTGGTAAGCACTGTATGGGTGTGTGTTACATTACATTCACTAGTAGGAGTGAGAAAAACATCACGGGGTGGTGTGAATCGCAGGGTCAGAATTAGGATAGGCAGTGAGTGGCAATGTAGGATGGAGAAAAGCACCGCGGGCTGGTCAGAATGGGGAGGTCATGGAACATGCAGTGGCAATGTAGGATAGGTTTCTGAAAAACATCGCGGGGTGGTGCGCATTGTATGGGTGTGTGTTACATTACATTCACTAGTAGGAGTGAGAAAAACATCTCGCGGTGGTGCGCATTTTATGGGTGTGTGTTACGTTACATTCACTAGTAGGAGTGAGAAAAACATCACGGGGTGGTGTGAATCGGAGGGTCTGAATTAGGATAGGCAGTGAGTGGCAATGTAGGATGGAGAAAAGCACCGCGGGGTGGTCAGCATGGGGAGGTCAGGGAACATGCAGTGGCAATGTAGGATAGGTTTATGAAAAATATCGTGTGGTGGTGCGCATTGTATGGGTGTGTGTTACATTACATTCACTAGTAGGAGTGAGAAAAACATCACAGGGTTGTGTGAATCGGAGGGTCTGAATTAGTATAGGCAGTGAGTAGCAATGAAGCATGGAGAAAAGCACCGCGGGGTGGTCAGCATGGGGACGTCAGGGAACATGCAGTGGCAATGTAGGATAGGTTTCTGAAAAACATCGCGGGGTGGTGCACATTGTATGGGTGTGTGTTACATAACATTCACTAGTAGGAGTGAGAAAAACATCACGGGGTGGTGTGAATCGGAGGGTCTGATTTAGCATAGGCAGTGAGTGGCAATGTCGGATGGAGAAAAGCACCACGGGGTGGTCAGCATGGGGACGTCAGGGAACATGCAGTGGCAATGTAGGATAGGTTTCTGAAAAACATCGCGGGGTGGTGCGCATTGTATGGGTGGGTGTTATATTACATTCACTAGTAGGAGTGAGAAAAATATCACGGGGTGGTGCGCATTGTAGGTGTGTGTTACATTACATTCACTAGTAGGAGTGAGAAAAACATCACGGGGTGGTGTGAATCGCAGGGCCTGAATTAGGATAGGCAGTGAGTGGCAATGTAGGATGGAGAAAAGCACCGCGGTGTGGTCAGCATGGGGAGGACAGGGAACATGCAATGGCAATGTAGGATAGGTTTCTGAAAAACATCGCGGGGTGGTGCGCATTGTATGGGTGTGTGTTACATAACATTCACTAGTAGGAGTGAGAAAAACATCACGTGGTGGGGCGCATTTTATGGGTGTGTGTTACATTACATTCACTTGTAGGAGTGAGAAAAACATCACGGGGTGGTGTGAATCGGAGGGTCTGAATTTGGATAGGCAGTGAGTTGCAATGTAGGATGTAGAAAAGCACCGCGGGGTGGTCAGCATGGGGATGTCAGGGAACATGCAGTGGCAATGTAGGATAGGTTTCTGAAAAATATCGCGGGGTGGTGCGCATTGTATTGGTGTGTGTTACGTTACATTCACTAGTAGGAGTGAGAAAAACATCACGGGGTGGTGTGAATCGGAGGGTCTGAATTAGGATAGGCAGTGAGTGGCAATGTAGGATGGAGAAAAGCACCGCGGGGTGGTCAGCATGGGGAGGTCAGGGAAGATGCAGTGGCAATGAACAATAGTTTTCTGAAAAACATCATGGGGTGGTGCGCATTGTATGGGTGTGTGTTACATTACACTCACTAGTAGGAGTGAGAAAAACATCACGGGGTGGTCTGAATCGGAGGGTCTGAATTAGGATAGGCAGTGAGTGGCAATGTAGGATGGAGAAAAGCACCGCGGGGTGGTCAGCATGGGGAGGTCAGGGAACATGCAGTGGCAATGTAGGATAGGTTTCTGAAAAACATCGCGGGGTGGTGCGCATTGTATGGGTGTGTGTCACATTACATTCACTAGTAGGAGTGAGAAAAACATCACGGTGTGGCGTGAATCGGAGGGTCGGAATTAGGATAGGCAGTGAGTGGCAATGTAGGATGGAGAAAAGCACCGCGGGGTGGTCAGCATGGGGACGTCAGTGAACATGCAGTGGCAATGTAGGATAGGTTTCTGAAAAACATCGCGGGGTGGTGCGCATTGTATGGGTGTGTGTTACATTACATTCGCTAGTAGGAGTGAGAAAAACATCACGGGGTGGTGCGCATTGTATGTGTGTGTGTTACATTACATTCATTAGTAGGAGTGACAAAAACATCACGAGGTGGTGAGAATCGGAGGGTCTGAATTAGTATCGGCAGTGAGTGGCAATGTAGGATGGAGAAAAGCACCGCGGGGTCGTCAGCATGTGTAGGTCAGGGAACATGCAGTGGCAATGAACGATAGTTTTCTGAAAAACATCACGGGGTGGTGCGCATTGTATGGGTGTGTGTTACATTACATTCACTAGTCGGAGTGAGAAAAACATCACGTGGTGGTTCGCATTGTTTGGGTGTGTTACATTACATTCACTAGTAGGAGTGAGAAAAACATCACGGGGTGGAGTGAATCGGAGGGTCTGAATTAGGATAGGCAGTGAGTGGCAATGTAGAATGGAGAAAAGCACCGTGGGGTGGTCAGCATGGGGAGGTCAGGGAACATGCAGTGGCAATGAACGATAGTTTTCTGAAAAACATCACGGGGTGGTGCGCATTGTATGGGTGTGTGTTACATTACATTCACTAGTAGGAGTGAGAAAAACATCACGGGGTGGTGTGAATCGGAGGGTCTGAATTAGGATAGGCAGTGAGTGGCAATGTAGGATGGAGAAAAGCACTGCGGGGTGGTCAGCATGGGGAGGTCAGGGAACATGCAGTGGCAATGTAGGATAGGTTTCTGAAAAACTTCGTGGGGTGGTGCGCATTGTATGGGTGTGTGTCACATTACATTCACTAGTAGGAGTGAGAAAACCATCACGGGGTGGTGTGAATCGGAGGGTCGGAATTAGGATAGGCAGTAAGTGGCAATGTACGATGGAGAAAAGAACCGCGGGATGGTCAGCATGGGGAGGTCAGGGAACATGCAGTGGCAATGTAGGATAGGTTTCTGAAAAACTTCGCGGTGTGGTGCGCATTGTATGGGTGTGTGTTACATTACAGTCACTAGTAGGAGTGAGAAAATTATCACGGGGTTGTGTGAATCGGAGGGTCTGAATTAGGATAGGCAGTGAGTGGCAATGAAGCATGGAGAAAAGCACCGCGGGGTGGTCAGCATGGGGACGTCAGGGAACATACACTGGCAATGTAGGATAGGTTTCTGAAAAACATCGCGGGGTGGTGCACATTGTATGGGTGTGTGTTACATAATATTCACTAGTAGGAGTGACAAAAACATCACGCGGTGGTCCGCATTGTATGGGTGTGTGTTACATTACATTCACTAGTAGGAGTGAGAAAAATATCACGGGGTGGTGCGCATTGTATGGGTGTGTGTTACATTACATTCACTAGTAGGAGTGAGAAAAACATCACGGGGTGGTGTGAATCGGAGGGTCTGAATTAGGATAGGCATTGAGTGGCTATGTAGGATGGAGAAAAGCACCGCGGGGTGGTCAGCATGGGGACGTCAAGGAACATGCCGTGGCAATGTAGGATAGGTTTCTGAAAAACATCGCGGGGTGGTGCACATTTTATGGGTGTGTGTTACATAACATTCACTAGTAGGAGTGAGAAAATTATCACGGGGTGGTGTGAATCGGAGGGTCTGATTTAGGATAGGCAGTGAGTGGCAATGTCGGATGGAGAAAAGCACCGCGGGGTGGTCAGCATGGGGAGGTCAGGGAACATGCAGTGGCAATGTAGGATAGGTTTCTGAAAAACATCGCGGGGTGGTGCACATTGTATGGGTGTGTGTTACATAACATTCACTAGTAGGAGTGAGAAAAACATCACGGGGTGGTGCGCATTGTATGGGTGTGTGTTACATTACATTCACTAGTAGGAGTGAGAAAAACATCACGCAGTGGTGCGCATTGTATGGGTGGGTGTTACATTACATTAACTAGTAGGAGTGAGAAAAAAATCACGGGGTGGTGTGAATCGGAGGGTCTGAATTAGGATAGGCAGTGAGTAGTAAAGTAGGATGGAGAAAAGCACCGCGGGGTGGTCAGCATGTTGAGGTCAGGGAACATGCAGTGGCAATGTAGGATAGGTTTATGAAAAATATCGCGGGGTGGTGCGCATTGTATGGGTGTGTGTTACATTACATTCACTAGTAGGAGTGAGAAAAACATCACAGGGTTGTGTGAATCCGAGGGTCTCAATTAGGATAGGCAGTGAATGGCAATGAAGCATGGAGAAAAGCACCGCGGGGTGGTCAGCATGGGGACGTCAGGGAACATGCAGTGGCAATGTAGGATGGGTTTCTGAAAAACATCGCGGGGTGGTGCCCATTGTATGGGTGTGTGTTACATAACATTCACTAGTAGGAGTGAGAAAAACATCACGGGGTGGTGTGAATCGGAGGGTGTGATTTAGGATAGGCAGTGAGTGGCAATGTCGGATGGAGAAAAGCACCGCGGGGTTGTCAGCATGGGGAGGTCAGGGAACATGCTGTGGCAATGTAGGATAGGTTTCGGAAAAACATCGCGGGGTGGTGCACATTGTATGGGTGTGTGTTACATAACATTCACTAGTAGGAGTGAGAAAATTATCACTGGGTGGTGTGAATCGGAGGGTCTGATTTAGGATAGGCAGTGAGTGGCAATGTCGGATGGAGAAAAGCACCGCGGGGTGGTCAGCATGGGGACGTCAGGGAACATGCAGTGGCAATGTAGGATAGGTTTCTGAAAAACATCGCGGGGTGGTGCGCATTGTATGGGTGTGTGTTACATTACATTCACTAGTAGGAGTGAGAAAAACATCACGGGGTGGTGCGCATTGTATGTGTGTGTGTTACATTACATTCATTAGTAGGAGTGACAAAAACATCACGAGGTGGTGAGAATCGGAGGGTCTGAATTAGTATCGGCAGTGAGTGGCAATGTAGGATGGAGAAAAGCACCGCGGGGTCGTCAGCATGTGTAGGTCAGGGAACATGCAGTGGCAATGAACGATAGTTTTCTGAAAAACATCACGGGGTGGTGCGCATTGTATGGGTGTGTGTTACATTACATTCACTAGTCGGAGTGAGAAAAACATCACGTGGTGGTTCGCATTGTTTGGGTGTGTTACATTACATTCACTAGTAGGAGTGAGAAAAACATCACGGGGTGGAGTGAATCGGAGGGTCTGAATTAGGATAGGCAGTGAGTGGCAATGTAGAATGGAGAAAAGCACCGTGGGGTGGTCAGCATGGGGAGGTCAGGGAACATGCAGTGGCAATGAACGATAGTTTTCTGAAAAACATCACGGGGTGGTGCGCATTGTATGGGTGTGTGTTACATTACATTCACTAGTAGGAGTGAGAAAAACATCACGGGGTGGTGTGAATCGGAGGGTCTGAATTAGGATAGGCAGTGAGTGGCAATGTAGGATGGAGAAAAGCACTGCGGGGTGGTCAGCATGGGGAGGTCAGGGAACATGCAGTGGCAATGTAGGATAGGATTCTGAAAAACTTCGTAGGGTGGTGCGCATTGTATGGGTGTGTGTCACATTACATTCACTAGTAGGAGTGAGAAAACCATTACGGGGTGGTGTGAATCGGAGGGTCGGAATTAGGATAGGCAGTAAGTGGCAATGTACGATGGAGAAAAGAACCGCGGGATGGTCAGCATGGGGAGGTCAGGGAACATGCAGTGGCAATGTAGGATAGGTTTCTGAAAAACTTCGCGGGGTGGTGCGCATTGTATGGGTGTGTGTTACATTACAGTCACTAGTAGGAGTGAGAAAATTATCACGGGGTTGTGTGAATCGGAGGGTCTGAATTAGGATAGGCAGTGAGTGGCAATGAAGCATGGAGAAAAGCACCGCGGGGTGGTCAGCATGGGGACGTCAGGGAACATACACTGGCAATGTAGGATAGGTTTCTGAAAAACATCGCGGGGTGGTGCACATTGTATGGGTGTGTGTTACATAACATTCACTAGTAGGAGTGACAAAAACATCACGCGGTGGTCCGCATTGTATGGGTGTGTGTTACATTACATTCACTAGTAGGAGTGAGAAAAATATCACGGGGTGGTGCGCATTGTATGGGTGTGTGTTACATTACATTCACTAGTAGGAGTGAGAAAAACATCACGGGGTGGTGTGAATCGGAGGGTCTGAATTAGGATAGGCATTGAGTGGCTATGTAGGATGGAGAAAAGCACCGCGGGGTGGTCAGCATGGGGACGTCAAGGAACATGCCGTGGCAATGTAGGATAGGTTTCTGAAAAACATCGCGGGGTGGTGCACATTTTATGGGTGTGTGTTACATAACATTCACTAGTAGGAGTGAGAAAATTATCACGGGGTGGTGTGAATCGGAGGGTCTGATTTAGGATAGGCAGTGAGTGGCAATGTCGGATGGAGAAAAGCACCGCGGGGTGGTCAGCATGGGGAGGTCAGGGAACATGCAGTGGCAATGTAGGATAGGTTTCTGAAAAACATCGCGGGGTGGTGCACATTGTATGGGTGTGTGTTACATAACATTCACTAGTAGGAGTGAGAAAAACATCACGGGGTGGTGCGCATTGTATGGGTGTGTGTTACATTACATTCACTAGTAGGAGTGAGAAAAACATCACGCAGTGGTGCGCATTGTATGGGTGGGTGTTACATTACATTAACTAGTAGGAGTGAGAAAAAAATCACGGGGTGGTGTGAATCGGAGGGTCTGAATTAGGATAGGCAGTGAGTGGTAAAGTAGGATGGAGAAAAGCACCGCGGGGTGGTCAGCATGGGGAGGTCAGGGAACATGCAGTGGCAATGTAGGATAGGTTTATGAAAAATATCGCGGGGTGGTGCGCATTGTATGGGTGTGTGTTACATTACATTCACTAGTAGGAGTGAGAAAAACATCACAGGGTTGTGTGAATCCGAGGGTCTCAATTAGGATAGGCAGTGAATGGCAATGAAGCATGGAGAAAAGCACCGCGGGGTGGTCAGCATGGGGACGTCAGGGAACATGCAGTGGCAATGTAGGATGGGTTTCTGAAAAACATCGCGGGGTGGTGCCCATTGTATGGGTGTGTGTTACATAACATTCACTAGTAGGAGTGAGAAAAACATCACGGGGTGGTGTGAATCGGAGGGTCTGATTTAGGATAGGCAGTGAGTGGCAATGTCGGATGGAGAAAAGCACCGCGGGGTTGTCAGCATGGGGAGGTCAGGGAACATGCTGTGGCAATGTAGGATAGGTTTCGGAAAAACATCGCGGGGTGGTGCACATTGTATGGGTGTGTGTTACATTACATTCACTAGTAGGAGTGAGAAAAACATCACGCAGTGGTGCGCATTGTATGGGTGGGTGTTACATTACATTAACTAGTAGGAGTGAGAAAAACATCACAGGGTTGTGTGAATCCGAGGGTCTCAATTAGGATAGGCAGTGAATGGCAATGAAGCATGGAGAAAAGCACCGCGGGGTGGTCAGCATGGGGAGGTCAGGGAACATGCATTGGCAATGTAGGATAGGTTTCTGAAAAACATCGCGGGGTGGTGCGCATTGTATGGTTGTGTGTTACATTACATTCACTAGTAGGAGTGAGAAAAACATCACGGGGTGGTGCGCATTGTATGGGTGTGTGTTACATTACATTCACTAGTAGGAGTGAGAAAACTATCACGGGGTTGTGTGAATCGGAGGGTCTGAATTAGGATAGGCAGTGAGTGGCAATGAAGCATGGAGAAAAGCACAGTGCGGTGGTCAGCATGGGGACGTCAGGGAACATGCAGTGGCAATGTAGGATAGGTTTCTGAAAAACATCGCGGGGTGGTGCGCATTGTATGGGTGTGTGTTACGTTACATTCACTAGTAGGAGTGAGAAAATCATCACAGTGTTGTGTGAATCGGAGGGTCTGAATTAGGATAGGCAGTGAGTGGCAATGAAGCATGGAGAAAAGCACCGCGGGGTGGTCAGCATGGGGACGTCAGGGAACATGCAGTGGCAATGTAGGATAGGTTTCTGAAAAACATCGCGGGGTGGTGCACATTGTATGGGTTTGTGTCACATAACTTTCACTAGTAGGAGTGAGAAAAACATCACGGGGTGGTGTGAATCGGAGGGTCTGATTTAGGATAGGCAGTGAGTGGCAATGTCGGATGGAGAAAAGCACCACGGGGTGGTCACCATGGGTAGGTCTGGGAACATGCAGTGGCAATGTAGGATAGGTTTCTGAAAAACATCGCGGGGTGGTGCGCATTGTATGGGTGTGTGTTACATTACATTCACTAGTAGGAGTGAGAAAAATATCACGGGGTGGTGCGCATTGTATGGGTGTGTGTTACATTACATTCACTAGTAGGAGTGAGAAAAACATCACGGGGTGGTTCGCACTGTATTGGTGTGTGTTACATTACATTCACTAGTAAGAGTGAGAAAAACATTACGAGGTGCTGCGGATTGTATGGGTGTGTGTTACATTACATTCACTAGTAGGAGTGAGAAAAACATCACGGGGTGGTGTGAATCGGAGGGTCTGAATTAGGATAGGCAGTGAGTGGCAATGAAGCATGGAGAAAAGCACCGCGCGGTTGTCAGCATGGGGACGTCAGGGAACATGCAGTGGCAATGTAGGATAGGTTTCTGAAAAACATCGCGGGGTGGTGCGCATTGTATAGGTGTGTGTTACATAACATTCACTAGTAGGAGTGAGAAAAACATCACGGGGTGGTACGCATTGTATGGTTGTGTGTTACATTACATTCACTAGTAGGAGTGAGAAAAACATCACGCGGTGGGGCGCATTGTATGGGTGTGTGTTACATTACATTCACTAGTAGGAGTGAGAAAAACATCACGGGGTGGTGTGAATCGGCGGGTCTGAATTAGGATAGGCAGTGAGTGGCAATGTAGGATGTAGAAAAGCACCGCGGGGTGGTCAGCATGGGGATGTCAGGGAACATGCAGTGGCAATGTAGGATAGGTTTCTGAAAAATATCGCGGGGTGGTGCGCATTGTATTGGTGTGTGTTACGTTACATTCACTAGTAGGAGTGAGAAAAACATCACGGGGTGGTGTGAATCGGAGGGTCTGAATTAGGATAGGCAGTGAGTGGCAATGTAGGATGGAGAAAAGCACCGCGGGGTGGTCAGCATGGGGAGGTCGGGGAACATGCATTGGCAATGAACGATAGTTTTCTGAAAAACATCATGGGGTGGTGCGCATTGTATGGGTGTGTGTTACATTACATTCAATAGTAGGAGTGAGAAAAACATCACGGGGTGGTGTGAATCGCAGGGTCTGAATTAGGATAGGCAGTGAGTGGCAATGTAGGATAGAGAAAAGCACCGTGGTGTGGTCAGCATGGGGAGGTCAGGGAACATGCAGTGGCAATGTAGGATAGGTTTCTGAAAAACATCGCGGGGTGGTGCGCATTGTATGGGTGTGTGTCACATTACATTCACTAGTAGGAGTGAGAAAATCATCACGGGGTGGTGTGAATCGGAGGGTCGGAATTAGGATAGGCAGTGAGTGGCAATGTAGGATGGAGAAAAGCACCTCGGGGTGGTCAGAATGGGGAGGTCATGGAACATGCAGTGGCAATGTAGGATATGTTTCTGAAAAACTTCTCGGGGTGGTGCGCATTGTATGGGTGTGTGTTACATTACAATCACTAGTAGGAGTGAGAACAACATCACGGGGTGGTGCGCATTGTATGGGTGTGTGTTACATTACATTCACTAGTAGGAGTGAGAAAAACATCACGCGGTGGTGCGCATTGTATGGGTGGGTGTTACATTACATTAACTAGTAGGAGTGAGAAAAACATCACGGGGTGGTGTGAATCGGAGGGTCTGAATTAGGATAGGCAGTGAGTGGCAAAGTAGGATGGAGAAAAGCACCGCGGGGTGGTCAGCATGGGGAGGTCAGGGAACATGCAGTGGCAATGTAGGATAGGTTTATGAAAAATATCGCGGGGTGGTGCGCATTGTATGGGTGTGTGTTACATTACATTCACTAGTAGGAGTGAGAAATACATCACAGGGTTGTGTGAATCCGAGGGTCTGAATTAGGATAGGCAGTGAATGGCAATGAAGCATGGAGAAAAGCACCGCGGGGTGGTCAGCATGGGGACCTCAGGGAACATGCAGTGGCAATGTAGGATAGGTTTCTGAAAAACATCGCGGGGTGGTGCCCATTGTATGGGTGTGTGTTACATAACATTCACTAGTAGGAGTGAGAAAATTATCACGGGGTGGTGTGAATCGGAGGGACTGATTTAGGATAGGCAGTGAGTGGCAATGTCGGATGGAGAAAAGCACCGCGGGGTGGTCAGCATGGGGAGGTCAGGGAACATGCATTGGCAATGTAGGATAGGTTTTTGAAAAACATCGCGGGGTGGTGCGCATTGTATGGTTGTGTGTTACATTACATTCACTAGTAGGAGTGAGAAAAACATCACGGGGTGGTGCGCATTGTATGGGTGTGTGTTACATTACATTCACTAGTAGGAGTGAGAAAATTATCACGGGGTTGTGTGAATCGGAGGGTCTGAATTAGGATAGGCAGTGAGTGGCAATGAAGCATGGAGAAAAGCACCGCGCGGTGGTCAGCATGGGGACGTCAGGGAACATGCAGTGGCAATGTAGGATAGGTTTCTGAAAAACATCGCGGGGTAGTGCACATTGTATGGGTGTGTTTTACATCACATTCACTAGTAGGAGTGAGGAAAACATCACGCGGTGGTAAGCATTGTATGGGTGTGTGTTACATTACATTCACTAGTAGGAGTGAGAAAAACATCACGGGGTGGTGTGAATCGCAGGGTCAGAATTAGGATAGGCAGTGAGTGGCAATGTAGGATGGAGAAAAGCACCGCGGGCTGGTCAGAATGGGGAGGTCATGGAACATGCAGTGGCAATGTAGGATAGGTTTCTGAAAAACATCGCGGGGTGGTGCGCATTGTATTGGTGTGTGTTACGTTACATTCACTAGTAGGAGTGAGAAAAACATCACGGGGTGGTGCGCATTGTATGGGTGTGTGTTACATTACATTCACTAGTAGGAGTGAGAAAAACATCACGGGGTGGTGTGAATCGCAGGGTCTGAATTAGGATAGGCAGTGAGTGGCAATGTAGGATAGAGAAAAGCACCGTGGTGTGGTCAGCATGGGGAGGTCAGGGAACATGCAGTGGCAATGTAGGATATGTTTCTGAAAAACTTCTCGGGGTGGTGCGCATTGTATGGGTGTGTGTTACATTACATTCACTAGTAGGAGTGAGAACAACATCATGGGGTGGTGCGCATTGTATGGGTGTGTGTTACATTACATTCACTAGTAGGAGTGAGAAAAACATCACGCGGTGGTGCGCATTGTATGGGTGGGTGTTACATTACATTAACTAGTAGGAGTGAGAAAAACATCACGGGGTGGTGTGAATCGGAGGGTCTGAATTAAGATAGGCAGTGAGTGGCAAAGTAGGATGGAGAAAAGCACCGCGGGGTGGTCAGCATGGGGAGGTCAGGGAACATGCAGTGGCAATGTAGGATAGGTTTATGAAAAATATCGCGGGGTGGTGCGCATTGTATGGGTGTGTGTTACATTACATTCACTAGTAGGAGTGAGAAATACATCACAGGGTTGTGTGAATCCGAGGGTCTGAATTAGGATAGGCAGTGAATGGCAATGAAGCATGGAGAAAAGCACCGCGGGGTGGTCAGCATGGGGACCTCAGGGAACATGCAGTGGCAATGTAGGATAGGTTTCTGAAAAACATCGCGGGGTGGTGCCCATTGTATGGGTGTGTGTTACATAACATTCACTAGTAGGAGTGAGAAAATTATCACGGGGTGGTGTGAATCGGAGGGACTGATTTAGGATAGGCAGTGAGTGGCAATGTCGGATGGAGAAAAGCACCGCGGGGTGGTCAGCATGGGGAGGTCAGGGAACATGCATTGGCAATGTAGGATAGGTTTCTGAAAAACATCGCGGGGTGGTGCGCATTGTATGGTTGTGTGTTACATTACATTCACTAGTAGGAGTGAGAAAAACATCACGGGGTGGTGCGCATTGTATGGGTGTGTGTTACATTACATTCACTAGTAGGAGTGAGAAAATTATCACGGGGTTGTGTGAATCGGAGGGTCTGAATTAGGATAGGCAGTGAGTGGCAATGAAGCATGGAGAAAAGCACCGCGCGGTGGTCAGCATGGGGACGTCAGGGAACATGCAGTGGCAATGTAGGATAGGTTTCTGAAAAACATCGCGGGGTAGTGCACATTGTATGGGTGTGTTTTACATCACATTCACTAGTAGGAGTGAGGAAAACATCACGCGGTGGTAAGCATTGTATGGGTGTGTGTTACATTACATTCACTAGTAGGAGTGAGAAAAACATCACGGGGTGGTGTGAATCGCAGGGTCAGAATTAGGATAGGCAGTGAGTGGCAAAGTAGGATGGAGAAAAGCACTGCGGGGTGGTCAGCATGGGGAGGTCAGGGAACATGCAGTGGCAATGTAGGATAGGTTTCTGAAAAACATCGCGGGGTGGTGCGCATTGTATGGGTGTGTGTTACATTACATTCACTAGTAGGAGTGAGCAAAACATCTCGCGGTGGTGCGCATTTTATGGGTGTGTGTTACGTTACATTCACTAGTAGGAGTGAGAAAAACATCACGGGGTGGTGTGAATCGGAGGGTCTGAATTAGGATAGGCAGTGAGTGGCAATGTAGGATGGAGAAAAGCACCGCGGGGTGGTCAGCATGGGGAGGTTAGGGAACATGCAGTGGCAATGTAGGATAGGTTTATGAAAAATATCGCGTGGTGGTGCGCATTGTATGGGTGTGTGTTACATTACATTCACTAGTAGGAGTGAGAAAAACATCACAGGGTTGTGTGAATCGGAGGGTCTGAATTAGGATAGGCAGTGAGTGGCAATGAAGCATGGAGAAAAGCACCGCGGGGTGGTCAGCATGGGGACGTCAGGGAACATGCAGTGGCAATGTAGGATAGGTTTCTGAAAAACATCGCGGGGTGGTGCACATTGTATGGGTGTGTGTTACATAACATTCACTAGTAGGAGTGAGAAAAACATCACGGGGTGATGTGAATCGGAGGGTCTGATTTAGCATAGGCAGTGAGTGGCAATGTCGGATGGAGAAAAGCACCATGGGGTGGTCAGCATGGGGACGTCAGGGAACATGCAGTGGCAATGTAGGATAGGTTTCTGAAAAACATCGCAGGGTGGTGCGCATTGTATGGGTGGGTGTTATATTACATTCACTAGTAGGAGTGAGAAAAATATCACGGGGTGGTGCGCATTGTAGGTGTGTGTTACATTACATTCACTAGTAGGAGTGAGAAAAACATCACGTGGTGGGGCGCATTTTATGGGTGTGTGTTACATTACATTCACTTGTAGGAGTGAGAAAAACATCACGGGGTGGTGTGAATCGGAGGGTCTGAATTTGGATAGGCAGTGAGTTGCAATGTAGGATGTAGAAAAGCACCGCGGGGTGGTCAGCATGGGGATGTCAGGGAACATGCAGTGGCAATGTAGGATAGGTTTTTGAAAAATATCGCGGGGTGGTGCGCATTGTATTGGTGTGTGTTACGTTACATTCACTAGTAGGAGTGAGAAAAACATCACGGGGTGGTGTGAATCGGAGGGTCTGAATTAGGATAGGCAGTGAGTGGCAATGTAGGATGGAGAAAAGCACCGCGGGGTGGTCAGCATGGGGAGGTCAGGGAAGATGCAGTGGCAATGAACAATAGTTTTCTGAAAAACATCGCGGGGTGGTGCGCATTGTATGGGTGTGTGTCACATTACATTCACTAGTAGGAGTGAGAAAAACATCACGGTGTGGTGTGAATCGGAGGGTCGGAATTAGGATAGGCAGTGAGTGGCAATGTAGGATGGAGAAAAGCACCGCGGGGTGGTCAGCATGGGGACGTCAGGGAACATGCAGTGGCAATGTAGGATAGGTTTCTGAAAAACATCGCGGGGTGGTGCGCATTGTATGGGTGTGTGTTACATTACATTCGCTAGTAGGAGTGAGAAAAACATCACGGGGTGGTGCGCATTGTATGTGTGTGTGTTACATTACATTCATTAGTAGGAGTGACAAAAACATCACGAGGTGGTGAGAATCGGAGGGTCTGAATTAGTATCGGCAGTGAGTGGCAATGTAGGATGGAGAAAAGCACCGCGGGGTGGTCAGCATGTGTAGGTCAGGGAACATGCAGTGGCAATGAACGATAGTTTTCTGAAAAACATCACGGGGTGGTGCGCATTGTATGGGTGTGTGTGACATTACATTCACTAGTCGGAGTGAGAAAAACATCACGTGGTGGTTCGCATTGTTTGGGTGTGTTACATTACATTCACTAGTAGGAGTGAGAAAAACATCACGGGGTGGAGTGAATCGGAGGTTCTGAATTAGGATAGGCAGTGAGTGGCAATGTAGAATGGAGAAAAGCACCGTGGGTTGGTCAGCATGGGGAGGTCAGGGAACATGCAGTGGCAATGAACGATAGTTTTCTGAAAAACATCACGGGGTGGTGCGCATTGTATGGGTGTGTGTTACATTACATTCACTAGTAGGAGTGAGAAAAACATCACGGGGTGGTGTGAATCGGAGGGTCTGAATTAGGATAGGCAGTGAGTGGCAATGTAGGATGGAGAAAAGCACTGCGGGGTGGTCAGCATGGGGAGGTCAGGGAACATGCAGTGACAATGTAGGATAGGTTTCTGAAAAACTTCGTGGGGTGGTGCGCATTGTATGGGTTTGTGTCACATTACATTCACTAGTAGGAGTGAGAAAACCATCACGGGGTGGTGTGAATCGGAGGGTCGGAATTAGGATAGGCAGTAAGTGGCAATGTACGATGGAGAAAAGAACCGCGGGATGGTCAGCATGGGGAGGTCTGGGAACATGCAGTGGCAATGTAGGATAGGTTTCTGAAAAACTTCGCGGGGTGGTGCGCATTGTATGGGTGTGTGTTACATTACATTCACTAGTAGGAGTGAGAAAAACATCACGGGGTGGTGTGAATCGGAGGGTCTGAATTAGGATAGGCAGTGAGTGGCAATGTAGGATGGAGAAAAGCACTGCGGGGTGGTCAGCATGGGGAGGTCAGGGAACATGCAGTGGCAATGTAGGATAGGTTTCTGAAAAACTTCGTGGGGTGGTGCGCATTGTATGGGTGTGTGTCACATTACATTCACTAGTAGGAGTGAGAAAATCATCACGGGGTGGTGTGAATCGGAGTGTCGGAATTAGGATATGCAGTAAGTGGCAATGTACGATGGAGAAAAGAACCGCGGGGTGGTCAGCATGGGGAGGTCAGGGAACATGCAGTTGCAATGTAGGATAGGTTTCTGAAAAACTTCGCGGGTTGGTGCGCATTGTATGGGTGTGTGTTACATTACATTCACTATTAGGAGTGACAAAAACATCACGAGGTGGTGAGAATCGGAGGGTCTGAATTAGTATCGGCAGTGAGTGGCAATGTAGGATGGAGAAAAGCACCGCGGGGTGGTCAGCATGGGGAGGTCAGGGAACATGCAGTGGCTATGTAGGATAGGTTTCTGAAAAACATCAAGGGGTGGTGCGCATTTTATGGGTGTGTGTTACATTACATTCACTAGTAGGAGTGAGAAAAACATCACGGGGTGATTCGCATTGTATGGGTGTGTGTTACATTACATTCACTAGTAGGAGTGAGAAAATTATCACGGGGTTGTGTGAATCGGAGGGTCTGAATTAGGATAGGCAGTGAGTGGCAATGAAGCATGGAGAAAAGCACCGCGCGGTGGTCAGCATGGGGACGTCAGGGAACATGCAGTGGCAATGTAGGATAGGTTTCTGAAAAACATCGCGGGGTGGTGCACATTGTATGGGTGTGTGTTACATCACATTCACTAGTAGGAGTGAGTAAAACATCACGCGGTGGTAAGCATTGTATGGGTGTGTGTTACATTACATTCACTAGTAGGAGTGAGAAAAACATCACGGGGTGGTGTGAATCGGAGGGTCTGAATTAGGATAGGCAGTGAGTGGCAATGAAGCATGGAGAAAAGCACCGCGGGATGGTCAGCATGGGGACGTCAGGGAACATGCAGTTGCAATGTAGGATAGGTTTCTCAAAAACATCGCGGGGTGGTGCGCATTGTATGGGTGTGTGTTACATTACATTCACTAGTAGGAGTGAGAAAAACATCTCGCGGTGGTGCGCATTTTATGGGTGTGTGTTACGTTACATTCACTAGTAGGAGTGAGAAAAACCTCACGGGGTGGTGTGAATCGGAGGTTCTGAATTAGGATAGGCAGTGAGTGGCAATGTAGGATGGAGAAAAGCACCGCGGGGTGGTCAGCATGGGGAGGTCAGGGAACATGCAGTGGCAATGTAGGATAGGTTTATGAAAAATATCGCGTGGTGGTGCGCATTGTATGGGTGTGTGTTACATTACATTCACTAGTAGGAGTGAGAAAAACATCACAGGGTTGTGTGAATCGGAGGGTCTGAATTAGGATAGGCAGTTAGTGGCAATGAAGCATGGAGAAAAGCACCGCGGGGTGGTCAGCATGGGGACGTCAGGGAACATGCAGTGGCAATGTAGGATAGGTTTCTGAAAAACATCGCGGGGTGGTGCACATTGTATGGGAGTGTGTTACATAACATTCACTAGTAGGAGTGAGAAAAACATCACGGGGTGGTGTGAATCGGAGGGTCTGATTTAGGATAGGCAGTGAGTGGCAATGTCGGATGGAGAAAAGCACCACGGGGTGGTCAGCATGGGGAGGTCAGGGAACATGCAGTGGCAATGTAGGTTAGGTTTCTGAAAAACATCGCGGGGTGGTGCGCATTGTATGGGTGTGTGTTACATTACATTCACTAGTAGGAGTGAGAAAAATATCACGTTGTGGTGCGCATTGTAGGTGTGTGTTACATTACATTCACTAGTAGGAGTGAGAAAAACATCACGGGGTGGTGTGAAACGCAGGGCCTGAATTAGGATAGGCAGTGAGTGGCAATGTAGGATGGAGAAAAGCACCGCGGTGTGGTCAGCATGGGGAGGACAGGGAACATGCAATGGCAATGTAGGATAGGTTTCTGAAAAACATCGCGGGGTGGTGCTCATTGTATGGGTGTGTGTTACATAACATTCACTAGTAGGAGTGAGAAAAACATCACGTGGTGGGGCGCATTGTATGGGTGTGTGTTACATTACATTCACTTGTAGGAGTGAGAAAAACATCACGGGGTGGTGTGAATCGGAGGGTGTGAATTAGGATAGGCAGTGAGTTGCAATGTAGGATGTAGAAAAGCACCGCGGGGTGGTCAGCATGGGGATGTCAGGGAACATGCAGTGGCAATGTAGGATAGGTTTCTGAAAAATATCGCGGTGTGGTGCGCATTGTATTGGTGTGTGTTACGTTACATTCACTAGTAGGAGTGAGAAAAACATCACGGGGTGGTGTGAATCGGAGGGTCTGAATTAGGATAGGCAGTGAGTGGCAATGTAGGATGGAGAAAAGCACCGCGGTGTGGTCAGCATGGGGAGGTCAGGGAACATGCAGTGGCAATGAACAATAGTTTTCTGAAAAACATCATGGGGTGGTGCGCATTGTATGGGTGTGTGTTACATTACATTCACTAGTAGGAGTGAGAAAAACATCACGGGGTGGTGTGAATCGGAGGGTCTGAATTAGGATAGGCAGTGAGTGGCAATGTAGGATGGAGAAAAGCACCGCGGGGTGGTCAGCATGGGGAGGTCAGGGAACATGCAGTGGCAATGTAGGATAGGTTTCTCAAAAACATCGCGGGGTGGTGCGCATTGTATGGGTGTGTGTCACATTACATTCACTAGTAGGAGTGAGAAAAACATCACGGTGTGGTGTGAATCGGAGGGTCGGAATTAGGAGAGGCAGTGAGTGGCAATGTAGGATGGAGAAAAGCACCGCGGGGTGGTCAGCATGGGGACGTCAGGGAACATGCAGTGGCAATGTAGGATAGGTTTCTGAAAAACATCGCGCGGTGGTGCGCATTGTATGGGTGTGTGTTACATTACATTCACTAGTAGGAGTGAGAAAAACATCACGGGTGGTGCGCATTGTATGTGTGTGTGTTACATTACATTCATTAGTAGGAGTGACAAAAACATCACGAGGTGGTGAAAATCGGAGGGTCTGAATTAGTATCGGCAGTTAGTGGAAATGTAGGATGGAGAAAAGCACCGCGGGGTGGTCAGCATGGGGAGGTCAGGGAACATGCAGTGGCAATGAAGGATAGTTTTCTGAAAAACATCACGGGGTGGTGCGCATTGTATGGGTGTGTGTTACATTACATTCACTACTAGGAGTGAGAAAAACATCACGGGTTGGTGTGAATCGGAGGGTCTGAATTAGGATAGGCAGTCAGTGGCAATGTAGGATGGAGAAAAGCACTGCGGTGTGGTCAGCATGGGGAGGTCAGGGAACATGCAGTGGCAATGTAGGATAGGTTTCTGAAAAACTTCGTGGGGTGGTGCGCATTGTATGGGTGTGTGTCACATTACATTCACTAGTAGGAGTGAGAAAATCATCACGGGGTGGTGTGAATCGGAGGGTCGGAATTAGGATAGGCAGTAAGTGGCAATGTACGATGGAGAAAAGAACCGCGGGGTGGTCAGCATGGGGAGGTCAGGGAACATGCAGTGGCAATGTAGGACATGTTTCTGAAAAACTTCGCGGGGTGGTGCGCATTGTATGGGTGTGTGTTACATTACATTCACTATTAGGAGTGACAAAAACATCACGAGGTGGTGAGAATCGGAGGGTCTGAAATAGTATCGGCAGTGAGTGGCAATGTAGGATGGAGAAAAGCACCGCGGGGTGGTCAGCATGGGGAGGTCAGGGAACATGCAGTGGCTATGTAGGATAGGTTTCTGAAAAACATCAAGGGGTGGTGCGCATTTTATGGGTGTGTGTTACATTACATTCACTAGTAGGAGTGAGAAAAACATCACGGGGTGATTCGCATTGTATGGCTGTGTGTTACATTACATTCACTAATAGGAGTGAGAAAATTATCACGGGGTTGTGTGAATCGGAGGGTCTGAATTAGGATAGGCAGTGAGTGGCAATGAAGCATGGAGAAAAGCACCGCGCGGTGGTCAGCATGGGGACGTCAGGGAACATGCAGTGGCAATGTAGGATAGGTTTCTGAAAAACATCGCGGGGTGGTGCACATTGTATGGGTGTGTGTTACATCACATTCACTAGTAGGAGTGAGTAAAACATCACGCGGTGGTAAGCATTGTATGGGTGTGTGTTACATTACATTCAATAGTAGGAGTGAGAAAAACATCACGGGGTGGTGTGAAACGCAGGGCCTGAATTAGGATAGGCAGTGAGTGGCAATGTAGGATGGAGAAAAGCACCGCGGTGTGGTCACCATGGGGAGGACAGGGAACATGCAATGGCAATGTAGGATAGGTTTCTGAAAAACATCGCGGGGTGGTGCTCATTGTATGGGTGTGTGTTACATAACATTCACTAGTAGGAGTGAGAAAAACATCACGTGGTGGGGCGCATTGTATGGGTGTGTGTTACATTACATTCACTTGTAGGAGTGAGAAAAACATCACGGGGTGGTGTGAATCGGAGGGTGTGAATTAGGATAGGCAGTGAGTTGCAATGTAGGATGTAGAAAAGCACCGCGGGGTGGTCAGCATGGGGATGTCAGGGAACATGCAGTGGCAATGTAGGATAGGTTTCTGAAAAATATCGCGGGGTGGTGCGCATTGTATTGGTGTGTGTTACGTTACATTCACTAGTAGGAGTGAGAAAAACATCACGGGGTGGTGTGAATCGGAGGGTCTGAATTAGGATAGGCAGTGAGTGGCAATGTAGGATGGAGAAAAGCACCGCGGTGTGGTCAGCATGGGGAGGTCAGGGAACATGCAGTGGCAATGAACAATAGTTTTCTGAAAAACATCATGGGGTGGTGCGCATTGTATGGGTGTGTGTTACATTACATTCACTAGTAGGAGTGAGAAAAACATCACGGCGTGGTGTGAATCGGAGGGTCTGAATTAGGATAGGCAGTGAGTGGCAATGTAGGATGGAGAAAAGCACCGCGGGGTGGTCAACATGGGGAGGTCAGGGAACATGCAGTGGCAATGTAGGATAGGTTTCTCAAAAACATCGCGGGGTGGTGCGCATTGTATGGGTGTGTGTCACATTACATTCACTAGTAGGAGTGAGAAAAACATCACGGTGTGGTGTGAATCGGAGGGTCGGAATTAGGATAGGCAGTGAGTGGCAATGTAGGATGGAGAAAAGCACCGCGGGGTGGTCAGCATGGGGACGTCAGGGAACATGCAGTGGCAATGTAGGATAGGTTTCTGAAAAACATCGCGGGGTGGTGCGCATTGTATGGGTGTGTGTTACATTACATTCACTAGTAGGAGTGAGAAAAACATCACGGAGTGGTGCGCATTGTATGTGTGTGTGTTACATTACATTCATTAGTAGGAGTGACAAAAACATCACGAGGTGGTGAAAATCGGAGGGTCTGAATTAGTATCGGTAGTGAGTGGCAATGTAGGATGGAGAAAAGCACCGCAGGGTGGTCAGCATGGGGAGGTCAGGGAACATGCAGTGGCAATGAACGATAGTTTTCTGAAAAACATCACGGGGTGGTGCGCATTGTATGGGTGTGTGTTACATTACATTCACTAGTCGGAGTGAGAAAAACATCACGTGGTGGTTCGCATTGTTTGGGCGTGTTACATTACATTCACTAGTAGGAGTGAGAAAAACATCACGGGGTGGAGTGAATCGGAGGGTCTGAATCAGGATAGGCAGTGAGTGGTAATGTAGAATGGAGAAAAGCACCGTGGGGTGGTCAGCATGGGGAGGTCAGGGAACATGCAGTGGCAATGAACGATAGTTTTCTGAAAAACATCACGGGGTGGTGCGCATTGTATGGGTGTGTGTTACATAACATTCACTAGTAGGAGTGAGAAAAACATCACGGGGTGGTGTGAATCGGAGGGTCTGAATTAGGATAGGCAGTGAGTGGCAATGTAGGATGGAGAAAAGCACTGCGGGGTGGTCAGCATGGGGAGGTCAGGGAACATGCAGTGGCAATGTAGGATAGGTTTCTGAAAAACTTCGTGGGGTGGTGCGCATTGTATGGGTGTGTGTCACATTACATTCACTAGTAGGAGTGAGAAAATCATCACGGGGTGGTGTGAAACGGAGGGTCGGAATTAGGATAGGCAGTAAGTGGCAATGTACGATGGAGAAAAGAACCGCGGGATGGTCAGCATGGGGAGGTCAGGGAACATGCAGTGGCAATGTAGGATAGGTTTCTGAAAAACTTCGCGGGGTGGTGCGCATTGTATGGGTGTGTGTTACATTACATTCACTAGTAGGAGTGAGAAATACATCACAGGGTTGTGTGAATCCGAGGGTCTGAATTAGGATAGGCAGTGAATGGCAATGAAGCATGGAGAAAAGCACCGCGGGGTGGTCAGCATGGGGACCTCAGGGAACATGCAGTGGCAATGTAGGATAGGTTTCTGAAAAACATCGCGGGGTGGTGCCCATTGTATGGGTGTGTGTTACATAACATTCACTAGTAGGAGTGAGAAAATTATCACGGGGTGGTGTGAATCGGAGGGACTGATTTAGGATAGGCAGTGAGTGGCAATGTCGGATGGAGAAAAGCACCGCGGGGTGGTCAGCATGGGGAGGTCAGGGAACATGCATTGGCAATGTAGGATAGGTTTCTGAAAAACATCGCGGGGTGGTGCGCATTGTATGGTTGTGTGTTACATTACATTCACTAGTAGGAGTGAGAAAAACATCACGGGGTGGTGCGCATTGTATGGGTGTGTGTTACATTACATTCACTAGTAGGAGTGAGAAAATTATCACGGGGTTGTGTGAATCGGAGGGTCTGAATTAGGATAGGCAGTGAGTGGCAATGAAGCATGGAGAAAAGCACCGCGCGGTGGTCAGCATGGGGACGTCAGGGAACATGCAGTGGCAATGTAGGATAGGTTTCTGAAAAACATCGCGGGGTAGTGCACATTGTATGGGTGTGTTTTACATCACATTCACTAGTAGGAGTGAGGAAAACATCACGCGGTGGTAAGCATTGTGTGGGTGTGTGTTACATTACATTCACTAGTAGGAGTGAGAAAAACATCACGGGGTGGTGTGAATCGCAGGGTCAGAATTAGGATAGGCAGTGAGTGGCAATGTAGGATGGAGAAAAGCACCGCGGGCTGGTCAGAATGGGGAGGTCATGGAACATGCAGTGGCAATGTAGGATAGGTTTCTGAAAAACATCGCGGGGTGGTGCGCATTGTATGGGTGTGTGTTACATTACATTCACTAGTAGGAGTGAGCAAAACATCTCGCGGTGGTGCGCATTTTATGGGTGTGTGTTACGTTACATTCACTAGTAGGAGTGAGAAAAACATCACGGGGTGGTGTGAATCGGAGGGTCTGAATTAGGATAGGCAGTGAGTGGCAATGTAGGATGGAGAAAAGCACCGCGGGGTGGTCAGCATGGGGAGGTTAGGGAACATGCAGTGGCAATGTAGGATAGGTTTATGAAAAATATCGCGTGGTGGTGCGCATTGTATGGGTGTGTGTTACATTACATTCACTAGTAGGAGTGAGAAAAACATCACAGGGTTGTGTGAATCGGAGGGTCTGAATTAGGATAGGCAGTGAGTGGCAATGAAGCATGGAGAAAAGCACCGCGGGGTGGTCAGCATGGGGACGTCAGGGAACATGCAGTGGCAATGTAGGATAGGTTTCTGAAAAACATCGCGGGGTGGTGCACATTGTATGGGTGTGTGTTACATAACATTCACTAGTAGGAGTGAGAAAAACATCACGGGGTGATGTGAATCGGAGGGTCTGATTTAGCATAGGCAGTGAGTGGCAATGTCGGATGGAGAAAAGCACCATGGGGTGGTCAGCATGGGGACGTCAGGGAACATGCAGTGGCAATGTAGGATAGGTTTCTGAAAAACATCGCAGGGTGGTGCGCATTGTATGGGTGGGTGTTATATTACATTCACTAGTAGGAGTGAGAAAAATATCACGGGGTGGTGCGCATTGTAGGTGTGTGTTACATTACATTCACTAGTAGGAGTGAGAAAAACATCACGTGGTGGGGCGCATTTTATGGGTGTGTGTTACATTACATTCACTTGTAGGAGTGAGAAAAACATCACGGGGTGGTGTGAATCGGAGGGTCTGAATTTGGATAGGCAGTGAGTTGCAATGTAGGATGTAGAAAAGCACCGCGGGGTGGTCAGCATGGGGATGTCAGGGAACATGCAGTGGCAATGTAGGATAGGTTTCTGAAAAATATCGCGGGGTGGTGCGCATTGTATTGGTGTGTGTTACGTTACATTCACTAGTAGGAGTGAGAAAAACATCACGGGGTGGTGTGAATCGGAGGGTCTGAATTAGGATAGGCAGTGAGTGGCAATGTAGGATGGAGAAAAGCACCGCGGGGTGGTCAGCATGGGGAGGTCAGGGAAGATGCAGTGGCAATGAACAATAGTTTTCTGAAAAACATCGCGGGGTGGTGCGCATTGTATGGGTGTGTGTCACATTACATTCACTAGTAGGAGTGAGAAAAACATCACGGTGTGGTGTGAATCGGAGGGTCGGAATTAGGATAGGCAGTGAGTGGCAATGTAGGATGGAGAAAAGCACCGCGGGGTGGTCAGCATGGGGACGTCAGGGAACATGCAGTGGCAATGTAGGATAGGTTTCTGAAAAACATCGCGGGGTGGTGCGCATTGTATGGGTGTGTGTTACATTACATTCGCTAGTAGGAGTGAGAAAAACATCACGGGGTGGTGCGCATTGTATGTGTGTGTGTTACATTACATTCATTAGTAGGAGTGACAAAAACATCACGAGGTGGTGAGAATCGGAGGGTCTGAATTAGTATCGGCAGTGAGTGGCAATGTAGGATGGAGAAAAGCACCGCGGGGTGGTCAGCATGTGTAGGTCAGGGAACATGCAGTGGCAATGAACGATAGTTTTCTGAAAAACATCACGGGGTGGTGCGCATTGTATGGGTGTGTGTGACATTACATTCACTAGTCGGAGTGAGAAAAACATCACGTGGTGGTTCGCATTGTTTGGGTGTGTTACATTACATTCACTAGTAGGAGTGAGAAAAACATCACGGGGTGGAGTGAATCGGAGGGTCTGAATTAGGATAGGCAGTGAGTGGCAATGTAGAATGGAGAAAAGCACCGTGGGTTGGTCAGCATGGGGAGGTCAGGGAACATGCAGTGGCAATGAACGATAGTTTTCTGAAAAACATCACGGGGTGGTGCGCATTGTATGGGTGTGTGTTACATTACATTCACTAGTAGGAGTGAGAAAAACATCACGGGGTGGTGTGAATCGGAGGGTCTGAATTAGGATAGGCAGTGAGTGGCAATGTAGGATGGAGAAAAGCACTGCGGGGTGGTCAGCATGGGGAGGTCAGGGAACATGCAGTGACAATGTAGGATAGGTTTCTGAAAAACTTCGTGGGGTGGTGCGCATTGTATGGGTTTGTGTCACATTACATTCACTAGTAGGAGTGAGAAAACCATCACGGGGTGGTGTGAATCGGAGGGTCGGAATTAGGATAGGCAGTAAGTGGCAATGTACGATGGAGAAAAGAACCGCGGGATGGTCAGCATGGGGAGGTCTGGGAACATGCAGTGGCAATGTAGGATAGGTTTCTGAAAAACTTCGCGGGGTGGTGCGCATTGTATGGGTGTGTGTTACATTACATTCACTAGTAGGAGTGAGAAAAACATCACGGGGTGGTGTGAATCGGAGGGTCTGAATTAGGATAGGCAGTGAGTGGCAATGTAGGATGGAGAAAAGCACTGCGGGGTGGTCAGCATGGGGAGGTCAGGGAACATGCAGTGGCAATGTAGGATAGGTTTCTGAAAAACTTCGTGGGGTGGTGCGCATTGTATGGGTGTGTGTCACATTACATTCACTAGTAGGAGTGAGAAAATCATCACGGGGTGGTGTGAATCGGAGTGTCGGAATTAGGATATGCAGTAAGTGGCAATGTACGATGGAGAAAAGAACCGCGGGGTGGTCAGCATGGGGAGGTCAGGGAACATGCAGTTGCAATGTAGGATAGGTTTCTGAAAAACTTCGCGGGTTGGTGCGCATTGTATGGGTGTGTGTTACATTACATTCACTATTAGGAGTGACAAAAACATCACGAGGTGGTGAGAATCGGAGGGTCTGAATTAGTATCGGCAGTGAGTGGCAATGTAGGATGGAGAAAAGCACCGCGGGGTGGTCAGCATGGGGAGGTCAGGGAACATGCAGTGGCTATGTAGGATAGGTTTCTGAAAAACATCAAGGGGTGGTGCGCATTTTATGGGTGTGTGTTACATTACATTCACTAGTAGGAGTGAGAAAAACATCACGGGGTGATTCGCATTGTATGGGTGTGTGTTACATTACATTCACTAGTAGGAGTGAGAAAATTATCACGGGGTGGTGTGAATCGGAGGGTCTGAATTAGGATAGGCAGTGAGTGGCAATGAAGCATGGAGAAAAGCACCGCGCGGTGGTCAGCATGGGGACGTCAGGGAACATGCAGTGGCAATGTAGGATAGGTTTCTGAAAAACATCGCGGGGTGGTGCACATTGTATGGGTGTGTGTTACATCACATTCACTAGTAGGAGTGAGTAAAACATCACGCGGTGGTAAGCATTGTATGGGTGTGTGTTACATTACATTCACTAGTAGGAGTGAGAAAAACATCACGGGGTGGTGTGAATCGGAGGGTCTGAATTAGGATAGGCAGTGAGTGGCAATGAAGCATGGAGAAAAGCACCGCGGGATGGTCAGCATGGGGACGTCAGGGAACATGCAGTTGCAATGTAGGATAGGTTTCTCAAAAACATCGCGGGGTGGTGCGCTTTGTATGGGTGTGTGTTACATTACATTCACTAGTAGGAGTGAGAAAAACATCTCGCGGTGGTGCGCATTTTATGGGTGTGTGTTACGTTACATTCACTAGTAGGAGTGAGAAAAACCTCACGGGGTGGTGTGAATCGGAGGTTCTGAATTAGGATAGGCAGTGAGTGGCAATGTAGGATGGAGAAAAGCACCGCGGGGTGGTCAGCATGGGGAGGTCAGGGAACATGCAGTGGCAATGTAGGATAGGTTTATGAAAAATATCGCGTGGTGGTGCGCATTGTATGGGTGTGTGTTACATTACATTCACTAGTAGGAGTGAGAAAAACATCACAGGGTTGTGTGAATCGGAGGGTCTGAATTAGGATAGGCAGTTAGTGGCAATGAAGCATGGAGAAAAGCACCGCGGGGTGGTCAGCATGGGGACGTCAGGGAACATGCAGTGGCAATGTAGGATAGGTTTCTGAAAAACATCGCGGGGTGGTGCACATTGTATGGGAGTGTGTTACATAACATTCACTAGTAGGAGTGAGAAAAACATCACGGGGTGGTGTGAATCGGAGGGTCTGATTTAGGATAGGCAGTGAGTGGCAATGTCGGATGGAGAAAAGCACCACGGGGTGGTCAGCATGGGGAGGTCAGGGAACATGCAGTGGCAATGTAGGTTAGGTTTCTGAAAAACATCGCGGGGTGGTGCGCATTGTATGGGTGTGTGTTACATTACATTCACTAGTAGGAGTGAGAAAAATATCACGTTGTGGTGCGCATTGTAGGTGTGTGTTACATTACATTCACTAGTAGGAGTGAGAAAAACATCACGGGGTGGTGTGAAACGCAGGGCCTGAATTAGGATAGGCAGTGAGTGGCAATGTAGGATGGAGAAAAGCACCGCGGTGTGGTCAGCATGGGGAGGACAGGGAACATGCAATGGCAATGTAGGATAGGTTTCTGAAAAACATCGCGGGGTGGTGCTCATTGTATGGGTGTGTGTTACATAACATTCACTAGTAGGAGTGAGAAAAACATCACGTGGTGGGGCGCATTGTATGGGTGTGTGTTACATTACATTCACTTGTAGGAGTGAGAAAAACATCACGGGGTGGTGTGAATCGGAGGGTGTGAATTAGGATAGGCAGTGAGTTGCAATGTAGGATGTAGAAAAGCACCGCGGGGTGGTCAGCATGGGGATGTCAGGGAACATGCAGTGGCAATGTAGGATAGGTTTCTGAAAAATATCGCGGTGTGGTGCGCATTGTATTGGTGTGTGTTACGTTACATTCACTAGTAGGAGTGAGAAAAACATCACGGGGTGGTGTGAATCGGAGGGTCTGAATTAGGATAGGCAGTGAGTGGAAATGTAGGATGGAGAAAAGCACCGCGGGGTGGTCAGCATGGGGAGGTCAGGGAACATGCAGTGGCAATGAAGGATAGTTTTCTGAAAAACATCACGGGGTGGTGCGCATTGTATGGGTGTGTGTTACATTACATTCACTACTAGGAGTGAGAAAAACATCACGGGTTGGTGTGAATCGGAGGGTCTGAATTAGGATAGGCAGTGAGTGGCAATGTAGGATGGAGAAAAGCACTGCGGTGTGGTCAGCATGGGGAGGTCAGGGAACATGCAGTGGCAATGTAGGATAGGTTTCTGAAAAACTTCGTGGGGTGGTGCGCATTGTATGGGTGTGTGTCACATTACATTCACTAGTAGGAGTGAGAAAATCATCACGGGGTGGTGTGAATCGGAGGGTCGGAATTAGGATAGGCAGTAAGTGGCAATGTACGATGGAGAAAAGAACCGCGGGGTGGTCAGCATGGGGAGGTCAGGGAACATGCAGTGGCAATGTAGGACATGTTTCTGAAAAACTTCGCGGGGTGGTGCGCATTGTATGGGTGTGTGTTACATTACATTCACTATTAGGAGTGACAAAAACATCACGAGGTGGTGAGAATCGGAGGGTCTGAAATAGTATCGGCAGTGAGTGGCAATGTAGGATGGAGAAAAGCACCGCGGGGTGGTCAGCATGGGGAGGTCAGGGAACATGCAGTGGCTATGTAGGATAGGTTTCTGAAAAACATCAAGGGGTGGTGCGCATTTTATGGGTGTGTGTTACATTACATTCACTAGTAGGAGTGAGAAAAACATCACGGGGTGATTCGCATTGTATGGCTGTGTGTTACATTACATTCACTAGTAGGAGTGAGAAAATTATCACGGGGTTGTGTGAATCGGAGGGTCTGAATTAGGATAGGCAGTGAGTGGCAATGAAGCATGGAGAAAAGCACCGCGCGGTGGTCAGCATGGGGACGTCAGGGAACATGCAGTGGCAATGTAGGATAGGTTTCTGAAAAACATCGCGGGGTGGTGCACATTGTATGGGTGTGTGTTACATCACATTCACTAGTAGGAGTGAGTAAAACATCACGCGGTGGTAAGCATTGTATGGGTGTGTGTTACATTACATTCAATAGTAGGAGTGAGAAAAACATCACGGGGTGGTGTGAAACGCAGGGCCTGAATTAGGATAGGCAGTGAGTGGCAATGTAGGATGGAGAAAAGCACCGCGGTGTGGTCACCATGGGGAGGACAGGGAACATGCAATGGCAATGTAGGATAGGTTTCTGAAAAACATCGCGGGGTGGTGCTCATTGTATGGGTGTGTGTTACATAACATTCACTAGTAGGAGTGAGAAAAACATCACGTGGTGGGGCGCATTGTATGGGTGTGTGTTACATTACATTCACTTGTAGGAGTGAGAAAAACATCACGGGGTGGTGTGAATCGGAGGGTGTGAATTAGGATAGGCAGTGAGTTGCAATGTAGGATGTAGAAAAGCACCGCGGGGTGGTCAGCATGGGGATGTCAGGGAACATGCAGTGGCAATGTAGGATAGGTTTCTGAAAAATATCGCGGGGTGGTGCGCATTGTATTGGTGTGTGTTACGTTACATTCACTAGTAGGAGTGAGAAAAACATCACGGGGTGATTCGCATTGTATGGGTGTGTGTTACATTACATTCACTAGTAGGAGTGAGAAAATTATCACGGGGTTGTGTGAATCGTAGGGTCTGAATTAGGATAGGCAGTGAGTGGCAATGAAGCATGGAGAAAAGCACCGCGCGGTGGTCAGCATGGGGACGTCAGGGAACATGCAGTGGCAATGTAGGATAGGTTTCTGAAAAACATCGCGGGGTGGTGGACATTGTATGGGTGTGTGTTACATCACATTCACTAGTAGGAGTGAGTAAAACATCACGCGGTGGTAAGCATTGTATGGGTGTGTGTTACATTACATTGACTAGTAGGAGTGAGAAAAACATCACGGGGTGGTGTGAATCGGAGGGTCTGAATTAGGATAGGCAGTGAGTGGCAATAAAGCATGGAGAAAAGCACCGCGGGGTGGTCAGCATGGGGACGTCAGGGAACATGCAGTTGCAATGTAGGATAGGTTTCTGGAAAACATCGCGGGGTGGTGCGCATTGTATGGGTGTGTGTTACATTACATTCACTAGTAGGAGTGAGAAAAACATCACAGGGTTGTGTGAATCGGAGGGTCTGAATTAGGATAGGCAGTGAGTGGCAATGAAGCATGGAGAAAAGCACCGCGGGGTGGTCAGCATGGGGACGTCAGGGAACATGCAGTGGCAATGTTGGATAGGTTTCTGAAAAACATCACGGGGTGGTGCACATTGTATGGGTGTGTGTTACATAACATTCACTAGTAGGAGTGAGAAAAACATCACGGGGTGGTGTGAATCGGAGGGTCTGATTTAGGATAGGCAGTGAGTGGCAATGTCGGATGGAGAAAAGCACCACGGGGTGGTCAGCATGGGGAGGTCAGGGAACATGCAGTGGCAATGTAGGTTAGGTTTCTGAAAAACATCGCGGGGTGGTGCGCATTGTATGGGTGTGTGTTACATTACATTCACTAGTAGGATTGAGAAAAATATCACGTTGTGGTGCGCATTGTAGGTGTGTGTTACATCAAATTCACTAGTAGGAGTGAGAAAAACATCACGGGGTGGAGTGAATCGGAGGGTCTGAATTAGGATAGGCAGTGAGTGGCAATGTAGAATGGAGAAAAGCACCGTGGGGTGGTCAGCATGGGGAGGTCAGGGAACATGCAGTGGCAATGAACGATAGTTTTCTGAAAAACATCACGGGGTGGTGCGCATTGTATGGGTGTGTGTTACATTACATTCACTAGTAGGAGTGAGAAAAACATCACGGGGTGGTGTGAATCGGAGGGTCTGAATTAGGATAGGCAGTGAGTGGCAATGTAGGATGGAGAAAAGCACTGCGGGGTGGTCAGCATGGGGAGGTCAGGGAACATGCAGTGGCAATGTAGGATAGGTTTCTGAAAAACTTCGTGGGGTGGTGTGCATTGTATGGGTGTGTGTCACATTACATTCACTAGTAGGAGTGAGAAAACCATCACGGGGTGGTGTGAATCGGAGGGTCGGAATTAGGATAGGCAGTAAGTGGCAATGTACGATGGAGAAAAGAACCGCGGGATGGTCAGCATGGGGAGGTCAGGGAACATGCAGTGGCAATGTAGGATAGGTTTCTGAAAAACTTCGCGGGGTGGTGCGCTTTGTATGGGTGTGTGTTACATTACATTCACTAGTAGGAGTGAGAAAAACATCACGGGGTGGTGTGAATCGGAGTGTCTGAATTAGGATAGGCAGTGAGTGGCAATGTAGGATGGAGAAAAGCACTGCGGGGTGGTCAGCATGGGGAGGTCAGGGAACATGCAGTGGCAATGTAGGATAGGTTTCTGAAAAACTTCGTGGAGTGTTGCGCATTGTATGGGTGTGTGTCACATTACATTCACTAGTAGGAGTGAGAAAATCATCACGGGGTGGTGTGAATCGGAGTGTCGGAATTAGGATAGGCAGTAAGTGGCAATGTACGATGGAGAAAAGAACCGCGGGGTGGTCAGCATGGGGAGGTCAGGGAACATGCAGTTGCAATGTAGGATAGGTTTCTGAAAAACTTCGCGGGGTGGTGCGCATTGTATGGGTGTGTGTTACATTACATTCACTATTAGGAGTGACAAAAACATCACGAGGTGGTGAGAATCGGAGGGTCTGAATTAGTATCGGCAGTGAGTGGCAATGTAGGATGGAGAAAAGCACCGCGGGGTGGTCAGCATGGGGAGGTCAGGGAACATGCAGTGGCTATGTAGGATAGGTTTCTGAAAAACATCAAGGGGTGGTGTGCATTTTATGGGTGTGTGTTACATTACATTCACTAGTAGGAGTGAGAAAAACATCACGGGGTGATTCGCATTGTATGGGTGTGTGTTACATTACATTCACTAGTAGGAGTGAGAAAATTATCACGGGGTTGTGTGAATCGGAGGGTCTGAATTAGGATAGGCAGTGAGTGGCAATGAAGCATGGAGAAAAGCACCGCGCGGTGGTCAGCATGGGGACGTCAGGGAACATGCAGTGGCAA
Source organism: Cavia porcellus (assembly GCF_034190915.1). Taxonomy (NCBI): domain Eukaryota; kingdom Metazoa; phylum Chordata; class Mammalia; order Rodentia; family Caviidae; genus Cavia; species Cavia porcellus. Next base: position 153,292,664 of record NW_026947485.1, on the reverse strand, counting down.
TGTAGGATAGGTTTCTGAAAAACATCGCGGGGTGGTGCACATTGTATGGGTGTGTGTTACATCACATTCACTAGTAGGAGTGAGTAAAACATCACGCGGTGGTAAGCATTGTATGGGTGTGTGTTACATTACATTCACTAGTAGGAGTGAGAAAAACATCACGGGGTGGTGCGCATTGTATGTGTGTGTGTTACATTACATTCATTAGTAGGAGTGACAAAAACATCACGGGGTGGTGTGAATCGGAGGGTCTGAATTAGGATAGGCAGTGAGTGGCAATGTAGGATGGAGAAAAGCACCGCGGTGTGGTCAGCATGGGGAGGTCAGGGAACATGCAGTGGCAATGAACAATAGTTTTCTGAAAAACATCATGGGGTGGTGCGCATTGTATGGGTGTGTGTTACATTACATTCACTAGTAGGAGTGAGAAAAACATCACGGGGTGGTGTGAATCGGAGGGTCTGAATTAGGATAGGCAGTGAGTGGCAATGTAGGATGGAGAAAAGCACCGCGGGGTGGTCAGCATGGGGAGGTCAGGGAACATGCAGTGGCAATGTAGGATAGGTTTCTGAAAAACATCGCGGGGTGGTGCGCATTGTATGGGTGTGTGTCACATTACATTCACTAGTAGGAGTGAGAAAAACATCACGGTGTGGTGTGAATCGGAGGGTCGGAATTAGGATAGGCAGTGAGTGGCAATGTAGGATGGAGAAAAGCACCGCGGGGTGGTCAGCATGGGGACGTCAGGGAACATGCAGTGGCAATGTAGGATAGGTTTCTGAAAAACATCGCGGGGTTGTGCGCATTGTATGGGTGTGTGTTACATTACATTCACTAGTAGGAGTGAGAAAAACATCACGGGGTGGTGCGCATTGTATGTGTGTGTGTTACATTACATTCATTAGTAGGAGTGACAAAAACATCACGAGGTGGTGAAAATCGGAGGGTCTGAATTAGTATCGGCAGTGAGTGGCAATGTAGGATGGAGAAAAGCACCGCGGGGTGGTCAGCATGGGGAGGTCAGGGAACATGCAGTGGCAATGAACGATAGTTTTCTGAAAAACATCACGGGGTGGTGCGCATTGTATGGGTGTGTGTTACATTACATTCACTAGTCGGAGTGAGAAAAACATCACGTGGTGGTTCGCATTGTTTGGGTGTGTTACATTACATTCACTAGTAGTAGTGAGAAAAACATCACGGGATGGAGTGAATCGGAGGGTCTGAATCAGGATAGGCAGTGAGTGGCAATGTAGAATGGAGAAAAGCACCGTGGGGTGGTCAGCATGGGGAGGTCAGGGAACATGCAGTGGCAATGAACGATAGTTTTCTGAAAAACATCACGGGGTGGTGCGCATTGTATGGGTGTGTGTTACATAACATTCACTAGTAGGAGTGAGAAAAACATCACGGGGTGGTGTGAATCGGAGGGTCTGAATTAGGATAGGCAGTGAGTGGCAATGTAGGATGGAGAAAAGCACTGCGGGGTGGTTTGCATGGGGAGGTCAGGGAACATGCAGTGGCAATGTAGGATAGGTTTCTGAAAAACTTCGTGGGGTGGTGCGCATTGTATGGGTGTGTGTCACATTACATTCACTAGTAGGAGTGAGAAAATCATCACGGGGTGGTGTGAAACGGAGGGTCGGAATTAGGATAGGCAGTAAGTGGCAATGTACGATGGAGAAAAGAACCGCGGGATGGTCAGCATGGGGAGGTCAGGGAACATGCAGTGGCAATGTAGGATAGGTTTCTGAAAAACTTCGCGGGGTGGTGCGCATTGTATGGGTGTGTGTTACATTACATTCACTAGTAGGAGTGAGAAAAACATCACGGGGTGGTGCGCATTGTATGTGTGTGTGTTACATTACATTCATTAGTAGGAGTGACAAAAACATCACGAGGTGGTGAGAATCTGAGGGTCTGAATTAGTATCGGCAGTGAGTGGCAATGTAGGATAGAGAAAAGCACCGCGGGGTGGTCAGCATGGGGAGGTCAGGGAACATGCAGTGGCAATGTAGGATAGGTTTCTGAAAAACTTCGTGGGGTGGTGCGCATTGTATGGGTGTGTGTCACATTACATTCACTAGTAGGAGTGAGAAAATCATCACGGGGTGGTGTGAATCGGAGGGTCGGAATTAGGATAGGCAGTAAGTGGCAATGTACGATGGAGAAAAGAACCGCGGGGTGGTCAGCATGGGGAGGTCAGGGAACATGCAGTGGCAATGTAGGATAGGTTTCTGAAAAACTTCGCGGGGTGGTGCGCATTGTATGGGTGTGTGTTACATTACATTCACTATTAGGAGTGACAAAAACATCACGAGGTGGTGAGAATCGGAGGGTCTGAAATAGTATCGGCAGTGAGTGGCTATGTAGGATGGAGAAAAGCACCGCGGGGTGGTCAGCATGGGGAGGTCAGGGAACATGCAGTGGCTATGTAGGATAGGTTTCTGAAAAACATCAAGGGGTGGTGCGCATTTTATGGGTGTGTGTTACATTACATTCACTAGTAGGAGTGAGAAAAACATCACGGGGTGATTCGCATTGTATCGGTGTGTGTTACATTACATTCACTAGTAGGAGTGAGAAAATTATCACGGGGTTGTGTGAATCGGAGGGTCTGAATTAGGATAGGCAGTGAGTGGCAATGAAGCATGGAGAAAAGCACCGCGCGGTGGTCAGCATGGGGACGTCAGGGAACATGCAGTGGCAATGTAGGATAGGTTTCTGAAAAACATCGCGGGGTGGTGCGCATTGTATGGGTGTGTGTTACATTACATTCACTAGTAGGAGTGAGAAAAACATCACGGGGTGGTGCGCATTGTATGTGTGTGTGTTACATTACATTCATTAGTAGGAGTGACAAAAACATCACGGGGTGGTGTGAATCGGAGGGTCTGAATTAGGATAGGCAGTGAGTGGCAATGTAGGATGGAGAAAAGCACCGCGGTGTGGTCAGCATGGGGAGGTCAGGGAACATGCAGTGGCAATGAACAATAGTTTTCTGAAAAACATCATGGGGTGGTGCGCATTGTATGGGTGTGTGTTACATTACATTCACTAGTAGGAGTGAGAAAAACATCACGGGGTGGTGTGAATCGGAGGGTCTGAATTAGGATAGGCAGTGAGTGGCAATGAAGGATGGAGAAAAGCACCGCGGGGTGGTCAGCATGGGGAGGTCAGGGAACATGCAGTGGCAATGTAGGATAGGTTTCTGAAAAACATCGCGGGGTGGTGCGCATTGTATGGGTGTGTGTTACATCACATTCACTAGTAGGAGTGAGTAAAACATCACGCGGTGGTAAGCATTGTATGGGTGTGTGTTACATTACATTCACTAGTAAGAGTGAGAAAAACATCACGGGGTGGTGTGAATCGGAGGGTCTGAATTAGGATAGGCAGTGAGTGGCAATGAAGCATGGAGAAAAGCACCGCGGGGTGGTCAGCATGGGGACGTCAGGGAACATGCAGTTGCAATGTAGGATAGGTTTCTGGAAAACATCGCGGGGTGGTGCGCATTGTATGGGTGTGTGTTACATTACATTCACTAGTAGGAGTGAGAAAAACATCACAGGGTTGTGTGAATCGGAGGGTCTGAATTAGGATAGGCAGTGAGTGGCAATGAAGCATGGAGAAAAGCACCGCGGGGTGGTCAGCATGGGGACGTCAGGGAACATGCAGTGGCAATGTAGGATAGGTTTCTGAAAAACATCACGGGGTGGTGCACATTGTATGGGTGTGTGTTACATAACATTCACTAGTAGGAGTGAGAAAAACATCACGGGGTGGTGTGAATCGGAGGGTCTGATTTAGGATAGGCAGTGAGTGGCAATGTCGGATGGAGAAAAGCACCACGGGGTGGTCAGCATGGGGAGGTCAGGGAACATGCAGTGGCAATGTAGGTTAGGTTTCTGAAAAACATCGCGGGGTGGTGCGCATTGTATGGGTGTGTGTTACATTACATTCACTAGTAGGAGTGAGAAAAATATCACGTTGTGGTGCGCATTGTAGGTGTGTGTTACATCAAATTCACTAGTAGGAGTGAGAAAAACATCACGGGGTGGAGTGAATCGGAGGGTCTGAATTAGGATAGGCAGTGAGTGGCAATGTAGAATGGAGAAAAGCACCGTGGGATGGTCAGCATGGGGAGGTCAGGGAACATGCAGTGGCAATGAACGATAGTTTTCTGAAAAACATCACGGGGTGGTGCGCATTGTATGGGTGTGTGTTACATTACATTCACTAGTAGGAGTGAGAAAAACATCACGGGGTGGTGTGAATCGGAGGGTCTGAATTAGGATAGGCAGTGAGTGGCAATGTAGGATGGAGAAAAGCACTGCGGGGTGGTCAGCATGGGGAGGTCAGGAAACATGCAGTGGCAATGTAGGATAGGTTTCTGAAAAACTTCGTGGGGTGGTGCGCATTGTATGGGTGTGTGTCACATTACATTCACTAGTAGGAGTGAGAAAACCATCACGGGGTGGTGTGAATCGGAGGGTCGGAATTAGGATAGGCAGTAAGTGGCAATGTACGATGGAGAAAAGAACCGCGGGATGGTCAGCATGGGGAGGTCAGGGAACATGCAGTGGCAATGTAGGATAGGTTTCTGAAAAACTTCGCGGGGTGGTGCGCATTGTATGGGTGTGTGTTACATTACATTCACTAGTAGGAGTGAGAAAAACATCACGGGGTGGTGTGAATCGGAGTGTCTGAATTAGGATAGGCAGTGAGTGGCAATGTAGGATGGAGAAAAGCACTGCGGGGTGGTCAGCATGGGGAGGTCAGGGAACATGCAGTGGCAATGTAGGATAGGTTTCTGAAAAACTTCGTGGGGTGTTGCGCATTGTATGGGTGTGTGTCACATTACATTCACTAGTAGGAGTGAGAAAATCATCACGGGGTGGTGTGAATCGGAGTGTCGGAATTAGGATAGGCAGTAAGTGGCAATGTACGATGGAGAAAAGAACCGCGGGGTGGTCAGCATGGGGAGGTCAGGGAACATGCAGTTGCAATGTAGGATAGGTTTCTGAAAAACTTCGCGGGGTGGTGCGCATTGTATGGGTGTGTGTTACATTACATTCAATATTAGGAGTGACAAAAACATCACGAGGTGGTGAGAATCGGAGGGTCTGAATTAGTATCGGCAGTGAGTGGCAATGTAGGATGGAGAAAAGCACCGCGGGGTGGTCAGCATGGGGAGGTCAGGGAACATGCAGTGGCTATGTAGGATAGGTTTCTGAAAAACATCAAGGGGTGGTGCGCATTTTATGGGTGTGTGTTACATTACATTCACTAGTAGGAGTGAGAAAAACATCACGGGGTGATTCGCATTGTATGGGTGTGTGTTACATTACATTCACTAGTAGGAGTGAGAAAATTATCACGGGGTTGTGTGAATCGAAGGGTCTGAATTAGGATAGGCAGTGAGTGGCAATGAAGCATGGAGAAAAGCACCGCGCGGTGGTCAGCATGGGGACGTCAGGGAACATGCAGTGGCAATGTAGGATAGGTTTCTGAAAAACATCGCGGGGTGGTGCACATTGTATGGGTGTGTGTTACATCACATTCACTAGTAGGAGTGAGTAAAACATCACGCGGTGGTAAGCATTGTATGGGTGTGTGTTACATTACATTCACTAGTAGGAGTGAGAAAAACATCACGGGGTGGTGTGAATCGGAGGGTCTGAATTAGGATAGGCAGTGAGTGGCAATGAAGCATGGAGAAAAGCACCGCGGGGTGGTCAGCATGGGGACGTCAGGGAACATGCAGTTGCAATGTAGGATAGTTTTCTCAAAAACATCGCGGGGTGGTGCGCATTGTATGGGTGTGTGTTACATTACATTCACTAGTAGGAGTGAGAAAAACATCTCGCGGTGGTGCGCATTTTATGGGTGTGTGTTACGTTACATTCACTAGTAGGAGTGAGAAAAACATCACGGGGTGGTGTGAATCGGAGGGTCTGAATTAGGAAAGGCAGTGAGTGGCAATGTAGGATGGAGAAAAACACCGCGGGGTGGTCAGCATGGGGAGGTTAGGGAACATGCAGTGGCAATGTAGGATAGGTTTATGAAAAATATCGCGTGGTGGTGCGCATTGTATGGGTGTGTGTTACATTACATTCACTAGTAGGAGTGAGAAAAACATCACAGGGTTGTGTGAATCGGAGGGTCTGAATTAGGATAGGCAGTTAGTGGCAATGAAGCATGGAGAAAAGCACCGCGGGGTGGTCAGCATGGGGACGTCAGGGAACATGCAGTGGCAATGTAGGATAGGTTTCTGAAAAACATCGCGGGGTGGTGCACATTGTATGGGTGTGTGTTACATAACATTCACTAGTAGGAGTGAGAAAAACATCACGGGGTGGTGTGAATCGGAGGGTCTGATTTAGGATAGGCAGTGAGTTGCAATGTCGGATGGAGAAAAGCACCACGGGGTGGTCAGCATGGGGAGGTCAGGGAACATGCAGTGGCAATGTAGGTTAGGTTTCTGAAAAACATCGCGGGGTGGTGCGCATTGTATGGGTGTGTGTTACATTACATTCACTAGTAGGAGTGAGAAAAATATCACGTTGTGGTGCGCATTGTAGGTGTGTGTTACATTACATTCACTAGTAGGAGTGAGAAAAACATCACGGGGTGGTGTGAAACGCAGGGCCTGAATTAGGATACGCAGTGAGTGGCAATGTAGGATGGAGAAAAGCACCGCGGTGTGGTCAGCATGGGGAGGACAGGGAACATGCAATGGCAATGTAGGATAGGTTTCTGAAAAACATCGCGGGGTGGTGCTCATTGTATGGGTGTGTGTTACATAACATTCACTAGTAGGAGTGAGAAAAACATCACGTGGTGGGGCGCATTGTATGGGTGTGTGTCACATTACATTCACTAGTAGGAGTGAGAAAAACATCACGGTGTGGTGTGAATCGGAGGGTCGGAATTAGGATAGGCAGTGAGTGGCAATGTAGGATGGAGAAAAGCACCGCGGGGTGGTCAGCATGGGGACGTCAGGGAACATGCAGTGGCAATGTAGGATAGGTTTCTGAAAAACATCGCGGGGTGGTGCGCAATGTATGGGTGTGTGTTACATTACATTCACTAGTAGGAGTGAGAAAAACATCACGGGGTGGTGTGCATTGTATGTGTGTGTGTTACATTACATTCATTAGTAGGAGTGACAAAAACATCACGGGGTGGTGTGAATCGTAGGGTCTGAATTAGGATAGGCAGTGAGTGGCAATGTAGGATGGAGAAAAGCACCGCGGTGTGGTCAGCATGGGGAGGTCAGGGAACATGCAGTGGCAATGAACAATAGTTTTCTGAAAAACATCATGGGGTGGTGCGCATTGTATGGGTGTGTGTTACATTACATTCACTAGTAGGAGTGAGAAAAACATCACGGGGTGGTGTGAATCGGAGGGTCTGAATTAGGATAGGCAGTGAGTGGCAATGTAGGATGGAGAAAAGCACTGCGGGGTGGTCAGCATGGGGAGGTCAGGGAACATGCAGTGGCAATGTAGGATAGGTTTCTGAAAAACATCGCGGGGTGGTGCGCATTGTATGGGTGTGTGTCACATTACATTCACTAGTAGGAGTGAGAAAAACATCACGGTGTGGTGTGAATCGGAGGGTCGGATTTAGGATAGGCAGTGAGTGGCCATGTAGGATGGAGAAAAGCACCGCGGGGTGGTCAGCATGGGGAGGTCAGGGAACATGCAGTGGCAATGTAGGATAGGTTTCTGAAAAACATCGCGGGGTTGTGCGCATTGTATGGGTGTGTGTTACATTACATTCACTAGTAGGAGTGAGAAAAACATCACGGGGTGGTGCGCATTGTATGTGTGTGTGTTACATTACATTCATTAGTAGGAGTGACAAAAACATCACGAGGTGGTGAAAATCGGAGGGTCTGAATTAGTATCGGCAGTGAGTGGCAATGTAGGATGGAGAAAAGCACCGCGGGGTGGTCAGCATGGGGAGGTCAGGGAACATGCAGGGGCAATGAACGATAGTTTTGTGAAAAACATCACGGGGTGGTGCGCATTGTATGGGTGTGTGTTACATTACATTCACTAGTCGGAGTGAGAAAAACATCACGTGGTGGTTCGCATTGTTTGGGTGTGTTACATTACATTCACTAGTAGGAGTGAGAAAAACATCACGGGGTGGAGTGAATCGGAGGGTCTGAATCAGGATAGGCAGTGAGTGGCAATGTAGAATGGAGAAAAGCACCGTGGGGAGGTCAGCATGGGGAGGTCAGGGAACATGCAGTGGCAATGAACGATAGTTTTCTGAAAAACATCACGGGGTGGTGCGCATTGTATGGGTGTGTGTTACATAACATTCACTAGTAGGAGTGAGAAAAACATCACGGGGTGGTGTGAATCGGAGGGTCTGAATTAGGATAGGCAGTGAGTGGCAATGTAGGATGGAGAAAAGCACTGCGGGGTGGTCAGCATGGGGAGGTCAGGGAACATGCAGTGGCAATGTAGGATAGGTTTCTGAAAAACTTCGTGGGGTGGTGCGCATTGTATGGGTGTGTGTCACATTACATTCACTAGTAGGAGTGAGAAAATCATCACGGGGTGGTGTGAAACGGAGGGTCGGAATTAGGATAGGCAGTAAGTGGCAATGTACGATGGAGAAAAGAACCGCGGGATGGTCAGCATGGGGAGGTCAGGGAACATGCATTGGCAATGTAGGATAGGTTTCTGAAAAACTTCGCGGGGTGGTGCGCATTGTATGGGTGTGTGTTACATTACATTCACTAGTAGGAGTGAGAAAAACATCACGGGTTGGTGTGAATCGGAGGGTCTGAATTAGGATAGGCAGTGAGTGGCAATGTAGGATGGAGAAAAGCACTGCGGGGTGGTCAGCATGGGGAGGTCAGGGAACATGCAGTGGCAATGTAGGATAGGTTTCTGAAAAACTTCGTGGGTTGGTGCGCATTGTATGGGTGTGTGTCACATTACATTCACTAGTAGGAGTGAGAAAATCATCACGGGGTGGTGTGAATCGGAGGGTCGGAATTAGGATAGGCAGTAAGTGGCAATGTACGATGGAGAAAACAACCGCGGGGTGGTCAGCATGGGGAGGTCAGGGAACATGCAGTGGCAATGTAGGATAGGTTTCTGAAAAACTTCGCGGGGTGGTGCGCATTGTATGGGTGTGTGTTACATTACATTCACTATTAGGAGTGACAAAAACATCACGAGGTGGTGAGAATCGGAGGGTTTGAAATAGTATCGGCAGTGAGTGGCAATGTAGGATGGAGAAAAGCACCGCGGGGTGGTCAGCATGGGGAGGTCAGGGAACATGCAGTGGCTATGTAGGATAGGTTTCTGAAAAACATCAAGGGGTGGTGCGCATTTTATGGGTGTGTGTTACATTACATTCACTAGTAGGAGTGAGAAAAACATCACGGGGTGATTCGCATTGTATGGGTGTGTGTTACATTACATTCACTAGTAGGAGTGAGAAAATTATCACGGGGTTGTGTGAATCGGAGGGTCTGAATTAGGATAGGCAGTGAGTGGCAATGAAGCATGGAGAAAAGCACCGCGCGGTGGTCAGCATGGGGACGTCAGGGAACATGCAGTGGCAATGTAGGATAGGTTTCTGGAAAACATCGCGGGGTGGTACGCATTGTATGGGTGTGTGTTACATTACATTCACTAGTAGGAGTGAGAAAAACATCTCGCGGTGGTGCGCATTTTATGGGTGTGTGTTACGTTACATTCACTAGTAGGAGTGAGAAAAACATCACGGGGTGGTGTGAATCGGAGGGTCTGAATTAGGATAGGCAGTGAGTGGCAATGTAGGATGGAGAAAAGCACCGCGGGGTGGTCAGCATGGGGAGGTCAGGGAACATGCAGTGGCAATGTAGGATAGGTTTATGAAAAATATCGCGTGGTGGTGCGCATTGTATGGGTGTGTGTTACATTACATTCACTAGTAGGAGTGAGAAAAACATCACGGGGTGGTGTGAATCGGAGGGTCGGAATTAGGATAGGCAGTGAGTGGCAATGTAGGATGGAGAAAAGCACCGCGGTGTGGTCAGCATGGGGAGGACAGGGAACATGCAATGGCAATGTAGGATAGGTTTCTGAAAAACATCGCGGGGTGGTGCGCATTGTATGGGTGTGTGTTACATAACATTCACTAGTAGGAGTGAGAAAAACATCACTTGGTGGGGCGCATTGTATGGGTGTGTGTTACATTACATTCACTTGTAGGAGTGAGAAAAACATCACGGGGTGGTGTGAATCGGAGGGTGTGAATTAGGATAGGCAGTGAGTTGCAATGTAGGATGTAGAAAAGCACCGCGGGGTGGTCAGCATGGGGATGTCAGGGAACATGCAGTGGCAATGTAGGATAGGTTTCTGAAAAATATCGCGGGGTGGTGCGCATTGTATTGGTGTGTGTTACGTTACATTCACCAGTAGGAGTGAGAAAAACATCACGGGGTGGTGTGAATCGGAGGGTCTGAATTAGGATAGGCAGTGAGTGGCAATGTAGGATGGAGAAAAGCACCGCGGGGTGGTCAGCATGGGGAGGTCAGGGAACATGCAGTGGCAATGAACAATAGTTTTCTGAAAAACATCACGGGGTGGTGCGCATTGTATGGGTGTGTGTCACATTACATTCACTAGTAGGAGTGAGAAAAACATCACGGTGTGGTGTGAATCGGAGGGTCGGAATTAGGATAGGCAGTGAGTGGCAATGTAGGATGGAGAAAAGCACCGCGGGGTGGTCAGTATGGGGACGTCAGGGAACATGCAGTGGCAATGTAGGATAGGTTTCTGAAAAACATCGCGGGGTGGTGCGCATTGTATGGGTGTGTGTTACATTACATTCACTAGTAGGAGTGAGAAAAACATCACGGGGTGGTGCGCATTGTATGTGTGTGTGTTACATTACATTCATTAGTAGGAGTGACAAAAACATCACGAGGTGGTGAGAATCTGAGGGTCTGAATTAGTATCGGCAGTGAGTGGCAATGTAGGATAGAGAAAAGCACCGCGGGGTGGTCAGCATGGGGAGGTCAGGGAACATGCAGTGGCAATGAACGATAGTTTTCTGAAAAACATCACGGGGTGGTGCGCATTGTATTGGTGTGTGTTACATTACATTCACTAGTCGGAGTGAGAAAAACATCACGTGGTGGTTCACATTGTATGGGTGTGTTACATTACATTCACTAGTAGGAGTGAGAAAAACATCACGGGGTGGAGTGAATCGGAGTGTCTGAATTAGGATAGGCAGTGAGTGGCAATGTAGAATGGAGAAAAGCACCATGGGGTGGTCAGCATGGGGAGGTCAGGGAACATGCAGTGGCAATGAACGATAGTTTTCTGAAAAACATCACGGGGTGGTGCGCATTGTATGGGTGTGTGTTACATTACATTCACTAGTAGGAGTGAGAAAAACATCACGGGGTGGTGTGAATCGGAGGGTCTGAATAAGGATAGGCAGTGAGTGGCAATGTAGGATGGAGAAAAGCACTGCGGGGTGGTCTGCATGGGGAGGTCAGGGAACATGCAGTGGCAATGTAGGATAGGTTTCTGAAAAACTTCGTGGGGTGGTGCGCATTGTATGGGTGTGTGTCACATTACATTCACTAGTAGGAGTGAGAAAATCATCACGGGGTGGTGTGAATCAGAGGGTCGGAATTAGGATAGGCAGTAAGTGGCAATGTACGATGGAGAAAAGAACCGCAGTTGGTCAGCATGGGGAGGTCAGGGAACATGCAGTGGCAATGTAGGATAGGTTTCTGAAAAATTTCGCGGGGTTGTGCGCATTGTATGTGTGTGTTACATTACATGCACTAGTAGGAGTGAGAAAAACATCACGGGGTGGTGTGAATCGGAGGGTCTGAATTAGGATAGGCAGTGAGTGGCAATGTAGGATGGAGAAAAGCACTGCGGGGTGGTCAGCATGGCGAGGTCAGGGAACATGCATTGGCAATGTAGGATAGGTTTCTGAAAAACTTCGTGGGGTGGTGTGCATTGTATGGGTGTGTGTCACATTACATTCACTAGTAGGAGTGAGAAAATCATCACGGGGTGGTGTGAATCGGAGGGTCGGAATTAGGATAGGCAGTAAGTGGCAATGTACGATGGAGAAAAGAACCGCGGAGTGGTCAGCATGGGGAGGTCAGGGAACATGCAGTGGCAATGTAGGATAGGTTTCTGAAAAACTTCGCGGGGTGGTGCACATTGTATGGGTGTGTGTTACATCACATTCACTAGTAGGAGTGACAAAAACATCACGAGGTGGTGAGAATCGGAGGGTCTGAATTAGTATCGGCAGTGAGTGGCAATGTAGGATGGAGAAAATCACCGCGGGGTGGTCAGCATGGGGAGGTCAGGGAACATGCAGTGGCTATGTAGGATAGGTTTCTGAAAAACATCAAGGGGTGGTGCGCATTTTATGGGTGTGTGTTACATTACATTCACTAGTAGGAGTGAGAAAAACATCACGGGGTGATTCGCATTGTATGGGTGTGTGTTACATTACATTCACTAGTAGGAGTGAGAAAATTATCACGGGGTTGTGTGAATCGGAGGGTCTGATTTAGGATAGGCAGTGAGTGGCAATGAAGCATGGAGAAAAGCACCGCGCGGTGGTCAGCATGGGGACGTCAGGGAACATACAGTGGCAATGTAGGATAGGTTTCTGAAAAACATCGCGGGGTGGTGCACATTGTATGGGTGTGTGTTACATCACATTCACTAGTAGGAGTGAGGAAAACATCACGCGGTGGTAAGCATTGTATGGGTGTGTGTTACATTACATTCACTAGTAGGAGTGAGAAAAACATCACGGGGTGGTGTGAATCGCAGGGTCAGAATTAGGATAGGCAGTGAGTGGCAATGTAGGATGGAGAAAAGCACCGCGGGCTGGTCAGAATGGGGAGGTCATGGAACATGCAGTGGCAATGTAGGATAGGTTTCTGAAAAACATCGCGGGGTGGTGCGCATTGTATGGGTGTGTGTTACATTACATTCACTAGTAGGAGTGAGAAAAACATCTCGCGGTGGTTCGCATTTTATGGGTGTGTGTTACGTTACATTCACTAGTAGGAGTGAGAAAAACATCACGGGGTGGTGTGAATCGGAGGGTCTGAATTAGGATAGGCAGTGAGTGGCAATGTAGGATGGAGAAAAGCACCGCGGGGTGGTCAGCATGGGGAGGTCAGGGAACATGCAGTGGCAATGTAGGATAGGTTTATGAAAAATATCGCGTGGTGGTGAGCATTGTATGGGTGTGTGTTACATTAAATTCACTAGTAGGAGTGAGAAAAACATCACAGGGTTGTGTGAATCGGAGGGTCTGAATTAGGATAGGCAGTGAGTGGCAATGAAGCATGGAGAAAAGCACCGCGGGGTGGTCAGCATGGGGACGTCAGGGAACATGCAGTGGCAATGTAGGATAGGTTTCTGAAAAACATTGCGGGGCGGTGCACATTGTATGGGTGTGTGTTACATAACATTCACTAGTAGGAGTGAGAAAAACATCACGGGGTGGTGTGAATCGGCGGGTCTGATTTAGGATAGGCAGTGAGTGGCAATGTCGGATGGAGAAAAGCACCACGAGGTGGTCAGCATGGGGAGGTCAGGGAACATGCAGTGGCAATGTAGGTTAGGTTTCTGAAAAACATCGCGGGGTGGTGCGCATTGTATGGGTGTGTGTTACATTACATTCACTAGTAGGAGTGAGAAAAATATCACGGGGTGGTGCGCATTGTAGGTGTGTGTTACATTACATTCACTAGTAGGAGTGAGAAAAACATCACGGGGTGGTTTGAATCGCAGGGCCTGAATTAGGATAGGCAGTGAGTGGCAATGTAGGATGGAGAAAAGCACCGCGGTGTGGTCAGCATTGGGAGGACAGGGAACATGCAATGGCAATGTAGGATAGGTTTCTGAAAAACATCGCGGGGTGGTGCGCATTGTATGGGTGTGTGTTACACAACATTCACTAGTAGGAGTGAGAAAAACATCACGTGGTGGGGCGCATTGTATCGGTGTGTGTTACATTACATTCACTTGTAGGAGTGAGAAAAACATCACGCGGTGGTGCGCATTGTATGGGTGGGTGTTACATTACATTAACTAGTAGGAGTGAGAAAAACATCACGGGGTGGTGTGAATCGGAGGGTCTGAATTAGGATAGGCAGTGAGTGGCAAAGTAGGATGGAGAAAAGCACCGCGGGGTGGTCAGCATGGGGAGGTCAGGGAACATGCAGTGGCAATGTAGGATAGGTTTATGAAAAATATCGCGGGGTGGTGCGCATTGTATGGGTGTGTGTTACATTACATTCACTAGTAGGAGTGAGAAAAACATCACAGGGTTGTGTGAATCCGAGGGTCTGAATTAGGATAGGCAGTGAATGGCAATGAAGCATGGAGAAAAGCACCGCGGGGTGGTCAGCATGGGGACGTCAGGGAACATGCAGTGGCAATGTAGGATAGGTTTCTGAAAAACATCGCGGGGTGGTGCCCATTGTATGGGTGTGTGTTACATAACATTCACTAGTAGGAGTGAGAAAATTATCACGGGGTGGTGTGAATCGGAGGGACTGATTTAGGATAGGCAGTGAGTGGCAATGTCGGATGGAGAAAAGCACCGCGGGGTGGTCAGCATGGGGAGGTCAGGGAACATGCATTGGCAATGTAGCATAGGTTTCTGAAAAACATCGCGGGGTGGTGCGCATTGTATGGTTGTGTGTTACATTACATTCACTAGTAGGAGTGAGAAAAACATCACGGCGTGGTGCGCATTGTATGGGTGTGTGTTACATTACATTCACTAGTAGGAGTGAGAAAATTATCACGGGGTTGTGTGAATCGGAGTGTCTGAATTAGGATAGGCAGTGAGTGGCAATGAAGCATGGAGAAAAGCACCGCGCGGTGGTCAGCATGGGGACGTCAGGGAACATGCAGTGGCAATGTAGGATAGGTTTCTGAAAAACATCGCGGGGTGGTGCAAATTGTATGGGTGTGTTTTACATCACATTCACTAGTAGGAGTGAGAAAAACATCACGGGGTGGTGTGAATCGGAGGGTCTGATTTAGGATAGGCAGTGAGTGGCAATGTAGGATGGAGAAAAGCACCGCGGGGTGGTCAGCATGGGGAGGTCAGGGAACATGCAGTGGCAATGTAGGATAGGTTTATGAAAAATATCGCGTGGTGGTGCGCATTGTATGGGTGTGTGTTACATTATATTCACTAGTAGGAGTGAGAAAAACATCACAGGGTTGTGTGAATCGGAGGGTCTGAATTAGGATAGGCAGTGAGTGGCAATGAAGCATGGAGAAAAGCACCGCGGGGTGGTCAGCATGGGGACGTCAGGGAACATGCAGTGGCAATGTAGGATAGGTTTCTGAAAAACATCGCGGGGTGGTGCACATTGTATGGGTGTGTGTTACATTACATTCACTAGTAGGAGTGAGGAAAACATCACGCGGTGGTAAGCATTGTATGGGTGTGTGTTACATTACATTCACTAGTAGGAGTGAGAAAAACATCACGGGGTGGTGTGAATCGCAGGGTCAGAATTAGGATAGGCAGTGAGTGGCAATGTAGGATGGAGAAAAGCACCGCGGGCTGGTCAGAATGGGGAGGTCATGGAACATGCAGTGGCAATGTAGGATAGGTTTCTGAAAAACATCGCGGGGTGGTGCGCATTGTATGGGTGTGTGTTACATTACATTCACTAGTAGGAGTGAGAAAAACATCTCGCGGTGGTGCGCATTTTATGGGTGTGTGTTACGTTACATTCACTAGTAGGAGTGAGAAAAACATCACGGGGTGGTGTGAATCGGAGGGTCTGAATTAGGATAGGCAGTGAGTGGCAATGTAGGATGGAGAAAAGCACCGCGGGGTGGTCAGCATGGGGAGGTCAGGGAACATGCAGTGGCAATGTAGGATAGGTTTATGAAAAATATCGCGTGGTGGTGCGCATTGTATGGGTGTGTGTTACATTATATTCACTAGTAGGAGTGAGAAAAACATCACAGGGTTGTGTGAATCGGAGGGTCTGAATTAGGATAGGCAGTGAGTGGCAATGAAGCATGGAGAAAAGCACCGCGGGGTGGTCAGCATGGGGACGTCAGGGAACATGCAGTGGCAATGTAGGATAGGTTTCTGAAAAACATCGCGGGGTGGTGCACATTGTATGGGTGTGTGTTACATAACATTCACTAGTAGGAGTGAGAAAAACATCACGGGGTGGTGTGAATCGGAGGGTCTGATTTAGCATAGGCAGTGAGTGGCAATGTCGGATGGAGAAAAGCACCACGGGGTGGTCAGCATGGGGACGTCAGGGAACATGCAGTGGCAATGTAGGATAGGTTTCTGAAAAACATCGCGGGGTGGTGCGCATTGTATGGGTGGGTGTTACATTACATTCACTAGTAGGAGTGAGAAAAATATCACGGGGTGGTGCGCATTGTAGGTGTGTGTTACATTACATTCACTAGTAGGAGTGAGAAAAACATCACGGGGTGGTGTGAATCGCAAGGCCTGAATTAGAATAGGCAGTGAGTGGCAATGTAGGATGGAGAAAAGCACCGTGGTGTGGTCAGCATGGGGAGGACAGGGAACATGCAATGGCAATGTAGGATAGCTTTCTGAAAAACATCGCGGGGTGGTGCGCATTGTATGGGTGTGTGTTACATAACATTCACTAGTAGGAGTGAGAAAAACATCACGTGGTGGGGCGCATTTTATGGGTGTGTGTTACATTACATTCACTTGTAGGAGTGAGAAAAACATCACGGGGTGGTGTGAATCGGAGGGTCTAAATTTGGATAGGCAGTGAGTTGCAATGTAGGATGTAGAAAAGCACCGCGGGGTGGTCAGCATGGGGATGTCAGGGAACATGCAGTGGCAATGTAGGATAGGTTTCTGAAAAATATCGCGGGGTGGTGCGCATTGTATTGGTGTGTGTTACGTTACATTCACTAGTAGGAGTGAGAAAAACATCACGGGGTGGTGTGAATCGGAGGGTCTGAATTAGGATAGGCAGTGCGTGGCAATGTAGGATGGAGAAAAGCACCGCGGGGTGGTCAGCATGGGGAGGTCAGGGAAGATGCAGTGGCAATGAACAATAGTTTTCTGAAAAACATCATGGGGTGGTGCGCATTGTATGGGTGTGTGTTACATTACATTCACTAGTAGGAGTGAGAAAAACATCACGGGGTGGTGTGAATCGGAGGGTCTGAATTAGGATAGGCAGTGAGTGGCAATGTAGGATGGAGAAAAGCACCGCGGTGTGGTCAGCATGGGGAGGTCAGGGAACATGCAGTGGCAATGTAGGATAGGTTTCTGAAAAACATCGCGGGGTGGTGCGCATTGTATGGGTGTGTGTCACATTACATTCACTAGTAGGAGTGAGAAAAACATCACGGTGTGGTGTGAATCGGAGGGTCGGAATTAGGATAGGCAGTGAGTGGCAATGTAGGATGGAGAAAAGCACCGCGGGGTGGTCAGCATGGGGACGTCAGGGAACATGCAGTGGCAATGTAGGATAGGTTTCTGAAAAACATCGCGGGTTGGTGCGCATTGTATGGGTGTGTGTTACATTACATTCGCTAGTAGGAGTGAGAAAAACATCACGGGGTGGTGCGCATTGTATGTGTGTGTGTTACATTACATTCATTAGTAGGAGTGACAAAAACATCACGAGGTGGTGAGAATCGGAGGGTCTGAATTAGTATCGGCAGTGAGTGGCAATGTAGGATGGAGAAAAGCACCGCGGGGTGGTCAGCATGTGTAGGTCAGGGAACATGCAGTGGCAATGAACGATAGTTTTCTGAAATACATCACGGGGTGGTGCGCATTGTATGGGTGTGTGTTACATTACATTCACTAGTCGGAGTGAGAAAAACATCACGTGGTGGTTCGCATTGTTTGGGTGTGTTACATTACATTCACTAGTAGGAGTGAGAAAAACATCACGGGGTGCAGTGAATCGGAGGGTCTGAATTAGGATAGGCAGTGAGTGGCAATGTAGAATGGAGAAAAGCACCGTGGGGTGGTCAGCATGGGGAGGTCAGGGAACATGCAGTGGCAATGAACGATAGTTTTCTGAAAAACATCACGGGGTGGTGCGCATTGTATGGGTGTGTGTTACATTACATTCACTAGTAGGAGTGAGAAAATTATCACGGGGTTGTGTGAATCGGAGTGTCTGAATTAGGATAGGCAGTGAGTGGCAATGAAGCATGGAGAAAAGCACCGCGCGGTGGTCAGCATGGGGACGTCAGGGAACATGCAGTGGCAATGTAGGATAGGTTTCTGAAAAACATCGCGGGGTGGTGCAAATTGTATGGGTGTGTTTTACATCACATTCACTAGTAGGAGTGAGGAAAACATCACGCGGTGGTAAGCATTGTATGGGTGTGTGTTACATTACATTCACTAGTAGGAGTGAGAAAAACATCACGGGGTGGTGTGAATCGCAGGGTCAGAATTAGGATAGGCAGTGAGTGGCAATGTAGGATGGAGAAAAGCACCGCGGGCTGGTCAGAATGGGGAGGTCATGGAACATGCAGTGGCAATGTAGGATAGGTTTCTGAAAAACATCGCGGGGTGGTGCGCATTGTATGGGTGTGTGTTACATTACATTCACTAGTAGGAGTGAGAAAAACATCTCGCGGTGGTGCGCATTTTATGGGTGTGTGTTACGTTACATTCACTAGTAGGAGTGAGAAAAACATCACGGGGTGGTGTGAATCGGAGGGTCTGAATTAGGATAGGCAGTGAGTGGCAATGTAGGATGGAGAAAAGCACCGCGGGGTGGTCAGCATGGGGAGGTCAGGGAACATGCAGTGGCAATGTAGGATAGGTTTATGAAAAATATCGCGTGGTGGTGCGCATTGTATGGGTGTGTGTTACATTATATTCACTAGTAGGAGTGAGAAAAACATCACAGGGTTGTGTGAATCGGAGGGTCTGAATTAGGATAGGCAGTGAGTGGCAATGAAGCATGGAGAAAAGCACCGCGGGGTGGTCAGCATGGGGACGTCAGGGAACATGCAGTGGCAATGTAGGATAGGTTTCTGAAAAACATCGCGGGGTGGTGCACATTGTATGGGTGTGTGTTACATAACATTCACTAGTAGGAGTGAGAAAAACATCACGGGGTGGTGTGAATCGGAGGGTCTGATTTAGCATAGGCAGTGAGTGGCAATGTCGGATGGAGAAAAGCACCACGGGGTGGTCAGCATGGGGACGTCAGGGAACATGCAGTGGCAATGTAGGATAGGTTTCTGAAAAACATCGCGGGGTGGTGCGCATTGTATGGGTGGGTGTTACATTACATTCACTAGTAGGAGTGAGAAAAATATCACGGGGTGGTGCGCATTGTAGGTGTGTGTTACATTACATTCACTAGTAGGAGTGAGAAAAACATCACGGGGTGGTGTGAATCGCAAGGCCTGAATTAGAATAGGCAGTGAGTGGCAATGTAGGATGGAGAAAAGCACCGTGGTGTGGTCAGCATGGGGAGGACAGGGAACATGCAATGGCAATGTAGGATAGCTTTCTGAAAAACATCGCGGGGTGGTGCGCATTGTATGGGTGTGTGTTACATAACATTCACTAGTAGGAGTGAGAAAAACATCACGTGGTGGGGCGCATTTTATGGGTGTGTGTTACATTACATTCACTTGTAGGAGTGAGAAAAACATCACGGGGTGGTGTGAATCGGAGGGTCTAAATTTGGATAGGCAGTGAGTTGCAATGTAGGATGTAGAAAAGCACCGCGGGGTGGTCAGCATGGGGATGTCAGGGAACATGCAGTGGCAATGTAGGATAGGTTTCTGAAAAATATCGCGGGGTGGTGCGCATTGTATTGGTGTGTGTTACGTTACATTCACTAGTAGGAGTGAGAAAAACATCACGGGGTGGTGTGAATCGGAGGGTCTGAATTAGGATAGGCAGTGCGTGGCAATGTAGGATGGAGAAAAGCACCGCGGGGTGGTCAGCATGGGGAGGTCAGGGAAGATGCAGTGGCAATGAACAATAGTTTTCTGAAAAACATCATGGGGTGGTGCGCATTGTATGGGTGTGTGTTACATTACATTCACTAGTAGGAGTGAGAAAAACATCACGGGGTGGTGTGAATCGGAGGGTCTGAATTAGGATAGGCAGTGAGTGGCAATGTAGGATGGAGAAAAGCACCGCGGGGTGGTCAGCATGGGGAGGTCAGGGAACATGCAGTGGCAATGTAGGATAGGTTTCTGAAAAACATCGCGGGGTGGTGCGCATTGTATGGGTGTGTGTCACATTACATTCACTAGTAGGAGTGAGAAAAACATCACGGTGTGGTGTGAATCGGAGGGTCGGAATTAGGATAGGCAGTGAGTGGCAATGTAGGATGGAGAAAAGCACCGCGGGGTGGTCAGCATGGGGACGTCAGGGAACATGCAGTGGCAATGTAGGATAGGTTTCTGAAAAACATCGCGGGTTGGTGCGCATTGTATGGGTGTGTGTTACATTACATTCGCTAGTAGGAGTGAGAAAAACATCACGGGGTGGTGCGCATTGTATGTGTGTGTGTTACATTACATTCATTAGTAGGAGTGACAAAAACATCACGAGGTGGTGAGAATCGGAGGGTCTGAATTAGTATCGGCAGTGAGTGGCAATGTAGGATGGAGAAAAGCACCGCGGGGTGGTCAGCATGTGTAGGTCAGGGAACATGCAGTGGCAATGAACGATAGTTTTCTGAAATACATCACGGGGTGGTGCGCATTGTATGGGTGTGTGTTACATTACATTCACTAGTCGGAGTGAGAAAAACATCACGTGGTGGTTCGCATTGTTTGGGTGTGTTACATTACATTCACTAGTAGGAGTGAGAAAAACATCACGGGGTGCAGTGAATCGGAGGGTCTGAATTAGGATAGGCAGTGAGTGGCAATGTAGAATGGAGAAAAGCACCGTGGGGTGGTCAGCATGGGGAGGTCAGGGAACATGCAGTGGCAATGAACGATAGTTTTCTGAAAAACATCACGGGGTGGTGCGCATTGTATGGGTGTGTGTTACATTACATTCACTAGTAGGAGTGAGAAAAACATCACGGGGTGGTGTGAATCAGAGGGTCTGAATTAGGATAGGCAGTGAGTGGCAATGTAGGATGGAGAAAAGCACTGCGGGGTGGTCAGCATGGGGAGGTCAGGGAACATGCAGTGGCAATGTAGGATAGGTTTCTGAAAAACTTCGTGGGGTGGTGCGCATTGTATGGGTGTGTGTCACATTACATTCACTAGTAGGAGTGAGAAAATCATCACGGGGTGGTGTGAATCGGAGGGTCGGAATTAGGATAGGCAGTAAGTGGCAATGTACGATGGAGAAAAGAACCGCGGGATGGTCAGCATGGGGAGGTCAGGGAACATACAGTGGCAATGTAGGATAGGTTTCTGAAAAACTTCGCGGGGTGGTGCGCATTGTATGGGTGTGTGTTACATTACATTCACTAGTAGGAGTGAGAAAAACATCACGGGGTGGTGTGAATCGGAGGGTCTGAATTAGGATAGGCAGTGAGTGGCAATGTAGGATGGAGAAAAGCACTGCGGGGTGGTCAGCATGGGGAGGTCAGGGAACATGCAGTGGCAATGTAGGATAGGTTTCTGAAAAACTTCGTGGGGTGGTGCGCATTGTATGGGTGTGTGTCACATTACATTCACTAGTAGGAGTGAGAAAATCATCACGGGGTGGTGTGAATCGGAGGGTCGGAATTAGGATAGGCCGTAAGTGGCAATGTACGATGGAGAAAAGAACCGCGGGGTGGTCAGCATGGGGAGGTCAGGGAACATGCAGTGGCAATGTAGGATAGGTTTCTGAAAAACTTCGCGGGGTGGTGCGCATTGTATGGGTGTGTGTTAGATTACATTCACTATTAGGAGAGACAAAAACATCACGAGGTGGTGAGAATCGGAGGGTCTGAATTAGTATCGGCAGTGAGTGGCAATGTAGGATGGAGAAAAGCACCGCGGGGTGGTCAGCATGGGGAGGTCAGGGAACATGCAGTGGGTATGTAGGATAGGTTTCTGAAAAACATCAAGGGGTGGTGCGCATTTTATGGGTGTGTGTTACATTACATTCACTAGTAGGAGTGAGAAAAACATCACGGGGTGATTCGCATTGTATGGGTGTGTGTTACATTACATTCACTAGTAGGAGTGAGAAAATTATCACGGGGTTGTGTGAATCGGAGGGTCTTAATTAGGATAGGCAGTGAGTGGCAATGAAGCATGGAGAAAAGCACCGCGCGGTGGTCAGCATGGGGACGTCAGGGAACATGCAGTGGCAATGTAGGATAGGTTTCTGAAAAACATCGCTGGGTGGTGCACATTGTATGGGTGTGTGTTACATCACATTCACTAGTAGAAGTGAGTAAAACATCACGCGGTGGTAAGCATTGTATGGGTGTGTGTTACATTACATTCACTAGTAGGAGTGAGAAAAACATCACGGGGTGGTGTGAATCGGAGGGTCTGAATTAGGATAGGCAGTGAGTGGCAATGAAGCATGGAGAAAAGCACCGCGGGGTGGTCAGCATGGGGACGTCAGGGAACATGCAGTTGCAATGTAGGATAGGTTTCTCAAAAACATCGCGGGGTGGTGCGCATTGTATGGGTGTGTGTTACATTACATTCACTAGTAGGAGTGAGAAAAACATCTCGCGGTGGTGCGCATTTTATGGGTGTGTGTTACGTTACATTCACTAGTAGGAGTGAGAAAAACATCACGGGGTGGTGTGAATCGGAGGGTCTGAATTAGGATAGGCAGTGAGTGGCAATGTAGGATGGAGAAAAGCACCGCGGGGTGGTCAGCATGGGGAGGTCAGGGAATATGCAGTGGCAATGTAGGATAGGTTTATGAAAAATATCGCGTGGTGGTGCGCATTGTATGGGTGTGTGTTACATTACATTCACTAGTAGGAGTGAGAAAAACATCACAGGGTTGTGTGAATCGGAGGGTCTGAATAAGGATAGGCAGTGAGTGGCAATGAAGCATGGAGAAAAGCACCGCGGGGTGGTCAGCATGGGGACGTCAGGGAACATGCAGTGGCAATGTAGGATAGGTTTCTGAAAAACATCGCGGGGTGGTGCACATTGTATGGGTGTGTGTTACATAACATTCACTAGTAGGAGTGAGAAAAACATCACGGGGTGGTGTGAATCGGAGGGTCTGATTTAGGATAGGCAGTGAGTGGCAATGTCGGATGGAGAAAAGTACCACGGGGTGGTCAGCATGGGGAGGTCAGGGAACATGCAGTGGCAATGTAGGTTAGGTTTCTGAAAAACATCGCGGGGTGGTGCGCATTGTATGGGTGTGTGTTACATTACATTCACTAGTAGGAGTGAGAAAAATATCACGTTGTGGTGCGCATTGTAGTTGTGTGTTACATTACATTCACTAGTAGGAGTGAGAAAAACATCACGGGGTGGTGTGAAACGCAGGGCCTGAATAAGGATTGGCAGTGAGTGGCAATGTAGGATGGAGAAAAGCACCGCGGTGTGGTCAGCATGGGGAGGACAGGGAACATGCAATGGCAATGTAGGATAGGTTTCTGAAAAACATCGCGGGGTTGTGCGCATTGTATGGGTGTGTGGTACATAACATTCACTAGTAGGAGTGAGAAAAACATCACGTTGTGGGGCGCATTATATGGGTGTGTGTTACATTACATTCACTTGTAGGAGTGAGAAAAACTTCACGGGGTGGTGTGAATCGGAGGGTGTGAATTAGGATAGGCAGTGAGTTGCAATGTAGGATGTAGAAAAGCACTGCGGGGTGGTCAGCATGGGGATGTCAGGGAACATGCAGTGGCAATGTAGGATAGGTTTCTGAAAAATATCGCGGGGTGGTGCGCATTGTATTGGTGTGTGTTACGTTACATTCACTAGTAGGAGTGAGAAAAACATCACGGGGTGGTGTGAATCGGAGGGTCTGAATTAGGATAGGCAGTGAGTGGCAATGTAGGATGGAGAAAAGCACCGCGGTGTGGTCAGCATGGGGAGGTCAGGGAACATGCAGTGGCAATGAACAATAGTTTTCTGAAAAACATCATGGGGTGGTGCGCATTGTATGGGTGTGTGTTACATTACATTCACTAGTAGGAGTGAGAAAAACATCACGGGGTGGTGTGAATCGGAGGGTCTGAATTAGGATAGGCAGTGAGTGGCAATGTAGGATGGAGAAAAGCACCGCGGGGTGGTCAGCATGGGGAGGTCAGGGAACATGCAGTGGCAATGTAGGATAGGTTTCTGAAAAACATCGCGGGGTGGTGCGCATTGTATGGGTGTGTGTCACATTACATTCACTAGTAGGAGTGAGAAAAACATCACGGGGTGGTGCGCATTGTATGTGTGTGTGTTACATTACATTCATTAGTAGGAGTGACAAAAACATCACGAGGTGGTGAGAATCGGAGGGTCTGTATTAGTATCGGCAGTGAGTGGCAATGTAGGATGGAGAAAAGCACCGCGGGGTGGTCAGCATGGGGAGGTCAGGAAACATGCAGTGGCAATGAACGATAGTTTTCTGAAAAACATCACGGGGTGGTGCGCATTGTATGGGTGTGTGTTACATTACATTCACTAGTCGGATTGAGAAAAACATCACGTGGTGGTTCGCATTGTTTGGGTGTGTTACATTACATTCACTAGTAGGAGTGAGAAAAACATCACGGGGTGGAGTGAATCGGAGGGTCTGAATCAGGATAGGCAGTGAGTGGCAATGTAGAATGGAGAAAAGCACCGTGGGGTGGTCAGCATGGGGAGGTCAGGGAACATGCAGTGGCAATGAACGATAGTTTTCTGAAAAACATCACGGGGTGGTGCGCATTGTATGGGTGTGTGTTACATAACATTCACTAGTAGGAGTGAGAAAAACATCACGGGGTGGTGTGAATCGGAGGGTCTGAATTAGGATAGGCAGTGAGTGGCAATGTAGGATGGAGAAAAGCACTGCGGTTTGGTCAGCATGGGGAGGTCAGGGAACATGCAGTGGCAATGTAGGATAGGTTTCTGAAAAACTTCGTGGGGTGGTGCGCATTGTATGGGTGTGTGTCACATTACATTCACTAGTAGGAGTGAGAAAATCATCACGGGGTGGTGTGAATCGGAGGGTCGGAATTAGGATAGGCAGTAAGTGGCAATGTACGATGGAGAAAAGAACCGCGGGATGGTCAGCATGGGGAGGTCAGGGAACATGCAGTGGCAATGTAGGATAGGTTTCTGAAAAACTTCGCGGGGTGGTGCGCATTGTATGGGTGTGTGTTACATTACATTCACTAGTAGGAGTGAGAAAAACATCACGGGTTGGTGTGAATCGGAGGGTCTGAATTAGGATAGGCAGTGAGTGGGAATGTAGGATGGAGAAAAGCACCGCAGGGTGGTCAGCATGGGGAGGTCAGGGAACATGCAGTGGCAATGTAGGATAGGTTTCTGAAAAACTTCGTGGGGTGGTGCGCATTGTATGGGTGTGTGTCACATTACATTCACTAGTAGGAGTGAGAAAATCATCACGGGGTGGTGTGAATCGGAGGGTCTGAATTAGGATAGGCAGTGAGTGGCAATGTAGGATGGAGAAAAGCACCGCGGGGTGGTCAGCATGGGGAGGTCAGGGAACATGCAGTGGCAATGTAGGATAGGTTTATGAAAAACAACAAGGGGTGGTGCGCATTTTATGGGTGTGTGTTACATTACATTCACTAGTAGGAGTGAGAAAAACATCACGGGGTGATTCGCATTGTATGGGTGTGTGTTACATTACATTCACTAGTAGGAGTGAGAAAATTATCACGGGGTTGTGTGAATCGGAGGGTCTGAATTAGGATAGGCAGTGAGTGGCAATGAAGCATGGAGAAAAGCACCGCGCGGTGGTCAGCATGGGGACGTCAGGGAACATGCAGTGGCAATGTAGGATAGGTTTCTGAAAAACATCGCGGGGTGGTGCACATTGTATGGGTGTGTGTTACATCACATTCACTAGTAGGAGTGAGTAAAACATGACGCGGTGGTAAGCATTGTATGGGTGTGTGTTACATTACATTCACTAGTAGGAGTGAGAAAAACATCACGGGGTGGTGTGAATCGGAGGGTCTGAATTAGGATAGGCAGTGAGTGGCAATGTAGGATGGAGAAAAGCACCGCGGGGTGGTCAGCATGGGGAGGTCAGGGAACATGCAGTGGCAATGTAGGATAGGTTTATGAAAAATATCGCGTGGTGGTGCGCATTGTATGGGTGTGTGTTACATTACATTCACTAGTAGGAGTGAGAAAAACATCACAGGGTTGTGTGAATCGGAGGGTCTGAATTAAGATAGGCAGTGAGTGGCAATGAAGCATGGAGAAAAGCACCGCGGGGTGGTCAGCATGGGGACGTCAGGGAACATGCAGTGGCAATGTAGGATAGGTTTCTGAAAAACATCACGGGGTGGTGCACATTGTATGGGTGTGTGTTACATAACATTCACTAGTAGGAGTGAGAAAAACATCACGGGGTGGTGTGAATCGGAGGGTCTGATTTAGGATAGGCAGTGAGTGGCAATGTCGGATGGAGAAAAGAACCACGGGGTGGTCAGCATGGGGAGGTCAGGGAACATGCAGTGGCAATGTAGGTTAGGTTTCTGAAAAACATCGCGGGGTGGTGCGCATTGTATGGGTGTGTGTTACATTACATTCACTAGTAGGAGTGAGAAAAATATCACGTTGTGGTGCGCATTGTAGGTGTGTGTTACATTACATTCACTAGTAGGAGTGAGAAAAACATCACGGGGTGGTGTGAATCACAGGGCCTGAATTAGGATAGGCAGTGAGTGGCAATGTAGGATGGAGAAAAGCACCGCGGTGTGGTCAGCATGGGGAGGACAGGGAACATGCAATGGCAATGTAGGATAGGTTTCTGAAAAACATCGCGGGGTGGTGCGCATTGTATGGGTGTGTGTTACATAACATTCACTAGTAGGAGTGAGAAAAACATCACGTGGTGGGGCGCATTGTATGGGTGTGTGTTACATTACATTCACTTGTAGGAGTGAGAAAAACATCACCGGGTGGTGTGAATCGGAGGGTGTGAATTAGGATAGGCAGTGAGTTGCAATATAGGATGTAGAAAAGCACCGCGGGGTGGTCAGCATGGGGATGTCAGGGAACATGCAGTGGCAATGTAGGATAGGTTTCTGAAAAATATCGCGGGGTGATGCGCATTGTATTGGTGTGTGTTACGTTACATTCACTAGTAGGAGTGAGAAAAACATCACGGGGTGGTGTGAATCGGAGGGTCTGAATTAGGATAGGCAGTGAGTGGCAATGTAGGATGGAGAAAAGCACCGCGGGGTGGTCAGCATGGGGACGTCAGGGAACATGCAGTGGCAATGAACAATAGTTTTCTGAAAAACATCATGGGGTGGTGCGCATTGTATGGGTGTGTGTTACATTACATTCACTAGTAGGAGTGAGAAAAACATCACGGTGTGGTGTGAATCGGAGGGTCGGAATTAGGATAGGCAGTGAGTGGCAATGTAGGATGGAGAAAAGCACCGCGGGGTGGTCAGCATGGGGACGTCAGGGAACATGCAGTGGAAATGTAGGATAGGTTTCTGAAAAACATCGCGGGGTGGTGCGCATTGTATGGGTGTGTGTTACATTACATTCACTAGTAGGAGTGAGAAAAACATCACGGGGTGGTGCGCATTGTATGTGTGTGTGTTACATTACATTCATTAGTAGGAGTGACAAAAACATCACGAGGTGGTGAGAATCGGAGGGTCTGAATTAGTATCGGCAGTGAGTGGCAATGTAGGATAGAGAAAAGCACCGCGGGGTGGTCAGCATGGGGAGGTCAGGGAACATGCAGTGGCAATGAACGATAGTTTTCTGAAAAACATCACGGGGTGGTGCGCATTGTATGGGTGTGTGTTACATTACATTCACTAGTCGGAGTGAGAAAAACATCACGTGGTGGTTCACATTGTATGGGTGTGTTACATTACATTCACTAGTAGGAGTGAGAAAAACATCACGGGGTGGAGTGAATCGGAGGGTCTGAATTAGGATAGGCAGTGAGTGGCAATGTAGAATGGAGAAAAGCACCATGGGGTGGTCAGCATGGGGAGGTCAGGGAACATGCAGTGGCAATGAACGATAGTTTTCTGAAAAACATCACGGGGTGGTGCGCATTGTATGGGTGTGTGTTACATTACATTCACTAGTAGGAGTGAGAAAAACATCACGGGGTGGTGTGAATCGGAGGGTCTGAATAAGGATAGGCAGTGAGTGGCAATGTAGGATGGAGAAAAGCACTGCGGGGTGGTCTGCATGGGGAGGTCAGGGAACATGCAGTGGCAATGTAGGATAGGTTTCTGAAAAACTTCGTGGGGTGGTGCGCATTGTATGGGTGTGTGTCACATTACATTCACTAGTAGGAGTGAGAAAATCATCACGGGGTGGTGTGAATCAGAGGGTCGGAATTAGGATAGGCAGTAAGTGGCAATGTACGATGGAGAAAAGAACCGCAGTTGGTCAGCATGGGGAGGTCAGGGAACATGCAGTGGCAATGTAGGATAGGTTTCTGAAAAATTTCGCGGGGTTGTGCGCATTGTATGGGTGTGTGTTACATTACATTCACTAGTAGGAGTGAGAAAAACATCACGGGGTGGTGTGAATCGGAGGGTCTGAATTAGTATCGGCAGTGAGTGGCAATGTAGGATGGAGAAAAGCACCGCGGGGTGGTCAGCATGGGGAGGTCAGGGAACATGCAGTGGCTATGTAGGATAGGTTTCTGAAAAACATCAAGGGGTGGTGCGCATTTTATGGGTGTGTGTTACATTACATTCACTAGTAGGAGTGAGAAAAACATCACGGGGTGATTCGCATTGTATGGGTGTGTGTTACATTACATTCACTAGTAGGAGTGAGAAAATTATCACGGGGTTGTGTGAATCGGAGGGTCTGAATTAGGATAGGCAGTGAGTGGCAATGAAGCATGGAGAAAAGCACCGCGCGGTGGTCAGCATGGGGACGTCAGGGAACATACAGTGGCAATGTAGGATAGGTTTCTGAAAAACATCGCAGGGTGGTGCACATTGTATGGGTGTGTGTTACATCACATTCACTAGTAGGAGTGAGGAAAACATCACGGGGTGGTGTGAATCGCAGGGTCAGAATTAGGATAGGCAGTGAGTGGCAATGTAGGATGGAGAAAAGCACCGCGGGCTGGTCAGAATGGGGAGGTCATGGAACATGCAGTGGCAATGTAGGATAGGTTTCTGAAAAACATCGCGGGGTGGTGCGCATTGTGTGGGTGTGTGTTACATTACATTCACTAGTAGGAGTGAGAAAAACATCTCGCGGTGGTGCGCATTTTATGGGTGTGTGTTATGTTACATTCACTAGTAGGAGTGAGAAAAACATCACAGGGATGTGTGAATCGGAGGGTCTGAATTAGGATAGGCAGTGAGTGGCAATGAAGCATGGAGAAAAGCACCGCGGGGTGGTCCGCATGGGGACGTCAGGGAACATGCAGTGGCAATGTAGGATAGGTTTCTGAAAAACATTGCGGGGCGGTGCACATTGTATGGGTGTGTGTTACATAACATTCACTAGTAGGAGTGAGAAAAATATCACGGGGTGGTGCGCATTGTAGGTGTGTTTTACATTACATTCACTAGTAGGAGTGAGAAAAACATCACGGGGTGGTTTGAATCGCAGGGCCTGAATTAGGATAGGCAGTGAGTGGCAATGTAGGATGGAGAAAAGCACCGCGGTGTGGTCAGCATTGGGAGGACAGGGAACATGCAATGGCAATGTAGGATAGGTTTCTGAAAAACATCGCGGGGTGGTGCGCATTGTATGGGTGTGTGTTACATAACATTCACTAGTAGGAGTGAGAAAAACATCACGTGGTGGGGCGCATTGTATCGGTGTGTGTTACATTACATTCACTTGTAGGAGTGAGAAAAACATCACGGGGTGGTGTGAATCGGAGGGTGTGAATTAGGATAGGCAGTGAGTTGCAATGTAGGATGTAGAAAAGCACCGCGGGGTGGTCAGCATGGGGATGTCAGGGAACATGCAGTGGCAATGTAGGATAGGTTTCTGAAAAATATCGCGGGGTGGTGCGCATTGTATTGGTGTGTGTTACGTTACATTCACTAGTAGGAGTGAGAAAAACATCACGGGGTGGTGTGAATCGGAGGGTCTGAATTAGGATAGGCAGTGAGTGGCAATGTAGGATGGAGAAAAGCACCGCGGGGTGGTCAGCATGGGGAGGTCAGGGAACATGCAGTGGCAATGTAGGATAGGTTTCTGAAAAACTTCGTGGGGTGGTGCGCATTGTATGGGTGTGTGTCACATTACATTCACTAGTAGGAGTGAGAAAATCATCACGGGGTGGTGTGAATCGGAGGGTCGGAATTAGGATAGGCAGTAAGTGGCAATGTACGATGGAGAAAAGAACCGCGGGGTGGTCAGCATGGGGAGGTCAGGGAACATGCAGTGGCAATGTAGGATAGGTTTCTGAAAAACTTCGCAGGGTGGTGCGCATTGTATGGGTGTGTGTTACATTACATTCACTATTAGGAGTGACAAAAACATCACGAGGTGGTGAGAATCGGAGGGTATGAATTAGTATCGGCAGTGAGTGGCAATGTAGGATGGAGAAAAGCACCGCGGGGTGGTCAGCATGGGGAGGTCAGGGAACATGAAGTGGCTATGTAGGATAGGTTTCTGAAAAACATCAAGGGGTGGTGCGCATTTTATGGGTGTGTGTTACATTACATTCACTAGTAGGAGTGAGAAAAACATCACGGGGTGATTCGCATTGTATGGGTGTGTGTTACATTACATTCACTAGTAGGAGTGAGAAAATTATCACGGGGTTGTGTGAATCGGAGGGTCTGAATTAGGATAGGCAGTGAGTGGCAATGAAGCATGGAGAAAAGCACCGCGCGGTGGTCAGCATGGGGACGTCAGGGAACATGCAGTGGCAATGTAGGATAGGTTTCTGAAAAACATCGCGGGGTGGTGCACATTGTATGGGTGTGTGTTACATCACATTCACTAGTAGGAGTGAGTAAAACATCACGCGGTGGTAAGCATTGTATGGGTGTGTGTTACATTACATTCACTAGTAGGAGTGAGAAAAACATCACGGGGTGGTGTGAATCGGAGGGTCTGAATTAGGATAGGCAGTGAGTGGCAATGAAGCATGGAGAAAAGCACCGCGGGGTCGTCAGCATGGGGACGTCAGGGAACATGCAGTTGCAATGTAGGATAGGTTTCTGGAAAACATCGCGGGGTGGTGCGCATTGTATGGGTGTGTGTTACATTACATTCACTAGTAGGAGTGAGAAAAACATCTCGCGGTGGTGCGCATTTTATGGGTGTGTGTTATGTTACATTCACTAGTAGGAGTGAGAAAAACATCACGGGGTGGTGTGAATCAGAGGGTCTGAATTAGGATAGGCAGTGAGTGGCAATGTAGGATGGAGAAAAGCACCGCGGGGTGGTCAGCATGGGGAGGTCAGGGAACATGCAGTGGCAATGTAGGATAGGTTTATGAAAAATATCGCGTGGTGGTGCGCATTGTATGGGTGTGTGTTACATTACATTCACTAGTAGGAGTGAGAAAAACATCACAGGGTTGTGTGAATCGGAGGGTCTGCATTAGGATAGGCAGTGAGTGGCAATGAAGCATGGAGAAAAGCACCGCGGGGTGGTCAGCATGGGGACGTCAGGGAACATGCAGTGGCAATGTAGGATAGGTTTCTGAAAAACATCACGGGGTGGTGCACATTGTATGGGTGTGTGTTACATAACATTCACTAGTAGGAGTGAGAAAAACATCACGGGGTGGTGTGAATCGGAGGGTCTGATTTAGGATAGGCAGTGAGTGGCAATGTCGGATGGAGAAAAGCACCACGGGGTGGTCAGCATGGGGAGGTCAGGGAACATGCAGTGGCAATGTAGGTTAGGTTTCTGAAAAACATCGCGGGGTGGTGCGCATTGTATGGGTGTGTGTTACATTACATTCACTAGTAGGAGTGAGAAAAATATCACGTTGTGGTGCGCATTGTAGGTGTGTGTTACATTACATTCACTAGTAGGAGTGAGAAAAACATCACGGGGTGGTGTGAATCGCAGGGTCAGAATTAGGATAGGCAGTGAGTGGCAATGTAGGATGGAGAAAAGCACCGCGGGGTGGTCAGCATGGGGACGTCAGGGAACATGCAGTGGCAATGTAGGATAGGTTTCTGAAAAACATCGCGGGGTGGTGCGCATTGTATGGGTGTGTGTTACATTACATTCACTAGTAGGAGTGAGAAAAACATCACTGGGTGGTGCGCATTGTATGTGTGTGTGTTACATTACATTCATTAGTAGGAGTGACAAAAACATCACGAGGTGGTGAGAATCGGAGGGTCTGAATTAGTATCGGCAGTGAGTGGCAATGTAGGATAGAGAAAAGCACCGCGGGGTGGTCAGCATGGGGAGGTCAGGGAACATGCAGTGGCAATGAACGATAGTTTTCTGAAAAACATCACGGGGTGGTGCGCATTGTATGGGTGTGTGTTACATTACATTCACTAGTCGGAGTGAGAAAAACATCACGTGGTGGTTCACATTGTATGGGTGTGTTACATTACATTCACTAGTAGGAGTGAGAAAAACATCACGGGGTGGAGTGAATCGGAGGGTCTGAATTAGGATAGGCAGTGAGTGGCAATGTAGAATGGAGAAAAGCACCATGGGGTGGTCAGCATGGGGAGGTCAGGGAACATGCAGTGGCAATGAACGATAGTTTTCTGAAAAACATCAAGGGGTGGTGCGCATTGTATGGTTGTGTGTTACATTACATTCACTAGTAGGAGTGAGAAAAACATCACGGGGTGGTGTGAATCGGATGGTCTGAATAAGGATAGGCAGTGAGTGGCAATGTAGGATGGAGAAAAGCACTGCGGGGTGGTCTGCATGGGGAGGTCAGGGAACATGCAGTGGCAATGTAGGATAGGTTTCTGAAAAACTTCGTGGGGTGGTGCGCATTGTATGGGTGTGTGTCACATTACATTCACTAGTAGGAGTGAGAAAATCATCACGGGGTGGTGTGAATCAGAGGGTCGGAATTAGGATAGGCAGTAAGTGGCAATGTACGATGGAGAAAAGAACCGCAGTTGGTCAGGATGGGGAGGTCAGGGAACATGCAGTGGCAATGTAGGATAGGTTTCTGAAAAATTTCGCGGGGTTGTGCGCATTGTATGGGTGTGTGTTACATTACATTCACTAGTAGGAGTGAGAAAAACATCACGGGGTGGTGTGAATCGGAGGGTCTGAATTAGGATAGGCAGTGAGTGGCAATGTAGGATTGAGAAAAGCACTGCGGGGTGGTCAGCATGGGGAGGTCAGGGAACATGCAGTGGCAATGTAGGATAGGTTTCTGAAAAACTTCGTGGGGTGGTGCGCATTGTATGGGTGTGTGTCACATTACATTCACTAGTAGGAGTGAGAAAATCATCACGGGGTGGTGTGAATCGGAGGGTCGGAATTAGGATAGGCAGTAAGTGGCAATGTACGATGGAGAAAAGAACCGCGGGGTGGTCAGCATGGGGAGGTCAGGGAACATGCAGTGGCAATGTAGGATAGGTTTCTGAAAAACTTCGCGGGGTGGTGCGCATTGTATGGGTGTGTGTTACATTACATTCACTATTAGGAGTGAAAAAAACATCACGAGGTGGTGAGAATCGGAGGGTCTGAATTAGTATCGGCAGTGAGTGGCAATGTAGGATGGAGAAAAGCACCGCGGGGTGGTCAGCATGGGGAGGTCAGGGAACATGCAGTGGCTATGTAGGATAGGTTTCTGAAAAATATCAAGGGGTGGTGCGCATTTTATGGGTGTGTGTTACATTACATTCACCAGTAGGAGTGAGAAAAACATCACGGGGTGATTCGCATTGTATGGGTGTGTGTTACATTACATTCACTAGTAGGAGTGAGAAAATTATCACGGGGTTGTGTGAATCGGATGGTCTGAATTAGGATAGGCAGTGAGTGGCAATGAAGCATGGAGAAAAGCACCGCGCGGTGGTCAGCATGGGGACGTCAGGGAACATACAGTGGCAATGTAGGATAGGTTTCTGAAAAACATCGCAGGGTGGTGCACATTGTATGGGTGTGTGTTACATCACATTCACTAGTAGGAGTGAGGAAAACATCACGCGGTGGTAAGCATTGTATGGGTGTGTGTTACATTACATTCACTAGTAGGAGTGAGAAAAACATCACGGGGTGGTGTGAATTGCAGGGTCAGAATTAGGATAGGCAGTGAGTGGCAATGTAGGATGGAGAAAAGCACCGCGGGCTGGTCAGAATGGGGAGGTCATGGAACATGCAGTGGCAATGTAGGATAGGTTTCTGAAAAACATCGCGGGGTGGTGCGCATTGTATGGGTGTGTGTTACATTACACTCACTAGTAGGAGTGAGAAAAACATCTCGCGGTGGTGCGCATTTTATGGGTGTGTGTTATGTTACATTCACTAGTAGGAGTGAGAAAAACATCACGGGGTGGTGTGAATCGGAGGGTCTGAATTAGGATAGGCAGTGAGTGGCAATGTAGTATGGAGAAAAGCACCGCGGGGTGGTCAGCATGGGGAGGTCAGGGAACATGCAGTGGCAATGTAGGATAGGTTTATGAAAAATATCGCGTGGTGGTGAGCATTGTATGGGTGTGTGTCACATTACATTCACTAGTAGGAGTGAGAAAAGCATCACAGGGATGTGTGAATCGGAGGGTCTGAATTAGGATAGGCAGTGAGTGGCAATGAAGCATGGAGAAAAGCACCGCGGGTGGTCAGCATGGGGACGTCAGGGAACATGCAGTGGCAATGTAGGATAGGTTTCTGAAAAACATTGCGGGGCGGTGCACATTGTATGGGTGTGTGTTACATAACATTCACTAGTAGGAGTGAGAAAAACATCACGGGGTGGTGTGAATCGGAGGGTCTGATTTAGGATAGGCAGTGAGTGGCAATGTCGCATGGAGAAAAGCACCACGTGGTGGTCAGCATGGGGAGGTCAGGGAACATGCAGTGGCAATGTAGGTTAGGTTTCTGAAAAACATCGCGGGGTGGTGCGCATTGTATGGGTGTGTGTTACATTACATTCACTACTAGGAGTGAGAAAAATATCACGGGGTGGTGCGCATTGTAGGTGTGTGTTACATTACATTCACTAGTAGGAGTGAGAAAAACATCACGGGGTGGTTTGAATCGCAGGGCCTGAATTAGGATAGGCAGTGAGTGGCAATGTAGGATGGAGAAAAGCACCGCGGTGTGGTCAGCATTGGGAGGAGAGGGAACATGCAATGGCAATGTAGGATAGGTTTCTGAAAAACATCGCGGGGTGGTGCGCATTGTATGGGTGTGTGTTACATAACATTCACTAGTAGGAGTGAGAAAAACATCACGTGGTGTGGCGCATTGTATCGGTGTGTGTTACATTACATTCACTTGTAGGAGTGAGAAAAACATCACGGGGTGGTGTGAATCGGAGGGTGTGAATTAGGATAGGCAGTGAGTTGCAATGTAGGATGTAGAAAAGCACCGCGGGGTGGTCAGCATGGGGATGTCAGGGAACATGCAGTGGCAATGTAGGATAGGTTTCTGAAAAATATCGCGGGGTGGTGCGCATTGTATTGGTGTGTGTTACGTTACATTCACTAGTAGGAGTGAGAAAAACATCACGGGGTGGTGTGAATCGGAGGGTCTGAATTAGGATAGGCAGTGAGTGGCAATGTAGGATGGAGAAAAGCACCGCGGGGTGGTCAGCATGGGGAGGTCAGGGAACATGCAGTGGCAATGTAGGATAGGTTTATGAAAAACATCATGGGGTGGTGCGCATTGTATGGGTGTGTGTTACATTACATTCACTAGTAGGAGTGAGAAAAACATCACGGTGTGGTGTGAATCGGAGGGTCGGAATTAGGATAGGCAGTGAGTGGCAATGTAGGATGGAGAAAAGCACCGCGGGGTGGTCAGCATGGGGACGTCAGGGAACATGCAGTGGCAATGTAGGATAGGTTTCTGAAAAACATCGCGGGGTGGTGCGCATTGTATGGGTGTGTGTTACATTACATTCACTAGTAGGAGTGAGAAAAACATCACGGGGTGGTGCGCATTGTATGTGTGTGTGTTACATTACATTCATTAGTAGGAGTGACAAAAACATCACGAGGTGGTGAGAATCGGAGGGTCTGAATTAGTATCGGCAGTGAGTGGCAATGTAGGATAGAGAAAAGCACCGCGGGGTGGTCAGCATGGGGAGGTCAGGGAACATGCAGTGGCAATGAACGATAGTTTTCTGAAAAACATCACGGGGTTGTGCGCATTGTATGGGTGTGTGTTACATTACATTCACTAGTCGGAGTGAGAAAAACATCACGTGGTGGTTCACATTGTATGGGTGTGTTACATTACATTCACTAGTAGGAGTGAGAAAAACATCACGGTGTGGAGTGAATCGGAGGGTCTGAATTAGGATAGGCAGTGAGTGGCAATGTAGAATGGAGAAAAGCACCATGGGGTGGTCAGCATGGGGAGGTCAGGGAACATGCAGTGGCAATAAAAGATAGTTTTCTGAAAAACATCACGGGGTGGTGCGCATTGTATGGGTGTGTGTTACCTTACATTCACTAGTAGGAGTGAGAAAAACATCACGGGGTGGTGTGAATCGGAGGGTCTGAATAAGGATAGGCAGTGAGTGGCAATGTAGGATGGAGAAAAGCACTGAGGGGTGGTCTGCATGGGGAGGTCAGGGAACATGCAGTGGCAATGTAGGATAGGTTTCTGAAAAACTTCGTGGGGTGGTGCGCATTGTATGGGTGTGTGTCACATTACATTCACTAGTAGGAGTGAGAAAATCATCACGGGTGGTGTGAATCAGAGGGTCGGAATTAGGATAGGCAGTAAGTGGCAATGTACGATGGAGAAAAGAACCGCAGTTGATCAGCATGGGGAGGTCAGGGAACATGCAGTGGCAATGTAGGATAGGTTTCTGAAAAATTTCGCGGGGTTGTGCGCATTGTATGGGTGTGTGTTACATTAAATTCACTAGTAGGAGTGAGAAAAACATCACGGGGTGGTGTGAATCGGAGGGTCTGAATTAGGATAGGCAGTGAGTGGCAATGTAGGATGGAGAAAAGCACTGCGGGGTGGTCAGCATGGGGAGGTCAGGGAACATGCAGTGGCAATGTAGGATAGGTTTCTGAAAAACTTCGTGGGGTGTTGCGCATTGTATGGGTGTGTGTCACATTACATTCACTAGTAGGAGTGAGAAAATCATCACGGGGTGGTGTGAATCGGAGGGTCGGAATTAGGATAGGCAGTAAGTGGCAATGTACGATGGAGAAAAGAACCGCGGGGTGGTCAGCATGGGGAGGTCAGGGAACATGCAGTGGCAATGTAGGATAGGTTTCTGAAAAACTTCGCGGGGTGGTGCGCATTGTATGGGTGTGTGTTACATTACATTCACTATTAGGAGTGACAAAAACATCACGAGGTGGTGAGAATCGGAGGGTCTGAATTAGTATCGGCAGTGAGTGGCAATGTAGGATGGAGAAAAGCACCGCGGGGTGGTCAGCATGGGGAGGTCAGGGAACATGCAGTGGCTATGTAGGATAGGTTTCTGAAAAACATCAAGGGGTGGTGCGCATTTTATGGGTGTTTGTTACATTACATTCACTAGTAGGAGTGAGAAAAACATCACGGGGTGATTCGCATTGTATGGGTGTGTGTTACATTACATTCACTAGTAGGAGTGAGAAAATTATCACGGGGTTGTGTGAATCGGAGGGTCTGAATTAGGATAGGCAGTGAGTGGCAATGAAGCATGGAGAAAAGCACCGCGCGGTGGTCAGCATGGGGACGTCAGGGAACATACAGTGGCAATGTAGGATAGGTTTCTGAAAAACATCGCGGGGTGGTGCGCATTGTATGGGTGTGTGTTACATTACATTCACTAGTAGGAGTGAGAAAAACATCTCGCGGTGGTGCGCATTTTATGGGTGTGTGTTACGTTACATTCACTAGTAGGAGTGAGAAAAACATCACGGGGTGGTGTGAATCGGAGGGTCTGAATTAGGATAGGCAGTGAGTGGCAATGTAGTATGGAGAAAAGCACCGCGGGGTGGTCAGCATGGGGAGGTCAGGGAACATGCAGTGGCAATGTAGGATAGGTTTATGAAAAATATCGCGTGGTGGTGAGCATTGTATGGGTTTGTGTTACATTACATTCACTAGTAGGAGTGAGAAAAACATCACAGGGATGTGTGAATCGGATGGTCTGAATTAGGATAGGCAGTGAGTGGCAATGAAGCATGGAGAAAAGCACCGCGGGGTGGTCAGCATGGGGACGTCAGGGAACATGCAGTGGCAATGTAGGATAGGTTTCTGAAAAACATTGCGGGGCGGTGCACATTGTATGGGTGTGTGTTACATAACATTCACTAGTAGGAGTGAGAAAAACATCACGGGGTGGTGTGAATCGGAGGGTCTGATTTAGGATAGGCAGTGAGTGGCAATGTCGCATGGAGAAAAGCACCGCGGGGTGGTCAGCATGGGGATGTCAGGGAACATGCAGTGGCAATGTAGGATAGGTTTCTGAAAAATATCGCGGGGTGGTGCGCATTGTATTGGTGTGTGTTACGTTACATTCAATAGTAGGAGTGAGAAAAACATCACGGGGTGGTGTGAATCGGAGGGTCTGAATTAGGATAGGCAGTGAGTGGCAATGTAGGATGGAGAAAAGCACCGCGGGGTGGTCAGCATGGGGAGGTCAGGGAACATGCAGTGGCAATGAACAATAGTTTTCTGAAAAACATCATGGGGTGGTGCGTATTGTATGGGTGTGTGTTACATTACATTCACTAGTAGGAGTGAGAAAAACATCACGGGGTGGTGTGAATCGGAGGGTCTGAATTAGGATAGGCAGTGAGTGGCAATGTAGGATGGAGAAAAGCACCGCGGGGTGGTCAGCATGGGGAGGTCAGGGAACATGCAGTGGCAATGTAGGATAGGTTTCTGAAAAACATCGCGGGGTGGTGCGCATTGTATGGGTGTGTGTCACATTACATTCACTAGTAGGAGTGAGAAAAACATCACGGTGTGGTGTGAATCGGAGGGTCGGAATTAGGATAGGCAGTGAGTGGCAATGTAGGATGGAGAAAAGCACCGCGGGGTGGTCAGCATGGGGACGTCAGGGAACATGCAGTGGAAATGTAGGATAGGTTTCTGAAAAACATCGCGGGGTGGTGCGCATTGTATGGGTGTGTGTTACATTACATTCACTAGTAGGAGTGAGAAAAACATCACGGGGTGGTGCGCATTGTATGTGTGTGTGTTACATTACATTCATTAGTAGGAGTGACAAAAACATCACGAGGTGGTGAGAATCGGAGGGTCTGAATTAGTATCGGCAGTGAGTGGCAATGTAGGATGGAGAAAAGCACCGCGGGGTGGTCAGCATGGGGAGGTCAGGGAACATGCAGTGGCAATGAACGATAGTTTTCTGAAAAACATCACGGGGTGGTGCGCATTGTATGGGTGTGTGTTACATTACATTCACTAGTCGGAGTGAGAAAAACATCACGTGGTGGTTCGCATTGTATGGGTGTGTTACATTACATTCACTAGTAGGAGTGAGAAAAACATCACGGGGTGGAGTGAATCGGAGGGTCTGAATTAGGATAGGCAGTGAGTGGCAATGTAGAATGGAGAAAAGCACCGTTGGGTGGTCAGCATGGGGAGGTCAGGGAACATGCAGTGGCAATGAACGATAGTTTTCTGAAAAACATCACGGGGTGGTGCGCATTGTATGGGTGTGTGTTACATTACATTCACTAGTCGGAGTGAGAAAAACATCACGTGGTGGTTCGCATTGTATGGGTGTGTTACATTACATTCACTAGAAGGAGTGAGAAAAACATCACGGGGAGGAGTGAATCGGAGGGTCTGAATTAGGATAGGCAGTGAGTGGCAATGTAGAATGGAGAAAAGCACCATGGGGTGGTCAGCATGGGGAGGTCAGGGAACATGCAGTGGCAATGAATGATAGTTTTCTGAAAAACATCACGGGGTGGTGCGCATTGTATGGGTGTGTGTTACATTACATTCACTAGTAGGAGTGAGAAAAACATCACGGGGTGGTGTGAATCGGAGGGTCTGAATTAGGATAGGCAGTGAGTGGCAATGTAGGATGGAGAAAAGCACTGCGGGGTGGTCTGCATGGGGAG
The DNA here is from genome assembly GCF_034190915.1 of Cavia porcellus. Taxonomy (NCBI): domain Eukaryota; kingdom Metazoa; phylum Chordata; class Mammalia; order Rodentia; family Caviidae; genus Cavia; species Cavia porcellus. The sequence goes on along the minus strand of NW_026947485.1, from coordinate 153,252,364 downwards.
GTCAGGGAACATGCAGTGGCAATGTAGGATAGGTTTCTGAAAAAATTCGTGGGGTGGTGCGCATTGTATGGGTGTGTGTCACATTACATTCACTAGTAGGAGTGAGAAAATCATCACGGGGTGGTGTGAATCGGAGGGTCGGAATTAGGATAGGCAGTAAGTGGCAATGTACGATGGAGAAAAGAACCGCGGGATGGTCAGCATGGGGAGGTCAGGGAACATGCAGTGGCAATGTAGGATAGGTTTCTGAAAAATTTCGCGGGGTGGTGCGCATTGTATGGGTGTGTGTTACATTACATTCACTAGTAGGAGTGAGAAAAACATCACGGGGTGGTGTGAATCAGAGGGTCTGAATTAGGATAGGCAGTGAGTGGCAATGTAGGATGGAGAAAAGCACTGCGGGGTGGTCAGCATGGGGAGGTCAGGGAACATGCAGTGGCAATGTAGGATAGGTTTCTGAAAAACTTCGTGGGGTGGTGCGCATTGTATGGGTGTGTGTCACATTACATTCACTAGTAGGAGTGAGAAAATCATCACGGGGTGGTGTGAATCGGAGGGTCGGAATTAGGATAGGCAGTAAGTGGCAATGTACGATGGAGAAAAGAACCGCGGGGTGGTCAGCATGGGGAGGTCAGGGAACATGCAGTGGCAATGTAGGATAGGTTTCTGAAAAACTTCGCGGGGTGGTGCGCATTGTATGGGTGTGTGTTACATTACATTCACTATTGGGAATGACAAAAACATCACGAGGTGGTGAGAATCGGTGGGTCTGAATTAGTATCGGCATTGAGTGGCAATGTAGGATGGAGAAAAGCACAGCGGGGTGGTCAGCATGGGGAGGTCAGGGAACATGCAGTGGCTATGTAGGATAGGTTTCTGAAAAACATCAAGGGGTGGTGCGCATTTTATGGGTGTGTGTTACATTACATTCACTAGTAGGAGTGAGAAAAACATCACGGGGTGATTCGCATTGTATGGGTGTGTGTTACATTACATTCACTAGTAGGAGTGAGAAAATTATCACGGGGTTGTGTGAATCGGAGGGTCTGAATTAGGATAGGCAGTGAGTGGCAATGAAGCATGGAGAAAAGCACCGCGCGGTGGTCAGCATGGGGACGTCAGGGAACATGCAGTGGCAATGTAGGTAGGTTTCTGAAAAACATCGCGGGGTGGTGCACATTGTATGGGTGTGTGTTACATCACATTCACTAGTAGGAGTGAGGAAAACATCACGCGGTGGTAAGCATTGTATGGGTGTGTGTTACATTACATTCACTAGTAGGAGTGAGAAAAACATCACGGGGTGGTGTGAATCGCAGGGTCAGAATTAGGATAGGCAGTGAGTGGCAATGTAGGATGGAGAAAAGCACCGCGGGCTGGTCAGAATGGGAAGGTCATGGAACATGCAGTGGCAATGTATGATAGGTTTCTGAAAAACATCGCGGGGTGGTGCGCATTGTATGGGTGTGTGTTACATTACATTCACTAGTAGGAGTGAGAAAAACATCTCGCGGTGGTGCGCATTTTATGGGTGTGTGTTACGTTACATTCACTAGTAGGAGTGAGAAAAACATCACGGGGTGGTGTGAATCGGAGGGTCTGAATTAGGATAGGCAGTGAGTGGCAATGTAGGATGGAGAAAAGCACCGCGGGGTGGTCAGCATGGGGAGGTCAGGGAACATGCAGTGGCAATGTAGGATAGGTTTATGAAAAATATCGCGTGGTGGTGCGCATTGTATGGGTGTGTGTTACATTACATTCACTAGTAGGAGTGAGAAAAACATCACAGGGTTGTGTGAATCGGAGGGTCTGAATTAGGATAGGCAGTGAGTGGCAATGAAGCATGGAGAAAAGCACCGCGGGGTGGTCAGCATGGGGACGTCAGGGAACATGCAGTGGCAATGTAGGATAGGTTTCTGAAAAACATCGCGGGGTGGTGCACATTGTATGGGTGTGTGTTACATAACATTCACTCGTAGGAGTGAGAAAAACATCACGGGGTGGTGTGAATCGGAGGGTCTGATTTAGGATAGGCAGTGAGTGGCAATGTCGGATGGAGAAAAGCACCACGGGGTGGTCAGCATGGGGAGGTCAGGGAACATGCAGTGGCAATGTAGGTTAGGTTTATGAAAAACATCGCGGGGTGGTGCGCATTGTATGGGTGTGTGTTGCATTACATTCACTAGTAGGAGTGAGAAAAATATCACGGGGTGGTGCGCATTGTAGGTGTGTGTTACATTACATTCACTAGTAGGAGTGAGAAAAACATCACGGGGTGGTTTGAATCGCAGGGCCTGAATTAGGATAGGCAGTGAGTGGCAATGTAGGATGGAGAAAAGCACCGTGGTGTGGTCAGCATGGGGAGGACAGGGAACATGCAATGGCAATGTAGTATAGGTTTCTGAAAAACATCGCGGGGTGGTGCGCATTGTATGGGTGTGTGTTACATAACATTCATTAGTAGGAGTGAGAAAAACATCACGTGGTGGGGCGCATTGTATCGGTGTGTGTTACATTACATTCACTTGTAGGAGTGAGAAAAACATCACGGGGTGATGTGAATCGGAGGGTGTGAATTACGATAGGCAGTGAGTTGCAATGTAGGATGTAGAAAAGCACCGCGGGGTGGTCAGCATGGGGATGTCAGGGAACATGCAGTGGCAAAGTAGGATAGGTTTCTGAAAAATATCGCGGGGTGGTGCGCATTGTATTGGTGTGTGTTACGTTACATTCACTAGTAGGAGTGAGAAAAACATCACGGGGTGGTGTGAATCGGAGGGTCTGAATTAGGATAGGCAGTGAGTGGCAATGTAGGATGGAGAAAAGCACCGCAGGGTGGTCACCATGGGGAGGTCAGGGAACATGCAGTGGCAATGAACAATAGTTTTCTGAAAAACATCATGGGGTGGTGCGTATTGTATGGGTGTGTGTTAAATTACATTCACTAGTAGGAGTGAGAAAAACATCACGGGGTGGTGTGAATCGGAGGGTCTGAATTAGGATAGGCAGTGAGTGGCAATGTAGGATGGAGAAAAGCGCCGCGGGGTGGTCAGCATGGGGAGGTCAGGGAACATGCAGTGGCAATGTAGGATAGGTTTCTGAAAAACATCGCGGGGTGGTGCGCATTGTATGGGTGTGTGTCACATTACATTCACTAGTAGGAGTGAGAAAAACATCACGGTGTGGTGTGAATCGGAGGGTCGGAATTAGGATAGGCAGTGAGTGGCAATGTAGGATGGAGAAAAGCACCGCGGGGTGGTCAGCATGGGGACTTCAGGGAACATGCAGTGGCAATGTAGGATAGGTTTCTGAAAAACATCGCGGGGTGGTGCGCATTGTATGGGTGTGTGTTACATTACATTCACTAGTAGGAGTGAGAAAAACATCACGGGGTGGTGTGAATCAGAGGGTCTGAATTAGGATAGGCAGTGAGTGGCAATGTAGGATGGAGAAAAGGACCGCGGGGTGGTCAGAATGCGGAGGTCAAGGAACATGCAGTGGCAATGTAGGATAGTTTTCTGAAAAACATCGCGGGGTGGTGCGCATTGTATGGGTGTGTGTTACATTACATTCACTAGTAGGAGTGAGAAAAACATCACGGGGTGGTGCGCATTGTATGGGTGTGTGTTACATTACATGCACTAGTAGGAGTGAGAAAAACATCACGCGGTGGTGCGCATTATATGGGTGTGTGTTACATTACATTTACTAGTAGGAGTGAGAAAAACATCACGGGGTGGTGTGAATCGGAGGGTCTGAATTAGGATAGGCAGTGAGTGGCAATGTACGATGGAGAAAAGAACCGCGGGATGGTCAGCATGGGGAGGTCAGGGAACATGCAGTGGAAATGTAGGTTAGGTTTCTGAAAAATATCGCGGGGTGGTGCGCATTGTATGGGTGTATGTTACATTACATTCACTAGTAGGAGTGAGAAAAACATCACGGCGTGGTGTGAATCGGAGGGTCTGAATTAGGATAGGCAGTGAGTGGCAATTTAGGATGGAGAAAAGCACGACGTGGTGGTCAGCATGTGTAGGTCAGGGAACATGCAGTGGCAATGTAGGATAGGTTTCTGAAAAACATGACGGGGTGGTGCGCATTGTATGGGTTTGTGTTACATTACATTCACTAGTAGGAGTGAGAAAAACATCACGGGTGGTGCGCATTGTATGGGTGTGTGTTACATTACATTCACTAGTAGGAGTGAGAAAAACATCACGGGGTGGTGCGCATTGTATGGGTGTGTGTTACATTACATTCACTAGTAGGAGTGAGAAAAACATCACGGGGTGGTGCGCATTGTATGGGTGTGTGTTACATTACATTCACTAGTAGGAGTGACAAATACATCACGGGGTGTTGTGAATCGGAGGGTCTGAATTAGGATAGGCAGTGAGTGGCAATGTAGGATGGAGAAAAGCACCGCGGGATGGTCAGAATGGGGAGGTCATGGAACATGCAGTGGCAATGAACGATAGTTTTCTGAAAAACATCACGGGGTGGTGCGCATTGTATGGGTGTGTGTTACATTACATTCACTAGTAGGAGTGAGAAAAACATCACGGGCTGGTGTGAATCGGAGGATCTGAATTAGGATAGGCAGTGAGTGGCAATGTAGGATGGAGAAAAGCACTGCGGGGTGGTCAGCATGGGGAGGTCAGGGAACATGCAGTGGCAATGTAGGATAGGTTTCTGAAAAACTTCGTGGGGTGGTGCGCATTGTATGGGTGTGTGTCACATTACATTCACTAGTAGAAGTGAGAAAATCATCACGGGGTGGTGTGAATCGGAGGGTCGGAATTAGGATAGGCAGTAAGTGGCAATGTACGATGGAGAAAAGAACCGCGGGATGGTCAGCATGGGGAGGTCAGGGAACATGCAGTGGAAATGTAGGATAGGTTTCTGAAAAACTTCGCGGGGTGGTGCGCATTGTATGGGTGTGTGTTACATTACATTCACTAGTAGGAGTGAGAAAAACATCACGGGGTGGTGTGAATCGGAGGGTCTGAATTAGGATAGGCAGTGAGTGGCAATGTAGGATGGAGAAAAGCACTGCGGGGTGGTCAGCATGGGGAGGTCAGGGAACATGCAGTGGCAATGTAGGATAGGTTTCTGAAAAACTTCGTGGGGTGGTGCCATTGTATGGGTGTGTGTCACATTACATTCACTAGTAGGAGTGAGAAAATCATCACGGGGTTGTGTGAATCGGAGGGTCGGAATTAGGATAGGCAGTAATTGGCAATGTACGATGGAGAAAAGAACCGCGGGGTGGTCAGCATGGGGAGGTCAGGGAACATGCAGTGGCAATGTAGGATAGGTTTCTGAAAAACTTCGCGGGGTGGTGCGCATTGTATGGGTGTGTGTTACATTACATTCACTATTAGGAGTGACAAAAACATCACGAGGTTGTGAGAATCCTAGGGTCTGAATTAGTATCGGCAGTGAGTGGCAATGTAGGATGGAGAAAAGCACCGCGGGGTGGTCAGCATGGGGAGGTCAGGGAACATGCAGTGGCTATGTAGGATAGGTTTCTGAAAAACATCAAGGGGTGGTGCGCATTTTATGGGTGTGTGTTACATTACATTCACTAGTAGGAGTGAGAAAAACATCACGGTGTGGTTCGCATTGTATGGGTGTGTGTTACATTACATTCAATATTAGGAGTGAGAAAAACATCACGGGGTGGTGTGAATCAGAGGGTCTGAATTAGGATAGGCAGTGAGTGGCAATGTAGGATGGAGAAAAGGACCGCGGGGTGGTCAGAATGCGGAGGTCATGGAACATGCAGTGGCAATGTAGGATAGTTTTCTGAAAAACATCGCGGGGTGGTGCGCATTGTATGGGTGTGTGTTACATTACATTCACTAGTAGGAGTGAGAAAAACATCACGGGGTGGTGCCCATTGTATGGGTGTGTGTTACATTACATGCACTAGTAGGAGTGAGAAAAACATCACGCGGTGGTGCGCATTATATGGGTGTGTGTTACATTACATTCACTAGTAGGAGTGAGAAAAACATCACGGGTTGGTGTGAATCGGAGGGTCTGAATTAGGATAGGCAGTGAGTGGCAATGTAGGATGGAGAAAAGCACCGCGGGGTGGTCAGCATGGGGAGGTCAGGGAACATGCAGTGGAAATGTAGGATAGGTTTCTGAAAAATATCGCGGGGTGGTGCGCATTGTATGGGTGTATGTTACATTACATTCACTAGTAGGAGTGAGAAAAACATCACGGCGTGGTGTGAATCGGAAGATCTGAATTAGGATAGGCAGTGAGTGGCAATGTAGGATGGAGAAAAGCACCACGTGGTGGTCAGCATGTGTAGGTCAGGGAACATGCAGTGGCAATGTAGGATAGGTTTCTGAAAAACATCACGTGGTGGTGCGCATTGTATGGGTTTGTGTTACATTACATTCACGAGTAGGAGTGAGAAAAACATCACGGGGTGGTGCGCATTGTATGGGTGTGTGTTACATTACATTCACTAGTAGGAGTGAGAAAAACATCACGGGGTGGTGCGCATTGTATGGGTGTGTGTTACATTACATTCACTAGTAGGAGTGAGAAAAACATCACGGGGTTGTGTGAATCGGAGGGTCTGAATTAGGATAGGCAGTGAATGGCAATAAAGCATGGAGAAAAGCACCGCGGGGTGGTCAGCATGGGGACGTCCGGGAACATGCAGTGGCAATGTAGGATAGGTTTCTGGAAAACATCGCGGGGTGGTGCCCATTGTATGGGTGTGTGTTACATAACATTCACTAGTAAGAGTGAGAAAAACATCACGGGGTGGTGTGAATCGGAGGGTCTGAATTAGTATAGGCAGTGAGTGGCAATGTCGGATGGAGAAAAGCACCGCGGGGTGGTCAGCATGGGGAGGTCAGGGAACATGCTGTGGCATTGTAGGATAGGTTTCTGAAAAACATCGCGGGGTGGTGCACATTGTATGGGTGTGTGTTACATCACATTCACTAGTAGGAGTGAGGAAAACATCACGCGGTGGTAAGCATTGTATGGGTGTGTGTTACATTACATTCACTAGTAGGAGTGAGAAAAACATCACGGGGTGGTGTGAATCGGAGTGTCTGAATTAGGATAGGCAGTGAGTGGCAATGTAGGATGGAGAAAAGCACCGCGGGGTGGTCAGCATGGGGAGGTCAGGGAACATGCAGTGGCAATGTAGGATAGGTTTATGAAAAATATCGCGTGGTGGTGCGCATTGTATGGGTGTGTGTTACATTACATTCACTAGTAGGAGTGAGAAAAACATCACAGGGTTGTGTGAATCGGAGGGTCTGAATTAGGATAGGCAGTGAGTGGCAATGAAGCATGGAGAAAAGCACCGCGGGGTGGTCAGCATGGGGACGTCAGGGAACATGCAGTGGCAATGTAGGATAGGTTTTTGAAAAACATCGCGGGGTGGTGCATATTGTATGGGTGTGTGTTACATAACATTCACTAGTAGGAGTGAGAAAAACATCACGGGGTGGTGTGAATCGGAGGGTCTGATTTAGGATAGGCAGTGAGTGGCAATGTCGGATGGAGAAAAGCACCACGGGGTGGTCAGCATGGGGAGGTCAGGGAACATGCAGTGGCAATGTAGGATAGGTTTCTGAAAAGCATCGCGGGGTGGTGCGCATTGTATGGGTGTGTGTTACATTACATTCACTAGTAGGAGTGAGAAAAATATCACGGGGTGGTGCGCATTGTAGGTGTGTGTTACATTACATTCACTAGTAGGAGTGAGAAAAACATCACGGGGTGGTGTGAATCGCAAGGCCTGAATTAGGATAGGCAGTGAGTGGCAATGTAGGATGGAGAAAAGCACCGCGGTGTGGTCAGCATGGGGAGGACAGGGAACATGCAATGGCAATGTAGGATAGGTTTCTGAAAAACATCGCGGGGTGGTGCGCATTGTATGGGTGTGTGTTACATAACATTCACTAGTAGGAGTGAGAAAAACATCGCGGGGTGGTGCGCATTGTATGGGTGTGTGTTACATTACATTCACTAGTAGGAGTGAGAAAAATATCACGGGGTGGTGCGCATTGTAGGTGTGTGTTACATTACATTCACTAGTAGGAGTGAGAAAAACATCACGGGGTCTTGTGAATCGCAGGGCCTGAATTAGGATAGGCAGTGAGTGGCAATGTAGGATGGAGAAAAGCACCGCGGTGTGGTCAGCATGGGGAGGTCAGGGAACATGCAGTGGCAATGAACAAGAGTTTTCTGAAAAACATCATGGGGTGGTGCGCATTGTATGGGTGTGTGTTACATTACATTCACTAGTAGGAGTGAGAAAAACATCACGGGGTGGTGTGAATCGGAGGGTCTGAATTACGAAAGGCAGTGAGTGGCAATGTAGGATGGAGAAAAGCACCGCGGGGTGGTCAGCATGGGGAGGTCAGGGAACATGCAGTGGCAATGCAGGATAGGTTTCTGAAAAACATCGCGGGGTGGTGCGCATTGTATGGGTGTGTGTCACATTACATTCACTAGTAGGAGTGAGAAAAACATCACGGTGTGGTGTGAATTGGAGGGTCGGAATTAGGATAGGCAGTGAGTGGCAATGTAGGATGGAGAAAAGCACCGCGGGGTGGTCAGCATGGGGACGTCAGGGAACATGCAGTGGCAATGTAGGATAGGTTTCTGAAAAACATCGCGGGATGGTGCGCATTGTAAGGGGGTGTGTTACATTACATTCACTAGTAGGAGTGAGAAAAAACATCACGGGGTGGTGCGCATTGTATGTGTGTGTGTTACATTACATTCATTAGTAGGAGTGACAAAAACATCACGAGGTGGTGAGAATCGGAGGGTCTGAATTAGTATCGGCAGTGAGTGGCAATGTAGGATGGAGAAAAGCACCGCGGGGTGGTCAGCATGGGGAGGTCAGGGAACATGCAGTGGAAATGAATGATAGTTTTCTGAAAAACATCACGGGGTGGTGCGCATTGTATGGGTGTGTGTTACATTACATTCACTAGTCGGAGTGAGAAAAACATCATGTGGTGGTGCGCATTGTATGGGTGTGTTACATTACATTCACTAGTAGGAGTGAGAAAAACATCACGGGGTGGAGTGAATCGGAGGGTCTGAATTAGGATAGGCAGTGAGTGGCAATGTAGAATGGAGAAAAGCACCGTGGGGTGGTCAGCATCGGGAGGTCAGGGAACATGCAGTGGCAATGAACGATAGTTTTCTGAAAAACATCACGGGGTGGTGCGCATTGTATGGGTGTGTGTTACATTACATTCACTAGTAGGAGTGAGACAAACATCACGGGGTGGTGTGAATCGGAGGGTCTGAATTAGGATAGGCAGTGAGTGGCAATGTAGGATGGAGAAAAGCACTGCGGGGTGGTCATCATGGGGAGGTCAGGGAACATGCAGTGGCAATGTAGGATAGGTTTCTGAAAAACTTCATGGGGTGGTGCGCATTGTATGGGTGTGTGTCACATTACATTCACTAGTAGGAGTGAGAAAATCATCACGGGGTGGTGTGAATCGGAGGGTCGGAATTAGGATAGGCAGTAAGTGGCAAAGTACGATGTAGAAAAGAACCGCGGGATGGTCAGCATGGGGAGGTCAGGGAACATGCAGTGGCAATGTAGGATAGGTTTCTGAAAAACTTCGCGGGGTGGTGCGCATTGTATGGGTGTGTGTTACATTACATTCACTAGTAGGAGTGAGAAAAACATCACGGGGTGGTGTGAATCGGAGGGTCGGAATTAGAATAGGCAGTGAGTGGCAATGTAGAATGGAAAAAGCACCGTGGGGTGGTCAGCATGGGGAGGTCAGGGAACATGCAGTGGCAATGAACGAGAGTTTTCTGAAAAACATCACGGGGTGGTGTGCATTGTATGGGTGTGTGTTACATTACATTCTCTAGTAGGAGTGAGAAAAACATCATGGGGTGGTGCGCATTGTATGGGTGTGTGTTACATTACATTCACACCCCGTGATGATTTTCTCACTCCTAGTACTGAATGTAATGTAACACAAACCCATACAATGCACACCACCCCGTGATGTTTTTCTCACTCCTACTAGTGAATGTAATGTAACACACACCCATACAATGCACACCACCCCGTGATGTTTTTCTCACCCCTACTAGTGAATGTAATGTAACACACACCCATACAATGCACACCACCCCGTGATGTTTTTCTCACTCCTACTAGTGAATGTAATGTAACACACACCCATACAATGCGCACCTCCCCGCGATGTTTTTCAGAACCCTATCCTACATTGCCACTGCATGTTCCCTGTCCTCCCCATGCTGACCACCCCGCGGGGCTTTTCTCCATCCTACATTGCCACTCACTGACTATCCTAATTCAGACCCTCCGATTCACACCACCCCGTGATGTTTTTCTCACTCCTACTAGTGAATGTAATGTAACACACACCCATACAATGCACACTACCCCGTGATGGTTTTCTCACTCCTACTAGTGAATGTAATGTAACACACACCCATACAATGCGCACCACCCCGCGATGTTTTACAGAAACCTATCCTACACTGCCACTGCATGTTCCCTGACCTCACCATGCTCACCACCCCTCGGTGCTTTTCTCCATCCCACATTGCCTCTCACTGCCTATCCTAATTCAGACCCTCCGATTCACACCACCCCGTGATGTTTTTGTCACTCCTACTAGTTAATATAATGTAACACACACCCATACAATGCGCACCACCCCGTGATATTTTTCTCACTCCTACTAGTGAGTGTAATGTAACACACACCCATACAATGCGCAACACCCCGCGATGTTTTTCAGAAAATTATCCTACATTGCCACTGCCTGTTCCCTGACCTCCCCATGCTGACCACCCCGCGGTGCTTTTCTCCATCCTACATTGCCACTCACTGCCTATCCTAATTCAGACCCTCCGATTCACTCCACCCCATGATGTTTTTCTCACTCCTACTAGTGAATGTAATGTAACACACAGCCATACAATGAGCACCACCCCGCGATGTTTTTCAGAAACCTATCCTACATTGCCACTGCATGTTCCATGACCTCCCCGTGCAGACCACCGCGCGGTGCTTTTCTCCATCCTACATTGCCACTCACTGCCTATCCTAATTCAGACCCTCCGATTCACACCACGCCGTGATGTTTTTCTCACTCCCACTAGTGAATGTAATGTAACACACACCCATACAATGCGCACCACCCCGTGATGTTTTTCAGAAAACTATCCTACATTGCCACTGCATGTTCCCTGACCTCCACATGCTGACCACCCCGCTGTGCTTTTCTCCATCCTACATTGCCACTCACTCCCTATCCTAATTAAGACCCTCCAATTCACACCACCCCGTGATGTTTTTCTCACTCCTACTAGTGAATGTAATGTAAAACACACCCATATAATGCGCACCACCCCGCGATGTTTTTCAGAAACCTATCCTACATTGCCACTGCATGTTCCCTGACCTCCACATGCTGACCACCCCGCGGTGCATTTCTCCATCCTACATTGCCACGCACTGCCTATCCTAATTAAGAACCTCCGATTCACACCACGCCTGATGTTTTTCTCACTCCTATTAATGAATGTAATGTAACACACCCCCAAACAATGAGCACCACCCCGTGATGTTTTTCTCACTCCTACTAGTGAATGTAATGTAACACACACCCATACAATGCGCACCACCCCGCGATGTTTTTCAGAAACCTATCCTACATTGCCACTGCATGTTCCCTGACCTCCCCATGCTGACCACCCCGCGGTGCTTTTCTCCATCCTACATTGCCACTCACTGCCTATCCTAATTCAGACCCTCAGATTCACACCACGCCGTGATGTTTTTCTCACTCCTACTAGTGAATGTAATGTAACACACACCCATACAAGAGAACCACCCCGTTATTTTTTTTCACTCCTACTAGTGAATGTAATGTAACACACACCCATACAATGCGCACCACCCCGTGATGATTTTCTCACTCCTACTAGTGAATGTAATGTAACACACACCCATACAATGCGCACCACCCCGTGATGTTTTTCTCACTCCTACTAGTGAATGTAATGTAACACACAACCATACAATGCACACCACCCCGCGATGTTTTTCAGAAACGTATCCTACATTGCCACTGCATGTTCCCGGACCTCCCCATGCTGACCACCGCGCGGTGCTTTTCTCCATCCTACATTGCCACTCACTGCCTATCCTAATTCAGACCCTCCGATTCACACCACCCTGCGATGTTTTTCTCACTCCTACTAGTGAATGTAATTTAACACACACCCATACAATGCGCACCACCACGCGATGTTTTTCAGAAACCTATCCTACATTGCCAGTGCATGTTCCCGGACCTCCCAATGCTGACCACCCCGCGGTGCTTTTCTCCATCCTACATTGCCACTCACTGCCTATCCTAATTCAGACCCTCCGATTCACACCACCCTGCGATGTTTTTCTCACTCCTACTAGTGAATGTAATTTAACACACACCCATACAATGCACACCACCATGCGATGTTTTTCAGAAACCTATCCTACATTGCCACTGCATGTTCCCTGACCTCCCCATGCTGACCACCGCGCGGTGCTTTTCTCCATCCTACATTGCCACTCACTGCCTATCCTAATTCAGACCCTCCGATTCACACAACCCCGTGATGTTTTTCTCACTCCTACTAGTGAATGTAATGTAACACACACCCATACAATGCGCACCACCCAGTGATGTTTTTCTCACTCCTACTAGTGAATGTAATGTAACACACACCCATACAATGCGCACCACCCCGTGATGTTTTTCTCACTCCTACTAGTGAATGTAATGTAACACACACCCATACAATGCGCACCACCCCGCGATGTTTTTCAGAAACCTATCCTACATTGCCACTGCATGTTCCCTGTCCTCCACATGCTCACCACCCCGCGGTGCTTTTCTCCATCCCACATTGCCACTCACTGCCTATCCCAATTCAGACCCTCCGATTCACACCACCCCGTGATGTTTTTCTCACTCCTACTAGTTAATGTAATGTAACACACACCCATACAATGTGCACCACCCCGTGATGTTTTTCTCACTCCTACTAGTGAATGTAATGTAACACACACACATACAATGCGCACCACCACGCCATGTTTTTCAGAAAATTATCCTACATTGCCACTGTCTGTTCCCTGACCTCCCCATGCTGACCACCCCGCGGTGCTTTTCTCCATCGTACATTGCCACTCACTGCCTATCCTAATTCAGACCCTCCGATTCACACCACCCCGTGATGTTTTTCTCACTCCTACTAGTGAATGTAATGTAACACACACCCATACAATGCGCACCACCCCGTGATGTTTTTCTCACTCCTACTAGTGAATGTAATGTAACACACAACCATACAATGCACACCACCCCGCGATGTTTTTCAGAAACGTATCCTACATTGCCACTGCATGTTCCCTGACCTCCCCATGCTGACCACCCCGCGGTGCTTTTCTCCATCCTACATTGCCACTCACTGCCTATCCTAATTCAGACCCTCCGATTCACACCACCCCGCGATGTTTTTCTCACTCCTACTTGTGAATGTAATTTAACACACACCCATACGATGCGCACCACCACGCAATGTTTTTCAGAAACCTATCCTACATTGCCACTGCATGTTCCCTGACCTCCCCATGCTGACCACCCCGCGGTGCTTTTCTCCATCCTACATTGCCACTCACTGCCTATCCTAATTCAGACCCTCCGATTCACACCACCCCGTGATGTTTTTCTCACTCCTACTAGTGAATGTAATGTAACACACACCCATACAATGCGCACCACCCAGTGATGTTTTTCTCACTCCTACTAGTGAATGTAATGTAACACACACCCATACAATGCGCACCACCCCGTGATGTTTTTCTCACTCCTACTAGTGAATGTAATGTAACACACACCCATACAATGCGCACCACCCCGCAATGTTTTTCAGAAACCTATCTTACATTGCCACTGCATGTTCCCTGTCCTCCACATGCTCACCACCCCGCGGTGCTTTTCTCCATCCCACATTGCCACTCACTGCCTATCCTAATTCAGACCCTCCGAATCACACCACCCCGTGATGTTTTTCTCACTCCTACTAGTTAATGTAATGTAACACACACCCATACAATGCGCACCACTCCGTGATGTTTTTCTCACTCCTACTAGTGAATGTAATGTAACACACACACATACAATGCGCACCACCACGCCATGTTTTTCAGAAAATTATCCTACATTGCCACTGTCTGTTCCCTGACCTCCCCATGCTGACCACCCCGCGGTGCTTTTCTCCACCCTACATTGCCACTCACTGCCTATCCTAATTCAGACCCTCCGATTCACACCACCCCGTGATGTTTTTCTCACTCCTACTAGTGAATGTAATGTAACACACACCCATACAATGCCCACTATCCCACGATGTTTATCAGAAACCTATCCTACATTGCCACTGCATGTTCCCTGACCTCCCCATGCTGACCACCCCGCGGTGCTTTTCTCCATCCTACATTGCCACTCACTGCCTATCCTAATTCAGACCCTCCGATTCACACCACCCCGTGATGTTTTTCTCACTCCTACTAGTGAATGTAATGTAACACACACCCATACAATGAGAACCACCCCGCGATGTTTTTCAGAAACCTATCCTACATTGCCACTGCATGGTCCCTGACCTCCCCATGCTGACAACCGCGCGGTGCTTTTCTCCATCCTACATTGCCACTCACTGCCTATCCTAATTCAGACCCTCCGATTCACACCACCCCGTGATGTTTTTCTCACTCCTACTAGTGAATGTAATGTAACACACACCCATACAATGCGCACCACCCCGTGATGTTTTTCTCACTCCTACTAGTGAATGTAATGTAACACACACCCATACAATGCGCACCACCCCGAGATGTTTTTCAGAAACCTATCCTACATTGCCAATGCATGTTCCCTGTCCTCCACATGCTCACCACCCCGCGGTGCTTTTCTCCATCCCACATTGCCACTCACTGCCTATCCTAATTCAGACCCTCCGATTCACACCACCCCGTGATGTTTTTCTCACTCCTACTAGTTAATGTAATGTAACACACACCCATACAATGCGCACCACCCCGTGATGTTTTTCTCACTCCTACTAGTGAATGTAATGTAACACACACACATACAATACACACCACCACGCCATGTTTTTCAGAAACCTATCCTACATTGCCACTGCATGTTCCCTGACCTCCCCATGCTGACCACCCCGCGGTGCTTTTCTCCATCCTACATTGCCACTCACTGCCTATCCTAAATCAGAACCTCCGATTCACACCACCCCGTGATGTTTTTCTCACTCCTACTAGTGAATGTAATGTAACAAACACCCATACAATGCGCACCACCCCGTGATGTTTTTCTCACTCGTACTATTGAATGTAATGTAACACACAACCATACAATGCGCACCGCCCCGTGATGTTTTTCTCACTCCTACTAGTGAATGTAATGTAACACACACCCATACAATGCGCACCACCCCGCGATGTCTTTCAGAAACCTATCCTACATTGCCACTGAATGTTCCATGACCTCTCCATGCTGACAACCGCGCGGTGCTTTTCTCCATCCTACATTGCCACTCACTGCCTATCCTCATTCAGACCCTCCGATTCACACCACGCCGTGATGTTTTTCTCACTCCTACTAGTGAATGTAATGTAACACACACCCATACAATGCGCACTACCTCGTGATGTTTTTCAGAAAACTATCCGACATTGCCACTGCATGTTCCCTGACCTCCACATGCCCACCACCCCGCTGTGCTTTTCTCCATCCTACATTGCCACTCACTGCCTATCCTAAGTCAGACACTCCGATTCACACCACCCCGTGATGTTTATTTCACTCCTACTAGTGAATGTAATGTAACACACACCCATACAATGCGCACCACCCCGTGATGTTTTTCTCACTCCTACTAGTGAATGTAATGTAACACACACCCATCCAATGCGCACCCCTCCGCGATGTTTTTCAGAAACCTATCCTACATTGCCACTGCATGTTCCCTGACCTCCCCATGCTGACCACCTCGCGGTGCATTTCTCCATCCTACATTGCCACTCACTGCCTATCCTAATTCAGAACCTCAGATTCACACCACCACGTGATGTTTTTCTCACTCCTACTAGTGAATGTAATGTAACACACACCCATACAATGAGCACCACCCCGTGATGTTTTTCTCACTCCTACTAATGAATGTAATGTAACATACACCCATACAATGCGCCCCACCCCGCGATGTTTTTCAGAAACCTATCCTACATTGCCACTGCATGTTCCCTGACCTCCCCATGCTGACCACCCCGCGGTGCTTTTCTCCATCCTACATTGCCACTCACTGCCTATCCTAATTCAGACCCTCCGATTCACACCACCCCGTGATGTTTTTCTCACTCCTACTAGTGAATGTAATTTAACACACACCCATACAATGCGCACCACCCCGTGATGATTTTCTCACTCCTACTTGTGGATGTAATGTAACACACACCCATACAATGCGCACCACCCCGTGATGTTTTTCTCACTCCTACTAGTGAATGTAATGTAACACACATCCATAAAATGCACACCACTCCGCGTTGTTTTTCAGAAACCTATCCTACATTGGCACTGCATGTTCCCTGACCTCCCCATGCTGACCACACAGCGGTGCTTTTCTCCATCCTACATTGCCACTCACTGCCTATCCTAATTCAGAACCTCCGATTCACACCACCCCGTGATGTTTTTCTCACTCCTACTAGTGAATGTAATGTAACACACACCCATACAAGAGCACCACCCCGTTATTTTTTTTCACTCCTACTAGTGAAGGTAATGTAACACACACCCATACAATGCGCACCACCCCGTGATGATTTTCTCACTCCTACTAATGAATGTAATGTAACACACACCCATACAATGCGCACCACCCCGTGATGTTTTTCTCACTAGTACTAGTGAATGTAATGTAACACACACCCATACAATGCGCACCACCCCGCGATGTTTTTCAGAAACCTATCCTACATTGCCACTGCATGTTCCCTGTCCTCCCCATGCTCACCACCCCGCGGTGCTTTTCTCCATCCCACATTGCCACTCACTGCCTATCCTTATTCAGACCCTCCGATTCACACCACCCCGTGATGTTTTTCTCACTCCTACTAGTTAATGTAATCTAACACACACCCATACAATGCGCACCACCCCGTGATGTTTTTCTCACTCCTACTAGTGAATGTAATGTAACACACACCCATACAATGCGCACCACCCCGCGATGTTTTTCAGAAAATTATCCTACATTGCCACTGTCTGTTTCCTGACCTCCCCAGGCTGACCACCCCGCGGTGCTTTTCTCCATCCTACATTGCCACTCACTGCCTATCCTAATTCAGACCCTCCGATTCACACCACCTCGTGATGTTTTTCTCACTCCTACTAGTGAATGTAATGTGACACACACCCATACAATGAGCACCACCCCGCGATGTTTTTCAGAAACCTATCCTACATTGCCACTGCATGTTCCCTGACCTCCCCATGCTGACAACCGCGCGGTGCTTTTCTCCATCCTACATTGCCACTCACTGCCTATCCTAATTCAGACCCTCCGATTCACACCACGGCGTGATGTTTTTCTCACTCCTACTAGTGAATGTAATGTAACACTCACCCATACAATGCGCACCACCTCGTGATGTTTTTCAGAAAACTATCCTACATTGCCACTGCATGTTCCCTGACCTCCACATGCTGACCACCCCGCTGTGCTTTTCTCCATCCTACATTGCCACTCACTGCCTATCCTAATTCAGACCCTCCGATTCACACCACCCCGTGATGTTTTTCTCACTCCTACTAGTGAATGTAATGTAACACACACCCATACAATGCGCACCACCCCGCGATGTTTTTCAGAAACCTATACTACATTGCCACTGCATGTTCCAGGAACTCCCCATGCTGACCACATCGCGGTGCTTTTCTCCATCCTACATTGCCACTCACTGCCTATCCTAATTCACACCCTCCGATTCACACCACCCCGTGATGTTTTTCTCACTCCTACTAGTGAATGTAATGTAACACACACCCATACAATGCGCAACACCCCGCGATGTTTTTCAGAAACCTATCCTACATTGCCACTGCATGTTCCGTGACCTCCACATGCTGACCACCCCGCGGTGCTTTTCTCCATCCTACATTGCCACTCACTGCCTATCCTAATTCAGAACCTCCGATTCACACCACACCGTGATGTTTTTCTCACTCCTACTATTGAATGTAATGTAACACACACCCATACAATGAGCACCACCCCATGATGTTTTTCTCACTCCTACTAGTGAATGTAATGTAACACATACCCATACAATGCGCACCACCCCGCAATGTTTTTCAGAAACCTATCCTACATTGCCACTGCATGTTCCCTGACCTCCCCATGCTGATCACCCCGCGGTGCTTTTCTCCATCCTACATTGCCACTCACTGCCTATCCTAATTCAGACCCTCCGATTCACACCAGCCCGTGATGTTTTTCTCAATCCTACTAGTGAATGTAATGTAACACACATCCATACAATGCGCACCACCCCGTGATGATTTTCTCACTCCTACTAGTGGATGTAATGTAACACACACCCATACAATGCGCACCACCCCATGATGTTTTTCTCACTCCTACTAGTGAATGTAATGTAACACACATCCATACAATGCACACCACCCCGCGATGTTTTTCAGAAACTTATCCTACATTGCCACTGCATGTTCCCTGACCTCCCCATGCTGACCACACCGCGGTGCTTTTCTCCATCCTACATTGCCATTCACTGCCTATCCTAATTCAGACCCCCCGATTCACACCACCCCGTGATGTTTTTCTCACTCCTACTAGTGAATGTAATGCAACACACACCCATACAATGCGCTCCACCCCGTGATGTTTTTCTCACTCCTACTATTGAATGTAATGTAACACACACCCATACAATGCGCACCACCCCGCGATGTTTTTCAGAAACCTATCCTACATTGCCACTGCATCTTCCCTGACCTCCCCATGCTGACCACCCCGCGGTGCTTTTCTCCATATTACATTGCCCCTCACTGCCTATCCTAATTCAGACCCTCCGATTCACACCACCCCGCAATGTTTTTCTCACTCCTACTAGTGAATGTCATTTAACACACACCCATAATGCGCACCACCACGCGATGTTTTTCAGAATCCTACACTACATTGCCACTGCATGTTCCCTGACCTCCCCATGCTGACCACCCCACGGTGCTTTTCTCCATCCTACATTGCCACTCACTGCCTATCCTAATTCAGACCCTCCGATTCACACCACCCCGTGATGTTTTTCTCACTCCTACTAGTGAATGTAATGTAACACACACCCATACAATGCGCACCACTCCGTGATGTTTTTCTCACTCCTACTATTGAATTTAATGTAACACACACCCATACAATGCGCACCGCCCCGTGATGTTTTTCTCACTCCTACTAGTCAATGTAATGTAACACACACCCATACAATGCGCACCATCCCACGATGTTTATCAGAAACCTATCCTACATTGCCACTGCATGTTCCCTGACCTCCCCATGCTGACCACCCCGCGGTGCTTTTCTCCATCCTACATTGCCACTCACTGCCTATCCTAATTCAGTCCCTCCAATTCACACCACCCCATGATGTTTTGCTCACTCCTACTAGTGAATGTAATGTAACACACACCCATACAATGCGCACCAACCCGTGATGTTTTTCTCACTCCTACGAGTGAATGTAATGTAACACACACCCATACAATGCGCACCACCCCGCGATGTTTTTCAGAAACCTATCCTACATTGCCACTGCATGTTCCCTGAACTGCCCATGCTGACCACTTCGCGGTGCTTTTCTCCATCCTACATTGCCCCTCACTGCCTATCCTAATTGAGACCCTCCGATTCACACCACCCCGCGATGTTTTTCTCACTCCTACAAGTGATTGTCATTTAACACACACCCATAATGCGCACCACCACGCGATGTTTTTCAGAAACCTATCCTATATTGCCAATGCATGTTCCCTGACCTCCACATGCTGACCACCCCGCGGTGCTTTTCTCCATCCTACATTGCCACTCACTGCCTATCCTAATTCAGACCCTCTGATTCACACCACCCCGTGATGGTTTTATCACTCCTACTAGTGAATGTATTGTAACACACACCCATACAATGCGCACCACCCCGTGATGTTTTTCTCACTCGTACTATTGAATGTAATGTAACACACACCCATACAATGCGCACCGCCCCGTGATGTTTTTCTCACTCCTACTAGTGAATTTAATGTAACACACACCCATACAATGCGCACCATCCCACGATGATTATCAGAAACCTATCCTACATTGCCACTGCATGTTCCCTGACCTCCCCATGATGACCACCCCGCGGTGCTTTTCTCCATCCTACATTGTCACTCACTGCCTATCCTAATTCAGACCCTCCGATTCACACCACCCCGTGATGTTTTGCTCACTCCTACTAGTGAATGTAATGTAACACACACCCATACAATGCGCAACACCCCGTGATGTTTTTCTCAATCCTACTAGTGAATGTAATGTAACACACACCCATACAATGCGCACCACCCCGCTATGTTTTTCAGAAACCTATCCTACATTGCCACTGCACGTTCCCTGACTTCCCCATGCTGACCACCCCACGGTGCTTTTTTCCATCCTACATTGCCACTCACTGCCTATCCTAATTGAGACCGTCCGATTCACACCACCCCGTGATGTTTTTCTCACTCCAACTACTGAACGTAATGTAACACACACCCATACAATGCGCACCACCCCGTGATGTTTTTCTCACTCGTACTAGTGAATGTAATGTAAGACACACCCATACAATGCGCACCACCCCGTGATGTTTTTCTCACTTCTACTAGTGAATGTAATGTAACACACACACATACAATGCGCACCACCCCGCGATGTTTTTCAGAAACCTATCCTACATTGCCACTGCATGTTCCCTGACCTCCCCATGCTGATCACCCCGCGGTGCTTTTCTCCATCCTACATTGCCACTCACTGCCTATCCTAATTCAGAACCTCCGATTCACACCACACCGTGATGTTTTTCTCACTCCTACTATTGAATGTATTGTAACACACACCCATACAATGCGCACCACCCCGTGATGTTTTTCTCACTCCTACTAGTGAATGTAATGTAACACACACCCATGAAATGCGCACCACCCCGCGATGTTTTTCAGAAACCTATCCTACATTGCCACTGCATGTTCCCTGACCTCCCCATGCTGACCACCCCGCGGTGCTTTTCTCCATCCTACATTGCCACTCACTGCCTATCCTAATTCAGACCCTCCGATTCACACCCCCCCGTGATGTTTTTCTCACTCCTACTAGTGAATGCAATGTAACACACACCCATACAATGCGCACCACCCCGCGATGTTTTTCAGAAACCTATCCTACATTACCACTGCATGTTCCCTGACCTCCCCATGCTCACCACCCCGCGGTGCTTTTCTCCACCCTACATTGCCACTCACTGCCTATCCTAATTCAGACCCTCCGATTCACACCAACCCGTGATGTTTTTCTCACTCCTACTAGTGAATGTAATGTAACACAAACCCATACAATGCGCACCACCCCGCGATGTTTTTCAGAAACCTATCCTACATTGCCACTGCATGTTCCCTGACCTCCCCATGCTGACCACCCCGCGGTGCTTTTCTCCATCCTACATTGCCACTCACTGCCTATCCTAATTCAGACCCTCCGATTCACACCACCCCGTGATGTTTTTCTCACTCCTACTAGTGAATGTAATGTAACACACACCCATACAATGCGCACCACCCCGTGATGTTTTTCTCACTCGTACTATTGAATGTAATGTAACACACACCCATACAATGTGCACCGCTCCGTGATGTTTTTCTCACTCCTACTAGTGAATGTAATGTAACACACACCCATACAATGCGCACCACCCCGTGATATTTTTCTCACTCCTACTAGTGAATGTAATGTAACACACACCCATACAATGCGCACCACCCCGCGATGTTTTTCAGAAACCTATCCTACATTGCCACTGCATGTACCCTGACCTCCCCATGCTGACCACCCCGCGGTGCTGTTCTCCATCCTACATTGCCACTCACTGCCTATCCTAATTCAGACCGTCCGATTCACACCACCCCATGATGTTTTTCTCACTCCTACTAGTGAACGTAATGTAACACACACCCATACAATGCGCACCACCCCGTGATATTTTTCTCACTCCTACTAGTGAATGTAATGTAACACACACCCATACATTGCGCACCACCCCGTGATATTTTTCTCACTCCTACTAGTGAATGTAATGTAACACACACCCATACAATGCGCACCACCCCGCGATGTTTTT
This sequence comes from Cavia porcellus, assembly GCF_034190915.1. Classification (NCBI taxonomy): domain Eukaryota; kingdom Metazoa; phylum Chordata; class Mammalia; order Rodentia; family Caviidae; genus Cavia; species Cavia porcellus. The sequence goes on along the minus strand of NW_026947485.1, from coordinate 153,229,802 downwards.
CAGAAACCTATCCTACATTGCCACTGCATGTACCCTGACCTCCCCATGCTGACCACCCCGCGGTGCTGTTCTCCATCCTACATTGCCACTCACTGCCTATCCTAATTCAGACCGTCCGATTCACACCACCCCATGATGTTTTTCTCACTCCTACTAGTGAACGTAATGTAACACACACCCATACAATGCGCACCACCCCGTGATGTTTTTCTCAGTCGTATTAGTGAATGTAATGTAACACACACCCATACAATGCGCACAACCCCGTGATGTTTTTCTCACTCCTACTAGTGAATGTAATGTAACACACACCAATACAATGCGCACCACCCCGCGATGTTTTTTAGAAACCTATCCTACATTGCCACTGCATGTTCCCTGACCTCCCCATGCTGATCACCCCGCGGTGCTTTTCTCCATCCTACATTGCCACTCACTGCCTATCCTAATTCAGATCCTCCGATTCACACCACCCCGTGATGTTTTTCTCACTCCTACTAGTGAATGTAATGTAACACACACCCATACAATGCGCACCACCCCGTGATGATTTTCTCACTCCTACTAGTGGATGTAATGTAACACGCACCCATACAATGCGCACCACCCCGTGATGTTTTTCTCACTCCTACTAGTGAATGTAATGTAACACACATCCATACAATGCACACCACTCCGCGTTGTTTTTCAGAAACCTATCCTACATTGTCACTGCATGTTCCCTGACCTCCCCATGCTGACCACACAGCGGTGCTTTTCTCCATCCTACATTGCCACTCACTGCCTATCCTAATTCAGAACCTCCGATTCACACCACCCCGTGATGTTTTTCTCACTCCTACTAGTGAATGTAATGTAACACACACCCATACAAGAGCACCACCCCGTTATTTTTTTCACTCCTACTAGTGAAGGTAATGTAACACACACCCATACAATGCGCACCACCCCGTTATGATTTTCTCACTCCTACTAATGAATGTAATGTAACACACACCCATACAATGCGCACCACCCCGTGATGTTTTTCTCACTGCTACTAGTGAATGTAATGTAACACACACCCATACAATGCGCACCACCCCGCGATGTTTTTCAGAAACCTATCCTACATTGCCACTGCATGTTCCCTGTCCTCCCCATGCTCACCACCCCGCGGTGCTTTTCTCCATCCCACATTGCCACTCACTGCCTATCCTTATTCAGACCCTCCGATTCACACCACCCCGTGATGTTTTTCTCACTCCTACTAGTTAATGTAATGTAACACACACCCATACAATGCGCACCACCCCGTGATGTTTTTCTCACTCCTACTAGTGAATGGAATGTAACACACACCCATACAATGCGCACCACCCCGCGATGTTTTTCAGAAAATTATCCTACATTGCCACTGTCTGTTTCCTGACCTCCCCATGCTGACCACCCCGCGGTGCTTTTCTCCATCCTACATTGCCATTCACTGCCTATCCTAATTCAGACCCCCCGATTCACACCACCCCGTGATGTTTTTCTCACTCCTACTAGTGAATGTAATGCAACACACACCCATACAATGCGCTCCACCCCGTGATGTTTTTCTCACTCCTACTATTGAATGTAATGTAACACACACCCATACAATGCGCACCACCCCGCGATGTTTTTCAGAAACCTATCCTACATTGCCACTGCATCTTCCCTGACCTCCCCATGCTGACCACCCCGCGGTGCTTTTCTCCATATTACATTGCCCCTCACTGCCTATCCTAATTCAGACCCTCCGATTCACACCACCCCGCAATGTTTTTCTCACTCCTACTAGTGAATGTCATTTAACACACACCCATAATGCGCACCACCACGCGATGTTTTTCAGAATCCTACACTACATTGCCACTGCATGTTCCCTGACCTCCCCATGCTGACCACCCCACGGTGCTTTTCTCCATCCTACATTGCCACTCACTGCCTATCCTAATTCAGACCCTCCGATTCACACCACCCCGTGATGTTTTTCTCACTCCTACTAGTGAATGTAATGTAACACACACCCATACAATGCGCACCACTCCGTGATGTTTTTCTCACTCCTACTATTGAATTTAATGTAACACACACCCATACAATGCGCACCGCCCCGTGATGTTTTTCTCACTCCTACTAGTCAATGTAATGTAACACACACCCATACAATGCGCACCATCCCACGATGTTTATCAGAAACCTATCCTACATTGCCACTGCATGTTCCCTGACCTCCCCATGCTGACCACCCCGCGGTGCTTTTCTCCATCCTACATTGCCACTCACTGCCTATCCTAATTCAGTCCCTCCAATTCACACCACCCCATGATGTTTTGCTCACTCCTACTAGTGAATGTAATGTAACACACACCCATACAATGCGCACCAACCCGTGATGTTTTTCTCACTCCTACGAGTGAATGTAATGTAACACACACCCATACAATGCGCACCACCCCGCGATGTTTTTCAGAAACCTATCCTACATTGCCACTGCATGTTCCCTGAACTGCCCATGCTGACCACTTCGCGGTGCTTTTCTCCATCCTACATTGCCCCTCACTGCCTATCCTAATTGAGACCCTCCGATTCACACCACCCCGCGATGTTTTTCTCACTCCTACAAGTGATTGTCATTTAACACACACCCATAATGCGCACCACCACGCGATGTTTTTCAGAAACCTATCCTATATTGCCAATGCATGTTCCCTGACCTCCACATGCTGACCACCCCGCGGTGCTTTTCTCCATCCTACATTGCCACTCACTGCCTATCCTAATTCAGACCCTCTGATTCACACCACCCCGTGATGGTTTTATCACTCCTACTAGTGAATGTATTGTAACACACACCCATACAATGCGCACCACCCCGTGATGTTTTTCTCACTCGTACTATTGAATGTAATGTAACACACACCCATACAATGCGCACCGCCCCGTGATGTTTTTCTCACTCCTACTAGTGAATTTAATGTAACACACACCCATACAATGCGCACCATCCCACGATGATTATCAGAAACCTATCCTACATTGCCACTGCATGTTCCCTGACCTCCCCATGATGACCACCCCGCGGTGCTTTTCTCCATCCTACATTGTCACTCACTGCCTATCCTAATTCAGACCCTCCGATTCACACCACCCCGTGATGTTTTGCTCACTCCTACTAGTGAATGTAATGTAACACACACCCATACAATGCGCAACACCCCGTGATGTTTTTCTCAATCCTACTAGTGAATGTAATGTAACACACACCCATACAATGCGCACCACCCCGCTATGTTTTTCAGAAACCTATCCTACATTGCCACTGCACGTTCCCTGACTTCCCCATGCTGACCACCCCACGGTGCTTTTTTCCATCCTACATTGCCACTCACTGCCTATCCTAATTGAGACCGTCCGATTCACACCACCCCGTGATGTTTTTCTCACTCCAACTACTGAACGTAATGTAACACACACCCATACAATGCGCACCACCCCGTGATGTTTTTCTCACTCGTACTAGTGAATGTAATGTAAGACACACCCATACAATGCGCACCACCCCGTGATGTTTTTCTCACTTCTACTAGTGAATGTAATGTAACACACACACATACAATGCGCACCACCCCACGATGTTTTTCAGAAACCTATCCTACATTGCCACTGCATGTTCCCTGACCTCCCCATGCTGATCACCCCGCGGTGCTTTTCTCCATCCTACATTGCCACTCACTGCCTATCCTAATTCAGAACCTCCGATTCACACCACACCGTGATGTTTTTCTCACTCCTACTATTGAATGTATTGTAACACACACCCATACAATGCGCACCACCCCGTGATGTTTTTCTCACTCCTACTAGTGAATGTAATGTAACACACACCCATGAAATGCGCACCACCCCGCGATGTTTTTCAGAAACCTATCCTACATTGCCACTGCATGTTTCCTGACCTCCCCATGCTGACCACCCCGCGGTGCTTTTCTCCATCCTACATTGCCACTCACTGCCTATCCTAATTCAGACCCTCCGATTCACACCCCCCCGTGATGATTTTCTCACTCCTACTAGTGAATGCAATGTAACACACACCCATACAATGCGCACCACCCCGCGATGTTTTTCAGAAACCTATCCTACATTACCACTGCATGTTCCCTGACCTCCCCATGCTCACCACCCCGCGGTGCTTTTCTCCACCCTACATTGCCACTCACTGCCTATCCTAATTCAGACCCTCCGATTCACACCAACCCGTGATGTTTTTCTCACTCCTACTAGTGAATGTAATGTAACACAAACCCATACAATGCGCACCACCCCGCGATGTTTTTCAGAAACCTATCCTACATTGCCACTGCATGTTCCCTGACCTCCCCATGCTGACCACCCCGCGGTGCTTTTCTCCATCCTACATTGCCACTCACTGCCTATCCTAATTCAGACCCTCCGATTCACACCACCCCGTGATGTTTTTCTCACTCCTACTAGTGAATGTAATGTAACACACACCCATACAATGCGCACCACCCCGTGATGTTTTTCTCACTCGTACTATTGAATGTAATGTAACACACACCCATACAATGTGCACCGCTCCGTGATGTTTTTCTCACTCCTACTAGTGAATGTAATGTAACACACACCCATACAATGCGCACCACCCCGTGATATTTTTCTCACTCCTACTAGTGAATGTAATGTAACACACACCCATACAATGCGCACCACCCCGCGATGTTTTTCAGAAACCTATCCTACATTGCCACTGCATGTACCCTGACCTCCCCATGCTGACCACCCCGCGGTGCTGTTCTCCATCCTACATTGCCACTCACTGCCTATCCTAATTCAGACCGTCCGATTCACACCACCCCATGATGTTTTTCTCACTCCTACTAGTGAACGTAATGTAACACACACCCATACAATGCGCACCACCCCGTGATATTTTTCTCACTCCTACTAGTGAATGTAATGTAACACACACCCATACAATGCGCACCACCCCGTGATATTTTTCTCACTCCTACTAGTGAATGTAATGTAACACACACCCATACAATGCGCACCACCCCGCGATGTTTTTCAGAAACCTATCCTACATTGCCACTGCATGTACCCTGACCTCCCCATGCTGACCACCCCGCGGTGCTGTTCTCCATCCTACATTGCCACTCACTGCCTATCCTAATTCAGACCGTCCGATTCACACCACCCCATGATGTTTTTCTCACTCCTACTAGTGAACGTAATGTAACACACACCCATACAATGCGCACCACCCCGTGATGTTTTTCTCAGTCGTATTAGTGAATGTAATGTAACACACACCCATACAATGCGCACAACCCCGTGATGTTTTTCTCACTCCTACTAGTGAATGTAATGTAACACACACCAATACAATGCGCACCACCCCGCGATGTTTTTTAGAAACCTATCCTACATTGCCACTGCATGTTCCCTGACCTCCCCATGCTGATCACCCCGCGGTGCTTTTCTCCATCCTACATTGCCACTCACTGCCTATCCTAATTCAGATCCTCCGATTCACACCACCCCGTGATGTTTTTCTCACTCCTACTAGTGAATGTAATGTAACACACACCCATACAATGCGCACCACCCCGTGATGATTTTCTCACTCCTACTAGTGGATGTAATGTAACACGCACCCATACAATGCGCACCACCCCGTGATGTTTTTCTCACTCCTACTAGTGAATGTAATGTAACACACATCCATACAATGCACACCACTCCGCGTTGTTTTTCAGAAACCTATCCTACATTGTCACTGCATGTTCCCTGACCTCCCCATGCTGACCACACAGCGGTGCTTTTCTCCATCCTACATTGCCACTCACTGCCTATCCTAATTCAGAACCTCCGATTCACACCACCCCGTGATGTTTTTCTCACTCCTACTAGTGAATGTAATGTAACACACACCCATACAAGAGCACCACCCCGTTATTTTTTTCACTCCTACTAGTGAAGGTAATGTAACACACACCCATACAATGCGCACCACCCCGTTATGATTTTCTCACTCCTACTAATGAATGTAATGTAACACACACCCATACAATGCGCACCACCCCGTGATGTTTTTCTCACTGCTACTAGTGAATGTAATGTAACACACACCCATACAATGCGCACCACCCCGCGATGTTTTTCAGAAACCTATCCTACATTGCCACTGCATGTTCCCTGTCCTCCCCATGCTCACCACCCCGCGGTGCTTTTCTCCATCCCACATTGCCACTCACTGCCTATCCTTATTCAGACCCTCCGATTCACACCACCCCGTGATGTTTTTCTCACTCCTACTAGTTAATGTAATGTAACACACACCCATACAATGCGCACCACCCCGTGATGTTTTTCTCACTCCTACTAGTGAATGGAATGTAACACACACCCATACAATGCGCACCACCCCGCGATGTTTTTCAGAAAATTATCCTACATTGCCACTGTCTGTTTCCTGACCTCCCCATGCTGACCACCCCGCGGTGCTTTTCTCCATCCTACATTGCCACTCACTGCCTATCCTAATTCAGACCCTCCGATTCACACCACCTCGTGATGTTTTTCTCACTCCTACTAGTGAATGTAATGTGACACACACCCATACAATGAGCACCACCCCGCGATGTTTTTCAGAAACCTATCCTACATTGCCACTGCATGTTCCCTGACCTCCCCATGCTGACAACCGCGCGGTGCTTTTCTCCATCCTACATTGCCACTCACTGCCTATCCTAATTCAGACCCTCCGATTCACACCACGGCGTGATGTTTTTCTCACTCCTACTAGTGAATGTAATGTAACACTCACCCATACAATGCGCACCACCTCGTGATGTTTTTCAGAAAACTATCCTACATTGCCACTGCATGTTCCCTGACCTCCACATGCTGACCACCCCGCTGTGCTTTTCTCCATCCTACATTGCCACTCACTGCCTATCCTAATTCAGACCCTCCGATTCACACCACCCCGTGATGTTTTTCTCACTCCTACTAGTGAATGTAATGTAACACACACCCATACAATGCGCACCACCCAGTGATGTTTTTCTCACTCCTACTAGTGAATGTAATGTAACACACACCCATACAATGCGCACCACCCCGTGATGTTTTTCTCACTCCTACTAGTGAATGTAATGTAACACACACCCATACAATGCGCACCACCCCGCGATGTTTTTCAGAAACCTATCCTACATTGCCACTGCATGTTCCCTGTCCTCCACATGCTCACCACCCCGCGGTGCTTTTCTCCATCCCACATTGCCACTCACTGCCTATCCCAATTCAGACCCTCCGATTCACACCACCCCGTGATGTTTTTCTCACTCCTACTAGTTAATGTAATGTAACACACACCCATACAATGTGCACCACCCCGTGATGTTTTTCTCACTCCTACTAGTGAATGTAATGTAACACACACACATGCAATGCGCACCACCACGCCATGTTTTTCAGAAAATTATCCTACATTGCCACTGTCTGTTCCCTGACCTCCCCATGCTGACCACCCCGCGGTGCTTTTCTCCATCGTACATTGCCACTCACTGCCTATCCTAATTCAGACCCTCCGATTCACACCACCCCGTGATGTTTTTCTCACTCCTACTAGTGAATGTAATGTAACACACACCCATACAATGCGCACCACCCCGTGATGTTTTTCTCACTCCTACTAGTGAATGTAATGTAACACACAACCATACAATGCACACCACCCCGCGATGTTTTTCAGAAACGTATCCTACATTGCCACTGCATGTTCCCTGACCTCCCCATGCTGACCACCCCGCGGTGCTTTTCTCCATCCTACATTGCCACTCACTGCCTATCCTAATTCAGACCCTCCGATTCACACCACCCCGCGATGTTTTTCTCACTCCTACTAGTGAATGTAATTTAACACACACCCATACGATGCGCACCACCACGCAATGTTTTTCAGAAACCTATCCTACATTGCCACTGCATGTTCCCTGAACTGCCCATGCTGACCACTTCGCGGTGCTTTTCTCCATCCTACATTGCCCCTCACTGCCTATCCTAATTGAGACCCTCCGATTCACACCACCCCGCGATGTTTTTCTCACTCCTACAAGTGATTGTCATTTAACACACACCCATAATGCGCACCACCACGCGATGTTTTTCAGAAACCTATCCTATATTGCCAATGCATGTTCCCTGACCTCCACATGCTGACCACCCCGCGGTGCTTTTCTCCATCCTACATTGCCACTCACTGCCTATCCTAATTCAGACCCTCTGATTCACACCACCCCGTGATGGTTTTATCATTCCTACTAGTGAATGTATTGTAACACACACCCATACAATGCGCACCACCCCGTGATGTTTTTCTCACTCGTACTATTGAATGTAATGTAACACACACCCATACAATGCGCACCGCCCCGTGATGTTTTTCTCACTCCTACTAGTGAATTTAATGTAACACACACCCATACAATGCGCACCATCCCACGATGATTATCAGAAACCTATCCTACATTGCCACTGCATGTTCCCTGACCTCCCCATGATGACCACCCCGCGGTGCTTTTCTCCATCCTACATTGTCACTCACTGCCTATCCTAATTCAGACCCTCCGATTCACACCACCCCGTGATGTTTTGCTCACTCCTACTAGTGAATGTAATGTAACACACACCCATACAATGCGCAACATCCCGTGATGTTTTTCTCAATCCTACTAGTGAATGTAATGTAACACACACCCATACAATGCGCACCACCCCGCTATGTTTTTCAGAAACCTATCCTACATTGCCACTGCATGTTCCCTGACTTCCCCATGCTGACCACCCCACGGTGCTTTTTTCCATCCTACATTGCCACTCACTGCCTATCCTAATTGAGACCGTCCGATTCACACCACCCCGTGATGTTTTTCTCACTCCAACTACTGAACGTAATGTAACACACACCCATACAATGCGCACCACCCCGTGATGTTTTTCTCACTCGTACTAGTGAATGTAATGTAAGACACACCCATACAATGCGCACCACCCCGTGATGTTTTTCTCACTTCTACTAGTGAATGTAATGTAACACACACACATACAATGCGCACCACCCCGCGATGTTTTTCAGAAACCTATCCTACATTGCCACTGCATGTTCCCTGACCTCCCCATGCTGATCACCCCGCGGTGCTTTTCTCCATCCTACATTGCCACTCACTGCCTATCCTAATTCAGAACCTCCGATTCACACCACACCGTGATGTTTTTCTCACTCCTACTATTGAATGTATTGTAACACACACCCATACAATGCGCACCACCCCGTGATGTTTTTCTCACTCCTACTAGTGAATGTAATGTAACACACACCCATGAAATGCGCACCACCCCGCGATGTTTTTCAGAAACCTATCCTACATTGCCACTGCATGTTCCCTGACCTCCCCATGCTGACCACCCCGCGGTGCTTTTCTCCATCCTACATTGCCACTCACTGCCTATCCTAATTCAGACCCTCCGATTCACACCCCCCCGTGATGTTTTTCTCACTCCTACTAGTGAATGCAATGTAACACACACCCATACAATGCGCACCACCCCGCGATGTTTTTCAGAAACCTATCCTACATTACCACTGCATGTTCCCTGACCTCCCCATGCTCACCACCCCGCGGTGCTTTTCTCCACCCTACATTGCCACTCACTGCCTATCCTAATTCAGACCCTCCGATTCACACCAACCCGTGATGTTTTTCTCACTCCTACTAGTGAATGTAATGTAACACAAACCCATACAATGCGCACCACCCCGCGATGTTTTTCAGAAACCTATCCTACATTGCCACTGCATGTTCCCTGACCTCCCCATGCTGACCACCCCGCGGTGCTTTTCTCCATCCTACATTGCCACTCACTGCCTATCCTAATTCAGACCCTCCGATTCACACCACCCCGTGATGTTTTTCTCACTCCTACTAGTGAATGTAATGTAACACACACCCATACAATGCGCACCACCCCGTGATGTTTTTCTCACTCGTACTATTGAATGTAATGTAACACACACCCATACAATGTGCACCGCTCCGTGATGTTTTTCTCACTCCTACTAGTGAATGTAATGTAACACACACCCATACAATGCGCACCACCCCGTGATATTTTTCTCACTCCTACTAGTGAATGTAATGTAACACACACCCATACAATGCGCACCACCCCGCGATGTTTTTCAGAAACCTATCCTACATTGCCACTGCATGTACCCTGACCTCCCCATGCTGACCACCCCGCGGTGCTGTTCTCCATCCTACATTGCCACTCACTGCCTATCCTAATTCAGACCGTCCGATTCACACCACCCCATGATGTTTTTCTCACTCCTACTAGTGAACGTAATGTAACACACACCCATACAATGCGCACCACCCCGTGATATTTTTCTCACTCCTACTAGTGAATGTAATGTAACACACACCCATACAATGCGCACCACCCCGTGATATTTTTCTCACTCCTACTAGTGAATGTAATGTAACACACACCCATACAATGCGCACCACCCCGCGATGTTTTTCAGAAACCTATCCTACATTGCCACTGCATGTACCCAGACCTCCCCATGCTGACCACCCCGCGGTGCTGTTCTCCATCCTACATTGCCACTCACTGCCTATCCTAATTCAGACCGTCCGATTCACACCACCCCATGATGTTTTTCTCACTCCTACTAGTGAACGTAATGTAACACACACCCATACAATGCGCACCACCCCGTGATGTTTTTCTCAGTCGTATTAGTGAATGTAATGTAACACACACCCATACAATGCGCACAACCCCGTGATGTTTTTCTCACTCCTACTAGTGAATGTAATGTAACACACACCAATACAATGCGCACCACCCCGCGATGTTTTTTAGAAACCTATCCTACATTGCCACTGCATGTTCCCTGACCTCCCCATGCTGATCACCCCGCGGTGCTTTTCTCCATCCTACATTGCCACTCACTGCCTATCCTAATTCAGATCCTCCGATTCACACCACCCCGTGATGTTTTTCTCACTCCTACTAGTGAATGTAATGTAACACACACCCATACAATGCGCACCACCCCGTGATGATTTTCTCACTCCTACTAGTGGATGTAATGTAACACGCACCCATACAATGCGCACCACCCCGTGATGTTTTTCTCACTCCTACTAGTGAATGTAATGTAACACACATCCATACAATGCACACCACTCCGCGTTGTTTTTCAGAAACCTATCCTACATTGTCACTGCATGTTCCCTGACCTCCCCATGCTGACCACACAGCGGTGCTTTTCTCCATCCTACATTGCCACTCACTGCCTATCCTAATTCAGAACCTCCGATTCACACCACCCCGTGATGTTTTTCTCACTCCTACTAGTGAATGTAATGTAACACACACCCATACAAGAGCACCACCCCGTTATTTTTTTTCACTCCTACTAGTGAAGGTAATGTAACACATACCCATACAATGCGCACCACCCCGTGATGATTTTCTCACTCCTACTAATGAATGTAATGTAACACACACCCATACAATGCGCACCACCCCGTGATGTTTTTCTCACTGCTACTAGTGAATGTAATGTAACACACACCCATACAATGCGCACCACCCCGCGATGTTTTTCAGAAACCTATCCTACATTGCCACTGCATGTTCCCTGTCCTCCCCATGCTCACCACCCCGCGGTGCTTTTCTCCATCCCACATTGCCACTCACTGCCTATCCTTATTCAGACCCTCCGATTCACACCACCCCGTGATGTTTTTCTCACTCCTACTAGTTAATGTAATGTAACACACACCCATACAATGCGCACCACCCCGTGATGTTTTTCTCACTCCTACTAGTGAATGGAATGTAACACACACCCATACAATGCGCACCACCCCGCGATGTTTTTCAGAAAATTATCCTACATTGCCACTGTCTGTTTCCTGACCTCCCCATGCTGACCACCCCGCGGTGCTTTTCTCCATCCTACATTGCCACTCACTGCCTATCCTAATTCAGACCCTCTGATTCACACCACCTCGTGATGTTTTTCTCACTCCTACTAGTGAATGTAATGTGACACACACCCATACAATGAGCACCACCCCGCGATGTTTTTCAGAAACCTATCCTACATTGCCACTGCATGTTCCCTGACCTCCCCATGCTGACAACCGCGCGGTGCTTTTCTCCATCCTACATTGCCACTCACTGCCTATCCTAATTCAGACCCTCCGATTCACACCACGGCGTGATGTTTTTCTCACTCCTACTAGTGAATGTAATGTAACACTCACCCATACAATGCGCACCACCTCGTGATGTTTTTCAGAAAACTATCCTACATTGCCACTGCATGTTCCCTGACCTCCACATGCTGACCACCCCGCTGTGCTTTTCTCCATCCTACATTGCCACTCACTGCCTATCCTAATTCAGACCCTCCGATTCACACCACCCCGTGATGTTTTTCTCACTCCTACTAGTGAATGTAATGTAACACACACCCATACAATGCGCACCACCCAGTGATGTTTTTCTCACTCCTACTAGTGAATGTAATGTAACACACACCCATACAATGCGCACCACCCCGTGATGTTTTTCTCACTCCTACTAGTGAATGTAATGTAACACACACCCATACAATGCGCACCACCCCGCGATGTTTTTCAGAAACCTATCCTACATTGCCACTGCATGTTCCCTGTCCTCCACATGCTCACCACCCCGCGGTGCTTTTCTCCATCCCACATTGCCACTCACTGCCTATCCCAATTCAGACCCTCCGATTCACACCACCCCGTGATGTTTTTCTCACTCCTACTAGTTAATGTAATGTAACACACACCCATACAATGTGCACCACCCCGTGATGTTTTTCTCACTCCTACTAGTGAATGTAATGTAACACACACACATGCAATGCGCACCACCACGCCATGTTTTTCAGAAAATTATCCTACATTGCCACTGTCTGTTCCCTGACCTCCCCATGCTGACCACCCCGCGGTGCTTTTCTCCATCGTACATTGCCACTCACTGCCTATCCTAATTCAGACCCTCCGATTCACACCACCCCGTGATGTTTTTCTCACTCCTACTAGTGAATGTAATGTAACACACACCCATACAATGCGCACCACCCCGTGATGTTTTTCTCACTCCTACTAGTGAATGTAATGTAACACACAACCATACAATGCACACCACCCCGCGATGTTTTTCAGAAACGTATCCTACTTTGCCACTGCATGTTCCCTGACCTCCCCATGCTGACCACCCCGCGGTGCTTTTCTCCATCCTACATTGCCACTCACTGCCTATCCTAATTCAGACCCTCCGATTCACACCACCCCGCGATGTTTTTCTCACTCCTACTAGTGAATGTAATTTAACACACACCCATACGATGCGCACCACCACGCAATGTTTTTCAGAAACCTATCCTACATTGCCACTGCATGTTCCCTGACCTCCCCATGCTGACCACCCCGCGGTGCTTTTCTCCATCCTACATTGCCACTCACTGCCTATCCTAATTCAGACCCTCCGATTCACACCACCCCGTGATGTTTTTCTCACTCCTACTAGTGAATGTAATGTAACACACACCCATACAATGCGCACCACCCAGTGATGTTTTTCTCACTCCTACTAGTGAATGTAATGTAACACACACCCATACAATGCGCACCACCCCGTGATATTTTTCTCACTCCTACTAGTGAATGTAATGTAACACACACCCATACAATGCGCACCACCCCGCAATGTTTTTCAGAAACCTATCCTACATTGCCACTGCATGTTCCCTGTCCTCCACATGCTCACCACCCCGCGGTGCTTTTCTCCATCCCACATTGCCACTCACTGCCTATCCTAATTCAGACCCTCCGATTCACACCACCCCGTGATGTTTTTCTCACTCCTACTAGTTAATGTAATGTAACACACACCCATACAATGCGCACCACCCCGTGATGTTTTTCTCACTCCTACTAGTGAATGTAATGTAACACACACACATACAATGCGCACCACCACGCCATGTTTTTCAGAAAATTATCCTACATTGCCACTGTCTGTTCCCTGACCTCCCCATGCTGACCACCCCGCGGTGCTTTTCTCCACCCTACATTGCCACTCACTGCCTATCCTAATTCAGACCCTCCGATTCACACCACCCCGTGATGTTTTTCTCACTCCTACTAGTGAATGTAATGTAACACACACCCATACAATGCGCACTATCCCACGATGTTTATCAGAAACCTATCCTACATTGCCACTGCATGTTCCCTGACCTCCCCATGCTGACCACCCCGCGGTGCTTTTCTCCATCCTACATTGCCACTCACTGCCTATCCTAATTCAGACCCTCCGATTCACACCACCCCGTGATGTTTTTCTCACTCCTACTAGTGAATGTAATGTAACACACACCCATACAATGAGAACCACCCCGCGATGTTTTTCAGAAACCTATACTACATTGCCACTGCATGGTCCCTGACCTCCCCATGCTGACAACCGCGCGGTGCTTTTCTCCATCCTACATTGCCACTCACTGCCTATCCTAATTCAGACCCTCCGATTCACACCACCCCGTGATGTTTTTCTCACTCCTACTAGTGAATGTAATGTAACACACACCCATACAATGCGCACCACCCCGTGATGTTTTTCTCACTCCTACTAGTGAATGTAATGTAACACACAACCATACAATGCACACCACCCCGCGATGTTTTTCAGAAACGTATCCTACATTGCCACTGCATGTTCCCTGACCTCCCCATGCTGACCACCCTGCGGTGCTTTTCTCCATCCTACATTGCCACTCACTGCCTATCCTAATTCAGACCCTCTGATTCACACCACCCCGCGATGTTTTTCTCACTCCTACTAGTGAATGTAATTTAACACACACCCATACAATGCGCACCACCACGCGATGTTTTACAGAAACCTATCCTACATTGCCACTGCATGTTCCCTGACCTCCCCATGCTGACCACCCCGCGGTGCTTTTCTCCATCCTACATTGCCACTCACTGGCTATCCTAATTCAGACCCTCCGAATCACACCACCCCGTGATGTTTTTCTCACTCCTACTAGTGAATGTAATGTAACACACACTCATACAATGCGCACCACCCAGTGATGTTTTTCTCACTCCTACTAGTGAATGTAATGTAACACACACCCATACAATGCGCACAATCCCGTGATGTTTTTCTCACTCCTACTAGTGAATGTAATGTAACACACACCCATACAATGCGCACCACCCCGAGATGTTTTTCAGAAACCTATCCTACATTGCCACTGCATGTTCCCTGTCCTCCACATGCTCACCACCCCGCGGTGCTTTTCTCCATCCCACATTGCCACTCACTGCCTATCCTAATTCAGACCCTCCGATTCACACCACCCCGTGATGTTTTTCTCACTCCTACTAGTTAATGTAATGTAACACACACCCATACAATGCGCACCACCCCGTGATGTTTTTCTCACTCCTACTAGTGAATGTAATGTAACACACACACATACAATACACACCACCACGCCATGTTTTTCAGAAACCTATCCTACATTGCCACTGCATGTTCCCTGACCTCCCCATGCTGACCACCCCGCGGTGCTTTTCTCCATCCTACATTGCCACTCACTGCCTATCCTAAATCAGAACCTCCGATTCACACCACCCCGTGATGTTTTTCTCACTCCTACTAGTGAATGTAATGTAACAAACACCCATACAATGCGCACCACCCCGTGATGTTTTTCTCACTCGTACTATTGAATGTAATGTAACACACACCCATACAATGCGCACCGCCCCGTGATGTTTTTCTCACTCCTACTAGTGAATGTAATGTAACACACACCCATACAATGCGCACCACCCCGCGATGTCTTTCAGAAACCTATCCTACATTGCCACTGAATGTTCCATGACCTCTCCATGCTGACAACCGCGCGGTGCTTTTCTCCATCCTACATTGCCACTCACTGCCTATCCTAATTCAGACCCTCCGATTCACACCACGCCGTGATGTTTTTCTCACTCCTACTAGTGAATGTAATGTAACACACACCCATACAATGCGCACTACCTCGTGATGTTTTTCAGAAAACTATCCGACATTGCCACTGCATGTTCCCTGACCTCCACATGCCCACCACCCCGCTGTGCTTTTCTCCATCCTACATTGCCACTCACTGCCTATCCTAAGTCAGACACTCCGATTCACACCACCCCGTGATGTTTATTTCACTCCTACTAGTGAATGTAATGTAACACACACCCATACAATGCGCACCACCCCGTGATGTTTTTCTCACTCCTACTAGTGAATGTAATGTAACACACACCCATCCAATGCGCACCCCTCCGCGATGTTTTTCAGAAACCTATCCTATATTGCCACTGCATGATCCCTGACCTCCCCATGCTGACCACCTCGCGGTGCATTTCTCCATCCAACATTGCCACTCACTGCCTATCCTAATTCAGAACCTCAGATTCACACCACCACGTGATGTTTTTCTCACTCCTACTAGTGAATGTAATGTAACACACACCCATACAATGCGCACCACCCCGTGATGATTTTCTCACTCCTACTTGTGGATGTAATGTAACACACACCCATACAATGCGCACCACCCCGTGATGTTTTTCTCACTCCTACTAGTGAATGTAATGTAACACACATCCATAAAATGCACACCACTGCGCGTTGTTTTTCAGAAACCTATCGTACATTGGCACTGCATGTTCCCTGACCTCCCCATGCTGACCACACAGCGGTGCTTTTCTCCATCCTACATTGCCACTCACTGCCTATCCTAATTCAGAACCTCCGATTCACACCACCCCGTGATGTTTTTCTCACTCCTACTAGTGAATGTAATGTAACACACACCCATACAAGAGCACCACCCCGTTATTTTTTTTCACTCCTACTACTGAAGGTAATGTAACACACACCCATACAATGCGCACCACCCCGTGATGATTTTCTCACTCCTACTAATGAATGTAATGTAACACACACCCATACAATGCGCACCACCCCGTGATGTTTTTCTCACTCGTACTAGTGAATGTAATGTAACACACACCCATACAATGCGCACCACCCCGCGATGTTTTTCAGAAACCTATCCTACATTGCCACTGCATGTTCCCTGTCCTCCCCATGCTCACCACCCCGCGGTGCTTTTCTCCATCCCACATTGCCACTCACTGCCTATCCTTATTCAGACCCTCCGATTCACACCACCCCGTGATGTTTTTCTCACTCCTACTAGTTAATGTAATGTAACACACACCCATACAATGCGCACCACCCCGCGATGTTTTTCAGAAAATTATCCTACATTGCCACTGTCTGTTTCCTGACCTCCCCAGGCTGACCACCCCGCGGTGCTTTTCTCCATCCTACATTGCCACTCACTGCCTATCCTAATTCAGACCCTCCGATTCACACCACCTCGAGATGTTTTTCTCACTCCTACTAGTGAATGTAATGTGACACACACCCATACAATGAGCACCACCCCGCGATGTTTTTCAGAAACCTATCCTACATTGCCACTGCATGTTCCCTGACCTCCCCATGCTGACAACCGCGCGATGCTTTTCTCCATCCTACATTGCCACTCACTGCCTATCCTAATTCAGACCCTCCGATTCACACCACGGCGTGATGTTTTTCTCACTCCTACTAGTGAATGTAATGTAACACTCACCCATACAATGCGCACCACCTCGTGATGTTTTTCAGAAAACTATCCTACATTGCCACTGCATGTTCCCTGACCTCCACATGCTGACCACCCCGCTGTGCTTTTCTCCATCCTACATTGCCACTCACTGCCTATCCTAATTCAGACCCTTCGATTCACACCACCCCGTGATGTTTTTCTCACTCCTACTAGTGAATGTAATGTAACACACACCCATACAATGCGCACCACCCCGCGATGTTTTTCAGAAACCTATACTACATTGCCACTGCATGTTCCAGGAACTCCCCATGCTGACCACATCGCGGTGCTTTTCTCCATCCTACATTGCCACTCACTGCCTATCCTAATTCACACCCTCCGATTCACACCACCCCGTGATGTTTTTCTCACTCCTACTAGTGAATGTAATGTAACACACACCCATACAATGCGCAACACCCCGCGATGTTTTTCAGAAACCTATCCTACATTGCCACTGCATGTTCCCTGACCTCCACATGCTGACCAGCCCGCGGTGCTTTTCTCCATCCTACATTGCCACTCACTGCCTATCCTAATTCAGAACCTCCGATTCACACCACACCGTGATGTTTTTCTCACTCCTACTATTGAATGTAATGTAACACACACCCATACAATGAGCATCACCCCATGATGTTTTTCTCACTCCTACTAGTGAATGTAATGTAACACATACCCATACAATGCGCACCACCCCGCCATGTTTTTCAGAAACCTATCCTACATTGCCACTGCATGTTCCCTGACCTCCCCATGCTGACCACCCCGCGGTGCTTTTCTCCATCCTACATTGCCACTCACTGCCTATCCTAATTCAGACCCTCCGATTCACACCAGCCCGTGATGTTTTTCTCAATCCTACTAGTGAATGTAATGTAACACACATCCATACAATGCGCACCACCCCGTGATGATTTTCTCACTCCTACTAGTGGATGTAATGTAACACACACCCATACAATGCGCACCACCCCATGATGTTTTTCTCACTCCTACTAGTGAATGTAATGTAACACACATCCATACAATGCACACCAACCCGCGATGTTTTTCAGAAACTTATCCTACATTGCCACTGCATGTTCCCTGACCTCCCCATGCTGACCACACCGCGGTGCTTTTCTCCATCCTACATTGCAATTCACTGCCTATCCTAATTCAGACCCCCCGATTCATACCACCCCGTGATGTTTTTCTCACTCCTACTAGTGAATGTAATGTAACACACACCCATACAATGCGCTCCACCCCGTGATGTTTTTCTCACTCCTACTATTGAATGTAATGTAACACACACCCATACAATGCGCACCACCCCGCGATGTTTTTCAGAAACCTATCCTACATTGCCACTGCATCTTCCCTGACCTCCCCATGCTGACCACCCCGCGATGCTTTTCTCCATATTACATTGCCCCTCACTGCCTATCCTAATTCAGACCCTCCGATTCACACCACCCCGCCATGTTTTTCTCACTCCTACTAGTGAATGTCATTTAACACACACCCATAATGCGCACCACCACGCGATGTTTTTCGGAATCCTACACTACATTGCCACTGCATGTTCCCTGACCTCCCCATGCTGACCACCCCGTGGTGCTTTTCTCCATCCTACATTGCCACTCACTGCCTATCCTAATTCAGACCCTCCGATTCACACCACCCCGTGATGTTTTTCTCACTCCTACTAGTGAATGTAATGTAACACACACCCATACAATGCGCACCACTCCGTGATGTTTTTCTCACTCCTACTATTGAATGTAGTGTAACACACACCCATACAATGCGCACCGCCCCGTGATGTTTTTCTCACTCCTACTAGTCAATGTAATGTAACACACACACATACAATTCGCACCATCCCACGATGTTTATCAGAAACCTATCCTACATTGCCACTGCATGTTCCCTGACCTCCCCATGCTGACCACCCCGCGGTGCTTTTCTCCATCCTACATTGCCACTCACTGCCTATCCTAATTCAGTCCCTCCAATTCACACCACCCCATGATGTTTTGCTCACTCCTACTAGTGAATGTAATGTAACACACACCCATACAATGCGCACCAACCCGTGATGTTTTTCTCACTCCTACGAGTGAATGTAATGTAACACACACCCATACAATGCGCACCACCCCGCGATGTTTTTCAGAAACCTATCCTACATTGCCACTGCATGTTCCCTGAACTGCCCATGCTGACCACTTCGCGGTGCTTTTCTCCATCCTACATTGCCCCTCACTGCCTATCCTAATTGAGACCCTCCGATTCACACCACCCCGCGATGTTTTTCTCCCTCCTACAAGTGATTGTCATTTAACACACACCCATAATGCGCACCACCACGCGATGTTTTTCAGAAACCTATCCTATATTGCCAATGCATGTTCCCTGACCTCCACATGCTGACCACCCCGCGGTGCTTTTCTCCATCCTACATTGCCACTCACTGCCTATCCTAATTCAGACCCTCTGATTCACACCACCCCGTGATGTTTTTCTCACTCCTACTAGTGAATGTATTGTAACACACACCCATACAATGCGCACCACCCCGTGATGTTTTTCTCACTCGTACTATTGAATGTAATGTAACACACACCCATACAATGCGCACCGCCCCGTGATGTTTTTCTCACTCCTACTAGTGAATTTAATGTAACACACACCCATACAATGCGCACCATCCCACGATGATTATCAGAAACCTATCCTACATTGCCACTGCATGTTCCCTGACCTCCCCATGATGACCACCCCGCGGTGCTTTTCTCCATCCTACATTGTCACTCACTGCCTATCCTAATTCAGACCCTCCGATTCACACCACCCCGTGATGTTTTGCTCACTCCTACTAGTGAATGTAATGTAACACACACCCATACAATGCGCAACACCCCGTGATGTTTTTCTCAATCCTACTAGTGAATGTAATGTAACACACACCCATACAATGCGCACCACCCCGCTATGTTTTTCAGAAACCTATCCTACATTGCCACTGCATGTTCCCTGACTTCCCCATGCTGACCACCCCACGGTGCTTTTTTCCATCCTACATTGCCACTCACTGCCTATCCTAATTGAGACCGTCCGATTCACACCACCCCGTGATGTTTTTCTCACTCCAACTACTGAACGTAATGTAACACACACCCATACAATGCGCACCACCCCGTGATGTTTTTCTCACTCGTACTAGTGAATGTAATGTAACACACACCCATACAATGCGCACCACCCCGTGATGTTTTTCTCACTTCTACTAGTGAATGTAATGTAACACACACACATACAATGCGCACCACCCCGCGATGTTTTTCAGAAACCTATCCTACATTGCCACTGCATGTTCCCTGACCTCCCCATGCTGATCACCCCGCGGTGCTTTTCTCCATCCTACATTGCCACTCACTGCCTATCCTAATTCAGAACCTCCGATTCACACCACACCGTGATGTTTTTCTCACTCCTACTATTGAATGTATTGTAACACACACCCATACAATGCGCACCACCCCGTGATGTTTTTCTCACTCCTACTAGTGAATGTAATGTAACACACACCCATGAAATGCGCACCACCCCGCGATGTTTTTCAGAAACCTATCCTACATTGCCACTGCATGTTCCCTGACCTCCCCATGCTGACCACCCCGCGGTGCTTTTCTCCATCCTACATTGCCACTCACTGCCTATCCTAATTCAGACCCTCCGATTCACACCCCCCCGTGATGTTTTTCTCACTCCTACTAGTGAATGCAATGTAACACACACCCATACAATGAGCACCACCCCGCGATGTTTTTCAGAAACCTATCCTACATTACCACTGCATGTTCCCTGACCTCCCCATGCTCACCACCCCGCGGTGCTTTTCTCCACCCTACATTGCCACTCACTGCCTATCCTAATTCAGACCCTCCGATTCACACCACCCCGTGATGTTTTTCTCACTCCTACTAGTGAATGTAATGTAACACAAACCCATACAATGCGCACCACCCCGCGATGTTTTTCAGAAACCTATCCTACATTGCCACTGCATGTTCCCTGACCTCCCCATGCTGACCACCCCGCGGTGCTTTTCTCCATCTTACATTGCCACTCACTGCCTATCCTAATTCAGACCCTCCGATTCACACCACCCCATGATGTTTTTCTCACTCCTACTAGTGAATGTAATGTAACACACACCCATACAATGCGCACCACCCCGTGATGTTTTTCTCACTCGTACTATTGAATGTAATGTAACACACACCCATACAATGTGCACCGCCCCGTGATGTTTTTCTCACTCCTACAAGTGAATGTAATGTAACACACACCCATACAATGCGCACCACCCCGTGATATTTTTCTCACTCCTACTAGTGAATGTAATGTAACACACACCCATACAATGCGCACCACCCCGCGATGTTTTTCAGAAACCTATCCTACATTGCCACTGCATGTACCCTGACCTCCCCATGCTGACCACCCCGCGGTGCTGTTCTCCATCCTACATTGCCACTCACTGCCTATCCTAATTCAGACCGTCCGATTCACACCACCCCATGATGTTTTTCTCACTCCTACTAGTGAACGTAATGTAACACACACCCATACAATGCGCACCACCCCGTGATGTTTTTCTCAGTCGTATTAGTGAATGTAATGTAACACACACCCATACAATACGCACAACCCCGTGATGTTTTTCTCACTCCTACTAGTGAATGTAATGTAACACACACCAATACAATGCGCACCACCCCGCGATGTTTTTTAGAAACCTATCCTACATTGCCACTGCATGTTCCCTGACCTCCCCATGCTGATCACCCCGCGGTGCATTTCTCCATCCTACATTGCCACTCACTGCCTATCCTAATTCAGATCCTCCGATTCACACCACCCCGTGATGTTTTTCTCACTCCTACTAGTGAATGTAATGTAACACACACCCATACAATGCGCACCACCCCGTGATGATTTTCTCACTCCTACTAGTGGATGTAATGTAACACACACCCATACAATGCGCACCACCCCGTGATGTTTTTCTCACTCCTACTAGTGAATGTAATGTAACACACATCCATACAATGCACACCACTCCTCGTTGTTTTTCAGAAACCTATCCTACATTGTCACTGCATGTTCCCTGACCTCCCCATGCTGACCACACAGCGGTGCTTTTCTCCATCCTACATTGCCACTCACTGCCTATCCTAATTCAGAACCTCCGATTCACACCACCCCGTGATGTTTTTCTCACTCCTACTAGTGAATGTAATGTAACACACACCCATACAAGAGCACCACCCCGTTATTTTTTTTCACTCCTACTAGTGAAGGTAATGTAACACACACCCATACAATGCGCACCACCCCGTGATGATTTTCTCACTCCTACTAATGAATGTAATGTAACACACACCCATACAATGCGCACCACCCCGTGATGTTTTTCTCACTGGTACTAGTGAATGTAATGTAACACACACCCATACAATGCGCACCACCCCGAGATGTTTTTCAGAAACCTATCCTACATTGCCACTGCATGTTCCCTGTCCTCCCCATGCTCACCACCCCGCGGTGCTTTTCTCCATCCCACATTGCCACTCACTGCCTATCCTTATTCAGACCCTCCGATTCACACCACCCCGTGATGTTTTTCTCACTCCTACTAGTTAATGTAATGTAACACACACCCATACAATGCGCACCACCCCGTGATGTTTTTCTCACTCCTACTAGTGAATGTAATGTAACACACACCCATACAATGCGCACAACCCCGCGATGTTTTTCAGAAAATTATCCTACATTGCCACTGTCTGTTTCCTGACCTCCCCATGCTGACCACCCCGCGGTGCTTTTCTCCATCCTACATTGCCACTCACTGCCTATCCTAATTCAGACCCTCCGATTCACACCACCTCGTGATGTTTTTCTCACTCCTACTAGTGAATGTAATGTGACACACACCCATACAATGAGCACCACCCCGCGATGTTTTTCAGAAACCTATCCTACATTGCCACTGCATGTTCCCTGACCTCCCCATGCTGACAACCGCGCGGTGCTTTTCTCCATCCTACATTGCCACTCACTGCCTATCCTAATTCAGACCCTCCGATTCACACCACGGCGTGATGTTTTTCTCACTCCTACTAGTGAATGTAATGTAACACTCACCCATACAATGCGCACCACCTCGTGATGTTTTTCAGAAAACTATCCTACATTGCCACTGCATGTTCCCTGACCTCCACATGCTGACCACCCCGCTGTGCTTTTCTCCATCCTACATTGCCACTCACTGCCTATCCTAATTCAGACCCTCCGATTCACACCACCCCGTGATGTTTTTCTCACTCCTACTAGTGAATGTAATGTAACACACACCCATACAATGCGCACCACCCCGCGATGTTTTTCAGAAACCTATACTACATTGCCACTGCATGTTCCAGGAACTCCCCATGCTGACCACAACGCGGTGCTTTTCTCCATCCTACATTGCCACTCACTGCCTATCCTCATTCACACCCTCCGATTCACACCACCCCGTGATGTTTTTCTCACTCCTACTAGTGAATGTAATGTAACACACACCCATACAATGCGCACCACCCTGCGATGTTTTTCAGAAACCTATCCTACATTGCCACTGCATGTTCCCTGACCTCCACATGCTGACCACCCCGCGGTGCTTTTCTCCATCCTACATTGCCACTCACTGCCTATCCTAATTCAGACACTCCGATTCACACCACACCGTGATGTTTTTCTCACTCCTACTATTGAATGTAATGTAACACACACCCATACAATGAGCACCACCCCATGATGTTTTTCTCACTCCTACTAGTGAATGTAATGTAACACATACCCATACAATGCGCACCACCCCGCGATGTTTTTCAGAAACCTATCCTACATTGCCACTGCATGTTCCCTGACCTCCCCATGCTGACCACCCTGCTTTGCTTTTCTCCATCCTACATTGCCACTCACTGCCTATCCTAATTCAGACCCTCCGATTCACACCAGCCCGTGATGTTTTTGTCACTCCTACAAGTGAATGTCATTTAACACACACCCATAATGCGCACCACCCCGTGATGTTTTTCTCACTCGTACTATTGAATGTAATGTAACACACACCCATACAATGCGCACCGCCCCGTGATGTTTTTCTCACTCCTACTAGTGAATTTAATGTAACACACACCCATACAATGCGCACCATCCCACGATGATTATCAGAAACCTATCCTACATTGCCACTGCATGTTCCTTGACCTCCCCATGATGACCACCCCGCGGTGCTTTTCTCCATCCTACATTGTCACTCATTGCCTATCCTAATTCAGACCCTCCGATTCACACCACCCCTTGATGTTTTGCTCACTCCTACTAGTGAATGTAATGTAACACACACCCATAAAATGCGCAACACCCCGTGATGTTTTTCTCAATCCTACTAGTGAATGTAATGTAACACACACCCATACAATGCGCACCACCCCGCTATGTTTTTCAGAAACCTATCCTACATTTCCACTGCATGTTCCCTGACTTCCCCATGCTGACCACCCCACGGTGCTTTTTTCCATCCTACATTGCCACTCACTGCCTATCCTAATTGAGACCGTCCGATTCACACCACCCCGTGATGTTTTTCTCACTCCAACTACTGAACGTAATGTAACACACACCCATACAATGCGCACCACCCCGTGATGTTTTTCTCACTCGTACTAGTGAATGTAATGTAACACACACCCATACAATGCGCACCACCCCGTGATGTTTTTCTCACTTCTACTAGTGAATGTAATGTAACACACACACATACAATGCGCACCACCCCGCGATGTTTTTCAGAAACCTATCCTACATTGCCACTGCATGTTCCCTGACCTCCCCATGCTGATCACCGCGCGGTGCTTTTCTCCATCCTACATTGCCACTCACTGCCTATCCTAATTCAGAACCTCCGATTCACACCACACCGTGATGTTTTTCTCACTCCTACT
Organism: Cavia porcellus; assembly: GCF_034190915.1. Classification (NCBI taxonomy): domain Eukaryota; kingdom Metazoa; phylum Chordata; class Mammalia; order Rodentia; family Caviidae; genus Cavia; species Cavia porcellus. The sequence continues at coordinate 153,203,870 of NW_026947485.1, read as the reverse complement.
ATTGAATGTATTGTAACACACACCCATACAATGCGCACCACCCCGTGATGTTTTTCTCACTCCTACTAGTGAATGTAATGTAACACACACCCATGAAATGCGCACCACCCCGCGATGTTTTTCAGAAACCTATCCTACATTGCCACTGCATGTTCCCTGACCTCCCCATGCTGACCACCCCGCGGTGCTTTTCTCCATCCTACATTGCCACTCACTGCCTATCCTAATTCAGACCCTCCGATTCACACGCCCCCGTGATGTTTTTCTCACTCCTACTAGTGAAGGCAATGTAACACACACCCATACAATGCGCACCACCCCGCGATGTTTTTCAGAAACCTATCCTACATTACCACTGCATGTTCCCTGACCTCCCCATGCTCACCACCCCGCGGTGCTTTTCTCCACCCTACATTGCCACTCACTGCCTATCCTAATTCAGACCCTCCGATTCACACCACCCCGTGATGTTTTTCTCACTCCTACTAGTGAATGTAATGTAACACAAACCCATACAATGCGCACCACCCCGCGATGTTTTTCAGAAACCTATCCTACATTGCCACTGCATGTTCCCTGACCTCGCCATGCTGACCACCCCGCGGTGCTTTTCTCCATCCTACATTGCCACTCACTGCCTATCCTAATTCAGACCCTCCGATTCACACCACCCCGTGATGTTTTTCTCACTCCTACTAGTGAATGTAATGTAACACACACCCATACAATGCGCACCACCCCGTGATGTTTTTCTCACTCGTACTATTGAATGTAATGTAACACACACCCATACAATGTGCACCGCCCCGTGATGTTTTTCTCACTCCTACTAGTGAATGTAATGTAACACACACCCATACAATGCGCACCATCCCACGATGTTTATCAGAAACCTATCCTACATTGCCACTGCATGTTCCCTGACCTCCCGATGCTGACCACCCCGCTGTGCTTTTCTCCAACCTACATTGGCACTCACTGCCGATCCACCACCCCGTGATGTTTTGCTCACTCCTACTAGTGAATGTAATGTAACACACACCCATACAATGCGCACCACCCCGTGATATTTTTCTCACTCCTACTAGTGAATGTAATGTAACACACACCCATACAATGCGCACCACCCCGCGATGTTTTTCAGAAACCTATCCTACATTGCCACTGCATGTGCCCTGACCTCCCCATCCTGACCACCCCGCGGTGCTGTTCTCCATCCTACATTGCCACTCACTGCCTATCCTAATTCAGACCGTCCGATTCACACCACCCCATGATGTTTTTCTCACTCCTACTAGTGAACGTAATGTAACACACACCCATACAATGCGCACCACCCTGTGATGTTTTTCTCAGTCGTATTAGTGAATGTAATGTAACACACACCCATACAATGCGCACAACCCCGTGATGTTTTTCTCACTCCTACTAGTGAATGTAATGTAACACACACCAATACAATGCGCACCACCCCGCGATGTTTTTTAGAAACCTATCCTACATTGCCACTGCATGTTCCCTGACCTCCCCATGCTGATCACCCCGCGGTGCTTTTCTCCATCCTACATTGCCACTCACTGCCTATCCTAATTCAGATCCTCCGATTCACACCACCCCGTGATGTTTTTCTCACTCCTACTAGTGAATGTAATGTAACACACACCCATACAATGCGCACCACCCCGTGATGATTTTCTCACTCCTACTAGTGGATGTAATGTAACACACACCCATACAATGCGCACCACCCCGTGATGTTTTTCTCACTCCTACTAGTGAATGTAATGTAACACACATCCATACAATGCACACCACTCCGCGTTGTTTTTCAGAAACCTATCCTACATTGTCACTGCATGTTCCCTGACCTCCCCATGCTGACCACACAGCGGTGCTTTTCTCCATCCTACATTGCCACTCACTGCCTATCCTAATTCAGAACCTCCGATTCACACCACCCCGTGATGTTTTGCACACTCCTACTAGTGAATGTAATGTAACACACACCCATACAATGCGCACCACCCCGTGATGATTTTCTCACTCCTACTAATGAATGTAATGTAACACACACCCATACAATGCGCACCACCCCGTGATGTTTTTCTCACTGGTACTAGTGAATGTAATGTAACACACACCCATACAATGCGCACCGCCCCGCGATGTTTTTCAGAAACCTATCATACATTGCCACTGCATGTTCCCTGTCCTCCCCATGCTCACCACCCCGCGGTGCTTTTCTCCATCCCACATTGCCACTCACTGCCTATCCTTATTCAGACCCTCCGATTCACACCACCCCGTGATGTTTTTCTCACTCCTACTAGTTAATCTAATGTAACACACACCCATACAATGCGCACCACCCCGTGATGTTTTTCTCACTCCTACTAGTGAATGTAATGTAACACACACCCATACAATGCGCACCACCCCGCGATATTTTTCAGAAAATTATCCTACATTGCCACTGTCTGTTTCCTGACCTCCCCATGCTGACCACCCCGCGGTGCTTTTCTCCATCCTACATTGCCACTCACTGCCTATCCTAATTCAGACCCTCCGATTCACACCACCTCGTGATGTTTTTCTCACTCCTACTAGTGAATGTAATGTGACACACACCCATACAATGAGCACCACCCCGCGATGTTTTTCAGAAACCTATCCTCCATTGCCACTGCATGTTCCCTGACCTCCCCATGCTGACAACCGCGCGGTGCTTTTCTCCATCCTACATTGCCACTCACTGCCTATCCTAATTCAGACCCTCCGATTCACACCACGGCGTGATGTTTTTCTCACTCCTACTAGTGAATGTAATGTAACACTCACCCATACAATGCGCACCACCTCGTGATGTTTTTCAGAAAACTATCCTACATTGCCACTGCATGTTCCCTGACCTCCACATGCTGACCACCCCGCTGTGCTTTTCTCCATCCTACATTGCCACTCACTGCCTATCCTAATTCAGACCCTCCGATTCACACCACCCCGTGATGTTTTTCTCACTCCTACTAGTGAATGTAATGTAACACACACCCATACAATGCGCACCACCCCGCGATGTTTTTCAGAAACCTATACTACATTGCCACTGCATGTTCCAGGAACTCCCCATGCTGACCACAACGCGGTGCTTTTCTCCATCCTACATTGCCACTCACTGCCTATCCTAATTCACACCCTCCGATTCACACCACCCCGTGATGTTTTTCTCACTCCTACTAGTGAATGTAATGTAACACACACCCATACAATGCGCACCACCCTGCGATGTTTTTCAGAAACCTATCCTACATTGCCACTGCATGTTCCCTGACCTCCACATGCTGACCACCCCGCGGTGCTTTTCTCCATCCTACATTGCCACTCACTGCCTATCCTAATTCAGACACTCCGATTCACACCACACCGTGATGTTTTTCTGACTCCTACTATTGAATGTAATGTAACACACACCCATACAATGAGCACCACCCCGTGATGTTTTTCTCACTCCTACTAGTGAATGTAATGTAACACATACCCATACAATGCGCACCACCCCGCGATGTTTTTCAGAAACCTATCCTACATTGCCACTGCATGTTCCCTGACCTCCCCATGCTGACCACCCCGCGGTGCTTTTCTCCATCCTACATTGCCACTCACTGCCTATCCTAATTCAGACACTCCGATTCACACCAGCCCGTGATGTTTTTCTCACTCCTACTAGTGAATGTAATGTAACACACATCCATACAATGCGCACCACCCCGTGATGATTTTCTCACTCCTACTAGTGGATGTAATGTAACACACACCCATACAATGCGCACCACCCCATGATGTTTTTCTCACTCCTACTAGTGAATGTAATGTAACACACATCCATACAATGCACACCACCCCGCGATGTTTTTCAGAAACTTATCCTACATTGCCACTGCATGTTCCCTGACCTCCCCATGCTGACCACACCGCGGTGCTTTTCTCCATCCTACATTGCCATTCACTGCCTATCCTAATTCAGACCCCCCGATTCACACCACCCCGTGATGTTTTTCTCACTCATACTAGTGAATGTAATGTAACACACACCCATACAATGCGCTCCACCCCGTGATGTTTTTCTCACTCCTACTATTGAATGTAATGTAACACACACCCATACAATGCGCACTACCCCGCGATGTTTTTCAGAAACCTATCCTACATTGCCACTGCATGTTCCCTGACCTCCCCATGCTGACCACCCCGCGGTGCTTTTCTCCATATTACATTGCCCCTCACTGCCTATCCTAATTCAGAGCCTCCGATTCACACCACCCCGCGATGTTTTTCTCACTCCTACTAGTGAATGTCATTTAACACACACCCATAATGCGCACCACCACGCGATGTTTTTCAGAATCCTATCCTACATTGCCACTGCATGTTCCCTGACCTCCCCATGCTGACCACCCCGCGGTGCTTTTCTCCATCCTACATTGCCACTCACTGCCTATCCTAATTCAGACCCTCCGATTCACACCACCCCGTGATGTTTTTCTCACTCCTACTAGTGAATGTAATGTAACACACACCCATACAATGCGCACCACTCCGTGATGTTGTTCTCACTCCTACTATTGAATGTAATGTAACACACACCCATACAATGCGCACCGCCCCGTGATGTTTTTCTCACTCCTACTAGTCAATGTAATGTAACACACACCCATACAATGGGCACCATCCCACGATGTTTATCAGAAACCTATCCTACATTGCCACTGCATGTTCCCTGACCTCCCCATGCTGACCACCCCGCGGTGCTTTTCTCCATCCTACATTGCCACTCACTGCCTATCCTAATTCAGTCCCTCCAATTCACACCACCCCATGATGTTTTGCTCACTCCTACTAGTGAATGTAATGTAACACACACCCATACAATGCGCACCACCCCGTGATGTTTTTCTCACTTCTACGAGTGAATGTAATGTAACACACACCCATACAATGCGCACCACCCCGCGATGTTTTTCAGAAACCTATCCTACATTGCCACTGCATGTTCCCTGACCTCCGCATGCTGACCACCCCGCGGTGCTTTTCTCCATCCTACATTGCCACTCATTGCCTATCCTAATTCAGACCGTCCTATTCACACCACCCTGTGATGTTTTTCTCACTCCTACTAGTGAATGTAATGTAACACACACCCATACAATGCGCACCACCCCGCGATGTTTTTCAGAAACCTATCCTACATTGCCACTGCATGTTCCCTGACCTGCCCATGCTGACCACTCCGCGGTGCTTTTCTCCATCCTACATTGCCCCTCACTGCCTATCCTAATTGAGACCCTCCGATTCACACCACCCCGCGATGTTTTTCTCACTCCTACAAGTGAATGTCATTTAACACACACCCATAATGCGCATCACCACGCGATGTTTTTCAGATACCTATCCTATATTGCCAATGCATGTTCCCTGACCTCCACATGCTGACCACCCCGCGGTGCTTTTCTCCATCCTACATTGCCACTCACTGCCTATCCTAATTCAGACCCTCTGATTCACACCACCCCGTGATGTTTTTCTCACTCCTACTAGTGAATGTAATGTAACACACACCCATACAATGCGCACCACCCCGTGATGTTTTTCTCACTCGTACTATTGAATGTAATGTAACACACACCCATACAATGCGCACCGCCCCGTGATGTTTTTCTCACTCCTACTAGTGAATGTAATGTAACACACACCCATACAATGCGCACCATCCCACGATGATTATCAGAAACCTATCCTACATTGCCACTGCATGTTTCTGACCTCCCCATGATGACCACCCCGTGGTGCTTTTCTCCATCCTACATTGTCATTCACTGCCTATCCTAATTCAGACCCTCCGATTCACACCACCCCGTGATGTTTTGCTCACTCCTAATAGTGAATGTAATGTAACACACACCCATACAATGCGCACCACCCCGTGATGTTTTTCTCAATCCTACTAGTGAATGTAATGTAACACACACCCATACAATGCGCACCACCCCGCGATGTTTTTCAGAAACCTATCCTACATTGCCACTGCATGTTCCCTGACTTCCCCATGCTCACCACCCCGCGGTGCTTTTCTCCACCCTACATTGCCACTCACTGCCTATCCTAATTCAGACCCTCCGATTCACACCACCCCGTGATGTTTTTCTCACTCCTACTAGTGAATGTAATGTAACACAAACCCATACAATGCGCACCACCCCGCGATGTTTTTCAGAAACCTATCCTACATTGCCACTGCATGTTCCCTGACCTCCCCATGCTGACCACCCCGCGGTGCTTTTCTCCATCCTACATTGCCACTCACTGCCTATCCTAATTCAGACCCTCCGATTCACACCACCCCGTGATGTTTTTCTCACTCCTACTAGTGAATGCAATGTAACACACACCCATACAATGCGCACCACCCCGTGATGTTTTTCTCACTCGTATTATTGAATGTAATGTAACACACACCCATACAATGTGCGCCGCCCCGTGATGTTTTTCTCACTCCTACTAGTGAATGTAATGTAACACACACCCATACAATGCGCACCATCCCACGATGTTTATCAGAAACCTATCCTACATTGCCACTGCATGTTCCCTGACCTGCCGATGCTGACCACCCCTCTGTGCTTTTCTCCAACCTACATTGCCACTCACTGCCTATCCACCACCCCGTGATGTTTTGCTCACTCCTACTAGTGAATGTAATGTAACACACACCCATACAATGCGCACCACCCCGTGATATTTTTCTCACTCCTACTAGTGAATGTAATGTAACACACACCCATACAATGCGCACCACCCCGCGATGTTTTTCAGAAACCTATCCTACATTGCCACTGCATGTACCCTGACCTCCCCATGCTGACCACCCCGCGGTGCTGTTCTCCATCCTACATTGCCACTCACTGCCTATCCTAATTCAGACCGTCCGATTCACACCACCCCATGATGTTTTTCTCACTCCTACTAGTGAACGTAATGTAACACACACCCATACAATGCGCACCACCCCGTGATGTTTTTCTCAGTCGTATTAGTGAATGTAATGTAACACACACCCATACAATGGGCACAACCCCGTGATGTTTTTCTCACTCCTACTAGTGAATGTAATGTAACACACACAAATACAATGCGCTCCACCCCGCGATGTTTTTTAGAAACCTATCCTACATTGCCACTGCATGTTCCCTGACCTCCCCATGCTGATCACCCCGCGGTGCTTTTCTCCATCCTACATTGCCACTCACTGCCTATCCTAATTCAGATCCTCCGATTCACACCACCCCATGATGTTTTTCTCACTCCTACTAGTGAATGTAATGTAACACACACCCATACAATGCGCACCACCCCGTGATGTTTTTCTCACTCCTACTAGTGAATGTAATGTAACACACACCCATACAATGCGCACCACCCCGCGATGCTTTTCAGAAACCTATCTTACATTGCCACTGCATGTTCCCTGACCTCCCCATGCTGACCAACCCGCGGTGCTTTTCTCAATCCTACAAGGTCACTCACTGCCTATCCTAATTCAGACCCTCCGATTCACACCACCCCATGATGTTTTTCTCACACCTAATAGTGAATGTAATGTAACACACACCCATACAATGCGCACCACCCCGTGATGTTTTTCTCACTCCTACTAGTGAATGTAATGTAACACACACCCATACAATGCACACCACCCCGTGATGTTTTTCTCACTCCTACTTGTGAATGTAATGTAACACACACCCATACAATGCGCACCACCCCGCGATGTTTTTCAGAAACCTATCCTACATTGCCACTGCATGTTCCCTGACCTCCCCATGCTGACCACCCCGCGGTGCTTTTCTCCATCCTACATTGCCACTCACTGCCTATACTAATTCGGACCCTCCGATTCACACCACCCAGTGATGTTTTTCTCACTCCTACTAGTGAATGTAATGTAACACACACCCATACAATGCGCACCACCGCATGATGTTTTTCTCACTCCTACTAGTGAATGTAATGTAACACACACCCATACAATGCGCACCACCCCGCGATGTTTTTCAGAAACCTATCCTACATTGCCACTGCATGTTCCCTGACCTGCCCATGCTGACCACTCCGCGGTACTTTTCTCCATCCTACATTGCCCCTCACTGCCTATCCTAATTCAGACCCTACGATTCACACCACCCCGCGATGTTTTTCTCACTCCTACTAGTGAATGTCATTTAACACACACCCATAATGCGCACCACCACGCGATGTTTTTCAGAAACCTACCTACATTGCCAATGCATGTTCCCTGACGTCCACATGCTGACCACCCCGCGGTGCTTTTCTCCATCCTACATTGCCACTCACTGCCTATCCTAATTCAGACCCTCCGATTCACACCACCCCGTGATGTTTTTCTCACTCCTACTATTGAATGTAATGTAACACACACCCATACAATGCACACCACCCCGTGATGTTTTTCTCACTCGTACTATTGAATGTAATGTAACACACACCCATACAATGCGCACCGCCCCGTGATGTTTTTCTCACCCCTACTAGTGAATGTAATGTAACACACACCCATACAATGCGCACCATCCCACGATGATTATCAGAAACCTATCCTACATTGCCACTGCATGTTCCCTGACCTCCCCATGATGACCACCCCGCGGTGCTTTTCTCCATCCTACATTGCCACTCACTGCCTATCCTAATTCAGACCCTCCGATTCACACCACCCCGTGATGTTTTGCTCACTCCTACTAGTGAATGTAATGTAACACACACCCATACAATGCGCACCACCCTGTGATGTTTTTCTCAATCCTACTAGTGAATGTAATGTAACACACACCCATACAATGCGCACCACCCCGCGATGTTTTTAAGAAACCTATCCTACATTGCCACTGCATGTTCCCTGACCTCCCCATGCTGACCACCCCACGGTGCTTTTTTCCATCCTACATTGCCACTAACTGCCTATCCTAATTGAGACCGTCCGATTCACACCACCCCGTGATGTTTTTCTCACTCCAACTACTGAACGTAATGTAACACACACCCATACAATGCGCACCACCCCGTGATGTTTTTCTCACTCGTACTAGTGAATGTAATGTAACCCACACCCATACAATGCGCACCACCCCGTGATGTTTTTCTCACTTCTACTAGTGAATGTAATGTAACACACACATACAATGCGCACGACCCCGCGATGTTTTTCAGAAACCTATCCTACATTGCCACTGCATGTTCCCTGACCTCCCTATGCTGATCACCCAGCGGTGCTTTGCTCCATCCTACATTGCCACTCACTGTCTATCCTAATTCAGATCCTCCGATTCACACCACCCCATGATGTTTTTCTCACTCCTACTAGTGATTGTAATGTAACACACACCCATACAATGCGCACCACCCCGCGATGTTTTTCAGAAACCTATACTACATTGCCACTGCATGTTCCCTGACCTCCCCATGCTCACCACCCAGAGGTGCTTTTCTCCACCCTACATTGCCACTCACTGCCTATCCTAATTCAGACCCTCCGATTCACACCACCCCGTGATGTTTTTCTCACTCCTACTAGTGAATGTAATGTAACACACACCCATACAATGCGCACCACCCCGCGATGTTTTTCAGAAACATATCCTACATTGCCACTGCATGTTCCCTGACCTCCACATGCTGACCACCCCGCGGTGATTTTCTCCATCCTACATTGCCACTCACTGCGTATCCTAATTCAGAACCTCCGATTCACACTACACCGTGATGTTTTTCTCACTCCTACTATTGAATGTATTGTAACACACACCCATACAATGCGCACCACCCCGTGATGTTTTTCTCACTCCTACTAGTGAATGTAATGTAACACACACCCATGAAATGCGCACCACCCCGCGATGTTTTTCAGAAACCTACCCTACATTGCCACTGCATGTTCCCTGACCTCCCCATGCTGACCACCCCGCGGTGCTTTTCTCCATCCTACATTTCCACTCACTGCCTATCCTAATTCAGACCCTCCGAATCACACCACCCCATGATGTTTTTCTCACTCCTACTAGTGAATGAAATGTAACACACACCCATACAATGCGCACCACCCCGCGATGTTTTTCAGAAACCTATCCTACATTACCACTGCATGTTCCCTGACCTCCCCATGCTCACCACCCCGCGGTGCTTTTCTCCATCCTACATTGCCACTCACTGCCTATCCTAATTCAGACCCTCCGATTCACACCACCCCGTGATGTTTTTCTCACTCCTACTAGTGAATGTAATGTAACACACACCCATACAATGCGCAGCACCCCGCGATGTTTTTCAGAAACCTATCCTACATTGCCACTGCATGTTCTCTGACCTCCCCATGCTGACCACCCCGCGGTGCTTTTCTCCATCCTACATTGCCACTCACTGCCTATCCTAATTCAGACCCTCCGATTCACACCACCCCGTGATGTTTTTCTCACTCCTACTAGTGAATGTAATGTAACACACACCCATACAATGCGCACCACCCCGTGATGTTTTTCTCACTCGTACTATTGAATGTAATGTAACACACACCCATACAATGTGCACCGCCCCGTGATGTTTTTCTCACTCCTACTAGTGAATGTAATGTAACACACACCCATACAATGCGCACCATCCCACGATGTTTATCAGAAACCTATCCTACATTGCCACTGCATGTTCCCTGACCTCCCGATGCTGACCACCCCGCGGTGCTTTTCTCCAACCTACATTGCCACTCACTGCCTATCCTAATTCAGACCCTCCGATTCACACCACCCCGTGATGTTTTGCTCACTCCTACTAGTGAATGTAATGTAACACACACCCATACAATGCGCACCACCCCGTGATGTTTTTCTCACTCCTACTAGTGAATGTAATGTAACACACACCCATACATTGCGCACCACCCCGAGATGTTTTTCAGAAACCTATCCTACATTGCCACTGCATGTACCCTGACCTCCCCTTGCTGACCACCCCGCGGTGCTGTTCTCCATCCTACATTGCCACTCACTGCCTATCCTAAATCAGACCGTCCGATTCACACCACCCCATGATATTTTTCTCACTCCTACTAGTGAACGTAATGTAACACACACCCATACAATGCGCACCACCCCGTGATGTTTTTCTCAGTCGTATTAGTGAATGTAATGTGACACACACCCATACAATGCGCACAACCCCGTGATGTTTTTCTCACTCCTACTAGTGAATGTAATGTAACACACACCAATACAATGCGCACCACCCGGCGATGTTTTTTAGAAACCTATCCTACATTGCCACTTCATGTTCCCTGACCTCCCCATGCTGATCACCCCGCGGTGCTTTTCTCCATCCTACATTGCCACTCACTGCCTTTCCTAATTCAGATCCTCCGATTCACACCACCCCGTGATGTTTTTCTCACTCCTACTAGTGAATGTAATGTAACACACACCCATACAATGCGCACCACCCCGCGATGTCTTTCAGAAACCTATCCTACATTGCCACTGCATGTTCCCTGACCTCCCCATGCTCACCACCCCGCGGTGCTTTTCTCCACCCTACATTGCCACTCACTGCCTATCCTAATTCAGACCCTCCGATTCACACCACCCCGTGATGTTTTTCTCACTCCTACTAGTGAATGTAATGTAACACACACCCATACAATGCGCACCACCCCGTGATGTTTTTCTCACTCCTACTAGTGAATGTAATGTAACACACACCCATACAATGCGCACCACCCCGCGATGCTTTTCAGAAACCTATCTTACATTGCCACTGCATGTTCCCTGACCTCCCCATGCTGACCACCCCGTGGTGCTTTCTCAATCCTACAAGGTCACTCACTGCCTATCCTAATTCAGACCCTCCGAATCACACCACCCCATGATGTTTTTCTCACTCCTAATAGTGAATGTAATGTAACACACACCCATACAATGCGCACCACCCCGTGATGTTTTTCTCACTCCTACTAGTGAATGTAATGTAACACACACCCATACATTGCACACCACCCCGTGATGTTTTTCTCACTCCTACTTGTGAATGTAATTTAACACACACCCATACAATGCGCACCACCCCGCGATGTTTTTCAGAAACGTATCCTACATTGCCACTGCATGTTCCCTGACCTCCCCATGCTGACCACCCCGCGGTGCTTTTCTCCATCCTGCATTGCCACTCACTGCCTATACTAATTCAGACCCTCCGATTCACACCACCCAGTGATGTTTTTCTCACTCCTACTAGTGAATGTAATGTAACACACACCCATACAATGCGCACCACGGCATGATGTTTTTCTCACTCCTACTAGTGAATGTAATGTAACACACACCCATACAATGCGCACCACCCCGTGATTTTTTTCTCACTCCTACTATTGAATGTAATGTAACACACACCCATACAATGCGCACCGCCCCGTGATGTTTTTCTCACTCCTACTAGTCAATGTAATGTAACACACACCCATACAATGCGCACCATCCCACGATGTTTATCAGAAACCTATCCTACATTGCCACTGCATGTTCCCTGACCTCCCCATGCTGACCACCCCGCGGTGCTTTTCTCCATCCTACATTGCCACTCACTGCGTATCCTAATTCAGAACCTCCGATTCACACCACACCGTGATGTTTTTCTCACTCCTACTATTGAATGTAATGTAACACACACCCATACAATGCGCAGCACCCCGTGATGTTTTTCTCACTCCTACTAGTGAATGTAATGTAACACACACCCATACAATGCGCACCACCCCGCGATGTTTTTCAGAGACCTATCCTACATTGCCACTGCATGTTCCTGACGTCCCCATGCTGACCAACCCGCGGTGCTTTTCTCCATCTACATTGCCACTCACTGCCTATCCTAATTCAGACCCTCCGATTCACACCACCCCGTGATGTTTTTCTCACTCCTACTAGTGAATGTAATGTAACACACACCCATACAATGCGCACCAGCCCGCGATATTTTTCAGAAACCTATCCTATATTGCCACTGCATGTTCCCTGACCTCCACATGCTGACCACCCCGCTGTGCTTTTCTCCATCCTACATTGCCACTCACTGCCTATCCTAATTCAGACCCTCCGATTCACACCACCCCATGATGTTTTTCTCACTCCTACTAGTGAATGTAATGTAACACACACCCATACAATGTGCACCACCCCGTGATGTTTTTCAGAAACCTATACTACATTGCCACTGCATGTTCCAGGAACTCCCCATGCTGACCACCCCGTGGTGCTTTTCTCCATCCTACATTGCCACTCACTGCCTATCCTAATTCACACCCTCCGATTCACACCACCCCGTGATGTTTTTCTCACTCCTACTAGTGAATGTAATGTAACACAAACCCATACAATGCGCCCCACCGCGTGATGTTTTTCTCACTCCTACTAGTGAATGTAATGTAACACATACCCATACAATGCGCACCACCCCGCGATGTTTTTCAGAAACCTATCCTACATTGCCACTGCATGTTCCCTGACCTCCCCATGCTGACCACCCCGCGGTGCTTTTCTCCATCCTACATTGCCACTCACTGCCTATCCTAATTCGACTCTCCGTTTCACACCAGCCCGTGATGTTTTTCTCACTCCTACTAGTGAATGTAATGTAACACACATCCATACAATGCGCACCACCCCATGATGATTTTCTCACTCCTACTAGTGGATGTAATGTAACACACACCCATACAATGCGCACCACCCCGTGATGTTTTTCTCACTCCTACTAGTGAATGTAATGTAACACACACCCATACAATGCGCACCACCGCATGATGTTTTTCTCACTCCTACTAGTGAATGTAATATAACACACACCCATACAATGCGCACCACCCCGTGATGTTTTTCTTACTCCTACTATTGAATGTAATGTAACACACACCCATACAATGCGCACCACCCCGCGATGTTTTTCAGAAACCTATCCTACATTGCCACTGCATGTTCCCTGACCTGCCCATGCTGACCACCCCGCGGTGCTTTTCTCCATCCTACATTTCCCCTCACTGCCTATCCTAATTCAGACCCTCCGATTCACACCACCCCGTGATGTTTTTCTCACTCCTACTAGTGAATGTAATGTAACACACACCCATACAATGCGCACCACCCCGCGATGTTTTTCAGAAACCTATCCTACATTGCCACTGCATGTTCCCTGACCTGCCCATGCTGACCACCCCGCGGTGCTTTTCTCCATCCTACATTTCCCCTCACTGCCTATCCTAATTCAGACCCTCCGATTCACACTACCCCGCGATGTTTTTCTCACTCCTACTAGTGAATGTCATTTAACACACACCCATAATGCGCACCACCACGCGATGTTTTTCAGAAACCTATCCTACATTTCCACTGCATGTTCCCTGTCCTCCCCATGCTGACCACCCCGCGGTGCTTTTCTCCATCCTACATTGCCACTCACTGCCTATCCTAATTCAGACCCTCCGATACACAGCACCCCGTGATATTTTTCTCAATCCTACTAGTGAATGTAATGTAACACACACCCATACAATGCGCACCACCCCGTGATGTTTTTCTCACTTGGACTATTGAATGTAATGTAACACACACCCATACAATGGGCACCATCCCACGATGATTATCAGAAACCTATCCTACATTGCCACTGCATGTTCCCTGACCTCCCCATGATGACCACCCCGCGGTGCTTTTCTCCATCCTACATTGCCACTCACTGCCTATCTTAATTCAGACCCTCCGATTCACACCACCCCGTAATGTTTTTCTCACTCCTACTAGTGAATGTAATGTGACACACACCCATACAATGCGCACCACCACGCGATGTTTTTCAGAAACCTATCCTACATTGCCACTGCATGTTCCCTGACCTCCACATGCTGACCATCCCGCGATGATTTTCTCCATCCTACATTGCCACTCACTGCGTATCCTAATTCAGAACCTCCGATTCACACCACACCGTGATGTTTTTCTCACTCCTACTATTGAATGTAATGTAACAAACACCCATACAATGCGCACCACCCCGTGATGTTTTTCTCACTCCTACTAGTGAATGTAATGTAACACACACCCATACAATGCGCACCACCCCACGATGTTTTTCAGAAACCTATCCTACATTGCCACTGCATGTTCCCTGACTTCCCCATGCTGACCACCCCACGGTGCTTTTCTCCATCCTACATTGCCACTCACTGCCTATCCTAATTCAGACCCTCCGATTCACACCACCCCGTGATGTTTTTCTCACTCCTACTAGTGAATGTAATGTAACACACACCCATACAATGCGCACCACCCCGCGATGTTTTTCAGAAACCTATCCTACATTGCCACTGCATGTTCCCTGACCTCCCCATGCTCGCCAACCCGCGGTGCTTTTCTCCACCCTACATTGCCACTCACTGCCTATCCTAATTCAGACCCTCCGATTCACACCACCCCGTGATGTTTTTCTCACTCCTACTAGTGAATGTAATGTAACACACACCCATACAATGCGCACCACCCCGCGATGTTTTTCAGATACCTATCCTACATTGCCACTGCATGTTCCCTGACCTCCCAATGCTGACCACCCCGCGGTGCTTTTCTCCATCCTACATTGCCACTCACTGCCTATCCTAAATCAGACCCTCCGATTCACACCAACCCGTGATGTTTTTCTCACTCCTACTAGTGAATGTAATGTAACAAACACCCATACAATGCGCACCACCCCGTGATGTTTTTCTCACTCGTACTATTGAATGTAATGTAACACACACCCATACAATGCGCACCGCCCCGTGATGTTTTTCTCACTCCTACTAGTGAATGTAATGTAACACACACCCATACAATGCGCACCATCCCACGATGTTTATCAGAAACCTATCCTACATTGCCACTGCATGTTCCCTGACCTCCCCATGCTGACCACCCCGCGGTGCTTTTCTCCATCCTACATTGCCACTCACTGCCTATCCTAATTCAGACCCTCCGATTCACACCACCCCGTGATGTTTTGCTCACTCCTACTAGTGAATGTAATGTAACACACACCCATACAATGCGCACCACCCCGTGATGTTTTTCTCACTCCTACTAGTGAATGTAATGTAACACACACCCATACAATGCGCACCACCGCATGATGTTTTTCTCACTCCTACTAGTGAATGTAATATAACACACACCCATACAATGCGCACCACCCCGTGATGTTTTTCTTACTCCTACTATTGAATGTAATGTAACACACACCCATACAATGCGCACCGCCCCGTGATATTTTTCTCACTCCTACTAGTGAATGTAATGTAACACACACCCATACAATGCGCACCATCCCACGATGTTTATCAGAATCCTATCCTACATTGCCACTGCATGTTCCCTGACCTCCCCATGCTGACCACCCCGCGGTGCTTTTCTCCATCCTACATTGCCACTCACTGCGTATCCTAATTCAGAACCTCCGATTCACACCACCCCGTGATGTTTTTCTCACTCCTACTAGTGAATGTAATGTAACACACACCCATACAATGCGCACCACCCCGTGATGTTTTTCTCACTCCTACTAGTGAATGTAATGTAACACACACCCATACAAAACGCACCACCCCGTGATGTTTTTCTCACTCCTACTAGTGAATGTAATGTAACACACACCCATACAATGCGCACCATCCCACGATGTTTATCAGAAACCTATCCTACATTGCCACTGCATGTTCCCTGACCGCCCCATGCTGACCAGCCCGCGGTGCTTTTCTCCAACCTACATTGCCACTCACTGCCTATCCTAATTCAGACCCTCCGATTCACACCACCCCGTGATGTTTTGCTCACTCCTACTAGTGAATGTAATGTAACACACACCCATACAATGCGCACCACCCCGTGATATTTTTCTCACTCCTACTAGTGAATGTAATGTAACACACACCCATACAATGCGCACCACCCCGCGATGTTTTTCAGAAACCTATCCTACATTGCCACTGCATGTACCCTGACCTCCCCATGCTGACCACCCCGCGGTGCTGTTCTCCATCCTACATTGCCACTCACTGCCTATCCTAATTCAGACCGTCCGATTCACACCACCCCATGATGTTTTTCTCACTCCTACTAGTGAACGTAATGTAACACACACCCATACAATGCGCACAACCCCGTGATGTTTTTCTCAGTCGTATTAGTGAATGTAATGTAACACACACCCATACAATGGGCACAACCCCGTGATGTTTTTCTCACTCCTACTAGTGAATGTAATGTAACACACACCAATACAATGCGCACCACCCCGCGATGTTTTTTAGAAACCTATCCTACATTGCCACTTCATGTTCCCTGACCTCCCCATGCTGATCACCCCGCGGTGCTTTTCTCCATCCTACATTGCCACTCACTGCCTATCCTAATTCAGATCCTCCGATTCACACCACCCCATGATGTTTTTCTCACTCCTACTAGTGAATGTAATGTAACACACACCCATACAATGCGCACCAGCCCGCGATGTCTTTCAGAAACCTATCCTACATTGCCACTGCATGTTCCCTGACCTCCCCATGCTCACCACCCCGCCGTGCTTTTCTCCACCCTACATTGCCACTCACTGCCTATCCTAATTCAGACCCTCCGATTCACACCACCCCGTGATGTTTTTCTCACTCCTACTAGTGAATGTAATGTAACACACACCCATACAATGCGCACCACCCGTGATGTTTTTCTCACTCCTACTAGTGAATGTAATATAACACACACCCATACAAAGCGCACCACCCCGCGATGCTTTTCAGAAACCTATCTTACATTGCCACTGCATGTTCCCTGACCTCCCCATGCTGACCACCCCGCGGTGCTTTCTCAATCCTACAAGGTCACTCACTGCCTATCCTAATTCAGACCCTCCGATTCACACCACCCCATGATGTTTTTCTCACTCCTAATAGTGAATGTAATGTAACACACACCCATACAATGCGCACCACCCCGAGATGTTTTTCTCACTCCTACTAGTGAATGTAATGTAACACACACCCATACATTGCACACCACCCCGTGATGTTTTTCTCACTCCTACTTGTGAATGTAATGTAACACACACCCATACAATGCGCACCACCCCGCGATGTTTTTCAGAAACCTATCCTACATTGCCACTGCATGTTCCCTGACCTCCCCATGCTGACCACCCCGCGGTGCTTTTCTCCATCCTACATTGCCACTCACTGCCTATACTAATTCAGACCCTCCGATTCACACCACCCAGTGATGTTTTTCTCACTCCTACTAGTGAATGTAATGTAACACACACCCATACAATGCGCACCACCGCATGATGTTTTTCTCACTCCTACTAGTGAATGTAATATAACACACACCCATACAATGCGCACCACCCCGTGATGTTTTTCTCACTCCTACTATTGAATGTAATGTAACACACACCCATACAATGCGCACCGCCCCGTGATGTTTTTCTCACTCCTACTAGTCAATGTAATGTAACACACACCCATACAATGCGCACCATTCCACGATGTTTATCAGAAACCTATCCTACATTGCCACTGCATGTTCCCTGACCTCCCCATGCTGACCACCCCGCGGTGCTTTTCTCCATGCTACATTGCCACTCACTGCGTATCCTAATTCAGTACCTCCGATTCACACCACACCGTGATGTTTTTCTCACTCCTACTATTGAATGTAACGTAACACACACCCATACAATGCGCACCGCCCCGTGATGTTTTTCTCACTCCTACTAGTCAATGTAATGTAACACACACCCATACAATGCGCACCATCCCACGATGTTTATCAGAAACCTATCCTACATTGCCACTGCATGTTCCCTGACCTCCCCATGCTGACCACACCGCGGTGCTTTTCTCCATCTACATTGCCACTCACTGCCTATCCTAATTCAGACCCTCCGATTCACACCACCCCGTGATGTTTTTCTCACTCCTACTAGTGAATGTAATGTAACACACACCCATAAAATGCGCACCACCCCGCGATATTTTTCAGAAACCTATCCTACATTGCCACTGCATGTTCCCTGACCTCCACATGCTGACCACCCCGCTGTGCTTTTCTCCATCCTACATTGCCACTCACTGCCTATCCTAATTCAGACCCTCCGATTCACACCACCCCGTGATGTTTTTCTCACTCCTACTAGTGAATGTAATGTAACACACACCCATACAATGCGCACCACCCCGCGATATTTTTCAGAAACCTATACTACATTGCCACTGCATGTTCCAGGAACTCCCCATGCTGACCACCCCGTGGTGCTTTTCTCCATCCCACATTGCCACACACTGCCTATCCTAATTCACACCCTCCGATTCACACCACCCCGTGATGTTTTTCTCACTCCTACTAGTGAATGTAATGTAACACAAACCCATACAATGCGCCCCACCGCGTGATGTTTTTCTCACTCCTACTAGTGAATGTAATGTAACACATACCCATACAATGCGCACCACCCCGCGATGTTTTTCAGAAACCTATCCTACATTGCCACTGCATGTTCCCTGACCTCCCCATGCTGACCACCCCGCGGTGCTTTTCTCCATCCTACATTGCCACTCACTGCCTATCCTAATTCAGACACTCCGATTCACACCAGCCCGTGATGTTTTTCTCACTCCTACTAGTGAATGTAATGTAACACACATCCATACAATGTGCACCACCCCGTGATGATTTTCTCACTCCTACTAGTGGATGTAATGTAACACACACCCATACAATGTGCACCACCCCGTGATGTTTTTCTCACTCCTACTAGTGAATGTAATGTAACACACATCCATACAATGCACACCACCCCGCGATGTTTTTCAGAAACTTATCCTACATTGCCACTGCATGTTCCCTGACCTCCCCATGCTGACCACACCGCGGTGCTTTTCTCCATCCTACATTGCCACTCACTGCCTATCCTAATTCAGACCCCCCGATTCACACCACCCCGTGATGTTTTTCTCACTCCTACTAGTGAATGTAATGTAACACACACCCATAAAATGCGCTCCACCCTGTGATGTTTTTCTCACTCCTACTAGTGAATGTAATGTAACACACATCCATACAATGCGCACCACCCCGCGATGTTTTTCAGAAACCTATCCTACATTGCCACTGCATCTTCCCTGACCTCTCCATGCTGACCACCCCGCGGTGCTTTTCTCCATATTACATTGCCCCTCACGGCCTATCCTAATCCAGACCCTCCGATTCACACCACACCGCGATGTTTTTCTCACGCCTACTAGTGAATGTCATTTAACACACACCCATAATGCGCACCACCACGCGATGTTTTTCAGAAAACTATTCTAAATTGCCACTGCATGTTCCCTGACCTCCCTATGCTGACCACCCCGCGGTGCTTTTCTCCATCCTACATTGCCACTCACTGCCTATCCTAATTCAGACCCTCCGATTCACACCACCCCGTGATGTTTTTCTCACTCCTACTAGTGAATGTAATGTAACACACACCCATACAATGCGCACCGCCCCGTGATGTTTTTCTCACTCCTACTAGTCAATGTAATGTAACACACACCCATACAATGCGCACCATCCCACGATGTTTATCAGAAACCTATACTACATTGCCACTGCATGTTCCCTGACCTCCCCATGCTGACCACCCCGTGGTGCTTTTCTCCATCCTACATTGCCACTCACTGCCTATCCTAATTCAGACCCTCCAATTCACACCACCCCATGATGTTTTGCTCACTCCTACTAGTTAATGTAATGTAACACACACCCATACAATGCGCACCACCCCGTGATGTTTTTCTCACTCCTACTAGTGAATGTAATGTAAAACACACCCATACAATGCGCACCACCCCGCGATGTTTTTCAGAAACCTATCCTACATTGCCACTGCATGTTCCCTGACCTCCCAATGCTGACCACCCCGCGGTGCTTTTCTCCATCCTACATTGCCACTCATTGCCTATCCTAATTCAGACCGTCCGATTCACACCACCCCGTGATGTTTTTCTCACTCCTACTAGTGAATGTAATGTAACACACACCCATACAATGCGCACCACCCCGCGATGTTTTTCAGAAACCTATCCTACATTGCCACTGCATGTTCCCTGACCTGCCGATGCTGACCACCCCGCGGTGCTTTTCTCCATCCTACATTGCCCCTCACTGCCTATCCTAATTCAGACCCTCCGATTCACACCACCCCGCGATGTTTTTCTCACTCCTACTAGTGAATGTCATTTAACACACACACATAATGCGCACCACCACGCGATGTTTTTCAGAAACCTATCCTACATTGCCACTGCATGTTCCCTGACCTCCCCATGCTGACCACCCCGCGGTGCTTTTCTCCATCCTACATTGCCACTCACTGCCTATCCTAATTCAGACCCTCCGATTCACAGCACCCCGTGATGTTTTTCTCACTCCTACTAGTGAATGTAATGTAACACACACCCATACAATGCGCACCACCCCGTGATGTTTTTCTCACTCCTACTAGTGAATGTAATGTAACACACACCCATACAATGCGCACCACCCCGCGATGTTTTTCAGAAACCTATCCTACATTGCCACTGCATGTTCCCTGACCTCCCCATGCTGACCACCCCGCGGTGCTTTTCTCCATCCTACATTGCCACTCACTGCCTATCCTAATTCGACCCTCCGTTTCACACCAGCCCGTGATGTTTTTCTCACTCCTACTAGTGAATGTAATGTAACACACATCCATACAATGCACACCACCCCGCGATGTTTTTCAGAAACTTATCCTACATTGCCACTGCATGTTCCCTGACCTCCCCATGCTGACCACACCGCGGTGCTTTTCTCCATCCTACATTGCCACTCACTGCCTATCCTAATTCATACCCCCCGATTCACACCACCCCGTGATGTTTTTCTCACTCCTACTAGTGAATGTAATGTAACACACACGCATACAATGCGCACCACCCCGCGATGTTTTTCAGAAACCTATCCTACATTGCCACTGCATGTTCCCTGACCTGCCCATGCTGACCACCCCGCGGTGCTTTTCTCCATCCTACATTTCCCCTCACTGCCTATCCTAATTCAGACCCTCCGATTCACACTACCCCGCGATGTTTTTCTCACTCCTACTAGTGAATGTCATTTAACACACACCCATAATGCGCACCACCACGCGATGTTTTTCAGAAACCTATCCTACATTGCCACTGCATGTTCCCTGTCCTCCCCATGCTGACCACCCCGCGGTGCTTTTCTCCATCCTACATTGCCACTCACTGCCTATCCTAATTCAGACCCTCCGATACACAGCACCCCGTGATATTTTTCTCAATCCTACTAGTGAATGTAATGTAACACACACCCATACAATGCGCACCACCCCGTGATGTTTTTCTCACTTGGACTATTGAATGTAATGTAACACACACCCATACAATGGGCACCATCCCACGATGATTATCAGAAACCTATCCTACATTGCCACTGCATGTTCCCTGACCTCCCCATGATGACCACCCCGCGGTGCTTTTCTCCATCCTACATTGCCACTCACTGCCTATCTTAATTCAGACCCTCCGATTCACACCACCCCGTAATGTTTTTCTCACTCCTACTAGTGAATGTAATGTGACACACACCCATACAATGCGCACCACCACGCGATGTTTTTCAGAAACCTGTCCTACATTGCCACTGCATGTTCCCTGACCTCCACATGCTGACCATCCCGCGATGATTTTCTCCATCCTACATTGCCACTCACTGCGTATCCTAATTCAGAACCTCCGATTCACACCACACCGTGATGTTTTTCTCACTCCTACTATTGAATGTAATGTAACAAACACCCATACAATGCGCACCACCCCGTGATGTTTTTCTCACTCCTACTAGTGAATGTAATGTAACACACACCCATACAATGCGCACCACCCCACGATGTTTTTCAGAAACCTATCCTACATTGCCACTGCATGTTCCCTGACCTCCCCATGCTGACCACCCCACGGTGCTTTTCTCCATCCTACATTGCCACTCACTGCCTATCCTAATTCAGACCCTCCGATTCACACCACCCCGTGATGTTTTTCTCACTCCTACTAGTGAATGTAATGTAACACACACCCATACAATGCGCACCACCCCGCGATGTTTTTCAGAAACCTATCCTACATTGCCACTGCATGTTCCCTGACCTCCCCATGCTCGCCAACCCGCGGTGCTTTTCTCCACCCTACATTGCCACTCACTGCCTATCCTAATTCAGACCCTCCGATTCACACCACCCCGTGATGTTTTTCTCACTCCTACTAGTGAATGTAATGTAACACACACCCATACAATGCGCACCACCCCGCGATGTTTTTCAGATACCTATCCTACATTGCCACTGCATGTTCCCTGACCTCCCAATGCTGACCACCCCGCGGTGCTTTTCTCCATCCTACATTGCCACTCACTGCCTATCCTAAATCAGACCCTCCGATTCACACCAGCCCGTGATGTTTTTCTCACTCCTACTAGTGAATGTAATGTAACAAACACCCATACAATGCGCACCACCCCGTGATGTTTTTCTCACTCGTACTATTGAATGTAATGTAACACACACCCATACAATGCGCACCGCCCCGTGATGTTTTTCTCACTCCTACTAGTGAATGTAATGTAACACACACCCATACAATGCGCACCATCCCACGATGTTTATCAGAAACCTATCCTACATTGCCACTGCATGTTCCCTGACCTCCCCATGCTGACCACCCCGCGGTGCTTTTCTCCATCCTACATTGCCACTCACTGCCTATCCTAATTCAGACCCTCCGATTCACACCACCCCGTGATGTTTTGCTCACTCCTACTAGTGAATGTAATGTAACACACACCCATACAATGCGCACCACCCCGTGATGTTTTTCTCACTCCTACTAGTGAATGTAATGTAACACACACCCATACAATGCGCACCACTGCATGATGTTTTTCTCACTCCTACTAGTGAATGTAATGTAACACACACCCATACAATGCGCACCACCCCGTGATGTTTTTCTTACTCCTACTATTGAATGTAATGTAACACACACCCATACAATGCGCACCGCCCCGTGATATTTTTCTCACTCCTACTAGTGAATGTAATGTAACACACACCCATACAATGCGCACCATCCCACGATGTTTATCAGAATCCTATCCTACATTGCCACTGCATGTTCCCTGACCTCCCCATGCTGACCACCCCGCGGTGCTTTTCTCCATCCTACATTGCCACTCACTGCGTATCCTAATTCAGAACCTCCGATTCACACCACCCCGTGATGTTTTTCTCACTCCTACTAGTGAATGTAATGTAACACACACCCATACAATGCGCACCACCCCGTGATGTTTTTCTCACTCCTACTAGTGAATGTAATGTAACACACACCCATACAAAACGCACCACCCCGTGATGTTTTTCTCACTCCTACTAGTGAATGTAATGTAACACACACCCATACAATGCGCACCATCCCACGATGTTTATCAGAAACCTATCCTACATTGCCACTGCATGTTCCCTGACCGCCCCATGCTGACCAGCCCGCGGTGCTTTTCTCCAACCTACATTGCCACTCACTGCCTATCCTAATTCAGACCCTCCGATTCACACCACCCCGTGATGTTTTGCTCACTCCTACTAGTGAATGTAATGTAACACACACCCATACAATGCGCACCACCCCGTGATATTTTTCTCACTCCTACTAGTGAATGTAATGTAACACACACCCATACAATGCGCACCACCCCGCGATGTTTTTCAGAAACCTATCCTACATTGCCACTGCATGTACCCTGACCTCCCCATGCTGACCACCCCGCGGTGCTGTTCTCCATCCTACATTGCCACTCACTGCCTATCCTAATTCAGACCGTCCGATTCACACCACCCCATGATGTTTTTCTCACTCCTACTAGTGAACGTAATGTAACACACACCCATACAATGCGCACAACCCCGTGATGTTTTTCTCAGTCGTATTAGTGAATGTAATGTAACACACACCCATACAATGGGCACAACCCCGTGATGTTTTTCTCAATCCTACTAGTGAATATAATGTAACACACACCAATACAATGCGCACCACCCCGCGATGTTTTTTAGAAACCTATCCTACATTGCCACTTCATGTTCCCTGACCTCCCCATGCTGATCACCCCGCGGTGCTTTTCTCCATCCTACATTGCCACTCACTGCCTATCCTAATTCAGATCCTCCGATTCACACCACCCCGTGATGTTTTTCTCACTCCTACTAGTGAATGTAATGTAACACACACGCATACAATGCGCACCACCCCGCGATGTCTTTCAGAAACCTATCCTACATTGCCACTGCATGTTCCCTGACCTCCCCATGCTCACCACCCCGCCGTGCTTTTCTCCACCCTACATTGCCACTCACTGCCTATCCTAATTCAGACCCTCCGATTCACACCACCCCGTGATGTTTTTCTCACTCGTACTAGTGAATGTAATGTAACACACACCCATACAATGCGCACCACCCCGTGATGTTTTTCTCACTCCTACTAGTGAATGTAATATAACACACACCCATACAAAGCGCACCACCCCGCGATGCTTTTCAGAAACCTATCTTACATTGCCACTGCATGTTCCCTGACCTCCCCATGCTGACCACCCCGCGGTGCTTTCTCAATCCTACAAGGTCACTCACTGCCTATCCTAATTCAGACCCTCCGATTCACACCACCCCATGATGTTTTTCTCACTCCTAATAGTGAATGTAATGTAACACACACCCATACAATGCGCACCACCCCGAGATGTTTTTCTCACTCCTACTAGTGAATGTAATGTAACACACACCCATACATTGCACACCACCCCGTGATGTTTTTCTCACTCCTACTTGTGAATGTAATGTAACACACACCCATACAATGCGCACCACCCCGCGATGTTTTTCAGAAACCTATCCTACATTGCCACTGCATGTTCCCTGACCTCCCCATGCTGACCACCCCGCGGTGCTTTTCTCCATCCTACATTGCCACTCACTGCCTATACTAATTCAGACCCTCCGATTCACACCACCCAGTGATGTTTTTCTCACTCCTACTAGTGAATGTAATGTAACACACACCCATACAATGCGCACCACCGCATGATGTTTTTCTCACTCCTACTAGTGAATGTAATATAACACACACCCATACAATGCGCACCACCCCGTGATGTTTTTCTCACTCCTACTATTGAATGTAATGTAACACACACCCATACAATGCGCACCGCCCCGTGATGTTTTTCTCACTCCTACTAGTCAATGTAATGTAACACACACCCATACAATGCGCACCATCCCACGATGTTTATCAGAAACCTATCCTACATTGCCACTGCATGTTCCCTGACCTCCCCATGCTGACCACCCCGCGGTGCTTTTCTCCATGCTACATTGCCACTCACTGCGTATCCTAATTCAGTACCTCCGATTCACACCACACCGTGATGTTTTTCTCACTCCTACTATTGAATGTAACGTAACACACACCCATACAATGCGCACCGCCCCGTGATGTTTTTCTCACTCCTACTAGTCAATGTAATGTAACACACACCCCTACAATGCGCACCATCCCACGATGTTTATCAGAAACCTATCCTACATTGCCAGTGCATGTTCCCTGACCTCCCCATGCTGACCACACCGCGGTGCTTTTCTCCATCTACATTGCCACTCACTGCCTATCCTAATTCAGACCCTCCGATTCACACCACCCCGTGATGTTTTTCTCACTCCTACTAGTGAATGTAATGTAACACACACCCATAAAATGCGCACCACCCCGCGATATTTTTCAGAAACCTATCCTACATTGCCACTGCATGTTCCCTGACCTCCACATGCTGACCACACCGCTGTGCTTTTCTCCATCCTACATTGCCACTCACTGCCTATCCTAATTCAGACCCTCCGATTCACACCACCCCGTGATGTTTTTCTCACTCCTACTAGTGAATGTAATGTAACACACACCCATACAATGCGCACCACCCCGCGATGTTTTTCAGAAACCTATACTACATTGCCACTGCATGTTCCAGGAACTCCCCATGCTGACCACCCCGTGGTGCTTTTCTCCATCCCACATTGCCACACACTGCCTATCCTAATTCACACCCTCCGATTCACACCACCCCGTGATGTTTTTCTCACTCCTACTAGTGAATGTAATGTAACACAAACCCATACAATGCGCCCCACCGCGTGATGTTTTTCTCACTCCTACTAGTGAATGTAATGTAACACATAACCATACAATGCGCACCACCCCGCGATGTTTTTCAGAAACCTATCCTACATTGCCACTGCATGTTCCCTGACCTCCCCATGCTGAGCACCCCGTGGTGCTTTTCTCCATCCTACATTGCCACTCACTGCCTATCCTAATTCAGACACTCCGATTCACACCAGCCCGTGATGTTTTTCTCACTCCTACTAGTGAATGTAATGTAACACACATCCATACAATGTGCACCACCCCGTGATGATTTTCTCACTCCTACTAGTGGATGTAATGTAACACACACCCATACAATGTGCACCACCCCGTGATG
Organism: Cavia porcellus; assembly: GCF_034190915.1. Lineage (NCBI taxonomy): Eukaryota > Metazoa > Chordata > Mammalia > Rodentia > Caviidae > Cavia > Cavia porcellus. The sequence goes on along the minus strand of NW_026947485.1, from coordinate 153,176,058 downwards.
TTTTTCTCACTCCTACTAGTGAATGTAATGTAACACACATCCATACAATGCACACCACCCCGCGATGTTTTTCAGAAACTTATCCTACATTGCCACTGCATGTTCCCTGACCTCCCCATGCTGACCACACCGCGGTGCTTTTCTCCATCCTACATTGCCACTCACTGCCTATCCTAATTCAGACCCCCCGATTCACACCACCCCGTGATGTTTTTCTCACTCCTACTAGTGAATGTAATGTAACACACATCCATACAATGCGCACCACCCCGCGATGTTTTTCAGAAACCTATCCTACATTGCCACTGCATCTTCCCTGACCTCTCCATGCTGACCACCCCGCGGTGCTTTTCTCCATATTACATTGCCCCTCACGGCCTATCCTAATCCAGACCCTCCGATTCACACCACACCGCGATGTTTTTCTCACTCCTACTAGTGAATGTCATTTAACACACACCCATAATGCGCACCACCACGCGATGTTTTTCAGAAAACTATTCTAAATTGCCACTGCATGTTCCCTGACCTCCCTATGCTGACCACCCCGCGGTGCTTTTCTCCATCCTACATTGCCACTCACTGCCTATCCTAATTCAGACCCTCCGATTCACACCACCCCGTGATGTTTTTCTCACTCCTACTAGTGAATGTAATGTAACACACACCCATACAATGCGCACCGCCCCGTGATGTTTTTCTCACTCCTACTAGTCAATGTAATGTAACACACACCCATACAATGCGCACCATCCCACGATGTTTATCAGAAACCTATACTACATTGCCACTGCATGTTCCCTGACCTCCCCATGCTGACCACCCCGTGGTGCTTTTCTCCATCCTACATTGCCACTCACTGCCTATCCTAATTCAGACCCTCCAATTCACACCACCCCATGATGTTTTGCTCACTCCTACTAGTTAATGTAATGTAACACACACCCATACAATGCGCACCACCCCGTGATGTTTTTCTCACTCCTACTAGTGAATGTAATGTAAAACACACCCATACAATGCGCACCACCCCGCGATGTTTTTCAGAAACCTATCCTACATTGCCACTGCATGTTCCCTGACCTCCCAATGCTGACCACCCCGCGGTGCTTTTCTCCATCCTACATTGCCACTCATTGCCTATCCTAATTCAGACCGTCCGATTCACACCACCCCGTGATGTTTTTCTCACTCCTACTAGTGAATGTAATGTAACACACACCCATACAATGCGCACCACCCCGCGATGTTTTTCAGAAACCTATCCTACATTGCCACTGCATGTTCCCTGACCTGCCGATGCTGACCACCCCGCGGTGCTTTTCTCCATCCTACATTGCCCCTCACTGCCTATCCTAATTCAGACCCTCCGATTCACACCACCCCGCGATGTTTTTCTCACTCCTACTAGTGAATGTCATTTAACACACACCCATAATGCGCACCACCACGCGATGTTTTTCAGAAACCTATCCTACATTGCCACTGCATGTTCCCTGACCTCCCCATGCTGACCACCCCGCGGTGCTTTTCTCCATCCTACATTGCCACTCACTGCCTATCCTAATTCAGACCCTCCGATTCACAGCACCCCGTGATGTTTTTCTCACTCCTACTAGTGAATGTAATGTAACACACACCCATACAATGCGCACCACCCCGTGATGTTTTTCTCACTCGGACTATTGAATGTAATGTAACACACACCCATACAATGCGCACCGCCCCGTGATGTTTTTCTCACTCCTACTAGTGAATGTAATGTAACACACACCCATACAATGCGCACCATCCCACGATGATTATCAGAAACCTATCCTACATTGCCACTGCATGTTCCCTGACCTCCCCATGATGACCACCCCGCGGTGCTTTTCTCCATCCTACATTGCCACTCACTGCCTATCCTAATTCAGACCTTCCGATTCACACCACCCCGTGATGTTTTTCTCACTCCTACTAGTGAATGTAATGTGACACACACCCATACAATGCGCACCACCACGCGATGTTTTTCAGAAACCTATCCTACATTGCCACTGCATGTTCCCTGACCTCCACATGCTGACCATCCCGCGGTGATTTTCTCCATCCTACATTGCCACTCACTGCGTATCCTAATTCAGAACCTCCGATTCACACGACACCGTGATGTTTTTCTCACTCCTACTATTGAAGGTAATGTAACACACACCCATACAATGCGCACCACCCCGTGATGTTTTTCTCACTCCTACTAGTGAATGTAATGTAACACACACCCATACAATGCGCACCACCCCGCGATGTTTTTCAGAAACCTATCCTACATTGCCACTGCATGTTCCCTGACCTCCCCATGCTGACCACCCCGCGGTGCTTTTCTCCATTCTACATTGCCACTCACTGCCTATCCTAATTCAGACCCTCCGATTCACACCACCCCGTGATGTTTTTCTCACTCCTACTAGTGAATGTAATGTAACACACACCCATACAATGCGCACCACCCCGCGATGTTTTTCAGAAACCTATCCTACATTGCCACTGCATGTTCCCTGACCTCCCCATGCTCACCAACCCGCGGTGCTTTTCTCCACCCTACATTGCCACTCACTGAATATCCTAGTTCAGACCCTCCGATTCACACCACCCCGTGTTTTTCTCACTCCTACTAGTGAATGCAATGTAACACACACCCATACAATGCGCACCACCCCGTGATGTTTTTCTCACTCCTACTAGTGAATGTAATGTAACACACACCCATACAATGCGCACCACCGCATGATGTTTTTCTCACTCCTACTAGTGAATGTAATGTAACACACACCCATACAATGCGCACCACCCCGTGATGTTTTTCTCACTCCTACTATTGAATGTAATGTAACACACACCCATACAATGTGCACCACCCCGCGATGTTTTTCAGAAACCTATCCTACATTGCCACTGCATGTTCCCTGACCTCCCCATGCTGACCACCCCGCGGTGCTTTTCTGCATCCTACATTGCCACTCACTGCCTATCCTAATTCAGACCCTCCGATTCACACCAACCCGTGATGTTTTTCTCACTCCTACTAGTGAATGTAATGTAACACACACCCATACAATGCGCACCACCCCGTGATGTTTTTCTCACTCGTACTATTGAATGTAATGTAACACACACCCATACAATGCGCACTGCCCCGTGATGTGTTTCTCACTCCTACTAGTGAATGTAATGTAACACACACCCATACAATGCGCACCATCCCACGATGTTTATCAGAAACCTATCCTACATTGCCACTGCATGTTCCCTGACCTCCCCATGCTGACCACCCCGCGGTGCTTTTCTCCATCCTACATTGCCACTCACTGCGTATCCTAATTCAGAACCTCCTATTCACACCACCCCGTGATGTTTTTCTCACTCCTACTATTGAATGTAATGTAACACACACCCATACAATGCGCACCACCCCGTGATGTTTTTCTCACTCCTACTAGTGAATGTAATGTAACACACACCCATACAATGCGCACCACCCCGCGATGTTTTTCAGAAACCTATCCTACATTGCCACTGCATGTTCCCTGACCTCCCCATGCTGACCACCCGGCAGTGCTTTTCTCCATCCGACATTGCCACTCACTGCCTATCCTAAATCAGACCCTCCGATTCAAACCCCCCCTGATGTTTTTCTCACTCCTACTAGTGAATGTTATGTAACACACACCCATACAATGTGCACCACCCCGCGATGTTTTTCAGAAACCTATCCTACATTGCCACTGCATGTTCCTTGACGTCCCCATGCTGACCACCCCGCGGTGCTTTTCTGCATCCTACATTGCCACTCACTGCCTATCCTAATTCAGACCCTCTGATTCACACCACCCCGTGATGTTTTTCTCACTCCTACTAGTGAATGTAATGTAACACACACCCATACAATGCGCACCACCCCGTGATGTTTTTCTCACTCGTACTATTGAATGTAATGTAACACACACCCATACAATGCGCACTGCCCCGTGATGTGTTTCTCACTCCTACTAGTGAATGTAATGTAACACACACCCATACAATGCGCACCACCCCGTGCTGTTTTTCTCACTCCTACTAGTGAATGTAATGTAACACACACCCATACAATGCGCACCACCCCGCGATGTTTTTCAGAAACCTATCCTACATTGCCACTGCATGTACCCTAACCTCCCCATGCTGACCACCCCGCGGTGCTGTTCTCCATCCTACATTGCCACTCACTGCCTATCCTAATTCAGACCGTCCGATTCACACCACCCCATGATGTTTTTCTCACTCCTACTAGTGAACGTAATGTAACACACACCCATACAATGCGCACCACCCCGTGATGTTTTTCTCAGTCGTATTAGTGAATGTAATGTAACACACACCCATACAATGCGCACAACCCCGTGATGTTTTTCTCACTCCTACTAGTGAATGTAATGTAACACACACCAATACAATACGCACCAACCCGCGATGTTTTTTAGAAACCTATCCTACATTGCCACTGCATGTTCCCTGACCTCCCCATGCTGATCACCCCGCGGTGCTTTTCTCCATCCTACATTGCCACTCACTGCCTATCCTAATTCAGATCCTCCGATTCACACCACCCCGTGATGTTTTTCTCACTCCTACTAGTGAATGTAATGTAACACACACCCATACAATGCGCACCACCCCGCGATGTCTTTCAGAATCCTATCCTACATTGCCACTGCATGTTCCCTGACCTCCCCATGCTCACCACCCCGCGGTGCTTTTCTCCACCCTACATTGCCACTCACTGCCTATCCTAATTCAGACCCTCCGATTCACACCACCCCGTGATGTTTTTCTCACTCCTACTAGTGAATGTAATGTAACACACACCCATACAATGCGCACCACCCCGTGATGTTTTTCTCACTCCTACTAGTGAATGTAATGTAACACACACCCATACAATGCTCACCACCCCGCGATTTTTTTCTCACTCCTACTAGTGAATGCAATGTAACACACACCCATACAATGCGCACAACTCCGCGATGTTTTTCAGAAACCTATCCTACAATGCCACTGCGTGTTCCCTGAGCTCCCCATGCTGACCACCCCGCGGTGCTTTTCTCCATCCTACATTGCCACTCACTGCCTATCCTAATTCAGACCCTCAGATTCACACCACCCCGTGATGTTTTTCTCACTCCAACTAGTGAATGTAATGTAACACACACCAATACAATGCGCACCACCCCGCGATGTTTTTCAGAAAACTATCCTACATTGCCACTGAATGTTCCCTGACCTGCCCATGCTGACCACCCCGCGGTGCTTTTCTCCATCTTACATTGCCACTCACTGCCTATCCTAATTCAGACCCTCCGATTCACACCACCACGTGATGTTTTTCTCACTCCTACTAGTGAATGCAATGTAACACACACCCATACCATGCGCACCACCCCGTGATGTTTTTCTCACTCCTACTAGTGAATGTAATGTAACATACACCCAGACAATGCGCACCACCCCGTGATGTTTTTCTCACTCCTACTAGTGAATGTAATGTAAGACACACCCATACAATGCACACCACCCCGCTATGTTTTTCATAAACCTATCCTACATTGCCACTGCATGTTCCCTGAACTCCCCATACTGACCACACCGTGGTGCTTTTCTCCATCCTACATTGCCACTCACTGCCTATCCTAATTCAGACCCTCCGATTCAAACCACCCAGTGATGTTTTTCTCACTCCTACTAGTGAATGTAATGTAACACACACCCATACAATGCGCACCACCCCGCGATGTTTTTCAGAAACATATCCTACATTGCCACTGCATGTTCCCTGACCTCCCCATGCTGACCACCCCGCGGTAATTTTCTCCATCCTACATTGCCACTCACTGCCTATCCTAATTCAGACCCTACGATTCACACCACCCCGTGATGTTTTTCTCACTCCTACTAGTGAACGTAATGTAACACACACCCATACAATGCGCACCACCCCGTGATGTTTTTATCACTCGTATTAGTGAATGTAATGTAACACACACCCATACAATGCGCACCACCCCGTGATGTTTTTCTCACTCCTACTAGTGAATGTAATGTAACACACACCAATACAATGCGCACCACCCCGCGATGTTTTTCAGAAACCTATCCTACATTGCCACTGCATGTTCCCTGACCTCCCCATGCTGATCACCCCGCGGTGCTTTTCTCCATCCTACATTGCCACTCACTGCCTATCCTAATTCAGATCCTCCGATTCACACCACCCCGTGATGTTTTTCTCACTCCTACTAGTGAATGTAATGTAACACACACCCATACAATGCGCACCACCCCGCGATGTTTTTCAGAAACCTATCCGACATTGCCACTGCATGTTCCCTGACCTCCCCATGCTCACCACCCCGCGGTGCTTTTCTCCACCCTACATTGCCACTCACTGCCTATCCTAATTCAGACCCTCCGATTCACACCACCCCATGATGTTTTTCTCACTCCTACTAGTGAATGTAATATAACACACACCCATACAATGCGCACCACCCCGTGATGTTTTTCTCATTCCTACTAGTGAATGTAATGTAACACACACCCATACAATGCGCACCACCCCGCGATGCTTTTCAGAAACCTATCTTACATTGCCACTGCATGTTCCCTGACCTCCCCATGCTGACCACCGCGCGGTGCTTTTCTCAATCCTACAAGGTCACTCACTGCCTATCCTAATTCAGACCCTCCGATTCACACCACCCCATCATGCTTTTCTCACTCCTAATAGTGAATGTAATGTAACACACACCCATACAATGCGCACCACCCCGTGATGTTTTTCTCACTCCTACTAGTGAATGTAATGTAACACACACCCATACAATGCACACCACCCCGTGATGTTTTTCTCACTCCTACTTGTGAATGTAATGTAACACACACCCATACAATGAGCACCACCCCGCGATGTTTTTCAGAAACCTATCCTACATTGCCACTGCATGTTAACTGACCTCCCCATGCTGACCACCCCGCGGTGCTTTTCTCCATCCTACATTGCCACTCACTGCCTATACTAATTCTGACCCTCCGATTCACACCACCCAGTGATGTTTTTCTCACTCGTACTAGTGAATGTAATGTAACACACACCCATACAATGCGCACCACCGCATGATGTTTTTCTCACTCCTACTAGTGAATGTAATGTAACACACACCCATACAATGCGCACCACCCCGTGATGTTTTTCTCACTCCTACTATTGAATGTAATGTAACACACACCCATACAATGCGCACCGCCCCGTGAGGTTTTTCTCACTCCTACTAGTCAATGTAATGTAACACACACCCATACAATGCGCACCATCCCACGATGTTTATCAGAAACCTGTCCTACATTGGCACTGCATGTTCCCTGACCTCCCCATGCTGACCACCCCGCGGTGCTTTTCTCCATCCTACATTGCCACTCACTGCGTATCCTAATTCAGAACCTCCGATTCACACCACACCGTGATGTTTTTCTCACTCCTATTATTGAATGTAATGTAACACACACCCATAAAATGCGCACCACCCCGTGATGTTTTTCTCACTCCTACTAGTGAATGTAATGTAACACACACCCATACAATGCGCAGCATCCCACGATGTTTATCAGAAACCTGTCCTACATTGGCACTGCATGTTCCCTGACCTCCCCATGCTGACCACCCCGCGGTGCTTTTCTCCATCCTACATTGCCACTCACTGCCTATCCTAATTCAGACCCTCCGATTCACACCACCCCGTGATGTTTTTCTCACTCCTACTAGTGAATGTAATGTAACACACACCCATACAATGCGAACCACCCCGCGATGTTTTTCAGAAACCTATCCTACATTGCCACTGCATGTTCCCTGACCTCCCCATGCTCACCACCCCGCGGTGTTTTTCTCCACCCTACATTGCCACTCACTGCCTATCCTAATTCAGACCCTCCGATTCACACCACCCCGTGATGTTTTTCTCACTCCTACTAGTGAATGTAATGTAACACACACCCATACAATGCGCACCACCCCGCGATATTTTTCAGAAACCTATCCGACATTGCCACTGCATGCTCCCTGACCTCCCCATGCTGACCACCCCGCGGTGCTTTTATCCATCCTACATTGCCACTCACTGCCTATCTTAATTCAGACCCTCGGATTCACACCACCATGTGATGTTTTTCTCACTCCTACTAGTGAATGTAATGTAACACACACCCATACAATGCGCAACACCCCGTGATGTTTTTCTCACTCGTACTATTGAATGTAATGTAACACACATCCATACAATGCGCACCGCCCCGTGATGTTTTTCTCACTCCTACTAGTGAATGTAATGTAACACACACCCATACAATGCGCACCATCCCACGATGTTTATCAGAAACCTATCCTACATTGCCACTGCATGTTCCCTGACCTCCCCATGCTGACCACCCCGCGGTGCTTTTCTCCATCCTACATTGCCACTCACTGCCTATCCTAATTCAGACCCTCCGATTCACACCACCCCGTGATGTTTTGCTCACTCCTACTAGTGAATGTAATGTAACACACACCCATACAATGCGCACCACCCCGCGATGTTTTTCAGAAACCTATCCTACATTGCCACTGCATGTTCCCTGACCTCCCCATGCTCACCACCCCGCGGTGCTTTTCTCCACCCTACATTGCCACTCACTGCCTATCCTAATTCAGACCCTCCGATTCACACCACCCCATGATGTTTTTCTCACTCCTACTAGTGAATGTAATGTAACACACACCCATACAATGCGCACCACCCCGTAATGTTTTTCTCATTCCTACTAGTGAACTTAATGTAACACACACCCATACAATGCGCACCACCCCGTGATGCTTTTCAGAAACCTATCTTACATTGCCACTGCATGTTCCCTGACCTCCCCATGCTGACCACCGCGCGGTGCTTTTCTCAATCCTACAAGGTCACTCACTGCCTATCCTAATTCAGACCCTCCGATTCACACCACCCCATCATGCTTTTCTCACTCCTAATAGTGAATGTAATGTAACACACACCCATACAATGCGCACCACCCCGTGATGTTTTTCTCACTCCTACTAGTGAATGTAATGTAACACACACCCATACAATGCACACCACCCCGTGATGTTTTTCTCACTCCTACTTGTGAATGTAATGTAACACACACCCATACAATGAGCACCACCCCGCGATGTTTTTCAGAAACCTATCCTACATTGCCACTGCATGTTAACTGACCTCCCCATGCTGACCACCCCGCGGTGCTTTTCTCCATCCTACATTGCCACTCACTGCCTATACTAATTCTGACCCTCCGATTCACACCACCCAGTGATGTTTTTCTCACTCGTACTAGTGAATGTAATGTAACACACACCCATACAATGCGCACCACCGCATGATGTTTTTCTCACTCCTACTAGTGAATGTAATGTAACACACACCCATACAATGCGCACCACCCCGTGATGTTTTTCTCACTCCTACTATTGAATGTAATGTAACACACACCCATACAATGGCAACCGCCCCGTGAGGTTTTTCTCACTCCTACTAGTCAATGTAATGTAACACACACCCATACAATGCGCACCATCCCACGATGTTTATCAGAAACCTGTCCTACATTGGCACTGCATGTTCCCTGACCTCCCCATGCTGACCACCCCGCGGTGCTTTTCTCCATCCTACATTGCCACTCACTGCGTATCCTAATTCAGAACCTCCGATTCACACCACACCGTGATGTTTTTCTCACTCCTATTATTGAATGTAATGTAACACACACCCATAAAATGCGCACCACCCCGTGATGTTTTTCTCACTCCTACTAGTGAATGTAATGTAACACACACCCATACAATGCTCACCACCCCGCGATTTTTTTCTCACTCCTACTAGTGAATGCAATGTAACACACACCCATACAATGCGCACAACTCCGCGATGTTTTTCAGAAACCTATCCTACAATGCCACTGCGTGTTCCCTGAGCTCCCCATGCTGACCACCCCGCGGTGCTTTTCTCCATCCTACATTGCCACTCACTGCCTATCCTAATTCAGACCCTCAGATTCACACCACCCCGTGATGTTTTTCTCACTCCAACTAGTGAATGTAATGTAACACACACCAATACAATGCGCACCACCCCGCGATGTTTTTCAGAAAACTATCCTACATTGCCACTGAATGTTCCCTGACCTGCCCATGCTGACCACCCCGCGGTGCTTTTCTCCATCTTACATTGCCACTCACTGCCTATCCTAATTCAGACCCTCCGATTCACACCACCACGTGATGTTTTTCTCACTCCTACTAGTGAATGCAATGTAACACACACCCATACCATGCGCACCACCCCGTGATGTTTTTCTCACTCCTACTAGTGAATGTAATGTAACACACACCCAGACAATGCGCACCACCCCGTGATGTTTTTCTCACTCCTACTAGTGAATGTAATGTAAGACACACCCATACAATGCACACCACCCCGCTATGTTTTTCATAAACCTATCCTACATTGCCACTGCATGTTCCCTGAACTCCCCATACTGACCACACCGTGGTGCTTTTCTCCATCCTACATTGCCACTCACTGCCTATCCTAATTCAGACCCTCCGATTCAAACCACCCAGTGATGTTTTTCTCACTCCTACTAGTGAATGTAATGTAACACACACCCATACAATGCGCACCACCCCGCGATGTTTTTCAGAAACATATCCTACATTGCCACTGCATGTTCCCTGACCTCCCCATGCTGACCACCCCGCGGTAATTTTCTCCATCCTACATTGCCACTCACTGCCTATCCTAATTCAGACCCTACGATTCACACCACCCCGTGATGTTTTTCTCACTCCTACTAGTGAACGTAATGTAACACACACCCATACAATGCGCACCACCCCGTGATGTTTTTATCACTCGTATTAGTGAATGTAATGTAACACACACCCATACAATGCGCACCACCCCGTGATGTTTTTCTCACTCCTACTAGTGAATGTAATGTAACACACACCAATACAATGCGCACCACCCCGCGATGTTTTTCAGAAACCTATCCTACATTGCCACTGCATGTTCCCTGACCTCCCCATGCTGATCACCCCGCGGTGCTTTTCTCCATCCTACATTGCCACTCACTGCCTATCCTAATTCAGATCCTCCGATTCACACCACCCCGTGATGTTTTTCTCACTCCTACTAGTGAATGTAATGTAACACACACCCATACAATGCGCACCACCCCGCGATGTTTTTCAGAAACCTATCCTACATTGCCACTGCATGTTCCCTGACCTCCCCATGCTCACCACCCCGCGGTGCTTTTCTCCACCCTACATTGCCACTCACTGCCTATCCTAATTCAGACCCTCCGATTCACACCACCCCATGATGTTTTTCTCACTCCTACTAGTGAATGTAATATAACACACACCCATACAATGCGCACCACCCCGTGATGTTTTTCTCATTCCTACTAGTGAATGTAATGTAACACACACCCATACAATGCGCACCACCCCGCGATGCTTTTCAGAAACCTATCTTACATTGCCACTGCATGTTCCCTGACCTCCCCATGCTGACCACCGCGCGGTGCTTTTCTCAATCCTACAAGGTCACTCACTGCCTATCCTAATTCAGACCCTCCGATTCACACCACCCCATCATGCTTTTCTCACTCCTAATAGTGAATGTAATGTAACACACACCCATACAATGCGCACCACCCCGTGATGTTTTTCTCACTCCTACTAGTGAATGTAATGTAACACACACCCATACAATGCACACCACCCCGTGATGTTTTTCTCACTCCTACTTGTGAATGTAATGTAACACACACCCATACAATGAGCACCACCCCGCGATGTTTTTCAGAAACCTATCCTACATTGCCACTGCATGTTAACTGACCTCCCCATGCTGACCACCCCGCGGTGCTTTTCTCCATCCTACATTGCCACTCACTGCCTATACTAATTCTGACCCTCCGATTCACACCACCCAGTGATGTTTTTCTCACTCGTACTAGTGAATATAATGTAACACACACCCATACAATGCGCACCACCGCATGATGTTTTTCTCACTCCTACTAGTGAATGTAATGTAACACACACCCATACAATGCGCACCACCCCGTGATGTTTTTCTCACTCCTACTATTGAATGTAATGTAACACACACCCATACAATGCGCACCGCCCCGTGAGGTTTTTCTCACTCCTACTAGTCAATGTAATGTAACACACACCCATACAATGCGCACCATCCCACGATGTTTATCAGAAACCTGTCCTACATTGGCACTGCATGTTCCCTGACCTCCCCATGCTGACCACCCCGCGGTGCTTTTCTCCATCCTACATTGCCACTCACTGCGTATCCTAATTCAGAACCTCCGATTCACACCACACCGTGATGTTTTTCTCACTCCTATTATTGAATGTAATGTAACACACACCCATAAAATGCGCACCACCCCGTGATGTTTTTCTCACTCCTACTAGTGAATGTAATGTAACACACACCCATACAATGCGCACCATCCCACGATGTTTATCAGAAACCTGTCCTACATTGGCACTGCATGTTCCCTGACCTCCCCATGCTGACCACCCCGCGGTGCTTTTCTCCATCCTACATTGCCACTCACTGCCTATCCTAATTCAGACCCTCCGATTCACACCACCCCGTGATGTTTTTCTCACTCCTACTAGTGAATGTAATGTAACACACACCCATACAATGCGAACCACCCCGCGATGTTTTTCAGAAACCTATCCTACATTGCCACTGCATGTTCCCTGACCTCCCCATGCTCACCACCCCGCGGTGTTTTTCTCCACCCTACATTGCCACTCACTGCCTATCCTAATTCAGACCCTCCGATTCACACCACCCCGTGATGTTTTTCTCACTCCTACTAGTGAATGTAATGTAACACACACCCATACAATGCGCACCACCCCGCGATATTTTTCAGAAACCTATCCGACATTGCCACTGCATGCTCCCTGACCTCCCCATGCTGACCACCCCGCGGTGCTTTTCTCCATCCTACATTGCCACTCACTGCCTATCTTAATTCAGACCCTCGGATTCACACCACCATGTGATGTTTTTCTCACTCCTACTAGTGAATGTAATGTAACACACACCCGTACAATGCGCACCACCCCGTGATGTTTTTCTCACTCGTACTATTGAATGTAATGTAACACACATCCATACAATGCGCACCGCCCCGTGATGTTTTTCTCACTCCTACTAGTGAATGTAATGTAACACACACCCATACAATGCGCACCATCCCACGATGTTTATCAGAAACCTATCCTACATTGCCACTGCATGTTCCCTGACCTCCCCATGCTGACCACCCCGCGGTGCTTTTCTCCATCCTACATTGCCACTCACTGCCTATCCTAATTCAGACCCTCCGATTCACACCACCCCGTGATGTTTTGCTCACTCCTACTAGTGAATGTAATGTAACACACACCCATACAATGCGCACCACCCCGCGATGTTTTTCAGAAACCTATCCTACATTGCCACTGCATGTTCCCTGACCTCCCCATGCTCACCACCCCGCGGTGCTTTTCTCCACCCTACATTGCCACTCACTGCCTATCCTAATTCAGACCCTCCGATTCACACCACCCCATGATGTTTTTCTCACTCCTACTAGTGAATGTAATGTAACACACACCCATACAATGCGCACCACCCCGTGATGTTTTTCTCATTCCTACTAGTGAACGTAATGTAACACACACCCATACAATGCGCACCACCCCGTGATGCTTTTCAGAAACCTATCTTACATTGCCACTGCATGTTCCCTGACCTCCCCATGCTGACCACCGCGCGGTGCTTTTCTCAATCCTACAAGGTCACTCACTGCCTATCCTAATTCAGACCCTCCGATTCACACCACCCCATCATGCTTTTCTCACTCCTAATAGTGAATGTAATGTAACACACACCCATACAATGCGCACCACCCCGTGATGTTTTTCTCACTCCTACTAGTGAATGTAATGTAACACACACCCATACAATGCACACCACCCCGTGATGTTTTTCTCACTCCTACTTGTGAATGTTATGTAACACACACCCATACAATGAGCACCACCCCGCGATGTTTTTCAGAAACCTATCCTACATTGCCACTGCATGTTAACTGACCTCCCCATGCTGACCACCCCGCGGTGCTTTTCTCCATCCTACATTGCCACTCACTGCCTATACTAATTCTGACCCTCCGATTCACACCACCCAGTGATGTTTTTCTCACTCGTACTAGTGAATGTAATGTAACACACACCCATACAATGCGCACCACCGCATGATGTTTTTCTCACTCCTACTAGTGAATGTAATGTAACACACACCCATACAATGCGCACCACCCCGTGATGTTTTTCTCACTCCTACTATTGAATGTAATGTAACACACACCCATACAATGGCAACCGCCCCGTGAGGTTTTTCTCACTCCTACTAGTCAATGTAATGTAACACACACCCATACAATGCGCACCATCCCACGATGTTTATCAGAAACCTGTCCTACATTGGCACTGCATGTTCCCTGACCTCCCCATGCTGACCACCCCGCGGTGCTTTTCTCCATCCTACATTGCCACTCACTGCGTATCCTAATTCAGAACCTCCGATTCACACCACACCGTGATGTTTTTCTCACTCCTATTATTGAATGTAATGTAACACACACCCATAAAATGCGCACCACCCCGTGATGTTTTTCTCACTCCTACTAGTGAATGTAATGTAACACACACCCATACAATGCGCACCATCCCACGATGTTTATCAGAAACCTGTCCTACATTGGCACTGCATGTTCCCTGACCTCCCCATGCTGACCACCCCGCGGTGCTTTTCTCCATCCTACATTGCCACTCACTGCCTATCCTAATTCAGACCCTCCGATTCACACCACCCCGTGATGTTTTTCTCACTCCTACTAGTGAATGTAATGTAACACACACCCATACAATGCGAACCACCCCGCGATGTTTTTCAGAAACCTATCCTACATTGCCACTGCATGTTCCCTGACCTCCCCATGCTCACCACCCCGCGGTGTTTTTCTCCACCCTACATTGCCACTCACTGCCTATCCTAATTCAGACCCTCCGATTCACACCACCCCGTGATGTTTTTCTCACTCCTACTAGTGAATGTAATGTAACACACACCCATACAATGCGCACCACCCCGCGATATTTTTCAGAAACCTATCCGACATTGCCACTGCATGCTCCCTGACCTCCCCATGCTGACCACCCCGCGGTGCTTTTCTCCATCCTACATTGCCACTCACTGCCTATCTTAATTCAGACCCTCGGATTCACACCACCATGTGATGTTTTTCTCACTCCTACTAGTGAATGTAATGTAACACACACCCATACAATGCGCACCACCCCGTGATGTTTTTCTCACTCGTACTATTGAATGTAATGTAACACACACCCATACAATGCGCACCGCCCCGTGATGTTTTTCTCACTCCTACTAGTGAATGTAATGTAACACACACCCATTCAATGCGCACCATCCCACGATGTTTATCAGAAACCTATCCTACATTGCCACTGCATGTTCCCTGACCTCCCCATGCTGACCACCCCGCGGTGCTTTTCTCCATCCTACATTGCCACTCACTGCCTATCCTAATTCAGACCCTCCGATTCACACCACCCCGTGATGTTTTGCTCACTCCTACTAGTGAATGTAATGTAACACACACCCATACAATGCGCACCACCCCGTGATGTTTTTCTCACTCCTACTAGTGAATGTAATGTAACACACACCCAGACAATGCGCACCACCCCGCGATGTTTTTCAGAAACCTATCCTAAATTGCCACTGCATGTCCCCTGACCTCCCCATGCTGACCACCCCGCGGTGCTGTTCTCCATCCTACATTGCCACTCACTGCCTATCCTAATTCAGACCGTCCGATTCACAAAACCCCATGATGTTTTTCTCACTCCTACTAGTGAACGTAATGTAACACACACCCATACAATGCGCACCACCCTGTGATGTTTTTCTCACTCGTATTATTGAATGTAATGTAACACACACCCATACAATGTGCACCACCCCGTGATGTTTTTCTCACTCCTACTAGTGAATGTAATGTAACACACACCAATACAATGCGCACCACCCCGCGATGTTTTTCAGAAACCTATCCTACATTGTCACTGCATGTTTCCTGACCTCCCCATGCTGATCACCCCGCGGTGCTTTTCTCCATCCTACATTGCCACTCACGGCCTATCCTAATTCAGACCTTCCTATTCACACCACCCTGTGATGTTTTGCTCACTCCTACTAGTGAATGTAATGTAACACACACCCATACAATGCGCACCACCCCGTGATGTTTTTCTCACTCCTACTAGTGAATGTAATGTAACACACACCCATACAATGCGCACCACCCCACGATGTTTTTCCGAAACCTATCCTCCATTGCCACAGAATGTTCCCTGACCTCCCCATGCTCACCACCCCGCGGTGCTTTTCTCCACCCTACATTGCCACTCACTGCCTATCCTAATTAAGACCCTCCGATTCACACCACCCCGTGATGTTTTTCTCACTCCTACTAGTGAATGTGATGTAACACACACCCATACAATGCTCACCACCCCGCGATTTTTTTCTCACTCCTACTAGTGAATGCAATGTAACACACGCCCATACAATGTGCACCACTCTGCGATGTTTTTCAGAAACCTATCCTACATTGCCACTGCGTGTTCCCTGAGCTCCCCATGCTGACCACCCCGCGGTGCTTTTCTCCATCCTACATTGCGACTCACTGCCTATCCTATTTCAGACCCTCCGATTCACACCACCCCGTGATGTTTTTCTCACTCCAACTAGTAAATGTAATGTAACACACACCCATACAATGCGCACCACCCCGCGATGTTTTTCAGAAAACTATCCTACATTGCCACTGCATGTTCCCTGACCTGCCCATGCTGACCACCCCGCGGTGCTTTTCTCCATCCTACATTGCCACTCACTGCCTATCCTAATTCAGACCCTCCGATTCACACCACCACGTGATGTTTTTCTCACTCCTACTAGTGAATGTAATGTAACACACACCCATACAATGCGCACCACCCCGTGATGATTTTCTCACTCCTACTAGTGAATGTAATGTATCATACACCCATAAAATGCGCACCACCCCGTGATGTTTTTCTCACTCCTACTAGTGAATGTAATGTAACACACACCCATACAATGCGCACCACCCCGTGATGTTTTTCTCACTCGTATAGTGAATGTTATGTAACACACACCCATACAATGCGCACCGCCCCGTGATGTTTTTCTCACTCCTACTAGTGAATGTAATGTAATAAACACCCATACAATGCGCACCACCCCGCGATGTTTTTATCACTCCTACTAGTGAATGTAATGTAACACACACCCATACAATGCGCACCACCCCGTGATGTTTTTCTCACTCCTACTAGTGAATGTAACGTAACAGACACCCATACAATGCGCACCACCCCGTGATGTTTTTCTCACTCATACTAGTGAATGTAATGTAACACACACCCATACAATGCACACCACCCCGCGATGTTTTTCAGAAACCTATCCTACATTGCCACTGCATGTTCCCTGACCTCCCCATGCTGACCACCCTGCGGTGCTTTTCTCCATCCTACATTGCCACTCACTGCCTATCCTAATTCAGACCCTCCGATTCACACCAACCCGTGATGTTTTTCTCACTCCTACTAGTGAATGTAATGTAACAAACACCCATACAATGCGCACCAACCCGCAATGTTTTTCAGAAACCTATCCTACATTGCCAGTGCATGTTCCCTGACCTCCCCATGCTGACCACCCCGCGGTGCTTTTCTCCATCCTACATTGCCACTCACTGCCTATCCTAATTCAGACCCTCCGATTCACACCACCCCGTGATGTTTTTCTCACTCCTACTAGTGAATGTAATGTAACACACACCCATACAATCCGCACCACCCTGTGATGTTTTTCTCACTCCTACTAGTGAATGTAATGTACCAGACACCTATACAATGCGCACCACCCCGTGATGTTTTTCTCACTCCTACTAGTGAATGTAATGTAACACACACCCATACAATGCACACCACCCCGCGATGTTTTTAAGAAACCTATCCTACATTGCCACTGCATGTTCCCTGACCTCCCCATGCTGACCACCCCGCGGTGCTTTTCTCCATCCTACATTGCCACTCACTGCCTATCCTAATTCAGACCCTCCGATTCACACCACCCCGTGATGTTTTTCTCACTCCTACTAGTGAATGTAATGTAACAAACACCCATACAATGCGCACCACCTCGCGATGTTTTTCAGAAACCTATCCTACATTGCCATTGCATGTTCCCTGACCTCCCCATGCTGACCACCAAGCGGTGCTTTTCTCCATCCTACATTGCCAATCACTGCCTCTCCTAATTCAGACCCTCCGATTCACACCACTCCGTGATGTTTTTCTCATTCCTACTAGTGAATGTAATGTAACACACACCCATACAATGCGCACCACCCCGTGATGTTTTTCTCACTCCTACTAGTGAATGTAATGTAACACACACCCATACAATGCGCACCACCCCGCGATGTTTTTCAGAAACCTATCCTACATTGCCAATGCATGTTCCCTGACCTCCCCATGCTGACCACCCCGCGGTGCTTTTCTCCATCCTACATTGCTACTCACTGCCTATCCTAATTCAGACCCTCCGATTCACACCACCAGGTGATGTTTTTCTCACTCCTACTAGTGAATGTAATGTAACACACACCCATACAATGCGCACCACCCCGCGATGTTTTTCAGAAACCTATCCTACATTGCCACTGCATGTTCCCTGACCTCCCCATGCTGACCACCCCGCGGTGCTTTTCTCCATCCTACATTGCCACTCACTGGCTATCCTAATTCAGACCCTCCGATTCACACCACCCCGCGATGTTTTTCTCACTCCTACTAGTGAATGTCATTTAACACACACCCATAATGAGCACCACCATGCGATGTTGTTCAGAAACCTATCTTACATTGCCACTGCATGTTCCCTGACCTCCCCATGCTGACAGTCCTCGGTGCTTTTCTCCATCCTACATTGCCACTCACTGCCTATCCTAATTCAGACCCTCCGATTCACACAACTCCGTGATGTTTTTCTCACTCCTACTAGTGAATGTAATGTAACACACACCCATACAATGCGCACCACCCCGTGATGTTTTTCTCACTCGTACTAGGGAATGTAATGTAACACACACCAAAACAATGCGCACCGCCCCGTGATGTTTTTCTCACTCCTACTAGTGAATGTAATGTAACACACACCCATACAATGCGCACCACCCCGTGATGTTTTTCTCACTCCTACTAGTGAATGAAATGTAACAAACACCCATACAATGCGCACCACCCCGCGATGTTTTTCAGAAACCTATCCTACATTGCCACTGCATGTTCCCTGACCTCCCCATGCTGACCACCCCGCGGTGCTTTTCTCCATCCTACATTGCCACTCACTGCCTATCCTAATTCAGACCCTCCGATTCACACCACCCCGTGATGTTTTGCTCACTCCTACTAGTGAATGTAATGTAACACACAACCATACAATGCGCACCACCCCGTGATGTTTTTCTCACTCCTACTAGTGAATGTAATGTAACACACACCCAGACAATGCGCACCACCCCGCGATGTTTTTCAGAAACCTATCCTACATTGCCACTGCATGTACCCTGACCTCCCCATGCTGACCACCCCGCGGTGCTGTTCTCCATCCTACATTGCCACTCACTGCCTATCCTAATTCAAACCGTCCGATTCACACCACCCCATGATGTTTTTCTCACTCCTACTAGTGAACGTAATGTAACACACACCCATACAATGCGCACCACCCCGTGATGTTTTTCTCACTCGTATTAGTGAATGTAATGTAACACACACCCATACAATGCGCACAACCCCGTGATGTTTTTCTCACTCCTACTAGTGAATGTAATGTAACACACACCAATACAATGCGCACCACCCCGCGATGTTTTTCAGAAACCTATCCTACATTGTCACTGCATGTTTCCTGACCTCCCCATGCTGATCACCCCGCGGTGCTTTTCTCCATCCTACATTGCCACTCACGGCCTATCCTAATTCAGACCCTCCTATTCACACCACCCCGTGATGTTTTGCTCACTCCTACTAGTGAATGTAATGTAACACACACCCATACAATGCGCACCACCCCGTGATGTTTTTCTCAATCCTACTAGTGAATGTAATGTAACACACACCCATACAATGCGCACCACTCCGCGATGTTTTTCAGAAACCTATCCTACATTGCCACAGCATGTTCCCTGACCTCCCCATGCTCACCACCCCGCGGTGCTTTTCTCCACCCTACATTGCCACTCACTGCCTATCCTAATTCAGACCCTCCGAATCACACCACCCCGTGATGTTTTTCTCACTCCTACTAGTGAATGTAATGTAACACACACCCATACAATGCGCACCACCCCGTGATGTTTTTCTCACTCCTACTAGTGAATGTAATGTAACACACACCCATACAATGCGCACCACCCCGCGATGTTTTTCAGAAAACTATCCTACATTGCCACTGCATGTTCCCTGACCTGCCCATGCTGACCACCCCGCGGTGCTTTTCTCCATCCTACATTGCCACTCACTGCCTATCCTAATTCAGACCCTCCGATTCACACCACCACGTGATGTTTTTCTCACTCCTACTAGTGAATGTAATGTAACACACACCCATACAATGCGCACCACCCCGTGATGATTTTCTCACTCCTACTAGTGAATGTAATGTATCATACACCCATAAAATGCGCACCACCCCGTGATGTTTTTCTCACTCCTACTAGTGAATGTAATGTAACACACACCCATACAATGCGCACCACCCCGTGATGTTTTTCTCACTCGTATAGTGAATGTTATGTAACACACACCCATACAATGCGCACCGCCCCGTGATGTTTTTCTCACTCCTACTAGTGAATGTAATGTAATAAACACCCATACAATGCGCACCACCCCGCGATGTTTTTATCACTCCTACTAGTGAATGTAATGTAACACACACCCATACAATGCGCACCACCCCGTGATGTTTTTCTCACTCCTACTAGTGAATGTAACGTAACAGACACCCATACAATGCGCACCACCCCGTGATGTTTTTCTCACTCATACTAGTGAATGTAATGTAACACACACCCATACAATGCACACCACCCCGCGATGTTTTTCAGAAACCTATCCTACATTGCCACTGCATGTTCCCTGACCTCCCCATGCTGACCACCCTGCGGTGCTTTTCTCCATCCTACATTGCCACTCACTGCCTATCCTAATTCAGACCCTCCGATTCACACCAACCCGTGATGTTTTTCTCACTCCTACTAGTGAATGTAATGTAACAAACACCCATACAATGCGCACCAACCCGCAATGTTTTTCAGAAACCTATCCTACATTGCCAGTGCATGTTCCCTGACCTCCCCATGCTGACCACCCCGCGGTGCTTTTCTCCATCCTACATTGCCACTCACTGCCTATCCTAATTCAGACCCTCCGATTCACACCACCCCGTGATGTTTTTCTCACTCCTACTAGTGAATGTAATGTAACACACACCCATACAATCCGCACCACCCTGTGATGTTTTTCTCACTCCTACTAGTGAATGTAATGTACCAGACACCTATACAATGCGCACCACCCCGTGATGTTTTTCTCACTCCTACTAGTGAATGTAATGTAACACACACCCATACAATGCACACCACCCCGCGATGTTTTTAAGAAACCTATCCTACATTGCCACTGCATGTTCCCTGACCTCCCCATGCTGACCACCCCGCGGTGCTTTTCTCCATCCTACATTGCCACTCACTGCCTATCCTAATTCAGACCCTCCGATTCACACCACCCCGTGATGTTTTTCTCACTCCTACTAGTGAATGTAATGTAACAAACACCCATACAATGCGCACCACCTCGCGATGTTTTTCAGAAACCTATCCTACATTGCCAATGCATGTTCCCTGACCTCCCCATGCTGACCACCAAGCGGTGCTTTTCTCCATCCTACATTGCCAATCACTGCCTCTCCTAATTCAGACCCTCCAATTCACACCACTCCGTGATGTTTTTCTCATTCCTACTAGTGAATGTAATGTAACACACACCCATACAATGCGCACCACCCCGTGATGTTTTTCTCACTCCTACTAGTGAATGTAATGTAACACACACCCATACAATGCGCACCACCCCGCGATGTTTTTCAGAAACCTATCCTACATTGCCAATGCATGTTCCCTGACCTCCCCATGCTGACCACCCCGCGGTGCTTTTCTCCATCCTACATTGCTACTCACTGCCTATCCTAATTCAGACCCTCCGATTCACACCACCAGGTGATGTTTTTCTCACTCCTACTAGTGAATGTAATGTAACACACACCCATACAATGCGCACCACCCCGCGATGTTTTTCAGAAACCTATCCTACATTGCCACTGCATGTTCCCTGACCTCCCCATGCTGACCACCCCGCGGTGCTTTTCTCCATCCTACATTGCCACTCACTGGCTATCCTAATTCAGACCCTCCGATTCACACCACCCCGCGATGTTTTTCTCACTCCTACTAGTGAATGTCATTTAACACACACCCATAATGAGCACCACCATGCGATGTTGTTCAGAAACCTATCTTACATTGCCACTGCATGTTCCCTGACCTCCCCATGCTGACAGTCCTCGGTGCTTTTCTCCATCCTACATTGCCACTCACTGCCTATCCTAATTCAGACCCTCCGATTCACACAACTCCGTGATGTTTTTCTCACTCCTACTAGTGAATGTAATGTAACACACACCCATACAATGCGCACCACCCCGTGATGTTTTTCTCACTCGTACTAGGGAATGTAATGTAACACACACCAAAACAATGCGCACCGCCCCGTGATGTTTTTCTCACTCCTACTAGTGAATGTAATGTAACACACACCCATACAATGCGCACCACCCCGTGATGTTTTTCTCACTCCTACTAGTGAATGAAATGTAACAAACACCCATACAATGCGCACCACCCCGCGATGTTTTTCAGAAACCTATCCTACATTGCCACTGCATGTTCCCTGACCTCCCCATGCTGACCACCCCGCGGTGCTTTTCTCCATCCTACATTGCCACTCACTGCCTATCCTAATTCAGACCCTCCGATTCACACCACCCCGTGATGTTTTGCTCACTCCTACTAGTGAATGTAATGTAACACACAACCATACAATGCGCACCACCCCGTGATGTTTTTCTCACTCCTACTAGTGAATGTAATGTAACACACACCCAGACAATGCGCACCACCCCGCGATGTTTTTCAGAAACCTATCCTACATTGCCACTGCATGTACCCTGACCTCCCCATGCTGACCACCCCGCGGTGCTGTTCTCCATCCTACATTGCCACTCACTGCCTATCCTAATTCAAACCGTCCGATTCACACCACCCCATGATGTTTTTCTCACTCCTACTAGTGAACGTAATGTAACACACACCCATACAATGCGCACCACCCCGTGATGTTTTTCTCACTCGTATTAGTGAATGTAATGTAACACACACCCATACAATGCGCACAACCCCGTGATGTTTTTCTCACTCCTACTAGTGAATGTAATGTAACACACACCAATACAATGCGCACCACCCCGCGATGTTTTTCAGAAACCTATCCTACATTGTCACTGCATGTTTCCTGACCTCCCCATGCTGATCACCCCGCGGTGCTTTTCTCCATCCTACATTGCCACTCACGGCCTATCCTAATTCAGACCCTCCTATTCACACCACCCCGTGATGTTTTGCTCACTCCTACTAGTGAATGTAATGTAACACACACCCATACAATGCGCACCACCCCGTGATGTTTTTCTCAATCCTACTAGTGAATGTAATGTAACACACACCCATACAATGCGCACCACTCCGCGATGTTTTTCAGAAACCTATCCTACATTGCCACAGCATGTTCCCTGACCTCCCCATGCTCACCACCCCGCGGTGCTTTTCTCCACCCTACATTGCCACTCACTGCCTATCCTAATTCAGACCCTCCGAATCACACCACCCCGTGATGTTTTTCTCACTCCTACTAGTGAATGTAATGTAACACACACCCATACAATGCGCACCACCCCGTGATGTTTTTCTCACTCCTACTAGTGAATGTAATGTAACACACACCCATACAATGCGCACCACCCCGTGATGTTTTTCTCACTCATATAGTGAATGTTATGTAACACACACCCATACAATGCGCACCGCCCCGTGATGTTTTTCTCACTCCTACTAGTGAATGTAATGTAATAAACACCCATACAATGCGCACCACCCCGCGATGTTTTTATCACTCCTACTAGTGAATGTAATGTAACACACACCCATACAATGCGCACCACCCCGTGATGTTTTTCTCGCTCCTACTAGTGAATGTAATGTAACAGACACCCATACAATGCGCACCACCCCGTGATGTTTTTCTCACTCATACTAGTGAATGTAATGTAACACACACCCATACAATGCACACCACCCCGCGATGTTTTTCAGAAACCTATCCTACATTGCCACTGCATGTTCCCTGACCTCCCCATGCTGACCACCCCGCGGTGCTTTTCTCCATCCTACATTGCCACTCACTGCCTATCCTAATTCAGACCCTCCGATTCACACCACCCCGTGATGTTTTGCTCACTCCTACTAGTGAATGTAATGTAACACACACCCATACAATGCGCACCACCCCGTGATGTTTTTCTCACTCCTACTAGTGAATGTAATGTAACACACACCCAGACAATGCGCACCACCCCGCGATGTTTTTCAGAAACCTATCCTAAATTGCCACTGCATGTACCCTGACCTCCCCATGCTGACCACCCCGCGGTGCTGTTCTCCATCCTACATTGCCACTCACTGCCTATCCTAATTCAGACCGTCCGATTCACACCACCCCATGATGTTTTTCTCACTCCTACTAGTGAACGTAATGTAACACACACCCATACAATGCGCACCACCCTGTGATGTTTTTCTCACTCGTATTATTGAATGTAATGTAACACACACCCATACAATGTGCACCACCCCGTGATGTTTTTCTCACTCCTACTAGTGAATGTAATGTAACACACACCAATACAATGCGCACCACCCCGCGATGTTTTTCAGAAACCTATCCTACATTGTCACTGCATGTTTCCTGACCTCCCCATGCTGATCACCCCGCGGTGCTTTTCTCCATCCTACATTGCCACTCACGGCCTATCCTAATTCAGACCCTCCTATTCACACCACCCTGTGATGTTTTGCTCACTCCTACTAGTGAATGTAATGTAACACACACCCATACAATGCGCACCACCCCGTGATGTTTTTCTCACTCCTACTAGTGAATGTAATGTAACACACACCCATACAATGCGCACCACCCCACGATGTTTTTCCGAAACCTATCCTCCATTGCCACAGAATGTTCCCTGACCTCCCCATGCTCACCACCCCGCGGTGCTTTTCTCCACCCTACATTGCCACTCACTGCCTATCCTAATTCAGACCCTCCGATTCACACCACCCCGTGATGTTTTTCTCACTCCTACTAGTGAATGTAATGTAACACACACCCATACAATGCGCACCACCCCGTGATGTTTTTCTCACTCCTACTAGTGAATGTAATGTAACACACACCCATACAATGCGCACCACCCGCGATGCTTTTCTGAAACCTATCTTACATTGCCACTGCATGTTCCCTGACCTCCCCATGCTGACCACCCCGCGGTGCTTTTCTCTATCCTACATTGCCACTCACTGCCTATCCTAATTCACACCCTCCGATTCACACCACCCCATGATGTTTTTCTCACTCCTCCTAGTGAATGTGATGTAACACACACCCATACAATGCTCACCACCCCGCGATTTTTTTCTCACTCCTACTAGTGAATGCAATGTAACACACGCCCATACAATGCGCACCACTCTGCGATGTTTTTCAGAAACCTATCCTACATTGCCACTGCGTGTTCCCTGAGCTCCCCATGCTGACCACCCCGCGGTGCTTTTCTCCATCCTACATTGCGACTCACTGCCTATCCTATTTCAGACCCTCCGATTCACACCACCCCGTGATGTTTTTCTCACTCCAACTAGTAAATGTAATGTAACACACACCCATACAATGCGCACCACCCCGCGATGTTTTTCAGAAAACTATCCTACATTGCCACTGCATGTTCCCTGACCTGCCCATGCTGACCACCCCGCGGTGCTTTTCTCCATCCTACATTGCCACTCACTGCCTATCCTAATTCAGACCCTCCGATTCACACCACCACGTGATGTTTTTCTCACTCCTACTAGTGAATGTAATGTAACACACACCCATACAATGCGCACCACCCCGTGATGATTTTCTCACTCCTACTAGTGAATGTAATGTATCATACACCCATAAAATGCGCACCACCCCGTGATGTTTTTCTCACTCCTACTAGTGAATGTAATGTAACACACACCCATACAATGCGCACCACCCCGTGATGTTTTTCTCACTCGTATAGTGAATGTTATGTAACACACACCCATACAATGCGCACCGCCCCGTGATGTTTTTCTCACTCCTACTAGTGAATGTAATGTAATAAACACCCATACAATGCGCACCACCCCGCGATGTTTTTATCACTCCTACTAGTGAATGTAATGTAACACACACCCATACAATGCGCACCACCCCGTGATGTTTTTCTCACTCCTACTAGTGAATGTAATGTAACAGACACCCATACAATGCGCACCACCCCGTGATGTTTTTCTCACTCATACTAGTGAATGTAATGTAACACACACCCATACAATGCACACCACCCCGCGATGTTTTTCAGAAACCTATCCTACATTGCCACTGCATGTTCCCTGACCTCCCCATGCTGACCACCCTGCGGTGCTTTTCTCCATCCTACATTGCCACTCACTGCCTATCCTAATTCAGACCCTCCGATTCACACCAACCCGTGATGTTTTTCTCACTCCTACTAGTGAATGTAATGTAACAAACACCCATACAATGCGCACCAACCCGCAATGTTTTTCAGAAACCTATCCTACATTGCCAGTGCATGTTCCCTGACCTCCCCATGCTGACCACCCCGCGGTGCTTTTCTCCATCCTACATTGCCACTCACTGCCTATCCTAATTCAGACCCTCCGATTCACACCACCCCGTGATGTTTTTCTCACTCCTACTAGTGAATGTAATGTAACACACACCCATACAATCCGCACCACCCTGTGATGTTTTTCTCACTCCTACTAGTGAATGTAATGTACCAGACACCCATACAATGCGCACCACCCCGTGATGTTTTTCTCACTCCTACTAGTGAATGTAATGTAACACACACCCATACAATGCACACCACCCCGCGATGTTTTTAAGAAACCTATCCTACATTGCCACTGCATGTTCCCTGACCTCCCCATGCTGACCACCCCGCAGTGCTTTTCTCCATCCTACATTGCCACTCACTGCCTATCCTAATTCAGACCCTCCGATTCACACCACCCCGTGATGTTTTTCTCACTCCTACTAGTGAATGTAATGTAACAAACACCCATACAATGCGCACCACCTCGCGATGTTTTTCAGAAACCTATCCTACATTGCCATTGCATGTTCCCTGACCTCCCCATGCTGACCACCCCGCGGTGCTTTTCTCCATCCTACATTGCCAATCACTGCCTCTCCTAATTCAGACCCTCCGATTCACACCACTCCGTGATGTTTTTCTCATTCCTACTAGTGAATGTAATGTAACACACACCCATACAATGCGCACCACCCCGTGATGTTTTTCTCACTCCTACTAGTGAATGTAATGTAACACACACCCATACAATGCGCACCACCCCGCGATGTTTTTCAGAAACCTATCCTACATTGCCAATGCATGTTCCCTGACCTCCCCATGCTGACCACCCCGCGGTGCTTTTCTCCATCCTACATTGCCACTCACTGCCTATCCTAATTCAGACCCTCCGATTCACACCACCAGGTGATGTTTTTCTCACTCCTACTAGTGAATATAATGTAACACACACCCATACAATGCGCACCACCCCGCGATGTTTTTCAGAAACCTATCCTACATTGCCACTGCATGTTCCCTGACCTCCCCATGCTGACCACCCCGCGGTGCTTTTCTCCATCCTACATTGCCACTCACTGGCTATCCTAATTCAGACCCTCCGATTCACACCACCCCGCGATGTTTTTCTCACTCCTACTAGTGAATGTCATTTAACACACACCCATAATGAGCACCACCATGCGATGTTGTTCAGAAACCTATCTTACATTGCCACTGCATGTTCCCTGACCTCCCCATGCTGACAGTCCTCGGTGCTTTTCTCCATCCTACATTGCCACTCACTGCCTATCCTAATTCAGACCCTCCGATTCACACAACTCCGTGATGTTTTTCTCACTCCTACTAGTGAATGTAATGTAACACACACCCATACAATGCGCACCACCCCGTGATGTTTTTCTCACTCGTACTAGGGAATGTAATGTAACACACACCAAAACAATGCGCACCGCCCCGTGATGTTTTTCTCACTCCTACTAGTGAATGTAATGTAACACACACCCATACAATGCACACCACCCCGTGATGTTTTTCTCACTCCTACTAGTGAATGAAATGTAACAAACACCCATACAATGCGCACCACCCCGCGATGTTTTTCAGAAACCTATCCTACATTGCCACTGCATGTTCCCTGACCTCCACATGCTGACCACCCCGCGGTGCTTTTCTCCATCCTACATTGCCACTCACTGCCTATCCTAATTCAGACCCTCCGATTCACACCACCCCGTGATGTTTTGCTCACTCCTACTAGTGAATGTAATGTAACACACAACCATACAATGCGCACCACCCCGTGATGTTTTTCTCACTCCTACTAGTGAATGTAATGTAACACACACCCAGACAATGCGCACCACCCCGCGATGTTTTTCAGAAACCTATCCTACATTGCCACAGCATGTTTCCTGACCTCCCCATGCTGACCACCCCGCGGTGCTGTTCTCCATCCTACATTGCCACTCACTGCCTATCCTAATTCAAACCGTCCGATTCACACCACCCCATGATGTTTTTCTCACTCCTACTAGTGAACGTAATGTAACACACACCCATACAATGCGCACCACCCCGTGATGTATTTCTCACTCGTATTAGTGAATGTAATGTAACACACACCCATTTAATGCGCACAACCCCGTGATGTTTTTCTCACTCCTAATAGTGAATGTAATGTAACACACACCAGTACAATGCGCACCACCCCGCGATGTTTTTCAGAAACCTATCCTACATTGTCACTGCATGTTTCCTGACCTCCCCATGCTGATCACCCCGCGGTGCTTTTCTCCATCCTACATTGCCACTCACGGCCTATCCTAATTCAGACCCTCCTATTCACACCACCCCGTGATGTTTTGCTCACTCCTACTAGTGAATGTAATGTAACACACACCCATACAATGCGCACCACCCCGTGATGTTTTTCTCACTCCTACTAGTGAATGTAATGTAACACACACCCATACAATGCGCACCACTCCGCGATGTTTTTCAGAAACTTATCCTACATTGCCACAGCATGTTCCCTGACCTCCCCATGCTCACCACCCCGCGGTGCTTTTCTCCACCCTACATTGCCACTCACTGCCTATCCTAATTCAGACCCTCCGATTCACACCACCCCGTGATGTTTTTCTCACTCCTACTAGTGAATGTAATGTAACACACACCCATACAATGCGCACCACCCCGTGATGTTTTTCTCACTCCTACTAGTGAATGTAATGTAACACACACCCATACAATGCTAACCACCCCGCGATTTTTTTCTCACTCGTACTAGTGAATGCAATGTAACACACGCCCATACAATGCGCACCACTCTGCGATGTTTTTCAGAAACCTATCCTACATTGCCACTGCGTGTTCCCTGAGCTCCCCATGCTGACCACCCCGCGGTGGTTTTCTCCATCTTACATTGCGACTCACTGCCTATCCTATTTCAGACCCTCCGATTCACACCACCCCGTGATGTTTTTCTCACTCCTACTAGTGAATGTAATGTAACACACACCCATACAATGCGCACCACCCCGCGATGTTTTTCAGAAACCTATCCTACATTGCCACTGCATGTTCCCTGACCTCCCCATGCTGACCACCCCGCGGTGCTTTTCTCCATCCTACATTGCCACTCACTGCCTATCCTAATTCAGACCCTCCGATTCACACCACCCTGTGATGTTTTTCTCACTCCTACTAGTGAATGTAATGTAACAAACACCCATACAATGCGCACCACCCCGTGATGTTTTTCTCACTCGTACTATTGAATGTAATGTAACACACACCCATACAATGCGCACCGCCCCGTGATGTTTTTCTCACTCCTACTAGTGAATGTAATGTAACACACACCCATACAATGCGCACCATCCCACGATGTTTATCAGAAACCTATCCTACATTGCCACTGCATGTTCCCTGACCTCCCCATGCTGAACACCCCGCGGTGCTTTTCTCCATCCTACATTGCCACTCACTGCCTATCCTAAATCAGACCCTCCGATTCACACCACCCCGTGATGTTTTGCTCACTCCTACTAGTGAATGTAATGTAACACACACCCATACAATGCACACCACACCGTGATGTTTTTCTCACTCCTACTAGTGAATGTAATGTAACACACACCCATACAATGCGCACCACCCCGCGATGTTTTTCAGAAACCTATCCTACATTGCCACTGCATGTACCCTGACCTCCCCATGCTGACCACCCCGCGGTGCTGTTCTCCATCCTACATTGCCACTCACTGCATATCCTAATTCAGAACGTCCGATTCACACCACCCCATGATGTTTTTCTCACTCCTACTAGTGAACGTAATGTAACACACACCCATACAATGCGCACCACCCCGTGATGTTTTTCTCACTCCTACTAGTGAATGTAATGTAACACACACCAATACAATGCGCACCACCCCGCTATGTTTTTCAGAAACCTATCCTACATTGCCACTGCATGTTCCCTGACCTCCCCATGCTGATCACCCCGCGGTGCTTTTCTCCATCCTACATTGCCACTAACTGCCTATCCTAATTCAGATCCTCCGATTCACACCACCCCGTGATGTTTTTCTCACTCCTACTAGTGAATGTAATGTAACACACACCCATACAATTCGCACCACCCCGCGATGTTTTTCAGAAACCTATCCTACATTGCCACTGCATGTTCCCTGACCTCCCCATGCTCACCACCCCGCGGTGCTTTTCTCCACCCTACATTGCCACTCACTGCCTATCCTAATTCAGACCCTCCGATTCACACCACCCCATGATGTTTTTCTCACTCCTACTAGTGAATGTAATGTAACACACACCCATACAATGCGCACCACCCCGTGATGTTTTTCTCACTCCTACTAGTGAATGTAATGTAACACACACCCATACAATGCGCACCACCCCGCGATGCTTTTCAGAAACCTATCTTACATTGCCACTGCATGTTCCCTGACCTCCCCATGCTGACCACCCCGCGGTGCTTTTCTCAATCCTACAAGGTCACTCACTGCCTATCCTAATTCAGACCCTCCTATTCACACCACCCCATGATGTTTTTCTCACTCCTAATAGTGAATGTAATGTAACACACACCCATACAATGCGCACCACCCCGTGATGTTTTTCTCACTCCTACTAGTGAATGTAATGTAACACACACCCATACAATGCACACAACCCCGTGATGTTTTTCTCACTCCTACTTGTGAATGTAATGTAACACACACCCATACAATGCGCACCACCCCGCGATGTTTTTCAGAAACCTATCCTACATTGCCACTGCATGTTCCCTGACCTCCCCATGCTGACCACCCCGCGGTGCTTTTCTCTATCCTACATTGCCACTCACTGCCTATACTAATTCTGACCCTCCGATTCATACCACCCAGTGATGTTTTTCTCACTCCTACTAGTGAATGTAATGTAACACACACCCATACAATGCGCACCACCGCATGATGTTTTTCTCACCCCTACTAGTGAATGTAATGTAACACACACCCATACAATGCGCACCACCCCGTGATGTTTTTCTCACTCCTACTATTGAATGTAATGTAACACACACCCATACAATGCGCACCGCCCCGTGATGTTTTTCTCACTCCTACTAGTCAATGTAATGTAACACACACCCATACAATGCGCACCATCCCAGGATGTTTATCAGAAACTTATCCTACATTGGCACTGCATGTTCCCTGACCTCCCCATGCTGACCACCCCGCGGTGCTTTTCTCCATCCTACATTGCCACTCACTGCGTATCCTAATTCAGAACCTCCGATTCACACCACACCGTGATGTTTTTCTCACTCCTACTATTGAATGTAATGTAACACACACCCATACAATGCGCACCTCCCCGTGATGTTTTTCTCACTCCTACTAGTGAATGTAATGTAACACACACACCCATAAAATGCGCACCACCCCGCGATGTTTTTCAGAAACCTATCCTACATTGCCACTGCATGTTCCCTGACCTCCCCATGATGACCATCCCGTGGTGCTTTTCTCCATCCTACATTGCCACTCACTGCCTATCCTAATTCAGACCCTCCGATTCACACCACCCCGTGATGTTTTTCTCACTCCTACTAGTGAATGTAATGTAACACACACCCATACAATGCGCACCACCCCGTGATGTTTTTCAGAAACCTATCCTACATTGCCACTGCATGTTCCCTGACCTCCCCATGCTCACCACCCCGCAGTGCTTTTCTCCACCCTACATTGCCACTCACTGCCTATCCTAATTCAGACCCTCCGATTCACACCACCCCGTGATGTTTTTCTCACTCCTACTAGTGAATGTAATGTAACACACACCCATACAATGCGCACCACCCCGCGATGTTTTTCAGAAACCTATCCTACATTGCCACTGCATGTTCCCTGACCTCCCCATGCTGACCACCCCGCGGTGCTTTTCTCCATCCTACATTGCCACTCACTGCCTATCCTAATTCAGACCCTCCGATTCACACCACCCCGTGATGTTTTTCTCACTCCTACTAGTGAATGTAATGTAACACACACCCATACAATGCGCACCACCCCGTGATGTTTTTCTCACTCGTACTATTGAATGTAATGTATCACACACCCATACAATGCGCACCGCCCCGTGATGTTTTTATCACTCCTACTAGTGAATGTAATGTAACACACACCCATACAATGCGCACCATCCCACGATGTTTATCAGAAACCTATCCTACATTGCCACTGCATGTTCCCTGACCTCCCCATGCTGACCACCCCGCGGTGCTTTTCTCCATCCTACATTGCCACTCACTCCCTATCCTAATTCAGACCCTCCCATTCACACCACCCCGTGATGTTTTGCTCACTCCTACTAGTGAATGTAACGTAACACACACCCATACAATGCGCACCACCCCGTGATGTTTTTCTCACTCCTACTAGTGAATGTAATGTAACACACACCCAGACAATGCGCACCACCCCGCGATGTTTTTCAGAAACCTATCCTACATTGCCACTGCATGTACCCTGACCTCCCCATGCTGACCACCCCGCGGTGCTGTTCTCCATCCTACATTGCCACTCACTGCCTATCCTAATTCAGACCGTCCGATTCACACCACCCCATGATGTTTTTCTCACTCCTACTAGTGAACGTAATGTAACACACACCCATACAATGCGCACCACCCCGTGATGTTTTTCTCACTCGTATTAGTGAATGTAATGTAACACACACCCATACAATGCGCACCACCCCGTGATGTTTTTCTCACTCCTACTAGTGAATGTAATGTAACACACACCAATACAATGCGCACCACCCCGCGATGTTTTTCAGAAACCTATCCTACATTGTCACTGCATGTTTCCTGACCTCCCCATGCTGATCACCCCGCGGTGCTTTTCTCCATCCTACATTGCCACTCACTGCCTATCCTAATTCAGACCCTCCGATTCACACCACCCCGTGATGTTTTGCACACTCCTACTAGTGAATGTAATGTAACACACACCCATACAATGCGCACCACCCCGTGATGTTTTTCTCACTCCTACTAGTGAATGTAATGTAACACACACCCATACAATGCGCACCACCCCGCGATGTTTTTCAGAAACCTATCCTACATTGCCACTGCATGTTAACTGACCTCCCCATGCTGACCACCCCGCGGTGCTTTTCTCCATCCTACATTGCCACTCACTGCCTATCCTAATTCAGACCCTCCGATTCACACCACCCCGTGATGTTTTTCTCACTCCTACTAGTGAATGTAAAGTAACACACACCCATACAATGCGCACCACCCCGTGATGTTTTTCTCACTCCTACTAGTGAATGTAATGTAACACACACCCATACAATGCGCACCACCCGCGATGCTTTTCTGAAACCTATCTTACATTGCCACTGCATGTTCCCTGACCTCCCCATGCTGACCACCCCGCGGTGCTTTTCTCCATCCTACATTGCCACTCACTGCCTATCCTAATTCAGACCCTCCGATTCACATCACCCCATGATGTTTTTCTCACTCCTCCTAGTGAATGTGATGTAACACACACCCATACAATGCTCACCACCCCGCGATTTTTTTCTCACTCCTACTAGTGAATGCAATGTAACACACACTCATACAATGCGCACAACTCCGCGATGTTTTTCAGAAACCTATCCTACAATGCCACTGCGTCTTCCCTGCGCTCCCCATGCTGACCACCCCGCGGTGCTTTTCTCCATCCTACATTGCCACTCACTGCCTATCCTAATTCAGACCCTCCGATTCACACCACCCCGTGATGTTTTTCTCACTCCAACTAGTGAATGTAATGTAACACACACCAATACAATGCGCACCACCCCGCGATGTTTTTCAGAAAACTATCCTACATTGCCACTGAATGTTCCCTGACCTGCCCATGCTGACCACCCCGCGGTGCTTTTCTCCATCTTACATTGCCACTCACTGCCTATCCTAATTCAGACCCTCCGATTCACACCACCACGTGATGTTTTTCTCACTCCTACTAGTGAATGTAATGTAACACACACCCAAACCATGCGCACCACCCCGTGATGTTTTTCTCACTCCTACTAGTGAATGTAATGTAACACACACCCAGACAATGCGCACCACCCCGTGATGTTTTTCTCACTCCTACTAGTGAATGTAATGTAAGACACACCCATACAATGCACAACACCCCGCGATGTTTTTCATAAACCTATCCTACATTGCCACTGCATGTTCCCTGAACTCCCCATACTGACCACACGGTGGTGCTTTTCTCCATCCTACATTGCCACTCACTGCCTATCCTAATTCAGACCCTCCGATTCACACCACCCCGTGATGTTTTTCTCACTCCTACTAGTGAATGTAATGTAACACACACCCATACAATGCGCACCACCCCGCGATGTTTTTCAGAAACATATCCTACATTGCCACTGCATGTTCCCTGACCTCCCCATGCTGACCACCCCGCGGTAATTTTCTCCATCCTACATTGCCACTCACTGCCTATCCTAATTCAGACCCTACGATTCACACCACCCCGTGATGTTTTTCTCACTCCTACTAGTGAACGTAATGTAACACAGACCCATACAATGCGCACCACCCCGTGATGTTTTTCTCACTCGTATTAGTGAATGTAATGTAACACACACCCATACAATGCGCACCACCCCGTGATGTTTTTCTCACTCCTACTAGTGAATGTAATGTAACACACACCAATACAATTCGCACCACCCCGCGATGTTTTTCAGAAACCTATCCTACATTGCCACTGCATGTTCCCTGACCTCCCCATGCTGATCACCCCGCGGTGCTTTTCTCCATCCTACATTGCCACTCACTGCCTATCCTAATTCAGATCCTCCGATTCACACCACCCCGTGATGTTTTTCTCACTCCTACTAGTGAATGTAATGTAACACACACCCATACAATGCGCACCACCCCGCGATGTTTTTCAGAAACCTATCCTACATTGCCACTGCATGTTCCCTGACCTCCCCATGCTCACCACCCCGCGGTGCTTTTCTCCACCCTACATTGCCACTCACTGCCTATCCTAATTCAGACCCTCCGATTCACACCACCCCATGATGTTTTTCTCACTCCTACTAGTGAATGTAATGTAACACACACCCATACAATGCGCACCACCCCGTGATGTTTTTCTCACTCCTACTAGTGAATGTAATGTAACACACACCCATACAATGCGCACCACCCCGCGATGCTTTTCAGAAACCAATCTTACATTGCCACTGCATGTTCCCTGACCTCCCCATGCTGACCACCGCGCGGTGCTTTTCTCAATCCTACAAGATCACTCACTGCCTATCCTAATTCAGACCCTCCGATTCACACCACCCCATGATGTTTTTCTCACTCCTAATAGTGAATGTAATGTAACACACACCCATACAATGCGCACCACCCCGTGATGCTTTTCTCACTCCTACTAGTGAATGTAATGTAACACACACCCATACAATGCACACCACCCCGTGATGTTTTTCTCACTCCTACTTGTGAATGTAATGTAACACACACACATACAATGCGCACCACCCCGCGATGTTTTTCAGAAGCCTATCCTACATTGCCACTGCATGTTAACTGACCTCCCCATGCTGACCACCCCGCGGTGCTTTTCTCCATCCTACATTGCCACTCACTGCCTATACTAATTCTGACCCTCCGATTCACACCACCCAGTGATGTTTTTCTCACTCCCACTAGTGAATGTAATGTAACACACACCCATACAATGCGCACCGCCCCGTGAGGTTTTTCTCACTCCTACTAGTCAATGTAATGTAACACACACCCATACAATGCGCACCATCCCACGATGTTTATCAGAAACCTGTCCTACATTGGCACTGCATGTTCCCTGACCTCCCCATGCTGACCACCCCGCGGTGCTTTTCTCCATCCTACATTGCCACTCACTGCGTATCCTAATTCAGAACCTCCGATTCACACCACACCGTGATGTTTTTCTCACTCCTACTATTGAATGTAATGTAACACACACCCATAAAATGCGCACCACCCCGTGATGTTTTTCTCACTCCTACTAGTGAATGTAATGTAACACACACCCATACAATGCGCACCACCCCGCGATGTTTTTCAGAAACCTATCCTACATTGCCACTGCATGTTCCCTGACCTCCCCATGATGACCACCCCGTGGTGCTTTTCTCCATCCTACATTGCCACTCACTGCCTATCCTAATTCAGACCCTCCGATTCACACCACCCCGTGATGTTTTTCTCACTCCTACTAGTGAATGTAATGTAACACACACCCATACAATGCGAACCACCCCGGGATGTTTTTCAGAAACCTATCCTACATTGCCACTGCATGTTCCCTGACCTCCCCATGCTCACCACCCCGCGGTGTTTTTCTCCACCCTACATTGCCACTCACTGCCTATCCTAATTCAGACCCTCCGATTCACACCACCATGTGATGTTTTTCTCACTCCTACTAGTGAATGTAATGTAACACACACCCATACAATGCGCACGACCCTGTGATGTTTTTCTCACTCGTACTATTGAATGTAATGTAACACACACCCATACAATGCACACCGCCCCGTGATGTTTTTCTCACTCCTACTAGTGAATGTAATGTAACACACACCCATACAATGCGCACCATCCCACGATGTTTATCAGAAACCTATCCTACCATGCCACTGCATGTTCCCTGACCTCCCCATGCTGACCACCCCGCGGTGCTTTTCTCCATCCTACATTGCCACTCACTGCCTATCCTAATTCAGACCCTCCGATTCACACCACCCCGTGATGTTTTGCTCACTCCTACTAGTGATTGTAATGTAACACACACCCATACAATGCGCACCACCCCGTGATGTTTTTCTCACTCCTACTAGTGAATGTAATGTAACACACACCCAGACAATGCGCACCACCCCGCGATGTTTTTCAGAAACCTATCCTACATTGCCACTGCATGTACCCTGACCTCCCCATGCTGACCACCCCGCGGTGCTGTTCTCCATCCTACATTGTCACTCACTGCCTATCCTAATTCAGACCGTCCGATTCACACCACCCCATGATGTTTTTCTCACTCCTACTAGTGAACGTAATGTAACACACACCCATACAATGCGCACCACCCCGTGATGTTTTTCTCACTCCTACTAGTGAATGTAATGTAACACACACCCATACAATGCGCACCACCCGCGATGCTTTTCTGAAACCTATCTTACATTGCCACTGCATGTTCCCTGACCTCCCCATGCTGACCAACCCGCGGTGCTTTTCTCTATCCTACATTGCCACTCACTGCCTATCCTAATTCACACCCTCCGATTCACACCACCCCATGATGTTTTTCTCACTCCTCCTAGTGAATGTGATGTAACACACACCCATACAATGCTCACCACCCCGCGATTTTTTTCTCACTCCTACTAGTGAATGCAATGTAACACACGCCCATACAATGCGCACCACTCCGCGATGTTTTTCAGAAACCTATCCTACATTGCCACTGCGTGTTCCCTGAGCTCCCCATGCTGACCACCCCGCGGTGCTTTTCTCCATCCTACATTGCGACTCACTGCATATCCTATTTCAGACCCTCCGATTCACACCACCCCGTGATGTTTTTCTCACTCCAACTAGTAAATGTAATGTAACACACACCCATACAATGCGCACCACCCCGCGATGTTTTTCAGAAAACTATCCTACATTGCCACTGCATGTTCCCTGACCTGCCCATGCTGACCACCCCGCGGTGCTTTTCTCCATCCTACATTGCCACTCACTGCCTATCCTAATTCAGACCCTCCGATTCAAACCACCACGTGATGTTTTTCTCACTCCTACTAGTGAATGTAATGTAACACACACCCATACAATGCGCACCACCCCGTGATGATTTTCTCACTCCTACTAGTGAATGTAATGTATCATCAACCCATAAAATGCGCACCACCCCGTGATGTTTTTCTCACTCCTACTAGTGAATCTAATGTAACACACACCCATACAATGCGCACCACCCCGTGATGTTTTTCTCACTCGTATAGTGAATGTTATGTAACACACACCCATACAGTGCGCACCGCCCCGTGATGTTTTTCTCACTCCTACTAGTGAATGTAATGTAACAAACACCCATACAATGCGCACCACCCAGCGATGTTTTTATCACTCCTACTAGTGAATGTAATGTAACACACACCCATACAATGCGCACCACCCCGTGATGTTTTTCTCACTCCTACTAGTGAATGTAATGTAACAGACACCCATACAATGCGCACCACCCAGTGATGTTTTTCTCACTCATACTAGTGAATGTAATGTAACACACACCCATACAATGCACACCACCCCGCGATGTTTTTCAGAAACCTATCCTACATTGCCACTGCATGTTCACTGACCTCCCCATGCTGACCACCCCGCGGTGCTTTTCTCCATCCTACATTGCCACTCACTGCCTATCCTAATTCAGACCCTCCGATTCACACCACCCCGTGATGTTTTTCTCACTCCTACTAGTGAATGTAATGTAACAAACACCCATACAATGCGCACCAACCCGCAATGTTTTTCAGAAACCTATCCTACATTGCCAGTGCATGTTCCCTGACCTCCCCATGCTGACCACCCCGCGGTGCTTTTATCCATCCTACATTGCCACTCACTGCCTATCCTAATTCAGACCCTCCGATTCACACCACCCCGTGATGTTTTTCTCACTCCTACTAGTGAATGTAATGTAACACACACCCATACAATGCGCACCACCCTGTGATGTTTTTCTCACTCCTACAAGTGAATGTAATGTAACAGACACCCATAGAATGCGCACCACCCCGTGATGTTTTTCTCACTCCTACTAGTGAATGTAATGTAACACACACCCATACAATGCACACCACCCCGCGATGTTTTTCAGAAAACTATCCTACATTGCCACTGCATGTTCCCTGACCTCCCCATGCTGACCACCCCGCGGTGCTTTTCTCCATCCTACATTGCCACTCACTGCCTATCCTAATTCAGACCCTCCGATTCACACCACCCCGTGATGTTTTTCTCACTCCTACTAGTGAATGTAATGTAACAAACACCCATACAATGCGCACCACCCCGCGAGGTTTTTCAGAAACCTATCCTACATTGCCATTGCATGTTCCCTGACCTCCCCATGCTGACCACCCCGCGGTGCTTTTCTCCATCCTACATTGCCACTCACTGCCTATCCTAATTCAGACCCTCCGATTGACACCACTCCGTGATGTTTTTCTCATTCCTACTAGTGAATGTAATGTAACACACACCCATACAATGCGCACCACCCCGTGATGTTTTTCTCACTCCTACTAGTGAATGTAATGTAACACACACCCATACAATGCGCACCACCCCGCGATGTTTTTCAGAAACCTATCCTACATTGCCACTGCATGTTCCCTGACCTCACCATGCTGACCACCCCGCGGTGCTTTTCTCCATCCTACATTGCCACTCACTGCCTATCCTAATTCAGACCCTCCGATTCACACCACCAGGTGATGTTTTTCTCACTCCTACTAGTGAATGTAATGTAACACACACCCATACAATGCGCAACACCCCGCGATGTTTTTCAGAAACCTATCCTACATTGCCACTGCATGTTCCCTGACCTCCCCATGCTGACCACCCCGCGGTGCTTTTCTCCATCCTACATTGCCACTCACTGGCTATCCTAATTCAGACCCTCCGATTCACACCACCCCGCGATGTTTTTCTCACTCCTACTAGTGAATGTCATTTAACACACACCCATAATGAGCACCACCACGCGATGTTGTTCAGAAACCTATCTTACATTGCCACTGCATGTTCCCTGACCTCCCCATGCTGACAGTCCTCGGTGCTTTTCTCCATCCTACATTGCCACTCACTTCCTATCCTAATTCAGACCCTCCGATTCACACAACCCCGTGATGTTTTTCTCACTCCTACTAGTGAATGTAATGTAACACACAACCATACAATGCGCAGCACCCCGTGATGTTTTTCTCACTCGTACTAGGGAATGTAATGTAACACACACCAAAACAATGCGCACCGCCCCGTGATGTTTTTCTCACTCCTACTAGTGAATGTAATGTAACACACACCCATACAATGCGCACCACCCCGTGATGTTTTTCTCACTCCTACTAGTGAATGAAATGTAACAAACACCCATACAATGCGCACCACCCCGCGATGTTTTTCAGAAACCTATCCTACATTGCCACTGCATGTTCCCTGACCTCCCCATGCTGACCACCCCGCGGTGCTTTTCTCCATCCTACATTGCCACTCACTGCCTATCCTAATTCAGACCCTCCGATTCACACCACCCCGTGATGTTTTGCTCACTCCTACTAGTGAATGTAATGTAACACACAACCATACAATGCGCACCACACCGTGATGTTTTTCTAACTCCTACTAGTGAATGTAATGTAACACACACCCAGACAATGCGCACCACCCCGCGATGTTTTTCAGAAACCTATCCTACATTGCCACTGCATGTACCCTGACCTCCCCATGCTGACCACCCCGCGGTGCTGTTCTCCATCCTACATTGCCACTCACTGCCTATCCTAATTCAGACCGTCCGATTCACACCACCCCATGATGTTTTTCTCACTCCTACTAGTGAACGTAATGTAACACACACCCATACAATGCGCACCACCCCGTGATGTTTTTCTCACTCGTATTAGTGAATGTAATGTAACACACACCCATACAATGCGCACCACCCCGTGATGTTTTTCTCACTCCTACTAGTGAATGTAATGTAACACACACCAATACAATGCGCACCACCCCGCGATGTTTTTCAGAAACCTATCCTACATTGTCACTGCATGTTTCCTGACCTCCCCATGCTGATCACCCCGCGGTGCTTTTCTCCATCCTACATTGCCACTCACGGCCTATCCTAATTCAGACCCTCCTATTCTCACCACCCCGTGATGTTTTGCTCACTCCTACTAGTGAATGTAATGTAACACACACCCATACAATGCGCACCACCCCGTGATGTTTTTCTCACTCCTACTAGTGAATGTAATGTAACACACACCCATACAATGCGCACCACCCCGCGATGTTTTTCAGAAACCTATCCTACATTGCCATAGCATGTTCCCTGACCTCCCCATGCTCACCACCCCGCGGTGCTTTTCTCCACCCTACATTGCCACTCACTGCCTATCCTAATTCAGACCCTCCGATTCACACCACCCCGTGATGTTTTTCTCACTCCTACTAGTGAATGTAATGTAACACACACCCATACAATGCGCACCACCCCGTGATGTTTTTCTCACTCCTACTAGTGAATGTAATGTAACACACACCCATACAATGCGCACCACCCGCGATGCTTTTCTGAAACCTATCTTACATTGCCACTGCATGTTCCCTGACCTCCCCATGCTGACCCCCCCGCGGTGCTTTTCTCCATCCTACATTGCCACTCACTGCCTATCCTAATACACACCCTCCGATTCACACCACCCCATGATATTTTTCTCACTCCTCCTAGTGAATGTGATGTAACACACACCCATACAATGCTAACCACCCCGCGATTTTTTTCTCACTCCTACTAGTGAATGCAATGTAACACACGCCCATACAATGCGCACCACTTCGCGATGTTTTTCAGAAACCTATCCTACATTGCCACTGCGTGTTCCCTGAG
The DNA here is from genome assembly GCF_034190915.1 of Cavia porcellus. Taxonomy (NCBI): domain Eukaryota; kingdom Metazoa; phylum Chordata; class Mammalia; order Rodentia; family Caviidae; genus Cavia; species Cavia porcellus. The sequence continues at coordinate 153,132,776 of NW_026947485.1, read as the reverse complement.
CTCCCCATGCTGACCACCCCGCGGTGCTTTTCTCCATCTTACATTGCGACTCACTGCCTATCCTATTTCAGACCCTCCGATTCACACCACCCCGTGATGTTTTTCTCACTCCAACTAGTAAATGTAATGTAACACACACCCATACAATGCGCACCACCCTGCGATGTTTTTCAGAAAACTATCCTACATTGCCACAGCATGTTCCCTGACCTGCCCATGCTGACCACCCCGCGGTGCTTTTCTCCATCCTACATTGCCACTCACTGCCTATACTAATTCAGACCCTCCGATTCACACCAACCCGTGATGTTTTTCTCACTCCTACTAGTGAATGTAATGTAACACACACCCATACAATGCGCACCACCCCGCGATGTTTTTCAGAAACCTATCCTACATTGCCACTGCATGTTCCCTGACCTCCCCATGCTGACCACCCCGCGGTGCTTTTCTCCATCCTACATTGCCACTCTCTGCCTATCCTAATACAGACCCTCCGATTCACACCACCCCGTGATGTTTTTCTCACTCCTACTAGTGAATGTAATGTAACACACACCCATACAATGCGCACCACCCCGCGATGTTTTTCAGAAACCTATCCTACATTGCCACTGCATGTTCCCTGACCTCCCCATGCTGACCACCCCGCGGTGCTTTTCTCCATCCTACATTGCCACTCACTGCCTATACTAATTCAGACCTTCCGATTCACACCACCCCGCGATGTTTTTCTCACTCCTACTAGTGAATGTCATTTAACACACACCCATAATGCGCACCACCACGCGATGTTGTTCAGAAACCTATCCTACATTGCCACTGCATGTTCCCTGACCTCCCGATGCTGACCAGTCCTCGGTGCTTTTCTCCATCCTACATTGCCACTCACTGCCTATCCTAATTCAGACCCTCCGATTCACACCACCCCATGATGTTTTTCTCACTCCTACTAGTGAATGTAATGTAACACACAGCCATACAATGCGCACCACCCCGTGATGTTTTTCTCACTACTACTAGTGAATGTAATGTAACACACACCCATACAATGCGCACCACCCCGTAATGTTTTTCTCACTACTACTAGTGAATGTAATGTAACACACACCCATACAATGCGCACCACCCCGCGATGTTTTTCACAAACCTATCCTACATGCCACTGCATGTTCCCTGACCTCCCCATGCTGACCACCCCGCGGTGCTTTTCTCCATCCTACATTGCCACTCACTGCCTATCCTAATTCAGACCCTCCGATTCACACCACCCCGTGATGTTTTTCTCACTCCTACTAGTGAATGTAATGTAACACACACCCATACAATGCGCACCACCCCGTGATGTTTTTCCCACTCCTACTAGTGAATGTAACGTAACACACACCCATACAATGCGCACCACCCCGTGATGATTTTCTCACTCCTACTAGTGAATGTAATGTAACACACACCCATACAATGCGCACAACCCCGTGATGTTTTTCTCACTCGTACTAGTGAATGTTATGTAACACACACCCATACAATGCGCACCGCCCCGTGATGTTTTTCTCACTCCTACTAGTGAATGTAATGTAACAAACACCCATACAATGCGCACCACCCCGCGATGTTTTTATCACTCCTACTAGTGAATGTAATGTAACACACACCCATACAATGCGCACCACCCCGTGATGTTTTTCTCACTCCTACTAGTGAATGTAATGTAACACACACCCATACAATGCGCACCACCCCGCGATGTTTTTCAGAAACCTATCCTACATTGCCAATGCATGTTCCCTGACCTCCCCATGCTGACCACCCCGCGGTGCTTTTCTCCATCCTACATTGCCACTCACTGCCTATCCTAATTCAGACCCTCCGATTCACACCACCAGGTGATGTTTTTCTCACTCCTACTAGTGAATGTAATGTAACACACACCCATACAATGCGCACCACCCCGCGATGTTTTTCAGAAACCTATCCTACATTGCCACTGCATGTTCCCTGACATCCCCATGCTGACCACCCCGCGGTGCTTTTCTCCATCCTACATTGCCACTCACTGGCTATCCTAATTCAGACCCTCCGATTCACACCACCCCGCGATGTTTTTCTCACTCCTACTAGTGAATGTCATTTAACACACACCCATAATGAGCACCACCACGCGATGTTGTTCAGAAACCTATCTTACATTGCCACTGCATGTTCCCTGACCTCCCCATGCTGACAGTCCTCGGTGTTTTTCTCCATCCTACATTGCCACTCACTGCCTATCCTAATTCAGACCCTCCGATTCACACAACCCCGTGATGTTTTGCTCACTCCTACTAGTGAATGTAATGTAACACACACCCATACAATGCGCACCACCCCGTGATGTTTTTCTCACTCCTACTAGTGAATGTAACGTAACACACACCCATACAATGCGCACCACCCCGTGATGATTTTCTCACTCCTACTAGTGAATGTAATGTAACACACACCCATACAATGCGCACAACCCCGTGATGTTTTTCTCACTCGTACTAGTGAATGTTATGTAACACACACCCATACAATGCGCACCGCCCCGTGATGTTTTTCTCACTCCTACTAGTGAATGTAATGTAACAAACACCCATACAATGCGCACCACCCCGCGATGTTTTTATCACTCCTACTAGTGAATGTAATGTAACACACACCCATACAATGCGCACCACCCGGTGATGTTTTTCTCACTCCTACTAGTGAATGTAATGTAACAGACACCCATACAATGCGCACCACCCCGTGATGTTTTTCTCACTCATACTAATGAATGTAATGTAACACACACCCATACAATGCACACCACCCCGCGATGTTTTTCAGAAACCTATCCTACATTGCCACTGCATGTTCCCTGACCTCCCCATGCTGACCACCCCGCGGTGCTTTGCTCCATCCTACATTGAAACTCACTGCCTATCCTAATTCAGACCCTCCGATTCACACCACCCCGTGATGTTTTTCTCACTCCTACTAGTGAATGTAATGTAACAAACACCCATACAATGCGCACCAACCCGCAATGTTTTTCAGAAACCTATCCTACATGGCCAGTGCATGTTCCCTGACCTCCCCATGCTGACCACCCCGCGGTGCTTTTCTCCATCCTACATTGCCACTCACTGCATATCCTAATTCAGACCCTCCGATTCACACCACCCCGTGATGTTTTTCTCACTCCTACTAGTGAATGTAATGTAACAAACACCCATACAATGCGCACCACCCCGCGATGTTTTTCAGAAACCTATCCTACATTGCCACTGCATGTTCCCTGACCTCCCCATGCTGACCACCCCGCTGTGCTTTTCTCCATCCTACATTGCCACTCACTGCCTATCCTAATTCAGACCCTCCGATTCACACCACTCCGTGATGTTTTTCTCATTCCTACTAGTGAATGTAATGTAACACACACCCATACAATGCGCACCAACCCGTGATGTTTTTCTCACTCCTAATAGTGAATGTAATGTAACACACACCCATACAATGCGCACCACCCCGCGATGTTTTTCAGAAACCTATCCTACATTCCCAATGCATGTTCCCTGACCTCCCCATGCTGACCACCCCGCGGTGCTTTTCTCCATCCTACATTGCCACTCACTGCCTATCCTAATTCAGACCCTCCGATTCACACAACCAGGTGATGTTTTTCTCACTCCTACTAGTGAATGTAATGTAACACACACCCATACAATGCGCACCACCCCGCGATGTTTTTCAGAAACCTATCCTACATTGCCAATGCATGTTCCATGACCTCCCCATGCTGACCACCCCGCGGTGCTTTTCTCCATCCTACATTGCCACTCACTGGCTATCCTAATTCAGACCCTCCGATTCACACCACCCCGCGATGTTTTTCTCACTCCTACTAGTGAATGTCATTTAACACACACCCATAATGAGCACCAAAACGCGATGTTGTTCAGAAACCTATCTTACATTGCCACTGCATGTTCCCTGACCTCCCCATGCTGACAGTCCTCGGTGTTTTTCTCCATCCTACATTGCCACTCACTGCCTATCCTAATTCAGACCCTCCGATTCACACAACCCCGTGATGTTTTGCTCACTCCTACTAGTGAATGTAATGTAACACACACCCATACAATGCGCACCACCCCGTGATGTTTTTCTCACTCATACTAATGAATGTAATGTAACACACACCCATACAATGCACACCACCCCGCGATGTTTTTCAGAAACCTATCCTACATTGCCACTGCATGTTCCCTGACCTCCCCATGCTGACCACCCCGCGGTGCTTTTCTCCATCCTACATTGAAACTCACTGCCTATCCTAATTCAGACCCTCCGATTCACACCACCCCGTGATGTTTTTCTCACTCCTACTAGTGAATGTAATGTAACAAACACCCATACAATGCGCACCAACCCGCAATGTTTTTCAGAAACCTATCCTACATGGCCAGTGCATGTTCCCTGACCTCCCCATGCTGACCACCCCGCGGTGTTTTCTCCATCCTACATTGCCACTCACTGCATATCCTAATTCAGACCCTCCGATTCACACCACCCCGTGATGTTTTTCTCACTCCTACTAGTGAATGTAATGTAACACACACCCATACAATGCGCACCACCCTGTGATGTTTTTCTCACTCCTACTAGTGAATGTAATGTAACAGACACCCATACAATGCGCACCACCCCGTGATGTTTTTCTCACTCCTACTAGTGAATGTAATGTAACACACACCCGTACAATGCACACCACCCCGCGATGTTTTTCAGAAACCTATCCTACATTGCCACTGCATGTTCCCTGACCTCCCCATGCTTACCACCCCGCGGTGCTTTTCTCCATCCTACATTGCCACTCACTGCCTATCCTAATTCAGACCCTCCGATTCACACCACCCCGTGATGTTTTTCTCACTCCTACTAGTGAATGTAATGTAACAAACACCCATACAATGCGCACCACCCCGCGATGTTTTTCAGAAACCTATCCTACATTGCCACTGCATGTTCCCTGACCTCCCCATGCTGACCACCCCGCTGTGCTTTTCTCCATCCTACATTGCCACTCACTGCCTATCCTAATTCAGACCCTCCGATTCACACCACTCCGTGATGTTTTTCTCATTCCTACTAGTGAATGTAATGTAACACACACCCATACAATGCGCACCAACCCGTGATGTTTTTCTCACTCCTAATAGTGAATGTAATGTAACACACACCCATACAATGCGCACCACCCCGCGAATTTTTTCAGAAACCTATCCTACATTGCCAATGCATGTTCCCTGACCTCCCCATGCTGACCACCCCGCGGTGCTTTTCTCCATCCTACATTGCCACTCACTGCCTATCCTAATTCAGACCCTCCGATTCACACAACCAGGTGATGTTTTTCTCACTCCTACTAGTGAATGTAATGTAACACACACCCATACAATGCGCACCACCCCGCGATGTTTTTCAGAAACCTATCCTACATTGCCAATGCATGTTCCCTGACCTCCCCATGCTGACCACCCCGCGGTGCTTTTCTCCATCCTACATTGCCACTCACTGGCTATCCTAATTCAGACCCTCCGATTCACACCACCCCGCGATGTTTTTCTCACTCCTACTAGTGAATGTCATTCAACACACACCCATAATGAGCACCACCACGCGATGTTGTTCAGAAACCTATCTTACATTGCCACTGCATGTTCCCTGACCTCCCCATGCTGACAGTCCTCGGTGTTTTTCTCCATCCTACATTGCCACTCACTGCCTATCCTAATTCAGACCCTCCGATTCACACAACCCCGTGATGTTTTGCTCACTCCTACTAGTGAATGTAATGTAACACACACCCATACAATGCGCACCACCCCGTGATGTTTTTCTCACTCGTACTAGGGAATGTAATGTAACACACACCAAAACAATGCGCACCGCCCCGTGATGTTTCTCTCACTCCTACTAGTGAATGTAATGTAACACACACCCATACAATGCGCACCACCCCGTGATGTTTTTCTCACTCCTACTAGTGAATGAAATGTAACACACACCCATACAATACGCACCACCCCGCGATGTTTTTCAGAAACCTATCCTACATTGCCACTGCATGTTCCCTGACCTCCCCATGCTGACCACCCCGCGGTGCTTTTCTCCATCCTACATTGCCACTCACTGCCTATCCTAATTCAGACCCTCCGATTCACACCACCCCGTGATGTTTTTCTCACTCCTACTATTGAATGTATTGTAACACACACCCATACAATGCGCACCACCCCGTGATGTTTTTCTCACTCCTACTAGTGAATGTAATGTAACACACACCCATACAATGCACATCACCCCGTGATGTTTTTCTCACTCCTACTAGTGAATGTAATGTAACACACACCCATACAATGCGCACCACCCCGTGATGTTTTTCTCACTCCTACTAGTGAATGTAATGTAACACACACCCATACAATGCGCACCACCCCACGATGTTTTTCAGAAACCTATCCTACATTGCCACTGCATGTTCCCTGACCTCCCCATGCTGACCACCCAGCGTTGCTTTTCTCCATCTTACATTGCCACTCACTGCCTATCCTAATTCAGACCCTCCGATTCACACTACAACGTGATGTTTTTCTCACTCCTACTAGTGAATGTAATGTAACACACACCCATACAATGCGCACCACCCCGCGATGTTTTTCAGCAACCTATCCTAAATTGCCACTGCATGTTCCCTGACCTCCCCATGCTCACCACCCCGCGGTGCTTTTCTCCATCCTACATTGCCACTCACTGCCTATCCTAAATGAGACCCTCCGATTCACACCACCCTGTGATGTTTTTCTCACTCCTACTAGTGAATGTAATGTAACACACACCCATACAATGCGCAGCACCCCGTGATGTTTTTCTCACTCCTACTAGTGAATGTAATGTAACGCACACCCATACAATGCACAGCACCCCGCGATGTTTTTCACAAACCTATCCTACATTGAAACTGCATGTTCCCTGACTTCCACATGCTGACCACCCTGCGGTGCTTTTCTCCATCCTACATTGCCACTCACTGCCTATCCTAATTCAGACAATCCGATTCACACCACCCCGTGATGTTTTTCTCACTCCTACTAGTGAATGTAATGTAACACACACCCATACAATGCGCACCACCCCGCGATGTTTTTCACAAACCTATCCTACATTGCCACTGCATGTTCCCTGACCTCCCCATGCTGACCACCCAGCGGTGCTTTTCTCCATCCTACATTGCCACTCACTGCCTATCCAAATTCAGAACCTCCGATTCACACCACCCCGTGATGTTTTTCTCACTCCTACTAGTGAATGTAATGTAACACACACCCATACAATGCGCACCACCCCGTGATGTTTTTCTCACTCCTACTAGTGAATGTAATGTAACACACACCCATCCAATGCGTACCACCCCGCGATGTTTTTCAGAAACCTATCCTACATTGCCACTGCATGTTCCCTGACCTCCCCATGCTGACCAACCCGCGGTGCTTTTTTCCATCCTACATTGCCACTCACTGCCTATCCTAATACAGACCCTCCGATTCACACCACCCCGTGATGTTTTTCTCACTCCTACTAGTGAATGTAATGTAACACACACCCATACAATGCGCACCACCCTGCGATGTTTTTCAGAAACCTATCCTACATTGCCACTGCATGTTCCCTGACCTCCCCATGCTGACCACCCCGCGGTGCTTTTCTCCATCCTACATTGCCACTCACTGCCTATACTAATTCAGACCTTCCGATTCACACCACCCCGCGATGTTTTTCTCACTACTACTAGTGAATGTCACTTAACACACACCCATAATGCGCACCACCACGCGATGTTGTTCAGAAACCTATCCTACATTGCCAATGCATGTTCCCAGACCTCCCCATGCTGACCAGTCCTCGGTGCTTTTCTCCATCCTACATTGCCACTCACTGCATATCCTAATTCAGACCCTCCGATTCACACCACCCCATGATGTTTTTCTCACTCCTACTAGTGAATGTAACGTAACACACACCCATAAAATGCGCACCACCCCGTGATGATTTTCTCACTCCTACTAGTGAATGTAATGTAACACACACCCATACAATGCGCACCACCCCGTGATGTTTTTCACACTCCTACTAGTGAATGTAATGTAACACACACCCATACAATACACACCACCCCGCGATGTTTTTCAGAAACCTATCCTACATTGCCACTGCATTTTCCCTCACCTCCCCATGCTGACCACCCCGCGGTGCTTTTCTCCATCCTATATTGCCACTCACTGCCTATCCTAATTCAGACCCTCCGATTCACACCAGCCCGCGATGTTTTTCTCACTCATACTAGTGAATGTAATGTAACACACACCCATACAATGCGCACCACCCCGCGATGTTTTTCAGAAGCCTATCCTACATTGCCACTGCATGTTCCCAGACCTCCCCATGCTGACCACACCGCGGTGCTTTTCTCCATCCTACATTGCCCCTCACTGCCTATTCTAATTGAGACCCTCCGATTCACACCACCCCGTGATGTTTTTCTCACTCCTACTAGTGAATGTAATGTAACACACACCCATACAATGCGCACCACCCCGTGATGATTTTCTCACTCCTAATAGTGAATGTAATGTAACACACACCCATACAATGCGCACCACCCCGTAATGTTTTTCTCACTACTACTAGTGAATGTAATGTAACACACACCCATACAATGCACAACACCCCGCGATGTTTTTCAGAAACCTGTCCTACATTGCCACTGCATGTTCCCTGACCTCCGCATGCTGACCCCACCGTGGTGCTTTTCTCCATCCTACATTGCCACTCACATCCTATCCTAATTCAGACCCTCCGATTCACACCACCCCGTGATGTTTTTCTCACTCCTACTAGTGAATGTAATGTAACACACACCCATACAATGCGCACCACCCCGTGATGTTTTTCTCACTCCTACTAGTGAATGTAATGTAACACACACCCATCCAATGCGTACCACCCCGCGATGTTTTTCAGAAACCTATCCTACATTGCCACTGCATGTTCCCTGACCTCCGCATGCTGACCACCCCGCGGTGCTTTTCTCCATCCGACATTGCCACTCACTGCCTATCCTAATTCAGACCTTCCGATTCACACCACCCCGCGATGTTTTTCTCACTCCTACTAGTGAATGTCATTTAGCACACACCCATAATGCGCACCACCACGCGATGTTGTTCAGAAATCTATCCTACATTGCCACTGCATGTTCCCTGACCTCCCCATGCTGACCAGTCCTCGGTGTTTTTCTCCATCCTACATTGCCACTCACTGCCTATCCTAATTCAGACCCTCCGATTCACACCACCCCGTGATGATTTTCTCACTCCTACTAGTGAATGTAACGTAACACACACCCATACAATGCGCACCACCCCGTGATGATTTTCTCACTCCTACTAGTGAATGTAATGTAACACACACCCATACAATGCGCACCACCCCGTGATGTTTTTCTCACTCCTACTAGTGAATGTAATGTAACACACACCCATACAATACACACCACCACGCGATGTTTTTCAGAAACCTATCCTACATTGCCACTGCATGTTCCCTGACCTCCCCATGCTGACCACCCCGCAGTGCTTTTCTCCATTCTATATTGCCACTCACTGCCTATCCTAATTCAGTCCCTCCGATTCACACCACCCCGTGATGTTTTTCTCACTCATACTAGTGAATGTAATGTAACACACACCCATACAATGCGCACCACCGCGTGATGATTTTCTCACTCCTACTAGTGAATGTAATGTAACACACACCCATACAATGCGCACCACCCCGTGATGTTTTTCTCACTCCTACTAGTTAATGTAATGTAACACACACCCATACAATGCACAACACCCCCCGATGTTTTTCAGAAACCTATCCTACATTGCCACTGCATGTTCCCTGACCTCCCCATGCTGACCACACCGCGGTGCTTTTCTCCATCCTACATTGCCACTCACTGCCTATCCTAATTCAGACCCTCCGATTCACACGACCCCGTGATGTTTTTCTCACTCCTACTAGTGAATGTAATGTAACACACACCCATACAATGCGCACCACCCCGCGATGTTTTTCAGAAACCTATCCTACATTGCCACTGCATGTTCCCTGACCTCCCCATGCTGACCACCCCGCGGTGCTTTTCTCCATCCTACATTGCCACTCACTGCCTATCCTAATTCAGACACTCCGATTCACACCACACCGTGATGTTTTTCTCACTCCTACTAGTGAATGTAATGTAACACACACCCATACAATGCGCACCACCCCGCGATGTTTTTCAGAAACCTATCCTACATTGCCACTGCATGTTCCCTGACCTCCCCATGCTGACCACCCCGCGGTGCTTTTCTCCATCCTACATTGCCACTCACTGCCTATCCTAATTCAGACCCTCCGATTCACACCACCCCGTGATGTTTTTCTCACTCCTTCTAGTGAATGTCATTTAACACACACCCATACAATGCACATCACCCCGTGATGTTTTTCTCACGCCTACTAGTGAATGTAATGTAACACACCCATACAATGCGCACCACCCCGTGATGTTTTTCTCACTCCTACTAGTGAATGTAATGTAACACACACCCATACAATGCACATCACCCCGTGATGTTTTTCTCACTCCTACTAGTGAATGTAACACACACCCATACAATGCGCACCACCCCGTGATGTTTTTCTCACTCCTACTAGTGAATGTAATGTAACACACACCCATACAATGCGCACCACCCCACGATGTTTTTCAGAAACCTATCCTACATTGCCACTGCATGTTCCCTGACCTCCCCATGCTGACCACCCAGCGTTGCTTTTCTCCATCTTACATTGCCACTCAATGCCTATCCTAATTCAGACCTTCCGATTGACACCACCCCGTGATGTTTTTCTCACTCCTACTAGTGAATGTAATGTAACACCCACCCATACAATGCGCAGCACCCCACCATGTTTTCCGAAACCTATCCTACATTGCCACTGCATGTTCCCTTACCACCCCATGCTCACCACCCCGCGGTGCTTTTCTCCATCCTACATTGCCACTCACGGCCTATCCTAATTCAGACCCTCCGATTCACACTACAACGTGATGTTTTTCTCACTCCTACTAGTGAATGTAATGTAACACACACCCATACAATGCGCACCACCCCGCGATGTTTTTCAGCAACCTATCCTAAATTGCCACTGCATGTTCCCTGACCTCCCCATGCTGACCACCCCGCGGTGCTTTTCTCCATCCTACATTGCCACTCACTGCCTATCCTAATTGAGACCCTCCGATTCACACCACCCTGTGATGTTTTTCTCACTCCTACTAGTGAATGTAATGTAACACACACCCATACAATGCGCAGCACCCCGTGATGTTTTTCTCACTCCTACTAGTGTATGTAATGTAACACACACCCACACAATGCACACCACCCCGTGATGTTTTTCTCACTCCTACTAGTGAATGTAATGTAACGCACACCCATACAAAGCACAGCACCCCGCGATGTTTTTCACAAACCTATCCTACATTGAAACTGCATGTTCCCTGACTTCCACATGCTGACCACCCTGCGGTGCTTTTCTCCATCCTACATTGCCACTCACTGCCTATACTAATTCAGACCTTCCGATTCACACCACCCCGCGATGTTTTTCTCACTCATACTAGTGAATGTCATTTAACACACACTCATAATGCGCACCACCACGTGATGTTGTTCAGAAACCTATCCTACATTGCCACTGCATGTTCCCTGACCTCCCCATGCTGAACACCCCGCGGTGCTTTTCTCCATCCTACATTGCCACTCACTGCCTATCCTAATTCAGACCTTCCGATTCACACCACCCCGCGATGTTTTTCTCACTCCTACTAGTGAATGTCATTTAACACACACCCATAATGCGCACCACCACGCGATGTTGTTCAGAAACCTATCCTACATTGCCACTGCATGTTCCCTGACCTCCCCATGCTGACCACTCCGCGGTCCTTTTCTCCATCCTACATTGCCACTCACTGCCTATCCTAATTCAGACCCTCCGATTCACACCACCCCGTGATGTTTTTCTCACTCCTACTAGTGAATGTAATGTAACACACACCCATACAATGCGCACCACCCCGGGATGATTTTCGCACTCCTACTAGTGAATGTAATGTAACACACACCCATACAATGCGCAGCACCCCGTGATGTTTTTCTCACTCCTACTAGTGAATGTAATGTAACACACACACATACAATGCACACAACCCCGCGATGTTTTTCAGAAACCTATCCTACATTGCCACTGCATGTTCCCTGTCCTCCCCATGCTGACCACCCCGCGGTGCTTTTCTCCATCCTACATTGCCACTCACTGCCTATCCTAATTCAGACCCTCCGATTCACACCACCCCGTGATGTTTTTCTCACTCCTACTAGTGAATGTATTGTAACACACACCCATACAATGCGCACCACCCCGCGATGTTTTTCAGAAACCTATCCTACATTGCCACTGCTTGTTCCCTGACATCCCCATGCTGACCACCCCGCGGTGCTTTTCTCCATCCTACATTGCCACTCACTGCCTATCCTAATTCAGACCCTCCGATTCACACCACCCCGTGATGTTTTTCTCACTCCTACTAGTGAATGTAATGTAACACACACCCATAAAATGCGCACCACCCCGTAATGATTTTCTCCCTCTTACTAGTGAATGTAATGTAACACACACCCATACAATGCGCACCATCCCGTGATGTTTTTCTCTCTCCTACTAGTGAATGTAATGTAACACACACCCATACAATGCACAACACCCCGCGATGTTTTTCAGAAACCTATCCTACATTGCCACTGCATGTTCCCTGACCTCCCCATGCTGACCACACCGCGGTGCTTTTCTCCATCCTACATTGCCACTCACTGCCTATCCTAATTCAGACGCTCCGATTTACACCACCCCGTGATGTTTTTCTCGCTCCTACTAGTGAATGTAATGTAACACACACCCATACAATGCGCACCACCCCGTGATGTTTTTCTCACTCCTGCTAGTGAATGTAATGTAACACACACCCATACAATGCGCACCACCCCGCGATGTTTTTCAGAAACCTATCCTACATTGCCACTGCACGTTCCCTGACATCCCCATGCTGACCACCCCGCGGTGCTTTTCTCCATCCTACATTGCCACTCACTTCCTATCCTAATTCAGACCCTCCGATTCACACCACCCCGTGATGTTTTTCTCACTCCTACTAGTGAATGTAATGTAACACACACCCATACAATGCGCTCCACCCCCGATGTTTTTCAGAAACCTATCCTACATTGCCACTGCATGTTCCCTGAGCTCCCCAGGCTGACCACCCCGCGGTGCTTATCTCCATCCTACATTGCCACTCACTGCCTATCCTAATTCAGACCCTCCGATTCACACCACCCCGCGATGTTTTTCTCACTCCTACTAGTGAATGTCATTTAACACACACCCATAAGGCGCACCACCACACGCTGTTTTTCAGAAACCTATCCTACATTGCCACTGCATGTTCCCTGACCTCCCCATGCTGACCAGTCCTCGGTGCTTTTCTCCATCCTACATTGCCACTCACTGCCTATCCTAATTCAGACCCTCCGATTCACACCACCCCGTGATGATTTTCTCACTCCTACTAGTGAATGTAACGTAACACACACCCATACAATGCGCACCACCCCGTGATGATTTTCTCACTCCTACTAGTGAATGTAATGTAACACACACCCATACAATGTGCACCACCCCGTGATGTTTTTCTCACTCCTACTAGTGAATGTAATGTAACACACACCCATACAATACACACCACCACGCGATGTTTTTCAGAAACCTATCCTACATTGCCACTGCATGTTCCCTGACCTCCCCATGCTGACCACCCCGCAGTGCTTTTCTCCATTCTATATTGCCACTCACTGCCTATCCTAATTAAGTCCCTCCGATTCACACCACCCCGTGATGTTTTTCTCACTCATACTACTGAATGTAATGTAACACACACCCATACAATGCGCACCACCGCGTGATGATTTTCTCACTCCTACTAGTGAATGTAATGTAACACACACCCATACAATGCGCACCACCCCGTGATGTTTTTCTCACTCCTACTAGTTAATGTAATGTAACACACACCCATACAATGCACAACACCCCCCGATGTTTTTCAGAAACCTATCCTACATTGCCACTGCATGTTCCCTGACCTCCCCATGCTGACCACCCCGCGGTGCTTTTCTCCATCCTACATTGCCACTCACTGCCTATCCTAATTCAGACACTCCGATTCACACCACACCGTGATGTTTTTCTCACTCCTACTAGTGAATGTAATGTAACACACACCCATACAATGCGCACCACCCCGCGATGTTTTTCAGAAACCTATCCTACATTGCCACTGCATGTTCCCTGACCTCCCCATGCTGACCACCCCGCGGTGCTTTTCTCCATCCTACATTGCCACTCACTGCCTATCCTTATTCAGACCCTCCGATTCACACCACCCCGTGATGTTTTTCTCACTCCTTCTAGTGAATGTCATTTAACACACACCCATAATGCGCACCACCACGCGATGTTGTTCAGAAACCTATCCTACATGGCCACTGCATTTTCCCTGACCTCCCCATGCTGACCAGTCCTCTGTGCTTTTCTCCATCCTACATTGCCACTCACTGCCTATCCTAATTCAGACCCTCCGATTCACACCACCCCGTGATGTTTTTCTCACGCCTACTAGTGAATGTAATGTAACACACACCCATACAATGCGCACCACCCCGTGATGTTTTTCTCACTCCTACTAGTGAATGTAATGTAACACACACCCATACAATGCACATCACCCCGTGATGTTTTTCTCACTCCTACTAGTGAATGTAATGTAACACACACCCATACAATGCGCACCACCCCACGATGTTTTTCAGAAACCTATCCTACATTGCCACTGCATGTTCCCTGACCTCCCCATGCTGACCACCCAGCGTTGCTTTTCTCCATCTTACATTGCCACTCAATGCCTATCCTAATTCAGACCTTCCGATTGACACCACCCCGTGATGTTTTTCTCACTCCTACTAGTGAATGTAATGTAACACCCACCCATACAATGCGCAGCACCCCACCATGTTTTCCGAAACCTATCCTACATTGCCACTGCATGTTCCCTGACCACCCCATGCTCACCACCCCGCGGTGCTTTTCTCCATCCTACATTGCCACTCACGGCCTATCCTAATTCAGACCCTCCGATTCACACTACAACGTGATGTTTTTCTCACTCCTACTAGTGAATGTAATGTAACACACACCCATACAATGCGCACCACCCCGCGATGTTTTTCAGCAACCTATCCTAAATAGCCACTGCATGTTCCCTGACCTCCCCATGCTGACCACCCCGCGGTGCTTTTCTCCATCCTACATTGCCACTCACTGCCTATCCTAATTGAGACCCTCCGATTCACACCACCCTGTGATGTTTTTCTCACTCCTACTAGTGAATGTAATGTAACACACACCCATACAATGCGCAGCACCCCGTGATGTTTTTCTCACTCCTACTAGTGTATGTAATGTAACACACACCCATACAATGTGCACCACCCCGTGATGTTTTTCTCACTCCTACTAGTGAATGTAATGTAACACACACCCATACAATACACACCACCACGCGATGTTTTTCAGCAACCTATCCTAAATTGCCACTGCATGTTCCCTGACCTCCCCATGCTGACCACCCCGCGGTGCTTTTCTCCATCCTACATTGCCACTCACTGCCTATCCTAATTGAGACCCTCCGATTCACACCACCCTGTGATGTTTTTCTCACTCCTACTAGTGAATGTAACGTAACACACACCCATACAATGCGCACCACCCCGTGATGATTTTCTCACTCCTACTAGTGAATGTAATGTAACACACACCCATACAATGTGCACCACCCCGTGATGTTTTTCTCACTCCTACTAGTGAATGTAATGTAACACACACCCATACAATACACACCACCACGCGATGTTTTTCAGAAACCTATCCTACATTGCCACTGCATGTTCCCTGACCTCCCCATGCTGACCACCCCGCAGTGCTTTTCTCCATTCTATATTGCCACTCACTGCCTATCCTAATTCAGTCCCTCCGATTCACACCACCCCGTGATGTTTTTCTCACTCATACTACTGAATGTAATGTAACACACACCCATACAATGCGCACCACCGCGTGATGATTTTCTCACTCCTACTAGTGAATGTAATGTAACACACACCCATACAATGCGCACCACCCCGTGATGTTTTTCTCACTCCTACTAGTTAATGTAATGTAACACACACCCATACAATGCACAACACCCCCCGATGTTTTTCAGAAACCTATCCTACATTGCCACTGCATGTTCCCTGACCTCCCCATGCTGACCACCCCGCGGTGCTTTTCTCCATCCTACATTGCCACTCACTGCCTATCCTAATTCAGACACTCCGATTCACACCACACCGTGATGTTTTTCTCACTCCTACTAGTGAATGTAATGTAACACACACCCATACAATGCGCACCACCCCGCGATGTTTTTCAGAAACCTATCCTACATTGCCACTGCATGTTCCCTGACCTCCCCATGCTGACCACCCCGCGGTGCTTTTCTCCATCCTACATTGCCACTCACTGCCTATCCTTATTCAGACCCTCCGATTCACACCACCCCGTGATGTTTTTCTCACTCCTTCTAGTGAATGTCATTTAACACACACCCATAATGCGCACCACCACGCGATGTTGTTCAGAAACCTATCCTACATGGCCACTGCATTTTCCCTGACCTCCCCATGCTGACCAGTCCTCTGTGCTTTTCTCCATCCTACATTGCCACTCACTGCCTATCCTAATTCAGACCCTCCGATTCACACCACCCCGTGATGTTTTTCTCACGCCTACTAGTGAATGTAATGTAACACACACCCATACAATGCGCACCACCCCGTGATGTTTTTCTCACTCCTACTAGTGAATGTAATGTAACACACACCCATACAATGCACATCACCCCGTGATGTTTTTCTCACTCCTACTAGTGAATGTAATGTAACACACACCCATACAATGCGCACCACCCCACGATGTTTTTCAGAAACCTATCCTACATTGCCACTGCATGTTCCCTGACCTCCCCATGCTGACCACCCAGCGTTGCTTTTCTCCATCTTACATTGCCACTCAATGCCTATCCTAATTCAGACCTTCCGATTGACATCACCCCGTGATGTTTTTCTCACTCCTACTAGTGAATGTAATGTAACACCCACCCATACAATGCGCAGCACCCCACCATGTTTTCCGAAACCTATCCTACATTGCCACTGCATGTTCCCTGACCACCCCATGCTCACCACCCCGCGGTGCTTTTCTCCATCCTACATTGCCACTCACGGCCTATCCTAATTCAGACCCTCCGATTCACACTACAACGTGATGTTTTTCTCACTCCTACTAGTGAATGTAATGTAACACACACCCATACAATGCGCACCACCCCGCGATGTTTTTCAGCAACCTATCCTAAATTGCCACTGCATGTTCCCTGACCTCCCCATGCTGACCACCCCGCGGTGCTTTTCTCCATCCTACATTGCCACTCACTGCCTATCCTAATTGAGACCCTCCGATTCACACCACCCTGTGATGTTTTTCTCACTCCTACTAGTGAATGTAATGTAACACACACCCATACAATGCGCAGCACCCCGTGATGTTTTTCTCACTCCTACTAGTGTATGTAATGTAACACACACCCACACAATGCACACCACCCCGTGATGTTTTTCTCACTCCTACTAGTGAATGTAATGTAACGCACACCCATACAATGCACAGCACCCCGCGATGTTTTTCACAAACCTATCCTACATTGAAACTGCATGTTCCCTGACTTCCACATGCTGACCACCCTGCGGTGCTTTTCTCCATCCTACATTGCCACTCACTGCCTATCCTATTTCAGACAATCCGATTCACACCACCCCGTGATGTTTTTCTCACTCCTACTAGTGAATGTAATGTAACACACACCCATACAATGCGCACCACCCCGCGATGTTTTTCAGAAACCTATCCTACATTGCCACTGCATGTTCCCTGACTTCCCCATGCTGACCACCCCGCGGTGCTTTTCTCCATCCTACATTGCCACTCACTGCCTATACTAATTCAGACCTTCCGATTCACACCACCCCGCGATGTTTTTCTCACTCATACTAGTGAATGTCATTTAACACACACTCATAATGCGCACCACCACGCGATGTTGTTCAGAAACCTATCCTACATTGCCACTGCATGTTCCCTGACCTCCCCATGCTGAACACCCCGCGGTGCTTTTCTCCATCCTACATTGCCACTCACTGCCTATCCTAATTCAGACCTTCCGATTCACACCACCCCGCGATGTTTTTCTCACTCCTACTAGTGAATGTCATTTAACACACACCCATAATGCGCACCACCACGCGATGTTGTTCAGAAACCTATCCTACATTGCCACTGCATGTTCCCTGACCTCCCCATGCTGACCACTCCGCGGTCCTTTTCTCCATCCTACATTGCCACTCACTGCCTATCCTAATTCAGACCCTCCGATTCACACCACCCCGTGATGTTTTTCTCACTCCTACTAGTGAATGTAATGTAACAGACACCCATACAATGCGCACCACCCCGGGATGATTTTCGCACTCCTACTAGTGAATGTAATGTAACACACACCCATACAATGCGCAGCACCCCGTGATGTTTTTCTCACTCCTACTAGTGAATGTAATGTAACACACACCCATACAATGCACACAACCCCGCGATGTTTTTCAGAAACCTATCCTACATTGCCACTGCATGTTCCCTGTCCTCCCAATGCTGACCACCCCGCGGTGCTTTTCTCCATCCTACATTGCCACTCACTGCCTATCCTAATTCAGACCCTCCGATTCACACCACCCCGTGATGTTTTTCTCACTCCTACTAGTGAATGTATTGTAACACACACCCATACAATGCGCACCACCCCGCGATGTTTTTCAGAAACCTATCCTACATTGCCACTGCTTGTTGCCTGACATCCCCATGCTGACCACCCCGTGGTGCTTTTCTCCATCCTACATTGCCACTCACTGCCTATCCTAATTCAGACCCTCCGATTCACACCACCCCGTGATGTTTTTCTCACTCCTACTAGTGAATGTAATGTAACACAAACCCATAAAATGCGCACCACCCCGTAATGATTTTCTCCCTCTTACTAGTGAATGTAATGTAACACACACCCATACAATGCGCACCATCCCGTGATGTTTTTCTCTCTCCTACTAGTGAATGTAATGTAACACACACCCATACAATGCACAACACCCCGCGATGTTTTTCAGAAACCTATCCTACATTGCCACTGCATGTTCCCTGACCTCCCCATGCTGACCACACCGCGGTGCTTTTCTCCATCCTACATTGCCACTCACTGCCTATCCTAATTCAGACGCTCCGATTTACACCACCCCGTGATGTTTTTCTCGCTCCTACTAGTGAATGTAATGTAACACACACCCATACAATGCGCACCACCCCGTGATGTTTTTCTCACTCCTGCTAGTGAATGTAATGTAACACACACCCATACAATGCGCACCACCCCGCGATGTTTTTCAGAAACCTATCCTACATTGCCACTGCACGTTCCCTGACCTCCCCATGCTGACCACCCCGCGGTGCTTTTCTCCATCCTACATTGCCACTCACTTCCTATCCTAATTCAGACCCTCCGATTCACACCACCCCGTGATGTTTTTCTCACTCCTACTAGTGAATGTAATGTAACACACACCCATACAATGCGCTCCACCCCCGATGTTTTTCAGAAACCTATCCTACATTGCCACTGCATGTTCCCTGAGCTCCCCAGGCTGACCACCCCGCGGTGCTTATCTCCATCCTACATTGCCACTCACTGCCTATCCTAATTCAGACCCTCCGATTCACACCACCCCGCGATGTTTTTCTCACTCCTACTAGTGAATGTCATTTAACACACACCCATAAGGCGCACCACCACGCGCTGTTTTTCAGAAACCTATCCTACATTGCCACTGCATGTTCCCTGACCTCCCCATGCTGACCAGGCCTCGGTGCTTTTCTCCATCCTACATTGCCACTCACTGCCTATCCTAATTCAGACCCTCCGATTCACACCACCCCGTGATGATTTTCTCACTCCTACTAGTGAATGTAACGTAACACACACCCATACAATGCGCACCACCCCGTGATGATTTTCTCACTCCTACTAGTGAATGTAATGTAACACACACCCATACAATGCGCACCACCCCGTGATGTTTTTCTAACTCCTACTAGTGAATGTAATGTAACACACACCCATACAATACACACCACCACGCGATGTTTTTCAGAAACCTATCCTACATTGCCACTGCATGTTCCCTGACCTCCCCATGCTGACCACCCCGCAGTGCTTTTCTCCATTCTATATTGCCACTCACTGCCTATCCTAATTCAGTCCCTCCGATTCACACCACCCCGTGATGTTTTTCTCACTCATACTAGTGAATGTAATGTAACACACACCCATACAATGCGCACCACCGCGTGATGATTTTCTCACTCCTACTAGTGAATGTAATGTAACACACACCCATACAATGCGCACCACCCCGTGATGTTTTTCTCACTCCTACTAGTTAATGTAATGTAACACACACCCATACAATGCACAACACCCCCCGATGTTTTTCAGAAACCTATCCTACATTGCCACTGCATGTTCCCTGACCTCCCCATGCTGACCAGTCCTCGGTGCTTTTCTCCATCCTACATTGCCACTCACTGCCTATCCTAATTCAGACCCTCCGATTCACACCACCCCGTGATGTTTATCTCACTCCTTCTAGTGAATGTCATTTAACACACACCCATAATGCGCACCACCACGCGATGTTGTTCAGAAACCTATCCTACATGGCCACTGCATTTTCCCTGACCTCCCCATGCTGACCAGTCCTCTGTGCTTTTCTCCATCCTACATTGCCACTCACTGCCTATCCTAATTCAGACCCTCCGATTCACACCACCCCGTGATGTTTTTCTCACGCCTACTAGTGAATGTAATGTAACACACACCCATACAATGCGCACCACCCCGTGATGTTTTTCTCACTCCTACTAGTGAATGTAATGTAACACACACCCATACAATGCACATCACCCCGTGATGTTTTTCTAACTCCTACTAGTGAATGTAATGTAACACACACCCATACAATGCGCACCACCCCGTGATGTTTTTCTCACTCCTACTAGTGAATGTAATGTAACACACACCCATACAATGCGCACCACCCCGCGATGTTTTTCAGAAACCTATCCTACATTGCCACTGCATGTTCCCTGACCTCCCCATGCTGACCACCCAGCGTTGCTTTTCTCCATCTTACATTGCCACTCAATGCCTATCCTAATTCAGACCTTCCGATTGACACCACCCCGTGATGTTTTTCTCACTCCTACTAGTGAATGTAATTTAACACCCACCCATACAATGGGCAGCACCCCACCATGTTTTCCGAAACCTATCCTACATTGCCACTGCATGTTCCCTGACCACCCCATGCTCACCACCCCGCGGTGCTTTTCTCCATCCTACATTGCCACTCACTGCCTATCCTAATTCAGACCCTCCGATTCACACCACCCCGTGATGTTTTTCTCACGCCTACTAGTGAATGTAATGTAACACACACCCATACAATGCACAGCACCCCGCGATGTTTTTCACAAACCTATCCTACATTGAAACTGCATGTTCCCTGACTTCTACATGCTGACCACCCTGCGGTGCTTTTCTCCATCCTACATTGCCACTCACTGCCTATCCTAATTCAGACAATCCGATTCACACCACCCCGTGATGTTTTTCTCACTCCTACTAGTGAATGTAATGTAACACACACCCATACAATGCGCACCACCCCGCGATGTTTTTCAGAAACCTATCCTACATTGCCACTGCATGTTCCCTGACCTCCACATGCTGACCACCCCGCGGTGCTTTTCTCCATCCTACATTGCCACTCACTGCCTTTCCTAATTCAGACCCTCCGATTCACACCACCCCGTGATGTTTTTCTCACTCCTACTAGTTAATGTAATGTAACACACACCCATACAATGCGCACCACCCCGCGATGTTTTTCAGAAACCTATCCTACATTGCCACTGAATGTTCCCTGACCTCCCCATGCTGACCACCCCGCGGTGCTTTTCTCCATCCTACATTGCCACTCACTGCCTATCCTAATTCAGACCTTCCGATTCACACCACCCCGCGATGTTTTTCTCACTCCTACTAGTGAATGTCATTTAACACACACTCATAATGCGCTCCACCACGCGATGTTGTTCAGAAACCTATCCTACATTCCCACTGCATGTTCCCTGACCTCCCCATGCTGAACACCCCGCGGTGCTTTTCTCCATCCTACATTGCCACTCACTGCCTATCCTAATTCAGACCTTCCGATTCACACCACCCCGCGATGTTTTTCTCACTCCTACTAGTGAATGTCATTTAACACACACCCATAATGCGCACCACCACGCGATGTTGTTCAGAAACCTATCCTACATTGCCACTGCATGTTCCCTGACCTCCCCATGCTGACCACTCCGCGGTCCTTTTCTCCATCCTACATTGCCACTCACTGCCTATCCTAATTCAGACCCTCCGATTCACACCACCCCGTGATGTTTTTCTCACTCCTACTAGTGAATGTAATGTAACACACACCCATACAATGCGCACCACCCCGGGATGATTTTCGCACTCCTACTAGTGAATGTAATGTAACACACACCCATACAATGCGCAGCACCCCGTGATGTTTTTCTCACTCCTACTAGTGAATGTAATGTAACACACACCCATACAATGCACACAACCCCGCGATGTTTTTCAGAAACCTATCCTACATTGCCACTGCATGTTCCCTGTCCTCCCCATGCTGACCACCCCGCGGTGCTTTTCTCCATCCTACATTGCCACTCACTGCCTATCCTAATTCAGACCCTCCGATTCACACCACCCCGTGATGTTTTTCTCACTCCTACTAGTGAATGTATTGTAACACACACCCATACAATGCGCACCACCCCGCGATGTTTTTCAGAAACCTATCCTACATTGCCACTGCTTGTTCCCTGACCTCCCCATGCTGACCACCCCGCGGTGCTTTTCTCCATCCTACATTGCCACTCACTGCCTATCCTAATTCAGACCCTCCGATTCACACCACCCCGTGATGTTTTTCTCGCTCCTAATAGTGAATGTATTGTAACAGACACCCATACAATGCGCACCACCCCGTGATGTTTTTCTCACTCCTACTAGTGAATGTAATGTAACACACACCCATACAATGCACACCACCCCATGATGTTTTTGTCACTCGTACTAGTGAATGTAATGTAACACACACCCATACAATGCGCACCGCCCCGTGATGTTTTTCTCACTCCTACTAGTGAATGTAATGTAACACACACCCATATAATGCGCACCACCCCGTGATGTTTTTCTCACTCCTACTAGTGAATGTAATGTAACACACACCCATACAATGCGCACCACTCCGCCATGTTTTTCAGAAATCTATCCTAAATTGCCACTGCATGTTCCCTGACCTCCACATGCTAACCACCCCGCGGTGCTTTTCTCCATCCTACATTGCCACTCACTGCCTATCCTAATTCAGACCTTCCGATTGACACCACCCCGTGATGGTTTTCTCAGTCCTACTAGTGAACGTAATGTAACACACACCCATACAATGCGCACCACCCTGTGATATTTTTCTCACTCGTACTAGTGAATGTAATGTAACACACACCCATACAATGCGCACCACACCGTGATGGTTGTCGCACTCCTACTAGTGAATCTAATGTAACACCCACCCATACAATGCGCACAACCGCACGATGTTTTTCAGAAACCTATCCTACATTGCCACTGCATGTTCCCTGACCTCCCCATGCTGACCAACCCTCGGTGCTTTTCTCCATCCTACATTGCCACTCACTACCTATCCTAATTCAGAAACTCCGATTCACACCACACCCTGATGTTTTTCTCACTCCTACTAGTGAATGTAATGTAACACACACCCATACAATGCGCACCACCCCGCGATATTTTTCAGAATCCTATCCTACATTGCCACTGCATGTTCCTTGACCTCCCCATGCTCACAACCCCGCGGTGCTTTTCTCCATCCTACATTGCCACTCACTGCCTATCCTAATTCAGACCCTCCGATTCACACCACCCTGTGATGTTTTTCTCACTCCTACTAGTGAATGTAATGTAACACACACCCATACAATGCGCAGCACCCCGTGATGTTTTTCTCACTCCTACTAGTGAAGGTAATGTAACACACACCCATACAATGCGCACCACCCCGCGATGTTTTTCAGAAACCTATCTTACATTGCCACTGCATGTTCCCTGACCTCCCCATGCTGACCACCCCGCGGTGCTTTTCTCCATCCTACAAGGCCACTCACTGCCTATCCTAATTCAGACCCTCCGATTCACACCACCCCGTGATGTTTTTCTCACTCCTACTAGTGAATGTAATGTAACACACACCCATACAATGCGCACCACCCCGTGATGTTTTTCTCACTCCTACTAGTGAATGTAATGTAACACCCACCCATACAATGCGCAGCACCCCACCATGTTTTTCAGAAACCTATCCTACATTGCCACTGCATGTTCCCTGACCACCCCATGCTCACCAACCCGCGGTGCTTTTCTCCATCCTACATTGCCACTCACTGCCTATCCTAATTCAGACCCTCCGATTCACACTACACCGTGATGTTTTTCTCACTCCTACTAGTGAATGTAATGTAACACACACCCATACAAGCGCACCACCCCGCGATGTTTTTCAGCAACCTATCCTAAATTGCCACTGCATGTTCCCTGACCTCCCCATGCTCACCACCCCGCGGTGCTTTTCTCCATCCTACATTGCCACTCACTGCCTATCCTAATTGAGACCCTCCGATTCACACCACCTGTGATGTTTTTCTCACTGCTACTAGTGAATGTAATGTAACACACACCCATAAAATGCGCAGCACCCCGTGATGTTTTTCTCACTCCTACTAGTGAATGTAATGTAACACACACCCACACAATGCACACTACCCCGTGATGTTTTTCTCACTCCTACTAGTGAATGTAATGTAACGCACACCCATACAATGCACAGCACCCCGCGATGCTTTTCACAAACCTATCCTACATTGAAACTGAATGTTCCCTGACTTCCCCATGCTGACCACCCTGCAGTGCTTTTCTCCATCCTACATTGCCACTCACTGCCTATCCTAATTCAGACCCTCCGATTCACACAACCCCGTGATGTTTTTCTTACTCCTACTAGTGAAAAATGTAACACACACCCATACAAGCGCACCACCCCGCGATATTTTTCAGAAACCTATCCTACATTGCCACTGCATGTTCCATGACCTCCACATGCTGACCACCCCGCGGTGCTTTTCTACATCCTACATTGCCACTCACTGCCTATCCTAATACAGACCCTCCGATTCACATCACCCCGTGATGTTTGTCTCACTCCTACTAGTGAATGTAATGTAACACACACCCATACAATGCGCACCACCCCGCGATGTTTTTAAGAAACCTATCCTACATTGCCACTGCATGTTCCCTGACCTCATCATGCTGACCACCCCGCGGTCCTTTTCTCCATCCTACATTGCCACTCACTGCCTATCCTAATTCAGACCCTCCGATTCACACCACCCCGTGATGTTTTTCTCACTCCTACGAGTGAATGTAATATAACACACACCCATACAATGCGCACCACCCCGGGATGATTTTCGCACTCTTACTAGTGAATGTAATGTAAAACACACCCATACAATGCGCAGCACCCCGTGATGTTTTTCTCACTCCTACTAGTGAATGTAATGTAACACACACCCATACAATGCACACAACCCCGCGATGCTTTTCAGAAACCTATCCTACATTGCCACTGCATGTTCCCTGACTTCCCCATGCTGACCACCCCGCGGTGCTATTCTCCATCCTACATTGCCACTCACTGCCTATCCTAATTCAGACCGTCCGATTCACACCACCCCGTGATGTTTTTCTCACTCCTACTAGTGAATGTATTGTAACACACACCCATACAATGCGCACCACCCCGCGATGTTTTTCAGAAACCTATCCTACATTGCCACTGCATGTTCCCTGACCTCCCGATGCTGACCACCCCGCGGTGCTTTTCTCCATCCTACATTGCCACTCACTGCCTTTCCTAATTCAGACCCTCCGATTCACACCACCCCGTGATGTTTTTCTCACTCCTACTAGTGAATGTAATGTAACACACACCAATACAATGCGCACCACCCGTGATGTTTTTCTCACTCGTACTACTGAATGTAATGTAACACACACCCATACAATGCGCACCGCCCCGTGATGTTTTTCTCACTCCTACTAGTGAATGTAATGTAACACACACCCATATAATGCGCACCACCCCGTGATGTTTTTCTCACTCCTACTAGTGAATGTAATGTAACACACACCCATACAATGCGCACCACCCCGCCATGTTTTTCAGAAATCTATCCTACATTGCCACTGCATGTTCCCTGACCTCCCCATGCTAACCACCCCGCGGTGCTTTTCTCCATCCTACATTGCCACTCACTGCCTATCCTAATTCAGACCTTCCGATTGACACCACCTTGTGATGTTTTTCTCACTCCTACTAGTGAACGTAATGTAACACACACCCATAAAAGGCGCACCACCCCGTGATATTTTTCTCACTCGTACTAGTGAATGTAATGTAACACACACCCATACAATGCGCAACACACCGTGATGTTTGTCGCACTCCTACAAGTGAATCTAATGTAACACCCACCCATACAATGCGCACCACCGCACGATGTTTTTCAGAAACCTATCGTACATTGCCACTGCATGTTCCCTGACCTCCCCATGCTGACCACCCCTCGTTGCTTTTCTCCATCCTACATTGCCATTCACTGCCTATCCTAATTCAGACCCTCCGATTCACACCACCCTGTGATGTTTTTCTCACTCCTACTAGTGAATGTAATGTAACACACACCAATACAATGCACAGCACCCCGTGATGTTTTTCTCACTCCTACTATTGAATGTAATGTAACACACACCCATACAATGCACACCACCCCGCGATGTTTTTCAGAAACCTATCGTACTTTGAAACTGCATGTTTCCTGACTTCCCCATGCTGACCACCCCGCGGTGCTTTTCTCCATCCTACATTGCCACTCACTGCCTATCCTAATTCAGACCCTCCAATTCACACCACACCGTGATGTTTTTCTCACTCCTACTAATGAATGTAATGTAACACACACCCATACAATGCGCACCTCCGCGCGATGTTTTTAAGAAACCTATCCTACATTGCCACTGCATGTTCCCTGACCTCCGCATGCTGACCACCCCGCGGTGCTTTTCTCCATCCTACATTGCCACTCACTGCCTATCCTAATTCACACCCTCCGATTCACACCACCCCATGATGTTTTTCTCACTCCTACTAGTGAATGTAATGTAACACACACCCATACAATGCGCACCACCCCGCGATGTTTTTCAGAAACCTCTCCTACATTGCCACTGCATGTTCCCTGACCTCCCCATGCTGACCACCCCGCGGTGCTTTTCTCCATCCTACATTGCCACTCACTGGCTATCCTAATTCAGACCCTCCGATTCACACCATCCCGCGATGTTTTTCTCACTCCTACTAGTGAATGTCATTTAACACACACCCATAATGCGCACCACCACGCGATGTTGTTCAGAAACCTATCCTACATTGCCACTGCATGTTCCCTAACCTCCCCATGCTCACCACCCCGCGGTGCTTTTCGCCATCCTACATTGCCACTCACTGCCTATCCTAATTGAGACCCTCCGATTCACACCACCCTGTGATGTTTTTCTCACTCCTACTAGTGAATGTAATGTAACACACACCCATACAATGCGCAGCATCCCGTGATGTTTTTCTCACTCCTACTAGTGAATGTAATGTAACACACACCCACACAATGCACACCACCCCGTGATGTTTTTCTCACTCCTACTAGTGAATGTAATGTAACGCACACCCATACAATGCACAGCACCCCGCGATGTTTTTCACAAACCTATCCTACATTGAAACTGCATGTTCCCTGACTTCCCCATGCTGACCACCCTGCGGTGCTTTTCTCCATCCTACATTGCCACTCACTGCCTATCCTAATTCAGACCCTCCGATTCACACCACCCCGTGATGTTTTTTTCACTCCTAATTGTGAATGTAATGTAACACAGAACCATACAATGCGCACCACCCCGCGATGTTTTTCAGAAACCTATCCTACATTGCCACTGCATGTTCCCTGACCTCCACATGCTGACCACCCCGCGGTCCTTTTCTCCATCCTACATTGCCACTCACTGCCTATCCTAATACAGACCCTCCGATTCACATCACCCCGTGATGTTTTTCTCACTCCTACTAGTGAATGTAATGTAACACACACCCATACAATGCGCACCACCCCGCGATGTTTTTCAGAAACCTATCCTACATTGCCACTGCATGTTCCCTGACCTCCACATGCTGACCAACCCGCGGTCCTTTTCTCCATCCTACATTGCCACTCACTGCCTATCCTAATTCAGACCCTCCGATTCACACCACCCCGTGATGTTTTTCTCACTCCTACGAGTGAATGTAATGTAACACACACCCATACAATGCGCACCACCCCGGGATGATTTTCGCACTCCTACTAGTGAATGTAATGTAACACACACCCATACAATGCGCAGCACCCCGTGATGTTTTTCTCACTCCTACTAGTGATGGATTGTAACACACACCCAAACAATGCGCACCGCCCCGTGATGTTTTTCTCACTCCTACTAGTGAAGGTAATGTAACACACACCCATACAGTGCGCACCACCCCGTGATGTTTTTCTCACTCCTACTAGTGAATGTAATGTAACACACACCCATACAATGCGCACCACCCCGCGATGTTTTTCAGAAACCTATCCAACATTGCCACTGCATGTTCCCTGACCTCCCCATGCTGACCACCCCGCGGTGCTTTTCTCCATCCTACATTGCCTCTCACTGCCTATCCTAATTCAGACCTTCAGATTGACACCACCCCGTGATGTTTTTCTCACTCCTATTAGTGAACGTAATGTAACACACACCCATACAATGCGCACCCCCCGTGATGTTTTTCTCACTCCTACTAGTGAATGTAATGTAACACCCACCAATACAATGCGCAGCACCCCACCATGTTTTTCAGAAACCTATCCTACTTTGCCACTGCATGTTCCCTGACCACCCCATGCTCACCACCCCGCGGTGCTTTTCTCCATCCTACATTGCCACTCACTGCCTATCCTAATTCAGACCCTCCGATTCACACTACACCGTGATGTTTTTCTCACTCCTACTAGTGAATGTAATGTAACACACACCAATACAATGCGCACCACCCCGCGATTTTTTTCAGCAACCTATCCTAAATTGCCACTGCATGTTCCCTGACCTCCCCATGCTCACCACCCCGCGGTGCTTTTCTCCATCCTACATTGCCACTCACTGCCTATCCTAATTGAGACCCTCCGATTCACACCACCCTGTGATGTTTTTCTCACTCCTACTAGTGAATGTAATGTAACACACACCCATACAATGCGCAGCATCCCGTGATGTTTTTCTCACTCCTACTAGTGAATGTAATGTAACACACACCTACACAATGCACACCACCCCGTGATGTTTTTCTCACTCCTACTAGTGAATGTAATGTAACGCACACCCATACAATGCACAGCACCCCGCGATGTTTTTCACAAACCTATCCTACATTGAAACTGCATGTTCCCTGACTTCCCCATGCTGACCACCCTGCGGTGCTTTTCTCCATCCTACATTGCCACTCACTGCCTATCCTAATTCAGACCCTCCGATTCACACCACCCCGTGATGTTTTTTTCACTCCTACTTGTGAATGTAATGTAACACAGAACCATACAATGCGCACCACCCCGCGATGTTTTTCAGAAACCTATCCTACATTGCAACTGCATGTTCCCTGACCTCCACATGCTGACCACCCCGCGGTCCTTTTCTCCGTCCTACATTGCCACTCACTGCCTATCCTAATACAGACCCTCCGATTCACATCACCCCGTGATGTTTTTCTCACTCCTACTAGTGAATGTAATGTAACACACACCCATACAATGCGCACCACCGCGCGATGTTTTTCAGAAACCTATCCTACATTGCCACTGCATGTTCCCTGACCTCCACATGCTGACCACCCCGCGGTCCTTTTCTCCATCCTACATTGCCACTCACTGCCTATCCTAATTCAGACCCTCCGATTCACACCACCCCGTGATGTTTTTCTCACTCCTACGAGTGAATGTAATGTAACACACACCCATACAATGCGCACCACCCCGGGATGATTTTCGCACTCCTACTAGTGAATGTAATGTAACACACACCCATACAATGCGCAGCACCCCGTGATGTGTTTCTCACTCCTACTAGTGAATGTAATGTAACACACACCCATACAATGCACACAACCCCGCGATGTTTTTCAGAAACCTATCCTACATTGCCACTGCATGTTCCCTGTCCTCCCCATGCTGACCACCACGCGGTGCTTTTCTCCATCCTACATTGCCACTCACTGCCTATCCTAAATCAGACCCTCCGATTCACACCACCCCGTGATGTTTTTCTCAGTCCTACTTGTGAATGTAATGTAACACACACCCATACAATGCGCACCACCCCGCGATGTTTTTCAGAAACCTATCCTACATTGCCACTGCATGTTCCCTGACCTCCACATGCTGACCACCCCGCGGTCCTTTTCTCCATCCTACATTGCCACTCACTGCCTATCCTAATACAGACCCTCCGATTCACATCACCCCGTGATGTTTTTCTCACTCCTACTAGTGAATGTAATGTAACACACACTCATACAATGCGCACCACCCCGCGATGTTTTTCAGAAACCTATCCTACATTGCCACTGCATGTTCCCTGACCTCCACATGCTGACCACCCCGCGGTCCTTTTCTCCATCCTACATTGCCACTCACTGCCTATCCTAATACAGACTCTCCGATTCACATCACCCCGTGATGTTTTTCTAACTCCTACGAATGAATGTAATGTAACACACACCCATACAATGCGCACCTTTCAGGGATGATTTTCGCACTCCTACTAGTGAATGTAATGTAACACACACCCATACAATGCGCAGCACCCCGTGATGTTTTTCTCACTCCTACTAGTGAATGTAATGTAACACACACCCATACAATGCACACAACCCCGCGATGTTTTTCAGAAACCTATCCTACATTGCCACTGCATGTTCCCTGACCTCCCCATGCTGACCACCCCGCGGTGCTTTTCTCCATCCTACATTGCCACTCACTGCCTATCCTAATTCAGACGCTCCGATTCACACCACCCCGTGATGTTTTTCTCACTCCTACTAGTGAATGTAATGTAACACACACCCATACAATGCGCACCATACCGTAATGATTTTCTCCCTCCTACTAGTGAATGTAATGTAACACACACCCATACAATGCGCACCATCCCGTGATGTTTTTCTCACTCCTACTAGTGAATGTAATGTAACACACACCCATACAATGCACAACACCCCGCGATGTTTTTCAGAAACCTATCCTACATTGCCACTGCATGTTCCCTGACCTCCCCATGCTGACCACACCGCGGTGCTTTTCTCCATCCTACATTGCCACTCACTGCCTATCCTAATTCAGACACTCCGATTTACACCACCCCGTGATGTTTTTCTCGCTCCTACTAGTGAATGTAATGTAACACACACCCATACAATGCGCACCACCCCGTGATGTTTCTCTCACTCCTACTAGTGAATGTAATGTAACACACACCCATACAATGCGCACCATCCCGTGATGTTTTTCCACTCCTACTAGTGAATGTAATGTAACACACACCCATACAATGCGCACCACCCCGCGATGTTTTTCAGAAACCTATCCTACATTGCCACTGCACGTTCCCTGACCTCCCCTTGCTGACCACCCCGCGGTGCTTTTCTCCATCCTACATTGCCACTAACTGCCTATCCTAATTCAGACCCTCCGATTCACACCACCCCGTGATGTTTTTCTCACTTCTACTAGTGAACGTAATGTAACATACACCCATACAATGCGCACCACCCCGTGATATTTTTCTCACTCGTACTAGTGAATGTAATGTAACACCCACCCATACAATGCGCACCACCGCACGATGTTTTTCAGAAACCTATCCTACATTGCCACTGCATGTTCCCTGACCTCCCCATGCTGACCACCCCTCGGTGCTTTTCTCCATCCTACATTGCCACTCACTGCCTATCCTAATTCAGACCCTCCGATTCACACCACCCCGTGATGTTTTTCTCACTCCTACTAGTGAATGTAATGTAACACACACCCATACAATGCGCACCACCCCGCGATATTTTTCAGAAACCTATCCTACATTGCCACTGCATGTTCCCTGACCTCCCCATGCTCACCACCCCGCGGTGCTTTTCTCCATCCTACATTGCCACTCACTGCCTAATCTAATTCAGACCCTCCGATTCACACCACCCTGTGATGTTTTTCTCACTCCTACTAGTGAATGTAATGTAACACACACCCATACAATGCGCAGAACCCCGTGATGTTTTTCTCACTCCTACTAGTGAATTTAATGTAACACACACCCATACAATGCGCACCACCCAGCGATGTTTTTCAGAAACCTATCTTACATAGCCACTGCATGTTCCCTGACCTCCCCATGCTGACCACCCCGTGGTGCTTTTCTCCATCCTACAAGGTCACTCACTGCCTATCCTAATTCAGACCCTCCGATTCACACCACCCCGTGATGTTTTTCTCACTCCTACTAGGGAATGTAATGTAACACACACCCATACAATGCGCACCACCCCGTGATGTTTTTCTCACTCCTACTAGTGAATGTAATGTAACACCCACCCATACAATGCGCAGCACCCCACCATGTTTTTCAGAAACCTATCCTACATTGCCACTGCATGTTCCCTGACCACCCCATGCTCACCACCCCGCGGTGCTTTTCTCCATCCTACATTGCCACTCACTGCCTATCCTAATTCAGACCCTCCGATTCACACTACACCGTGATGTTTTTCTCACTCCTACTAGTGAATGTAATGTAACACACACCCATAAAAGGCGCACCACCCCGCGATGTTTTTCAGCAACCTATCCTAAATTGCCACTGCATGTTCCCTGACCTACCCATGCTCACCACCCCGCGGTGCTTTTCTCCATCCTACATTGCCACTCACTGCCTATCCTAATTGAGACCCTCCGATTCACACCACCCTGTGATGTTTTTCTCACTCCTACTAGTGAATGTAATGTAACACACACCCATACAATGCGCAGCACCCCGTGATATTTTTCTCACTCCTACTAGTGAATGTAATGTAACACACACCCACACAATGCACACCACCCCGTGATGTTTTTCTCACTCCTACTAGTGAATGTAATGTAACGCACACCCATACAATACACAGCACCCCGCGATGTTTTTCACAAACCTATCCTACATTGAAACTGCATGTTCCCTGACTTCCCCATGCTGACGACCCTGCAGTGCTTTTCTCCATCCTACATTGCCACTCACTGCCTATCCTAATTCAGACCCTCCGATTCACACCACCCCGTGATGTTTTTCTCACTCCTAATAGTGAATGTAATGTAACACACTCCCATACAATGAGCACCACCCCGCGATGTTTTTCAGAAACCTATCCTACATTGCCACTGCATGTTCCCTGACCTCCACATGCTGACCACCCCGCGGTGCTTTTCTCCATCCTACATTGCCCCTCACTGCCTATCCTAATACAGACCCTCCGATTCACATTACCCCGTGATGTTTTTCTCACTCCTACTAGTGAATGTAATGTAACACACACCAATACAATGCGCACCACCCCGCGATGTTTTTCAGAAACCTATCCTACATTGCCACTGCATGTTCCCTGACCTCCGCATGCTGACCACCCCGCGGTCCTTTTCTCCATCCTACATTGCCACTCACTGCCTATCCTAATTCAGACCCTCCGATTTACACCACCCCGTGATGTTTTTCTCGCTGCTACTAGTGAATGTAATGTAACACACACACCATACAATGCGCACCACCCGGTGATGTTTTTCTCACTCCTACTAGTGAATGTAATGTAACACACACCCATACAATGCGCACCACCCCGCGATGTTTTTCAGAAACCTGTCCTACATTGCCACTGCACGTTCCCTGACCTCCCCATGCTGACCACCCCGCGGTGCTTTTCTCCATCCTACATTGCCACTCACTGCCTATCCTAATTCAGACCCTCCGATTCACACCACCTCGTGATGTTTTTCTCACTCCTACTAGTGAATGTAATGTAACACACACCCATAAAATGCGCAGCACCCCCGATGTTTTTCAGAAACCTATCCTACATTGCCACTGCATGTTCCCTGAGCTCCCCATGCTGACCACCCCGCGGTGCTTATCTCCATCCTACATTGCCACTCACTGCCTATCCTAATTCGGACCCTCCGATTCACACCACCCCGCAATGTTTTTCTCACTCCTACTAGTGAATGTCATTTAACACACACCCATAAGGCGCACCACCACGCGATGTTTTTCAGAAACCTATCCTACATTGACACTGCATGTTCCCTGACCTCCCCATGCTGACCAGTCCTCGGTGCTTTTCTCCATCCTACATTTCCACTCACTGCCTATCCTAATTCAGACCCTCAGATTCACACCACCCCGTGCTGTTTTTCTCACTCCTACTAGTGAATGTAATGTAACACACACCCATACAATGCGCACCACCCCGCCATGTTTTTCAGAAATCTATCCTACATTGCCACTGCATGTTCCCTGACCTCCCCATGCTAACCACCCCGCGGTGCTTTTCTCCATCGTACATTGCCACTAACTGCCTATCCTAATTCAGACCTTCCGATTGACACCACCCCGTGATGTTTTTCTCACTCCTACTAGTGAACGTAATGTAACATACACCCATACAATGCGCACCACCCCGTGATATATTTCTCACTCGTACTAGTGAATGTAATGTAACACACACCCATACAATGCGCACCACACCGTGATGTTTGTCGCACTCCTACTAGTGAATCTAATGTAACACCCACCCATACAATGCGCACCACCGCACGATGTTTTTCAGAAACCTATCCTACATTGCCACTGCATGTTCCCTGACCTCCCCATGATGACCACCCCGCGGTGCTTTTCTCCATCCTACATTGCCACTCACTGCCTATCCTAACTCAGACCCTCCGATTCACACCACCCCGTGACGTTTTTCTCACTCCTACTAGTGAATGTAATGTAACACACACCCATACAATGCGCACCACCCCGCGATATTTTTCAGAAACCTATCCTACTTTGCCACTGCATGTTCCCTGACCTCCCCATGCTCACCACCCCGCGGTGCTTTTCTCCATCCTACATTGCCACTCACTGCCTATCCTAATTCAGACCCTCCGATTCACACCAACCTGTGATGTTTTTCTCACTCCTAATAGTGAATGTAATGTAACACACACCCATACAATGCGCAGCACCCCGTGATGTTTTTCTCACTCCTACTAGTGAATGTAATGTAACACACACCCATACAATGCGCACCACCCCGCGATGTTTTTGAGAAACCTATCTTACATTGCCACTGCATGTTCCCTGACCTCCCCATGCTGACCAAGCCGCGATGCTTTTCTCCATCCTACAAGGCCACTCACTGCCTATCCTAATTCAGACCCTCCGATTCACACCACCACGTGATGTTTTTCTCACTCCTACTAGTGAATGTAATGTAACACACACCCATACAATGCGCACCACCCCGTGATGTTTTTCTCACTCCTACTAGTGAATGTAATGTAACACCCACCCATACAATGCGCAGCACCCCACCATGTTTTTCAGAAACCTATCCTACATTGCCACTGCATGTTCCCTGACCACCCCATGCTCACCACCCCGCGGTGCTTTTCTCCATCCTACATTGCCACTCACTGCCTATCCTAATACAGACCCTCCGATTCTCACTACACCGTGATGTTTTTCTCACTCCTACTAGTGAATGTAATGTAACACACTCCCATACAATGCGCACCACCCCGCGATGTTTTTCAGCAACCTATCCTAAATTGCCACTGCATGTTCC
The DNA here is from genome assembly GCF_034190915.1 of Cavia porcellus. NCBI lineage: Eukaryota > Metazoa > Chordata > Mammalia > Rodentia > Caviidae > Cavia > Cavia porcellus. The sequence goes on along the minus strand of NW_026947485.1, from coordinate 153,096,045 downwards.
CTGACCTCCATATGCTCACCACCCCGCGGTGCTTTTATCCATCCTACATTGCCACTCACTGCCTATCCTAATTGAGACCCTCCGATTCACACCACCCTGTGATGTTTTTCTCACTCCTACTAGTGAATGTAATGTAACACACACCCATACAATGCACAGCACCCCGTGATATTTTTCTCACTCCTACTAGTGAATGTAATGTAACACACACCCACACAAAGCACACCACCCCGTGATGTTTTTCTCACTCCTACTAGTGAATGTAATGTAACGCACACCCATACAATACACAGCACCCCGCGATGTTTTTCACAAACCTATCCTACATTGAAACTGCATGTTCCCTGACTTCCCCATGCTGACGACCCTGCAGTGCTTTTCTCCATCCTACATTGCCACTCACTGCCTATCCTAATTCAGACCCTCCGATTCACACCACCCCGTGATGTTTTTCTCACTCCTACTAGTGAATGTAATGTAACACACACCCATACAATGCGCACCAGCCCGCGATGTTTTTCAGAAACCTATCCTACATTGCCACTGCATGTTCCCTGACCTCCACATGCTGACCATGCCGCGGTCCTTTTCTCCATCCTACATTGCCACTCACTGCCTATACTAATTCAGACCCTCCGATTCACACCACCCAGTGATGTTTTTCTCACTCCTACTAGTGAATGTAATGTAACACACACCCATACAATGCGCACCACCGCATGATGTTTTTCTCACTCCTACTAGTGAATGTAATGTAACACACACCCATACAATGCGCACCACCCCGTGATGTTTTTCTCACTTCTACTATTGAATGTAATGTAACACACACCCATACAATGCGCACCGCCCCGTGATGTTTTTCTCACTCCTACTAGTCAATGTAATGTAACACACACCCATACAATGCGCACCATCCCACGATGTTTATCAGAAACCTATCCTACATTGCCACTGCATGTTCCCTGACCTCCCCATGCTGACCACCCCGCGGTGCTTTTCTCCATGCTACATTGCCACTCACTGCGTATCCTAATTCAGTACCTCCGATTCACACCACACCGGGATGATTTTCGCACTCCTACTAGTGAATGTAATGTAACACACACCCATACAATGCGCAGCACCCCGTGATGTTTTTCTCACTCCTACTAGTGAATGTAATGTAACACACACCCATACAATGCACAACACCCCGCGATGTTTTTCAGAAACCTATCCTACATTGCCACTGCATGTTCCCTGACCTCCCCATGCTGACCACCCCGCGGTGCTTTTCTCCATCCTACATTGCCACTCACTGCCTATCCTAATTCAGACCCTCCGATTCACACCACCCCGTGATGTTTTTCTCACTCCTACTAGTGAATGTAATGTAACACACACCCGTACAATGCGCACCACCCCGCAATGTTTTTCAGAAACCTATCCTACATTGCCACTGCATGTTCCCTGACCTCCCCATGCTGACCAGTCCTCGGTGCTTTTCTCCATCCTACATTGCCACTCACTGCCTATTATAATTCAGACCCTCCGATTCACACCACCCCATGATGTTTTTCTCACTCCTACTAGTGAATGTAATGTAACACACACCCATACAATGCGCACCACCCCGTGATGTTTTTCTCACTAGTACTAGTGAATGTAATGTAACACACACCCATACAATGCTCACCGCCCCGTGATGTTTTTCTTACTCCTACTAGTGAATGTAATGTAACACACACCCATATAATGCGCACCACCCCGTGATGTTTTTCTCACTCCTACTAGTGAATGTAATGTAACACACACCCATACAATGCGCACCACTCCGCCATGTTTTTCAGAAATCTATCCTACATTGCCACTGCATGTTCCCTGACCTCCCCATGCTAACCACCCCGCGGTGCTTTTCTCCATCCTACATTGCCCCTCACTGCCTATCCTAATTCAGACCTTCCGATTGACACCACCCCGTGATGTTTTTCTCACTCCTACTAGTGAACGTAATGTAACACACACCCATACAATGCGCACCACCCCGTGATATTTTTCTCACTCGTACTAGTGAATGTAATGTTACACACACCCATACAATGCGCACCACACCGTGATGTTTGTCGCACTCCTTCTAGTGAATCTAATGTAACACCCACCCATACAATGCGCACCACCGCACGATGTTTTTCAGAAACCTATCCTACATTGCCACTGCATGTTCCCTGACCTCCCCATGCTGACCACCCCTCGGTGCTTTTCTCCATCCTACATTGCCTCTCACTGCCTATCCTAATTCAGACCCTCCGATTCACACCACCCCGTGATGTTTTTCTCACTCCTACTAGTGAATGTAATGTAACACACACCCATACAATGCGCACCACCCCGCGATATTTTTCAGAAACCTATCCTACATTGCCACTGCATGTTCCCTGACCTCCCCATGCTCACCACCGCGCGGTTCTTTTTTCCATCCTACATTGCCCCTCACTGCCTATCCTAATTCAGACTCTCCGATTCACACAACCCTGTGATGTTTTTCTCACTCCTACTAGTGAATGTAATGTAACACACACCCATACAATGCGCAGCACCCCGTGATGTTTTTGTCACTCCTACTAGTGAATGTAATGTAACACACACCCATGCAATGTGCACCACCCCGCGATGTTTTTCAGAAACCTATCTTACATTGCCACTGCGTGTTCCCTGACCTCCCCATGCTGACCACCCCGCGGAGCTTATCTCAATCCTACAAGGCCACTCACTGCCTATCCTAATTCAGACCCTCCGATTCACACCACCCCGCGATGTTTTTCTCACTCCTACTAGTGAATGTCATTTAACACACACCCATAAGTCGCACCACCCCGCGATGTTTTTCAGAAACCTATCCTACATTGCCACTGCATGTTCCCTGACCTCCCCATGCTGACCAGTACTCGGTGCTTTGCTCCATCCTACATTGCCACTCACTGCCTATCCTAATTCAGACCCTCCGATTCACACCACCCCGGGATGTTTTTCTCACTCCTACTAGTGAATGTAATGTAACACACACCCATACAATGCGCACCGCCCCGTGATGTTTTTCTCACTCGTACTAGTGAATGTAATGTAACACACACCCATACAATGCGCACCACCCCGTGCTGTTTTTCTCACTCCTACTAGTGAATGTAATGTAACACACACCCATACAATGCGCACCACCCCGCCAAGTTTTTCAGAAATCTATCCTACATTGCCACTGCATGTTCCCTGACCTCCCCATGCTAACCACCCCGCGGTGCTTTTCTCCATCCAACATTGCCACTAACTGCCTATCCTAATTCAGACCTTCCGATTGACACCACCCCGTGATGTTTTTCTGACTCCTACTAGTGAACGTAATGTAACATACACCCATACAATGCGCACCACCCCGTGATATTTTTCTCACTCGTACTAGTGAATGTAATGTAACACACACCCATACAATGCGCACCACACCGTGATGTTTGTCGCACTCCTACTAGTGAATCTAATGTAACACCCACCCATACAATGCGCACCACCGCACGATGTTTTTCAGAAACCTATCCTACATTGCCACTGCATGTTCCCTGACCTCCCCATGATGACCACCCCGCGGTGCTTTTCTCCATCCTACATTGCCACTCACTGCCTATCCTAACTCAGACCCTCCGATTCACACCACCCCGTGATGTTTTTCTCACTCCTACTAGTGAATGTAATGTAACACACACCCATACAATGCGCACCACCCCGCGATATTTATCAGAAACCTATCCTACTTTGCCACTGCATGTTCCCTGACCTCCCCATGCTCACCACCCCGCGGTGCTTTTCTCCATCCTACATTGCCACTCACTGCCTATCCTAATTCAGACCCTCCGATTCACACCAACCTGTGATGTTTTTCTCACTCCTAATAGTGAATGTAATGTAACACACACCCATACAATGCGCAGCACCCCGTGATGTTTTTCTCACTCCTACTAGTGAATGTAATGTAACACACACCCATACAATGCGCACCACCCCGCGATGTTTTTGAGAAACCTATCTTACATTGCCACTGCATGTTCCCTGACCTCCCCATGCTGACCAAGCCGTGATGCTTTTCTCCATCCTACAAGGCCACTCACTGCCTATCCTAATTCAGACCCTCCGATTCACACCACCACGTGATGTTTTTCTCACTCCTACTAGTGAATGTAATGTAACACACACCCATACAATGCGCACCACCCCGTGATGTTTTTCTCACTCCTACTAGTGAATGTAATGTAACACCCACCCATACAATGCGCAGCACCCCACCATGTTTTTCAGAAACCTATCCTACATTGCCACTGCATGTTCCCTGACCACCCCATGCTCACCACCCCGCGGTGCTTTTCTCCATCCTACATTGCCACTCACTGCCTATCCTAATTCAGACCCTCCGATTCTCACTACACCGTGATGTTTTTCTCACTCCTACTAGTGAATGTAATGTAACACACACCCATACAATGCGCACCACCCCGCGATGTTTTTCAGCAACCTATCCTAAATTGCCACTGCATGTTCCCTGACCTCCATATGCTCACCACCCCGCGATGCTTTTATCCATCCTACATTGCCACTCACTGCCTATCCTAATTGAGACCCTCCGATTCACACCACCCTGTGATGTTTTTCTCACTCCTACTAGTGAATGTAATGTAACACACACCCATACAATGCACAGCACCCCGTGATATTTTTCTCACTCCTACTAGTGAATGTAATGTAACACACACCCACACAAAGCACACCACCCCGTGATGTTTTTCTCACTCCTACTAGTGAATGTAATGTAACGCACACCCATACAATACACAGCACCCCGCGATGTTTTTCACAAACCTATCCTACATTGAAACTGCATGTTCCCTGACTTCCCCATGCTGACGACCCTGCAGTGCTTTTCTCCATCCTACATTGCCACTCACTGCCTATCCTAATTCAGACCCTCCGATTCACACCACCCCGTTATGTTTTTCTCACTCCTACTAGTGAATGTAATGTAACACACACCCATACAATGCGCACCACCCCGCGATGTTTTTCAGAAACCTATCCTACATTGCCACTGCATGTTCCCTGACCTCCACATGCTGACCACGCCGCGGTCCTTTTCTCCATCCTACATTGCCACTCACTGCCTATACTAATTCAGACCCTCCGATTCACACCACCCAGTGATGTTTTTCTCACTCCTACTAGTGAATGTAAAGTAACACACACCCATACAATGCGCACCACCGCATGATGTTTTTCTCACTCCTACTAGTGAATGTAATGTAACACACACCCATACAATGCGCACCACCCCGTGATGTTTTTCTCACTCCTACTATTGAATGTAATGTAACACACACCCATACAATGCGCACCGCCCCGTGATGTTTTTCTCACTCCTACTAGTCAATGTAATGTAACACACACCCATACAATGCGCACCATCCCACGATGTTTATCAGAAACCTATCCTACATTGCCACTGCATGTTCCCTGACCTCCCCATGCTGACCACCCCGCGGTGCTTTTCTCCATGCTACATTGCCACTCACTGCGTATCCTAATTCAGTACCTCCGATTCACACCACACCGGGATGATTTTCGCACTCCTACTAGTGAATGTAATGTAACACACACCCATACAATGCGCAGCACCCCGTGATGTTTTTCTCACTCCTACTAGTGAATGTAATGTAACACACACCCATACAATGCACAACACCCCGCGATGTTTTTCAGAAACCTATCCTACATTGCCACTGCATGTTCCCTGACCTCCCCATGCTGACCACCCCGCGGTGCTTTTCTCCATCCTACATTGCCACTCACTGCCTATCCTAATTCAGACCCTCCGATTCACACCACCCCGTGATGTTTTTCTCACTCCTACTAGTGAATGTAATGTAACACACACCCGTACAATGCGCACCACCCCGCAATGTTTTTCAGAAACCTATCCTACATTGCCACTGCATGTTCCCTGACCTCCCCATGCTGACCAGTCCTCGGTGCTTTTCTCCATCCTACATTGCCACTCACTGCCTATTATAATTCAGACCCTCCGATTCACACCACCCCGTGATGTTTTTCTCACTCCTACTAGTGAATGTAATGTAACACACACCCATACAATGCGCACCACCCCGTGATGTTTTTCTCACTCGTACTAGTGAATGTAATGTAACACACACCCATACAATGCTCACCGCCCCGTGATGTTTTTCTTACTCCTAATAGTGAATGTAATGTAACACACACCCATATAATGCGCACCACCCCGTGATGTTTTTCTCACTCCTACTAGTGAATGTAATGTAACACACACCCATACAATGCGCACCACTCCGCCATGTTTTTCAGAAATCTATCCTACATTGCCACTGCATGTTCCCTGACCTCCCCATGCTAACCACCCCGCGGTGCTTTTCTCCATCTAACATTGCCCCTCACTGCCTATCCTAATTCAGACCTTCCGATTGACACCACCCCGTGATGTTTTTCTCACTCCTACTAGTGAACGTAATGTAACACACACCCATACAATGCGCACCACCCCGTGATATTTTTCTCACTCGTACTAGTGAATGTAATGTAACACACACCCATACAATGCGCACCACACCGTGATGTTTGTCGCACTCCTTCTAGTGAATCTAATGTAACACCCACCCATACAATGCGCACCACCGCACGATGTTTTTCAGAAACCTATCCTACATTGCCACTGCATGTTCCCTGACCTCCCCATGCTGACCACCCCTCGGTGCTTTTCTCCATCCTACATTGCCTCTCACTGCCTATCCTAATTCAGACCCTCCGATTCACACCACCCCGTGATGTTTTTCTCACTCCTACTAGTGAATGTAATGTAACACACACCCATACAATGCGCACCACCCCGCGATATTTTTCAGAAACCTATCCTACATTGCCACTGCATGTTCCCTGACCTCCCCATGCTCACCACCCCGCGGTTCTTTTTTCCATCCTACATTGCCCCTCACTGCCTATCCTAATTCAGACTCTCCGATTCACACAACCCTGTGATGTTTTTCTCACTCCTACTAGTGAATGTAATGTAACACACACCCATACAATGCGCAGCACCCCGTGATGTTTTTGTCACTCCTACTAGTGAATGTAATGTAACACACACCCATACAATGCGCACCACCCCGCGATGTTTTTCAGAAACCTATCTTACATTGCCACTGCATGTTCCCTGACCTCCCCATGCTGACCACCCCGCGGTGCTTTTCTCCATCCTACAAGGCCACTCACTGCCTATCCTAATTCAGACCCTCCGATTCACACCACCCCATGATGTTTTTCTCACTCCTACTAGTGAATGTAATGTAACACACACCCATACAATGCGCACCACCCCGTGATGTTTTTCTCACTCCTACCAGTGAATGTAATGTAACACCCACCCATACAATGCGCACCACCCCGCGATGTTTTTCAGAAACCTATCCTACATTGCCACTGCACGTTCCCTGACCACCCCATGCTCACCACCCCGCGGTGCTTTTCTCCATCCTACATTGCCACTCACTGCCTATCCTAATTCAGACCCTCCGATTCACACCACCCCGTGATGTTTTTCTCACTCCTACTAGTGAATGTAATGTAACACACACCCATACAATGCGCACCACCCCCGATGTTTTTCAGAAACCTCTCCTACATTGCCACTGCATGTTCCCTGAGCTCCCCATGCTGACCACCCCGCGGGGCTTATCTCAATCCTACATTGCCACTCACTGCCTATCCTAATTCAGACCCTCCGATTCACACCACCCCGCGATGTTTTTCTCACTCCTACTAGTGAATGTCATTTAACACACACCCATAAGTCGCACCACCCCGCGATGTTTTTCAGAAACCTATCCTACATTGCCACTGCATGTTCCCTGACCTCCCCATGCTGACCAGTACTCGGTGCTTTGCTCCATCCTACATTGCCACTCACTGCCTATCCTAATTCAGACCCTTCGATTCACACCACCCCGGGATGTTTTTCTCACTCCTACTAGTGAATGTAATGTAACACACACCCATACAATGCGCACCGCCCCGTGATGTTTTTCTCACTCGTACTAGTGAATGTAATGTAACACACACCCATACAATGCGCACCGCCCCGTGATGTTTTTCTCACTCCTACTAGTGAATGTAATGTAACACACACCCATATAATGCGCACCACCCCGTGATGTTTTTCTCACTCCTACTAGTGAATGTAATGTAACACACACCCATACAATGCGCACCACCCCGCCATGTTTTTCAGAAATCTATCCGACATTGCCACTGCATGTTCCCTGACCTCCCCATGCTAACCACCCCGCGGTGCTTTTCTCCATCCTACATTGCCACTCACTGCCTATCCTAATTCAGACCTTCCGATTGACACCACCCCGTGATGTTTTTCTCACTCCTACTAGTGAACGTAATGTAACACACACCCATACAATGCGCACCACCCCGTGATATTTTTCTCACTCGTACTAGTGAATGTAATGTAACACACACCCATACAATGCGCACCACACCGTGATGTTTGTCGCACTCCTACTAGTGAATCTAATGTAACACCCACCCATACAATGCGCACCACCGCACGATGTTTTTCAGAAACCTATCCTACATTGCCACTGCATGTTCCCTGACCTCCCCATGCTGACCACCCCTCGGTGCTTTTCTCCATCCTACATCGCCACTCACTGCCTATCCTAATTCAGACCCTCCGATTCACACCACCCCGTGACGTTTTTCTCACTGCTACTAGTGAATGTAATGTAACACACACCCATACAATGCACACCACCCCGCGATATTTTTCAGAAACCTATCGTACTTTGAAACTGCATGTTTCCTGACTTCCCCATGCTGACCACCCCGCGGTGCTTTTCTCCATCCTACATTGCCACTCACTGTCTATCCTAATTCAGACCCTCCGATTCACACCACACCGTGATGTTTTTCTCACTCCTACTAGTGAAGGTAATGTAACACACACCCATACAATGCGCACCACCCCGTGATGTTTTTCTCACTCCTACTAGTGAATGTAATGTAACACACACCCATACAATGCGCACCACCCCGCGATGTTTTTCAGAAACCTATCCTACATTGCCACTGCATGTTCCCTGACCTCCCCATGCTGACCACCCAGCGGTGCTTTTCTCCATCCTACATTGCCACTCACTGCCTATCCTAATTCAGACCTTCCGATTGACACCACCCCGTGATGATTTTCTCACTCCTACTAGTGAACGTAATGTAACACACACCCATACAATGTGTACCACCCCGTGATGATTTTCTCACTCCTACTAGTGAATGTAATGTAACACACACCCATACAGTGCGCACCACCCCGTGATGTTTTTCCTCACTCCTACTAGTGAATGTAATGTAACACCCACCCATACAATGCGCACAACCCCACGATGTTTTTCAGAAACCTATCCTACATTGCCACTGCATGTTCCCTGACCTCCCCATGCTGACCACCCCGCGGTGCTTTTCTCCATCCTACATTGCCACTCACTGCCTATCCTAATTCAGACCCTCCGATTCACACCACCCCTTGATGTTTTTCTCACTCCTACTAGTGAATGTAATGTAACCCACACCCATACAATGCGCACAACCCCGCGATGTTTTTCAGAAACCTATCCTATATTGCCACTGCATGTTCCCTGACCTCCCCATGCTCACCACCCCACGGTGCTTTTCTCCATCCTACATTGCCACTCACTGCCTATCCTAATTCAGACCCTCCGATTCACACCACCCTGTGATGTTTTTCTCACTCCTACTAGTGAATGTAATGTAACACACACCCATACAATGCGCAGCACCCCGTGATGTTTTTCTCACTCCTACTAGTGAATGTAATGTAACACACACCCACACAATGCGCACCACCCCGTGATGTTTTTCTCACTCCTACTAGTGAATGTAATGTAACACACACCCATACAATGCACACCACCCCGCGATGTTTTTCAGAAACCTATCCTACATTGAAACTGCATGTTCCCTGACTTCCCCATGCTGACCACCCTGCGGTGCTTTTCTCCATCCTACATTGCCACTCACTGCCTATCCTAATTCATACCTTCCGATTCACACCACCCCGTGAAGTTTTTCTCACTCCTACTAGTGAATGTAATGTAACACACACCCATACAATGCGCACCACCCCCCGTGATGTTTTTCTCACTCCTACTAGTGAATGTAATGTACCACACACCCATACAATGCGCACCACCCCGCGATGTTTTTCAGAAACCTATCCTACATTGCCACTGCATGTTCCCTGACCTCCCCTTGCTGACCACCCCACAGTGCTTTTCTCAATCCTACATTGCCACTCACTGCCTATCCTAATTGAGACCCTCCGATTCACACCACCCTGTGATGTTTTTCTCACTCCTACTAGTGAATGTAATGTAACACACACCCATACAATGCACAGCACCCCGTGATATTTTTCTCACTCCTACTAGTGAATGTAATGTAACACACACCCACACAAAGCACACCACCCCGTGATGTTTTTCTCACTCCTACTAGTGAATGTAATGTAACGCACACCCATACAATACACAGCACCCCGCGATGTTTTTCACAAACCTATCCTACATTGAAACTGCATGTTCCCTGACTTCCCCATGCTGACGACCCTGCAGTGCTTTTCTCCATCCTACATTGCCACTCACTGCCTATCCTAATTCAGACCCTCCGATTCACACCACCCCGTTATGTTTTTCTCACTCCTACTAGTGAATGTAATGTAACACACACCCATACAATGCGCACCACCCCGCGATGTTTTTCAGAAACCTATCCTACATTGCCACTGCATGTTCCCTGACCTCCACATGCTGACCACGCCGCGGTCCTTTTCTCCATCCTACATTGCCACTCACTGCCTATACTAATTCAGACCCTCCGATTCACACCACCCAGTGATGTTTTTCTCACTCCTACTAGTGAATGTAAAGTAACACACACCCATACAATGCGCACCACCGCATGATGTTTTTCTCACTCCTACTAGTGAATGTAATGTAACACACACCCATACAATGCGCACCACCCCGTGATGTTTTTCTCACTCCTACTATTGAATGTAATGTAACACACACCCATACAATGCGCACCGCCCCGTGATGTTTTTCTCACTCCTACTAGTCAATGTAATGTAACACACACCCATACAATGCGCACCATCCCACGATGTTTATCAGAAACCTATCCTACATTGCCACTGCATGTTCCCTGACCTCCCCATGCTGACCACCCCGCGGTGCTTTTCTCCATGCTACATTGCCACTCACTGCGTATCCTAATTCAGTACCTCCGATTCACACCACACCGGGATGATTTTCGCACTCCTACTAGTGAATGTAATGTAACACACACCCATACAATGCGCAGCACCCCGTGATGTTTTTCTCACTCCTACTAGTGAATGTAATGTAACACACACCCATACAATGCACAACACCCCGCGATGTTTTTCAGAAACCTATCCTACATTGCCACTGCATGTTCCCTGACCTCCCCATGCTGACCACCCCGCGGTGCTTTTCTCCATCCTACATTGCCACTCACTGCCTATCCTAATTCAGACCCTCCGATTCACACCACCCCGTGATGTTTTTCTCACTCCTACTAGTGAATGTAATGTAACACACACCCGTACAATGCGCACCACCCCGCAATGTTTTTCAGAAACCTATCCTACATTGCCACTGCATGTTCCCTGACCTCCCCATGCTGACCAGTCCTCGGTGCTTTTCTCCATCCTACATTGCCACTCACTGCCTATTATAATTTAGACCCTCCGATTCACACCACCCCGTGATGTTTTTCTCACTCCTACTAGTGAATGTAATGTAACACACACCCATACAATGCGCACCACCCCGTGATGTTTTTCTCACTCGTACTAGTGAATGTAATGTAACACACACCCATACAATGCTCACCGCCCCGTGATGTTTTTCTTACTCCTAATAGTGAATGTAATGTAACACACACCCATATAATGCGCACCACCCCGTGATGTTTTTCTCACTCCTACTAGTGAATGTAATGTAACACACACCCATACAATGCGCACCACTCCGCCATGTTTTTCAGAAATCTATCCTACATTGCCACTGCATGTTCCCTGACCTCCCCATGCTAACCACCCCGCGGTGCTTTTCTCCATCTAACATTGCCCCTCACTGCCTATCCTAATTCAGACCTTCCGATTGACACCACCCCGTGATGTTTTTCTCACTCCTACTAGTGAACGTAATGTAACACACACCCATACAATGCGCACCACCCCGTGATATTTTTCTCACTCGTACTAGTGAATGTAATGTAACACACACCCATACAATGCGCACCACACCGTGATGTTTGTCGCACTCCTTCTAGTGAATCTAATGTAACACCCACCCATACAATGCGCACCACCGCACGATGTTTTTCAGAAACCTATCCTACATTGCCACTGCATGTTCCCTGACCTCCCCATGCTGACCACCCCTCGGTGCTTTTCTCCATCCTACATTGCCTCTCACTGCCTATCCTAATTCAGACCCTCCGATTCACACCACCCCGTGATGTTTTTCTCACTCCTACTAGTGAATGTAATGTAACACACACCCATACAATGCGCACCACCCCGCGATATTTTTCAGAAACCTATCCTACATTGCCACTGCATGTTCCCTGACCTCCCCATGCTCACCACCCCGCGGTTCTTTTTTCCATCCTACATTGCCCCTCACTGCCTATCCTAATTCAGACTCTCCGATTCACACAACCCTGTGATGTTTTTCTCACTCCTACTAGTGAATGTAATGTAACACACACCCATACAATGCGCAGCACCCCGTGATGTTTTTGTCACTCCTACTAGTGAATGTAATGTAACACACACCCATACAATGCGCACCACCCCGCGATGTTTTTCAGAAACCTATCTTACATTGCCACTGCATGTTCCCTGACCTCCCCATGCTGACCACCCCGCGGTGCTTTTCTCCATCCTACAAGGCCACTCACTGCCTATCCTAATTCAGACCCTCCGATTCACACCACCCCATGATGTTTTTCTCACTCCTACTAGTGAATGTAATGTAACACACACCCATACAATGCGCACCACCCCGTGATGTTTTTCTCACTCCTACCAGTGAATGTAATGTAACACCCACCCATACAATGCGCACCACCCCGCGATGTTTTTCAGAAACCTATCCTACATTGCCACTGCACGTTCCCTGACCACCCCATGCTCACCACCCCGCGGTGCTTTTCTCCATCCTACATTGCCACTCACTGCCTATCCTAATTCAGACCCTCCGATTCACACCACCCCGTGATGTTTTTCTCACTCCTACTAGTGAATGTAATGTAACACACACCCATACAATGCGCACCACCCCCGATGTTTTTCAGAAACCTCTCCTACATTGCCACTGCATGTTCCCTGAGCTCCCCATGCTGACCACCCCGCGGGGCTTATCTCAATCCTACATTGCCACTCACTGCCTATCCTAATTCAGACCCTCCGATTCACACCACCCCGCGATGTTTTTCTCACTCCTACTAGTGAATGTCATTTAACACACACCCATAAGTCGCACCACCCCGCGATGTTTTTCAGAAACCTATCCTACATTGCCACTGCATGTTCCCTGACCTCCCCATGCTGACCAGTACTTGGTGCTTTGCTCCATCCTACATTGCCACTCACTGCCTATCCTAATTCAGACCCTCCGATTCACACCACCCCGGGATGTTTTTCTCACTCCTACTAGTGAATGTAATGTAACACACACCCATACAATGCGCACCGCCCCGTGATGTTTTTCTCACTCGTACTAGTGAATGTAATGTAACACACACCCATACAATGCGCACCGCCCCGTGATGTTTTTCTCACTCCTACTAGTGAATGTAATGTAACACACACCCATATAATGCGCACCACCCCGTGATGTTTTTCTCACTCCTACTAGTGAATGTAATGTAACACACACCCATACAATGCGCACCACCCCGCCATGTTTTTCAGAAACCTATCCTACATTGCCACTGCATGTTCCCTGACCTCCACATGCTGACCACGCCGCGGTCCTTTTCTCCATCCTACATTGCCACTCACTGCCTATACTAATTCAGACCCTCCGATTCACACCACCCAGTGATGTTTTTCTCACTCCTACTAGTGAATGTAAAGTAACACACACCCATACAATGCGCACCACCGCATGATGTTTTTCTCACTCCTACTAGTGAATGTAATGTAACACACACCCATACAATGCGCACCACCCCGTGATGTTTTTCTCACTCCTACTATTGAATGTAATGTAACACACACCCATACAATGCGCACCGCCCCGTGATGTTTTTCTCACTCCTACTAGTCAATGTAATGTAACACACACCCATACAATGCGCACCATCCCACGATGTTTATCAGAAACCTATCCTACATTGCCACTGCATGTTCCCTGACCTCCCCATGCTGACCACCCCGCGGTGCTTTTCTCCATGCTACATTGCCACTCACTGCGTATCCTAATTCAGTACCTCCAATTCACACCACACCGGGATGATTTTCGCACTCCTACTAGTGAATGTAATGTAACACACACCCATACAATGCGCAGCACCCCGTGATGTTTTTCTCACTCCTACTAGTGAATGTAATGTAACACACACCCATACAATGCACAACACCCCGCGATGTTTTTCAGAAACCTATCCTACATTGCCACTGCATGTTCCCTGACCTCCCCATGCTGACCACCCCTCGGTGCTTTTCTCCATCCTACATTGCCACTCACTGCCTATCCTAATTCAGACCCTCCGATTCACACCACCCCGTGATGTTTTTCTCACTCCTACTAGTGAATGTAATGTAACACACACCCGTACAATGCGCACCACCCCGCAATGTTTTTCAGAAACCTATCCTACATTGCCACTGCATGTTCCCTGACCTCCCCATGCTGACCAGTCCTCGGTGCTTTTCTCCATCCTACATTGCCACTCACTGCCTATTATAATTCAGACCCTCCGATTCACACCACCCCGTGATGTTTTTCTCACTCCTACTAGTGAATGTAATGTAACACACACCCATACAATGCGCACCACCCCGTGATGTTTTTCTCACTCGTACTAGTGAATGTAATGTAACACACACCCATACAATGCTCACCGCCCCGTGATGTTTTTCTTACTCCTAATAGTGAATGTAATGTAACACACACCCATATAATGCGCACCACCCCGTGATGTTTTTCTCACTCCTACTAGTGAATGTAATGTAACACACACCCATACAATGCGCACCACTCCGCCATGTTTTTCAGAAATCTATCTTACATTGCCACTGCATGTTCCCTGACCTCCCCATGCTAACCACCCCGCGGTGCTTTTCTCCATCTAACATTGCCCCTCACTGCCTATCCTAATTCAGACCTTCCGATTGACACCACCCCGTGATGTTTTTCTCACTCCTACTAGTGAACGTAATGTAACACACACCCATACAATGCGCACCACCCCGTGATATTTTTCTCACTCGTACTAGTGAATGTAATGTAACACACACCCATACAATGCGCACCACACCGTGATGTTTGTCGCACTCCTTCTAGTGAATCTAATGTAACACCCACCCATACAATGCGCACCACCGCACGATGTTTTTCAGAAACCTATCCTACATTGCCACTGCATGTTCCCTGACCTCCCCATGCTGACCACCCCTCGGTGCTTTTCTCCATCCTACATTGCCTCTCACTGCCTATCCTAATTCAGACCCTCCGATTCACACCACCCCGTGATGTTTTTCTCACTCCTACTAGTGAATGTAATGTAACACACACCCATACAATGCGCACCACCCCGCGATATTTTTCAGAAACCTATCCTACATTGCCACTGCATGTTCCCTGACCTCCCCATGCTCACCACCCCGCGGTTCTTTTTTCCATCCTACATTGCCCCTCACTGCCTATCCTAATTCAGACTCTCCGATTCACACAACCCTGTGATGTTTTTCTCACTCCTACTAGTGAATGTAATGTAACACACACCCATACAATGCGCAGCACCCCGTGATGTTTTTGTCACTCCTACTAGTGAATGTAATGTAACACACACCCATACAATGCGCACCACCCCGCGATGTTTTTCAGAAACCTATCTTACATTGCCACTGCATGTTCCCTGACCTCCCCATGCTGACCACCCCGCGGTGCTTTTCTCCATCCTACAAGGCCACTCACTGCCTATCCTAATTCAGACCCTCCGATTCACACCACCCCATGATGTTTTTCTCACTCCTACTAGTGAATGTAATGTAACACACACCCATACAATGCGCACCACCCCGTGATGTTTTTCTCACTCCTACCAGTGAATGTAATGTAACACCCACCCATACAATGCGCACCACCCCGCGATGTTTTTCAGAAACCTATCCTACATTGCCACTGCACGTTCCCTGACCACCCCATGCTCACCACCCCGCGGTGCTTTTCTCCATCCTACATTGCCACTCACTGCCTATCCTAATTCAGACCCTCCGATTCACACCACCCCGTGATGTTTTTCTCACTCCTACTAGTGAATGTAATGTAACACACACCCATACAATGCGCACCACCCCCGATGTTTTTCAGAAACCTCTCCTACATTGCCACTGCATGTTCCCTGAGCTCCCCATGCTGACCACCCCGCGGGGCTTATCTCAATCCTACATTGCCACTCACTGCCTATCCTAATTCAGACCCTCCGATTCACACCACCCCGCGATGTTTTTCTCACTCCTACTAGTGAATGTCATTTAACACACACCCATAAGTCGCACCACCCCGCGATGTTTTTCAGAAACCTATCCTACATTGCCACTGCATGTTCCCTGACCTCCCCATGCTGACCAGTACTCGGTGCTTTGCTCCATCCTACATTGCCACTCACTGCCTATCCTAATTCAGACCCTCCGATTCACACCACCCCGGGATGTTTTTCTCACTCCTACTAGTGAATGTAATGTAACACACACCCATACAATGCGCACCGCCCCGTGATGTTTTTCTCACTCGTACTAGTGAATGTAA
Organism: Cavia porcellus; assembly: GCF_034190915.1. Classification (NCBI taxonomy): domain Eukaryota; kingdom Metazoa; phylum Chordata; class Mammalia; order Rodentia; family Caviidae; genus Cavia; species Cavia porcellus. The sequence continues at coordinate 153,078,841 of NW_026947485.1, read as the reverse complement.
TGTAACACACACCCATACAATGCGCACCGCCCCGTGATGTTTTTCTCACTCCTACTAGTGAATGTAATGTAACACACACCCATACAATGCGCACCACCCCGCCATGTTTTTCAGAAATCTATCCGACATTGCCACTGCATGTTCCCTGACCTCCCCATGCTAACCACCCCGCGGTGCTTTTCTCCATCCTACATTGCCACTCACTGCCTATCCTAATTCAGACCTTCCGATTGACACCACCCCGTGATGTTTTTCTCACTCCTACTAGTGAACGTAATGTAACACACACCCATACAATGCGCACCACCCCGTGATATTTTTCTCACTCGTACTAGTGAATGTAATGTAACACACACCCATACAATGCGCACCACACCGTGATGTTTGTCGCACTCCTACTAGTGAATCTAATGTAACACCCACCCATACAATGCGCACCACCGCACGATGTTTTTCAGAAACCTATCCTACATTGCCACTGCATGTTCCCTGACCTCCCCATGCTGACCACCCCTCGGTGCTTTTCTCCATCCTACATCGCCACTCACTGCCTATCCTAATTCAGACCCTCCGATTCACACCACCCCGTGACGTTTTTCTCACTGCTACTAGTGAATGTAATGTAACACACACCCATACAATGCACACCACCCCGCGATATTTTTCAGAAACCTATCGTACTTTGAAACTGCATGTTTCCTGACTTCCCTATGCTGACCACCCCGCGGTGCTTTTCTCCATCCTACATTGCCACTCACTGTCTATCCTAATTCAGACCCTCCGATTCACACCACACCGTGATGTTTTTCTCACTCCTACTAGTGAAGGTAATGTAACACACACCCATACAATGCGCACCACCCCGTGATGTTTTTCTCACTCCTACTAGTGAATGTAATGTAACACACACCCATACAATGCGCACCACCCCGCGATGTTTTTCAGAAACCTATCCTACATTGCCACTGCATGTTCCCTGACCTCCCCATGCTGACCACCCAGCGGTGCTTTTCTCCATCCTACATTGCCACTCACTGCCTATCCTAATTCAGACCTTCCGATTGACACCACCCCGTGATGATTTTCTCACTCCTACTAGTGAACGTAATGTAACACACACCCATACAATGTGTACCACCCCGTGATGATTTTCTCACTCCTACTAGTGAATGTAATGTAACACACACCCATACAGTGCGCACCACCCCGTGATGTTTTTCCTCACTCCTACTAGTGAATGTAATGTAACACCCACCCATACAATGCGCACAACCCCACGATGTTTTTCAGAAACCTATCCTACATTGCCACTGCATGTTCCCTGACCTCCCCATGCTGACCACCCCGCGGTGCTTTTCTCCATCCTACATTGCCACTCACTGCCTATCCTAATTCAGACCCTCCGATTCACACCACCCCTTGATGTTTTTCTCACTCCTACTAGTGAATGTAATGTAACCCACACCCATACAATGCGCACAACCCCGCGATGTTTTTCAGAAACCTATCCTATATTGCCACTGCATGTTCCCTGACCTCCCCATGCTCACCACCCCACGGTGCTTTTCTCCATCCTACATTGCCACTCACTGCCTATCCTAATTCAGACCCTCCGATTCACACCACCCTGTGATGTTTTTCTCACTCCTACTAGTGAATGTAATGTAACACACACCCATACAATGCGCAGCACCCCGTGATGTTTTTCTCACTCCTACTAGTGAATGTAATGTAACACACACCCACACAATGCGCACCACCCCGTGATGTTTTTCTCACTCCTACTAGTGAATGTAATGTAACACACACCCATACAATGCACACCACCCCGCGATGTTTTTCAGAAACCTATCCTACATTGAAACTGCATGTTCCCTGACTTCCCCATGCTGACCACCCTGCGGTGCTTTTCTCCATCCTACATTGCCACTCACTGCCTATCCTAATTCATACCTTCCGATTCACACCACCCCGTGAAGTTTTTCTCACTCCTACTAGTGAATGTAATGTAACACACACCCATACAATGCGCACCACCCCCCGTGATGTTTTTCTCACTCCTACTAGTGAATGTAATGTACCACACACCCATACAATGCGCACCACCCCGCGATGTTTTTCAGAAACCTATCCTACATTGCCACTGCATGTTCCCTGACCTCCCCTTGCTGACCACCCCACAGTGCTTTTCTCGATCCTACATTGCCACTCACTGCCTATCCTAATTCAGAACCTCTGATTCACACCACCCCGTGATGTTTTTCTCACTCCTACTAGTGAATGTAATGTAACACACACCCATACAATGAGCACCACCCCGCGATGTTTTTTAGAAACCTATCCTACATTACCACAGCATGTTCCCTGACCTCCCCATGCTGACCACCCCGCGGTGCTTTTCTCCATCCTACATTGCCACTCACTGCCTATCCTAATTCAGACTCTCAGATTCACACCACCCCGTGATGTTTTTCTCACTGCTACTAGTGAATGTAATGTAACACACACCCATACAATGCGCACCACACCGCGATGTTTTTCAGAAACCTATCCTACATTGCCACTGCATGTTCCCTGACCTCCCCATGCTCACCACCCCGCGGTGCTTTTCTCCATCCTACATTGCCACTCACTGCCTATTCTAATTCAGACCCTCCGATTCACACCACCCTGTGATGTTTTTCTCACTCCTACTAGTGAATGTAATGTAACACACACCCATACAATGCGCAGCACCCCGTGATGTTTTTCTCACTCCTTCTAGTCAATGTAATGTAACACACACCCACACTATGCGCACCACCCCGTGATGTTTTTCTCACTCCTACTAGTGAATGTAATGTAACACACACCCATACAATGCACACCACCCAGCGATGATTTTCAGAAACCTATCCTACATTGAAACTGCATGTTCCCTGACTTCCCCATGCTGACCACCCTGCGGTGCTTTTCTCCATCCTACATTGCCACTCACGGCCTATACTAATTCACGCCCTCCGATTCACACCACCCCGTGATGTTTTTCTCACTCCCACTAGTGAATGTAATGTAACACACACCCATACAATGCGCACCACCCCGCGATGTTTTTCAGAAACCTATCCTGCATTGCCACTGCATGTTCCCTGACTTCCCCATGCTGACCACCCCTCGGTGCTTTTCTCCTTCCTACATTGCCACTCACTGCATATCTTATTTCAGACCCTCCGATTCACACCACCCTGTGATGTTTTTCTCACTCCTACTAGTGAATGTAATGTAACCCACACTCATACAATGCGCACAACCCCGCGATGTTTTTCAGAAACCTATCTTACATTGCCAGTGCATGTTCCCTGACCTCTCCATGCTCACCACATCACGGTGCCTTTCTCCATCCTACTATGCCACTCACTGCCTATCCTAATTCAGACTCTCCGATTCACACCACCCCGTGATGTTTTTCTCACTCCTACTAGTGAATGTAATGTAACACACACCCACACAATGCGCACCACCCCGTGATGTTTTTCTCACTCCTACTAGTGAATGTAATGTAACACACACCCATACAATGCACACCACCCCGCGATGTTTTTCAGAAACCTATCCTACATTGAAACTGCATGTTCCCTGACTTCCCCATGCTGACCACCCTGCGGTGCTTTTCTCCATCCTACATTGCCACTCACTGCCTATCCTAATTCATACCCTCCGATTCACACCACCCCGTGATGTTTTTCTCACTCCTACTAGTGAATGTAATTTAACACACACCCATACAATGCGCACCACCCCGTGATGTTTTTCTCACTCCTACTAGTGAATGTAATGTACCACACACCCATACAATGCGCACCACCCCGCGATGTTTTTCAGAAACCTATCCTACATTGCCACTGCATGTTCCCTGACCTCCCCTTGCTGACCACCCCACAGTGCTTATCTCGATCCTACATTGCCACTCACTGCCTATCCTAATTCAGACCCTCTGATTCACACCACCCCGTGATGTTTTTCTCACTCCTACTAGTGAATGTAATGTAACACACACCCATACAATGCGCACCACCCCGCGATGTTTTTCAGAAACCTATCCTACATTGCCACAGCATGTTCCCTGACCTCCCCATGCTGACCACCCCGCGGTGCTTTTCTCCATCCTACATTGCCATTCACTGCCTATCCTAATTCAGACCCTCCGATTCACACCACCCCGTGATGTTTTTCTCACTGCTACTAGTGAATGTAATGTAACACACACCCATACAATGCGCACTAATCCGCGATGTTTTTCAGAAACCTATCCTACATTGCCACTGCATGTTCCCTGACTTCCCCATGCTCACCACCCCGCGGTGCTTTTCTCCATCCTACATTGCCACTCACTGCCTATCCTAATTCAGACCCTCCGATTCACACCACCCTGTGATGTTTTTCTCACTCCTACTAGTGAATGTAATGTAACACACACCCATACAATGCGCAGCACCCCGTGATGTTTTTCTCACTCCTTCTAGTCAATGTAATGTAACACACACCCACACAATGCGCACCACCCCGTGATGTTTTTCTCACTCCTACTAGTGAATGTAATGTAACACACACCCATACAATGCACACCACCCAGCGATGATTTTCAGAAACCTATCCTACATTGAAACTGCATGTTCCCTGACTTCCCCATGCTGACCACCCTGCGGTGCTTTTCTCCATCCTACATTGCCACTCACTGCCTATACTATTTCACGCCCTCCGATTCACACCACCCCGTGATGTTTTTCTCACTCCCACTAGTGAATGTAATGTAACACACACCCATACAATGCGCACCACTCCGCGATGTTTTTCAGAAACCTATCCTGCATTGCCACTGCATGTTCCCTGACTTCCCCATGCTGACCACCCCTCGGTGCTTTTCTCCTTCCTACATTGCCACTCACTGCATATCTTATTTCAGACCCTCCGATTCACACCACCCTGTGATGTTTTTCTCACTCCTACTAGTGAATGTAATGTAACCCACACCCATACAATGCGCACAACCCCGCGATGTTTTTCAGAAACCTATCTTACATTGCCAGTGCATGTTCCCTGACCTCCCCATGCTCACCACATCACGGTGCCTTTCTCCATCCTACATTGCCACTCACTGCCTATCCTAATTCAGACTTTCCGATTCACACCACCCCGTGATGTTTTTCTCACTCCTACTAGTGAATGTAATGTAACACACACCCACACAATGCGCACCACCCCGTGATGTTTTTCTCACTCCTACTAGTGAATGTAATGTAACACACACCCATACAATGCACACCACCCCGCGATGTTTTTCAGAAACCTATCCTACATTGAAACTGCATGTTCCCTGACTTCCCCATGCTGACCACCCTGCGGTGCTTTTCTCCATCCTACATTGCCACTCACTGCCTATCCTAATTCATACCCTCCGATTCACACCACCCCGTGATGTTTTTCTCACTCCTACTAGTGAATGTAATTCAACACACACCCATACAATGCGCACCACCCCGTGATGTTTTTCTCACTCCTACTAGTGAATGTAATGTACCACACACCCATACAATGCGCACCACCCCGCGATGTTTTTCAGAAACCTATCCTACATTGCCACTGCATGTTCCCTGACCTCCCCTTGCTGACCACCCCACAGTGCTTATCTCGATCCTACATTGCCACTCACTGCCTATCCTAATTCAGACCCTCCGATTCACACCACCCCGTAATGTTTTTCTCACTCCTACTAGTGAATGTAATGTAACACACACCCATACAATGCGCACCACCCCGCGATGTTTTTCAGAAACCTATCCTACATTGCCACAGCATGTTCCCTGACCTCCCCATGCTGACCACCCCGCGGTGCTTTTCTCCATCCTACATTGCCATTCACTGCCTATCCTAATTCAGACCCTCCGATTCACACCACCCCGTGATGTTTTTCTCACTGCTACTAGTGAATGTAATGTAACACACACCCATACAATGCGCACCAATCCGCGATGTTTTTCAGAAACCTATCCTATATTGCCACTGCATTTTCCCTGACCTCCCCATGCTCACCACCCCGCGGTGCTTTTCTCCATCCTACATTGCCACTCACTGCCTATCCTAATTCAGACCCTCCGATTCACACCACCCTGTGATGTTTTTCTCACTCCTACTAGTGAATGTAATGTAACACACACCCATACAATGCGCAGCACCCCGTGATGTTTTTCTCACTCCTTCTAGTCAATGTAATGTAACACACAACCACACAATGCGCACCACCCCGTGATGTTTTTCTCACTCCTACTAGTGAATGTAATGTAACACACACCCATACAATGCACACCACCCAGCGATGATTTTCAGAAACCTATCCTACATTGAAACTGCATGTTCCCTGACTTCCCCATGCTGACCACACTGCGGTGCTTTTCTCCATCCTACATTGCCACTCACTGCCTATACTAATTCACGCCCTCCAATTCACACCACCCCGTGATGTTTTTCTCACTCCCACTAGTGAATGTAATGTAACACACACCCATACAATGCGCACCACCCCGCGATGTTTTTCAGAAACCTATCCTGCATTGCCACTGCATGTTCCCTGACTTCCCCATGCTGACCACCCCTCGGTGCTTTTCTCCTTCCTACATTGCCACTCACTGCATATCTTATTTCTGACCCTCCGATTCACACCACCCTGTGATGTTTTTCTCACTCCTACTAGTGAATGTAATGTAACACACACCCATACAATGCGTACCACCCCGTGATGTTTTTCAGAAAACTATCCTACATTGCCACTGCATGTTCCCTGACCTCCCCTTGCTGACCACCCCGCAGTGCTTTTCTCCATCCTACATTGCCACTCACTGCCTATCCTAATTCACACCATCCGATTCACACCACCCCGTGATGTTTTTCTCACTCCCACTAGTGAATGTAATGTAACACACACCCATACAATGCGCACCACCCCGCGATGTTTTTCAGACACCTATCCGGCATTCCCACTGCATGTTCCCTGACTTCCCCATGCTGACCACCCCTCGGTGCTTTTCTCCTTCCTACATGCCACTCACTGCATATCTTATTTCAGACCCTCCGATTCACACCACCCCGTGATGTTTTTCTCACTCCTACTAGTGAATGTAATGTAACACACACCCATACAATGCGCACCGCCCCGTGATGTTTTTCTCACTCCTACTAGTGAATGTAATGTAACACACACCCATACAATGCGCACCAACCCGTGAAGTTTTTCTCTCTCCTACTAGTGAATGTAATGTAACACACACCCATACAATGCACAACACCCCGTGATGTTTTTCAGAAACCTATCCTACATTGCCACTGCATGTTCCCTGACCTCCCCATGCTGACCCCACCGCAGTGCTTTTCTGCATCCTACATTGCCACTCACTGCCTATCCTAATTCAGACCCTCCGATTCACACCACCCCGTGATGTTTTTCTCACTCCTACTAGTGAATGTAATGTAACACACCCATACAATGCGAACCACCCCGCGATGTTTTTCAGAAACCTATCCTACATTGCCACTGCATGTTCCCTGACCTCCACATGCTGACCACACCGCGGTGCTTTTCTCCATCCTACATTGCCACTCACTGCCTATCCTAATACAGACCCTCCGATTCACACCAACCCGTGATGTTTTTTTCACTCCCACTAGTGAATGTAATGTAACACACACCCATACAATGCGCACCACCCCGCGATGTTTTTCAGAAACCTATCCTGCATTGCCACTGCATGTTCCCTGACTTCCCCATGCTGACCACCCCTCGGGGCTCTTCTCCTTCCTACATTGCCACTCACTGCATATCTTATTTCAGACCCTCCGATTCACACCACCCCGTGATGTTTTTCTCACTCCTACTAGTGAATGTAATGTAACACACACCCATACAATGCGAACCACCCCGTGATGTTTTTCAGAAAACTATCCTACATTGCCACTGCATGTTCCCTGACCTCCCCATGCTGACCACCTCGCGGTGCTTTTCTCTATCCTACATTGCCACTCACTGCCTATCCTAATTCAGACCCTCCGATTCACACCACCGCGTGACGTTATTCTCACTCCTACTAGTGAATGTAATGTAACACACACCCATACAATGCGCACCACCCCGCGATGTTTTTCAGAAACCTATCCTACATTGCCACTGAATGTTCCCTGACCTCCCCATGCTGACGACCACGCGGTGCTTTTCTCTATCCTACATTGCCAGTCACTGCCTATCCTAATTCAGACCCTCCGATTCACACCACCCCGTGATGTTTTTCTCACTCCTACTAGTGAATGTAACGTAACACACACCCATACAATGCAAACCACCCAGTGATGATTTTCTCACTCCTACTAGTGAATGTAATGTAACACACACCCATACAATGCGAACCACCCCGTGATGATTTTCTCACTCCTACTAGTGAATGTAATGTAACACACACCCATACAATGCACAACACCCCGCGATGTTTTTCAGAAACCTATCCTACATTGCTACTGCATGTTCCCTGAACTCCCCATGCTGACCCCACCGCGGTGCTTTTCTCCATCCTACATTGCCACTCACTGCCTATCCTAATTCAGACCCTCCGATTCACACCACCCCGTGATGTTTTTCTCACTCCTACTAGTGAATGTAATGTAACACACACCCATACAATGCGCACCACCCCTCGATGTTTTTCAGAAACCTATCCTACATTGCCACAGCATGTTCCCTGACCTCCGCATGCTGACCACCCCGCGGTGCTTTTCTCCATCGTACATTGCCACTCACTGCCTATCCTAATTCAGACGCTCCGATTCACACCACCCTATGATGTTTTTCTCACTCCCACTAGTGAATGTAATGTAACACACACCCATACAATGCGCACCACCCCGCGATGTTTTTCAGAAACCTATCCTGCATTCCCACTGCATGTTCCCTGACTTCCCCATGCTGACCACCCCTCGGTGCTTTTCTCCTTCCTACATTGCCACTCACTGCATATCTTATTTCAGACCCTCCGATTCACACCACCCCGTGATGTTTTTCTCACTCCTACTAGTGAATGTAATGTAACACACACCCATACAATGCGCACCACTCCGTGATGTTTTTCTCACTCCTACTAGTGAATGTAATGTAACACACACCCATACAATGCGCACCACCCCGCGATGTTTTTCAGAAACCTATCCTACATTGCCACTGCATGTTCCCTGACCTCCCCATGCTGACCACCCCGCGGTGCTTTTCTCCATCCTACATTGCCACTCACTGCCTATCCTAATTCAGACCTTCCGATTGACACCACCCCGTGATGATTTTCTCACTCCTACTAGTGAACGTAATGTAACACAAACCCATACAATGCGTACCACCCCGTGATGATTTTCTCACTCCTACTAGTGAATGTAATGTAACACACACCCATACAATGCGCACAACCCCACGATGTTTTTCAGAAACCTATCCTACATTGCCACTGCATGTTCCCTGACCTCCCCATGCTGACCACCCCGCGGTGCTTTTCTCCATCCTACATTGCCACTCACTGCCTATCCTAATTCAGACCCTCCGATTCACACCACCCCGTGATGTTTTTCTCACTCCTACTAGTGAATGTAATGTAACCCACACCCATACAATGCGCACAACCCCGCGATATTTTTCAGAAACCTATCCTACATTGCCAGTGCATGTTCCCTTACCACCCCATGCTCACCACCCCACGGTGCTTTTCTCCATCCTACATTGCCACTCACTGCCTATCCTAATTCAGACCCTCCGATTCACACCACCCTGTGATGTTTTTCTCACTCCTACTAGTGAATGTAATGTAACACACACCCATACAATGCGCAGCACCCCGTGATGTTTTTCTCACTCCTACTAGTGAATGTAATGTAACACACACCCACACAATGCGCACCACCCCGTGATGTTTTTCTCACTCCTACTAGTGAATGTAATGTAACCCACACCCATACAATGCGCACAACCCCGCGATGTTTTACAGAAACCTATCCTACATTGCCACTGCATGTTCCCTGACCTCCCCATTCTCACCAACCCACGGTGCTTTTCTCCATCCTACATTGCCACTCACTGCCTATCCTAATTCAGACCCTCCGATTCACATCACCCTGTGATGTTTTTATCACTCCTACTAGTGAATGTAATGTAACACACACCCATACAATGCGCAGCACCCCGTGATGTTTTTCTCACTCCTACTAGTGAATGTAATGTAACACACACCCACACAATGCGCACCACCCCGTGATGTTTTTCTCACTCCTACTAGTGAATGTAATGTAACACACACCCATACAATGCACACCACCCCGCGATGTTTTTCAGAAACCTATCCTACATTGAAACTGCATGTTCCCTGACTTCCCCATGCTGACCACCCTGCGGTGCTTTTCTCCATCCTACATTGCCACTCACTGCCTATCCTAATTCATACCCTCCGATTCACACCACCCCGTGATGTTTTTCTCACTCCTACGAGTGAATGTAATGTAACACACACCCATACAATGCGCAGCACCCCGTGATGTTTTTCTCACTCCTACTAGTGAATGTAATGTAACACACACCCATACAATGCGCACCACCCCGCGATGTTTTTCAGAAACCTATCCTACATTGCCACTGCATGTTCCCTGACCTCCCCTTGCTGACCACCCCACAGTGCTTTTCTCGATCCTACATTGCCACTCACTGCCTATCCTAATTCAGACCCTCCGTTTCACACCACCCCGTGATGTTTTTCTCACTCCTACTAGTGAATGTAATGTAACACACACCCATACAATGCGCACCACCCCGCTATGTTTTGCAGAAACCTATCCCACATTGCCACAGCATGTTCCCTGACCTCCCCATGCTGACCACCCCGCGGTGCTTTTCTCCATCCTACATTGCCACTCACTGCCTATCCTAATTCAGACCCTCCGATTCACACCACCCCGTGATGTTTTTCTCACTGCTACTAGTGAATGTAATGTAACACACACCCATACAATGCGCACCACCCCGCGATGTTTTTCAGAAACTTATCCTACATTGCCACTGCATGTTCCCTGACCTCCCCATGCTCACCACCCCGCGGTGCTTTTCTCCATCCTATATTGCCACTCACTGCCTATCCTAATTCAGACCCTCCGATTCACACCACCCTGTGATGTTTTTCTCACTCCTACTAGTGAATGTAATGTAACACACACCCATACAATGCGCAGCACCCCGTGATGTTTTTCTCACTCCTTCTAGTCAATGTAATGTAACACACACCCACACTATGCGCACCACCCCGTGATGTTTTTCTCACTCCTACTAGTGAATGTAATGTAACACACACCCATACAATGCACACCACCCAGCGATGATTTTCAGAAACCTATCCTACATTGAAACTGCATGTTCCCTGACTTCCCCATGCTGACCACCCTGCGGTGCTTTTCTCCATCCTACATTGCCACTCACTGCCTATACTAATTCACGCCCTCCGATTCACACCACCCCGTGATGTTTTTCTCACTCGCACTAGTGAATGTAATGTAACACACACCCATACAATGCGCACCACCCCGCGATGTTTTTCAGAAACCTATCCTGCATTGTCACTGCATGTTCCCTGACTTCCCCATGCTGACCACCCCTCGGTGCTTTTCTCCTTCCTACATTGCCACTCACTGCATATCTTATTTCAGACCCTCCGATTCACACCACCCTGTGATGTTTTTCTCACTCCTACTAGTGAATGTAATGTAACACACACCCATACAATGCGTACGACCCCGTGATGTTTTTCAGAAATCTATCCTACATTGCCACTGCATGTTCCCTGACCTCCCCTTGCTGACCACCCCGCAGTGCTTTTCTCAATCCTACATTGCCACTCACTGCCTATTCTAATTCACACCCTCCGATTCACACCACCCCGTGATGTTTTTCTCACTCCCACTAGTGAATATATTTTGTAACACACACCCATACAATGCGCACCACCCCGCGATGTTTTTCAGAAACCTATCCTGCATTCCCACTGCATGTTCCCTGACTTCCCCATGCTGACCACCCCTCGGTGCTTTTCTCCTTCCTACATTGCCACTCACTGCATATCTTATTTCAGACCCTCCGATTCACACCACCCCGTGATGTTTTTCTCACTCCTACTAGTGAATGTAATGTAACACACACCCATACAATGCGCACCGCCCCGTGATGTTTTTCTCACTCCTACTAGTGAATGTAATGTAACACACACCCATACAATGCGCACCAACCCGTGATGTTTTTCTCTCTCCTACTAGTGAATGTAATGTAACACACACCCATACAATGCACAACACCCCGTGATGTTTTTCAGAAACCTATCCTACATTGCCACTGCATGTTCCCTGACCTCCCCATGCTGACCCCACCGCAGTGCTTTTCTCCATCCTACATTGCCACTCACTGCCTATCCTAATTCAGACCCTCCGATTCACACCACCCCGTGATGTTTTTCTCACTCCTACTAGTGAATGTGATGTAACACACCCATACAATGCGAACCACCCCGCGATGTTTTTCAGAAACCTATCCTACATTGCCACTGCATGTTCCCTGACCTCCACATGCTGACCACCCCGCGGTGCTTTTCTCCATCCTACATTGCCACTCACTGCCTATCCTAATACAGACCCTCCGATTCACACCAACCCGTGATGTTTTTTTCACTCCCACTAGTGAATGTAATGTAACACACACCCATACAATGTGCACCATCCCGCGATGTTTTTCAGAAACCTATCCTGCATTGCCACTGCATGTTCCCTGACTTCCCCATGCTGACCACCCCTCGGGGCTTTTCTCCATCCTACATTGCCACTCACTGCATATCTTATTTCAGACCCTCCGATTCACACCACCCCGTGATGTTTTTTTCACTCCTACTAGTGAAGGTAATGTAACACACACCCATACAATGCGAACCACCCCGTGATGTTTTTCAGAAAACTATCCTACATTGCCACTGCATGTTCCCTGACCTCCCCATGCTGACCACCTCGCGGTGCTTTTCTCCATACTACATTGCCACTCACTGCCTATCCTAATTCAGACCCTCCGATTCACACCACCGCGTGACGTTATTCTCACTCCTACTAGTGAATGTAATGTAACACACACCCATACAATGCGCACCACCCCGCGATGTTTTTCAGAAACCTATCCTACATTGCCACTGCATGTTCCCTGACCTCCCCATGCTGACCAGCCCGCGGTGCTTTTCTCTATCCTACATTGCCACTCACTGCCTATCCTAATTCAGACCCTCCGATTCACACCACCCCGTGATGTTTTTCTCACTCCTACTAGTGAATGTAACGTAACACACACACATACAATGCGAACCACCCCGTGATGATTTTCTCACTCCTACTAGTGAATGTAATGTAACACACACCCATACAATGCGCACCACCCCGTGATGTTTTTCTCACTCCTACTAGTGAATGTAATGTAACACATACCCATACAATGCACAACACCCCGCGATGTTTTTCAGAAACCTATCCTACATTGCCACTGCATGTGCCCTGACCTCCCCATGCTGACGCACCGCGGTGCTTTTCTCCATCCTACATTGCCACTCACTGCCTATCCTAATTCAGACCCTCCGATTCACACCACCCCGTGATGTTTTTCTCACTCCTACTAGTGAATGTAATGTAACACACACCCATACAATGCGCACCACCCCGCGATGTTTTTCAGAAACCTATCCTGCATTCCCACTGCATGTTCCCTGACTTCCCCATGCTGACCACCCCTCGGTGCTTTTCTCCTTCCTACATTGCCACTCACTGCATATCTTATTTCAGACCCTCCGATTCACACCACCCCGTGAGGTTTTTCTCACTCCTACTAGTGAATGTAATGTAACACACACCCATACAATGCGCACCACCCCGCGATGTTTTTCAGAAACCTATCCTGCATTGCCACTGCATGTTCCCTGACTTCCCCATGCTGACCACCCCTCGGGGCTCTTCTCCTTCCTACATTGCCACTCACTGCATATCTTATTTCAGACCCTCCGATTCACACCACCCCGTGATGTTTTTCTCACTCCTACTAGTGAATGTAATGTAACACACACCCATACAATGCGAACCACCCCGTGATGTTTTTCAGAAAACTATCCTACATTGCCACTGCATGTTCCCTGACCTCCCCATGCTGACCACCTCGCGGTGCTTTTCTCTATCCTACATTGCCACTCACTGCCTATCCTAATTCAGACCCTCCGATTCACACCACCGCGTGACGTTATTCTCACTCCTACTAGTGAATGTAATGTAACACACACCCATACAATGCGCACCACCCCGCGATGTTTTTCAGAAACCTATCCTACATTGCCACTGAATGTTCCCTGACCTCCCCATGCTGACGACCACGCGGTGCTTTTCTCTATCCTACATTGCCAGTCACTGCCTATCCTAATTCAGACCCTCCGATTCACACCACCCCGTGATGTTTTTCTCACTCCTACTAGTGAATGTAACGTAACACACACCCATACAATGCAAACCACCCAGTGATGATTTTCTCACTCCTACTAGTGAATGTAATGTAACACACACCCATACAATGCGAACCACCCCGTGATGATTTTCTCACTCCTACTAGTGAATGTAATGTAACACACACCCATACAATGCACAACACCCCGCGATGTTTTTCAGAAACCTATCCTACATTGCTACTGCATGTTCCCTGAACTCCCCATGCTGACCCCACCGCGGTGCTTTTCTCCATCCTACATTGCCACTCACTGCCTATCCTAATTCAGACCCTCCGATTCACACCACCCCGTGATGTTTTTCTCACTCCTACTAGTGAATGTAATGTAACACACACCCATACAATGCGCACCACCCCTCGATGTTTTTCAGAAACCTATCCTACATTGCCACAGCATGTTCCCTGACCTCCGCATGCTGACCACCCCGCGGTGCTTTTCTCCATCGTACATTGCCACTCACTGCCTATCCTAATTCAGACGCTCCGATTCACACCACCCTATGATGTTTTTCTCACTCCCACTAGTGAATGTAATGTAACACACACCCATACAATGCGCACCACCCCGCGATGTTTTTCAGAAACCTATCCTGCATTCCCACTGCATGTTCCCTGACTTCCCCATGCTGACCACCCCTCGGTGCTTTTCTCCTTCCTACATTGCCACTCACTGCATATCTTATTTCAGACCCTCCGATTCACACCACCCCGTGATGTTTTTCTCACTCCTACTAGTGAATGTAATGTAACACACACCCATACAATGCGCACCACTCCGTGATGTTTTTCTCACTCCTACTAGTGAATGTAATGTAACACACACCCATACAATGCGCACCACCCCGCGATGTTTTTCAGAAACCTATCCTACATTGCCACTGCATGTTCCCTGACCTCCCCATGCTGACCACCCCGCGGTGCTTTTCTCCATCCTACATTGCCACTCACTGCCTATCCTAATTCAGACCTTCCGATTGACACCACCCCGTGATGATTTTCTCACTCCTACTAGTGAACGTAATGTAACACAAACCCATACAATGCGTACCACCCCGTGATGATTTTCTCACTCCTACTAGTGAATGTAATGTAACACACACCCATACAATGCGCACAACCCCACGATGTTTTTCAGAAACCTATCCTACATTGCCACTGCATGTTCCCTGACCTCCCCATGCTGACCACCCCGCGGTGCTTTTCTCCATCCTACATTGCCACTCACTGCCTATCCTAATTCAGACCCTCCGATTCACACCACCCCGTGATGTTTTTCTCACTCCTACTAGTGAATGTAATGTAACCCACACCCATACAATGCGCACAACCCCGCGATATTTTTCAGAAACCTATCCTACATTGCCAGTGCATGTTCCCTTACCACCCCATGCTCACCACCCCACGGTGCTTTTCTCCATCCTACATTGCCACTCACTGCCTATCCTAATTCAGACCCTCCGATTCACACCACCCTGTGATGTTTTTCTCACTCCTACTAGTGAATGTAATGTAACACACACCCATACAATGCGCAGCACCCCGTGATGTTTTTCTCACTCCTACTAGTGAATGTAATGTAACACACACCCACACAATGCGCACCACCCCGTGATGTTTTTCTCACTCCTACTAGTGAATGTAATGTAACCCACACCCATACAATGCGCACAACCCCGCGATGTTTTACAGAAACCTATCCTACATTGCCACTGCATGTTCCCTGACCTCCCCATTCTCACCAACCCACGGTGCTTTTCTCCATCCTACATTGCCACTCACTGCCTATCCTAATTCAGACCCTCCGATTCACATCACCCTGTGATGTTTTTATCACTCCTACTAGTGAATGTAATGTAACACACACCCATACAATGCGCAGCACCCCGTGATGTTTTTCTCACTCCTACTAGTGAATGTAATGTAACACACACCCACACAATGCGCACCACCCCGTGATGTTTTTCTCACTCCTACTAGTGAATGTAATGTAACACACACCCATACAATGCACACCACCCCGCGATGTTTTTCAGAAACCTATCCTACATTGAAACTGCATGTTCCCTGACTTCCCCATGCTGACCACCCTGCGGTGCTTTTCTCCATCCTACATTGCCACTCACTGCCTATCCTAATTCATACCCTCCGATTCACACCACCCCGTGATGTTTTTCTCACTCCTACGAGTGAATGTAATGTAACACACACCCATACAATGCGCAGCACCCCGTGATGTTTTTCTCACTCCTACTAGTGAATGTAATGTAACACACACCCATACAATGCGCACCACCCCGCGATGTTTTTCAGAAACCTATCCTACATTGCCACTGCATGTTCCCTGACCTCCCCTTGCTGACCACCCCACAGTGCTTTTCTCGATCCTACATTGCCACTCACTGCCTATCCTAATTCAGACCCTCCGTTTCACACCACCCCGTGATGTTTTTCTCACTCCTACTAGTGAATGTAATGTAACACACACCCATACAATGCGCACCACCCCGCTATGTTTTGCAGAAACCTATCCCACATTGCCACAGCATGTTCCCTGACCTCCCCATGCTGACCACCCCGCGGTGCTTTTCTCCATCCTACATTGCCACTCACTGCCTATCCTAATTCAGACCCTCCGATTCACACCACCCCGTGATGTTTTTCTCACTGCTACTAGTGAATGTAATGTAACACACACCCATACAATGCGCACCACCCCGCGATGTTTTTCAGAAACTTATCCTACATTGCCACTGCATGTTCCCTGACCTCCCCATGCTCACCACCCCGCGGTGCTTTTCTCCATCCTATATTGCCACTCACTGCCTATCCTAATTCAGACCCTCCGATTCACACCACCCTGTGATGTTTTTCTCACTCCTACTAGTGAATGTAATGTAACACACACCCATACAATGCGCAGCACCCCGTGATGTTTTTCTCACTCCTTCTAGTCAATGTAATGTAACACACACCCACACTATGCGCACCACCCCGTGATGTTTTTCTCACTCCTACTAGTGAATGTAATGTAACACACACCCATACAATGCACACCACCCAGCGATGATTTTCAGAAACCTATCCTACATTGAAACTGCATGTTCCCTGACTTCCCCATGCTGACCACCCTGCGGTGCTTTTCTCCATCCTACATTGCCACTCACTGCCTATACTAATTCACGCCCTCCGATTCACACCACCCCGTGATGTTTTTCTCACTCGCACTAGTGAATGTAATGTAACACACACCCATACAATGCGCACCACCCCGCGATGTTTTTCAGAAACCTATCCTGCATTGTCACTGCATGTTCCCTGACTTCCCCATGCTGACCACCCCTCGGTGCTTTTCTCCTTCCTACATTGCCACTCACTGCATATCTTATTTCAGACCCTCCGATTCACACCACCCTGTGATGTTTTTCTCACTCCTACTAGTGAATGTAATGTAACACACACCCATACAATGCGTACGACCCCGTGATGTTTTTCAGAAATCTATCCTACATTGCCACTGCATGTTCCCTGACCTCCCCTTGCTGACCACCCCGCAGTGCTTTTCTCAATCCTACATTGCCACTCACTGCCTATTCTAATTCACACCCTCCGATTCACACCACCCCGTGATGTTTTTCTCACTCCCACTAGTGAATATATTTTGTAACACACACCCATACAATGCGCACCACCCCGCGATGTTTTTCAGAAACCTATCCTGCATTCCCACTGCATGTTCCCTGACTTCCCCATGCTGACCACCCCTCGGTGCTTTTCTCCTTCCTACATTGCCACTCACTGCATATCTTATTTCAGACCCTCCGATTCACACCACCCCGTGATGTTTTTCTCACTCCTACTAGTGAATGTAATGTAACACACACCCATACAATGCGCACCGCCCCGTGATGTTTTTCTCACTCCTACTAGTGAATGTAATGTAACACACACCCATACAATGCGCACCAACCCGTGATGTTTTTCTCTCTCCTACTAGTGAATGTAATGTAACACACACCCATACAATGCACAACACCCCGTGATGTTTTTCAGAAACCTATCCTACATTGCCACTGCATGTTCCCTGACCTCCCCATGCTGACCCCACCGCAGTGCTTTTCTCCATCCTACATTGCCACTCACTGCCTATCCTAATTCAGACCCTCCGATTCACACCACCCCGTGATGTTTTTCTCACTCCTACTAGTGAATGTGATGTAACACACCCATACAATGCGAACCACCCCGCGATGTTTTTCAGAAACCTATCCTACATTGCCACTGCATGTTCCCTGACCTCCACATGCTGACCACCCCGCGGTGCTTTTCTCCATCCTACATTGCCACTCACTGCCTATCCTAATACAGACCCTCCGATTCACACCAACCCGTGATGTTTTTTTCACTCCCACTAGTGAATGTAATGTAACACACACCCATACAATGTGCACCATCCCGCGATGTTTTTCAGAAACCTATCCTGCATTGCCACTGCATGTTCCCTGACTTCCCCATGCTGACCACCCCTCGGGGCTTTTCTCCATCCTACATTGCCACTCACTGCATATCTTATTTCAGACCCTCCGATTCACACCACCCCGTGATGTTTTTTTCACTCCTACTAGTGAAGGTAATGTAACACACACCCATACAATGCGAACCACCCCGTGATGTTTTTCAGAAAACTATCCTACATTGCCACTGCATGTTCCCTGACCTCCCCATGCTGACCACCTCGCGGTGCTTTTCTCCATACTACATTGCCACTCACTGCCTATCCTAATTCAGACCCTCCGATTCACACCACCGCGTGACGTTATTCTCACTCCTACTAGTGAATGTAATGTAACACACACCCATACAATGCGCACCACCCCGCGATGTTTTTCAGAAACCTATCCTACATTGCCACTGCATGTTCCCTGACCTCCCCATGCTGACCAGCCCGCGGTGCTTTTCTCTATCCTACATTGCCACTCACTGCCTATCCTAATTCAGACCCTCCGATTCACACCACCCCGTGATGTTTTTCTCACTCCTACTAGTGAATGTAACGTAACACACACACATACAATGCGAACCACCCCGTGATGATTTTCTCACTCCTACTAGTGAATGTAATGTAACACACACCCATACAATGCGCACCACCCCGTGATGTTTTTCTCACTCCTACTAGTGAATGTAATGTAACACATACCCATACAATGCACAACACCCCGCGATGTTTTTCAGAAACCTATCCTACATTGCCACTGCATGTGCCCTGACCTCCCCATGCTGACGCACCGCGGTGCTTTTCTCCATCCTACATTGCCACTCACTGCCTATCCTAATTCAGACCCTCCGATTCACACCACCCCGTGATGTTTTTCTCACTCCTACTAGTGAATGTAATGTAACACACACCCATACAATGCGCACCACCCCGCGATGTTTTTCAGAAACCTATCCTGCATTCCCACTGCATGTTCCCTGACTTCCCCATGCTGACCACCCCTCGGTGCTTTTCTCCTTCCTACATTGCCACTCACTGCATATCTTATTTCAGACCCTCCGATTCACACCACCCCGTGAGGTTTTTCTCACTCCTACTAGTGAATGTAATGTAACACACACCCATACAATGCGCACCACCCCGCGATGTTTTTCAGAAACCTATCCTGCATTCCCACTGCATGTTCCCTGACTTCCCCATGCTGACCACCCCTCGGTGCTTTTCTCCTTCCTACATTGCCACTCACTGCATATCTTATTTCAGACCCTCCGATTCACACCACCCCGTGAGGTTTTTCTCACTCCTACTAGTGAATGTAATGTAACACACACCCATACAATGCGCACCACCCCGTGATGTTTTTATCACTCCTACTAGTGAATGTAATGTAACACACACCCATACAATGCGCACCACCCCGCGATGTTTTTCAGAAACCTATCCTACATTGCCACTGCTTGTTCCCTGACCTCCCCATGCTGACCACCCAGCGGTGCTTTTCTCCATCCTACATTGCCACTCACTGCCTATCCTAATTCAGACCTTCCGATTGACACCACCCCGTGATGATTTTCTCACTCCTACTAGTGAACGTAATGTAACACACACCCATAATATGCGTACCACCACGTGATGATTTTCTCACTCCTACTAGTGAATGTAATGTAACACACACCCATACAATGCGCACCACCCCGTGATGTTTTTCCTCACTCCTACTAGTGAATGTAATGTAACACCCACCCATACAATGCGCACAACCCCACGATGTTTTTCAGAAACCTATCCTACATTGCCACTGCATGTTCCCTGACCTCCCCATGCTGACCAACCCGCAGTGCTTTTCTCCATCCTACATTGCCACTCACTGCCTATCCTAATTCAGACCCTCCGATTCACACCACCCCGTGATGTTTTTCTCACTCCTACTAGTGAATGTAATGTAACCCACACCCATACAATGCGCACAACCCCGCGATGTTTTTCAGAAACCTATCCTACATTGCCAGTGCATGTTCCCTGACCACCCCATGCTCACCACCCCACGGTGCTTTTCTCCATCCTACATTGCCACTCACTGCCTATCCTAATTCAGACCCTCCGATTCACACCACCCTGTGATGTTTTTCTCACTCCTACTAGTGAATGTAATGTAACACACACCCATACAATGCGCAGCACCCCGTGATGTTTTTCTCACTCCTACTAGTGAATGTAATGTAACACACACCCACACAATGCGCACCACCCCGTGATGTTTTTCTCACTCCTACTAGTGAATGTAATGTAACACACACCCATACAATGCACACCACCCCGCGATGTTTTTCAGAAACCTATCCTACATTGAAACTGCATGTTCCCTGACTTCCCCATGCTGACCACCCTGCGGTGCTTTTCTCCATCCTACATTGCCACTCACTGCCTATCCTAATTCATGCCCTCCGATTCACACCACCCCGTGATGTTTTTCTCACTCCTACTAGTGAATGTAATGTAACACACACCCATAAAATGCGCACCACCCGTGATGTTTTTCTCACTCCTACTAGTGAATGTAATGTACCACACACCCATACAATGCGCACCACCCCGCGCTGTTTTTCAGAAACCTATCCTACATTGCCACTGCATGTTCCCTGACCTCCCCTTGCTGACCACCCCACAGTGCTTTTCTCGATCCTACATTGCCACTCACTGCCTATCCTAATTCAGACCCTCCGATTCACATCACCCCGTGATGTTTTTTTCACTCCCACAAGTGAATGTAATGTAACACACACCCATACAATGCGCACCACCCCGCGATGTTTTTCAGAAATCTATCCTGCATTGCCACTGCATGTTCCCTGACTTCCCCATGCTGACCACCCCTCGGGGCTTTTCTCCTTCCTACATTGCCACTCACTGCATATCTTATTTCAGACCCTCCGATTCACACCACCCCGTGATGTTTTTCTCACTCCTACTAGTGAATGTAATGTAACACACACCCATACAATGCGAACCACCCCGTGATGTTTTTCAGAAAACTATCCTACATTGCCACTGCATGTTCCCTGACCTCCCCATGCTGACCACCTCGCGGTGCTTTTCTCCATACTACATTGCCACTCACTGCCTATCCTAATTCAGACCCTCCGATTCACACCACCGCGTGACGTTATTCTCACTCCTACTAGTGAATGTAATGTAACACACACCCATACAATGCGCACCACCCCGCGATGTTTTTCAGAAACCTATCCTACATTGCCACTGCATGTTCCCTGACCTCCCCATGCTGACCACCCCGCGGTGCTTTTCTCTATCCTACATTGCCACTCACTGCCTATCCTAATTCAGACCCTCCGATTCACACCACCCCGTGATGTTTTTCTCACTCCTACTAGTGAACGTAACGTAACACACACCCATACAATGCGAACCACCCCGTGATGATTTTCTCACTCCTACTAGTGAATGTAATGTAACACACATCCATACAATGCACACCACCCCGTGATGTTTTTCTCACTCCTACTAGTGAATGTAATGTAACACACACCCATACAATGCACAACACCCCTCGATGTTTTTCAGAAACCTATCCTACATTGCCACTGCATGTTCCCTGACCTCCCCATGCTGACCCCACCGCGGTGCTTTTCTCCATCCTACATTGCCACTCACTGCCTATCCTAATTCAGACCCTCCGATTCACACCACCCCGTGATGTTTTTCTCACTCCTACTAGTGAATGTAATGTAACACACACCAATACAATGCGCACCACCCCTCGATGTTTTTCAGAAACCTATCCTACATTGCCACAGCATGTTCCCTGACCTCCGCATGCTGACCACCCCGCGGTGCTTTTCTCCATCGTACATTGCCACTCACTGCCTATCCTAATTCAGACGCTCTGATTCACACCACCCCGTGATGTTTTTCTCACTCCTACTAGTGAATGTAATGTAACACACACCCATACAATGCGCACCACCCCGCGATGTTTTTCAGAAACTTATCCTACATTGCCACTGCATGTTCCCTGACCTCCCCATGCTCACCACCCCGCGGTGCTTTTCTCCATCCTACATTGCCACTCACTGCCTATCCTAATTCAGACCCTCCGATTCACACCACCCCGTGATGTTTTTCTCACTCCTTCAAGTGAATGTAATGTAACACACACCCATACAATGCGCACCACCCCGTGATGTTTTTCTCACTCCTACTAGTGAATGTAATGTAACACACACCCATACAATGCACACCACCCTGCGATGTTTTTCAGAAACCTATCCTACATGGAAACTGCATGTTCCCTGACTTCCCCATGCTGACCACCCTGCGGTGCTTTTCTCCATCGTACATTGCCACTCACTGCCTATCCTAATACAGACGCTCCGATTCACACCACCCCGTGATGTTTTTCTCACTCCTACTAGTGAATGTAATGTAACACACACCCATACAATGCGCACCACCCCGCGATGTTTTTCAGAAACCTATCCTGCATTGCCATTGCATGTTCCCTGACTTCCCCATGCTGACCACCCCTCGGTGCTTTTCTCCATCGTACATTGACACTCACTGCCTATCCTAATACAGACGCTCCGATTCACACCACCCCGTGATGTTTTTCTCACTCCTACTAGTGAATGTAATGTAACACACACCCATAAAATGCGCACCACCCGTGATGTTTTTCTCACTCCTACTAGTGAATGTAATGTACCACACACCCATACAATGCGCACCACCCCGCGCTGTTTTTCAGAAACCTATCCTACATTGCCACTGCATGTTCCCTGACCTCCCCTTGCTGACCACCCCACAGTGCTTTTCTCGATCCTACATTGCCACTCACTGCCTATCCTAATTCAGACCCTCCGATTCACATCACCCCGTGATGTTTTTCTCACTCCTACTAGTGAATGTAATGTAACACACACCCATACAATACGCACCACCCCGCGATGTTTTTCAGAAACCTATCCTACATTGCCACAGCATGTTCCCTGACCTCCACATGGTGACCACCCCGCGGTGCTTTTCTCCATCCTACATTGCCACTCACTGCCTATCCTAATACAGACCCTCCGATTCACACCAACACGTGATGTTTTTTTCACTCCCACTAGTGAATGTAATGTAACACACACCCATACAATGCGCACCACCCCGCGATGTTTTTCAGAAATCTATCCTGCATTGCCACTGCATGTTCCCTGACTTCCCCATGCTGACCACCCCTCGGGGCTTTTCTCCTTCCTACATTGCCACTCACTGCATATCTTATTTCAGACCCTCCGATTCACACCACCCCGTGATGTTTTTCTCACTCCTACTAGTGAATGTAATGTAACACACACCCATACAATGCGAACCACCCCGTGATGTTTTTCAGAAAACTATCCTACATTGCCACTGCATGTTCCCTGACCTCCCCATGCTGACCACCTCGCGGTGCTTTTCTCCATACTACATTGCCACTCACTGCCTATCCTAATTCAGACCCTCCGATTCACACCACCGCGTGACGTTATTCTCACTCCTACTAGTGAATGTAATGTAACACACACCCATACAATGCGCACCACCCCGCGATGTTTTTCAGAAACCTATCCTACATTGCCACTGCATGTTCCCTGACCTCCCCATGCTGACCACCCCGCGGTGCTTTTCTCTATCCTACATTGCCACTCACTGCCTATCCTAATTCAGACCCTCCGATTCACACCACCCCGTGATGTTTTTCTCACTCCTACTAGTGAACGTAACGTAACACACACCCATACAATGCGAACCACCCCGTGATGATTTTCTCACTCCTACTAGTGAATGTAATGTAACACACATCCATACAATGCACACCACCCCGTGATGTTTTTCTCACTCCTACTAGTGAATGTAATGTAACACACACCCATACAATGCACAACACCCCTCGATGTTTTTCAGAAACCTATCCTACATTGCCACTGCATGTTCCCTGACCTCCCCATGCTGACCCCACCGCGGTGCTTTTCTCCATCCTACATTGCCACTCACTGCCTATCCTAATTCAGACCCTCCGATTCACACCACCCCGTGATGTTTTTCTCACTCCTACTAGTGAATGTAATGTAACACACACCAATACAATGCGCACCACCCCTCGATGTTTTTCAGAAACCTATCCTACATTGCCACAGCATGTTCCCTGACCTCCGCATGCTGACCACCCCGCGGTGCTTTTCTCCATCGTACATTGCCACTCACTGCCTATCCTAATTCAGACGCTCTGATTCACACCACCCCGTGATGTTTTTCTCACTCCTACTAGTGAATGTAATGTAACACACACCCATACAATGCGCACCACCCCGCGATGTTTTTCAGAAACCTATCCTACATTGCCACTGCATGTTCCCTGACCTCCCCATGCTCACCACCCCGCGGTGCTTTTCTCCATCCTACATTGCCACTCACTGCCTATCCTAATTCAGACCCTCCGATTCACACCACCCCGTGATGTTTTTCTCACTCCTTCAAGTGAATGTAATGTAACACACACCCATACAATGCGCACCACCCCGTGATGTTTTTCTCACTCCTACTAGTGAATGTAATGTAACACACACCCATACAATGCACACCACCCTGCGATGTTTTTCAGAAACCTATCCTACATGGAAACTGCATGTTCCCTGACTTCCCCATGCTGACCACCCTGCGGTGCTTTTCTCCATCGTACATTGCCACTCACTGCCTATCCTAATACAGACGCTCCGATTCACACCACCCCGTGATGTTTTTCTCACTCCTACTAGTGAATGTAATGTAACACACACCCATACAATGCGCACCACCCCGCGATGTTTTTCAGAAACCTATCCTGCATTGCCATTGCATGTTCCCTGACTTCCCCATGCTGACCACCCCTCGGTGCTTTTCTCCATCGTACATTGACACTCACTGCCTATCCTAATACAGACGCTCCGATTCACACCACCCCGTGATGTTTTCTCACTCCTACTATTGAATGTAATGTAACACACACCCATACAATGCGCGCCACCCCGTGATGTTTTTCTCACTCGTACTAGTGAATGTAATGTAACACACACCCATACAATGCGCACCGCCCCATGATGTTTTTATCACTCCTACTAGTGAATGTAATGTAACACACACCCATACAATGCGTACCAACCCGTGATGTTTTTCTCACTCCTACTAGTGAATGTAATGTAACACTCACCCATACAATGCACAACACACCGCGATGTTTTTCAGAAACCTATCCTACATTGCCACTGCATGTTACCTGACCTCACCATGCTGACCCCACCGCGGTGCTTTTCTCCATCCTACATTGCCACTCACTGCCTATCCTAATTCAGACCCTCCGATTCACACCACCCTGTGATGTTTTTCTCACTCCTACTAGTGAATGTAATGTAACACACACCCATACAATGCGCAGCACCCCGTGATGTTTTTCTCACTCCTTCTAGTCAATGTAATGTAACACACACCCACACTATGCGCACCACCCCGTGATGTTTTTCTCACTCCTACTAGTGAATGTAATGTAACACACACCCATACAATGCACACCACCCATCGATGATTTTCAGAAACCTATCCTACATTGAAACTGCATGTTCCCTGACTTCCCCATGCTGACCACCCTGCGGTGCTTTTCTCCATCCTACATTGCCACTCACTGCCTACACTAATTCACGCCCTCCGATTCACACCACCCCGTGATGTTTTTCTCACTCCCACTAGTGAATGTAATGTAACACACACCCATACAATGCGCACCACCCCGTGATGTTTTTCAGAAACCTATCCTGCATTGCCACTGCATGTTCCCTGACTTCCCCATGCTGACCACCCCTCGGTGCTTTTCTCCTTCCTACATTGCCACTCACTGCATATCTTATTTCAGACCCTCTGATTCACACCACCCTGTGATGTTTTTCTCACTCCTACTAGTGAATGTAATGTAACACACACCCATACAATGCGTACCACCCCGTGATGTTTTTCAGAAAACTATCCTACATTGCCACTGCATGTTCCCTGACCTCCCCTTGCTGACCACCCCGCAGTGCTTTTCTCCATCCTACATTGCCACTCACTGCCTATCCTAATTCACACCCTCCGATTCACACCACCCCGTGATGTTTTTCTCACTCCCACTAGTGAATGTAATGTAACACACACCCATACAATGCGCACCACCCCGATATGTTTTTCAGAAACCTATCCTGCATTCCCACTGCATGTTCCCTGACTTCCCCATGCTGACCACCCCTCGGTGCTTTTCTTCTTCCTACATTGCCACTCACTGCATATCTTATTTCAGACCCTCCGATTCACACCACCCCGTGATGTTTTTCTCACTCCTACTAGTGAATGTAATGTAACACACACCCATACAATGCGCACCGCCCCGTGATGTTTTTCTCACTCCTACTAGTGAATGTAATGTAACACACACCCATACAATGCGCACCAACCCGTGATGTTTTTCTCTCTCCTACTAGTGAATGTAATGTAACACACACCCATACAATGCACAACACCCCGTGATATTTTTCAGAAACCTATCCTACATTGCCACTGCATGTTCCCTGACCTCCCCATGCTGACCCCACCGCAGTGCTTTTCTCCATCCTACATTGCCACTCACTGCCTATCCTAATTCAGACCCTCCGATTCACACCACCCCGTGATGTTTTTCTCACTCGTACTAGTGAATGTAATGTAACACAGCCATACAATGCGAACCACCCCGCGATGTTTTTCAGAAACCTATCCTACATTGCCACTGCATGTTCCCTGACCTCCACATGCTGACCACCCCGCGTGCTTTTCTCCATCCTACATTGCCACTCACTGCCTATCCTAATACAGACCCTCCGATTCACACCAACCCGTGATGTTTTTTTCACTCCCACTAGTGAATGTAATGTAACACACACCAATACAATGCGCACCACCCCGCGATGTTTTTCAGAAACCTATCCTGCATTGCCACTGCATGTTCCCTGACTTCCCCATGCTGACCACCCCTCGGGGCTTTTCTCCTTCCTACATTGCCACTCACTGCATATCTTATTTCAGACCCTCCGATTCACACCACCCCGTGATGTTTTTCTCACTCCTACTAGTGAATGTAATGTAACACACACCCATACAATGCGAACCACCCCGTGATGTTTTTCAGAAAACTATCCTACATTGCCACTGCATGTTCCCTGACCTCCCCATGCTGACCACCTCGCGGTGCTTTTCTCCATACTATATTGCCACTCACTGCCTATCCTAATTCAGACCCTCCGATTCACACCACCGCGTGACGTTATTCTCACTCCTACTAGTGAATGTAATGTAACACACACCCATACAATGCGCACCACCCCGCGATGTTTTTCAGAAACCTATCCTACATTGCCACTGCATGTTCCCTGACCTCCCCATGCTGACCACCCCGCGGTGCTTTTCTCTATCCTACATTGCCTCTCACTGCCTATCCTAATTCAGACCCTCCGATTCACACCACCGCGTGACGTTATTCTCACTCCTACTAGTGAATGTAATGTAACACACACCCATACAATGCGCACCACCCCGCGATGTTTTTCAGAAACCTATCCTACATTGCCACTGCATGTTCCCTGACCTCCCCATGCTGACCACCTCGCGGTGCTTTTCTCCATACTATATTGCCACTCACTGCCTATCCTAATTCAGACCCTCCGATTCACACCACCGCGTGACGTTATTCTCACTCCTACTATTGAATGTAATGTAACACCCACCCATACAATGCGCACCACCCCGTGATGTTTTTCTCACTCCTACTAGTGAATGTAATGTAACACACACCCATACAATGCACAACACCCCGCGATGTTTTTCAGAATCCTATCCTACATTGCCACTGCATGTTCCCTGACCTCCGCATGCTGACCACCCCGCGGTGCTTTTCTCCATCGTACATTGCAACTCACTGCCTATCCTAATTCAGACGCTCCGATTCACACCACCCCGTGATGTTTTTCTCACTCCTACTAGTGAATGTAATGTAACACACACCCATACAATGCGCACAACCCCGCGATGTCTTTCAGAAACCTATCCTACATTGCCACTGCATGTTCCCTGACCTCCCCATGCTCACCACCCCGCGGTGCTTTTCTCCATCCTACATTGCCACTCACTGCCTATCCTAATTCAGACCCTCCGATTCACACCACCCCGTGATGTTTTTCTCACTCCTTCTAGTGAATGTAATGTAACACACACCCATACAATGCGCACCACCCCGTGATGTTTTTCTCACTCCTACTAGTGAATGTAATGTAACACACACCCATACAATGCACACCACCCTGCGATGTTTTTCAGAAACCTATCCTACATGGAAACTGCATGTTCCCTGACTTCCCCATGCTGACCACCCTGCGGTGCTTTTCTCCATCGTACATTGCCACTCACTGCCTATCCTAATACAGACGCTCCAATTCACACCACCCCGTGATGTTTTTCTCACTCCTACTAGTGAATGTAATGTAACACACACGCATACAATGCGCACCACCCCGTGATGTTTTTCTCACTCGTACTAGTGAATGTAATGTAACACACACCCATACAATGCGCACCGCCCCATGATGTTTTTATCACTCCTACTAGTGAATGTAATGTAACACACACCCATACAATGCGCACCAACCCGTGATGTTTTTCTCACTCCTACTAGTGAATGCAATGTAACACACACCCATACAATGCACAACACACCGCGATGTTTTTCAGAAACCTATCCTACATTGCCACTGCATGTTCCCTGACCTCACCATGCTGACCCCACCGCGGTGCTTTTCTCCATCCTACATTGCCACTCACTGCCTATCCTAATTCAGACCCTCCGATTCACACCAACCTGTGATGTTTTTCTCACTCCTACTAGTGAATGTAATGTAACACACCCATACAATGCGCACCACCCCGCGATGTTTTTCAGAATCCTATCCTATATTGCCACTGCATGTTCCATGACCTCCCCGTGCTGACCACCCCGCGGTGCTTTTCTCTATCCTACATTGCCACTCACTGCCTATCCTAATTCAGACCCTCCGATTCACTCCACCCCGTGATGTTTTTCTCACTCCTACTAGTGAATGTAATGTAACACACACCCATACAATGCGCACCACCCCGTGATGTTTTTCTCACTCCTACTAGTGAATGTAATGTAACACACACCCATACAATGCGCACCACCCCGCGATGTTTTTCAGAAACCTATCCTACATTGCCACTGCATGTTCCCTGAACTCCCCATGCTGACCACCACGCGGTGCTTTTCTCCATCATACATTGCCACTCACTGCCTCTCCTAATTCAGACCCTCCAATTCACACCACCCTGCGATGTTTTTCTCACTCCTACTAGTGAATGTCATTTAACACACACCCATAATGCTCACCACCACGCGATGTTGTTCAGAAACCTATCCTACATTGCCACTGCATGTTCCCTGACCTCCCCATGCTGACCCCACCCCGGTGCTTTTCTGCATCCTACATTGCCACTCACTGCCTATCCTAATTCAGACCCTCCGATTCACACCACCCCGTGATGTTTTTCTCACTCCTACTAGTGAATGTAATGTAACACACACCCATACAATGCGCACCACCCCTCGATGTTTTTCAGAAACCTATCCTACATTGCCACAGCATGTTCCCTGACCTCCGCATGCTGACCACCCCGCGGTGCTTTTCTCCATCGTACATTGCCACTCGCTGCCTATCCTAATTCAGACGCTCCGATTCACGCCACCCCGTGATGTTTTTCTCACTCCTACTAGTGAAGTAATGTAACACACACCCATACAATGCGCACCACCCCGCGATGTTTTTCAGAAACCTATCCTACATTGCCACAGCATGTTCCCTGACCTCCCCATGCTGACCACCCCGCGGTGCTTTTCTCCATCCTACATTGCCACTCACTGCCTATCCTAATTCAGACCCTCCGATTCACACCACCCCGTGATGTTTTTCTCACTCCTACTAGTGAATGTAATGTAACACACACCCATACAATGCGCACCACCCCGCGATGTTTTTCAGAAACCTATCCTACATTGCCACTGCATGTTCCCTGACCTCCCCATGCTCACCACCCCGCGGTGCTTTTCTCCATCCTACATTGCCACTCACTGCCTATCCTAATTCAGACCCTCCGATTCACACCACCCTGTAATGTTTTTCTCACTCCTACTAGTGAGTGTAATGTAACACACACCCATACAATGCGCAGCACCCCGTGATGTTTTTCTCACTCCTTCTAGTGAATGTAATGTAACACACACCCACACAATGCGCACCACCCCGTGAAGTTTTTCTCACTCCTACTAGTGAATATAATGTAACACACACCCATACAATGCACACCACCCCGCGGTGTTTTTCATAAAACTATCCTACATGGAAACTACATGTTCCCTGACTTCCCAATGCTGACCACCCTGCGGTGCTTTTCTCCATCCTACATTGCCACTCACTGCCTATCCTAATTCATACACTCCGATTCACACCACCCCGTGATGTTTTTCTCACTCCTACTAGTAAATGTAATGTAACTCACACCCATACAATGCGCACCACCCCGTGATGTTTTTCTCACTCCTACTAGTGAATGTAATGTAACACACAGCCATACAATGCGCACCAAGCCGCGATGTTTTTCAGAAACCTATCCTACATTGCCACTGCATGTTCCCTGACCTCCCCTTGCTGACCACCCCGCAGTGCTTTTATCCATCCTACATTGCCACTCACTGCCTATCCTAATTCACACCCTCCGATTCACACCACCCCGTGATGTTTTTCTCACTCCCACTAGTGAATGTAATGTAACACACACCCATACAATGCGCACCACCCCGCGATGTTTTTCAGAAACCTATCCTGCATTGCCACTGCATGTTCCCTGACTTCCCCATGCTGACCACCCCTCGGTGCTTTTCTCCTTCCTACATTGCCACTCACTGCATATCTTATTTCAGACCCTCCGATTCACACCACCCTGTGATGTTTTTCTCACTCCTACTAGTGAATGTAATGTAACACACACCCATACAATGCGTACCACCCCGTGATGTTTTTCAGAAAACTATCCTACATTGCCACTGCATGTTCCCTGACCTCCCCATGCTGACCACCTCGCGGTGCTTTTCTCCATCCTACATTGCCACTCACTGCCTATCCTAATTCAGACCCTCCGATTCACACCACCCCGTGATGTTTTTGTCACTCCTACTAGTGAATGTAATGTAACACACACCCATACAATGCGCACCACCCCGTGATGTTTTTCTCACTCGTACTAGTGAATGTAATGTAACACACACCCATACAATGCGCACCGCCCCATGATGTTTTTCTCACTCCTACTAGTGAATGTAATGTAACACACACCCATATAATGCGCACCAACCCTTGATGTTTTTCTCACTCCTACTAGTGAATGTAATGTTACACACACCCATACAATGCACAACACCCCGCGATGTTTTTCAGAAACCTATCCTACATTGCCACTGCATGTTCCCTGACCTCCCCATGCTGACCCCACCGCGGTGCTTTTCTCCATCCTACATTGCCACTCACTGCCTATCCTAATTCAGACCCTCCGATTCACACCAACCCGTGATGTTTTTCTCACTCCTACTAGTGAATGTAATGTAACACACCCATACAATGCGCACCACCCCGCGATGTTTTTCAGAATCCTATCCTACATTGCCACTGCATGTTCCCTGACCTCCCCATGCTGACCACCCCGCGGTGCTTTTCTCTATCCTACATTGCCACTCACTGCCTATCCTAATTCAGACCCTCTGATTCACACCACCCCGTGATGTTTTTCTCACTCCTACTAGTGAATGTAACGTAACACACACCCATACAATGCGAACCACCCCGTGATGTTTTTCTCACTCCTACTAGTGAATGTAATGGAATACACACCCATACAATGCGCACCACCCCGTGATGTTTTTCTCACTCCTACTAGTGAATGTAATGTAACACACACCCATCGAATGCGTACCACCCCGCGATATTTTTCAGAAACCTATCATACATTGCCACTGCATGTTCCCTGACCTCCCCATGCTGACCACCCCGCGGTGCTTTTCTCCATCGTACATTGCCACTCACTGCCTATCCTTATTCAGACGCTACGATTCACACCACCCCGTGATGTTTTTCTCACTCCTACTAGTGAATGTAATGTAACACACACCCATACAATGCGCACCACCCCTCGATGTTTTTCAGAAACCTATCCTACATTGCCACTGCATGTTCCATGACCTCCCCATGCTCATCACCCCGCGGTGCTTTTCTCCATCCTACATTGCCACTCACTGCCTATCCTAATTCAGACACTCCGATTCACACCACCCCGGGATGTTTTTCTCACTCTACTAGTGAATGTAATGTAACACACACCCATACAATGCGCACCCCCCCCGTGATGTTTTTCTCACTCCTACTAGTGAATGTAATGTAACACACACCCATACAATGCGCACCACCCCGTGATGTTTTTCTCACTCCTACTAGTGAATGTAATGTAACACACACCCATGCAATGCGCACCACCCCGGGATGATTTTCTCACTCCTACTAGTGAATGTAATGTAACAGACACCCATACAATGCGCACCACCCCGTGATGTTTTTCTCACTCCTACTAGTGAATGTAATGTAACACACACCCATACAATGCGCACCACCCCGCGATGTTTTTCAGAAACCTATCCTACATTGCCACTGCATGTTCCCTGACCTCCCCATGCTGACCACCCCGCGGTGCTTTTCT
Organism: Cavia porcellus; assembly: GCF_034190915.1. Taxonomy (NCBI): domain Eukaryota; kingdom Metazoa; phylum Chordata; class Mammalia; order Rodentia; family Caviidae; genus Cavia; species Cavia porcellus. The sequence continues at coordinate 153,044,846 of NW_026947485.1, read as the reverse complement.
CCATCCTACATTGCCACTCACTGCCTATCCTATTTCAGACCCTCCGATTCACACCACCCCGTGATGTTTTTCTCACTCCTACTAGTGAATGTAATGTAACACACACCCATACAATGCGCATCCCCCCGTGATGTTTTTCTCACTCCTACTAGTGAATGTAATGTAACACACACCCATACAATGCGCACCACCCCGCGATGTTTTTCAGAAACCTATCCTACATTGCCACTGCATGTTCCCTGACCTCCACATGCTGACCACCCCGCGGTGCTTTTCTCCATCCTACATTGCCACTCACTGCCTATCGAATTCAGTTGCTCCTATTCACACCACCCCGTGATGTTTTTCTCACTCCTACTAGTGAATGTAATGTAACACACACCCATACAATGCGCACCACCCCGCGATGTTTTTCAGAAACCTATCCTACATTGCCACAGCATGTTCCCTGACCTCCCCATGCTGACCACCCCGCGGTGCTTTTCTCCATCCTACATTGCCACTCACTGCCTATCCTAATTCAGACCCTCCGATTCACACCACCCCGTGATGTTTTTCTCACTCCTACTAGTGAATGTAATGTAACACACACCCATACAATGCGCACCACCCCGCGATGTTTTTCAGAAACCTATCCTACATTGCCACTGCATGTTCCCTGACCTCCCCATGCTGACCACCCCGCGGTGCTTTTCTCCATCCTACATTGCCACTCACTGCCTATCCTAATTCAGACCCTCCAATTCACACCACCCTGCGATGTTTTTCTCACTCCTACTGGTGAATATCATTTAACACACACCCATAATGCGCACCACCACGCGATGTTGTTCAGAAACCTATCCTACATTGCCACTGCATGTTCCCTGACCTCCCCATGCTCACCAGTCCTCGGTGCTTTTCTCCATCCTACATTGCCACTCACTGCCTATCCTAACTCAGACCCTCCGATTCACACCACCCAGTGATCTTTTTCTCACTCCTACTAGTGAATGTAATGTAACACACACCCATACAATGCGCACCGCCCCGTGATGTTTTTCTCACTCCTACTAGTGAATGTAATGTAACACACACCCATACAATGCGCACCACCCCGTGATGTTTTTCTCACTCGTACTAGTGAATGTAATGTAACACACACCCATACAATGCGCACCGCCCCGTGATGTTTTTCTCACTCCTACTAGTGAATGTAATGTAACACACACCCATACAATGCGCACCACCCCGTGATGTTTTTCTCACTCCTACTAGTGAATGTAATGTAACACACACCCATACAATGCGCACCACCCCGTGATGTTTTTCTCACTCCTACTAGTGAATGTAATGTAACACACACCCATCCAATGCGCACCACCCCGCGATGTTTTTCAGAAACCTATCCTACATTGCCACTGCATGTTCCCTGACCTCACCATGCTGACCCCACCGCGGTGCTTTTCTCCATCCTACATTGCCACTCACTGCCTATATTAATTCAGACCCTCCGATTCACACCACCCCATGATGTTTTTCTCACTCCTACTAGTGAATGTAATGTAACACACACCCATACAATGCGCACCACCCCGCGATGTTTTTCAGAAACCTATCCTACATTGCCACTGCATGTTCCCTGACCTCCCCATGCTGACCACCCCGCGGTGCTTTTCTCCATCCTACATTGCCACTCACTGCCTATCCTAATTCAGACCCTCCGATTCACACCACCCCGTGATGTTTTTCTCACTCTATTAGTGAATGTAATGTAATACACACCCATACAATGCGCACCCCCCCGTGATGTTTTTCTCACTCCTACTAGTGAATGTAATGTAACACACACCCATACAATGCGCACCACCCCGTGATGTTTTTCTCACTCCTACTAGTGAATGTAATGTAACACAGACCCATACAATGCGCACCACCCCGGGATGATTTTCTCACTCTATTAGTGAATGTAATGTAACAGACACCCATACAATGCGCACCACCCCGTGATGTTTTTCTCACTCCTACTAGTGAATGTAATGTAACACACACCCATACAATGCGCACCACCCCGTGATGTTTTTCTCACTCCTACTAGTGAATGTAATGTAACACACACCCATCCAATGCGCACCACCCCGAGATGTTTTTCAGAAACCTATCCTACATTGCCACTGCATGTTCCCTGAACTCCCCATGCTGACCACCCCGCGGTGCTTTTCTCCATCCTACATTGCCACTCACTGCATATCCTAATTCAGACCCTCCGATTCACACCACCCCGTGATGTTTTTCTCACTCCTACTAGTGAATGTAATGTATCACACACCCATACAATGCGCACCACCCCGCGATGTTCTTCAGAAACCTATCCTACATTGCCACTGCATGTTCCCTGACCTCCACATGCTGACCACCCTGCGGTGCTTTTCTCCATCCTACATTGCCACTCACTGCCTATCCTAATTCAGACCCTCCGATTCACACCACCCCATGATGTTTTTCTCACTCCTACTAGTGAATGTAACGTAAAAAACACCCATACAATGCGAACCACCCCGTGATGAATTTCTCACTCCTACTAGTGAATGTAATGTAACACACACCCATACAATGCGCACCACCCCGTGATGTTCTTCTCACTCCTACTAGTGAATGTAATGTAACACACACCCATACAATGCACAACACCCCGCGATGTATTTCCGAAACCTATCCAACATTGCCACTGCATGTTCCCTGACCTCCTCATGCTGACCCCACCGCGGTGTTTTTCTCCATCCTACATTGCCACTCACTGCCTATCCTAATTCAGACCCTCCGATTCACACCACCCCGTGATGTTTTTCTCACTCCTACTAGTGAATGTAATGTAACACACACCCATACAATGCGCACCGCCTGCGATGTTTCTCAGAAACCTATCCTACATTGCCACAGCATGTTCCCTGACCTCCCCATGCTGACAACCCCTTGGTGCTTTTCTCCATCGTACATTGCCACTCACTGCCTATCCTAATTCAGACCCTCCGATTCACACCACCCCGTGATGTTTTTCTCACTCCTACTAGTGAATGTAATGTAGTACACACCCATACAATGCGCACCACCCCGCGATGTTTTTCAGAAACCTATCCTACATTGCCACTGCATGTTCCCTGACCTCCCCATGCTCACCACCCCGCGGTGCTTTTCTCCATCCTACATTGCCACTCACTGCCTATCCTAATTCAGACCCTCCGATTCACACCACCCCGTGATGTTTTTCTCACTCCTACTAGTGAATGTAATGTAACACACACCCATACAATGCGCACCACCCCGTGATGTTTTTCTCACTCCTACTAGTGAATGTAATGTAACACACACCCATGCAATGCGCACCACCCCGCGATGTTTTTCAGAAACCTATCCTACATTGCCACTGCATGTTCCCTGACCTCCCCATGCTGACCACCCCGCGGTGCTTTTCTCCATCCTACATTGCCACTCACTGCCTATCCTAATTCAGACCCTCCGATTCACACCACCCCGTGATGTTTTTCTCACTCCTACTAGTGAATGTAATGTAACACACACCCATACAATGCGCACCACCCCGCGATGTTTTTCAGAAACCTATCCTACATTGCCACTGCATGTTCCCTGACCTCCACATGCTGACCACCCCGCGGTGCTTTTCTCCATCCTACATTGCCACTCACTGCCTATCCTAATTCAGACCCTCCGATTCACACCACCCCGTGATGTTTTTCTCACTCCTACTAGTGAATGTAACGTAACACACACCCATACAATGCGAACCACCCCGTGATGATTTTCTCACTCCTACTAGTGAATTTAATGTAACACACACCCATACAATGCGCACCACCCCGTGATGTTTTTCTCACTCCTACTAGTGAATGTAATGTAACACACACCCATACAATGCACAACACCCCGCGACGTTTTTCCGAAACCTATCCTACATTGCCACTGCATGTTCCGTGACCTCCCCATGCTGACCCCACCGCGGTGCTTTTCTCCATCCTACATTGCCACTCACTGCCTATCCTAATTCAGACCCTCCGATTCACACCACCCCGTGATGTTTTTCTGACTCCTACTAGTGAATATAATGTAACACACACCCATACAATGCGCACCACCCCGCGATGTTTCTCAGAAAACTATCCTACATTGCCACAGCATGTTCCCTGACCTCCCCATGCTGACCACCCCGCGGTGCTTTTCTCCATCGTACATTGCCACTCACTGCCTATCCTAATTCAGACCCTCCGATTCACACCACCCCGTGATGTTTTTCTCACTCCTACTAGTGAATGTAATGTAACACACACCCATACAATGCGCACCACCCCGTGATGTTTTTCTCACTCCTACTAGTGAATGTAATGTAACACACACCCATCGAATGCGCACCACCCCGCGATGTTTTTCAGAAACCTATCCTACATTGCCACTGCATGTTCCCTGACCTCCCCATGCTGACCACCCCGCGGTGCTTTTCTCCATCCTACATTGCCACTCACTGCCTATCCTAATTCAGACCCTCCGATTCACACCACCCCGTGATGTTTTTCTCACTCCTACTAGTGAATGTAATGTAACACACACCCATACAATGCGCACCACCCCGCGATGTTTTTCTCACTCCTACTAGTGAATGTCATTTAACACACACCCATAATGCGCACCACCACGCGATGTTGTTCAGAAACCTATCCTACATTGCCACTGCTTGTTCCCTGACCTCCCCATGCTGACCAGTCCTCGGTGCTTTTCTCCATCCTACATTGCCACTCACTGCCTATCCTAATTCAGACCCTCCGATTCACACCAGCATGTGATGTTTTTCTCACTCCTACTAGTGAATGTAATGTAACACACACCCATAAAATGCGCAGCACCCCGTGATGTTTTTCTCACTCCTTCTAGTGAATGTAATGTAACACACACCCACACAAAACGCACCAGCCCGTGATGTTTTTCTCAGTCCTACTAGTGAATGTAATGTAACACACACCCATACAATGCACACCACCCCGCGATGTTTTTCAGAAACCTATCCTACATTGAAACTGCATGTTCCCTGACTTCCCCATGCTGACCACCCTGCGGGGCTTTTCTCCATCCTACATTGCCACTCACTGCCTATCCTAATTCAGATGCTCCGATTCACACCACCCCGTGATGTTTTTCTCACTCCTACTAGTGAATGTAATGTAACACACACCCATACAATGCGCACCACCCTGTGATGTTTTTCTCACTCCTACTAGTGAATGTAATGTAACACACACCCATACAATGCGCACCACCCCGCGATGTTTTTCAGAAACCTATCCTACATTGCCACTGCATGTTCCCTGACCTCCCCATGCTGACCACCCCGCGGTGCTTTTCTCTATCCTACATTGCCACTCACTGCCTATCCTAATTCAGACCCTCCGATTCACACCACCCCGTGATGTTTTTCTCACTCCTACTAGTGAATGTAACGTAACACAAACCCATACAATGCGAACCACCCCGTGATGTTTTTCTCACTCCTACTAGTAAATGTAATGTAACACACACCCATACAATGCGCACCACCCCGCGATGTTTTTCAGAAACCTATCGTATATTGCCACAGCATGTTCCATGACCTCCCCATGCTGACCACCCCGCGGTGCTTTTCTCCATCGTACATTGCCACTCACTGCCTATCCTAATTCAGACGCTCCGATTCACACCACCCCGTGATGTTTTTCTCACTCCTACTAGTGAATGTAATGTAACACACACCCATACAATGCGCACCACCCCTCGATGTTTTTCAGAAACCTATCCTATATTGCCACAGCATGTTCCCTGACCTCCCCATGCTGACCACCCCGCGGTGCTTTTCTGCATCGTACATTGCCACTCACTGCCTATCCTAATTCAGACCCTCCGATTCACACCACCCCGTGATGTTTTTCTCACTCCTACTAGTGAATGTAATGTAACACACACCCATACAATGCGCACCACCCCGTGATGTTTTTCTCACTCCTACTAGTGAATGTAATGTAACACACACCCATCGAATGTGCACCACCACGCGATGTTTTTCAGAAACCTATCCTACATTGCCACTGCATGTTCCCTGACCTCCCCATGCTGACCACCCTGTGGTGCTTTTCTCCATCCTACATTGCCACTCACTGCCTATCCTAATTCAGACCATCAGATTCACACCACCCCGTGATGTTTTTCTCACTCCTACTAGTGAATGTAATGTAACACACACCCATACAATGCGCACCACACCGCGATGTTTTTCAGAAACCTATCCTACATTGCCACTGCATGTTCCCTGACCTCCCCATGCTGACCAGTCCTCGGTGCTTTTCTCCATCCTACATTGCCACTCACTGCCTATCCTAACTCAGACCCTCCGATTCACACCACCCCGTGATGTTTTTCTCACTCCTACTAGTGAATGTAATGTAACACACACCCATACAATGCGCACCGCCCCGTGATGTTTTTCTCACTCGTACTAGTGAATGTAATGTAACACACACCCATACAATGCGCACCACCCCGTGATGTTTTTCTCACTCCTACTAGTGAATGTAATGTAACACACACACATACAATGCGCACCGCCCCGCGATGTTTTTTAGAAACCTATCCTACATTGCCACTGCATGTTCCCTGACCTCCCCATGCTGACCACACCGCGGTGCTTTTCTCCATCCTACATTGCGACTCACTGCCTATCCTAATTCAGACCCTCCTATTCACACAACCCCGTGACGTTTTTCTCACTCCTACTAGTGAATGTAATGTAACACACACCCATACAATGCGCACCACCCCGCGATGTTTTTCAGAAACCTATCCTACATTGCCACTGCATGTTCCCTGACCTCCCCATGCTGACCACCCCGCGGTGCTTTTCTCCATCCTACATTGCCACTCACTGCCTATCCTAATTCAGAACCTCCGATTCACACCACCCCGTGATGTTTTTCTCACTCTACTAGTGAATGTAATGTAACACACACCCATACAATGCGCACCCCCCCGTGATTTTTTCTCACTCCTACTAGTGAATGTAATGTAACACACACCCATACAATGCGCACCACCCCGTGATGTTTTTCTCACTCCTACTAGTGAATGTAATGTAACACACACCCATACAATGCGCACCACCCCGGGATGATTTTCTCACTCCTACTAGTGAATGTAATGTAACAGACACCCATAAAATGCGCACCACCCCGTGATGTTTTTCTCACTCCTACTAGTGAATGTAATGTAACACACACCCATACAATGCGCACCACCCCGCGATGTTTTTCAGAAACCTATCCTACATTGCCACTGCATGTTCCCTGACCTCCCCATGCTGACCACCCCGCGGTGCTTTTCTCCATCCTACATTGCCACTCACTGCCTATCCTATTTCAGACCCTCCGATTCACACCACCCCATGATGTTTTTCTCACTCCTACTAGTGAATGTAATGTAACACACACCCATACAATGCGCACCCGCCCGTGATGTTTTTCTCACTCCTACTAGTGAATGTAATGTAACACACACCAATACAATGCGCACCACCAGGCGATGATTTTCAGAAACCTATCCTACATTGCCACTGCATGTTCCCTGACCTCCACATGCTGACCACCCCGCGGTGCTTTTCTCCATCCTACATTGCCACTCACTGCCTATCCTAATTCAGACCCTCCGATTCACACCACCCCGTGATATTTTTCTCACTCCTACTAGTGAATGTAATGTAACACACACACATACAATGCGCACCACCCCGCGATGTTTTTCAGAAACCTATCCTACATTGCCACTGCATGTTCCTTGACCTCACCATGCTGACCACCCCGCGGTGCTTTTCTCCATCCTACATTGCCAGTCACTGCCTATCCTAATTCAGACCCTCCGATTCACACCACCCTGTTATGTTTTTCTCACTCCTACTAGTGAATGTCATTTAACACACACCCATAATGCGCACCACCACGCGATGTTTTTCAGAAACCTATCCTACATTGCCACTGCATGTTCCCTGACCTCCCCATGCTGACCAGTCCTCGGTGCTTTTCTCCATCCTACATTGCCACTCACTGCCTATCCTAATTCTGACCCTCCGATTCACACCACCCCGTGATGTTTTTCTCACTCCTACTAGTGAATGTAATGTAACACACACCCATACAATGCGCACCACCCCGCGATGTTTTTCAGAAACCTATCCTACATTGCCACAGCATGTTCCCTGACCTCCCCATGCTGACCACCCCGCGGTGCTTTTCTCCATCGTACATTGCCACTCACTGCCTATCCTAATTCAGATGCTCCGATTCACACCACCCCGTGATGTTTTTCTCACTCCTACTAGTGAATGTAATGTAACACACACCCATACAATGCGCACAACCCCGTGATGTTTTTCTCACTCCTACTAGTGAATGTAATGTAACACACACCCATCGAATGCGCACCACCCCGCGATGTTTTTCAGAAACCTATCCTACTTTGCCACTGCATGTTCCCTGACCTCCACATGCTGACCACACCGCGGTGCTTTTCTCCATCCTACATTGCCACTCACTGCCTATCCTAACTCAGACACTCCGATTCACACCACCCCGTGATGTTTTTCTCACTCCTACTAGTGAATGTAATGTAACACACACCCATACAATGCGCACCACCCCGCGATGTTTTTCAGAAACCTATCCTACATTGCCAGTGCATGTTCCCTGACCTCCCCATGCTGACCACCCCGCGGTGCTTTTCTCCATCCTACATTGCCACTCACTGCCTATCCTAATTCAGACCCTCCAATTCACACCACCCTGCGATGTTTTTCTCACTCCTACTAGTGAATGTCATTTAACACACACCCATAATGCGCACCACCACGCGATGTTGTTCAGAAACCTATCCTACATTGCCACTGCATGTTCCCTGACCTCCCCATGCTGACCAGTCCTCGGTGCTTTTCTCCATCCTACATTGCCACTCACTGCCTATCCTAACTCAGACCCTCCGATTCACACCTCCCCTTGATGTTTTTCTCACTCCTACTAGTGAATGTAATGTAACACACACCCATACAATGCGCACCGCCCCGTGATGTTTTTCTCACTCGTACTAATGAATGTAATGTAACACACACCCATACAATGCGCACCGCCCCGTGATGTTTTTCTCACTCCTACTAGTGAATGTAATGTAACACACACCCATACAATGCGCACCACCCCGTGATGTTTTTCTCACTCCTACTAGTGAATGTAATGTAACACACACCCATACAATGCGCACCACCCCGGGATGATTTTCTCACTCCTACTAGTGAATGTAATGTAACAGACACCCATACAATGCGCACCACCCCGTGATGTTTTTCTCACTCCTACTAGTGAATGTAATGTAACACACACCCATACAATGCGCACTACCCCGCGATGTTTTTCAGAAACCTATCCTACATTGCCCCTGCATGTTTCCTGACCTCCCCATGCTGACCACCCCGCGGTCCTTTTCTCCATCCTACATTGCCACTCACTGCCTATCCTATTTCAGACCCTCCGATTCACACCACCCCGTAATGTTTTTCTCACTCCTACTAGTGAATGTAATGTAACACACACCCATACAATGCGCACCCCCCCGTGATGTTTTTCTCACTCCTACTAGTGAATGTAATGTAACACACACCCATTCAATGCGCACCCCCCCGTGATGTTTTTCTCACTCCTACTAGTGAATGTCATTTAACACACACCCATAATGCGCACCACCATGCGATGTTGTTCAGAAACCTATCCTACATTGCCACTGCATGTTCCCTGACCTCCCCATGCTGACCAGTCCTCGGTGCTTTTCTCCATCCTACATTGCCACTCACTGCCTATCCTAATTCAGACCCTCCGATTCACACCACCCCGTGATGTTTTTCTCACTCCTACTAGTGAATGTAATGTAACACACACCCATAAAATGCGCACCACACCGTGATGTTTTTCTCACTCCTACTAGCGAATGTAATGTAACACACACCCATGCAATGCGCACCACCCCGCGATGTTTTTCAGAAACCTATCCTACATTGCCACTGCATGTTCCCTGACCTCCCCATGCTGACCACCCCGCGGTGCTTTTCTCCATCCTACATTGCCACTCACTGCCTATCCTAATTCAGACCCTCCGATTCACACCACCCCGTGATGTTTTTCTCACTCCTACTAGTGAATGTAATGTAACACACACCCATCGAATGCGCACCACCCCGCGATGTTTTTCAGAAACCTATCCTACATTGCCACTGCATGTTCCCTGACCTCCCCATGCTGACCACCCCGCGGTGCTTTTCTCCATCCTACATTGCCACTCACTGCCTATCCTAATTCAGACCCTCCGATTCACACCACCCCGTGATGTTTTTCTCACTCCTACTAGTGAATGTAATGTAACACACACCCATACAATGCGCACCACCCCGCGATGTTTTTCTCACTCCTACTAGTGAATGTCATTTAACACACACCCATAATGCGCACCACCACGCGATGTTGTTCAGAAACCTATCCTACATTGCCACTGCTTGTTCCCTGACCTCCCCATGCTGACCAGTCCTCGGTGCTTTTCTCCATCCTACATTGCCACTCACTGCCTATCCTAATTCAGACCCTCCGATTCACACCAGCATGTGATGTTTTTCTCACTCCTACTAGTGAATGTAATGTAACACACACCCATAAAATGCGCAGCACCCCGTGATGTTTTTCTCACTCCTTCTAGTGAATGTAATGTAACACACACCCACACAAAACGCACCAGCCCGTGATGTTTTTCTCAGTCCTACTAGTGAATGTAATGTAACACACACCCATACAATGCACACCACCCCGCGATGTTTTTCAGAAACCTATCTTACATTGAAACTGCATGTTCCCTGACTTCCCCATGCTGACCACCCTGCGGGGCTTTTCTCCATCCTACATTGCCACTCACTGCCTATCCTAATTCAGATGCTCCGATTCACACCACCCCGTGATGTTTTTCTCACTCCTACTAGTGAATGTAATGTAACACACACCCATACAATGCGCACCACCCTGTGATGTTTTTCTCACTCCTACTAGTGAATGTAATGTAACACACACCCATACAATGCGCACCACCCCGCGATGTTTTTCAGAAACCTATCCTACATTGCCACTGCATGTTCCCTGACCTCCCCATGCTGACCACCCCGCGGTGCTTTTCTCTATCCTACATTGCCACTCACTGCCTATCCTAATTCAGACCCTCCGATTCACACCACCCCGTGATGTTTTTCTCACTCCTACTAGTGAATGTAACGTAACACAAACCCATACAATGCGAACCACCCCGTGATGTTTTTCTCACTCCTACTAGTAAATGTAATGTAACACACACCCATACAATGCGCACCACCCCGCGATGTTTTTCAGAAACCTATCGTATATTGCCACAGCATGTTCCATGACCTCCCCATGCTGACCACCCCGCGGTGCTTTTCTCCATCGTACATTGCCACTCACTGCCTATCCTAATTCAGACGCTCCGATTCACACCACCCCGTGATGTTTTTCTCACTCCTACTAGTGAATGTAATGTAACACACACCCATACAATGCGCACCACCCCTCGATGTTTTTCAGAAACCTATCCTATATTGCCACAGCATGTTCCCTGACCTCCCCATGCTGACCACCCCGCGGTGCTTTTCTGCATCGTACATTGCCACTCACTGCCTATCCTAATTCAGACCCTCCGATTCACACCACCCCGTGATGTTTTTCTCACTCCTACTAGTGAATGTAATGTAACACACACCCATACAATGCGCACCACCCCGTGATGTTTTTCTCACTCCTACTAGTGAATGTAATGTAACACACACCCATCGAATGTGCACCACCACGCGATGTTTTTCAGAAACCTATCCTACATTGCCACTGCATGTTCCCTGACCTCCCCATGCTGACCACCCTGTGGTGCTTTTCTCCATCCTACATTGCCACTCACTGCCTATCCTAATTCAGACCATCAGATTCACACCACCCCGTGATGTTTTTCTCACTCCTACTAGTGAATGTAATGTAACACACACCCATACAATGCGCACCACACCGCGATGTTTTTCAGAAACCTATCCTACATTGCCACTGCATGTTCCCTGACCTCCCCATGCTGACCAGTCCTCGGTGCTTTTCTCCATCCTACATTGCCACTCACTGCCTATCCTAACTCAGACCCTCCGATTCACACCACCCCGTGATGTTTTTCTCACTCCTACTAGTGAATGTAATGTAACACACACCCATACAATGCGCACCGCCCCGTGATGTTTTTCTCACTCGTACTAGTGAATGTAATGTAACACACACCCATACAATGCGCACCACCCCGTGATGTTTTTCTCACTCCTACTAGTGAATGTAATGTAACACACACACATACAATGCGCACCGCCCCGCGATGTTTTTTAGAAACCTATCCTACATTGCCACTGCATGTTCCCTGACCTCCCCATGCTGACCACACCGCGGTGCTTTTCTCCATCCTACATTGCGACTCACTGCCTATCCTAATTCAGACCCTCCTATTCACACAACCCCGTGACGTTTTTCTCACTCCTACTAGTGAATGTAATGTAACACACACCCATACAATGCGCACCACCCCGCGATGTTTTTCAGAAACCTATCCTACATTGCCACTGCATGTTCCCTGACCTCCCCATGCTGACCACCCCGCGGTGCTTTTCTCCATCCTACATTGCCACTCACTGCCTATCCTAATTCAGAACCTCCGATTCACACCACCCCGTGATGTTTTTCTCACTCTACTAGTGAATGTAATGTAACACACACCCATACAATGCGCACCCCCCCGTGATTTTTTCTCACTCCTACTAGTGAATGTAATGTAACACACACCCATACAATGCGCACCACCCCGTGATGTTTTTCTCACTCCTACTAGTGAATGTAATGTAACACACACCCATACAATGCGCACCACCCCGGGATGATTTTCTCACTCCTACTAGTGAATGTAATGTAACAGACACCCATAAAATGCGCACCACCCCGTGATGTTTTTCTCACTCCTACTAGTGAATGTAATGTAACACACACCCATACAATGCGCACCACCCCGCGATGTTTTTCAGAAACCTATCCTACATTGCCACTGCATGTTCCCTGACCTCCCCATGCTGACCACCCCGCGGTGCTTTTCTCCATCCTACATTGCCACTCACTGCCTATCCTATTTCAGACCCTCCGATTCACACCACCCCGTGATGTTTTTCTCACTCCTACTAGTGAATGTAATGTAACACACACCCATACAATGCGCACCCGCCCGTGATGTTTTTCTCACTCCTACTAGTGAATGTAATGTAACACACACCAATACAATGCGCACCACCAGGCGATGATTTTCAGAAACCTATCCTACATTGCCACTGCATGTTCCCTGACCTCCACATGCTGACCACCCCGCGGTGCTTTTCTCCATCCTACATTGCCACTCACTGCCTATCCTAATTCAGACCCTCCGATTCACACCACCCCGTGATATTTTTCTCACTCCTACTAGTGAATGTAATGTAACACACACACATACAATGCGCACCACCCCGCGATGTTTTTCAGAAACCTATCCTACATTGCCACTGCATGTTCCTTGACCTCACCATGCTGACCACCCCGCGGTGCTTTTCTCCATCCTACATTGCCAGTCACTGCCTATCCTAATTCAGACCCTCCGATTCACACCACCCTGTTATGTTTTTCTCACTCCTACTAGTGAATGTCATTTAACACACACCCATAATGCGCACCACCACGCGATGTTTTTCAGAAACCTATCCTACATTGCCACTGCATGTTCCCTGACCTCCCCATGCTGACCAGTCCTCGGTGCTTTTCTCCATCCTACATTGCCACTCACTGCCTATCCTAATTCTGACCCTCCGATTCACACCACCCCGTGATGTTTTTCTCACTCCTACTAGTGAATGTAATGTAACACACACCCATACAATGCGCACCACCCCGCGATGTTTTTCAGAAACCTATCCTACATTGCCACAGCATGTTCCCTGACCTCCCCATGCTGACCACCCCGCGGTGCTTTTCTCCATCGTACATTGCCACTCACTGCCTATCCTAATTCAGATGCTCCGATTCACACCACCCCGTGATGTTTTTCTCACTCCTACTAGTGAATGTAATGTAACACACACCCATACAATGCGCACAACCCCGTGATGTTTTTCTCACTCCTACTAGTGAATGTAATGTAACACACACCCATCGAATGCGCACCACCCCGCGATGTTTTTCAGAAACCTATCCTACTTTGCCACTGCATGTTCCCTGACCTCCACATGCTGACCACACCGCGGTGCTTTTCTCCATCCTACATTGCCACTCACTGCCTATCCTAACTCAGACACTCCGATTCACACCACCCCGTGATGTTTTTCTCACTCCTACTAGTGAATGTAATGTAACACACACCCATACAATGCGCACCACCCCGCGATGTTTTTCAGAAACCTATCCTACATTGCCAGTGCATGTTCCCTGACCTCCCCATGCTGACCACCCCGCGGTGCTTTTCTCCATCCTACATTGCCACTCACTGCCTATCCTAATTCAGACCCTCCAATTCACACCACCCTGCGATGTTTTTCTCACTCCTACTAGTGAATGTCATTTAACACACACCCATAATGCGCACCACCACGCGATGTTGTTCAGAAACCTATCCTACATTGCCACTGCATGTTCCCTGACCTCCCCATGCTGACCAGTCCTCGGTGCTTTTCTCCATCCTACATTGCCACTCACTGCCTATCCTAACTCAGACCCTCCGATTCACACCACCCCTTGATGTTTTTCTCACTCCTACTAGTGAATGTAATGTAACACACACCCATACAATGCGCACCGCCCCGTGATGTTTTTCTCACTCGTACTAATGAATGTAATGTAACACACACCCATACAATGCGCACCGCCCCGTGATGTTTTTCTCACTCCTACTAGTGAATGTAATGTAACACACACCCATACAATGCGCACCACCCCGTGATGTTTTTCTCACTCCTACTAGTGAATGTAATGTAACACACACCCATACAATGCGCACCACCCCGGGATGATTTTCTCACTCCTACTAGTGAATGTAATGTAACAGACACCCATACAATGCGCACCACCCCGTGATGTTTTTCTCACTCCTACTAGTGAATGTAATGTAACACACACCCATACAATGCGCACTACCCCGCGATGTTTTTCAGAAACCTATCCTACATTGCCCCTGCATGTTTCCTGACCTCCCCATGCTGACCACCCCGCGGTCCTTTTCTCCATCCTACATTGCCACTCACTGCCTATCCTATTTCAGACCCTCCGATTCACACCACCCCGTAATGTTTTTCTCACTCCTACTAGTGAATGTAATGTAACACACACCCATACAATGCGCACCCCCCCGTGATGTTTTTCTCACTCCTACTAGTGAATGTAATGTAACACACACCCATTCAATGCGCACCCCCCCGTGATGTTTTTCTCACTCCTACTAGTGAATGTCATTTAACACACACCCATAATGCGCACCACCATGCGATGTTGTTCAGAAACCTATCCTACATTGCCACTGCATGTTCCCTGACCTCCCCATGCTGACCAGTCCTCGGTGCTTTTCTCCATCCTACATTGCCACTCACTGCCTATCCTAATTCAGACCCTCCGATTCACACCACCCCGTGATGTTTTTCTCACTCCTACTAGTGAATGTAATGTAACACACACCCATAAAATGCGCACCACACCGTGATGTTTTTCTCACTCCTACTAGTGAATGTAATGTAACACACACCCATGCAATGCGCACCACCCCGCGATGTTTTTCAGAAACCTATCCTACATTGCCACTGCATGTTCCCTGACCTCCCCATGCTGACCACCCCGCGGTGCTTTTCTCCATCCTACATTGCCACTCACTGCCTATCCTAATTCAGACCCTCCGATTCACACCACCCCGTGATGTTTTTCTCACTCCTACTAGTGAATGTAATGTAACACACACCCATACAATGCGCACCACCCCGCGATGTTTTTCAGAAACCTATCCTACATTGCCACTGCATGTTCCCTGACCTCCCCATGCTCACCACCCCGTGGTGCTTTTCTCCATCCTACATTGCCACTCACTGCCTATCCTATTTCAGACCCTCCGATTCACACCACCCCGTGATGTTTTTCTCACTCTACTAGTGAATGTAATGTAACACACACCCATACAATGCGCACCCCCCCGTGATGTTTTTCTCACTCCTACTAGTGAATGTAATGTAACACACACCCATACAATGCGCACCACCCCGCGATGTTTTTCAGAAACCTATCCTACATTGCCACTGCATGTTCCCTGACCTCCCCATGCTGACCACCCCGCGGTGCTTTTCTCCATCCTACATTGCCACTCACTGCCTATCCTAATTCAGACCCTCCGATTCACACCACCCCGTGATGTTTTTCTCACTCCTACTAGTGAATGTAATGTAACACACACCCATACAATGCGCACCACCCCGCGATGTTTTTCAGAAACCTATCCTACATTGCCACTGCATGTTCCCTGACCTCCCCATGCTCACCAACCTGTGGTGCTTTTCTCCATCCTACATTGCCACTCACTGCCTATCCTATTTCAGACCCTCCGATTCACACCACCCCGTGATATTTTTCTCACTCTATTGGGAATGTAATGTAACACACACCCATACAATGCGCACCCCCCCGTGATGTTTTTCTCACTCCTACTAGTGAATGTAATGTAACACACACCCATACAATGCGCACTACCCCGCGATGTTTTTCAGAAACCTATCCTACATTGCCACTGCATGTTCCCTGACCTCCCCATGCTGACCAGTCCTCGGTGCTTTTCTCCATCCTACATTGCCACTCACTGCCTATCCTAACTCAGACCCTCCGATTCACACCACCCCGTGATGTTTTTCTCACTCCTACTAGTGAATGTAATGTAACACACACCCATACAATGCGCACCGCCCCGTGATGTTTTTCTCACTCGTACTAGTGAATGTAATGTAACACACACCCATACAATGCGCACCACCCCGTGATGTTTTTCTCACTCCTACTAGTGAATGTAATGTAACACACACACATACAATGCGCACCGCCCCGCGATGTTTTTTAGAAACCTATCCTACATTGCCACTGCATGTTCCCTGACCTCCCCATGCTGACCACACCGCGGTGCTTTTCTCCATCCTACATTGCGACTCACTGCCTATCCTAATTCAGACCCTCCTATTCACACCACCCCGTGACGTTTTTCTCACTCCTACTAGTGAATGTAATGTAACACACACCCATACAATGCGCACCACCCCGCGATGTTTTTCAGAAACCTATCCTACATTGCCACTGCATGTTCCCTGACCTCCCCATGCTGACCACCCCGCGGTGCTTTTCTCCATCCTACATTGCCACTCACTGCCTATCCTAATTCAGAACCTCCGATTCACACCACCCCGTGATGTTTTTCTCACTCTACTAGTGAATGTAATGTAACACACACCCATACAATGCGCACCCCCCCGTGATTTTTTCTCACTCCTACTAGTGAATGTAATGTAACACACACCCATACAATGCGCACCACCCCGTGATGTTTTTCTCACTCCTACTAGTGAATGTAATGTAACACACACCCATACAATGCGCACCACCCCGGGATGATTTTCTCACTCCTACTAGTGAATGTAATGTAACAGACACCCATAAAATGCGCACCACCCCGTGATGTTTTTCTCACTCCTACTAGTGAATGTAATGTAACACACACCCATACAATGCGCACCACCCCGCGATGTTTTTCAGAAACCTATCCTACATTGCCACTGCATGTTCCCTGACCTCCCCATGCTGACCACCCCGCGGTGCTTTTCTCCATCCTACATTGCCACTCACTGCCTATCCTATTTCAGACCCTCCGATTCACACCACCCCGTGATGTTTTTCTCACTCCTACTAGTGAATGTAATGTAACACACACCCATACAATGCGCACCCGCCCGTGATGTTTTTCTCACTCCTACTAGTGAATGTAATGTAACACACACCAATACAATGCGCACCACCAGGCGATGATTTTCAGAAACCTATCCTACATTGCCACTGCATGTTCCCTGACCTCCACATGCTGACCACCCCGCGGTGCTTTTCTCCTTCCTACATTGCCACTCACTGCCTATCCTAATTCAGACCCTCCGATTCACACCACCCCGTGATATTTTTCTCACTCCTACTAGTGAATGTAATGTAACACACACACATACAATGCGCACTACCCCGCGATGTTTTTCAGAAACCTATCCTACATTGCCACTGCATGTTCCTTGACCTCACCATGCTGACCACCCCGCGGTGCTTTTCTCCATCCTACATTGCCAGTCACTGCCTATCCTAATTCAGACCCTCCGATTCACACCACCCTGTTATGTTTTTCTCACTCCTACTAGTGAATGTCATTTAACACACACCCATAATGCGCACCACCACGCGATGTTTTTCAGAAACCTATCCTACATTGCCACTGCATGTTCCCTGACCTCCCCATGCTGACCAGTCCTCGGTGCTTTTCTCCATCCTACATTGCCACTCACTGCCTATCCTAATTCTGACCCTCCGATTCACACCACCCCGTGATGTTTTTCTCACTCCTACTAGTGAATGTAATGTAACACACACCCATACAATGCGCACCACCCCGCGATGTTTTTCAGAAACCTATCCTACATTGCCACAGCATGTTCCCTGACCTCCCCATGCTGACCACCCCGCGGTGCTTTTCTCCATCGTAAATTGCCACTCACTGCCTATCCTAATTCAGATGCTCCGATTCACACCACCCCGTGATGTTTTTCTCACTCCTACTAGTGAATGTAATGTAACACACACCCATACAATGCGCACAACCCCGTGATGTTTTTCTCACTCCTACTAGTGAATGTAATGTAACACACACCCATCGAATGCGCACCACCCCGCGATGTTTTTCAGAAACCTATCCTACTTTGCCACTGCATGTTCCCTGACCTCCACATGCTGACCACACCGCGGTGCTTTTCTCCATCCTACATTGCCACTCACTGCCTATCCTAACTCAGACACTCCGATTCACACCACCCCGTGATGTTTTTCTCACTCCTACTAGTGAATGTAATGTAACACACACCCATACAATGCGCACCACCCCGCGATGTTTTTCAGAAACCTATCCTACATTGCCAGTGCATGTTCCCTGACCTCCCCATGCTGACCACCCCGCGGTGCTTTTCTCCATCCTACATTGCCACTCACTGCCTATCCTAATTCAGACCCTCCAATTCACACCACCCTGCGATGTTTTTCTCACTCCTACTAGTGAATGTCATTTAACACACACCCATAATGCGCACCACCACGCGATGTTGTTCAGAAACCTATCCTACATTGCCACTGCATGTTCCCTGACCTCCCCATGCTGACCAGTCCTCGGTGCTTTTCTCCATCCTACATTGCCACTCACTGCCTATCCTAACTCAGACCCTCCGATTCACACCACCCCTTGATGTTTTTCTCACTCCTACTAGTGAATGTAATGTAACACACACCCATACAATGCGCACCGCCCCGTGATGTTTTTCTCACTCGTACTAATGAATGTAATGTAACACACACCCATACAATGCGCACCGCCCCGTGATGTTTTTCTCACTCCTACTAGTGAATGTAATGTAACACACACCCATACAATGCGCACCACCCCGTGATGTTTTTCTCACTCCTACTAGTGAATGTAATGTAACACACACCCATACAATGCGCACCACCCCGGGATGATTTTCTCACTCCTACTAGTGAATGTAATGTAACAGACACCCATACAATGCGCACCACCCCGTGATGTTTTTCTCACTCCTACTAGTGAATGTAATGTAACACACACCCATACAATGCGCACTACCCCGCGATGTTTTTCAGAAACCTATCCTACATTGCCCCTGCATGTTTCCTGACCTCCCCATGCTGACCACCCCGCGGTCCTTTTCTCCATCCTACATTGCCACTCACTGCCTATCCTATTTCAGACCCTCCGATTCACACCACCCCGTAATGTTTTTCTCACTCCTACTAGTGAATGTAATGTAACACACACCCATACAATGCGCACCCCCCCGTGATGTTTTTCTCACTCCTACTAGTGAATGTAATGTAACACACACCCATTCAATGCGCACCCCCCCGTGATGTTTTTCTCACTCCTACTAGTGAATGTCATTTAACACACACCCATAATGCGCACCACCATGCGATGTTGTTCAGAAACCTATCCTACATTGCCACTGCATGTTCCCTGACCTCCCCATGCTGACCAGTCCTCGGTGCTTTTCTCCATCCTACATTGCCACTCACTGCCTATCCTAATTCAGACCCTCCGATTCACACCACCCCGTGATGTTTTTCTCACTCCTACTAGTGAATGTAATGTAACACACACCCATAAAATGCGCACCACACCGTGATGTTTTTCTCACTCCTACTAGTGAATGTAATGTAACACACACCCATGCAATGCGCACCACCCCGCGATGTTTTTCAGAAACCTATCCTACATTGCCACTGCATGTTCCCTGACCTCCCCATGCTGACCACCCCGCGGTGCTTTTCTCCATCCTACATTGCCACTCACTGCCTATCCTAATTCAGACCCTCCGATTCACACCACCCCGTGATGTTTTTCTCACTCCTACTAGTGAATGTAATGTAACACACACCCATACAATGCGCACCACCCCGCGATGTTTTTCAGAAACGTATCCTACATTGCCACTGCATGTTCCCTGACCTCCCCATGCTCACCACCCCGTGGTGCTTTTCTCCATCCTACATTGCCACTCACTGCCTATCCTATTTCAGACCCTCCGATTCACACCACCCCGTGATGTTTTTCTCACTCTACTAGTGAATGTAATGTAACACACACCCATACAATGCGCACCCCCCCGTGATGTTTTTCTCACTCCTACTAGTGAATGTAATGTAACACACACCCATACAATGCGCACCACCCCGCGATGTTTTTCAGAAACCTATCCTACATTGCCACTGCATGTTCCCTGACCTCCCCATGCTGACCACCCCGCGGTGCTTTTCTCCATCCTACATTGCCACTCACTGCCTATCCTAATTCAGACCCTCCAATTCACACCACCCCGTGATGTTTTTCTCACTCCTACTAGTGAATGTAATGTAACACACACCCATACAATGCGCACCACCCCGCGATGTTTTTCAGAAACCTATCCTACATTGCCACTGCATGTTCCCTGACCTCCCCATGCTCACCACCCTGTGGTGCTTTTCTCCATCCTACATTGCCACTCACTGCCTATCCTATTTCAGACCCTCCGATTCACACCACCCCGTGATGTTTTTCTCACTCTACTAGTGAATGTAATGTAACACACACCCATACAATGCGCACCCCCCCGTGATGTTTTTCTCACTCCTACTAGTGAATGTAATGTAACACACACCCATACAATGCGCACTACCCCGCGATGTTTTTCAGAAACCTATCCTACATTGCCACTGCATGTTCCCTGACCTCCCCATGCTGACCAGTCCTCGGTGCTTTTCTCCATCCTACATTGCCACTCACTGCCTATCCTAACTCAGACCCTCCGATTCACACCACCCCGTGATGTTTTTCTCACTCCTACTAGTGAATGTAATGTAACACACACCCATACAATGCGCACCGCCCCGTGATGTTTTTCTCACTCGTACTAGTGAATGTAATGTAACACACACCCATACAATGCGCACCACCCCGTGATGTTTTTCTCACTCCTACTAGTGAATGTAATGTAACACACACACATACAATGCGCACCGCCCCGCGATGTTTTTTAGAAACCTATCCTACATTGCCACTGCATGTTCCCTGACCTCCCCATGCTGACCACACCGCGGTGCTTTTCTCCATCCTACATTGCGACTCACTGCCTATCCTAATTCAGACCCTCCTATTCACACCACCCCGTGACGTTTTTCTCACTCCTACTAGTGAATGTAATGTAACACACACCCATACAATGCGCACCACCCCGCGATGTTTTTCAGAAACCTATCCTACATTGCCACTGCATGTTCCCTGACCTCCCCATGCTGACCACCCCGCGGTGCTTTTCTCCATCCTACATTGCCACTCACTGCCTATCCTAATTCAGAACCTCCGATTCACACCACCCCGTGATGTTTTTCTCACTCTACTAGTGAATGTAATGTAACACACACCCATACAATGCGCACCCCCCCGTGATTTTTTCTCACTCCTACTAGTGAATGTAATGTAACACACACCCATACAATGCGCACCACCCCGTGATGTTTTTCTCACTCCTACTAGTGAATGTAATGTAACACACACCCATACAATGCGCACCACCCCGGGATGATTTTCTCACTCCTACTAGTGAATGTAATGTAACAGACACCCATAAAATGCGCACCACCCCGTGATGTTTTTCTCACTCCTACTAGTGAATGTAATGTAACACACACCCATACAATGCGCACCACCCCGCGATGTTTTTCAGAAACCTATCCTACATTGCCACTGCATGTTCCCTGACCTCCCCATGCTGACCACCCCGCGGTGCTTTTCTCCATCCTACATTGCCACTCACTGCCTATCCTATTTCAGACCCTCCGATTCACACCACCCCGTGATGTTTTTCTCACTCCTACTAGTGAATGTAATGTAACACACACCCATACAATGCGCACCCGCCCGTGATGTTTTTCTCACTCCTACTAGTGAATGTAATGTAACACACACCAATACAATGCGCACCACCAGGCGATGATTTTCAGAAACCTATCCTACATTGCCACTGCATGTTCCTTGACCTCACCATGCTGACCACCCCGCGGTGCTTTTCTCCATCCTACATTGCCAGTCACTGCCTATCCTAATTCAGACCCTCCGATTCACACCACCCTGTTATGTTTTTCTCACTCCTACTAGTGAATGTCATTTAACACACACCCATAATGCGCACCACCACGCGATGTTTTTCAGAAACCTATCCTACATTGCCACTGCATGTTCCCTGACCTCCCCATGCTGACCAGTCCTCGGTGCTTTTCTCCATCCTACATTGCCACTCACTGCCTATCCTAATTCTGACCCTCCGATTCACACCACCCCGTGATGTTTTTCTCACTCCTACTAGTGAATGTAATGTAACACACACCCATACAATGCGCACCACCCCGCGATGTTTTTCAGAAACCTATCCTACATTGCCACAGCATGTTCCCTGACCTCCCCATGCTGACCACCCCGCGGTGCTTTTCTCCATCGTACATTGCCACTCACTGCCTATCCTAATTCAGATGCTCCGATTCACACCACCCCGTGATGTTTTTCTCACTCCTACTAGTGAATGTAATGTAACACACACCCATACAATGCGCACAACCCCGTGATGTTTTTCTCACTCCTACTAGTGAATGTAATGTAACACACACCCATCGAATGCGCACCACCCCGCGATGTTTTTCAGAAACCTATCCTACTTTGCCACTGCATGTTCCCTGACCTCCACATGCTGACCACACCGCGGTGCTTTTCTCCATCCTACATTGCCACTCACTGCCTATCCTAACTCAGACACTCCGATTCACACCACCCCGTGATGTTTTTCTCACTCCTACTAGTGAATGTAATGTAACACACACCCATACAATGCGCACCACCCCGCGATGTTTTTCAGAAACCTATCCTACATTGCCAGTGCATGTTCCCTGACCTCCCCATGCTGACCACCCCGCGGTGCTTTTCTCCATCCTACATTGCCACTCACTGCCTATCCTAATTCAGACCCTCCAATTCACACCACCCTGCGATGTTTTTCTCACTCCTACTAGTGAATGTCATTTAACACACACCCATAATGCGCACCACCACGCGATGTTGTTCAGAAACCTATCCTACATTGCCACTGCATGTTCCCTGACCTCCCCATGCTGACCAGTCCTCGGTGCTTTTCTCCATCCTACATTGCCACTCACTGCCTATCCTAACTCAGACCCTCCGATTCACACCACCCCTTGATGTTTTTCTCACTCCTACTAGTGAATGTAATGTAACACACACGCATACAATGCGCACCGCCCCGTGATGTTTTTCTCACTCGTACTAATGAATGTAATGTAACACACACCCATACAATGCGCACCGCCCCGTGATGTTTTTCTCACTCCTACTAGTGAATGTAATGTAACACACACCCATACAATGCGCACCACCCCGTGATGTTTTTCTCACTCCTACTAGTGAATGTAATGTAACACACACCCATACAATGCGCACCACCCCGGGATGATTTTCTCACTCCTACTAGTGAATGTAATGTAACAGACACCCATACAATGCGCACCACCCCGTGATGTTTTTCTCACTCCTACTAGTGAATGTAATGTAACACACACCCATACAATGCGCACTACCCCGCGATGTTTTTCAGAAACCTATCCTACATTGCCCCTGCATGTTTCCTGACCTCCCCATGCTGACCACCCCGCGGTCCTTTTCTCCATCCTACATTGCCACTCACTGCCTATCCTATTTCAGACCCTCCGATTCACACCACCCCGTAATGTTTTTCTCACTCCTACTAGTGAATGTAATGTAACACACACCCATACAATGCGCACCCCCCCGTGATGTTTTTCTCACTCCTACTAGTGAATGTAATGTAACACACACCCATTCAATGCGCACCCCCCCGTGATGTTTTTCTCACTCCTACTAGTGAATGTCATTTAACACACACCCATAATGCGCACCACCATGCGATGTTGTTCAGAAACCTATCCTACATTGCCACTGCATGTTCCCTGACCTCCCCATGCTGACCAGTCCTCGGTGCTTTTCTCCATCCTACATTGCCACTCACTGCCTATCCTAATTCAGACCCTCCGATTCACACCACCCCGTGATGTTTTTCTCACTCCTACTAGTGAATGTAATGTAACACACACCCATAAAATGCGCACCACACCGTGATGTTTTTCTCACTCCTACTAGTGAATGTAATGTAACACACACCCATGCAATGCGCACCACCCCGCGATGTTTTTCAGAAACCTATCCTACATTGCCACTGCATGTTCCCTGACCTCCCCATGCTGACCACCCCGCGGTGCTTTTCTCCATCCTACATTGCCACTCACTGCCTATCCTAATTCAGACCCTCCGATTCACACCACCCCGTGATGTTTTTCTCACTCCTACTAGTGAATGTAATGTAACACACACCCATACAATGCGCACCACCCCGCGATGTTTTTCAGAAACGTATCCTACATTGCCACTGCATGTTCCCTGACCTCCCCATGCTCACCACCCCGTGGTGCTTTTCTCCATCCTACATTGCCACTCACTGCCTATCCTATTTCAGACCCTCCGATTCACACCACCCCGTGATGTTTTTCTCACTCTACTAGTGAATGTAATGTAACACACACCCATACAATGCGCACCCCCCCGTGATGTTTTTCTCACTCCTACTAGTGAATGTAATGTAACACACACCCATACAATGCGCACCACCCCGCGATGTTTTTCAGAAACCTATCCTACATTGCCACTGCATGTTCCCTGACCTCCCCATGCTGACCACCCCGCGGTGCTTTTCTCCATCCTACATTGCCACTCACTGCCTATCCTAATTCAGACCCTCCAATTCACACCACCCCGTGATGTTTTTCTCACTCCTACTAGTGAATGTAATGTAACACACACCCATACAATGCGCACCACCCAACCATGTTTTTCAGAAACCTATCCTACATTGCCAATGCATGTTTCCTGACATCAAATGCTGACCACCCCATCGTTCTTTTCTCCATCCTACATTGCCACTCACTGCCTATCCTGATTCAGGCCCTCCGATTCTCATCACCCCTTGATGTTTTTCTGACTCCTACTAGTGAATGGCCTTTTAGAAACCCTTACAATGCACATCACCCCGCGATGTTTTTCAGAAACCTATCCTATTTGCCACTGCATGTTTCCTGACCTCCCCATGCTGACCACCCCTGGAGCTTTTCTCCATCCTACATTGCCACTCACTGCCTATCCTGATTCAGGCCCTCCGATTCACACCACACCGTGAAGTTTTTCTCACTCCTACTAGTGAATGGCTTGTTGGAAACCCTTACATTTCGCGCCACCCCGCGATGTTTTTCAGAAACCTATACTACATTGCCACTGCATGATTCCTGACCTCCCCATGCTGACCACCCCGTGGTGCTTTTCTCCACCTGGCATTGCCACTCAATGTCTATCCTGATTCAATCCCTCCGATTCACAACACCCGGTGATGTTTTGTCACTCTTACTAGTCAGTTGCCTGTTAGAAACCCTTACAATGCACACCACCCCGCAATGTTTTTTAAGAAACCTATCCTAATGTGCCACTGCATGATTCCTGACCTCCCAATGCTGACCACCCCGTGGTGAATTTCTCCATTCTACATTGCCACTCACTGCCTATACTTATTCAGGCCAACCGATTCACACCACCCCAGGATGTTTTTCTCACTCCTATTAGTGAATTGCCTTTTAGAAACCCTTAAAATTCGCATCACCCCGCGATGTTTTTCAGAAACCTATCCTATTTGCCACTGCATGATTCCTGACCTCCAGATTCTGACCACCCCTGGAGCTTTTCTCCATCCTACATTTCCATTCACTGCCTATCTTAATTCAGGCCCCCGATTCACACCACTCCGTGATGTTTTTAACACTCCTACTAGAGAATGGCCTGTTAGAAACCCTTACAAAGCGCACCAACATGCGATGTATTTCAGAAACCTATCCAACATTGCCACTGCATGTTTCCTGACGTCCCCATGTTGACCACACAGTGGTGCTTTTCTCCATCCTTCATTGCCACTCACTGCCTATCCTAATTCAGGCCCTCCGATTCACACCACACATGATGTTTTTCTCACTCCTCCTAGTGAATGGCGTGTTAGAAACCCTTAAAATGCGCTCCACTCCGCGATGTTTTTCAGAAAGCTATCCTACATTGCCACTGCATGTTTCCTGACGTCCCATGCTGAGAGCCTGTGGTGCTTTTCTCCATCCTACATTGCCACTCATTAACTATCCTAATTCAGGCCCCCTGATTCAAACCACCCCGTGATGTTTTTCACACTCCTACTAAAGAATGGCCTCTTAGAAACCCATACAATGCACACCACCCCGCGACGTTTTTCAGAAACTTAACCTACATTGCCACTGCATGTTTCCTGACGTCCCTATGCTGACCACCCCTGGTGCTTTTCTCCACCCTACATTGCCACTCACTGCCTATCCTAATTCAGGCCCTTCGATTCACACCACCCCGTGATGTTTTTCACACCCCTACTGGTGAATGGACTGTTAGAAACACTTACAATGCACACCACCCCGCAATGTTTTTCAGAAACCTATCCTACATTGCCATTGCATGTTTCTTGCTCTCCCCATGCTGACCACCCCTGGTGCTTTTCTCCATCCTACATTGTCACTCACTGCGTATCCTAATTCAGGCCCGCGATTCGCACCACCCCTCATGTTTTTCTCACTCCTACTAGTGAAGGGCATTTAAGAAATCCTTACAATGCGCACCACCCCATGATGTTTTTTAGAAACCTATCCTACATTGCCAGTGCATGTTTCCTGCCCTCCCCATGCTGACCACCCCTGGTGCTTTTCTCCATCCTACATTGACACTTACTTCCTATCCTGATTCATCCCCTCTGATTCACACCACACCGTGATGTTTTTCTCGCTCCTACTAGTCAATGGCCTGTTAGAAAGCATTACAATGCATAACACCACAAGATGTTTTTCAGAAACCTATCCTACATTGCCACTGCATGTTTCCTGACCTCCACAGGCTGACCAAACCGTGGTGCTTTTTTCCATCCTACATTGCCACTCACTGCCTATCCTAATTCAGCCCCTCCGATTCACACCACCCCGTGATGTTTTTCTCACTCCTACTAGTGAATGGCCTGTTAGATACCCTTACAATTCTCACGACCCCACGATGTTTTTCAGAAACCTATCCTACTTTGCCACTGCACGTTTCCTGACCTCCCGATGGTGACCAAACCTTGGTGCTATTTTCCTCCTTACATTGCCACTCACTGCCTATCCTGATTCAGGCCCTGTGATTCACACAACCCCATGATGTTTTTCTGACTTCTACTAGTGAATGGCCTGTTAGAAATCCTTACAATGTGCACCAAAACGCGATGTTTTTCAGACACCTATCCTACATTGCCACTGCAATTTTCCTGAGCTCCCCATGCTGACAACCCCGTGGTGCTTTTCTCCAACCTACATTGCCACTCACTGTCTATCCTAACTCAGGCCCTCCGATTCACACCACCCCGTGATGTTTTTCTTATCCTACTAGTGAAGGGCCTGTTAGAAACCCTTATAATGCGCACCAACACACTATGATTTTCAGAAACCTATCCTACATTGCCACTGCATGTTTCATCACCTCCCCATGCTGACCACCTCTGGTGCTTTTCTCCACAATACATTGCCACTCAATGCCTATCCTGATTCAAGCCCTCCGATACACAACAACCCATCATGTTTTTCTCACACTTACTAGTCAGTGGCCTGTTAGAAACCCTTACAATGCGCACCTACCGCCATGTGTTTCAGAAAGCTTTCCTACATTGCTACTGCATGTTTCCTGACGTCCCAATTCTGACAGCCTATGGTGCTTTACTCCATCCTACATTGCCACTCACTGCCTATCCTAATTCAGGCACCACGATTCACACCACCCCATGATGTTTTTCAAACTTCTCCTGGAGAATGGCCTGATAGAAACCCTTACAAAGCGCACAACCATGCGATGTTTTTCAGAAACCTATCCTACATTGCCACTGCATGTTTCCTGACCTCTCCATGCTGTCCAACCCGTGGTGCTTTACTACATCATATATTGCCACTCACTACCTAACGTAATTCAGGCCCCCCATTGACACCACCCCATGATGTTTTTCACACTCCGACTAGAGAATGGCCTCTTAGAAACCCATGCAATGCGCACCACCCCGGGATGTTTTTCAGAAACTTAACCTATATTGCCACTGCATGTTTCCTGACGTCCTCATGCTGACCACCCCTGGTGCTTTTCCCCGACTTACATTGCCACTCACTGCCTATCCTAATTCAGGCCCTTCGATTCACACCACCCCGTGATGTTTTTCACACCCCTACTAGTGAATGGCCTCTTAGAAACCCTTACAATGTGCACCACCCCGCAAAGTTTTTAAGCAACCTATCCTAACTGACACTGCACGTTTCCTGACCTCCCCATGCTGACCACCCCGTGGTGCTTTTCTCCATCCTACATTGCCACTCACTGCCTATCTTAATTCATTGCCCTACAATTCACACCACTCCGTGCTGTATTTTTCACTCCTAGTAGTGAATGGCCTGTTAGAAACACTTACAATGCGCACCACCCTGCGATGTTTTTCAGAAACCTATCCTACATTGACACTGCATGTTTCCTGATCTCACCATGCTGACCACCCCGTGGTGCTTTTCTCCATCCTACATTGTCACTCACTGCCTATCCTAATTCAGGCCCTCTGATTCGCACCCCCCTGATGTTTTTCTCACTCGTACTTGTGAAAGGCCTTTAAGAAACCCTTACAATGCGCACCAACCCACGACGTTTTTCAGAAACCTATCCTACATTGCCACTGCATGTTTCCTGCAATCCCCATGCTGACCATCCCCGGTGCTTTGCTCCATCCTACATTGCCACTTACTGCCTATCCTAAATCATCCCCTCCGATTCACACCACATGGTGATGTTGTTCTCGCTCCTACTAGTCAATGGCCTGTTAGAAACCCTTACAACTCTCACCACCCCACGATGTTTTACATAAACCTATCCTACATTGCCACTGCACGTTTCCTGACCTCCCCATGCTGACCAAACCGTGGTGTTATTTTCCTCGCTACATTGCTACTCACTGCCTATCCTGATTCAGGCCCTGTGATTCACACAACCCCGTGATGTTTTTCTCACTTCTACTGGTGAATGGCCTGTTAGAAACCCTTACAATGCGCACCACCCTGCGATGTTTTTCATAAACCTATCCTACATTGACACTGATTGTTTCCTGATCTCACCATGCTGACCAACCCGTGATGCTTTTCTCCATCCTGCATTGTCACTCACTGCCTATCCTAATTCAGGCCCTCCGATTCGCACCACCCCTGATGTTTTTCTCACTCCTACTAGTGAAGGGCCTTTAAGAAATACTTACAATGCGTACCACCTCACGATGTTTTTCAGAAACCTATACTACATTGCCAGTGCATGTTTCGTGCCCTCCCCATGCTGACCACCCCTGGTGCTTTTCTGCATCCTGCATTGCCACAAACTGCCTATCCTGATTCAGCCCTTCTGATTCACACCACACCGTGATGTTTTTCTCGCTCCTCCTGGTCAATGGCCTGTTAGAAATCCTTACAATGCGCACCACCCCGCGATGTTATTCAGAAACCTATCCTACATTGCCAATGCATGTTTCCTGACCTCAGCAGACTGACCAACCCATGATGCTTTTCTCCATCCACATTGCCACTCACTGACTATCCTAATTCAGCCACTCCGATTCCCACCACCCCGTGATGTTTTTCTCACTCCTACTAGTGAATTGCCTGTTAGAAACCCTTACAATTCTCACAACCCCACGATGTTTTTCAGAAACCTATCCTACATTGCCACTGCATGTTTCCTGACCTCCCCATGCTTACAACCCCATGGTGTTTTTCTGCCTCCTGCATTGCCACTAACTGCCTATCCTAATTCAGGCCCTCTGATTCACACCACCCCGTGATGTTTTTCTCACTCCTACTAGTGAAGGGCCTGTTAGAAACCGTTACAATGCGCACCAACACGCTATGATTTTCACAAACCTGTCCTACAATGCCAATGCATGTTTCATGACCTCCCCATGCTGACCACCCCTGGTGATTTTCTCCATCCTACATTGCCACTCACTGCCTATACTGATTCAGGCCCTCCGATTCACAACACAACGTGATGTTTTTCTCACTCCTACTAGTGAAGGGCCTGTTAGAAACCGTTACAATGCGCACCACCCCGCAATGTTTTTCAGAAACCTATCCTACATTGCCACTGCACGATTCCTGACCTTCCCATGCTGACCACCCCGTGGAGCTTTTCTCCATCCTACGTTGCCACTCACTGCCTAGCCTGATTCAGGCCCTCTGAATCACTCCACCCCTTGATGTTTTTCTGACTCCTACTAGTGAATGGCCTTTTCGAAACAATTACAATGCGCATCAACCCGCGATTTTTTTCAGAAACCTATCCTATTTGCCACTGCATGTTTCCTGACCTCCCCATTCTGACCACCCCGGGAGCTTTTCTCCATCCTATATTGCCACTCACTGCCAATACTGATTCAGGCTCTCCGATTCACACCACACCGTGAAGTTTTTCTCACTCCTACTAGTGAATGGCCTGTTAGAAACCCTTACTTTTCGCACGACCCCGCGATGTTTTTCAGCAACCTATCCTACATTGCCACTGCATGTTTCCTGACGTCCCCATGCTGACCACCCGGTGGTTCTTTTCTCCACCTTACATTGCCACTCAATGCCTATCCTGATTCAAGCCCTCCGATTCACACCACCCCGTGATGTTTTTCTTGCTCTTACTATTCAGTGGCCTGATAGAAACCCTTACAATGCGCACCACACCGTGATGTTTTTCAGAAACCTATCCTACAGTGCCAATGCATGATTCCAAACCTCCCCATGCCGACCACCCTCTGGGGCTTTATTCGTCCTACATTGCCACTCAATGCCTATCCTAATTCAGGCCCTCCGATTCACACCACCCCGTGATATTTTTCTCACTCCCACTAGGGAATGGCCTGTTAGAAACCCTTACAATGCGCTCCACCCCGCTTTTTTTTTTTCAGAAACCAATCCTACATTGCCACTGCATGCTTCATGACCTCAGGATCCTGACAACCCCGTGATGCTTTTCTCCATCCTACATTGCCACTCACTCCCTATCATAATTCAGGCCCTGCGATTCACACCACCCCGTGATGTTTTTCTCACTCCAACTAGTGAATGGCCTGCTGGAAACCCTTACAATGCACCCCACCCCACGATGTTTTTCAGAATTCTATACTACTTTGCCTCTGCATTTTTCCTGACCTCCCCTTCCTGACAACCCTGTGGTGCTTTTCTCCTTCCTACATTGCAGCTCACTGACTATCCTGATTCAGGCCCTCCGATTCACACCACCCCGTGATGTTTTTCAAACTTCTACTAGTGAATGGCCTGTTAGAAAATCTTACAATGCGCACCACCCAGAGATGTTTATCAGAAACCTATGCTACATTTCCAATGCATGTTTCCTGACCTACCCATCCTGACCAACTCGTGATGCTTTTCTCCAAGCTACATTCCCACTCAATGCCTATCCTAATTCAGGCACTCCAATTTACACCAGCCCGTGATCTCTTTCTCACTGCTACTAGTGAATGGCCTATTAGAAACCCTTAAATGTGCACCACCCGCATTGTTTTTCAGAAACCTATCCTACATTGCCACTGCATGTTTCGTGACTTCCCCATGCTGACCACCACGTGGTGCTTTTCTCCATCCTACATTGCCACTCACTGCCTATCCTAATTCAGGCCCTCTGATTCACACGACACCATGATGTATTTCTCACTCCTACTAGTGAATGGCCTGTTAGTAACCTTTACAATTCTCAGCACCCCGCGATGTTTTTCAGAAACCTATCCTACTTTGCCATTGCATGTTTCCTTGCCTCCCCATGCTGACAAACCTGTGGTGTTTTTCTCCATCCTACATTGCCACTCACAGCATATCCTAAATCAGGCCATCCGATTTACACCACCCCGCGATGTTTTTTTCCACTCCTACTTCTGAATGGCTTGTTAAAAACCCTTACAATGCGCACCACCCCCTGATGATTTCAGAAACCTATCCTACATTGCCACGGCATGTTTCCTGACCTCCCCATGTTGACCACCCCGTGGTGCTTTTCTCCATTCTTCATTGCCCTCACTGCCTACCTTATTCAGGCCCTCTGATTCACACCACTCTGTGATGGTTTTCTCTCTCCTACTAGTGAATGGCCTGCTACAAACCGTTACAATGCGAACGACCACACGATGATTTTCAGAAACTTATCCTACATTGCCATTGCATGTTTCCTGACCTCCCCATGCTCACCAACCTGTGGTGCTTTTCTCCATCCTTCATTGCCACTCACTGTCTATCTTGATTCAGGCCCTCCAATTCACACCACACCATGATGTATTTCTCACTCCTACTAGTGAATGGCCTGTTAGAATCCCTTACAATGCGCACCACCCTGCGACTTTTTTCAGAAACCTATCCCACATTGCCACTGCATGTGTCCTGACCTCCCCATGCTCACCATGGCGAGGTGTTTTCTCCATCCTACATTGCCACTCACTGCCTATCCTGATTGAGGCCCTGCGATTCACACCACCCCGTGATGTATTTCTCACTCCTACTAGTGAATGGCCTGTTAGAAATCCTTACACTGCGCACCACCCCGCGATGTTTTTCAGAACCCTGTCCGACATTGTCACTGCATGTTTCCTGACCTCCCGATCCTGACCACCCCATGGTGATTTTCTCCATCCTACATTGCCACTCACTGCCTATTATAATTCAGGCCCTCAGATTCACACAACCCCGTGATGTTTTTCTCACTCCTACTAGTGAATGGCATGTTAGAAACACTTACAATTCTCACCACCACGATGTTTTTCAGAAACCTATCCTACATTGCCACTGCATGTTTCCTGACCTAACCATGCTCACCATGCCGTGGTGCTTTTCTCCATCCTACATTGCCACTCACTGCCTATCCTGATTCAGGCCTTCCAATTCACACAACCCCGTGAAGTATTTCTCACTCGTACTAGTGAATGGCCTGTTAGAAACCCTTACAATGCACACCAACCCGCGATGATTTTCAGACACGTATACTAAATTGCCACTGCATGTTTCCTGACCTCCCCATGCTAACCAGGACGTGGTGCTTTTCTCCATCCTACATTGCCACTCACTGACTATCCTGATTCAGACCTTCCAATTCACACCACACCGTGATATATTTCTCACTCCTACTAGTGAATGGCCTGTTAGATAGCCTTACAATGCGCACCATCCGGCGATGTTTTTCAGAAACCTATCCTACTTTGCCAATGCGTGTTTCCTGACCTCCCCATGCTGACCACGCCGTGGTGCTTTTCTCCTTCCTTCGTTGCCATTCACTGCCTATCCTAATTCAGAACATCCAATTCACACCACCCCATGATATTTTTCTCACTCCTACTAGTGAATGGCCTGTTAGAAACCCTTACAATTTGCACCACCCCGCGATGTTTTTCAGAAACCTATCCTACATTACCCCTGCATGTTTCCTGAGCTCCCCATGTTGACCATCCAGTGGTGCTTTTCTCCATGCTACATTGCAACTCACACTGCCTATCCTGATTCAGGGCTTCCGATTCACTCCACCCCATGATGTTTTTCTCACTCCTACCAGTGAATGGCCAGTTAGAAACCCTTACATTGCGCACCACCACGCGATGTTTTTCAGAAACCTATCCTACATTGCCAATGCATGTTTCCTGACCTCCCCATCTTGACCATCCCGTGTTGCTTTTCTCCATGGTACTTTGCAACTCACTGTCGATCCTGATTCAGGCCCTCCGATTCACACCACACCATGATGTATTTTTCACTCTTACTAGTGAATGGCCTGGTAGAATCCCTTACAATGCGCACCACCCCGTCATGTTTTTCAGAAAACTATCCTACAATGAAACTGCATGTTTCCTGACCTTCCCATGCTGACCACAATGTGGTGCTTTTCTCCACTTTACATTGCCACTCACTGCCTATCCTAATTCAGGCCCTCCAATTCACACACCCCATGATGTATTTCTCACTCCATACTAGTGAATGGCCTGTTAGAAACCCTTACAATGCACACGACCACGCGATGTTTTTCAGAAACGTATCCTACATTGCCACTGCATGTTTCCTAACCTTCCCATGCTCACCGTGCCGTGGTGCTTTTCTCGATCCTACATTGCCACTCACTGCCTACCCTGATTGAGGCCCTCCAATTCACACCACCCGGGGTTGTTTTTCAAACTTCTACTAGTGAATGGCCTTTTAGAAACCCTGACAATGCGCACCACGCCGTGATGTTTTTCAGAAACCTATCCTACATTGCCACTGCATTTTTCCTGACCTCCCCATCCTGACAACCCTGTGGTGCTTTTCTCCTTCCTACATTGCCGCTCACTGCCTATCCTAATTCAGGCCCTCCGTTTCACACAATTCCTGATGATTTGCTCACTCCTACTAATGAATGGCCTGTTAGAAAGCCTTACAATGCTCACCACACAGCGATGTTTTTCAGAAACCTATCCTTCATTGCCACTGCATATTTCCTGACCTCCCCATGCTGACAACCGTTGGTGCTTTTCTCCATGCTACATTGCCACTCACTGTCTATCCTGATTCAGGCCCTCTGATTCACACCACACCATGATGTATTTCTGACTCCTAGTAGTGAATGGCCTGATGGAAACGCTTACAATGCGCATCACCCCGCGATGTTTTTCAGAAACCTACCCTATATTGTCACAGGATGTTTCCTGACCTCCCCATCCTGACAACCCTGTGGTGCTTTTCTCCTTCCTACATTGCAGCTCACTGCCTATCCTGATTCCGGCCCTCCGATTCACACAACCCCGTGATGTTTTACAAACTTCTACTAGTGAATGGCCTGTTAGAAAATCTTACAATGCGCACCACCCAGCGATGTTTTTCAGAAACCTATGCTACATTTCCACTGCATGTTTCCTGACCTACCCATGCTGTCCACCCCGAGGTGCTTTTCACCATCCTACATTGCCACTCACTGCCTATCATAATTCAGGCCCTCCGATTCACACCAGACCGTGATGTTTTTCTCACTTCTACTAGTGAATGGCCTGTTAGAAACACTTACAATGCCCACCACCCTGCGATGTTTTTCAGAAAACTATACTAAATTGCCACTACATGTTTCCTGACGTCCCCAGCCTGGTCACCTCGTGGTGCTTTTCTCCAAGCTACATTTCCACTCACTGCCTATGCTGATTCAGGACCTCCGATTCACACCAGCCCGTGATGTTTTTCTCACTGCTACTAGTAAATGGCCTGTTAGAAACCCTTAAATGCTCACCACCCTGTAATGTTTTTCAGAAAAATATCCTACATTGCCACTGCATGTTTCCTGACCTCCCCATCGGGACCACCCCTGGTGCTTTTCTCCATGTTACATTGCCACTCACTTTCTATCCTGATTAAGGCCCTCTGATTCACTCCACACCAGGATGTATTTCTCACTCCTACTAGTGAATGGCCTGTTGGAAACCCTTACAATGCGCATCACCCCGCGATGTTTTTCAGAAACCTACCCTATATTGTCACAGCATGTTTCCTGACCTCGCCATCCTGATCTCCCCGTGGTGCTTTTCTCCATCCTACATTGCCACTCACTGCCTATACTGATTCAGGCCCACTGATTCACACCATCCCGTGATGTTTTTCTCACTCCTACAATTGAATGGCCTGTTAGAAACCCTTACAATGTGCACCACCCGCGTTGTTTTTCAGAAACCTATCCTACATTGCCACTGCATGTTTCCTGACTTCCCCATGCTGACCACCACATGGTGCTTTTCTCCATCCTACATTGCGACTCACTGCCTATCCTCATTCAGGCCCTCTGATTCACACCACACCATGATATATTTCTCACTCCTACTAGTGAATGGCCTGTTAGAAACCATTACAATTCTCAGCACCCAGCGATATTTTTCAGAAACCTATCCTACTTTGCCATTGCATGTTTCCTTGCCTCCCCATGCTGACAAACCTGGGGTATTTTTCTCCATCCTACATTGCCACTCACAGCCTATCCTAAATCAGGCCGTCCGATTCACACAACCCCGTGATGTTTTTTTCACTCCTACTTCTGAATGTCTTGTTAAAAACCCTTACAATGCGCACCACCCCCCGATGTTTTTCACAAACCTATCCTACTTTGCCATTGCATATTTCCTGACCTCCCCATGCTCACCAACCTGTGGTGCTTTTCTCCATCCTACATTGCCACTCACTGTCTATTTGATTCAGGCCCTCCAATTCACACCTCACCATGATGTATTTCTCACTCCTACTAGAGAATGCCCTGTTAGAATCCCTTACAAGGTGCACTACCCCGCGATGATTTTTGGATACCTATCCTACATTGCCACTGCATGTTTCCTGACCTCCCCATGCTGACCACACTGTGGTGCTTTTCTCCATCCTACATTGCCACTCACGGCCTATCCTGATTCAGGCCCTCCAATTCACACCACCCCGTGATGTTTTTCTCACTTCTACTAGTGAATGGCCTGCTAGAAACTGTTACAATGCGCAAAAATCTGCGATGTTTTTCAGAAACCTATCCCACATTGCCATTGCATGTGTCCTGACTTCCCCATGCTCACCATGCCGTGGTGCTTTTCTTCATCCTACATTGCCACTCACTGCCTATCCTGATTGAGGCCCTCCGATTCACACCACCCCGTGATGTATTTCTCACTCCTACTAGTGATTGGCCTGTTAAAAATCCTTATACTGCGCACCAGCCCGCAATGATTTTCAGATACCTATCCTACATTGCCACTGCATGTTTCCTGACCTCCCCATGCTGACCACACCATGGTGCTTTTCTCCATCCTACATTGCCACTCACGGCCTTCCTGATTCAGGCCCTCCGATTCACACCACCCCGTGATGTTTTTCTCACTTCTACTAGTGAATGGCCGGTTAGAAACCCTTACAATGCGCACCACCCTGCAATGTTTTTCAGAAACCTATCCTACATTGCCAATGCATGTTTCCTGACCTCCCGATCCTGACCACCCCATCGTGCTTTTCTCCATCCTACATTGCCACTCACTGCCTATTATAATTCAGGCCCTCCGATTCACACCACCCCGTGATGTTTTTGTCACTCCTACTAGTGAATGGCCTGTTAGAAACACTTACAATTCTCACCACCGTGATGTTTTTCAGAAACCTATCCTACATTGCCTCTGCATGTTTCCTGACCTACCCATGCTCACCATGCCGTGGTGCTTTTCTCCATCCTACATTGCCACTCACAGCCTATCCTGATTCAGGCCTTCCAATTCACACCACCCCGTGAATTTTTTCTCACTCCTACTAGTGAATGCCCTGTTAGAAACCCTTGCAATGAACACCAACCCGCCATGTTTTTCAGACACCTATACTAAATTGCCACTGCATGTTTCCTGACCTCCCCATCCTGACCATCCCGTGTTGCTTTTCTCCATGGTACATTGCAACTCACTGTCGATCCTGATTCAGGCCCTCCTATTCACACCACACCATGATGTATTTCTCACTCTTACTAGTGAATGGCCTGCTAGAATCCCTTACAATGCGCACCACCCCGTGATGTTTTTCAGAAAACCATCCTACAATGCCACTGCATGTTTCCTGACCTCCCCATGCTCACCACACCGTGGTGCTTTTCTCCACTTTACATTGCCACTCACTGCCTATCCTAATTCAGGCCCTCCGATTCACACACCCCATGATGTATTTCTCACTCCTACTAGTGAATGGCCTGTTAGAACCCGTTACAATGCACACCACCACGCGATGTTTTTCAGAAACGTACCCTACATTGCCACTGCATGTTTCCTGACCTTCCCATGCTCACCGTGCCGTGGGGATTTTCTCGATCCTACATTGCCACTCACTGCCTATTCTGATTGAGGCCCTCGGATTCACACCAGCCGGGGTTGTTTTTCAAACTTCTACTAGTGAATGGCCTTTTAGAAACCCTTACAATGCGCTCCACCCCACTTTTTTTTTTTTTCAGGAACCAATCCTACATTGCTACTGCATGCTTCACGACCTCCGGATCCTGACCACCCCGTGGTGCTTTTCTCCATGCTACATTGCCACTCACTCCCTATCATAATTCAGGCCCTCGGATTCACACCACCCCGTGATGTTTTTCTCACTCCTACTAGTGAATGGCCTGCTGGAAACCCTTACAATGCGCCCAACCCCACGATGTTTTTCAGAAACCTATACTACATTGCCACTGCATTTTTCCTGACCTCCCCATCCTGACAACCCTGTGGTGCGTTTCTCCTTCCTACATTGGCGCTCACTGCCTATCCTAATTCAAGCCCTCCGATTCACACAACCCCTGATGATTTTCTCACTCCTACTAGTGAATGGCCTGTTAGAAAGCCTTAAAATGCTCACCACTCAGCGATGTTTTTCAGAAACCTATCCTACATTGCCACTGCATGTTTCCTCACCTCCCCATGCTCACCATGACTTGGTGCTTTTCTCCATACTACATTGCCACCCACTGCCTATCCTGATTCAGGCCTTCCAATTCACACCACCGTGTGATATATTTCTCACTCCTACTAGTGAATTGCGTGTTAGAAAGCCTTACAATACGCACCACCCGGCGATGTTTTTTAGAAACCTCTCCTACATTGCCAATGCGTGTTTCCTGACCTCCCCATACTGACCACCCCGTGGTGCTTTTCTCCTTTCTACATTGCCATTCACTGCCTATCCTAATTGAGAACATCCAATTCACACCACCCCGTGATATTTTTCTCACTCCTACTAGTGAATAGCCTGTTATAAACCCTTACAATTCGCACCACCCCGTGATGTTTTTCAGAAACCTATGCTACATTACCACTGCATGTTTCCTGAGCTCCCTATTTTGACCATCCCGTGGTGTTTTTCTCCATCCTACATTGCCACTCACACTGCCTATACTGATGCAGCGCTTCCCATTCACACCACACCATGATGTTTTTCTCACTCCTACTAGTGAATGGCCTGTTAGAAACCCTTACAATGCGCACCACCCCGCGATGTTTATCAGAAACATATCCTACAATGCCACTGCATGTTTCCTGACATCTCCATGCTGACCACCACGTGGTGCTTTTCTCCATCCTATATTGCCACTCACTGCCTCTCCTAATTCAGACCCTCCGATTCACAACCCCCTGTGATGTTTTTCTCACTACTACAAGTGAAAGGTCTGTTAGAAACACTTACAATGCGCACCACCCCGCGATGATTTTAAAAACATATCCTACATTGCCACTGCAGGGTTGCTGACCTCCCAATGCTGACCACCCCATGGTGCTATACTTCATCCTACATTGCCACTCACTGCCGATTCACACCACCCCATGATGTTTTTCTCAATTCAGACTAGTGAATGGCCTTTTAGAAACCCTTAAAATGCGCACCACCCCGCGATGTTTTTCAGAAACCTATCCTACCTTGCCACTGCATGTTTCCTGACCTCCCCATCCTCACCACCCCGTGTTGCTTTTCTCCATGGTATATTGCCACTCACTGTCGATCCTGATTCAGGCCCTCCGATTCACACCACACCATGATGTATTTCTCACACTTGCTAGTGAATGGCCTGGTTGAAACCCTTACAATTCGCACCACGCCGTGATGTTTTTCAGAAAACTATCCTACATTTCCACTGCATGTTTCCCGACTTCCCCATGCTGACCAGACCTTGGTGTTTTCTCCATTTTACATTGCCACTCACTGTCTATCCTGATTCAGGCCCTCTGAATCACACCACACCATGATGTATTTCTGACTACTAGTAGTGAATGGCCTGTTGGAAACGCTTACAATGCGCATCACCCCGCGATGTTTTTCAGAAACCTACCCTATATTGTCACAGGATGTTTCCTGACCTCCCCATCCTGACAACCCTGTGGTGCTTTTCTCCTTCCTACATTGCAGCTCACTGCCTATCCTGATTCCGGCCCTCCGATTCACACAACCCCGTGATGTTTTACAAACTTCTACTAGTGAATGGCCTGTTAGAAAATCTTACAATGCGCACCACCCAGCGATGTTTTTCAGAAACCTATGCTACATTTCCACTGCATGTTTCCTGACCTACCCATGCTGTCCACCCCGAGGTGCTTTTCACCATCCTACATTGCCACTCACTGCCTATCATAATTCAGGCCCTCCGATTCACACCAGACCGTGATGTTTTTCTCACTTCTACTAGTGAATGGCCTGTTAGAAACACTTACAATGCCCACCACCCTGCGATGTTTTTCAGAAAACTATACTAAATTGCCACTACATGTTTCCTGACCTCCCCATCCTGACCACCTCGTGGTGCTTTTCTCCAAGCTACATTTCCACTCACTGCCTATGCTGATTCAGGACCTCCAATTCACACCAGCCCGTGATGTTTTTCTCACTGCTACTAGTAAATGGCCTGTTAGAAACCCTTAAATGCGCACCACCCCGTGATGTTTTTCAGAAAAATATCCTACATTGCCACTGCATGTTTCCTGACCTCCTCATCGGGACCACCCCTGGTGCTTTTCTCCATGTTACATTGCCACTCACTTTCTATCCTGATTAAGGCCCTCTGATTCACTCCACACCATGATGTATTTCTCACTCCTACTAGTGAATGGCCTGTTAGAAACCCTTACAATGCGCATCACCCCGCGATGTTTTTCAGAAACCTACCCTATATTGTCACAGCATGTTTCCTGACCTCGCCATCCTGATCTCCCCGTGGTGCTTTTCTCCATCCTACATTGCCACTCACTGCCTATACTGATTCAGGCCCACTGATTCACACCATCCCGTGATGTTTTTCTCACTCCTACAATTGAATGGCCTGTTAGAAACCCTTACAATGTGCACCACCCGCGTTGTTTTTCAGAAACCTATCCTACATTGCCACTGCATGTTTCCTGACTTCCCCATGCTGACCACCACGTGGTGCTTTTCTCCATCCTACATTGCGACTCACTGCCTATACTCATTCAGGCCCTCTGATTCACACCACACCATGATATATTTCTCACTCCTACTAGTGAATGGCCTGTTAGAAACCATTACAATTCTCAGCACCCCGCGATGTTTTTCAGAAACCTATCCTACTTTGCCATTGCATGTTTCCTTGCCTCCCCATGCTGACAAACCTGGGGTATTTTTCTCCATCCTACATTGCCACTCACAGCCTATCCTAAATCAGGCCGTCCAATTCACACAACCCCGTGATGTTTTTTTCACTCCTACTTCTGAATGTCTTGTTAAAAACCCTTACAATGCGCACCACCCCCCGATGTTTTTCACAAACCTATCCTACTTTGCCATTGCATATTTCCTGACCTCCCCATGCTCACCAACCTGTGGTGCTTTTCTCCATCCTACATTTCCCCTCACTGTCTATTTGATTCAGGCCCTCCAATTCACACCTCACCATGATGTATTTCTCACTCCTACTAGAGAATGGCCTGTTAGAATCCCTTACAAGGTGCACTACCCCGCGATGATTTTTGGATACCTATCCTACATTGCCACTGCATGTTTCCTGACCTCCCCATGCTGACCACACTGTGGTGCTTTTCTCCATCCTACATTGCCACTCACGGCCTATCCTGATTCAGGCCCTCCAATTCACACCACCCCGTGATGTTTTTCTCACTTCTACTAGTGAATGGCCTGCTAGAAACCGTTACAATGCGCAAAAACCTGCGATGGTTTTCAGAAACCTATCCCACATTGCCACTGCATGTGTCCTGACTTCCCCATGCTCACCATGCCGTGGTGCTTTTCTCCATCCTACATTGCCACTCACTGCCTATCCTGATTGAGGCCCTCCGATTCACACCACCCCGTGATGTTTTTGTCACTCCTACTAGTGAATGGCCTGTTAGAAACACTTACAATTCTCACCACCGCGATGTTTTTCAGAAACCTATCCTACATTGCCTCTGCATGTTTCCTGACATACCCATGCTCACCATGCCGTGGTGCTTTTCTCCATCCTACATTGCCACTCACAGCCTATTCTGATTCAGGCCTTCCAATTCACACCACCCCGTGAATTTTTTCTCACTCCTACTAGTGAATGCCCTGTTAGAAACCCTTGCAATGAACACCAACCCGCGATGTTTTTCAGACACCTATACTAAATTGCCACTGCATGTTTCCTGACCTCCCCATCCTGACCATCCCGTGTTGCTTTTCTCCATGGTACATTGCAACTCACTGTCGATCCTGATTCAGGCCCTCCTATTCACACCACACCATGATGTATTTCTCACTCTTACTAGGGAATGGCCTGCTAGAATCCCTTACAATGCGCACCACCCCGTGATGTTTTTCAGAAAACCATCCTACAATGCCACTGCATGTTTCCTGACCTCCCCATGCTCACCACACCGTGGTGCTTTTCTCCACTTTACATTGCCACTCACTGCCTATCCTAATTCAGGCCCTCCGATTCACACACCCCATGATGTATTTCTCACTCCTACTAGTGAATGGCCTGTTAGAACCCGTTACAATGCACACCACCACGCGATGTTTTTCAGAAACGTACCCTACATTGCCACTGCATGTTTCCTGACCTTCCCATGCTCACCGTGCCGTGGGGATTTTCTCGATCCTACATTGCCACTCACTGCCTATTCTGATTGAGGCCCTCGGATTCACACCAGCCGGGGTTGTTTTTCAAACTTCTACTAGTGAATGGCCTTTTAAAAACCCTTACAATGCGCTCCACCCCACTTTTTTTTTTTTCAGAAACCAATCCTACATTGCTACTGCATGCTTCACGACCTGCGGATCCTGACCACCCCGTGGTGCTTTTCTCCATGCTACATTGCCACTCACTCCCTATCATAATTCAGGCCCTCGGATTCACACCACCCCGTGATGTTTTTCTCACTCGTACTAGTGAATGGCCTGCTGGAAACCCTTACAATGCGCCCAACCCCATGATGTTTTTCAGAAACCTATACTACATTGCCACTGCATTTTTCCTGACCTCCCCATCCTAACAACCCTGTGGTGCGTTTCTCCTTCCTACATTGCCGCTCACTGCCTATCCTAATTCAGGCCCTCCGATTCACACAACCCCTGATGATTTTCTCACTCCTACTAGTGAATGGCCTGTTAGAAAGCCTTAAAATGCTTACCACCCAGCGATGTTTTTCAGAAACCTATCCTACAATGCCACTGCATGTTTCCTGACTTCCCCATGCTGACCACACCGTGGTGCTTTTCTCCATCCTACATTGCCACTCACGGCCTATCGTGATTCAGGCCCTCCGATTTACACCACCCCGTGATGTTTTTCTCACTTCTACTAGTGAATGGCCTGTTAGAAACCCTTACAATGCGCACCACCGTGTGATGTTTTTCAGAAACCTATCCCACATTGCCACTGCATGTTTCCTCACCTCCCCATGCTCACCATGACTTGGTGCTTTTCTCCATACTACATTGCCACCCACTGCCTATCCTGATTCAGGCCTTCCAATTCACACCACCGTGTGATATATTTCTCACTCCTACTAGTGAATGGCGTGTTAGAAAGCCTTACAATACGCACCACCCGGTGATGTTTTTCAGAAACCTCTCCTACATTGCCAATGCGTGTTTCCTGACCTCC
The DNA here is from genome assembly GCF_034190915.1 of Cavia porcellus. Lineage (NCBI taxonomy): Eukaryota > Metazoa > Chordata > Mammalia > Rodentia > Caviidae > Cavia > Cavia porcellus. Next base: position 152,999,963 of record NW_026947485.1, on the reverse strand, counting down.
CCATGCTGACCACCCCGTGGTGCTTTTCTCCTTTCTATGTTGCCATTCACTGCCTATCCTAATTGAGAACATCCAATTCACACCACCCCGTGATATTTTTCTCACTCCTACTAGTGAATAGCCTGTTATAAACCCTTACAATTCGCACCACCCCGCGATGTTTTTCAGAAACCTATCCCACATTACCACTGTATGTTTCCTGAGCTCCCTATTTTGACCATCCCGTGGTGTTTTTCTCCATCCTACATTGCCACTCACACTGCCTATACTGATGCAGCGCTTCCGATTCACACCACACCATGATGATTTTCTCACTCCTACTAGTGAATGGCCTGTTAGAAACCCTTACAATGCGCACCACCCAACCATGTTTATCAGAAACATATCCTACAATGCCACTGCATGTTTCCTGACATCTCCATGCTGACCACCACGTGTTGCTTTTCTCCATCCTATATTGCCACTCACTGCCTCTCCTAATTCAGACCCTCCGATTCACAACCCCCTGTGATGTTTTTCTCACTACTACTAGTGAAAGGTCTGTTAGAAACACTTACAATGCGCACCACCCCGCGATGATTTTAAAAACATATCCTACATTGCCACTGCAGGGTTGCTGACCTCCCCATGCTGACCACCCCATGGTGCTATACTTCATCCTACATTGCCACTCACTGCCTATTCTTATTCAGGCCCTCCGATTCACACCACCCCATGATGTTTTTCTCAATTCAGACTAGTGAATGGCCTGTTAGAAACCCTTAAAATGCACACCACCCCGTGATGTTTTTCAGAAACCTATCCTACCTTGCCACAGCATATTTCCTGACCTCCCCATCCTCACCACCCCGTGTTGCTTTTCTCCCTGGTATATTGCCACTCACTGTCAATCCTGATTCAGGCCCTCCGATTCACACCACACCATGATGTATTTCTCACTCTTGCTAGTGAATGGCCTGGTTGAAACCCTTACAATTCGCACCACGCCGTCATGTTTTTCAGAAAACTATCCTACATTACCACTGCATGTTTCCCGACTTCCGCATGCTGACCAGACCTTGGTGTTTTCTCTACTTTACATTGCCACTCACTGCCTATCCTAATTAAGGCCTTCCGATTCACACCACCCCGTCATGTTTTTCTCACTCCTACTAGTGAATGGCCTGTTAGAAAACCTTACAATGCACAACACCCCGCAATGTTTTTCAGAAACCTATCCTACATTGGCAATGCATGTTTCCTGACCTCCCCATGCTGACCACCCCGTGGTGCTTTTCTCCATCCTACATTGCCACTCACTGCCTAACCTTGTTCAGAATATCTGATTCCCACCACCCGTTGATGTTTTTCTCACTCCTACTAGTGAATGGCCTGTTAGAAACCCTTACAATGCGCACCACCCCGTGATTTTTTTCAGAAAACTATCCTACATTGCCACTGTCTGTTTCCTGACCTCCCTATGCTGACCACCCCGTGGTGCTTTTCTCCATCCTACATTGCCACTCACTGCCTCTCCTGATTGAGGGCCTCCGATTCACACTCCCCTGTGATGTTTTTCTCAATCCTACTGGTGAATGGCCTGTTAGAAACCCTTACAATGCGCAACACCGCGCGATGTTTTCAGAAACCTATCCTACATTGCCACTGAATGTTTCGTGACATCCCCATGTTGACCACCCTGTGGTGGTTTTCTCCATCCTAGATTGCCACTCACTGCCTATCCTGATTCAGGCCTTCCAATTCACACCACCCCATGATGTATTTCTCGCTCCTACTAGGGAATGGAGTGTTAGAAACCCTTACAATGTGCACCACCCCGCGATGTTTTTCAGAAACGTATCCTATATTGCCAATGCATGTTTCCTGACCTTCCCATGCTCACCGTGCCATGCTTTTCTCATTCCTACATTGTAACTCACTGCCTATCCTGATTCAGGCTCTCAGATTCACACCACCCAGGGTTGTTTTTCAAACTTCTACTAGTAAATGGCCTGTTAGAAACCCTTACAATGCGCACCACCCCGCGATGTTTTTCAGAAACCTATCCTACATTTCCACTGCATGTTTCCTGACCTCCGCATGCTGACCACCCCATGGTGCTTTTCACCATCCTACATTGCCACTCACTACCTATCCTGATTCAGGCCCCCCTATTCACACCACCTCGTGATGTTTTTCTTACTCCTACTAGTGAATAGGCTGTCAGAAAGCCTAACAATGCGCACCACCGGGGGATATTTTTCAGAAACCTATCCTACATTATAAATGCATGTTTCCTGACCTCCCCATGATGACCACCCCGTGGAGCTTTTCTCCATCCTACATTGCCACTCACTGCCTATCCTGATTCAGGCCCTCCGATTTACACCACCCCGTTATATTTTTCTCAATCGACTAGTGAATGGCCTGTTAGAAAACCTTAGAATGTGTACCACACCACGATGTTTTTCAGAAACCTATCCTACTTTCCACTGCATGTTTCCTCACCTCCCCATGCTGACCACCCCGTGGTGCTTTTCACCATCCTACATTGACACTCACTGCCTATCCTGATTCAAGCCCTCCTATTCACAACACGCCATGATGTTTTTCTCACTACTAGTGAATGGCTTGTTAGAAACCCTTACAATGGGCACCACCCCACTTTTTTTTTCAGAAAACTATCCTATATTGCCACTGCATGTTTCATGACCTCCGGATCCTGACCACCCCGTGGTGCTTTTCTCCATCCTACATTGCCAGTCACTACCTATCTTAATTCAGGCCCTCCGATTCACACCACGCCGTGATGTTTTTCTCACTCCTATTAGTGAATGGCCTGTTAGAAACCCTTACAATGCGCACCACCCCACGATGTTTTTCAGGAACCTATCCTACATTGCCACTGCATGTTTCCTGACCTACCCATCCTGACCTCCCTGGGGTGCTTTTCTCCATCCTACATTGCTACTCACTGCCGATCCTGATTCAGGCCCTCAGATTCACACCACGCCGTGATGTTTTTCTCACTCCTATTAGTGAATGGCCTGTTAGAAACCCTTACAATGCGCACCACCCCACGATGTTTTTCAGGAACCTATCCTACATTGCCACTGCATGTTTCCTGACCTACCCATCCTGACCTCCCTGGGGTGCTTTTCTCCATCCTACATTGCTACTCACTGCCGATCCTGATTCAGGCCCTCCGATTCACACCACGCCGTGATGTTTTTCTCACTCGGACTAGTGAATGGCCTGTTAGAAACCCATACAATGCACACCAACCCGCGATGTTTTTCAGAAAGCTATCCCACATTGCCACTGCATGTTTCCTGACCTCCCCATGCTGAACACCCCGTGGTGCTTTTCTACATCCTACATTGCCACTCACTGCCTATCCTGACTCAGGCCCTCCGATTCACACCACCCTGTTATGTTTTTCTCACTCCTACTAGAGAATGGCCTGTTAGAAACCCTTACAATGCGCACCACCCCGCGATGTTTTTCAGAAACCTATACTACATTGCCGCTACATTTTTCCTGACCTCCCCATGCTCACCATGCCGTGGTGCTTTTCTCCATCCTACATTGCCACTCACTGCCTATCCTGATTCAGGCCTTCCAATTCACACCACCCCATGATGTATTTCTAACTCCTACTAGTGAATGGCCTGTTAGAAATGCTTACAATGCGCACCACCCCGCAATGTTTTTCAGAAACCTATCCTCCATTTCCACTGCATGTTTCCTGAGCTCCCTATGTTTACTATCCCGTGGTGCTTTTCTCCATCCTACATTGCCACTCACACTGCCTATCCTAATGCAGCGCTTCCGATTCACACAACCCCATGATGTTTTTCTCACTCCTACTAGTGAAGGGCCTGTTAGAAACCCTTACATTGCGCACCACCCCGCGATGTTTATCAGAAACCTATCCTACAATGCCACTGCATGTTTCCTGACATCTCCATGCTGACCACCACGTGGTGCTTTTCTCCATCCTATATTGCCACTCACTGCCTCTCCTAATTCAGACCCTCCTATTCACAACCCCCCGTGATGTTTTTCTCACTTCTACTAGTGAATGGTCTGTTAGAAACACTTACAATGCGCACCACCCCGCGATGATTTTCAATACCTATCTTACATTGCCACTGCAGGGTTGCTGACCTCCCATGCTGACAACCCCATGGTGCTATTCTCCATCCTACATTGCCACTCACAGCGTATCCTGATTCAGGCCCTCCGATTCACACCACCCCGTGATGTTTTTCTCACTTCTACTAGTAAATGGCCTGTTAGAAACCCTTACAATGCGCACCACCCTGCGACGTTTTTCAGAAACCTATCCCACATTGCCACTGCATGTGTCCTGACCTCCCCATGCTCACCATGCCGTGGTGTTTTCTCCATCCTACATTGCCACTCACTGCCTAATATAATTCAGGCACTCCGATTCACACAACACAGTGATGTTTTTCTCACTCCTACTAGTGAATGGCCTGTTAGAAACACTTACAATTCTCACCACCGCGATGTTTTCCAGAAACCTATCCTACATTGCCACTGCATGTTTCCTGACCTACCCATGCTCACCATGCCGTGGTTCTTTTCTCCATCCTACATTGCCACTCACTGCCTATCCTGATTCAGGCCTTCCAATTCACACAACCCCGTGAAGTATTTCTCACTCCTACTAGTGAATGGCCTGTTAGAATCCCTTACAATGCACACCAACCCGCGATGTTTTTCAGACACCTATACTAAATTGCCACTGCATGTTTCCTGACCTCCCCATGCTCACCAGGACGTGATGCTTTTCTCCATCCTACATTGCCACTCACTGACTATCCTGATTCAGGCCTTCCAATTCACACCACCCCGTGATATTTTTCTTACTCCTACTAGTGAATGGCCTGTTAGAAACCCTTACAATTTGCACCACCCCGCGATGTTTTTCAGAAACCTATCCTACATTACCACTGCATGTTTCCTGAGCTCCCCATGTTGACCATCCCGTGGTGCTTTTGTCCATGCTACATTGCAACTCACACTGCCTATCCTGATTCAGGGCTTCCGATTCACACCACCCCATGATGTTTGTCTCACTCCTACCAGTGAATGGCCAGTTAGAAACCCTTACAATGCGCACCACCCCGCGATGTTTTTCAGAAACCTATCCTACATTTCCAATGCATGTTTCCTGACCTCCCCATCCTGACCATCCCGTGTTGCTTTTCTCCATGGTACATTGCAACTCACTGTCGATCCTGATTCAGGCCCTCCGCTTCACACCACACCATGATGTATTTCTCACTCTTACTAGTTAATGGCCTTGTAGAATCCCTTACAATGCGTACCACCCCGTGATGTTTTTCAGAAAACTATCCTACAATGCCACTGCATGTTTCCTGACCTCCACATGCTGACCAAAGTGTGGTGCTTTTCTCCACTTTACATTGCCACTCACTGCCTATCCTGATTGAGGCCCTCCGATTCACACCACCCGGGGTTGTTTTTCAAACTTCTACTAGTGAATCGCCTTTTAGAAACCCTTACAATGCGCACCACCACGCGGTGTTTTTCAGAAACCTATCCTACATTTCCACTGCATGTTTCCAGACCTCCCCATGCTGACCACCCCATGGTGCTTTTCACCATCCTACATTGCCATTCACTGCCTATCCTGATTCAGGCCCCCCTATTCACAACACCCCGTGATGTTTTTCTCACTCCTACTACTGAATGGCCTGTTAGAAACCCTTACAATGCGAACCAACCCGCTTTTTTTTTCAGAAACCTATCCTACATTGCCACTGCATATTTCCTCTCCTCCCCATGCTGACCACCCTCTGGTGCTTTATCCATCCTACATTGCCACTCAATGCCTATCCTAATTCAGGACCTCCGATTCACACCATCCCGTGATATTTTTGTCACTCCCACTAGTGAATGGCCTGTTAGAAACCCTTACAATGCGCTCCACCCCGCTTTTTTTTTTCAGAAACCAATCCTACATTGCCACTGCATGCTTCATGACCTCCGGATCCTGACCACCCCGTGGTGCTTTTCTCCATCCTACATAGCCACTCACTCCCTATCAAAATTCAGGCCCTCCGATTCACACCACCCCGTGATGTTTTTCTCACTCCAACTAGTGAATGGCCTGCTGGAAACCCTTACAATGCGCCCCACCCCACGATGTTTTTCAGAAACCTATACTAAATTGCCACTGCATGTTTCCTGACTTCCCCATCCTGATCACCTCGTGGTGCTTTTCTCCATGCTACATTTCCACTCACTGTCTATGCTAATTCAGGCCTCCGATTCACACCAGCCCGTGATCTCTTTCTCACTGCTACTAGTGAATGGCCTATTAGAAACCCTTAAATGCGCACCACCCCATGATGTTTTTCAGAAAAATATCCTACATTGACACTGCATGTTTCCTGACCTCCTCATGGGGACCACCCCTGGTGCTTTTCTCCATGCTACATTGCCACTCACTGTCTATCCTGATTCAGGCCCTCTGATTCACACCACACCATGATGTATTTCTCACTCCTACTAGTGAATGGCCTGTTGGAAACTCTTACAATGCGCATCACCCCGCGATGTTTTTCAGAAACCTACCCTATATTGTCACAGCATGTTTCCTGACCTCGCCATCCTGACCTCCCCGTGGTGCTTTTCTCCATCCTACATTGCCCCTCAATGCCTATACTGATTCAGGCCCTCTGATCCACACCATCCCGTGATGCTTTTCTCACTCCTACAAGTGAATGGCCTGTTAGAAACCCTTAAAATGTGCACCACCCGCGTTGTTTTTTAGAAACCTATACTAAATTGCCACTGCATGTTTCGTGACTTCCCTATGCTGACCACCACATGGTGCTTTTCTCCATCCTACATTTCCACTCACTGCCTATCCTAATTCAGGCCCTCTGATTCACACGAAACCATGATGTATTTCTCACTCCTACTAGTGAATGGCCTGTTAGAAACCCTTATAATTCTCAGCACCCCGCGATGATTTTCAGAAACCTATCCTATTTTGCCATTGCATGTTTCCTTGCCTCCCAATGCTGACAAACCTGTGGTATTTTTCTCCATCCTACATTGCCACTCACAGCCTATCCTAAATCAGGCCGTCCGATTTACACCACCCCGTGATGTTTTTTTCACTCCTACTTCTGAATGGCTTGTTAAAAACCCTTACAATGCGCACCACCCCCTGATGATTTCAGAAACCTATCCTACATTGCCACTGCATGTTTCCTGACCTCCCGATGTTGACCATCCCGTGGTGCTTTTCTCCATTCTTCATTGCCCTCACTGCCTATCCTAATTCAGGCCCTCTGATTCACACCACTCTGTGATGGTTTTCTCTCTCCTAATAGTGAATGGCCTGCTACAAACCGTTACAATGCGAACGACCCCGCGATGATTTTCAGAAACTTATCCTACATTGCCATTGCATGTTTCCTGACCTCCCCATGCTCACCAACCTTTGGAGCTTTTCTCCATCCTTCATTGCCACTCACTGTCTATCTTGATTCAGGCCCTCCAATTCACACCACACCATGATGTATTTCTCACTCCTACTAGTGAATGGCCTAGTAGAATCCCTTACAAGGTGCACTACCCTGCGATGTTTTTCGGAAACCTATCATACATTGCCACAGCATGTTTCCTGACCTCCCCATGCTGACCACACCGTGGTGCTTTTCTCCATCCTACATTGCCACTCACTGCCTACTATAATTCAAGCCCTCAGATTCACACAACCCCGTGATGTTTTTCTCACTCCTACTAGTGAATGGCCTGTTAGAAACACTTACAATTCTCACCACCGCGATGTTTTTCAGAAACCTATCCTACATTGCCACTGCATGTTTCCTGACCTACCCATGCTCACCATGCCGTGGTGCTTTTCTCCATCCTACATTGCCACTCACTGCCTATCCTGATTCAGGGCTTCCAATTCACACAACCCCGTGAAGTATTTCTCACTACTACTAGTGAATGGTCTGTTAGAAACCCTTACAATGCACACCAACCCGCGATGTTTTTCAGAAACCTATACTAAATTGCCACTGCATGTTTCCTGACCTCCCCATGCTCACCAGGACGTGATGCTTTTCTCCATCCTACATTGCCACTCACTGACTATCCTGATTCAGGCCTTCCAATTCACACCACCCCGTGATATATTTCTCACTCCTACTAGTGAATGGCCTGTTAGATAGCCTTACAATGCGCACCACCCGGCGATATTTTTCAGAAACCTATCCTACTTTGCCAATGCGTGTTTCCTGACCTCCCCATGGTGACCACGCCGTGGTGCTTTTCCCCTTCCTTCGTTGCCATTCACTGCCTATCCTAATTCAGAACATCCAATTCACACCACCCCGTGATATTTTTCTCACTCCTACTAGTTAATGGCCTGTTAGAAACACTTACAATTTGCACCCCCCCGCGATGTTTTTCAGAAACCTATCCTACATTACCACTGCATGTTTCCTGAGCTCCCCATGTTGACCATCCCGTGGTGCTTTTCTCCATGCTACATTGCAACTCACACTGCCTATCCTGATTCAGGACTTCCGATTCACACCACCCCATGATGTTTGTCTCACTCCTACCAGTGAATGGCCAGTTAGAAACCCTTACAATGCGCACCACCCCGCGATGTTTTTCAGAAACCTATCCTACATTGCTTATGCATGTTTCCTGACCTCCCCATTCTGACCATACCGTGTTGCTTTTCTCCATGGTACATAGCAATTCACTGTCGATCCTGATTCAGACCCTCTGATTCACACCACACCATGATGTATTTCTCACTCTTACTAGTGAATGGCCTGCTGAATCCCTTACAATGCGCACCACCCCGTGATGTTTTTCAGAAAACTATCCTACAATGCCACTGCATGTTTCCTGACCTCAAAATGCTGACAACCGTTGGTGCTTTTCTCCATGCTACATTGCCACTCACTGTCTATCCTGATTCAGGTCCTCTGATTCACACCACTCCATGATGTATTTCTGACTCCTAGTAGTGAATGGCCTGTTGGAAACGCTTACAATGTGCATCACCCCGCGATGTTTTTCAGAAACCTATCCTACATTGCCAATGCATGTTTCCTGACCTCCCCCTCCTGACAACCCTGTGGTGCTTTTCTCCTTCCTACATTGCAGCTCACTGCCTATCCTGATTCAGGCCCTCCAATTCACACCACCCCGGGATGTTTTTCAAACTTCGACTAGCGAATGGCCTGTTAGAAAATCTTACAATGCGCACCACCCAGCGATGTTTTTCAGAAACCTGTGCTACATTTCCACTGCATGTTTCCTGACCTACCCATGCTGTCCACCCCGAGGTGCTTTTCACCATCCTACATTGCCACTCACTGCCTATCATAATTCAGGCCCTCCGATTCACACCAGACCGTGATGTTTTTCTCACTCCTACTAGTGAATGGCCTGTTAGAAACACTTACAATGCCCACCACCCTGTGATGATTTTCAGAAACCTATACTAAATTGCCACTGCATGTTTCCTGACCTCCCCATCCTGACCACCTCGTGGTGCTTTTCTCCATGCTACATTTCCACTCACTGCCTATCCTGATTCAGGGCCTCCGATTCACATAAGCCCGTAATGTTTTTCTCACTGCTACTAGTGAATGGCCTGTTAGAAACCCTTAAATGCACACCACCCCGTGATGTTTTTCAGAAAAATGTCCTATATTGCCACTGCATGTTTCCTGACCTCCCCATGGGGACCAGCCCTGGTGCTTTTCTCCATGTTACATTGCCACTCACTTTCTATCCTGATTAAGGCCCTCTGATTCACTCCACACCATGATGTATTTCTCACTCCTACTAGTGAATGGCCTGTTGGAAACCCTTATAATGCGCATCGCCCCGCGATGTTTTTCAGAAACCTACCTATATTGTCACAGCATGTTTCCTGACCTCGCCATCCTGACCTCCCCGTGGTGCTTTTCTGCATCCTACATTGCCACTCACTGCCTATACTGATACAGGCCCACTGATTCACACCATCCCTCGACGTTTTTCTCACTCATACAATTGAATGGCCTGTTAGAAACCCTTACAATGTGCACCACCCACGTTGTTTTTCAGAAACCTATCCTATATTGCCACTGCATGTTTCCTGACTTCCCCATGCTGACCACCACGTGGTGCTTTTCTCCATCCTACATTGCCACTCACTGCCTATCCTAATTCAGGCCCTCTGTTTCACACCACAAAATGATGTATTTCTCACTACTACTAGTGAATGGCCTGTTAGAAACCCTTACAAAACTTAGCACCCCACGATGTTTTTCAGAAACCTATCCTACTTTGCCATTGCATGTTTCTTTGCCTCCACATGCTGACAAACCTGGGGTATTTTTCTCCATCCTATATGGCCACTCACAGCCTATCCTAAATCAGGCCGTCCGATTCACACAACCCCGTGATGTTTTTTTCACTCCTACTTCTGAATGGCTTTTTAAAAACCCTTACAATGCGCACCACCCCCCGATGTTTTTCAGAAACCTATCCTACTTTGCCATTGCATATTTCCTTACCTTCCCATGCTCACCAACCTGTGGTGCTTTTCTCCATCCTACATTGCCACTCTCTGTCTAATTGATTCAGGCCCTCCAATTCACACCTCACCAAGATATATTTCTCACTCCTACTAGTGAATGGCCTGTTAGAATCCCTTACAAGGTGCACTACCCCGCGATGTTTTTCGGAAACCTATCCTACATTGCCACTGCATGTTTCCTGACCTCCCCATGCTGACCACACCGTGGTGCTTTTCTCCATCCTACATTGCCACTCACGGCCTATCCTGATTCAGGCCCTCCGATTCACACCACCCCGTGATGTTTTTCTCACTTCTACTAGTGAATGGCCTGCTAGAAACGCCTACAATGCGCACCACCCTGCGATGTTTTTCAGAAACCTATCCCACATTGCCACTGCATGTGTCCTGACTTCCCCATGCTCACCATGCCGTGGTGCTTTTCTCCATCCTACATTGCCACTCACTGCCTATCCTGATTGAGGGCCTCCGATTCACACCACCCCGTGATGTATTTCTCACTCCTACTAGTGATTGGCCTGTTAGAAATCCTTATGCTGCGCACCAGCCCGCGATGTTTTTCAGAAACCCATCCTACATTTGTACTGCATGTTTCCTGACCTCTCCATGCTGACCACACCATGGTGCTTTTCTCCATCCTACATTGCCACTCACGGCCTTCCTGATTCAGGCCCTCCGATTCACACCACCCCGTGATGTTTTTCTCACTTCTACTAGTGAACGGCCGGTTAGAAACCCTTACAATGCGCACCACCCTGCAATGTTTTTCCGAAACCTATCCTACATTTCCACTGCATGTTTCCTGACCACCCGATCCTGACCACCCCATGGTGCTTTTCTCCATCCTACATTGACACTCACTGCCTATTATAATTCAGGCCCTCTGATTCACACCACCCCGTGATGTTTTTCTCACTCCTACTAGTGAATGGTCTGTTAGAAACACTTACAATTCTCACCACCGCGATGTTTTTCATTAACCGATCCTACATTGCCTCTGCATGTTTCCTGACCTACCCATGCTCACCATGCCGTGGTGCTTTTCTCTATCCTACATTGCCACTCACTGCCTATCCTGATTCAGGCCTTCCAATTCACACCAAACCCTGAATTATTTCTCACTCCTACTAGTGAATGGCCTGTTAGAAACCCTTGCAATGCACACCAACCCGCGATGTTTTTCAGACACCTATACTAAATTGCCACTGCATGTTTCCTGACCTCCCCATCCTGACCATCCCGTGTTGCTTTTCTCCATGGTACACTGCAACTCACTGTCGATCCTGATTCCAGCCCTCCGATTCACACCACGCCATGATGTATTTCTCACTCTTACTAGTGAATGGCCTGCTAGAATCCCTTACAATGCGCACCACCCCGTGATGTTTTTCAGAAAACTATCCTACAATGCCACTGCATGTTTCCTGACCTCCCCATGCTCACCACACCGTGGTGCTTTTCTCCACTTTACATTGCCACTCACTGCCTAACCTAATTCAGGCCCTCCGATTCACACACCCCATGATGTATTTCTCACTCCTACTAGTGAATGGCCTGTTAGAACCCCTTACAATGCACACCACCACGCGATGTTTTTCAGAAATGTATCCTACATTGCCACTGCATGTTTCCTGACCTTCCCATGCTCACCGTGCCGTGGGGATTTTCTCGATCCTACATTGCCACTCACTGCCTATTCTGATTGAGGCCCTCCGATTCACACCAGCCGGGGTTGTTTTTCAAACTTCTACTAGTGAATGGCCTTTTAGAAACCCTTACAATGCGCAGCACCCCGCAATGTTTTTCAAAAACGTATCCTACATTTCCACTGCATGTTTCCTGACCTCCCCATGCTGACCACCCCATGGTGCTTTTCACCGTCCTACATTGCCACTCACTGCGTAACCTGATTCAGGCCCCCCTATTCACACTACCCCGTGATGTTTTTCTCACTCTTACTAGTGAATGGCCTGTTAGAAAGCCAAAGAATGCGCACCACCCGGGGATGTTTTGCAGAAACCTATCCTACATTGCCAATGCATGTTTCCTGACCTCCCCATGCTGACCACCCTGTGGTGCTTTTTCCATCCTACGTTGCCACTCAATGCCTATCCTAATTCAGACCCTCCGATTCACACCACCCCGTGATATTTTTCTCACTCCCACTAGTGAATGGCCTGTTAGAAACCATTACAATGCGCTCCACCCCGCTTTTTTTTTTTTTTCAGAAACCTATCCTAAATAGCCACTGTAGGTTTCATGACTTCCGAATCCTGACCACCCCGTGGTGCTTTTCTCCATGCTACATTGCCACTCACTCCCTATCATAATTCAGGCCCTCGGATTCACACCACCCTGTGATGTTTTTCTCACTCCTACTAGTGAATGGCCTGCTGGAAACCCTTACAATGCGCCCAACCCCACGATGTTTTTCAGAAACCTATACTACATTGCCACTGCATTTTTCCTGACCTCCCCATCCTGACAACCCTGTGGTGCGTTTCTCCTTCCTACATTGCCGCTCACTGCCTATCCTAATTCAGGCCCTCCGATTCACACAACCCCTGATGATTTTCTCACTGCTACTAGTGAATGGCCTGTTAGAAAGCCTTAAAATGCTCACCACCCAGCGATGTTTTTCATAAACCTATCCTACATTGCCACTGCATGTTTCCTGACCTCGCCATGCTGACCACACCGTGGTGCTTTTCTCCATCCTACATTGCCACTCACGGCCTTTCCTGATTCAGGCCTTCCAATTCAAACCACCGCGTGATATATTTCTCACTCCTACTAGTGAATGGCGTGTTAGAAAGCCTTACAATGCGCACCACCCGGCGATGTTTTTCAGAAACCTATCCTACATTGCCAATGCGTGTTTCCTGACCTCCCCATGCTGACCACCCCGTGGTGCTTTTCTCCTTTCTACGTTGCCATTCACTGCCTATCCTAATTCAGAACATCCAATTCACACCACCGCTTGATATTTTTCTCACTCCTACTAGTGAATAGCCTGTTATAAACCCTTACAATTCGCACCACCCCGCGATGTTTTTCAGAAACCTATCCTACATTACAACTGCATGTTTCCTGAGCTCGCTATTTTGACCATCCCGTTGTGTTTTTCTCCATCCTACATTGCCACTCACACTGCCTATCCTGATGCAGCGCTTCCGATTCACACTACCCCATGATGTTTTTCTAACTCCTACTAGTGAATGGCTTGTTAGAAACCCTTACAATGCGCACCACCCTGCGATGTTTATCAGAAACCTATCCTACAATGCCACTGCATATTTCCTGACTACTCCATGCTGACCACCACGTGGTGCTTTTCTCCATCCTATATTGCCACTCACTGCCTCTCCTTATTCAGACACTCTGATTCACAACCCCCTGTGATGTTTTTCTCACTAATACTAGTGAATGGTCTGTTAGAAACACTTACAATGCGCACCACCCCACGATGATTTTCAAAACCTATCCTACATTGCCACTGCAGGGTTGCTGACCTCACCATGCTGACCACCGCATGGTGCTACACTTCATCCTACATTGCCACTCACTGCCTATTCTTTTCAGGCCCTCCGATTAACACCACCCCATGATGTTTTTCTCAATTCAGACTAGTGAACGGCCTGTTAGAAACCCTTAAAATGCGCACCACCCCGCGATGTTTTTCAGAAACCTATCCTATATTGCCACTGCATGTTTCCTGACCTCCCCATCCTCACCACCCCGTGTTGCTTTTCTCCATGGTACATTGCCACTCACTGTCGATCCTGATTCAGGCCCTCCGATTCACACCACACCATGATGTATTTCTCACTCTTGCTAGTGAATGGCCTGGTTGAAACCCTTACAATTCGCACCACCCCGTGATGTTTTTCAGAAAACTATCCTACATTACCACTGCATGTTTCCCGACTTCCCCATGCTGACCAGACCTTGGTGTTTTCTCCACTTTACATTGCCACTCACTGCCTATCCTAATTAAGGAATTCCGATTCACACCACCCCGTCATGTTTTTCTCACTCCTACTAGTGAATGGCCTGTTAGAAAGCCTTACAATGCACAACACCCCGCAATGTTTTTCAGAAACCTATCCTACATTGGCAATGCATGTTTCCTGACCTCCCCATGCTGACCACCCCGTGGTGCTTTTCTGCAACCTACATTGCCACTCACTGCCTAACCTTGTTCAGAACATCTGATTCACACCACCCGTTGATGTTTTTCTCACTCCTATTAGTGAATGGCCTGTTAGAAACCCTTACAATGCGCACCACCCCGTGATTTTTTTCAGAAAACTATCCTACATTGCCACTGCCTGTTTCCTGACCTCCCTATGCTGACCACCCCGTGGTGCTTTTCTCCATCCTACATTGCCACTCACTGCCTCTCCTGATTGAGGGCCTCCGATTCACACTCCCCTGTGATGTTTTTCTCATTCCTACTGGTGAATGGCCTGTTAGAAACCCTTACAATGCGCAACACCGCGCGATGTTTTTCAGAAACCTATCCTACATTGCCACTGAATGTTTCGTGACATCCCCATGTTGACCACCCTGTGGTGGTTTTCTCCATCCTACATTGCCACTCACTGCCTATCCTGATTCAGGACTTCCAAGTCACAACACCCCATGATGTATTTCTCGCTCCTACTAGTGAATGGAGTGTTAGAAACCCTTACAATGTGCACCACCCCGCGATGTTTTTCAGAAACGTATCCTACATTGCCAATGCATGTTTCCTGACTTTCCCATGCTCACCGTGCCGTGCTTTTCTCCATCCTACATTGCCACTCACTGCCCATCCTGATTCAGGCTCTCCGATTCACACCACCCGGGGTTGTTTTTCAAACTTCTACTAGTAAATGGCCTGTTAGAAACCCTTACAATGCGCACCACCCCGCGATGTTTTTCAGAAACCTATCCTACATTTCCACAGCATGTTTCCTGACCTCCGCATGCTGACCACCCCATGGTGCTTTTCACCATCCTACATTGCCACTCACTGCCTATCCTGATTCAGGCCCCTCTATTCACACCACCTCGTGATGTTTTTCTTACTCCTACTAGTGAATAGGCTGTCAGAAAGCCTAACAATGCGCACCACCCGGGGATATTTTTCAGAAACCTATCCTACATTGTCAATGCATGTTTCCTGACCTCCCCATGATGACCACCCCGTGGAGCTTTTCTCCATCCTACATTGCCACTCACTGCCTATCCTGATTCAGGCCCTCCGATTCACACCACCCCGTTATATTTTTCTCACTCGACAAGTGAATGGCCTGTTAGAAACCCTTACAATGCGCACCACACCACGATGTTTTTCAGGAACCTATACTACAATGACACTGCATGTGTCCTGACCTCCCCATGCTGACCACCCTATGGTGCTTTTCTCCATCCTACATTGCCACTCACTGCCTATCCTGATTCAGGCCGTCCGATTCACCCCACCCCGTGATGTTTTTCAAACTTCTACTAGTGAATGGCCTCTTAGAAAACCTTAGAATGTGTACCACACCGTGATGTTTTTCAGAAACCTATCCTACTTTCCACTGCATGTTTCCTCACCTCCCCATGCTGACCACCCCGTGGTGCTTTTCACCATCCTACATTGCCACTCACTGCCTATCCTGATTCAGGCCCCCCTATTCACAACACGCAATGATGTTTTTCTCACTCCTAGTGAATGGCTTGTTAGAAACCGTTACAATGCGCACCACCCCGCTTTTTTTTTCAGAAACCTATCCTACATTGCCACTGCATGTTTCATGACCTCCGGATCCTGACCACCCCGTGGTGCTTTTCTCCATCCTACATTGCCAGTCACTACCTATCTTAATTCAGGCCCTCCGATTCACACCACGCCGTGATGTTTTTCTCACTCCTATTAGTGAATGGCCTGTTAGAAACCCTTACAATGCGCACCAATCCACGATGTTTTTCAGGAACCTATACTACATTGCCACTGCATGTTTCCTGACCTACCCATCCTGACCACCCTGTGGTGCTTTTCTCCATCCTACATGGCTACTCACTGCTGATCCTGATTCTGGCCCTCCGATTCACACCACGCCGTTTTGTTTTTCTCACTCGGACTAGTGAATGGCCTGTTAGAAACCCATACAATGCACACCAACCCGCGATGTTTTTCAGAAAGCTATCCCACATTGCCACTGCATGTTTCCTGACCTCCCCATGCTGACCACCACGTGGTGTTTTTCTACATCCTACATTGCCACTCACTGCCTATCCTGACTCAGGCCCTCCGATTCACACCACCCCGCTATGTTTTTCTCACTCCTACTAGAGAATGGCCATCTAGAAATCCTTACAATGCGCACCACCCCGAGATGTTTTTAAGAAAGCTATCCTACATTGCCGCTACATGTTTCCTGACCTCCCCATGTTCACCATGCCGTGGTGCTTTTCTCCATCCTACATTGCCACTCTCTGCCTATCTTGATTTAGGCCTTCCAATTCACACCACCCCATGATGTATTTCTAACTCCTACTAGTGAATGGCCTGTTAGAAACCCTTACAATTCGCACCAACCCGCGATGTTTTTCAGAAACCTATCCTCCATTTCCACTGTATGTTTCCTGAGCTCCGTATGTTGACCATCCCGTGGTGCTTTTCTCCATCCTACATTGCCACTCACACTGCCTATCCTAATGCAGCACTTCCGATTCACACAACCCCATGATGTTTTTCTCACTCCAACTAGTGAAGGGCCTGTTAGAAACCCTTACAATGCGCACCACCCCGCGATGTTTATCAGAAACCTATCCAACAATAGCACTGCATGTTTCCTGACATCTCCATGCTGACCACCACGTGGTGCTTTTCTCCATCCTATATTGCCACTCACTGCCTCTCCTAATTCAGACCCTCCAATTCACAACTCCCCGTGATGTTTTTCTCACTTCTACTAGTGAATGGTCTGTTAGAAATACTTACAATGTGCACCACCCCGAGATGATTTTCAAAACCTATCCTACATTGCCACTGCAGGGTTGCTGACCTCCCCATGCTGACAACCCCATGGTGCTATTCTTCATCCTACATTGCCACTCACTGCCTATTCTTATTAAGGCCCTCCGATTCACCCCACCCCATGATGTTTTTCTCAATTCGACTAGTGAATGGCCTGTTAGAAACCCTTACAATGCGCACCACCCCGCGATGTTTTTCAGAAACCTATCCTACATTGCCACTGCATGTTTCCTGACCTCCCCATCCTGACCATCCCGTGTTGCTTTTCTCCATGGTACATTGCCACTCACTGTCGATCCTGATTCAGACCCTCTGATTCACACCACGCCATGATGTATTTCTCACTCTTGCTAGTGAATGGCCTGGTTGAAACGCTTACAATTCGCACCACCCCGTAATGTTTTTCAGAAAACTATCCTACATTACCACTGCATGTTTCCTGACTTCCCCATGCTGACCAGACCGTGGTGTTTTCTACACTTTACATTACCACTCACTGCCTATCCTAATTCAGGCCTTCCGATTCACACCACCCCGTCATGTTTTTCTCACTCCTACTAGTGAATGGCCTGTTAGAAAGCCTTACAATGCACAACACCCCGCAATTTTTTTCAGAAACCTATCCTACATTGGCAATGCATGTTTCCTGACCTCCCCATGCTGACCACCCCGTGGTGCTTTTCTCCATCCTACATTGCCACTCACTGCCTAAACTTGTTCAGAACATCTGATTCACACCAACCCTTGATGTTTTTCTCACTCCTACTAGTGAATGGCCTGTTAGAAACCCTTACAATGCGCACCACCCCGTGATTTTTTTCAGAAAACTATCCTACATTGCCACTGCATGTTTCCTGACCTCCCCATGCTGATCACCCCGTGGAGCTTTTCTCCATCCTACATTGCCACTCACTGCCTATCCTGATTCAGGCCCTGCGATTCACACCAAAGCGTTATATTTTTCTCACTCCTACTAGTGAATGGCCTGTTAGAAACCCTTAC
The DNA here is from genome assembly GCF_034190915.1 of Cavia porcellus. Lineage (NCBI taxonomy): Eukaryota > Metazoa > Chordata > Mammalia > Rodentia > Caviidae > Cavia > Cavia porcellus. The sequence continues at coordinate 152,981,343 of NW_026947485.1, read as the reverse complement.
AATGCGCACTACCCTACGATGTTTTTCAGGAACCTATACTACATTGCCACTGCATGTTTCCTGACCTACCCATCTTGACCACACTGTGGTGCTTTTCTCCATCCTACATTGCCACTCACTGCCTATCCTGATTCAGGCCCTCCGATTCACACCACCCCGTGATGTTTTTCAAACTTTTACTAGTGAATGGCCTGTTAGAAACCCTTAGAATGTGTACCACACCGCCATGTTTTTCAGAAACCTATCCTACTTTCCACTACATGTTTCCTCACCTCCCCATCCTGACCACCCCGGGGTGCTTTTCACAATCCTACATTGCCACTCACTGCCTATCCTGATTCAGGCCCCCCTATTCACACCACACCATGATGTTTTTCTCACTACTAGTGAATGGCTTGTTAGACACCCTTACAATGCGCACCACCCCGCTTTTTTTTTCAGAAACCTATCCTACATTGCCACTGCATGTTTTATGACCTCCGGATCCTGACCACCCTGTGGTGCTTTTCTCCATCCTACATTGCTACTCACTGCCGATCCTGATTCAGGTCCTCCGATTCACACCACCCCGTTATATTTTTCTCACTCGGACTAGTGAATGGCCTGTTAGAAACCCATACAATGCACACCATCCCGCGATGTTTTTCAGAAAGCTATCCCACATTGCCACTGCATGTTTCCTGGCCTCCCCATGCTGACCACCACGTGGTGTTTTCCTACATCCTACATTGCCACTCACTGCCTATACTGACTCAGGCCCTCCGATTCACACCACCCCTTTATGTTTTTCTCACTCCTACTAGCGAATGATCTGTTACAAACCCTTACAATGCGCAACACCCCGCGATGTTTTTAAGAAACCTATACTACATTGCTGCTACATGTTTCCTGACCTCCCCATGCTCACCATGCCTTGCTGCTTTTCTCCATCCTACATTGCCACTCACTGCCTATCCTGATTCAGGCCTTCCAATTCACACCACCCCATGATGTATTTCTAACTCCTACTAGTGAATGGCCTGTTAGAAACCCTCACAATTCGCACCACCCCGCGATGTTTTTCAGAAACCTGTCCTACATTTTCACTGCATGTTTCCTGACCTCCCTATGTTGACCATCCCGTGGTGCTTTTCTCCATCCTACATTGCCACTCATACTGACTATCCTGATGCAGCGCTTCCGATTCACACCACCTCATGATGTTTTTCTCACTCCTACTAGTGATTGGCCTGTTAGAAACCCTTACAATGCGCACCATCCCGCGATGTTTAACAGAAACCTATCCTACAATGCCACTGCATGTTTCCTGACATCACCATGCTGACCACCACGTGGTGCTTTTCTCCATCCAATATTGCCACTCACTGCCTCTCCTAATTCAGACCCTCCGATTCACAACCCCCCGTGATGTTTTTCTCACTACTACTAGTGAATCGTCTGTTAGAAACACTTACAATGCGCACCACCCCGCGATGATTTTCAAAACCTATCCTACGTTGCCACTGCAGGGTTGCTGACCTCATGATGCTGACCACCCCATGGTGCTATTCTTCAGCCTACATTGCCATTCACTGCCTATCCTTATTTGGCCCTCCGATTCATACCACCCCATGATGTTTTTCTCAATTCTACTAGTGAATGGCCTGTTAGAAAACCTTACAATGCGCACCACCCCGCGATGTTTTTTAGAAACCTATCCTACATTGCCACTGCATGTTTCCTGACCTCCCCATCCTGACCATCCCGTGTTGCTTTTCTCCATGGTACATTGCCACTCACTGAATATCCTAATTCAGGCCTTCCGATTCACACCACCCCGTCATGTTTTTCTCACTCCTACTAGTGAATGGCCTGTTAGAAAGCTTTACAATGCACAACACCCCGCAAAGTTTTTCAGAAACCTATACTACATGGGCAATGCATGTTTCCTGACCTCCCCATGCTGACCACCCCGTGGTGCTTTTCTCCGTCCTACATTGCCACTCACTGCCTATCCTGATTCAGGCTCTCCGATTCACACCACCCGTTATATTTTTCTCACTCCTACTAGTGAATGGCCTGTTAGAAACCCTTACAATGCGCACCACACCACGATGTTTTTCAGGAACCTATACTATATTGCCACTGCATGTTTCCTGACCTACCCATCTTGACCACACTGTGGTGCTTTTCTCCATCCTACATTGCCACTCACTGCCTATCCTGATTCAGGCTCTCCGATTCACACCACCCCGTGATGATTTTCAAACTTCTACTAGTGAATGGCCTGTTAGAAACCCTTAGAATGTGTACCACACTGCGATGTTTTTCAGAAACCTATCCTACTTTCCACTGCATGTTTCCTCACCTCCCCATGCTGAACACCCCGTGGTGCTTTTCACCATCCTACATTGACACTCACTGCCTATCCTGATTCAGGCCCCCCTATTCACACCACGCCATGATGTTTTTCTCACTACTAGTGAATGGCTTGTTAGAAACCCTTACAATGCGCACCACCCCGCTTTTTTTTTCAGAAACCTATCCTACATTGCCACTGCATGTTTCATGACCTCCGGATCCTGACCACCCCGTGGTGCTTTTCTCCATCCTACATTGCCAGTCACTACCTATCATAATTCAGGCCCTCCGATTCACACCACGCTGTGATGTTTTTCTCACTCCTATTAGTGAATGGCCTGTTAGAAACCCTGACAATGAGCACAACCCCACGATGTTTTTCAGGAACCTATACTACATTGCCACTGCATGTTTCCTGACCTACACATCCTGACCACTCTGTGGTGCTTTTCTCCATCCTACATTGCTACTCATTGCCAATCCTGATTCAGGCCCTCCGATTCACACCATGCCGTGATGTTTTTCTCACTCGGACTAGTGAATGGCCTGTTAGAAACCCATACAATGCACACCAACCCGCGATGTTTTTCAGAAAGCTATCCCACATTGCCACTGCATGTTTCCTGACCTCCACATGCTGACCACCCCATGGTGCTTTTCTCCATCCTACATTGCCACTCACTGCCTATGCTGATTGAGGGCCTCCGATTCACACTAGCTGTGATGTTTTTCTCACTCCTACTGGTGAATGGCCTGTTAGAAACCCTTACAACGCGCAACACCGCGCGATGTTTTTCAGAAACCTATCCTACATTGCCACTGAATGTTTTGTGACATCCCCATGTTGACCACACTGTGGTGCTTTTCTCCCTTCTAGTTTGCCACTCACTGCCTATCCTGATTCAGGCCCTCCAATTCACACCACCCCGTGATGTTTTTCTCACTTCTACTAGTGAATGGCCTGTTAGATACCCTTACAATGCGCACCACCCCACGATGTTTTTAAGAAACCTATACTACATTGCCGCTCCATGTTTCCTGACCTCCCCATGCTCACCATGCCGTGGTGCTTTTCTCCATCCTACATTGCCACTCACTGCCTATCCTGATTCAGGCCTTCCAATTCGCACCTCCCCTTGATATATTTCTAACTCGTACTAGTGAATGGCCTGTTAGAAACCCTTACAATTCGCACCACCCCGCGATGTTTTTGAGAAACCTATCCTCCATTTCCACTGCATGTTTCCTGAGCTCCCTATGTTGACCATCCTGTGGTGGTCTCCATCCTAAATTGCCACTCACACTGCCTATCCTAATGCAGCGCTTCCGATTCACACAACCCCAAGATGTTTTTCTCACTCCTACTAGTGAAGGGCCTGTTAGAAACCCTTACAATGCGCACCACCCCGCGATGTTTTTCAGATACCTATCCTACATTGCCACTGCATGTTTCCTGACCTCCCCATCCTGACCACCCGTGTTGCTTTTGTCCATGGTACATTGCCACTCAATGTCGATCCTGATTCAGGCGCTCCGATTCACACCACACCATGATGTATTTCTCACTCTTGCTAGTGAATGGCCTGGTTGAAACCCTTACAATTCGCACCACCCCGTGATGTTTTTCAGAAAACTATCCTACATTACCACTGCATGTTTCCTGACTTCCCCATGCTGACCAGACCGTGGTGTTTTCTCCACTTTACATTGCCACTCACTGCCTATCCTAATTCAGGCCTTCCGATTCACACCACCCCGTCATGTTTTTCTCACCCCCACTAGTGAATGGCCAGTTAGAAAGCCTTACAATGCACAACACCCCGCAATGTTTTTCAGAAACCTATCCTACATTGGCAATGCATGTTTCCTGACCTCCCCATGCTGACCACCCTGTGGTGCTTTTCTCCATCCTACATTGCCACTCACTGCCTAAACTTGTTCAGAACATCTGATTCACACCAACCCTTGATGTTTTTCTCACTCCTACTAGTGAATGGCCTGTTAGAAACCCTTACAATGCGCACCACCCTGTGATGTTTTTCAGAAAACTATCCTACATTGCCACTGCATGTTTCCTGACCTCCCCATGCTGATCACCCCATGGAGTTTTTCTCCATCCTACATTGCCACTCACTGCCTATCCTGATTCAGGCCCTCCGATTCACACCACCCCGTTATATTTTTCTCACTCCTACTAGTGAATGGCCTGTTAGAAACCTTTAGAATGTGTACCACACCGCGATGTTTTTCAGAAACCTATCCTACTTTCCACTGCATGTTTCCTCACCTCCCCATGCTGACCACCCCGTGGGGCTTTTCACAATCCTACATTGCCACTCACTGCCTATCCTGATTCAGGCCCCCCTATTCACACCACGCCATGATGTTTTTCTCACTACTAGTGAATGGCTTGTTAGAAACCCTTACAATGCGCACCACCCCGCTTTTTTTTTCAGAAACTTATCCTACATTGCCACTGCATGTTTCATGACCTCCGGATCCTGACCACCCTGTGGTGCTTTTCTCCATCCTACATTGACAGTCACTACCTATCATAATTCAGGCCCTCCGATTCACACCACGCTGTGGTGTTTTTCTCACTCCTATTAGTGAATGGCCTATTAGAAACCCTTACTATGCGCACCACCCCACAATGTTTTTCAGGAACCTATACTACATTGCCACTGCATGTTTCCTGACCTACCCATCCTGACCACCCTGTGGTGCTTTTCTCCATCCTACATTGCTACTCACTGCCGATCCTGATTCAGGCCCTCCGATTCACACCACGCCGTGATGATTTTCTCACTCGGACTAGGGAATGGCCTGTTAGAAACCCATACAATGCACACCAACCCGCGATGTTTTTCAGAAAGCTATCCCACATTGCCACTGCATGTTTCCTGGCCTCCACATGCTGACCACCACGTGGTGTTTTTCTACATCCTACATTGCCACTCACTGCCTATCCTGACTCAGGCCCTCCGATTCACACCACCCCGTTATGTTTTTCTCACTCCTACTAGAGAATGGCCTGTTAGAAACCCTTACAATGCGCACCACCCCGCGATGTTTTAAGAAACCTATACTACATTGCTTCTACATGTTTCCTGACCTCCCCTTGCTCACCATGCCGTGGTGCTTTTCTCCATCCTACATTGCCACTCACTGCCTATCCTGATTCAGGCCTTCCAATTCACACCACCCCATGATGTATTTCTAACTCCTACTAGTGCATGGCCTGTTAGAAACCCTTACAATTCGCACCACCCCGCGATGTTTTTCAGAAACCTATCCTACATTTTCACTGCATGTTTCCTGACCTCCCTATGTTGACAATCCGGTGGTGCTTTTCTCCATCCTACATTGCCACTCACACTGCCTATCCTGATGCAGCGCTTCCGATTCACACCACCTCATGATGTTTTTCTCACTCCTAATAGTAAATGGCCTGTTAGAAACCCTTACAATGCGCACCATCACGCGATGTTTATCAGAAACCTATCCTAGAATGCCACTGCATGTTTCCTGACATCACCATGCTGACCACCACCTGGTGCTTTTCTCCATCGTACATTGCCACTCAATGCCTCTCCTAATTCAGGCCTTCCGATTCACACCACCCCGTGATGTTTTTCTCATTCCTACTAGTGAATGACCTGTTAGAAACCCTTAAAATGCGCACCACCCCGCGATGTTTATCAGAAACCTATTCTACATTGCCACTGCATGTTTCCTTGCCTCCCCATGCTGACAAACCCGTGGTTTTTTTCTCCATCCTACATTGCCCCTCACAGCCTATCCTAATTCAGGCCCTCCAATTCACACCACCCCGTGGTGTTTTTCTCACTCCTACTAGTGAATGGCCTGCTTCAAACCCATACAATGCGTACCACCATGCGTTGTTTTTCAGAAACCTATCCTACATTGCCATTGCATGTTTCCTGACCTCCACATGCTCACCAACCCGTGGTGCTTTTCTCCATTCTAGATTGCCACTCACTATCTATCTTGATTTAGGCCTTCCAATTCACACCACCCCGTGATGTTTTTCTCACTTCTACTAGTGAATGGCCTGTTAGAAACCCTTACAATGCGCACCACCCCGCGATGATTTTCAGAAACCTATCCTACATTTCCACTGCATGTTTCCTGACCTCCCCATGGTGACCACCCCCTGATGCTTTTCTCCATCCTACATTGCCACTCACTGCCTATCTTAATTCAGGCCTTCCGATTCACACCACCCCGTGATGTTTTTCTCACTCCTACTAGTGAATGGCCTGTTAGAAACACTTACAAAGCACACCACCCTTCATTGTTTTTCAGAAACCTATCCTTCATTGCCAATGCATGTTTCCTGCCCTCCCCATGCTGACTACCCCTTGGTGCTTTTCTCCATCCTACATTGCCACTCCATGCCTCTCCTGATTCAGGCCCTCTGATTCAAACCACCCCGTTTAATTTTATCACTCCTACTAGTGAATGGCCTGTTAGAAACCCTTACATAGCGCACCACCCCGTGATGTTTTTCATAAACCTATCCTACATTGCCACTGCATGTTTCCTGACCTCCCAATACTGACCACCCCATGGTGCTTTTCTCCATTTTACATTGCTACTCACTGCCTTTCCTAATTCAGGCCCTCCGATTCACCCCACCCCGTGATGTTTTTCTCATTCCTACTAGTGAATGGACTGTTAGAAAAGCTTACAATGCGCACCACCCAGCGATGTTTCTCAGAAAACTATTCTACATTGCCACTGCATGTTTCCTTGCCTCGCCATGCTGACAAGCCCGGGGTTTTTTTCTCCATCCTACATTGCCACTCACAGCCTATCCGAATTCAGCCACTACGATTCACACCACACCGTGACGTTTTTTTCACTCCTACTTGTGAATGGCTTGCTAGAAATCTTTAAATGCGCACCACCCCGCGATGTTTTTCAGAAAACTATCCTACATTGCCAAAGCATGTTTCCTGACCTCCCCATGCTGACCACCCTGTGGTGCTTTTCTCCATCCTGCATTGCAACTCAATGCCTCTCCTAATTAAGGGCCTCCGATTCACACCACCACGTGACATTTTTTTCACTCCTACTTCTGAATGGCCTGTTAGAAAGCCTTACAATGCGCACCAACCCACGATGTTTTCCAGAAACCTATCCTACATTGCCACTACATGTTTCCTGACCTCCCCTTGTTGACCACCCCGTGGTGCTCTTCTCCATTCTTTATTTCCACTCACTGCCTATCCTAATTCATGCCCTCTGATTCACACCACCCGTGATGTTTTTCTCACTCCTACTAGTGTATGGCCTGCTACAAACCCTTACAATGCGCACCATCCCGCGATGTTTTTCAGAAAAACTATCCTACATTGCCATTGCATGTTTCCTGACCTCCCCATGCTCACCAACCCGTGGTGCTTTTCCCCATCCTACATTGCCACTAACTGTCTATCTTGATTCAGGCCTTCTAATTCACACCACCCCGTGATGTTTTTCTCACTTCTACTAGTGAATAGCCTGTTAGAAACCCTTAAAATGCGCACCACCCCGCGATATTTTTCTAAAACCTATCCTACGTTTCCACTCCATGTTTCCTGACCTGCCCATGGTGACCACACCGTGGTGCTTTTATCCATCCTACATTGCCACTCACTGCCTATCATAATTCAGGCCCTCCGATTCACACCACCCCGTTATATTTTTCTCTCTCCTACTAGTGAATGGCCTGTTTGAAACCCTTACAATGCACACCAACTGACATTGTTTATCAGAAACCTATTGTACATTGCCACTGCATGTTTCCTTGCCTCCCCATGCTGACAAACCAGTGGTTTTTTTCTCCATCCTACATTGCCACTCACAGCCTATCCGAATTCAGGCCCTCCGATTCACACCACCCCGTGATGTTTTTCTCACTCCTACTAGTGAATGGCCTGTTATAAACCCTTACAATGCGCACTACCCCGCTTTTTTTGTTCCAGAAACCTATGCTACATTGCCACTGGATGTTTCCTCACCTCCCAATGCTGAACACCTTGTGGTGCTTTTCTCCATCCTACATTGCCACTCAATGCCTATCCTAATTCAGGCCCTCCGATTCACACCACCCTGTGATGTTGTTCTCACTCCTACTAGTGAATGACCTGTTAGAACCCTTACAATGCGCACTACCTGCGATGATTTTCAGAAACCTGTCCTACATTGCCACTGCATGTTTCCTTGCCTCACCATGCTGACAAACCCGTGGTGCTTTTCTCCAATCTTCATTGGCATGCACTGCCTATCCTAATTCAGGCCTCCGATTCACACCACCCCGTGATGTTTTTCTCACTCCTACTAGTGAATGGCCTGCTACAAACCCATACAATGCGTACCACCACGCGTTGTTTTTCATAAACCTATCCTACATTGCCATTCCATGTTTCCTGACATCCCCATGCTCACCAACCCGTGATGCTTTTTTCCATCCTACATTGACACTCAATGTGTATCTTGATTCAGGCCCTCGGATTCACACCACACCATGAAGAATTTCTCACTCCTACTAGTGAATGGCCTGTTAGAAAGCCTTACAATGCGCACCACCCCGCGATGTTTTTCAGAAACCTGTCCTACATTGCCACTGCATGTTTCCTTGCCTCACCATGCAGACAAACCCGTGGTGCTTTTCTCACTCCTAAGTTGCCACTCACAGCCTATGCTAATTCAGGCCCTCCGATTCACACCACCCCGTGATGTTTTTCTTTTCCTACTAGTGAATGGCCTGCTACAAACCCATACAATGCGTACCACCACGCGTTGTTTTTCATAAACCTATCCTACATTGCCATTCCATGCTTCCTGACCTCCCCATGCTCACCAACCCGTGATGCTTTTTTCCATCCTACATTGCCACTCACTGCCTATCCTAATTCAGGCCCTTCGATTCACACCACCCCGTTATGTTTTTCTCACTCCTACTAGTGCATGGCCTGTTAGAAACCCTTACAATGCTCACCACCCTGCTTTTATTTTCAGAAATCTATCCTACATTGCCACTGCATTCTTCCTCACCTCCCTATGGTGACCACCCTGTTGTGCTTTTCTCCATGCTACATTGCCACTCAATGCCTATCCTAATTTAGGCCCTCCGATTCACACCACGCCGTGATGTTGTTCTCACTCCTACCTGTAAATGGATTGTTAGAAACCCTTACAATGCGCACCACCCAGCGATGTTTATCAGAAACCTATTCAACATTGCCACTGCATGTTTCCTTGCCTCCCGAGGCTGACAAACCCGTGGTTTTTTTCTCCATCCTACATTGCCACTCACAGCCTATCCTAATTCAGCCCCTAAGATTCACAGCACACCGTGATGATTTTTTAACTCCTACTTGTGAATGGCTTGTTAGAAATCCTTAAAATGCGCATCACCCCGCTATGTTTTTTCCGAAAACTATCCTACATTGCCACTGCATGTTTTCTGACATCCCCATGCTGACCACCCTGTGGTGCTTTTCTCCATCGTACATTGCAACTCAATGCCTATCCTAATTCAGGCCCTCCGATTCACACCACCACGTGACGTTTTTTTTTTTTCAATCCTACTTTTGAATGGCTTGTTAGAAAGCCGTACAATGCGCACAAACCCACGATGTTTTTCAGAAACCTATCCTACATTGCCACTGCATGTTTTCTGACCTCCCCATGTTGACCACCCCGTGGTGCTTTTCTCCATTCTTCATTGCCACTCACTGCCTATGCTAATTCAGGCACTCTGATTCACACCACCCCGTGATGTTTTTCTCACTCCTACTAGTGAATGGCCTGTTAGAAACCCTTACAATGTGCCCCACCCCGCAATGTTTTTCAGAAACCTATCCTACATTGCCACTGCATGTTTCATGACATACCCTTCCTAACCACCCTGTGGAGCTTTTCTCCATCCTACATTGCCACTCACTGCCTGTTCTGATTCAGGCCCTCCGATTCACACCACGCCGAGATGTTTTTCTCACTCGGACTAGTGAATGGCCTGTTAGAAACCCATACAATGCACACCAACCCACGATGTTTTTCAGAAAGCTATCCCACATTTTCACTGCATGTTTCCTGACCTCCCCATGCTGACCACCCCGTGGTGCTTTTCTCCATCCTAGATTGCCACTCACTGCCTATCCTGATTGAGGGCCTCCAATTCACACGACCCTGTGATGTTTTTCTCACTCCTACTGGTGAATGGCCTGTTAGAAACCCTTACAATGCGCAACACCGCGCGATGTTTTTCAGAAACCTATCCTACATTGCCACTGAATGTTTCGTGACATCCCCATGTTGACCACACTGTGGTGCTTTTCTCCATTCTACTTTGCCACTCCCTGCCTATCCTGATTCAGGCCCTCCAATTCACACCACCCCGTGATGTGTTTCTCACTTCTACTAGTGAATGGCCTGTTAGATACCCTTATAATGCGCACCACCCTGCGATGCCTTTCAGAAACCTATCCTACATTGCCCCTGCATGTGTCCTGACCTCTCCATGCTGTCCACCCAGTGGTGCTTTTCTCCATCCTACATTGCCACTCACTGCCGATCCTGATTCAGGCCTTCCAATTCACACCACCCCATGATGTATTTCTCGCTCCTACTAGTGAATGGAGTGTTAGAAACCCTTACAATGTGCACCACCCCGCGATGTTTTTCAGAAACGTATCCTACATTGCCATTGCATGTTTCCTGATCTTCCGATGCTCACCGTGCCATGCTTTTCCCCATCCTACATTGCCACTCAATGCCTATCCTAATTCAGGCCCTCCGATTCACACCACCCCGTTTTATTTTTCTCACTCCTACTAGTGAATGGCCTGTTAGAAACACTTACAATGCGCACCACCCACGATGTTTTTCAGAAACCTATCCTACATTGCCACTGCATGTTTCCTGACCTCCCCATACTGACCAGACCGCGGTGCTTTTCTCCATTTTACATTGCTACTCACTGCCTTTCCTAATTCAGGCCCTCCGATTCACACCACCCCGTGATGTTTTTCTCATTCCTACTAGTGAATGGCCTGTTAGAAACCCTTACAATGCGCACCAACCCGCGATGTTTATCAGAAACCTATTCTACATTGCCACTGCATGTTTCCTGGCCTCCCCATGCTGACAAACCCGTGGTTTTTTTCTCCATCCTACATTGCCCCTCACAGCCTATCCTAATTCAGGCCCTCCAATTGACACCACCCCGTGGTGATTTTCTCACTCCTACTAGTGAATGGCCTGCTACAAACCCATACAATGCGTACCACCATGCGTTGTTTTTCACAAACCTATCCTACATTGCCATTGCATGTTTCCTGACCTCCACATGCTCACCAACCCGTGGTGCTTTTCTCCATTCTACATTGCCACTCACTATCTATCTTGATTTAGGCCTTCCAATTCACACCACCCCGTGATGTTTTTCTCACTTCTACTAGTGAATGGCCTGTTAGAAACCCTTACAATGCGCACCACCCCGCGATGTTTTTCAGAAAACTATCCTACATTACCAATGCATGTTTCCTGACCTCCCCATGGTGACCACCCCGTGGTGCTTTTCTCCATCCCCCATTGCCACTCACTGCCTATCTTAATTCAGGCCTTCCGATTCACACCACCCCATGATGTTTTTCTCACTCCTACTAGTGAATGGCCTGTTAGAAACCCTTACAATGCACACCACACTTCATTGTTTTTCAGAAACCTATCCTTCATTGCCAATGCATGTTTCCTGACCACCCCATGCTGACTACCCTTTGGTGCTTTTCTCCATCCTACATTGCCACTCCATGCCTCTCCTGATTCAGGCCCAGAAAATAAAAACCACCCCGTTTTAATTTTCTCACTCCTACTAGTGAATGGCCTGTTAGAAACCGTTACATAGCGCACCACCCCGCGATGTTTTTCATAAACCTATCCTACATTGCCACTGCATGTTTCCTGACCTCCCCATACTGAAAACCGCATGGTGCTTTTCTCCATTTTACATTGCTACTCACTGCCTTTCCTAATTCAGGCCCTCCGATTCACCCCACCCCGTGATGTTTTTCTCATTCCTACTAGTGAATGGGCCGTTAGAAAACCTTACAATGCGCACCACCCAGCAATGTTTCTCAGAAGCCTATTCTACATTGCCACTGCATGTTTCCTTACCTCGCCATGCTGACAAACCCGGGGTTTTTTTCTCCATCCTACATTGCCACTCACAGCCTATCCGAATTCAGCCACTACGATTCACACCACACCGTGACGTTTTTTTCACTCCTACTTGTGAATGGCTTGCTAGAAATCTTTAAATGCGCACCACCCCGCGATGTTTTTCAGAAAACTATCCTACATTGCCACTGCATGTTTCCTGACCTCCCCATGCTGACCACCCTGTGGTGCTTTTCTCCATCCTGCATTGCAACTCAATGCCTATCCTAATTCAGGCCCTCCGATTCACACCACCACGTGACGTTTTTTTTTTCACTCCTACTTTTGAATGGCTTGTTAGAAAGCCGTACAATGCACACAAACCCACGATGTTTTTCAGAAACCTATCCTACATTGCCACTGCATGTTTTCTGACCTCCCCATGTTGACCACCCCGTGGTGCTTTTCTCCATTCTTCATTGCCACTCACTGCCTATGCTAATTCAGGCACTCTGATTCACACCACCCCGTGATGTTTTTCTCACTCCTACTAGTGAATGGCCTGTTAGAAACCCTTACAATGTGCCCCACCCCGCAATGTTTTTCAGAAATCTATCCTACATTGCCACTGCATGTTTCATGACATCCCCTTCCTAACCACCCTGTGGAGCTTTTCTCCATCCTACATTGCCACTCACTGCCTGTTCTGATTCAGGCCCTCCGATTCACACAACGCCGAGATGTTTTTCTCACTCGGACTAGTGAATGGCCTGTTAGAAACCCATACAATGCACACCAACCCACGATGTTTTTCAGAAAGCTATCCCACATTTTCACTGCATGTTTCCTGACCTCCCCATGCTGACCACCCCGTGGTGCTTTTCTCCATCCTAGATTGCCACTCACTGCCTATCCTGATTGAGGGCCTCCAATTCACACGACCCTGTGATGTTTTTCTCACTCCTACTGGTGAATGGCCTGTTAGAAACCCTTACAATGCGCAACACCGCGCGATGTTTTTCAGAAACCTATCCTACATTGCCACTGAATGTTTCGTGACATCCCCATGTTGACCACACTGTGGTGCTTTTCTCCATTCTACTTTGCCACTCACTGCCTATCCTGATTCAGGCCCTCCAATTCACACCACCCCGTGATGTGTTTCTCACTTCTACTAGTGAATGGCCTGTTAGATACCCTTATAATGCGCACCACCCTGCGATGCCTTTCAGAAACCTATCCTACATTGCCCCTGCATGTGTCCTGACCTCTCCATGCTGTCCACCCAGTGGTGCTTTTCTCCATCCTACATTGCCACTCACTGCCGATCCTGATTCAGGCCTTCCAATTCACACCACCCCATGATGTATTTCTCGCTCCTACTAGTGAATGGAGTGTTAGAAACCCTTACAATGTGCACCACCCCGCGATGTTTTTCAGAAACGTATCCTACATTGCCATTGCATGTTTCCTGATCTTCCGATGCTCACCGTGCCATGCTTTTCACCATCCTACATTGCCACTCAATGCCTATCCTAATTCAGGCCCTCCGATTCACACCACCCCGTTTTATTTTTCTCACTCCTACTAGTGAATGGCCTGTTAGAAACACTTACAATGCGCACCACCCACGATGTTTTTCAGAAACCAATCCTACATTGCCACTGCATGTTTCCTGACCTCCCCATACTGACCAGACCGCGGTGCTTTTCTCCATTTTACATTGCTACTCACTGCCTTTCCTAATTCAGGCCCTCCGATTCACACCACCCCGTTATATTTTTCTCACTCCTACTAGTGAATGGCCTATTAGAAACCCTTACAATGCACACCAACCGACATTGTTTTTCAGAAACCTATCCTACATTGCCAATGCATGTTTCCTGACCTCCCCATGCTGACCACCCCGTGGTGCTTTTCTCCATCGTACATTGCCACTCAATGCCTCTCCTAATTCAGGCCTTCCGATTCACACCACCCCGTGATGTTTTTCTCATTCCTACTAGTGAATGGCATGTTAGAAACCCTTACAATGCGCACCAACCCGCGATGTTTATCAGAAACCTATTCTACATTGCCACTGCATGTTTCCTGGCCTCCCCATGCTGACAAACCCGTGGTTTTTTTCTCCATCCTACATTGCCCATCACAGCCTATCCTAATTCAGGCCCTCCGATTGACACCACCCCGTGGTGTTTCTCTCACTCCTACTAGTGAATGGCCTGCTACAAACCCATACAATGCGTACCACCATGCGTTGTTTTTCACAAACCTATCCTACATTGCCATTGCATGTTTCCTGACCTCCACATGCTCACCAACCCGTGGTGCTTTTCTCCATTCTACATTGCCACTCACTATCTATCTTGATTTAGGCCTTCCAATTCACACCACCCCGTGATGTTTTTCTCACTTCTACTAGTGAATGGCCTGTTAGAAACCCTTACAATGCGCACCACCCCGCGATGTTTTTCAGAAAACTATCCTACATTTCCACTGCATGTTTCCTGACCTCCCCATGGTGACCACCCCGTGGTGCTTTTCTCCATCCTACATTGCCACTCACTGCCTATCTCAATTCAGGCCTTCCGATTCACACCACCCCATGATGTTTTTCTCACTCCTACTAGTGAATGGCCTGTTAGAAACCCTTACAATGCACACCACGCTTCATTGTTTTTCAGAAACCTATCCTTCATTGCCAATGCATGTTTCCTGACCTCCCCATGCTGACTACCCTTTGGTGCTTTTCTCCATCCTACATTGCCACTCCATGCCTCTCCTGATTCAGGCCCAGAAAATAAAAACCACCCCGTTTTAATTTTCTCACTCCTACTAGTGAATGGCCTGTTAGAAACCTTTACATAGCGCACCACCCCGCGATGTTTTTCATAAACCTATCCTACATTGCCACTGCATGTTTCCTGACCTCCCCATACTGACCACCCCGTGGTGCTTTTCTCCATTTTACATTGCTACTCACTGCCTTTCCTAATTCAGGCCCTCCGATTCACCCCACCCCGTGATGTTTTTCTCATTCCTACTAGTGAATGGGCTGTTAGAAAACCTTACAATGCGCACCACCCAGCAATGTTTCTCAGAAACCTATTCTACATTGCCACTGCATGTTTCCTTACCTCGCCATGCTGACAAACCCGGGGTTTTTTTCTCCATCCTACATTGCCACTCACAGCCTATCCGAATTCAGCCACTACGATTCACACCACACCGTGACGTTTTTTTCACTCCTACTTGTGAATGGCTTGCTAGAAATCTTTAAATGCGCACCACCCCGCGATGTTTTTCAGAAAACTATCCTACATTGCCACTGCATGTTTCCTGACCTCCCCATGCTGACCACCCTGTGGTGCTTTTCTCCATCCTGCATTGCAACTCAATGCCTATCCTAATTCAGGCCCTCCGATTCACACCACCACGTGACGTTTTTTTTTTCACTCCTACTTTTGAATGGCTTGTTAGAAAGCCGTACAATGCGCACAAACCCACGATGTTTTTCAGAAACCTATCCTACATTGCCACTGCATGTTTTCTGACCTCCCCATGTTGACCACCCCGTGGTGCTTTTCTCCATTCTTCATTGCCACTCACTGCCTATGCTAATTCAGGCACTCTGATTCACACTACCCCGTGATGTTTTTCTCACTCCTACTAGTGAATGGCCTGTTAGAAACCCTTACAATGTGCCCCACCCCGCAATGTTTTTCAGAAACCTATCCTACATTGCCACTGCATGTTTCATGACATCCCCTTCCTAACCACCCTGTGGAGCTTTTCTCCATCCTACATTGCCACTCACTGCCTGTTCTGATTCAGGCCCTCCGATTCACACCACGCCGAGATGTTTTTCTCACTCGGACTAGTGAATGGCCTGTTAGAAACCCATACAATGCACACCAACCCACGATGTTTTTCAGAAAGCTATCCCACATTTTCACTGCATGTTTCCTGACCTCCCCATGCTGACCACCCCGTGGTGCTTTTCTCCATCCTAGATTGCCACTCACTGCCTATCCTGATTGAGGGCCTCCAATTCACACGACCCTGTGATGTTTTTCTCACTCCTACTGGTGAATGGCCTGTTAGAAACCCTTACAATGCGCAACACCGCGCGATGTTTTTCAGAAACCTATCCTACATTGCCACTGAATGTTTCGTGACATCCCCATGTTGACCACACTGTGGTGCTTTTCTCCATTCTACTTTGCCACTCACTGCCTATCCTGATTCAGGCCCTCCAATTCACACCACCCCGTGATGTGTTTCTCACTTCTACTAGTGAATGGCCTGTTAGATACCCTTATAATGCGCACCACCCTGCGATGCCTTTCAGAAACCTATCCTACATTGCCCCTGCATATGTCCTGACCTCTCCATGCTGTCCACCCAGTGGTGCTTTTCTCCATCCTACATTGCCACTCACTGCCGATCCTGATTCAGGCCTTCCAATTCACACCACCCCATGATGTATTTCTCGCTCCCACTAGTGAATGGAGTGTTAGAAACCCTTACAATGTGCACCACCCCGCGATGTTTTTCAGAAACGTATCCTACATTGCCATTGCATGTTTCCTGATCTTCCGATGCTCACCGTGCCATGCTTTTCACCATCCTACATTGCCACTCAATGCCTATCCTAATTCAGGCCCTCCGATTCACAGCACCCCGTTTCATTTTTCTCACTCCTACTAGTGAATGGCCTGTTAGAAACACTTACAATGCGCATCACCCACGATGTTTTTCAGAAACCTATCCTACATTGCCACTGCATGATTCCTGACCTCCCCATACTGACCAGACCGCGGTGCTTTTCTCCATTTTACATTGCTACTCACTGCCTTTCCTAATTAATTCAGGCCCTCCGATTCACACCACCCCGTTATATTTTTCTCACCCCTACTAGTGAATGGCCTATTAGAAACCCTTACAATGCACACCAACCGACATTGTTTTTCAGAAACCTATCCTACATTGCCAATGCATGTTTCCTGACCTCCCCATGCTGACCACCCCGTGGTGCTTTTCTCCATCGTACATTGCCACTCAATGCCTCTCCTAATTCAGGCCTTCCGATTCACACCACCCCGTGATGTTTTTCTCATTCCTACTAGTGAATGGCCTGTTAGAAACCCTTACAATGCGCACCAACCCGCGATGTTTATCAGAAACCTATTCTACATTGCCACTGCATGTTTCCTGGCCTCCCCATGCTGACAAACCCGTGGTTTTTTTCTCCATCCTACATTGCCCATCACAGCCTATCCTAATTCAGGCCCTCCGATTGACACCACCCCGTGGTGTTTCTCTCACTCCTACTAGTGAATGGCCTGCTACAAACCCATACAATGCGTACCACCATGCGTTGTTTTTCACAAACCTATCCTACATTGCCATTGCATGTTTCCTGACCTCCACATGCTCACCAACCCGTGGTGCTTTTCTCCATTCTACATTGCCACTCACTATCTATCTTGATTTAGGCCTTCCAATTCACACCACCCCGTGATGTTTTTCTCACTTCTACTAGTGAATGGCCTGTTAGAAACCCTTACAATGCGCACCACCCCGCGATGTTTTTCAGAAACCTATCCTACATTTCCACTGCATGTTTCCTGACCTCCCCATGGTGACCACCCCGTGGTGCTTTTCTCCATCCTACATTGCCACTCCCTGCCTATCTTAATTCAGTCCTTCCGATTCACACCACCCCATGATGTTTTTCTCACTCCTACTAGTGAATGGCCTGTTAGAAACCCTTATAATGCACACCACGCTTTATTGTTTTTCAGAAACCTATCCCTCATTGCCAATGCATGTTTCCTGACCTCCCCATGCTGACTACCCCTTGGTGCTTTTCTCCATCCTACATTGCCACTCCATGCCTCTCCTGATTCAGGCCCTCTGATTCAAACCACCCCGTTTTAATTTTCTCACTCCTACTAGTGAATGGCCTGTTAGAAACCCTTACATAGCGCACCACCCCGCGATGTTTTTCATAAACCTATCCTACATTGCCACTGCATGTTTCCTGACCTCCCCATACTGACCACCCCGTGGTGCTTTTCTCCATTTTACATTGCTACTCACTGCCTTTCCTAATTCAGGCCCTCCGATTCACCCCACCCCGTGATGTTTTTCTCATTCCTACTAGTGAATGGGCTGTTAGAAAATCTTACAATGCGCACCACCCAGCAATGTTTCTCAGAAACCTATTCTACATTGCCACTGCATGTTTCCTTACCTCGCCATGCTGACAAACCCGGGGTTTTTTCCTCCATCCTACATTGCCACTCACAGCCTATCCGAATTCAGCCACTACGATACACACCACACCGTGACGTTTTTTTCACTCCTACTTGTGAATGGCTTGCTAGAAATCTTTAAATGCGCACCACCCCGCGATGTTTTTCAGAAAACTATCCTACATTGCCACTGCATGTTTCCTGACCTCCCCATGCTGACCACCCTGTGGTGCTTTTCTCCATCCTGCATTGCAACTCAATACCTCTCCTAATTAAGGGCCTCCGATTCACACCACCCCGTGACATTTTTTTCACTCCTACTTCTGAATGGCCTTTTAGAAAGCCTTACAATGCGCACCAACCCACGATGTTTTCCAGAAACCTATCCTACATTGCCACTGCATGTTTCCTGACCTCCCCAAGTTGACCACCCCGTGGTGCTTTTCTCCATTCTTAATTGCCACTCACTGCCTATCCTAATTCAGGCCCTCCGATTCACACCACCCGTGATGTTTTTCTCACTCCTACTAGTGTATGGCCTGCTACAAACCCTTACAATGCGCACCATCCCGCGATGTTTTTCAGAAAAACTATCCTACTTTGCCATTGCATGTTTCCTGACTTCCCCATGCTCACCAACCCGTGGTGCTTTTCTCCATCCTACATTGTCATTAACTGTCTATCTTGATTCAGGCCTTCTAATTCACACTACCCCGTGATGTTTTTCTCACTTCTACTAGTGAATGGCCTGTTAGAAACCCTTACAATGCACACCAACCGACATTGTTTATCAGAAACCTATTGTACATTGCCACTGCCTGTTTCCTTGCCTCCCCATGCTGACAGACCAGTGGTTTTTTTCTCCATCCTACATTGCCACTCACAGCCTATCCGAATTCAGGCCCTCCGATTCACACCACCCCGTGATGTTTTTCTCACTCCTACTAGTGAATGGCCTGTATAAAACCTTAAAATGCGCACTACCCCGCTTTTTTTTTTTCCAGAAACCTATCCTACATTGCCACTGGATATTTCCTCACCTCCCAATGCTGAACACCTTGTGGTGCTTTTCTCCATCCTACATTGCCACTCAATGCCTATCCTAATTCAGGCCCTCCGATTCACACCACCCTGTGATGTTGTTCTCACTCCTACTAGTGAATGACCTGTTAGAAACCCTTACAATGCGCACTACCTGCGATGTTTTTCAGAAACCTGTCCTACATTGCCACTGCATGTTTCCTTGCCTCACCATGCTGACAAACCCGTGGTGCTTTTCTCCAATCTTCATTGGCATGCACTGCCTATCCTAATTCAGGCCCTCCGATTCACACCACCCCGTGATGTTTTTCTCACTCCTACTACTGAATGGCCTGCTACAACCCATACAATGCGTACCACCATGCGTTGTTTTTCATAAACCTATCCTACATTGCCATTCCATGTTTCCTGACATCCCCATGCTCACCAACCCGTGATGCTTTTTTCCATCCTACATTGACACTCAATGTGTATCTTGATTCAGGCCTTCGGATTCACACCACACCATGATGTATTTCTCACTCCTACTAGTGAATGGCCTGTTAGAAAGCCTTACAATGCGCACCACCCCGCGATGTTTTTCAGAAACCTGTCCTACATTGCCACTGCATGTTTCCTTGCCTCACCATGCTGACAAACCCGTGGTGCTTTTCTCCCTCCTACGTTGCCACTCACAGCCTATGCTAATTCAGGCCCTCCGATTCACACCACCCCGTGATGTTTTTCTCACTCCTACTAGTGAATGGCCTGCTACAAACCCATACATTGTGTACCACCACGCGTTGTTTTTCATAAACCTATCCTCCATTGCCATTCCATGTTTCCTGACCTCCCCATGCTCACCAACCCGTGATGCTTTTTTCCATCCTACATTGCCACTCACTGCCTATCCTAATTCAGGCCCTTCGATTGACACCACCCCGTTATGTTTTTCTCACTCCTACTAGTGCATGGCCTGTTAGAAACCCTTACAATGCTCACCACCCTGCTTTTATTTTCAGAAATCTATCCTACATTGCCACTGCATTCTTCCTCACCTCCCTATGGTGACCACCCTGTTGTGCTTTTCTCCATGCTACATTGCCACTCAATGCCTATCCTAATTTAGGCCCTCCGATTCACACCACGCCGTGATGTTGTTCTCACTCCTACCTGTGAATGGATTGTTACAAACCCTTACAATGCGCACCACCCAGCGATGTTTATCAGAAACCTATTCTACATTGCCACTGCATGTTTCCTTGCCTCCCCATGCTGACAAACCCGTGGTTTTTTTCTCCATCCTACATTGCCACTCACAGCCTATCCTAATTCAGCCCCTACGATTCACAGCACACCGTGATGATTTTTTAACTCCTACTTGTGAATGGCTTGTTAGAAATCCTTAAAATGCGCATCACCCCGCTATGTTTTTTCAGAAAACTATCCTACATTGCCGCTGCATGTTTTCTGACCTCCCCATGCTGACCACCCTGTGGTGCTTTTCTCCATCGTACATTGCACCTCAATGCCTATCCTAATTCAGGCCCTCCGATTCACACCACACGGTGACGTTTTTTTTTCACTCCTACTTTTGAATGGCATGTTAGAAAGCCGTACAATGCGCACAAACCGACGATGTTTTTCAGAAACCTATCCTACATTGCCACTGCATGTTTTCTGACCTCCCCATGTTGACCACCCCGTGGTGCTTTTCTCCATTCTTCATTGCCACTCACTGCCTATGCTAATTCAGGCACTCTGATTCACACCACCCCGTGATGTTTTTCTCACTCCTATTATTGAATGGCCTGTTAGAAACCCTTACAATGTGCCCCACCCCGCAATGTTTTTCAGAAACCTATCCTACATTGCCACTGCATGTTTCATGACATCCCCTTCCTAACCACCCTGTGGAGCTTTTCTCCATACTACATTGCCACTCACTGCCTGGTCTGATTCAGGCCCTCCGATTCACACCACCCCGTGAAGTTTTTCTCACTTCTACTAGTGAATGACTTGTTAGAAACCCTTACAATGCGCACCACACCGCGATGTTTTTCAGAAACCTATGCTACATTTCCACTGCATGTTTCCTGACTTCCCAATGCTGACCACCCCGTGGTGCTTTTCTCCATCCTACATTGCCACTCACTGCCTATCTTAATTCAGGCCCTCCGATGCACACCACCCTGTGATGTTTTTCTCACTCCTACTAGTGAATGGCCTGTTAGAAACCCTTACAATGCACACCACCCTTCATTGTTTTTCTGAAACCTATCCTACATTGCCACTGCATGTTTCCTGACGTCCCCATACTGACCACCCTGTGGTGCTTTTCTCCATTTTACATTGCTACTCATTGCCTTTCCTAATTCAGGCCCTCCGATTCACACCACCCGTGATGTTTTTCTCACTCCTACTAGTGTATGGCCTGCTACAAACCCTTACAATGCGCACCATCCCGCGATGTTTTTCAGAAAAACTATCCTACTTTGCCATTGCATGTTTCCTGACCTTCCCATGCTCACCAACCCGTGGTGCTTTTCTCCATCCTACATTGCCATTAACTGTCTATCTTGATTCAGGCCTTCTAATTCACACTACCCCGTGATGTTTTTCTCACTTCTACTAGTGAATGGCCTGTTAGAAACCCTTAAAATGCGCACCACCCCGCCATGTTTTTCAGAAACCTATCCTACGTTTCCACTGCATGTTTCCTGACCTGCTCATGGTGACCACACCGTGGTGCTTTTATCCATCCTACATTGCCACTCACTGCCTATCATAATTCAGGCCCTCCCATTCACACCACCCCGTTATATTTTTCTCACTCCTACTAGTGAATGGCCTGTTAGAAACCCTTACAATGCACACCAACCGACATTGTTTATCAGTAACATATTGTACATTGCCACTGCATGTTTCCTTGCCTCCCCATGCTGACAAACCAGTGGTTTTTTTCTCCATCCTACATTGCCACTCACAGCCTATCCGAATTCAGGCCCTCCGATTCACACCACCCCTTGATGTTTTTCTCACTCCTACTAGTGAATGGCCTGATATAAAACCTTACAATGCGCACTACCCCGCTTTTTTTTTTCCAGAAACCTATCCTACATTGCCACTGGATATTTCCTCACCTCCCAATGCTGAACACCTTGTGGTGCTTTTCTCCATCCTACATTGCCACTCACAGCCTATCCTAATTCAGCCCCTACGATTCACAGCAAACCGTGATGATATTTTAACTCCTACTTGTGAATGGCTTGTTAGAAATCCTTAAAATGCGCATCACCCCGCTATGTTTTTTCAGAAAACTATCCTACATTGCCACTGCATGTTTTCTGACCTCCCCATGCTGACCAACCTGTGGTGCTTTTCTCCTTCCTACGTTGCCCCTCACTGCCTATCCTAATTCAGAACATCTGATTCACACCACCCCGTGCTGTTTTTCTCACTCCTACTAGTGAATGGCGTGTTAGAAACCCTTATAATGTGCACCACCCCTTGATGTTTTTCAGAAAACAATCCTACATTGCCACTGCATGTTTCCTGACCTCCCCATGCTGACCACACTGTGGTGCTTTTCTCCATCCTACATTGCAACTCAATGCCTATCCTAATTCAGGCCCTCCGATTCACACCATCCCGTGATGTTTTTCTCACTCTTACTAGAGAATGGCCTGCTACAAACCCTTACAATGCGCAGCACCCCGCGATGTTTTTCAGAAAAATTATCCTACATTGCCATTGCATGTTTCCTGACCTCCCCATGCTCACCAACCCGTTGTGCTTTTCTCCATCCTACATTGCCACTCACTGTCTATCTTGATTCAGGCCTTCCAATTCACACCACACAGTGATGTTTTTCTCACTTCTACTAGTGAATGGCCTGTTAGAAACCCTTTCAATGTGCACCACCCCGCGATGTTTTTCAGAAACCTATCCTACATTTCCACTGCATGTTTCCTGACCTCCCCATGCTGACCACCCCGTGGTGCTTTTCCCCATCCTACATTGCCACTCACTGCCTATCCTAATACAGGCCCTCCGATTCACACCACCCCGTGATGTTGTTCTCACTCCTACTAGTGAATGGATTGTTAGAAACCCTTACAATGCGCACCACCCAGCGATGTTTATCAGAAACCTATTCTACATTGCCACTGCATGCTTCCTTGCCTTCCCATGCTGAGAAACCCGTGGTTTTTTTCTCCATCCTACATTGCCACTCACAGCCTATCCTAATTCTGCCCCTACGATTCACACCACACCGTGTTGTATTTTTCACTCCTACTTGTGAATGGCTTGTTAGAAATCCTTAAAATGTGCACCACCCCGCGATGTTTTTCAGAAACCTTTCCTACATTGCCAATGCATGTTTCCTGACCTCCCCATGCTGACCTCCCCGTGGGGCGTTTCTCCATCCTACATTGCCACTCAATGCCTTTCCTGATTCAGGCCCTCCGATTTACACCACCCCTTTATATTTTTCTAACTCCCACTAGTGAATGGCCTGTTAGAAACCCTTACAATGCGGACCACCCCGCGATGTTTTTCAGAAAACTATCCTACACTGCCAATGCATGTTTCCTGACCTCCCCATACTGACCACACTGTTGTGCCTTTCTCCATTTTACCTTGCCACTCACTGCCTATCCTAATTCAGGCACTCCGATTCACATCACACCTTGACGTTTTTTTGACTCCTACTTCTGTATGGCCTGTTAGAAGGCCTTTCAATACGCACCACCCCGCGATATTTTTCAGAAAACTATCCTACATTGCCAATGCATGTTTCCTGACTCCCCATGCTGACCACCCCGTGGTGCTTTTCTCCATCCTACCTAGCCACTCACTGACTATATTAATTCAGGCCCTACGATTCACACCACCCCGTGATGTTTTTTTCACTCCTACTTTGGATGGCTTGTTAGAAATCCTTACGATGCGCACCACCCCATGATGTTTTTCAGAAAACTATCCTACATTGTCAATGCATGTTTCCTGACCTCCTCATGCTGACCTCTCCGTGTGGCTTTTCTCCATCCTACATTGCCACTCAATGCCTTTCATGATTCAGGCCCTCCGATTCACACCACCCCTTTATATTTTTCTCACTCCTACTAGTGAATGGCCTGTTAGAAAACCTTTCAATGCACACCACCCCGCGATGTTTTTCAGAAACCTATCCTACATTGCCACTCCATGTTTCCTGACCTCCCGATGCTGACCACACCGTGGTGCTTTTCTCCATTTTACGTTGTCACTCACTGCCTATCCTAATTCAGGCTCTCCGTTTCACACCTCCCCGTGATGTTTTTCTCATTCCTACTAGTGAATGGCCTGTTAGAAATCCTTAAAATGCGCACCACCCGGCGATGTTTTTCAGAAACCTATCCGAGATTGCCAATGCATGTTTCCCGACTCCCCATGCTAACCACCCCGTGCTGCATTTCTCCATGATGCATAGCCACTCACTGCCTATATTAATTCAGGCCCTACGATTCACACCACCCCGTGATGTTTTTCTCACTCCTACTAGTGAATGGCCTGCTACAAACCCTTACAATGCGTACCACCCCGCATTGATTTTCAGAAACCTATCCTACTTTGTCATTGCATGTTACCTGACCTCCACATGCTGACCACCCCTGGTGCTTTTCACCATCCTACATTGCCACTTACTGCCTATCCTGTTTCAGCCCCTCCGATTCAAACCACATCCATGATGTATTTCTCACTCCTACTAGCGAACGGCCTGTTAGAAAGACTTACAATGCGCACCACCCCACGATGTTTTTCAGAAACCTGTCCTACATTGCCACTGCATGTTTCCTGAACTCCCCATGTTAACCAACCCGTGGTGCTTTTCTCCATTCTTCATTGCCACTCACTGCCTATCCTAATTCAGGCACTCTGATTAACACCACCCCGTGAAGTTTTTCTCATTCCTACTAGTGAATGGCCTGTTAGAAACCCTTACAATGTGCCCCACCCTGTGATGTTTTTCAGAAACCTATCCTACATTGCCACTGCATGTTTCCTGACCTCCCCACGCTGACGACCCCGTGGTGCTTTTCTCCATCCTACATTGCCACTCACTGCCTATCATAATTCAGGTCCTCCGATTCACACCACCCCGTTAAATTTTTCTCACACCTACTAGTGAATGGCCTGAAGAAACCCTTACAATGCGCACCACCCTGCTTTTTTTTCAGAAACCTATCCTACATTGCCACTGCATGTTTCCTGACCTCCCCATGATGACCACACCGTGGTGCTTTTGTCCATTTTACGTTGCCACTCACTGCCTATCCTAATTCAGGCCCTCCGATTCACACCACCCCGTGATGTTTTTCTCACTCCTACGAGTGAATGGCTTGTTAGAATGCCTTACAATTCAAACCACCTGTCGATGTTTTTCAGAAACCTATCCTACATTGCCACTGCATGTTTCCTGACCTCCCCATGCTGACCACAAAGTGGTGCTTTTCTCGATCCTACATTTCCACTCACTGCCTATCCTAACTCAGAATATCTGATTCACACCACCCCGTTATGTTTTTCTCACTACTACTAGTGAATGTCCTGTTAGAAACCCTTACAATGCGCACCACCCCGTAATGTTTTTCCCAAAACTATCCTACATTGCCACTGCATGTTTCCTGACCTGTCCATGATGACCAACCTGTGGTGCTTTTCTCCATCCTACATTGCCACTCACTGCCTATCCTAATTCAGGCCCTCCGATTCACACCAGCCCGTGATGTTTTTCTCAATCCTACTAGTGCATGGCCTGTTAGAAACCCTTACTATGCACAACACCCTGCTTTTTTTTTTCAGAAACCTATCCTACATTGCCACTGCATGTTTCCTCACCTCCCTATGCTGGCCACCCTGCGGTGCTTTTCTCCATCCTACATTGCCACTCAATGTCTAACCTAATTCAGGCCCTCTGATTCACACCACCCCGTGATGTTGTTCTCACTCCTACTAGTGAATGGATTGTTAGAAACCCTTACATTGAGCACCACCCAGCGATGTTTATCAGAAACCTATTCTACATTGCCACTGCATGTTTCCTTGCCTCCCCATGCTGACAAAACCGTGGTTTTTTTCTCCATCCTACGTTGCCACTCACAGCCTATCCTAATTCAGCCCCTACGATTCACACCACACGGTGATGAATATTTCACTCCTACTTGTGAATGGCTGGTTAGAAATTCTTAAAATGCGCACCACCCGCGATGTTTTTCAGAAACCTCTCCTACATTAACACTGCATGTTTCCTGACCTCCTCATGTTGACCACCGTGTGGTGCTTTTCTCCATTCTTCATTGCCGCACATTGCCTATCCTAATTCAGGCCCTCCGATTCACACCACCTAGTGATGTTTTTCTCACTCCTACTAGTGAATGGCCTGCTACAAACCTTACAATGTGCACCACCCCGCGATGTTTTTCAGAAACCTATCCTACATTGCCACTGCATGTTTCCTGACGTCCCATCCTGACCACCCCGTGGTGCTTTTCTCGATTCTACATTGCCACTCACTGTCTATCCTGATTCAGGCCCTCAGATTCACACCACCACGTGATGATTTTCTCACTCCTACTAGTGAAAGGCCTGTTAGAAACACTTACAATGCGCACCAGCCGGCGATGTTTTACAGAAACCTATCCTACATTGCCAAAGCATGTTTCCTGAGCACCCCATGCTGACCACCCCGTGGTGCCTTTCTCCATCCTACATTGCCAATCAATGCCTATCCTGATTCAGGCCCTCGGATTTACACCACCCTGTTATATATTTCTCACTCCTACTAGTGAATGGCCTGTTAGAAACATTTACAATGCGCACCACCCCGAGATATTTTTCAGAAACCTATCCTACATTGCCACTGCATGTTTCCTGACCTCCACATGCTGACCATCACGTGGTACTTTTCTCCATCCTACATTGCCACTCACTGCCTATCATAATTCAGGCCCTCCGATTCCCACCACCCCGTGATGTTTTTCTCACTCCTACTAGTAAATGGCCTGCTACAAACCCTTACAATGCGCTTCACCCCGCGATGTTTTTCAGAAAAACTATCCTACATTGCCATTGCATTTTTACTGACCTCCCCATGCTGACCACCCCGTGGTGCCTTTCTCCATCCTACATTGCCACTCAATGCCTATCCTGATTCAGGCCCTCGGATTAAACCACTGTGTTATATTTTTCTCACTCCTACTAGTGAATGGCCTGTTAGAAACATTTACAACGCGCACCACCCCGAGATATTATTCACAAAGCTATCCTACATTGCCACTGCATGTTTCCTTGCCTCACCATGCTGACAAACCCGTGGTGCTTTTCCCCAATCTTCATTGCCACGCACTGCCTATCCTAATTCAGGCCCTCGGATTCATACCACCCCGTGATGTTTTTCTCACTCACTAGTGAATGGCCTGCTACAAACCCTACAATGCGTACCACCCCGCGTTGTTTTTCAGAAACCTATCCTACTTTGCCATTGCATGTTTCCTGACCTCCCCATGCTGACCACCCCTGGTGCTTTTCACCATCCTAAATTGCCAATTACTGCCTATCCTGTATCTGCCCCTGCGATTCACACCACATCCATGATGTATTTCTCACTCCTACTAGTGAATGGCGTGTTAGAAAGCCTTACAATGTGCACCACCCTGCGATGTTTTTCAGAAACCTGTCCTACATTGCCACTGCATGTTTCCTGACCTCCCCATGCTGATGACCCCGTGGTGCTTTTCCCCATTCTCCATTGTCACTCACTGCCTATCATAATTCAGTTCCCCCGATTCACACCACCCCATTAAATTTTTCTCACACCTACTAGTGAATGGCCTGAAGAAACCCTTACAATGCGCACCACCCTGCTTTTTTTTCAGAAACCTATCCTACATTGCCACAGCATGTTTCCTGACCTCCCCATGCTCACCATGCGGTGGTGCTTTTCTCCATCCTACATTGCCACTCACTGCCTATACTGATGCAGGTCTTCCAATTCACACCATCCCGTGATGTATTTCTCACTCCTACTAATTAATGGCCTGTTAGAAACCCTTACAATGCGCACCACCCTGCGATGTTTTTCAGAAACCTGTCCTACATTGCCACTGCATGTTTCCTGACCTCCCCATGCTGACCACCCCTTGGTGCTTTTCGCCATCCTACATTGCCACTCACTGCCTATCATAATTGAGGTCCTCCGATTCACACCACCACGTTATATTTTTCTCACATCTACTAGTGAATGGCCTGTAGAAACCCTTACAATGTGCACCACCCTTCGATGTTTTTCCGAATCCTATCCTACATTCACACTGCATGTTTCCTGACCTCCCCATGCTGACCACACCGTGGTGCTTTTCTCCATTTTACGTTGCCACTCACTGCCTGTCCTAATTCAGGCCCTCGGATTCACACCACCCTGTGATGTTTTTCTCACTCCTACTAGTGAATGGCCTGCTACAAACCCTTACAATGCGCTTCACCCCGCGATGTTTTTCAGAAAAACTATCCTACATTGCCATTGCATGTTTCTTGACCTCCCCTTGCTGACCAACCCATGGTGCCTTTCTCCATCCTACGTTGCCACTCAATGCCTATCCTGATTCAGGCCCTCGGATTTACACTACCCTGTTATATTTTTCTCACTCCTACTAGTGAATGGCCTGTTAGAAACATTTACAACTCGCACCAACCCGAGATATTTTTCACAAAGCTATCCTACATTGCCACTGCATGTTTCCTTGCCTCACCATGCTAACAAACCCGTGGTGCTTTTCCCCAATCTTCATTGCCACGCACTGCCTATCCTAAATCAGGCCCTCGGATTCAAACCACCCCATGATGTTTTTCTCACTCACTAGTGAATGGCCTGCTACAAACCCTTACAATGCGTACCACCCCGCGTTGTTTTTCAGAAACCTATCCTATTTTGCCATTGCATGTTTCCTGACCTCCCCATGCTGACCACCCCTGGTGCTTTTCACCATCCTCAATTGCCAATTACTGCCTATCCTGTTTCAGCCCCTGCGATTCACACCACCCCATTAAATTTTTCTCACACCTACTAGTGAATGGCCTGAAGAAACCCTTACAATGCGCACCACCCTGCTTTTTTTTTCAGAAACCTATCCTACAGTGCCACTGCATGTTTCCTGACCTCCCCATTCTGACCAAACCGTGGTGCTTTTGTCCATTTTACGTTGCCTCTCACTGCCTATCCTAACTCAGAATATCTGATTCACACCACCCCGTGATATTTTTCTCACTCCTACTAGTGAATGGCCTGTTAGAAACCCTTACAATGCGCACCACCCTGCTTTATTTTTCCGAACCTATCCTACATTGCCACAGCATGTTTCCTGACCTCCCCATGCTCACCATGCGGTGGTGCTTTTCTCCATCCTACATTGCCACTCACTGCCTATACTGATACAGGTCTTCCAATTCACACCATCCCGTGATGTATTTCGCACTCCTACTACTTAATGGCCTGTTAGAAACCCTTACAATGCGCACCACCCCGCGATGTTTTTCAGAAACCATTCCTACATTGCCACTGCATGTTTCCTGACCTCCCCATGCTGACCACCCCGTGGTGCTTTTCGCCATCCTACATTGCCACTCACTGCCTATCATAATTGAGGTCCTCCGATTCACACCAGCACGTTATATTTTTCTCACATCTACTAGTGAATGGCCTGTAGAAACCCTTACAATGCGCACCACCCTTCGATGTTTTTCCGAAACCTATCCTACATTCCCACTGCATGTTTCCTGACCTCCCCATGCTGACCAGCCCGCGGTGCTTTTCTCCATTTTACGTTGCCACTCACTGCCTATCCTAATTCAGGCCCTCCAATTCACACCACCTAGTGATATTTTTCTCACACCTACTAGTGAATGGCCTGCTACTAACCCTTACAATGCGCACCACCCCGCGATATTTTTCAGAAACCTATCCTACATTGCCACTTCATGTTTCCTGACATCCCATCCTGACCACCCAGTGGTGCTTTTCTCGATCCTATATTGCCACTCACTGTCTATCCTGATTCAGGCCCTCAGATTCACACCACCGCGTGATGATTTTCTCACTCCTACTAGTGAATGGATTGTTAGAAACCCTTACAATGCGCACCACCCAGCGATGTTTATCAGAAACCTATTCTACATTGCCACTGCATGCTTCCTTGCCTCCCGATGCTGAGAAACCCGTGTTTTTTTTCTCCATCCTACATTGCCACTCACAGCCTATCCTAATTCCGCCCCAACGATTCACAAAACACCGTTTTTGGTTTTCACTCCTACTTGTGAATGGCTTGTTAGAAATCCTTAAAACGCGCACCACCTGCGATGTTTTTCAGAAACCTATCCTACATTCCCACTGCATGTTTCCTGACCTCCTCATGTTGACCACCGTGTGGTGCTTTTCTCCATTCTTCATTGCCGCACACTGCCTATCCTAATTCAGGCCCTCCGATTCACACCACCTAGTGATGTTTTTCTCACTCCTACTAGTGAATGGCCTGCTACAAACCTTACAATGCGCACCACCCCGCGATGTTTTTCAGAAACCTATCCTACATTGCCACTGCATGTTTCCTGACGTCCCATCCTGACCACCCCGTGGTGCTTTTCTCCATCCTACATTGCCACTCACTGTCTATCCTGATTCAGGCCCTCAGATTCACACCATCCCGTGATGATTTTCTCACTGCTACTAGTGAAAGGCCTGTTAGAAACCCTTACAATGCGCACTAGCTGGCGATGTTTTACAGAAAACTATCCTACATTGCCAAAGCATGTTTCCTGAGTTCCCCATGCTGACCACCCCGTGGTGCCTTTCTCCATCCTACATTGCCAATCTAAGCCTATCCTGATTCAGGCCCTCAGATTTACACCACCCTGTTATATATTTCTCACTCCTACTAGTGAATGGCCTGTTAGAAACATTTACAATGCGCACCACCCCGAGATATTTTTCAGAAACCTATCCTACATTGCCACTGCATGTTTCCTGACGTCCACATGCTGACCATCACGTGGTACTTTTCTTCATCCTACATTGCCACTCACTGCCTATCATAATTCAGGCCCTCCGATTCACACCACCCTGTGATGTTTTTCTCACTCCTATTATTGAATGGCCTGTTAGAAACCCTTACAATTCGCACTACCCGCGATGTTTTTCAGAAACTTATCCTACATTGCCACTGCATGTTTCCTGACCTCCCATCCTGACCACCCCGTGGTGCTTTTCTCCATTCTTCATTGCCACTCACTGCCTATCCTAATTCAGGCCCTCCGATTCACACCACCCCGTGATGTTTTTCTCACTCCTACTAGTGAATGTCCTGCTACAAACCCTTACAATGCGCTTCACCCCGTGATGTTTATCAGAAAAACTATCCTACATTGCCATTGCATGTTTCCTGACCTTCCCATGCTGACCAAAACGTGGTGCCTTTCTCCATCCTACATTGCCACTCAATGCCTATCCTGATTCAGGCCCTCGGATTTACACCACCCTGTTATATTTTTCTCACTAATACTAGTGAATGGCCTGTTAGAAACATTTACAATGCGCACGACCCCGAGATATTTTTCACAAAGCTATCCTACATTGCAACTGCATGTTTCCTTGCCTCACTATGCTGACAAACCCGTGGTGCTTTTCCCCAATCTTCATTGCCACGCACTGCCTATCCTAGTTCAGGCCCTCGGATTCAAACCACCCTGTGATGTTTTTCTCACTCACTAGTGAATGGCCTGCTACAAATCCTTACAATGCGTAATACCCCGCATTGTTTTTCAGAAACCTATCCTACTTTGCCATTGCATGTTTCCTGACCTCCCCATGCTGACCACCCATGGTGCTTTTCACCTTCCTAATTTGCCAATTACTGCCTATCCTGTTTCTGTCCCTGCGATTCACACCACATCCATGATGTATTTCTCACTCCTACTAGTGAATGGCGTGTTAGAAAGCCTTACAATGTGCACTACCCTGCGAGGTTTTTCAGAAACCTGTCCTACATTGCCACTGCATGTTTCCTGACCTCCCCATGCTGACAACCCCGTAGTGCTTTTCCCCATTCTACATTGCCACTCACTGCCTATCATAATTCAGGTCCTCCTATTCACACCACCCCAATAAATTTTTCTCACACCTACTAGTGAATGGCCTGAAGAAACCCTTACGATGCGCACCACCCTGCTTTTTTTTTCAGAAACCTATCCTACATTGCCACTGCATGTTTCCTGACCTCCCCATGCTGACCACCCCGTGGTGCTTTTGTCCATTTTACGTTGCCACTCACTGTCTATCCTAACTCAGAATATCTGATTCACACCACCCCGTGATGTTTTTCTCACTCCTACTAGTGAATGGCCTGTTAAAAACCCTTACAATGCGCACCACACTGCTTTTTTTTTTCAGAAACCTATCCGACATTGCCACAGGATGTTTCCTGACCTCCCCATGCTCACCATACGGTGGTGCTTTTCTCCATCCTACATTGCCACTCACTGCCTATACTGATGCAGGTCTTCCAATTCACACCATCCCGTGATGTATTTCTCACTCCTACTACTTAATGGCCTGTTAGAAACCCTTACAATGCGCACCACCCCGCAATGTTTTTCAGAAACCTATCCTACATTGCCACTGCATGTTTCCTGACCTCCCCATGCTGACCACCCCGTGGTGCTTTTCGCCATCCTACATTGCCACTCACTGCCTATCATAATTGAGGTCCTCCGATTCACACCAGCACGTTATATTTTTCTCACATCTACTAGTGAATGGCCTGTAGAAACCCTTACAATGCACACCACCCTTCGATGTTTTTCCGAAACCTAACCTACATTCCCACTGCATGTTTCCTGACCTCCCCATGCTGACCACACCGTGGTGCTTTTCTCCATTTTACGTTCCCACTCACTGCCTATCCTAATTCAGGCCCTCGGATTCACACCACCCCGTGATGTTTTTCTCACTCCTACTAGTGAATGGCCTGCTACAAACCCTTACAGTGCGTACCACCCAGCGATGTTTATCAGAAACCTATCCTACTTTGCCATTGCATGTTTCATGCCCTCCCCATCCTGACCACCCCTGGTGCTTTTCACCATCCCACATTGCCACTTACTGCCTATCCTGTTTCAGCCCCTCCGATTCACACCACATCCATGATGTATTTTTCACTCCTACTAGTGAATGGCCTGTTAGAAAGCCTTACAATGTGCACCACCCCGCGATGTTTTTCAGAAACCTGTTCTACATTGCCACTGCATGTTTCCTGAACTCTCCATGTTGACCACCCCATGGTGCTTTTCTCCATTCTTCATTGCCACTCACTGCCTATCCTAATTCAGGCACTCTGATTCACACCACCCCGTTAAATTTTTCTCACACCTACTAGTGAATGGCCTAAAGAAACCCTTACAATGCGCACCACCCTGCTTTTTTTTTTTTTCAGAAACCTATCCTACATTGCCACTGCATGTTTCCTGACTTCCCCATGATGACCACAGCGTGGTGCTTTTGTCCATTTTATGTTGCCACTCACTGCCTGTCCTAATTCAAGCCCTCCGATTCACACCACCCCATGATGTTTTTCTCACTCTTACTAGTGAATGGCCTGTTAGAATGCCTTACAATGCGCACCACCTGTCGATGTTTTTCCGAAAACTATCCTACATTGCCACTGCATGTTTCCTGACCTCCCCATGTTGACCACCCCGTGGTGCTTTTCTCGATCCTACATTGCCACTCACTGCCTATCCTAACTCAGAATATCTGATTCACACCACCCCGTCAAGTTTTTCTCACTCCTACTAGTGAATGGCCTGTTAGAAACCCTTACAATGCGCACCACCCTGTGATGTTGATCAGAAACCTATTCTACATTGCCACTGCATGTTTCCTTGCCTCCCCATGCTGACAAACCCGTGGTTTTTTTCTCCATCCTACGTTGCCACTCACAGCCTATCCTAATTCAGCCCCTACGATTCACACCACATGGTGATGTATTTTTCACTCCTACTTGTGAATGGCTTGTTAGATATCCTTAAAATGAGCACCACCCCGCGATGTTTTTCAGAAACCTATCCTACGTTGCCACTGAATGTTTCCTGACCTCCTCATGTTGACCATCCTGTGGTTCTTTTCTCCATTCTTCATTGCCACTCACTGCCTATCCTAATTCAGGCCCTAACATTCACACCACCCCGTGATATTTTTCTCACTCCTACTAGTGAATGGCCTGCTACAAACCCTTACAATGCGCACCATCCTGCGATGTTTTTCAGATACCTATCCTACATTGCAACAGCATGTTTCCTGACCTCCCCATGCTCACCATGCGGTGGTGCTTTTCTCCATCCTATGTTGCCACTCACAGCCTATCCTAATTCAGGCCGTCCGATTCACACCACTCTGTGATGTTTTTTTCACTCCTACTTGTGAATGGCTTGTTAGAAATACTTTAATGCGCACCACCCCGCGATGTTTTTCAGAAAACTATCCTACATTGCCACTGCATGTTTCATGACCTCCCCATGCTCACCAACCCGTGGTGCTTTTCTCCATCCTACATTGCCACTCACTGTCTATCTTGATTCAGGACCTCCGATTCACACAACACCATGATGCATTTTTCACTCCTACTAGTGAATGGCCTGCTACAAACCTTACAATGCGCACAACCCGGCGATGTTTTTCAGAAACCTGTCCTACATTGCCACTGCATGTTTCCTGACCTCACCATGTTGACCACCCCGTGGTGCTTTTCTCCATTCTTCATTGCCACTCACTGCCTATCCTGTTTCAGCCCCTCCGATTCACACCACCCCGTGATGTTTTTCTCACTTCTACTAGTGAAGGGCCTGGTAGAAACCCTTAAAATGCGCACCACCCCACGAGGTTTTTCAGAAACGTATCCTACATTTCCACTGCATGTTTCCTGACCTCCCCATGCTGACCACCCTTTGGTGCTTTTCTCCAACCTACATTGCCACTCACTGCCTGTCATATTTCAGGCCCTCCGATTCACACCACCCCGTTAAATTTTTCTCACTCCTACTAGTGAATGGCCTGTTAGAAAGCCTTACAATGCAGACCACCCGGCGATGTTTTTCAGAAACCTATCCTTCATTGCCAATGCATGTTTCCTGACTCCCCATGCTGACCACCCTTTGGTGCTTTTCTCCATCCTACATAGCCACTCACTGCCTACATTAATTCAGGCCCTACGATTCACACCACCTTGTGATGTTTTTTTCGCTCCTACTTGTGAATGGCTTGTTAGAAATCCTTACAATGCGCACCATCCCCTAATGCTTTTCAGAAAACTATCCTACATTGCCAATGCATGTTTGTGACCTCCCCATGATGATCACCCCGTGGTGCCTATCCTAAATCACGCCCTCCGATTCACACCACCCCGTGATGTTTTTTTTCACTCCTACTAGTGAATGGACTGTTGTAAACCCTTACAATGTGCACCACCCTGCTTTTTTTTTTTTCACAAACCTATCCTACATTGCCTTTGCATGTTTCCTGACCTCACCATGCTCACCAACCCATGGTGCTTTTCTCCATCCTACTTTGCCACTCACTGTCTATCCTGATTCAGGCCCTCCGATTCACACCACACCATGATGTATTTCTCAGTCCTACTAGTGAATGGGCTGTCAGAAAGCTTTACAATGTGCACCAACCCGCGATGTTTTTCATTAACCTGTCCTACATTGCCACGGCATGTTTCCTGACCTCCCCATGCTGACCACCCCGTGGTGCTTTTCTCCATCCTACATTGCCACTCAATGCTTTTCCTGATTCAGGCCCTACGATTCACACCATCCCGTTATATTTTTCTCACTCCTACTAGTGAATGGCCTGTTAGAAACCCTTACAATTCGCACCACCTCGCTTTTTTTTTTCAGAAACGTATACTATATTTCCACTGCATGTTTCATGACCTCCCCATGCTGACCACCCCGTGGTGCTTTGCTCCATCCTACATTGCCACTCACTACCTAACCTAATTCAGGTACTCTGATTCACACCACCCCGTGATGTTTTTCTCACTCCTACTAGTGAATGGCTTGTTAGAAACCCTTACAATGTCCCCCACCCCGCGATGTTTTTCAGAAAACAATCCTACATTGCCACTGCATGTTTCCTGACCTCCCCATGCTGACCACCCTGTTGTGCTTTTCTACATCCTACATTGCCACTCAATGCCTATCCTTATTCAGGCCCTCCGATTCACACCAACCCGTGACGATTTTTTTCACTCCTACTTCTGAGTGGCTTGTTAGAAATACTTTAATGCGCACCACCCCGCGATACTTTTCAGAAAAACTGTCCTACATTGCCATTGCATGTTTCTTGACCTCCCCATGCTGACCACCCCGTGGTGCCTTTCTCCATCCTACATTGCCACTCAATGCATATCCTGATACAGGCCCTCCGATTTACACCACCCTGTTATATTTTTCTCTCTCATAATTGCGAATGGCTTGTTAGAAATCCTTAAAATGCAATACACCCCACGATGTTTTTCAGAAAACTTTTCTACATTGCCACTGCATGTTTCCTGACCTCCCCATGCTGACCCCCCTCTGCTGCTTTTCTCCATCCTACATTGCAACTAAATGCCTACCCTAATTCAGGCCCTCCGATTCACACCATACCGTGACATTTTTTTCACTCCTACTTCTGAATGGCTTGTTAGAAAACCTTACAATGCGCAACAACCCACGATGTTTTTCAGAAACATATCCTACATTGCCACTGCATGTTTCCTGACCCCCACATGTTGACCACGCCGTGGTGCTTTTCTCCATTCTTCATTGCCACTCACTGCCTCTCCTGATTGAGGCCCTCCGATTCACACCACCCGTGATGTTTTTCTCACTCCTACTAGTGAATGGCCTGTTAGAAAGCCTTACAATGCGCACCACCTGGCGATGTTTTTCAGAAACCTATCCTAAATTGCCAATGCATGTTTCGTGACTCCCCATGCTGACCACCCTTTGGTGCTTTTCTCCTTCCTACATAGCCCCTCACTGCCTATATTAATTCAGGCCCTATGATTCACACCACCCCGTGATGTTTTTTTCGCTCCTACTTGTGAATGGCTTGTTAGAAATCCTTACAATGCGCACCATGCCCTGATGTTTTTCAGAAAACTATCCTACATTGCCAATGCATGTTTGTGACCTCCCCATGATGACCACCCCGTGGTGCTTTTCTCCATTCTACATTGCCACTCACTGCCTAT
Organism: Cavia porcellus; assembly: GCF_034190915.1. Lineage (NCBI taxonomy): Eukaryota > Metazoa > Chordata > Mammalia > Rodentia > Caviidae > Cavia > Cavia porcellus. The sequence continues at coordinate 152,943,218 of NW_026947485.1, read as the reverse complement.
CGTAATTCAGGCCCTCCGATTCACACCACCCCGTGATGATTTTGTCACTCCTACTAGTGAATGGCCAGCTACAAACCCTTACAATGCGCACCACCCCCCGATGTTTTTCAGAAACCTATTCTACATTGCCACTGCATGTTTCCTGACCTCCCCATGCTGACCAACCGGTGGTGCTTTTCTCCATCCTGCATTGCCACTCACTGCCTATCATAATTCAGGTCTTCCGATTCACACCACCCCGTTATATTTTTCTCACACCTACTAGTGAATGGCCTTTAGAAACCCTTACAATGGGCACCACCCGGCGATGTTTTTCCAAAACCTATCCTACAATGCCACTGCATGTTTCCTGACCTCCCCATGCTGACCACACTGTGGTGCTTTTCTCCATTTTACGTTCCCACTCACTGCCTATACTAATTCAGGCCCTCCGATTCAAACCACCATGTGATGTTTTTCTCACTCCTACTAGTGAATGGCCTGTGAGAATGCCTTACAATGCGCACCACCCTTCGATGTTTTTCTGAAACCTATCCTATATTGCCAATGCATGTTTTCTGACCTCCCCATGCTGACCACCCCGTGGTGCTTTTCTCCATCCTACATTGCCACTCACTACCTATCCTAATTCAGAACATCTGATTCACACCACCCCATGATGTTTTTCTCACTCCTACTAGTGAATGGCCTGTTAGAATGCCTTAGAATGCGCACCACCCGGAGATGTTTATCAGAAACCTATTCTACATTGCCTCTGCATGCTTCCTTGCCTTGTCATGCTGACAAACCCGTGGTTTTTTTCTCCATCCTACATTGCCACTCACAGCCTATACTAATTCAGCCCCTACGATTCACACCACACCGTGTAGTATTTTTCACTCCTACTTGTGAATGGCTTATTTGAAATCCTTAAAATTCATACCACCCCGCGATGTTTTTCAGTATCCTATCCTACATTGCCATTGCATGTTTCCTGACCGCCCCATGCTCACCAAACCGTGGTGCTTTTCTCCATCCTACATTGCCACTCACTGCCTATCCTGATTCAGGCCCTCCGATTCACACCACCCCATGATGTTTTTCTCACTTCTACTAGTGAATGGCCTGTTAGAAACCCTTACAATGTGCCCCACCCCGCGATGTTTTTCAGAAACCTATCCTACATTGCCACTGCATGTTTCCTGACATCCCCTTACTGAACACCCTGTGGTGCTTTTTTCAATCTTACATTGCCACTCACGGCCTATCATAATTCAAGTCCTCCGATTCACACCATCCCGTGATGTTTTTCTCACACCTACTAGTGAATGGCCTGTAGAAACCCTTACAATGCGTACCACCGCCCAATGTTTTTCCGAAACCTATCCTACATTGCCACTGCATGTTTCCTGATGTCACCATGCGGACTTCCCCATGGTGCTTTTCTCCATCCTACGTTGCCACTCACAGCCTATCCTAATTCAGGCCTTGCGATTCACACCACCCCGTGATGTTTTTTTCACTCCTACTTGTGAATGGCTTGTTAGAAATTCTTATAATGCGCACCACCCCGCGATGTTTTTCAGAAACCTATCCCACATTGAGAATGCATGTTTCCTGAACTCCCCATGCTGACCACCCCGCGGTGCTTTTCTCCATCCTACATTGCCACTCACTGCCTATCCTAATTCAGACCCTCCGATTCACACCACCCCGCAATGTTTTTTCACTCCTACTAATGAATGGCCTGCTACAAACCCTTACAATGCGTACCACCCCGCGATGTTTTTCAGAAACCTATCCTACATTGCCACTGCATATTTAGTGACATCCCCTTCCTGACCACACAGTGGTGCTTTTCTCCATCCTACATTGCCACTCACTGCCTATCCTGATTCAGGCCCCCGATTCACACAACCCCGTGAAGTTTTTCTCACTTCTACTAGTGAATGGCCTGTTAGAAACCCTTACAATGCGCACCACCCTGCAATGTTTTTCAGAATCCTATCCTACATTGCAACTGCATGTTTCCTGACCTCCCCATGCTGACCACCCCGTGGTGCTTTTCCACATCCTACATTGCCACTCACTGCCTATAATAATTGAGGTCCTCCGATTCACACCACCACGTTATATTTTTCTAACATCTACTAGTGAATGGCCTGTAGAAACCCTTACAATGCGCACCAGCCGGCGATGTTTTTCCGAAACCTATCCTACATTCCCACTGCATGTTTCCTGACCTCCCCATGCTGACCACACCGTGGTGCTTTTCTCCATTTTACGTTGCCACTCACTGCCTATCCTAATTCAGGCCCTTCGATTCACACCACCCTGTGATGTTTTTCTCACTCCTACTAGTGAATGGATTGTTAGAAACTCTTACAATGCGCACCACCCAGCGATGTTTATCAGAAACCTATTCTACATTGCCACTGCATGCTTCCTTGCCTCCTGATGCTGAGAAACCCGTGTTTTTTTCTCCATCCTACATTGCCACTCACAGCCTATCCTAATTCCGCCCCAACTATTCACAAAACACCGTGTTTGTTTTTCACTCCTACTTGTGAATGGCTTGTTAGAAATCCTTAAAATGCGCACCACCCGCGATGTTTTTCAGAAACCTATCCTACATTCCCACTGCATGTTTCCTGACCTCCTCATGTTGACCACCGTGTGGTGTTTTTCTATATTCTTCATTGCCACACACTGCCTATCCTAATTCAGGCCCTCCGATTCACACCACCTAGTGATGTTTTTCTCACTCCTACTAGTGAATGGCCTGCTACAAACCTTACAATGCGCACCACCCCGCGATGTTTTTCAGAAACCTATACTACATTGCCAATGCATGTTTCCTGACGTCCCATCCTGACCACCTCGTGGTGCTTTTCTCGATTCTACATTGCCACTCACTGTCTATCCTGATTCAGGCCCTCAGATTCACACCACCCCGTGATGATTTTCTCACTCCTACTAGTGAAAGGCCTGTTAGAAACCCTTACAATGCGCACCAGCCGGCGATGTTTTACAGAAACCTATCCTACATGGCCAAAGCATGTTTCCTGAGCTCCCCATGCTGACCACCCCGTGGTGCCTTTCTCCATCCTACATTGCCAATCAATGCCTATCCTGATTCAGGCCCTCGGATTTACATTACCCTGTTATATATTTCTCACTCCTACTAGTGGATGGCCTGTTAGAAACATTTACAATGCGCACCACCCCGAGATATTTTTCAGAAACCTATCCTACATTGCCACTGCATGTTTCCTGACCTCCACATGCTGACCATCACGTGGTACTTTTCTCCATCCTACATTGCCACTCACTGCCTATCATAATTCAGGCCCTCCGATTCACACCACCCCGTGATGTTTTTCTCACTCCTACTATTGAATGGCCTGTTAGAAACACTTACAATTCGCACTACCCGCGAATTTTTTCAGAAACTTATCCTACATTGCCACTGCATGTTTCCTGAACTCCCATCCTGACCACCCCGTGGTGCTTTTCTCCATTCTTCATTGCCACTCACTGCCTATCCTAATTCAGGCCCTCCGATTCACACCACCCCGTGATGTTTTTCTCACTCCTACTAGTGAATGGCCTGCTACAAACCCTTACAATGCGCTTCACCCCGCGATGTTTTTCAGAAAAACTATCCTACATTGCCATTGCATGTTTCCTGACCTCCCCATGCTGACCAACCCGTGGTGCCTTTCTCCATCCTACATTGCCACTCAATGCCTATCCTGATTCAGGCCCTCAGATTTACACCACCCTGTTATATTTTTCTCACTCCTACTAGTGAATGGCGTGTTAGAAAGCCTTACAATGTGCACCACCCTGCGATGTTTTTCAGAAACCTGTCCTACATTTCCACTGCATGTTTCCTGACCTCCCCATGCTGATGACCCCGTGGTGCTTTTCCCCATTCTCCATTGCCACTCACTGCCTATCATAATTCAGGTCCACCGATTCACACCACCCCATTAAATTTTTCTCACACCTACTAGTGAATGGCCTGTTAGAAACCCTTACAATGTGCACCACCCTGCTTTATTTTTCAGAAACCTATCCTACATTGCCACAGCATGTTTCCTGACCTCCCCATGCTCACCATGCGGTGGTGCTTTTCTCCATCCTACATTGCCACTCACTGCCTATACTGATACAGGTCTTCCAGTTCACACCATCCCGTGATGTATTTCACACTCCAATACTTAATGGCCTGTTAGAAACCCTTACAATGCGCATCACCCCGCGATGTTTTTCAGAAACCTATCCTACATTGCCACTGCATGTTTCCTGACCTCCCCATGCTGACCACCCCGTGGAGCTTTTCGACATCCTACATTGCCACTCACTGCCTGTCATAATTGAGGTCCTCCGATTCACACCAGCACGTTATATTTTTCTCACATCTACTAGTGAATGGCCTGTAGAAACCCTTATAATGCGCACCACCCTTCAATGTTTTTCCGAAACCTATCCTACATTCCCACTGCATGTTTCCTGACCTCCCCATGCTGACCACACCGTGGTGCTTTTCTCCAATTTACGTTGCCACTCACTGCCTATCCTAATTCAGGCCCTCGGATTCACACCACCCTGTGATGTTTTTCTCACTCCTACTAGTGAATGGCCTGTTACAAACCCTTACAATGCGCACCACCCCGTGATGTTTTTCAGAAAACTATCCTACATTGCCACTGCATGTTTCCTGACCTCCGCATGTTGACAACCCCGTGGTGCTTTTCTCCATCCTACATTGCCACTCACTGCCTATCCTAATTCAGGCCCTCCGATTCACACCACCCCGTGATGTTGTTCTCACTCCTACTAGTGAATGGATTGTTAGAAACCCTTACAATGCACACCACCCCGCGATGATTTTCAGAAACCTATCCTACATTGCCACTGCATGTTTCCTGACCTCCTCATGTTGACCACCCTGTGGTGCTTTTCTCAATTCTTCATTACCACTCACTGCCTCTCCTAATTTAGGCCCTCCAATTCACACCACCTAGTGATGTTTTTCTCACTCCTACTAGTGAATGGCCTGCTACTAACCCTTACAATGCCCACCACCCCGCGATGTTTTTCAGAAACCTTTCCTACATTGCCACTGCATGTTTCCTGACATCCCATCCTGACCACCCAGTTGTGCTTTTCTCGATCCTACATTGCCACTCACTGTCTATCCTGATTCAGGCCCTCAGATTCACGCCACCGTGTGATGATTTTCTCACTCCTACTAGTGAATGGATTGTTAGAATCCCTTACAATGCGCACCACCCAGCGATGTTTATCAGAAACCTGTTCTACATTGCCACTGCATGGTTCCTTGCCTCCCGATGCTGAGAAACCCATGTTTTTTTCTCCATCCTACATTGCCACTCACAGCCTATCCTAATTCCGCCCCAACGATTCACAAAGCACCGTGTTTGTTTTTCACTCCTACTTGTGAATGGCTTGTTAGAAATCCTTAAAATGTGCACCACCCGCGATGTTTTTCAGAAACCTATCCTACATTCCCACTGCATGTATCCTGACCTCCTCATGTTGACCACCGTGTGGTGCTTTTCTCCATTCTTCATTGCCGCACACTGCCTATCCTAATTCAGGCCCTCCGATTCACACCACCTAGTGATGTTTTTCTCACTCCTACTAGTGAATGGCCTGCTACAAACCTTACAATGCGCACCACCCCGTGATGTTTTTCAGAAACCTATACTACATTGCCACTGCATGTTTCCTGACGTCCCATCCTGACCACCCCGTGGTGCTTTTCTCGATTCTACATTGCCACTCACTGTCTATCCTGATTCAGGCCCTCAGATTCACACCACCCCGTGATGATTTTCTCACTCCTACTAGTGAAAGGCCTGTTAGAAACACTTACAATGCGCACCAGCCAGCGATGTTTTACAGAAACCTATCCTACATGGCCAAAGCATGTTTCCTGAGCTCCCCATGCTGACCACCCCGTGGTGCCTTTCTCCATCCTACATTGCCAATCAATGCCTATCCTGATTCAGGCCCTCGGATTTACACCACCCTGTTATATATTTCTCACTCCTACTAGTGGATGGCCTGTTAGAAACATTTACAATGCGCACCACCCCGAGATATTTTTCAGAAACCTATCCTACATTGCCACTGCATGTTTCCTTACCTCCACATGCTGACCATCACGTGGTACTTTTCTCCATCCTACATTGCCACTCACTGCCTATCATAATTCAGGCCCTCCGATTCACACCACCCCGTGATGTTTTTCTCACTCCTACTATTGAATGGCCTGTTAGAAACCCTTACAATTCGCACTACCCGCGATGTTTTTCAGAAACTTATCCTACATTGCCACTGTGTTGGGAGCCGCAGCCCCGAGCCTGGTCGCCTTACTTGGCGGACGTGAGGCCTGTAGGAAAGAGCAAAGCCTGAGTTAGATTACCCCTCCCATCGAGCACGTTAGTTTCCTGCTTACCGCGTAAACAACCCGCTCAATAATATGTTAAGCCAATCAGCTTGCCTTGCTTACTTTAATATGATTGGACACTGTATCCGTATATATACTGGTGCCACCCCTGGGGGGAAGTAGAAGCCCGGAAGGAGCCGCGGAGAGCAGACCGGTAGAGGCTTCGGAGCGAAGCCCGGAAGGAGCCGCGGAGAGCGGACCGGTAGAGGCTTCGGAGAGAAGCCCGGAAGGAGCCGCGGAGAGCGGACCGGTAGAGGCTTTGGAGCGAAGCCCGGAAGGAGCCGCGGAGAGCGGACCGGTAGAGGCTTCGGAGCGAAGCACGGAAGGAGCCGCGGGGAGCGGACCAGAGGAGGCTTCGGCTGGGAGCGATCCCAGGGCAGGCTGTACGGAGAGAAAATAAAAGAAAAGGTTGTCCACTGCGAGACTTTGTCGTGTGTCCTTCCTGCCGGCCGGGAGCGACATCGACACCACTGCATGTTTCCTGAACTCCCATCCTGACCACCCCGTGGTGCTTTTCTCCATTCTTCATTGCCACTCACTGCCTATCCTAATTCAGGCCCTCCGATTCCCACCACCCCGTGATGTTTTTCTCACTCCTACTAGTGAATGGCCTGCTACAAACCCTTACAATGCGCTTCACCCCGCGATGTTTTTCAGAAAAACTATCCTACATTGCCATTGCATGTTTCCTGACCTCCCCATGCTGACCAACCCGTGGTGCCTTTCTCCATCCTACATTGCCACTCAATGCCTATCCTGATTCTGCCACTGCGATTCACACCACATCCATGATGTATTTCTCACTCCTACTAGTGAATGGCGTGTTAGAAAGCCTTACAATGGGCACCACCCTGCGATGTTTTTCAGAAACCTGTCCTACATTGCCACTGCATGTTTCCTGACCTCCCCATGCTGATGACTCCGTGGTGCTTTTCCCCATTGTCCATTGCCACTCACTGTCTATCCTAATTCAGGCCCTCCGATTCACACCACCTAGTGATGTTTTTCTCACTCCTACTAGTGAATGGCCTGCTACAAACCTTACAATGCGCACCACCCCGCGATGTTTTTCAGAAACCTATACTACATTGCCAATGCATGTTTCCTGACGTCCCATCCTGACCACCCCGTGGTGCTTTTCTCGATTCTACATTGCCACTCACTGTCTATCCTGATTCAGGCCCTCAGATTCACACCACCCCGTGATGATTTTCTCACTCCTACTAGTGAAAGGCCTGTTAGAAACCCTTACAATGCGCACCAGCCGGCGATGTTTTACAGAAACCTATCCTACATGGCCAAAGCATGTTTCCTGAGCTCCCCATGCTGACCACCCCGTGGTGCCTTTCTCCATCCTACATTGCCAATCAATGCCTATCCTGATTCAGGCCCTCGGATTTACATTACCCTGTTATATATTTCTCACTCCTACTAGTGGATGGCCTGTTAGAAACATTTACAATGCGCACCACCCCGAGATATTTTTCAGAAACCTATCCTACATTGCCACTGCATGTTTCCTGACCTCCACATGCTGACCATCACGTGGTACTTTTCTCCATCCTACATTGCCACTCACTGCCTATCATAATTCAGGCCCTCCGATTCACACCACCCCGTTATGTTTTTCTCACTCCTACTATTGAATGGCCTGTTAGAAACACTTACAATTCGCACTACCCGCGAATTTTTTCAGAAACTTATCCTACATTGCCACTGCATGTTTCCTGAACTCCCATCCTGACCACCCCGTGGTGCTTTTCTCCATTCTTCATTGCCACTCACTGCCTATCCTAATTCAGGCCCTCCGATTCACACCACCCCGTGATGTTTTTCTCACTCCTACTAGTGAATGGCCTGCTACAAACCCTTACAATGCGCTTCACCCCGCGATGTTTTTCAGAAAAACTATCCTACATTGCCATTGCATGTTTCCTGACCTCCCCATGCTGACCAACCCGTGGTGCCTTTCTCCATCCTACATTGCCACTCAATGCCTATCCTGATTCAGGCCCTCAGATTTACACCACCCTGTTATATTTTTCTCACTCCTACTAGTGAATGGCGTGTTAGAAAGCCTTACAATGTGCACCACCCTGCGATGTTTTTCAGAAACCTGTCCTACATTTCCACTGCATGTTTCCTGACCTCCCCATGCTGATGACCCCGTGGTGCTTTTCCCCATTCTCCATTGCCACTCACTGCCTATCATAATTCAGGTCCTCCGATTCACACCACCCCATTAAATTTTTCTCACACCTACTAGTGAATGGCCTGTTAGAAACCCTTACAATGCGCACCACCCTGCTTTAATTTTCAGAAACCTATCCTACATTGCCACAGCATGTTTCCTGACCTCCCCATGCTCACCATGCGGTGGTGCTTTTCTCCATCCTACATTGCCACTCACTGCCTATACTGATACAGGTCTTCCAATTCACACCATCCCGTGATGTATTTCACACTCCAATACTTAATGGCCTGTTAGAAACCCTTACAATGCGCATCACCCCGCGATGTTTTTCAGAAACCTATCCTACATTGCCACTGCATGTTTCCTGACCTCCCCATGCTGACCACCCCGTGGTGCTTTTCGACATCCTACATTGCCACTCACTGCCTATCATAATTGAGGTCCTCCGATTCACACCAGCACGTTATATTTTTCTCACATCTACTAGTGAATGGCCTGTAGAAACCCTTACAATGCGCACCACCCTTCGATGTTTTTCCGAAACCTATCCTACATTCCCACTGCATGTTTCCTGACCTCCCCATGCTGACCACACCGTGGTGCTTTTCTCCAATTTACGTTGCCACTCACTGCCTATCCTAATTCAGGCCCTCGGATTCACACCACCCTTTGATGTTTTTCTCACTCCTACTAGTGAATGGCCTGTTACAAACCCTTACAATGCGCACCACCCCGTGATGTTTTTCAGAAAACTATCCTACATTGCCACTGCATGTTTCCTGACCTCCGCATGTTGACAACCCCGTGGTGCTTTTCTCCATCCTACATTGCCACTCACTGCCTATCCTAATTCAGGCCCTCCGATTCACACCACCCCGTGATGTTGTTCTCACTCCTACTAGTGAATGGATTGTTAGAAACCCTTACAATGCACACCACCCCGCGATGATTTTCAGAAACCTATCCTACATTGCCACTGCATGTTTCCTGACCTCCTCATGTTGACCACCCTGTGGTGCTTTTCTCAATTCTTCATTACCACTCACTGCCTCTCCTAATTCAGGCCCTCCAATTCACACCACCTAGTGATGTTTTTCTCACTCCTACTAGTGAATGGCCTGCTACTAACCCTTACAATGCCCACCACCCCGCGATGTTTTTCAGAAACCTTTCCTACATTGCCACTGCATGTTTCCTGACATCCCATCCTGACCACCCAGTTGTGCTTTTCTCGATCCTACATTGCCACTCACTGTCTATCCTGATTCAGGCCCTCAGATTCACGCCACCGTGTGATGATTTTCTCACTCCTACTAGTGAATGGATTGTTAGAAACCCTTACAATGTGCACCACCCAGCGATGTTTATCAGAAACCTGTTCTACATTGCCACTGCATGGTTCCTTGCCTCCCGATGCTGAGAAACCCATGTTTTTTTTCTCCATCCTACATTGCCAATCAATGCCTATCCTGATTCAGGCCCTCGGATTTACACCACCCTGTTATATATTTCTCACTCCTACTAGTGGATGGCCTGTTAGAAACATTTACAATGCGCACCACCCCGAGATATTTTTCAGAAACCTATCCTACATTGCCACTGCATGTTTCCTTACCTCCACATGCTGACCATCACGTGGTACTTTTCTCCATCCTACATTGCCACTCACTGCCTATCATAATTCAGGCCCTCCGATTCACACCACCCCGTGATGTTTTTCTCACTCCTACTATTGAATGGCCTGTTAGAAACCCTTACAATTCGCACTACCCGCGATGTTTTTCAGAAACTTATCCTACATTGCCACTGTGTTGGGAGCCGCAGCCCCGAGCCTGGTCGCCTTACTTGGCGGACGTGAGGCCTGTAGGAAAGAGCCAAGCCTGAGTTAGATTACCCCTCCCATCGAGCACGTTAGTTTCCTGCTTACCGCGTAAACAACCCGCTCAATAATATGTTAAGCCAATCAGCTTGCCTTGCTTACTTTAATATGATTGGACACTATATCCGTATATATACTGGTGCCACCCATGGGGGGAAGTAGAAGCCCGGAAGGAGCCGCGGAGAGCGGACCGGTAGAGGCTTCGGAGCGAAGCCCGGAAGGAGCCGCGGAGAGCGGACCGGTAGAGGCTTCGGAGAGAAGCCCGGAAGGAGCCGCGGAGAGCGGACCGGTAGTGGCTTCGGAGCGAAGCCCGGAAGGAGCCGCGGAGAGCGGACCGGTAGAGGCTTCGGAGCGAAGCACGGAAGGAGCCGCGGGGAGCGGACCAGAGGAGGCTTCGGCTGGGAGCGATCCCAGGGCAGGCTGTACGGAGAGAAAATAAAAGAAAAGGTTGTCCACTGCCAGACTTTGTCGTGTGTCCTTCCTGCCGGCCGGGAGCGACATCGACATTTGGAGGCCCGCACGGGGAACAACTGATCACCCCTGAGACGTGGTAGTGGACAACGTTCCTTTATACAGCACTGCGAGACAGGTGAGCAGGGGATAAACCTGGGCCCTGGGTGGCGCGCACCTACAGGGTTTTTAGACTCCCCTCAGGCTCACGCGTAAGTGGCGGATTTTTGGGCCTCACGCGGTGAGTAACATATTAAATATGGGTAACGTACCGAGTAACGACACCCAGCCCTTGGTACAGGTCCTCCGGAAGCTCTTAAAGTCCAGAGACCTCAAGGTGGGACGCAAAACGCTGGAGAGCTTTTTTGAGGAGATTGATAGTTTCGCTCCCTGGTTCTTGCCCACAGGGCACTTAAACCTGCCCTCGTGGGAGAAGTTGGGCAGGGATCTTTCTCTAGCGGAAAGGGAGGGCGGGGCTTCGGTCTTCGCTCGGCCACTGTGGGAAATGATATATGCATGCTTGAAGAGCGAGGGTGGTTGCAGGGAAGGTTCTCAAGAGCTCATTAAAGTGCGTAGGGCATTCGAACAGGCCCAGTCAGGGAGCTCCCGGGAGGGGTCCGTCAAAGGACACAAAGATATAAAGGAGGAAGACGGGGCTCAGGCCTCGGAGTCGTCTGACTCCGAGAACGAGGAAGGCTTAGACAACGATGAGACCAAGGAGCCTAGATGCCAAGAGGATAGGCCGCTCGATAAGGAGTCGCAGGGTTCTTTCCCAGCGTTGCGCCGCGAATTGCGCTCCGCTCAACTTGGTCTGCGGAGGAGTAGAGAGCTCCTGAGCGCCCCCTGGCGCGAGAGGGAGGCGAAGCCTTCTGCCCCACCTTGGGAGCTGTTCCCGGAAGCGATCCCTCGCCAGGAGGCGGCCGCGTGGGAGCTCCCTCCCCTTTCGCCAGAACAGGAAGTGATGCACGGGCCCCCATTTTCCGCCCAATCACGGCCGCCGTCTTATGCTCCGCCGCCGGCGGGTCGGTATTTTTACAGGCGGCTTTGGCAGAGGGGACGTTTGTCTCATGAGGTACATCCACCACCTGGGATAGATAGTGGCCCCTACGGGATATTTCCTGTACAAGTAGCTATGGGCCAGGGACGTAATACATGGGAGCCTTTTGAGATAAAGCAGATTAGAAAACTTAAAAATGCAGTTACAACTTTGGGCCGACTGCGCCTTACACCATTGCCATGCTGGAGAACCTGTCTTCTGGGCCCCTCACCCCCGCGGACTGGATTCAGCTGGCAAAGGCGTGTCTGCCCTCGGGTAGTTACCTGGATTGGCGAGCCTGGTACACAGAGTTCTCTGCCGAGCAGGCTGAGAAAAACGCCGGTCGAGGAAATGGGAGCTGGGGATTTAGCTTAGCGGCATGGGCGCCTGCCTTGTAAGCAGGCAATCATCAGTTCGATCCCTGGTACCAATAAAAAAAAAAAAAAAAAAAAAAAAAAAAAAAAGATAAAAATAAAATATAAAAAATAAAAAACAAAAAGGGGGAGTAAGCCAAGGCCTGCCTCCAAAGGCGCGGTTATCTATGGCATGACAATGGATGGGCCCGGATCCGGTAATCAGCTGGAACCGAGGCGCGGTTTGTGTTTTTCTGCAGGAATCGGGACGAGAACCACTGTGGGTACCGGAGAGACTGACACGGGCGACAAAGCCCTCGACTGAAGATCAGACCTGCCCTACCGGAGATCCATCACAGACCAACCAACAAGATGAATAGAAATAGCGGTAGCCCAAAATGGACAAAAAGATCCTCAGGCATATGCATGGCTCGCTCGCCTAGCCTACGACCGAGTCTAGGGGTGGTGAGCTTCCCACACTCCTCCTCTAAAAAATTATGACATAGCTGGGTAGGAGAGTCAATGACGGGTAAGAGCGTACTCCCCCGGTGCGACTCAACCTAAGCCAGGCCCTACCCCATCCTGCACGTAAGCCGCTGGACTGTTAGATGCTGCCCAGGTCTAAATTTCTCTCCGAGGGGATTTCTTTATGGAGAGGAAATGAGTGCAAGCTTGTGTGCATCCAGGTTCCGTCCAGTTTGTGCCTGGCCCTAGAAAAAGGACGAGGGCCTCAGGGCCTTGGCAGACCATGGGACGGCCGACCAGGGTCTAAGCCAAGGACCTACGGTGGGCCTACGCATAGGGCATAAGCCTCTGCACCCAGTCCAGGAAGGGCTACGATGCGCACATTCATAAAAAATAAAAAAGGGGGAGATGTTGGGAGCCGCAGCCCCGAGCCCGGTCGCCTTACTTGGCGGACGTGAGGCCTGTAGGAAAGAGCAAAGCCTGAGTTAGATTACCCCTCCCATCGAGCACGTTAGTTTCCTGCTTACCGCGTAAACAACCCGCTCAATAATATGTTAAGCCAATCAGCTTGCCTTGCTTACTTTAATATGATTGGACACTGTATCCGTATATATACTGGTGCCACCCCTGGGGGGAAGTAGAAGCCCGGAAGGAGCCGCGGAGAGCGGACCGGTAGAGGCTTCGGAGCGAAGCCCGGAAGGAGCCGCGGAGAGCGGACCGGTAGAGGCTTCGGAGAGAAGCCCGGAAGGAGCCGCGGAGAGCGGACCGGTAGAGGCTTCGGAGCGAAGCCCGGAAGGAGCCGCGGAGAGCGGACCGGTAGAGGCTTCGGAGCGAAGCACGGAAGGAGCCGCGGGGAGCGGACCAGAGGAGGCTTCGGCTGGGAGCGATCCCAGGGCAGGCTGTACGGAGAGAAAATAAAAGAAAAGGTTGTCCACTGCGAGACTTTGTCGTGTGTCCTTCCTGCCGGCCGGGAGCGACATCGACACCACTGCATGTTTCCTGAACTCCCATCCTGACCACCCCGTGGTGCTTTTCTCCATTCTTCATTGCCACTCACTGCCTATCCTAATTCAGGCCCTCCGATTCCCACCACCCCGTGATGTTTTTCTCACTCCTACTAGTGAATGGCCTGCTACAAACCCTTACAATGCGCTTCACCCCGCGATGTTTTTCAGAAAAACTATCCTACATTGCCATTGCATGTTTCCTGACCTCCCCATGCTGACCAACCCGTGGTGCCTTTCTCCATCCTACATTGCCACTCAATGCCTATCCTGATTCTGCCACTGCGATTCACACCACATCCATGATGTATTTCTCACTCCTACTAGTGAATGGCGTGTTAGAAAGCCTTACAATGTGCACCACCCTGCGATGTTTTTCAGAAACCTGTCCTACATTGCCACTGCATGTTTCCTGACCTCCCCATGCTGATGACTCCGTGGTGCTTTTCCCCATTGTCCATTGCCACTCACTGTCTATCCTAATTCAGGCCCTCCGATTCACACCACCTAGTGATGTTTTTCTCACTCCTACTAGTGAATGGCCTGCTACAAACCTTACAATGCGCACCACCCCGCGATGTTTTTCAGAAACCTATACTACATTGCCAATGCATGTTTCCTGACGTCCCATCCTGACCACCCCGTGGTGCTTTTCTCGATTCTACATTGCCATTCACTGTCTATCCTGATTCAGGCCCTCAGATTCACACCACCCCGTGATGATTTTCTCACTCCTACTAGTGAAAGGCCTGTTAGAAACCCTTACAATGCGCACCAGCCGGCGATGTTTTACAGAAACCTATCCTACATGGCCAAAGCATGTTTCCTGAGCTCCCCATGCTGAGCACCCCGTGGTGCCTTTCTCCATCCTACATTGCCAATCAATGCCTATCCTGATTCAGGCCCTCGGATTTACATTACCCTGTTATATATTTCTCACTCCTACTAGTGGATGGCCTGTTAGAAACATTTACAATGCGCACCACCCCGAGATATTTTTCAGAAACCTATCCTACATTGCCACTGCATGTTTCCTGACCTCCACATGCTGACCATCACGTGGTACTTTTCTCCATCCTACATTGCCACTCACTGCCTATCATAATTCAGGCCCTCCGATTCACACCACCCCGTTATGTTTTTCTCACTCCTACTATTGAATGGCCTGTTAGAAACACTTACAATTCGCACTACCCGCGAATTTTTTCAGAAACTTATCCTACATTGCCACTGCATGTTTCCTGAACTCCCATCCTGACCACCCCGTGGTGCTTTTCTCCATTCTTCATTGCCACTCACTGCCTATCCTAATTCAGGCCCTCCGATTCACACCACCCCGTGATGTTTTTCTCACTCCTACTAGTGAATGGCCTGCTACAAACCCTTACAATGCGCTTCACCCCGCGATGTTTTTCAGAAAAACTATCCTACATTGCCATTGCATGTTTCCTGACCTCCCCATGCTGACCAACCCGTGGTGCCTTTCTCCATCCTACATTGCCACTCAATGCCTATCCTGATTCAGGCCCTCAGATTTACACCACCCTGTTATATTTTTCTCACTCCTACTAGTGAATGGCGTGTTAGAAAGCCTTACAATGTGCACCACCCTGCGATGTTTTTCAGAAACCTGTCCTACATTTCCACTGCATGTTTCCTGACCTCCCCATGCTGATGACCCCGTGGTGCTTTTCCCCATTCTCCATTGCCACTCACTGCCTATCATAATTCAGGTCCTCCGATTCACACCACCCCATTAAATTTTTCTCACACCTACTAGTGAATGGCCTGTTAGAAACCCTTACAATGCGCACCACCCTGCTTTAATTTTCAGAAACCTATCCTACATTGCCACAGCATGTTTCCTGACCTCCCCATGCTCACCATGCGGTGGTGCTTTTCTCCATCCTACATTGCCACTCACTGCCTATACTGATACAGGTCTTCCAATTCACACCATCCCGTGATGTATTTCACACTCCAATACTTAATGGCCTGTTAGAAACCCTTACAATGCGCATCACCCCGCGATGTTTTTCAGAAACCTATCCTACATTGCCACTGCATGTTTCCTGACCTCCCCATGCTGACCACCCCGTGGTGCTTTTCGACATCCTACATTGCCACTCACTGCCTATCATAATTGAGGTCCTCCGATTCACACCAGCACGTTATATTTTTCTCACATCTACTAGTGAATGGCCTGTAGAAACCCTTACAATGCGCACCACCCTTCGATGTTTTTCCGAAACCTATCCTACATTCCCACTGCATGTTTCCTGACCTCCCCATGCTGACCACACCGTGGTGCTTTTCTCCAATTTACGTTGCCACTCACTGCCTATCCTAATTCAGGCCCTCGGATTCACACCACCCTTTGATGTTTTTCTCACTCCTACTAGTGAATGGCCTGTTACAAACCCTTACAATGCGCACCACCCCGTGATGTTTTTCAGAAAACTATCCTACATTGCCACTGCATGTTTCCTGACCTCCGCATGTTGACAACCCCGTGGTGCTTTTCTCCATCCTACATTGCCACTCACTGCCTATCCTAATTCAGGCCCTCCGATTCACACCACCCCGTGATGTTGTTCTCACTCCTACTAGTGAATGGATTGTTAGAAACCCTTACAATGCACACCACCCCGCGATGATTTTCAGAAACCTATCCTACATTGCCACTGCATGTTTCCTGACCTCCTCATGTTGACCACCCTGTGGTGCTTTTCTCAATTCTTCATTACCACTCACTGCCTCTCCTAATTCAGGCCCTCCAATTCACACCACCTAGTGATGTTTTTCTCACTCCTACTAGTGAATGGCCTGCTACTAACCCTTACAATGCCCACCACCCCGCGATGTTTTTCAGAAACCTTTCCTACATTGCCACTGCATGTTTCCTGACATCCCATCCTGACCACCCAGTTGTGCTTTTCTCGATCCTACATTGCCACTCACTGTCTATCCTGATTCAGGCCCTCAGATTCACGCCACCGTGTGATGATTTTCTCACTCCTACTAGTGAATGGATTGTTAGAAACCCTTACAATGCGCACCACCCAGCGATGTTTATCAGAAACCTGTTCTACATTGCCACTGCATGGTTCCTTGCCTCCCGATGCTGAGAAACCCATGTTTTTTTTCTCCATCCTACATTGCCAATCAATGCCTATCCTGATTCAGGCCCTCGGATTTACACCACCCTGTTATATATTTCTCACTCCTACTAGTGGATGGCCTGTTAGAAACATTTACAATGCGCACCACCCCGAGATATTTTTCAGAAACCTATCCTACATTGCCACTGCATGTTTCCTTACCTCCACATGCTGACCATCACGTGGTACTTTTCTCCATCCTACATTGCCACTCACTGCCTATCATAATTCAGGCCCTCCGATTCACACCACCCCGTGATGTTTTTCTCACTCCTACTATTGAATGGCCTGTTAGAAACCCTTACAATTCGCACTACCCGCGATGTTTTTCAGAAACTTATCCTACATTGCCACTGTGTTGGGAGCCGCAGCCCCGAGCCTGGTCGCCTTACTTGGCGGACGTGAGGCCTGTAGGAAAGAGCCAAGCCTGAGTTAGATTACCCCTCCCATCGAGCACGTTAGTTTCCTGCTTACCGCGTAAACAACCCGCTCAATAATATGTTAAGCCAATCAGCTTGCCTTGCTTACTTTAATATGATTGGACACTATATCCGTATATATACTGGTGCCACCCATGGGGGGAAGTAGAAGCCCGGAAGGAGCCGCGGAGAGCGGACCGGTAGAGGCTTCGGAGCGAAGCCCGGAAGGAGCCGCGGAGAGCGGACCGGTAGAGGCTTCGGAGAGAAGCCCGGAAGGAGCCGCGGAGAGCGGACCGGTAGAGGCTTCGGAGCGAAGCCCGGAAGGAGCCGCGGAGAGCGGACCGGTAGAGGCTTCGGAGCGAAGCACGGAAGGAGCCGCGGGGAGCGGACCAGAGGAGGCTTCGGCTGGGAGCGATCCCAGGGCAGGCTGTACGGAGAGAAAATAAAAGAAAAGGTTGTCCACTGCCAGACTTTGTCGTGTGTCCTTCCTGCCGGCCGGGAGCGACATCGACATTTGGAGGCCCGCACGGGGAACAACTGATCACCCCTGAGACGTGGTAGTGGACAACGTTCCTTTATACAGCACTGCGAGACAGGTGAGCAGGGGATAAACCTGGGCCCTGGGTGGCGCGCACCTACAGGGTTTTTAGACTCCCCTCAGGCTCACGCGTAAGTGGCGGATTTTTGGGCCTCACGCGGTGAGTAACATATTAAATATGGGTAACGTACCGAGTAACGACACCCAGCCCTTGGTACAGGTCCTCCGGAAGCTCTTAAAGTCCAGAGACCTCAAGGTGGGACGCAAAACGCTGGAGAGCTTTTTTGAGGAGATTGATAGTTTCGCTCCCTGGTTCTTGCCCACAGGGCACTTAAACCTGCCCTCGTGGGAGAAGTTGGGCAGGGATCTTTCTCTAGCGGAAAGGGAGGGCGGGGCTTCGGTCTTCGCTCGGCCACTGTGGGAAATGATATATGCATGCTTGAAGAGCGAGGGTGGTTGCAGGGAAGGTTCTCAAGAGCTCATTAAAGTGCGTAGGGCATTCGAACAGGCCCAGTCAGGGAGCTCCCGGGAGGGGTCCGTCAAAGGACACAAAGATATAAAGGAGGAAGACGGGGCTCAGGCCTCGGAGTCGTCTGACTCCGAGAACGAGGAAGGCTTAGACAACGATGAGACCAAGGAGCCTAGATGCCAAGAGGATAGGCCGCTCGATAAGGAGTCGCAGGGTTCTTTCCCAGCGTTGCGCCGCGAATTGCGCTCCGCTCAACTTGGTCTGCGGAGGAGTAGAGAGCTCCTGAGCGCCCCCTGGCGCGAGAGGGAGGCGAAGCCTTCTGCCCCACCTTGGGAGCTGTTCCCGGAAGCGATCCCTCGCCAGGAGGCGGCCGCGTGGGAGCTCCCTCCCCTTTCGCCAGAACAGGAAGTGATGCACGGGCCCCCATTTTCCGCCCAATCACGGCCGCCGTCTTATGCTCCGCCGCCGGCGGGTCGGTATTTTTACAGGCGGCTTTGGCAGAGGGGACGTTTGTCTCATGAGGTACATCCACCACCTGGGATAGATAGTGGCCCCTACGGGATATTTCCTGTACAAGTAGCTATGGGCCAGGGACGTAATACATGGGAGCCTTTTGAGATAAAGCAGATTAGAAAACTTAAAAATGCAGTTACAACTTTGGGCCGACTGCGCCTTACACCATTGCCATGCTGGAGAACCTGTCTTCTGGGCCCCTCACCCCCGCGGACTGGATTCAGCTGGCAAAGGCGTGTCTGCCCTCGGGTAGTTACCTGGATTGGCGAGCCTGGTACACAGAGTTCTCTGCCGAGCAGGCTGAGAAAAACGCCGGTCGAGGAAATGGGAGCTGGGGATTTAGCTTAGCGGCATGGGCGCCTGCCTTGTAAGCAGGCAATCATCAGTTCGATCCCTGGTACCAATAAAAAAAAAAAAAAAAAAAAAAAAAAAAAAAAGATAAAAATAAAATATAAAAAATAAAAAACAAAAAGGGGGAGTAAGCCAAGGCCTGCCTCCAAAGGCGCGGTTATCTATGGCATGACAATGGATGGGCCCGGATCCGGTAATCAGCTGGAACCGAGGCGCGGTTTGTGTTTTTCTGCAGGAATCGGGACGAGAACCACTGTGGGTACCGGAGAGACTGACACGGGCGACAAAGCCCTCGACTGAAGATCAGACCTGCCCTACCGGAGATCCATCACAGACCAACCAACAAGATGAATAGAAATAGCGGTAGCCCAAAATGGACAAAAAGATCCTCAGGCATATGCATGGCTCGCTCGCCTAGCCTACGACCGAGTCTAGGGGTGGTGAGCTTCCCACACTCCTCCTCTAAAAAATTATGACATAGCTGGGTAGGAGAGTCAATGACGGGTAAGAGCGTACTCCCCCGGTGCGACTCAACCTAAGCCAGGCCCTACCCCATCCTGCACGTAAGCCGCTGGACTGTTAGATGCTGCCCAGGTCTAAATTTCTCTCCGAGGGGATTTCTTTATGGAGAGGAAATGAGTGCAAGCTTGTGTGCATCCAGGTTCCGTCCAGTTTGTGCCTGGCCCTAGAAAAAGGACGAGGGCCTCAGGGCCTTGGCAGACCATGGGACGGCCGACCAGGGTCTAAGCCAAGGACCTACGGTGGGCCTACGCATAGGGCATAAGCCTCTGCACCCAGTCCAGGAAGGGCTACGATGCGCACATTCATAAAAAATAAAAAAGGGGGAGATGTTGGGAGCCGCAGCCCCGAGCCCGGTCGCCTTACTTGGCGGACGTGAGGCCTGTAGGAAAGAGCAAAGCCTGAGTTAGATTACCCCTCCCATCGAGCACGTTAGTTTCCTGCTTACCGCGTAAACAACCCGCTCAATAATATGTTAAGCCAATCAGCTTGCCTTGCTTACTTTAATATGATTGGACACTGTATCCGTATATATACTGGTGCCACCCCTGGGGGGAAGTAGAAGCCCGGAAGGAGCCGCGGAGAGCGGACCGGTAGAGGCTTCGGAGCGAAGCCCGGAAGGAGCCGCGGAGAGCGGACCGGTAGAGGCTTCGGAGAGAAGCCCGGAAGGAGCCGCGGAGAGCGGACCGGTAGAGGCTTCGGAGCGAAGCCCGGAAGGAGCCGCGGAGAGCGGACCGGTAGAGGCTTCGGAGCGAAGCACGGAAGGAGCCGCGGGGAGCGGACCAGAGGAGGCTTCGGCTGGGAGCGATCCCAGGGCAGGCTGTACGGAGAGAAAATAAAAGAAAAGGTTGTCCACTGCGAGACTTTGTCGTGTGTCCTTCCTGCCGGCCGGGAGCGACATCGACACCACTGCATGTTTCCTGAACTCCCATCCTGACCACCCCGTGGTGCTTTTCTCCATTCTTCATTGCCACTCACTGCCTATCCTAATTCAGGCCCTCCGATTCCCACCACCCCGTGATGTTTTTCTCACTCCTACTAGTGAATGGCCTGCTACAAACCCTTACAATGCGCTTCACCCCGCGATGTTTTTCAGAAAAACTATCCTACATTGCCATTGCATGTTTCCTGACCTCCCCATGCTGACCAACCCGTGGTGCCTTTCTCCATCCTACATTGCCACTCAATGCCTATCCTGATTCTGCCACTGCGATTCACACCACATCCATGATGTATTTCTCACTCCTACTAGTGAATGGCGTGTTAGAAAGCCTTACAATGTGCACCACCCTGCGATGTTTTTCAGAAACCTGTCCTACATTGCCACTGCATGTTTCCTGACCTCCCCATGCTGATGACTCCGTGGTGCTTTTCCCCATTGTCCATTGCCACTCACTGTCTATCCTAATTCAGGCCCTCCGATTCACACCACCTAGTGATGTTTTTCTCACTCCTACTAGTGAATGGCCTGCTACAAACCTTACAATGCGCACCACCCCGCGATGTTTTTCAGAAACCTATACTACATTGCCAATGCATGTTTCCTGACGTCCCATCCTGACCACCCCGTGGTGCTTTTCTCGATTCTACATTGCCATTCACTGTCTATCCTGATTCAGGCCCTCAGATTCACACCACCCCGTGATGATTTTCTCACTCCTACTAGTGAAAGGCCTGTTAGAAACCCTTACAATGCGCACCAGCCGGCGATGTTTTACAGAAACCTATCCTACATGGCCAAAGCATGTTTCCTGAGCTCCCCATGCTGAGCACCCCGTGGTGCCTTTCTCCATCCTACATTGCCAATCAATGCCTATCCTGATTCAGGCCCTCGGATTTACATTACCCTGTTATATATTTCTCACTCCTACTAGTGGATGGCCTGTTAGAAACATTTACAATGCGCACCACCCCGAGATATTTTTCAGAAACCTATCCTACATTGCCACTGCATGTTTCCTGACCTCCACATGCTGACCATCACGTGGTACTTTTCTCCATCCTACATTGCCACTCACTGCCTATCATAATTCAGGCCCTCCGATTCACACCACCCCGTTATGTTTTTCTCACTCCTACTATTGAATGGCCTGTTAGAAACACTTACAATTCGCACTACCCGCGAATTTTTTCAGAAACTTATCCTACATTGCCACTGCATGTTTCCTGAACTCCCATCCTGACCACCCCGTGGTGCTTTTCTCCATTCTTCATTGCCACTCACTGCCTATCCTAATTCAGGCCCTCCGATTCACACCACCCCGTGATGTTTTTCTCACTCCTACTAGTGAATGGCCTGCTACAAACCCTTACAATGCGCTTCACCCCGCGATGTTTTTCAGAAAAACTATCCTACATTGCCATTGCATGTTTCCTGACCTCCCCATGCTGACCAACCCGTGGTGCCTTTCTCCATCCTACATTGCCACTCAATGCCTATCCTGATTCAGGCCCTCAGATTTACACCACCCTGTTATATTTTTCTCACTCCTACTAGTGAATGGCGTGTTAGAAAGCCTTACAATGTGCACCACCCTGCGATGTTTTTCAGAAACCTGTCCTACATTTCCACTGCATGTTTCCTGACCTCCCCATGCTGATGACCCCGTGGTGCTTTTCCCCATTCTCCATTGCCACTCACTGCCTATCATAATTCAGGTCCTCCGATTCACACCACCCCATTAAATTTTTCTCACACCTACTAGTGAATGGCCTGTTAGAAACCCTTACAATGCGCACCACCCTGCTTTAATTTTCAGAAACCTATCCTACATTGCCACAGCATGTTTCCTGACCTCCCCATGCTCACCATGCGGTGGTGCTTTTCTCCATCCTACATTGCCACTCACTGCCTATACTGATACAGGTCTTCCAATTCACACCATCCCGTGATGTATTTCACACTCCAATACTTAATGGCCTGTTAGAAACCCTTACAATGCGCATCACCCCGCGATGTTTTTCAGAAACCTATCCTACATTGCCACTGCATGTTTCCTGACCTCCCCATGCTGACCACCCCGTGGTGCTTTTCGACATCCTACATTGCCACTCACTGCCTATCATAATTGAGGTCCTCCGATTCACACCAGCACGTTATATTTTTCTCACATCTACTAGTGAATGGCCTGTAGAAACCCTTACAATGCGCACCACCCTTCGATGTTTTTCCGAAACCTATCCTACATTCCCACTGCATGTTTCCTGACCTCCCCATGCTGACCACACCGTGGTGCTTTTCTCCAATTTACGTTGCCACTCACTGCCTATCCTAATTCAGGCCCTCGGATTCACACCACCCTTTGATGTTTTTCTCACTCCTACTAGTGAATGGCCTGTTACAAACCCTTACAATGCGCACCACCCCGTGATGTTTTTCAGAAAACTATCCTACATTGCCACTGCATGTTTCCTGACCTCCGCATGTTGACAACCCCGTGGTGCTTTTCTCCATCCTACATTGCCACTCACTGCCTATCCTAATTCAGGCCCTCCGATTCACACCACCCCGTGATGTTGTTCTCACTCCTACTAGTGAATGGATTGTTAGAAACCCTTACAATGCACACCACCCCGCGATGATTTTCAGAAACCTATCCTACATTGCCACTGCATGTTTCCTGACCTCCTCATGTTGACCACCCTGTGGTGCTTTTCTCAATTCTTCATTACCACTCACTGCCTCTCCTAATTCAGGCCCTCCAATTCACACCACCTAGTGATGTTTTTCTCACTCCTACTAGTGAATGGCCTGCTACTAACCCTTACAATGCCCACCACCCCGCGATGTTTTTCAGAAACCTTTCCTACATTGCCACTGCATGTTTCCTGACATCCCATCCTGACCACCCAGTTGTGCTTTTCTCGATCCTACATTGCCACTCACTGTCTATCCTGATTCAGGCCCTCAGATTCACGCCACCGTGTGATGATTTTCTCACTCCTACTAGTGAATGGATTGTTAGAAACCCTTACAATGCGCACCACCCAGCGATGTTTATCAGAAACCTGTTCTACATTGCCACTGCATGGTTCCTTGCCTCCCGATGCTGAGAAACCCATGTTTTTTTTCTCCATCCTACATTGCCAATCAATGCCTATCCTGATTCAGGCCCTCGGATTTACACCACCCTGTTATATATTTCTCACTCCTACTAGTGGATGGCCTGTTAGAAACATTTACAATGCGCACCACCCCGAGATATTTTTCAGAAACCTATCCTACATTGCCACTGCATGTTTCCTTACCTCCACATGCTGACCATCACGTGGTACTTTTCTCCATCCTACATTGCCACTCACTGCCTATCATAATTCAGGCCCTCCGATTCACACCACCCCGTGATGTTTTTCTCACTCCTACTATTGAATGGCCTGTTAGAAACCCTTACAATTCGCACTACCCGCGATGTTTTTCAGAAACTTATCCTACATTGCCACTGTGTTGGGAGCCGCAGCCCCGAGCCTGGTCGCCTTACTTGGCGGACGTGAGGCCTGTAGGAAAGAGCCAAGCCTGAGTTAGATTACCCCTCCCATCGAGCACGTTAGTTTCCTGCTTACCGCGTAAACAACCCGCTCAATAATATGTTAAGCCAATCAGCTTGCCTTGCTTACTTTAATATGATTGGACACTATATCCGTATATACTGGTGCCACCCATGGGGGGAAGTAGAAGCCCGGAAGGAGCCGCGGAGAGCGGACCGGTAGAGGCTTCGGAGCGAAGCCCGGAAGGAGCCGCGGAGAGCGGACCGGTAGAGGCTTCGGAGAGAAGCCCGGAAGGAGCCGCGGAGAGCGGACCGGTAGAGGCTTCGGAGCGAAGCCCGGAAGGAGCCGCGGAGAGCGGACCGGTAGAGGCTTCGGAGCGAAGCACGGAAGGAGCCGCGGGGAGCGGACCAGAGGAGGCTTCGGCTGGGAGCGATCCCAGGGCAGGCTGTACGGAGAGAAAATAAAAGAAAAGGTTGTCCACTGCCAGACTTTGTCGTGTGTCCTTCCTGCCGGCCGGGAGCGACATCGACATTTGGAGGCCCGCACGGGGAACAACTGATCACCCCTGAGACGTGGTAGTGGACAACGTTCCTTTATACAGCACTGCGAGACAGGTGAGCAGGGGATAAACCTGGGCCCTGGGTGGCGCGCACCTACAGGGTTTTTAGACTCCCCTCAGGCTCACGCGTAAGTGGCGGATTTTTGGGCCTCACGCGGTGAGTAACATATTAAATATGGGTAACGTACCGAGTAACGACACCCAGCCCTTGGTACAGGTCCTCCGGAAGCTCTTAAAGTCCAGAGACCTCAAGGTGGGACGCAAAACGCTGGAGAGCTTTTTTGAGGAGATTGATAGTTTCGCTCCCTGGTTCTTGCCCACAGGGCACTTAAACCTGCCCTCGTGGGAGAAGTTGGGCAGGGATCTTTCTCTAGCGGAAAGGGAGGGCGGGGCTTCGGTCTTCGCTCGGCCACTGTGGGAAATGATATATGCATGCTTGAAGAGCGAGGGTGGTTGCAGGGAAGGTTCTCAAGAGCTCATTAAAGTGCGTAGGGCATTCGAACAGGCCCAGTCAGGGAGCTCCCGGGAGGGGTCCGTCAAAGGACACAAAGATATAAAGGAGGAAGACGGGGCTCAGGCCTCGGAGTCGTCTGACTCCGAGAACGAGGAAGGCTTAGACAACGATGAGACCAAGGAGCCTAGATGCCAAGAGGATAGGCCGCTCGATAAGGAGTCGCAGGGTTCTTTCCCAGCGTTGCGCCGCGAATTGCGCTCCGCTCAACTTGGTCTGCGGAGGAGTAGAGAGCTCCTGAGCGCCCCCTGGCGCGAGAGGGAGGCGAAGCCTTCTGCCCCACCTTGGGAGCTGTTCCCGGAAGCGATCCCTCGCCAGGAGGCGGCCGCGTGGGAGCTCCCTCCCCTTTCGCCAGAACAGGAAGTGATGCACGGGCCCCCATTTTCCGCCCAATCACGGCCGCCGTCTTATGCTCCGCCGCCGGCGGGTCGGTATTTTTACAGGCGGCTTTGGCAGAGGGGACGTTTGTCTCATGAGGTACATCCACCACCTGGGATAGATAGTGGCCCCTACGGGATATTTCCTGTACAAGTAGCTATGGGCCAGGGACGTAATACATGGGAGCCTTTTGAGATAAAGCAGATTAGAAAACTTAAAAATGCAGTTACAACTTTGGGCCGACTGCGCCTTACACCATTGCCATGCTGGAGAACCTGTCTTCTGGGCCCCTCACCCCCGCGGACTGGATTCAGCTGGCAAAGGCGTGTCTGCCCTCGGGTAGTTACCTGGATTGGCGAGCCTGGTACACAGAGTTCTCTGCCGAGCAGGCTGAGAAAAACGCCGGTCGAGGAAATGGGAGCTGGGGATTTAGCTTAGCGGCATGGGCGCCTGCCTTGTAAGCAGGCAATCATCAGTTCGATCCCTGGTACCAATAAAAAAAAAAAAAAAAAAAAAAAAAAAAAAAAAAAAAAAAAAAAAAAAAAAAAGATAAAAATAAAATATAAAAAATAAAAAACAAAAAGGGGGAGTAAGCCAAGGCCTGCCTCCAAAGGCGCGGTTATCTATGGCATGACAATGGATGGGCCCGGATCCGGTAATCAGCTGGAACCGAGGCGCGGTTTGTGTTTTTCTGCAGGAATCGGGACGAGAACCACTGTGGGTACCGGAGAGACTGACACGGGCGACAAAGCCCTCGACTGAAGATCAGACCTGCCCTACCGGAGATCCATCACAGACCAACCAACAAGATGAATAGAAATAGCGGTAGCCCAAAATGGACAAAAAGATCCTCAGGCATATGCATGGCTCGCTCGCCTAGCCTACGACCGAGTCTAGGGGTGGTGAGCTTCCCACACTCCTCCTCTAAAAAATTATGACATAGCTGGGTAGGAGAGTCAATGACGGGTAAGAGCGTACTCCCCCGGTGCGACTCAACCTAAGCCCAGGCCCTACCCCATCCTGCACGTAAGCCGCTGGACTGTTAGATGCTGCCCAGGTCTAAATTTCTCTCCGAGGGGATTTCTTTATGGAGAGGAAATGAGTGCAAGCTTGTGTGCATCCAGGTTCCGTCCAGTTTGTGCCTGGCCCTAGAAAAAGGACGAGGGCCTCAGGGCCTTGGCAGACCATGGGACGGCCGACCAGGGTCTAAGCCAAGGACCTACGGTGGGCCTACGCATAGGGCATAAGCCTCTGCACC
This sequence comes from Cavia porcellus, assembly GCF_034190915.1. Taxonomy (NCBI): domain Eukaryota; kingdom Metazoa; phylum Chordata; class Mammalia; order Rodentia; family Caviidae; genus Cavia; species Cavia porcellus. The sequence continues at coordinate 152,916,213 of NW_026947485.1, read as the reverse complement.
CAGTCCAGGAAGGGCTACGATGCGCACATTCATAAAAAATAAAAAAGGGGGAGATGTTGGGAGCCGCAGCCCCGAGCCCGGTCGCCTTACTTGGCGGACGTGAGGCCTGTAGGAAAGAGCAAAGCCTGAGTTAGATTACCCCTCCCATCGAGCACGTTAGTTTCCTGCTTACCGCGTAAACAACCCGCTCAATAATATGTTAAGCCAATCAGCTTGCCTTGCTTACTTTAATATGATTGGACACTGTATCCGTATATATACTGGTGCCACCCCTGGGGGGAAGTAGAAGCCCGGAAGGAGCCGCGGAGAGCGGACCGGTAGAGGCTTCGGAGCGAAGCCCGGAAGGAGCCGCGGAGAGCGGACCGGTAGAGGCTTCGGAGAGAAGCCCGGAAGGAGCCGCGGAGAGCGGACCGGTAGAGGCTTCGGAGCGAAGCCCGGAAGGAGCCGCGGAGAGCGGACCGGTAGAGGCTTCGGAGCGAAGCACGGAAGGAGCCGCGGGGAGCGGACCAGAGGAGGCTTCGGCTGGGAGCGATCCCAGGGCAGGCTGTACGGAGAGAAAATAAAAGAAAAGGTTGTCCACTGCGAGACTTTGTCGTGTGTCCTTCCTGCCGGCCGGGAGCGACATCGACACCAGGCCGGGAGAGACATCGACACCACTGCATGTTTCCTGAACTCCCATCCTGACCACCCCGTGGTGCTTTTCTCCATTCTTCATTGCCACTCACTGCCTATCCTAATTCAGGCCCTCCGATTCACACCACCCCGTGATGTTTTTCTCACTCCTACTAGTGAATGGCCTGCTACAAACCCTTACAATGCGCTTCACCCCGCGATGTTTTTCAGAAAAACTATCCTACATTGCCATTGCATGTTTCCTGACCTCCCCATGCTGACCAACACGTGGTGCCTTTCTCCATCCTACATTGCCACTCAATGCCTATCCTGATTCTGCCACTGCGATTCACACCACATCCATGATGTATTTCTCACTCCTACTAGTGAATGGCGTGTTAGAAAGCCTTACAGTGTGCACCACCCTGCGATGTTTTTCAGAAACCTGTCCTACATTGCCACTGCATGTTTCCTGACCTCCCCATGCTGATGACTCCGTGGTGCTTTTCCCCATTGTCCATTGCCACTCACTGCCTATCATAATTCAGGTCCTCCGATTCACACCACCCCATTAAATTTTTCTCACACCTACTAGTGAATGGCCTGAAGAAACCCTTACAATGCGCACCACCCTGCTTTTTTTTTTCAGAAACCTATCCTACATTGCCACAGCATGTTTCCTGACCTCCCCATGCTCACCATGCGGTGGTGCTTTTCTCCATCCTACTTTGCCACTCACTGCCTATACTGATGCAGGTCTTCCAATTCACACCATCCCGTGATGTATTTCTCACTCCTACTACTTAATGGCCTGTTAGAAACCCTTACAATGCGCACCACCCCGCGATATTTTTCAGAAACCTATCCTACATTGCCACAGCATGTTTCCTGACCTCCCCATGCTGACCACCCCGTGGTGCTTTTCGCCATCCTACATTGCCACTCACTGCCTATCATAATTGAGGTCCTCCGATTCACAACACCACGTTATATTTTTCTCACATCTACTAGTGAAAGGCCTGTAGAAACCCTTACAATGTGCACCACCCTTCGATGTTTTTCCGAATCCTATCCTACATTCCCACTGCATGATTCCTGACCTCCCCATGCTGACCACACCGTGGTGCTTTTCTCCATTTTACGTTGCCACTCACTGCCTGTCCTAATTCAGGCCCTCGGATTCACACCACCCTGTGATGTTTTTCTCACTCCTACTAGTGAATGGCCTGCTACAAACCCTTACAATGCGCTTCACCCCGCGATGTTTTTCAGAAAAACTATCCTACATTGCCATTGCATGTTTCCTGACCTCCCCATGCTGACCAATCCGTGGTGCCTTTCTCCATCCTACGTTGCCACTCAATGCCTATCCTGATTCAGGCCCTCGGATTTACACCACCCTGTTATATTTTTCTCACTCCTACTAGTGAATGGCCTGTTAGAAACATTTACAACGCGCACCAACCCGAGATATTTTTCACAAAGCTATCCTACATTGCCACTACATGTTTCCTTGCCTCACCATGCTGACAAACCCGTGGTGCTTTTCCCCAATCTTCATTGCCACGCACTGCCTATCCTAAATCAGGCCCTCGGATTCAAACCACCCCGTGAAGTTTTTCTCACTCACTAGTGAATGGCCTGCTACAAACCCTTACAATGCGTACCACCCCGCGTTGTTTTTCAGAAACCTATCCTATTTTGCCATTGCATGTTTCCTGACCTCCCCATGCTGACCACCCCTGGTGCTTTTCACCATCCTAAATTGCCAATTACTGCCTATCCTGTTTCAACCCCTGCGATTCACACCATCCCATTAAATTTTTCTCACACCTACTAGTGAATGGCCTGAAGAAACCCTTACAATGCGCACCACCCTGCTTTTTTTTTCAGAAACCTATCCTACATTGCCACTGCATGTTTTCTGACCTCCCCATGCTGACCACCCCGTGGTGCTTTTGTCCATTTTACGTTGCCTCTCACTGCCTATCCTAACTCAGAATATCTGATTCACACCACCCCGTGATATTTTTCTCACTCCTACTAGTGAATGGCCTGTTAGAAACCCTTACAATGCGCACCACCCTGCTTTATTTTTCAGAAACCTATCCTACATTGCCACAGCATGTTTCCTGACTTCCCCATGCTCACCATGCGGTGGTGCTTTTCTCCATCCTACATTGCCACTCACTGCCTATACTGATACAGGTCTTCCAATTCACACCATCCCGTGATGTATTTCGCACTCCTACTACTTAAAGGCCTGTTAGAAACCCTTACAATGCGCACCACCCTGTGATGTTTTTCAGAAACCTATCCTACATTGCCACTGCATGTTTCCTGACCTCCCCATGCTGACCACCCCGTGTTGCTTTTCGCCATCCTACATTGCCACTCACTGCCTATCATAATTGAGGTCCTCTGATTCACACCAACACGTTATATTTTTCTCACATCTACTAGTGAATGGCCTGTAGAAACCCTTACAATGCGCACCACCCTTCGATGTTTTTCCGAAACCTATCCTACATTCCCACTGCATGTTTCCTGACCTCCCCATGCTGACCACACCGTGGTGCTTTTCTCCCTTTTACGTTGCCACTCACTGCCTATCCTAATTCAGGCCCTCCGATTCACACCACCCTGTGATGTTTTTCTCACTCCTACTAGTGAATGGCCTGTTACAAACCCTTACAATGCGCACCACCCCGTGATGTTTTTCAGAAAACTATCCTACATTGCCACTGAATGTTTCCTGACCTCCGCATGTTGACAAACCCGTGGTGCTTTTCTCCATCCTACATTGCCACTCACTGCCTATCCTAATTCAGGCCCTCCGATTCACACCACCCCGTGATGTTGTTCTCACTTCTACTAGTGAATGGATTGTTAGAAACCCTTACAATGCACACCACCCCGCGATGTTTTTCAGAAACCTATCCTACATTGCCACTGCATGTTTCCTGACCTCCTCATGTTGACCACCCTGTGGTGCTTTTCTCCATTCTTCATTACCACTCACTGCCTATCCTAATTCAGGCCCTCCAATTCACACCACCTAGTGATATTTTTCTCACTCCTACTAGTGAATGGCCTGCTACTAACCCTTACAATGCGCACCACCCCGCGATGTTTTTCAGAAACCTATCCTACATTCCCACTGCATGTATCCTGACCTCCTCATGTTGACCACCGTGTGGTGCTATTCTGCATTCTTCATTGCCGCACACTGCCTATCCTAATTCAGGCCCTCCGATTCACACCACCTAGTGATGTTTTTCTCACTCCTACTAGTGAATGGCCTGCTACAAACCTTACAATGCGCACCACCCCGCGATGTTTTTCAGAAACCTATCCTACATTGCCACTGCATGTTTCCTGACGTCCCATCCTGACCACCCCGTGGTGCTTTTCTCGATCCTACATTGCCACTCACTGTCTATCCTGATTCAGGCCCTCAGATTCACACCACCACGTGATGATTTTCTCACTCCTACTAGTGAAAGGCCTGTTAGAAACCCTTACAATGCGCACCAGCTGGCGATGTTTTACAGAAACCTATCCTACATTGCCAAAGCATGTTTCCTGAGCTCCCCATGCTGACCACCCCGTGGTGCCCTTCTCCATCCTACATTGCCAATCAATGCCTATCCTGATTCAGGCCCTCGGATTTACACCACCCTGTTATATATTTCTCACTCCTACTAGTGAATGGCCTGTTAGAAACATTTACAATGCGCACCACCCCGAGATATATTTCAGAAACCTATCCTACATTGCCACTGCATGTTTCCTGACCTCCACATGCTGACCATCACGTGGTACTTTTCTCCATCCTACATTGCCACTCACTGCCTATCATAATTCAGGCCCTCCGATTCACACCACCCCATGATGTTTTTCTCAACCTATTATTGAATGGCCTGTTAGAAACCCTTACAATTCGCACTACCCGTGATGTTTTTCAGAAACTTATCCTACATTGCCACTGCATGTTTCCTGACCTCCCATCCTGACCACCCCGTGGTGCCTTTCTCCATCCTACATTGCCAATCAATGCCTATCCTGATTCAGGCCCTCAGATTTACACCACCCTGTTATATTTTTCTCACTCCTCCTAGTGAATGGCCTGTTAGAAACATTTACAACGCGCACCACCCCGAGATATTTTTCACAAAGCTATCCTACATTGCCACTGCATGTTTCCTTGCCTCACCATGCTGACAAACCCGTGGTCCTTTTCCCCAATCTTCATTGCCACGCACTGCCTATCCTAATTCAGGCCCTCGGATTCAAACCACCCCGTGATGTTTTTCTCACTCACTAGTGTATGGCCTGCTACAAACCCTTACAATGCGTACCACCCCGCGTTGTTTTTCAGAAACCTATCCTACTTTGCCATTGCATGTTTCCTGACCTCCCCATGCTGACCACCCCTGGTGCTTTTCACCATCCTAAATTGCCAATTACTGCCTATCCTGATTCTGCCCCTGCGATTCACACCACATCCATGATGTATTTCTCACTCCTACTAGTGAATGGCGTGTTAGAAAGCCTTACAATGTGCACCACCCTGCGATGTTTTTCAGAAACCTGTCCTACATTGCCACTGTATGTTTCCTGACCTCCCCATGCTGATGACCCCGTGGTGCTTTTCCCCATTCTCCATTGCCACTCACTGCCTATCATAATTCAGGTCCTCCGATTCACACCATCCCATTAAATTTTTCTCACACCTACTAGTGAATGGCCTGAAGAAACCCTTACAATGCGCACCACCCTGCTTTTTTTTTTTCAGAAACCTATCCTACATTGCCACAGCATGTTTCCTGACCTCCCCATGCTCACCATGCGGTGGTGCTTTTCTCCATCCTACTTTGGCACTCACTGCCTATTCTGATGCAGGTCTTCCAATTCACACCATCCCGTGATGTATTTCTCACTCCTACTAATTAATGGCCTGTTAGAAACCCTTACAATGCGCACCACCCCGGGATATTTTTCAGAAACCTATCCTACATTGCCACTGCATGTTTCCTGACCTCCCCATGCTGACCACCCCGTGGTGCTTTTCGCCATCCTACATTGCCACTCACTGCCTATCATAATTGAGGTCCTCCGATTCACACCACCACGTTATATTTTTCTCACATCTACTAGTGAATGGCCTGTAGAAACCCTTACAATGTGCACCACTCTTCGATGTTTTTCCGAATCCTATCCTACATTCCCACTGCATGATTCCTGACCTCCCCATGCTGACCACACCGTGGTGCTTTTCTCCATTTTACGTTGCCACTCACTGCCTGTCCTAATTCAGGCCCTCAGATTCACACCACCGCGTGATGATTTTCTCACTCCTACTAGTGAATGGATTGTTAGAAACCCTTACAATGCGAACCACCCAGCGATGTTTATCAGAAACCTATTCTACATTGCCACTGCATGGTTCCTTGCCTCCCGATGCTGAGAAGCCCATGTTTTTTTTCTCCATCCTACATTGCCACTCAAAGCCTATCCTAATTCCGCCCCAACGATTCACAAAGCGCCGTGTTTGTTTTTCACTCCTACTTGTGAATGGCTTGTTAGAAATCCTTAAAATGCGCACCACCCGCGATGTTTTTCAGAAACCTATCCTACATTCCCACTGCATGTATCCTGACCTCCTCATGTTGACCGCCGTGTGGTGCTTTTCTCCATTCTTCATTGCCGCACACTGCCTATCCTAATTCAGGCCCTCCGATTCACACCACCTAGTGATGTTTTTCTCACTCCTACTAGTGAATGGCCTGCTACAAACATTACAATGCGCACCACCCCGCGATGTTTTTCAGAAACCTATCCTACATTGCCACTGCATGTTTCCTGACGTCCCATGCTGACCACCCCGTGGTGCTTTTCTCGATCCTACATTGCCACTCACTGTCTATCCTGATTCAGGCCCTCAGATTCACACCACCCCGTGATGATTTTCTCACTCCTACTAGTGAAAGGCCTGTTAGAAACCCTTACAATGCGCACCAACTGGCGATGTTTTACAGAAACCTATCCTACATTGCCAAAGTATGTTTCCTGAGCTCCCCATGCTGACCACCCCGTGGTGCCTTTCTCCATCCTACATTGCCAATCAATGCCTATCCTGATTCAGGCCCTCGGATTTACACCACCCTGTTATATATTTCTCAAGCCTACTAGTGAATGGCCTGTTAGAAACATTTACAATGCGCACCACCCCGAGATATATTTCAGAAACCTATCCTACATTGCCACTGCATGTTTCCTGCCCTCCACATGCTGACCATCACGTGGTACTTTTCTCCATCCTACATTGCCACTCACTGCCTATCATAATTCAGGCCCTCCGATTCACACCACCCCGTGATGTTTTTCTCACTCCTATTATTGAATGGCCTGTTAGAAACCCTTACAATTCGCACTACCCGCGATGTTTTTCAGAAACTTATCCTACATTGCCACTGCATGTTTCCTGACCTCCCATCCTGACCACCCCGTGGTGCCTTTCTCCATCCTACATTGCCAATCAATGCCTATCCTGATTCAGGCCCTCAGATTTACACCACGCTGTTATATTTTTCTCACTCCTACTAGTGAATGGCCTGTTAGAAACATTTACAACGCGAACCACCCCGAGATATTTTTCACAAAGCTATCCTACATTGCCACTGCATGTTTCCTTGCCTCACCATGCTGACAAACCCGTGGTCCTTTTCCCCAATCTTCATTGCCACGCACTGCCTATCCTAATTCAGGCCCTCGGATTCAAACCACCCCGTGATGTTTTTCTCACTCACTAGTGAATGGCCTGCTACAAACCCTTACAATGCGTACCACCCCGCGTTGTTTTTCAGAAACCTATCCTACTTTGCCATTGCATGTTTCCTGACCTCCCCATGCTGACCACCCCTGGTGCTTTTCACCACCCTAAATTGCCAATTACTGCCTATCCTGATTCTGCCCCTGCGATTCACACCACATCCATGATGTATTTCTCACTCCTACTAGTGAATGGCGTGTTAGAAAGCCTTACAATGTGCACCACCCCGCATTTTTTATCAGAAACCTATCCTATTTTGCCATTGCATGTTTCCTGATCTCCCCATGCTGACCACCCCTGGTGCTTTTCACCATCCTAAATTGCCAAATACTGCCTATCCTGTTTCAGCCCCTGCGATTCACACCATCCCATTAAATTTTTCTCACACCTACTAGTGAATGGCCTGAAGAAACCCTTACAATGCGCACCTGCCTGTTTTTTTTTTCAGAAACCTATCCTACATTGCCACTGCATGTTTCCTGACCTCCCCATGCTGAACACCCCGTGGTGCTTTTGTCCATTTTACGTTGCCTCTCACTGCCTATCCTAACTCAGAATATGTGATTCACACCACCCCGTGATATTTTTCTCACTCCTACTAGTGAATGGCCTGTTAGAAACCCTTACAATGCGCACCACCCTGCTTTATTTTTCAGAAACCTATCCTACATTGCCACAGCATGTTTCCTGACCTCCCCATGCTCACCATGCGGTGGTGCTTTTCTCCATCCTACATTGCCACTCACTGCCTATACTGATACAGTTCTTCCAATTCACACCAGCCCGTGATGTATTTCGCACTCCTACTACTTAAAGGCCTGTTAGAGACCCTTACAATGCGCACCACCCTGCGATGTTTTTCAGAAACCTATCCTACATTGCCACTGCATGTTTCCTGACCTCCCCATACTGACCACCCCGTGTTGCTTTTCGCCATCCTACATTGCCACTCACTGCCTATCATAATTGAGTTCCTCCGATTCACACCAGCACGTTATATTTTTCTCACGTCTACTAGTGAATGGCCTGTAGAAACCCTTACAGTGCGCACCACCCTTCGATGTTTTTCCGAAACCTATCCTCCATTCCCACTGCATGTTTCCTGACCTCCTCATGTTGACCACCCTGTGGTTCTTTGCTCCATTCTTAATGGCAACTCCCTGCCTATGCTAATTCAGGCCATCAGATTCACCCCACCCCGTGATGTTTTTCTCACTCCTACTAGTGAATGGCCTGCTACAAAACCTTACATTGCGCACCATCCCGCGATGTTTTTCAGAATATTATCCTACATTGCCACTGCATCTTTCCTGACCTCCCCATGATGACCACCCCGTGGTGCTTTTCTCCATCCTACATAGCCACTCACTGCCTATCCTAATTCAGGCCCTCCGATTCACACCACCCCTTGATGTTTTTTTTAACTCATACTTGTGAATGGCTTGTTAGAAATCTTTACAATGCGCACCACCCCGTGATGTTATTCACAAAACTATCCTACATTGCTAATGCATGTGTCCTGACCTCTCCATGATGACCCCCCTTTGGTGCTTTTCTCCATCCTACATTGCCACTCACTGCGTATCCTAATTCAGGCCCTCCGATATACAAAACCCCATGATGTTTTTCTCACTCGACTATTGAATGGCCTGTTAGAAAGTCTTACAATGCGCACCACCCCGTGATGTTTTTCAGAAACCTGTCCTACATTGCCACTGCATGTTTCCTGACCACCCCATGTTGACCAATCCGTCGTACTTTTCTCCATCCTACATTGCCACTCAATGCCTATGATAATTCAGGCCCTCCGATTCACACCACCCCGTGATGTTGTTCTCACTCATACTAGTGAATGGATTGTTAGAAACCCTTACAATGCGCACCACCCAGCGATGTTTATCAGAAACCTATTCTACATTGCCACTGCATGTTTCCTTGCCTCCCCATGCTGACAACCTGTGGAATTTTTCTCCATCCTACATTGCCACACACAGCCTATCCTAATTCAGCCCCTACGATTCACTCCACACCGTGATGTTTTTTTCCACTCCTACTTGTGAATGGCTTGTTAGAAATCCTTAAAATGCGCACCACCCTGCGATGTTTTTACGAAATATATCCTACATTGCCACTGCATGTTTCCTCACCTCCCCATGCTGAACAACTTGTGGTGCTTTTCTCCGTCCTACATTGCCACTCAATGCCTATTCTAAATCTGGCCCTCCAATTCACACCACCCCTTGATGTTGTTCTCACTCCTACTAGTGAATGGCCTGTTAGAAACACTTACAATGCGCACCACCCTGCAATGTTTATCAGAAACCTATTCTACATTGCCACTGCATGTTTCCTTACCTCCCCATGCTGAAAAACCCGTGGTGATTTTCTCCAACCTACGTTGCCACTCACAGCCTATTCTAATTCAGGCCCTCCGATTCACACCACCCCGTGATGTTTTTTTTCACTCCTACTTGTGAATGACTTGTTAGAAATTCTTATAATGCGCACCACCCCGCGATGTTTTTCAGAAACCTATCCTACATTGACACTGCATGTTTCCTGACCTCCCCATGGTGACCACCCCGTGGTGCTTTTCTCCAATCTTCATTGCCACGCACTGCCTATCCTAATTCAGGCCCTTCGATTCACACCACCCCGTGATGTTTTTCTCTCTCCTACTAGTGAATGGCCTGCTACAAACCGTTACAATGCGTACCAAACCCGCGTTGTTTTTCAGAAACCTATCTTTCATTGTCATTGCATGTTTCCTGACCTCCCCATGATCACCAACCCGTGGTGCTTTTCTCCATCCTACATTGCCACTCACTGTCTATCTTGATTCAGGCCCTCTGATTCACACCACACCATGATGTATTTCTCACTCCTACTAGTGAGTGGCCTTTTAGAAAACTTTACAATGCGCACCACCCCGCAATGTTTTTCAGAAACCTGTCATACATTGCCACTGCATGTTTCCTGACCTCCCCGTGTTGACCACCCGCTGGTGCATTTCTACATTCTTGATTGCCACTAACTACCTATCCTAAATCAGGCACTCTGATTCACACAACTCTGTGATGTTTTTCTCACTCTTACTAGTGAAGGGCCAGTTAGAAACCGTTACAATGTGCCCCACCCCGCGATGTTTTTCAGAAACCTCTCCTACATTGCCACTGCATGTTTCCTGACATCCCCTTACTGACCACACTGTGGTGCTTTTCTCCATCCTACATTGGCCCTCACAGCCTATCCTGATTCAGGCCCTCCGATTCACACCACCCCGTGATGTTTTTCTCACTTCTACTAGTGAATGGCCTGTTAGAAACCCTTACAATGCGCATCACCCCGCGATGTTTTTCAGAAACCTATCCTACATTGCCACTGCATGTTTCCTGACCTCCCCATGCTGACCACCCCGTGGTGTTTTTCTCCATCCTACATTGCTCTCACTGCCTATCATAATTCTGGTGCTCCGATTCACACCACCCCATTATATTTTTCTCACACCTACTACTGAATGGCCTGTAGAAACCCTTACAATGCACAACACCCGGCGAATGTTTTTCCGAATCCTATCCTACATTGCCACTGCATGTTTCCTGACCTGCCCATGCTGACCAAACCGTGGTGCTTTTCTCCATTTTACGTTGGCACTCACTGCCTATCCTAATTCAGTCCCTCCGATTCACACCACCCTGTGATGTTTTTCTCACTCCTACTATTGAATGGCCTGTTAGAAACCCTTACAATGCGCAACACTCAGCGATGTTTTTCAGAAACCTATTCTACATTGGCACTGCATGTTTCCGTGCCTCCCCATGCTGACAAACCCGTGGTTTTTGTCTCCATCCTACATTGCCACTCACAGCCTATCCTAATTCAGCCCCTACGATTCACACCACAGCGTGATGTATTTTTCACTCCTACTTGTGTATGGCTTGTTAGAAATCCTTAAAATGCGCACCACCCCGCGATGTTTTTCAGAAACCTATCCTACATTGCCACTGCATGTCCTGACCTCCTCATGTTGACCACCATGTGGTGCTTTTCTCCATTCTTCATTGCCACTCTCTGCCTATCCTAATTCAGGCCCTCCGATTCACACCACCCCGTGAGGTTTTTCTCACTCCTACTAGTGAATGGCCTGCTACAAACCCTTACAATGCGCACCACCGCGCGATGTTTTTTAGAAACCTATACTACATTGCCATTGCATGTTTCCTGACCGCCCCAAACTCTCCAACCCGTGGTGCTTTGCTCCATCCTACATTGCCACTCACTGTCTATCTTTATTCAGGCACTCCGATTCACACCACACCATAATATATTTCTCATTGCTACTAGTGACTGGCCTTTTAGAAACCCTTAGAATGCGCACTACCCGCGATGTTTTTCAGAAACCTATCCTACACTGCCACTGCATGTTTTCTGACCTTCCATCCTTACCACCCCGTGGTGCTTTTCTCGATCCTACATTGCCACTCACAGCCTATACTGATTCAGGCCCTCCGATTCACACCACCCCGTGATGATTTTCTCACTCCTCCTAGAGAAAGACCTTTTAGAAACCCTTATAATGAGCACCACCTCGCGATGTTTTTCAGAAACCTATCCTACCTTGACACTGCATGTTTCCTGACTTCCCCATGCTGAGCTCCCCGTGGTGCTTTTCTCCATCCTACATTGCCACTCAATGCCTATCCTGATTCAGGCCCTCCGATTCACACTACCCCTTGACGTTTTTCTCACTCCTACTAGTGAATAGACTGTTAGAAACCTTACAACGCGCACCACACGGCGATGTTTTTCAGAAACCTTTCCTACTTTGCCAAAGCATGTTTCCTGACCTCCCCATGCTGACCACCCCGTGGTGCTTTTCTCCATCCTACATTGCCACTCAATGCCTATCCTGATTCTGGCCCTCCGACTTACACCACCCCGTTATATTTTTCTCACTCCTACTAGTGAATGGCCTGTTAGAAACACTTACAATGCACACTACCCTGCGATGTTTTTCAGAAACCTATCCTACATTGCCACTGCATGTTTCCTGACCTCCCCATGCTCACCTACCCGTGGTGCTTTTCTCCATCCTACATTGCCACTCCCTGTCTATCTTGATTCAGGCCCTCCGATTCACACCACACCATGATGTATTTCTCACTCCTACTAGTCAATGGCCTTTCAGAAACCCTTACATGCGCACATCCCGCGATGTTTTTCAGAAACTTGTCCTACATTGCCCCTGCATGTTTCCTGACCTCCCCAGCCTGACCACCCCGTGGTCCTTTTCTCCGAACTACATTGCCACTACTGCCTATCCTGATTCAGGCCCTCCGATTCACACCACCCTGTGATGTTTTTCTCACTTCTACTAGAGAATGGCCTGTGAGAAACCCTTATAATTCTCACCACTCGCGATGTTTTTCAGAAACCTATCCTACATTGCCACTGCATGTGTCCTGACCTCCCCATGCTGACGACACCGTGGTGCTTTTGTACATGCTACATTGCCACTCACTGCCTATGCTGATTCAGGCCTTCTGATTCAAACCACTCCGTGATGTTTTTCTCACTCCGACTAGTGAATGGCCTGTTAGAAACCCTTACTATGCGCACCACACCGCAATGTTTTTCAGAAACATGTCCTACATTGACACTGCATGTTTCCTTGCCTCCCCATGCTGACAAACGCGTGGTGCTTTTCTCCATCCTACATTGCCACTCACATCCTATCCTAATTCAGGCCCTCTGATTCATACCACCACGTTATGTTTTTTTCACTCCTACTTGTGAATGGCTTGTTAGAAAGCCTTACAACGCGCACAACCGCGCGATGTTTTTCAGAAACCTGTCCTACATTGCCACTGCATGTTTCCTGACCTCCCCATGTGGACCAGCCCGTGGTGCTTTTCTCCATTCTTCATTGCCACTCACTGCCTATCCTAATACAGGCACTCTGATTCACACCACCCGTGATGTTTTTCTCACTCCTATTACTGAATGGCCTGTTAGAAACCCTTACATTTGAACTACCCCGCGATGTTTTTCATAAACCTATCCGACAATGCCACTGCATGTTTCCTGACCTCCCCATCGTGACCACCCCGTGGTGCTTTTGTCCATCCTACATTCCCAGTCACTGCCTATCCTAATTCAGAACATCTGATTCACACCACCCCGTGATGTTTTTCTCACTCCTACTAGTGAACTGCCTGTTAGAAACCCTTACAATGTGCCCCACCCCGTGATGTTTTTCAGAAAACTATCCTATATTGCCACTGCATGTTTCCTGACCTCCCCATGCTCACCAACACGTGGTGCTTTTCTCCATCCTACATTGCCACTCATTCTCTAACTTGATTCAGGCCCTCCGATTCACACCACAACATGATGTATTTCTCACTCCTACTAGTGCATGGCCTGTTAGAAAGCCTTACAATGCGCACCACCCCGCGATGTTATTCAGAAAGCTGTCCTACATTGCCACTGCATGTTTCCTGATCTCCCCATGTTGACCACCCCGTGGCGCTTTTCTCCATTCTTCATTGCCACTCACTGCCTATCCTAATTCAGGCACTCTGATTCACACCACCCCGTGAGGTTTTTCTCACTCCTACTAGTGAACTGCCTGTTAGAAACCCTTACAATGTGCCCCACCCCGTGATGTTTTTCAGAAAACTATCCTACATTGACACTGCATGTTTCCTGACCTCCCCATGCTGACCACACCGTGGTGCTTTTATCCATTTTACATTGCCACTCACTGCCTATCCTAATTCAGGGCCTCCGATTCACACCACCCGGTGATGTTTTTCTCACTGCTACTGGTGAATGGCCTGTTAGAATGCCTTACAATGCGCATCACCCGGCGATGTTTTTCATAAACCTATCCTACATTGCCAAAGCATGTTTACTGACCTCCTCATGCTGACCACCCCGTGGTGCTTTTATCCATCCTACATTGCCACGCACTGCCTATCCTAATTCAGGCCCTCCGATTGACACCACCCCATGATGTTTTTCTCACTCCTACTAGTGAACTGCCTGTTACAAACCCTTACAATGTGCCTCACCCCGCGATGTTTTTTAGAAACCTATCCTACACTGCCATTGCATGTTTCCTGACCGCCACATTCTCACCAACCCGTGGTGCTTTTCGAGATCCTACATTGCCACTCACGGCCTATCCTGATTCAGGCCTTCTGATTCACATGACCCCGTGATGATTTTCTCACTCCTACTAGTGAAAGGCCTTTTAGAAACTCTTACAATGAGAACCACCTCGCGATGTTTTTTAGAAACCTATCCTATATTGACACTGCATGTTTCCTGACCTCCCCATGCTGACCACCACGTGGTGCTTATCTCCATTCTACATTGCCACTCACTGCATATCATAATTCAGGCCCTCCAATTCACACCACTCCGTGATGTTTTTCTCACTCCTACTAGTGAATGGCCTGTTAGAAACCCTTACAATGCGCACGACCCAGCGATGTTTTTCAGAAACCTATCCTACATTGCCACTGCATGTTTCCTGACCTCCATATGCTGACCACCCCGTGGCGCTTTTCTCCATCCTACATTGCCACTCACTGCATATCCTAAATCAGAACATCTGATTCACACCACCCAGTGATGTTTTTCTCACTCCTACTAGTGAATGGCCTGTTAGAACCCCTTACAATGCGCACCACCCCGTGATGTTTTTCAGAAAACTATCCTACATTGCCACTGCATCTTTCCTGACCTCCCCATGATGACCACCCCGTGGTGCTTTTCTCCATCCTACATAGCCACTCACTGCCTATCCTAATTCAGGCCCTCCGATTCACACCACCCCTTGATGTTTTTTTTAACTCATACTTGTGAATGGCTTGTTAGAAATCTTTACAATGCGCACCACCCCGTGATGTTTTTCACAAAACTATCCTACAATTCTAATGCATGTGTCCTGACTTCTCCATGATGACCCCCCTTTGGTGCTTTTCTCCATCCTACATTGCCACTCACTGCGTATCCTAATTCAGGCCCTCCGATATACAAAACCCCATGATGTTTTTCTCACTCGACTATTGAATGGCCTTTTAGAAAGTCTTACAATGCGCACCACCCCGTGATGTTTTTCAGAAACCTGTCCTACATTGCCACTGCATGTTTCCTGACCACCCCATGTTGACCAATCCGTCGTACTTTTCTCCATCCTACATTGCCACTCAATGCCTATGATAATTCAGGCCCTCCGATTCACACCACCCCGTGATGTTGTTCTCACTCATACTAGTGAATGGATTGTTAGAAACCCTTACAATGCGCACCACCCAGCGATGTTTATCAGAAACCTATTCTACATTGCCACTGCATGTTTCCTTGCCTCCCCATGCTGACAACCTGTGGAATTTTTCTCCATCCTACATTGCCACACACAGCCTATCCTAATTCAGCCCCTACGATTCACTCCACACCGTGATGTTTTTTTCCACTCTTACTTGTGAATGGCTTGTTAGAAATCCTTAAAATGCGCACCACCCTGCGATGATTTTCAGAAAGCTATCCTACACTTCCACTGCATGTTTCCTGACCTCCCCATGCTGACCAACCCGTGGTGATTTTCTCCCTCTTACATTGCCACTCACTGCCTATCATAATTCAGGTCCTCCGATTCACACCACCCCATCATATTTTTCTCACACCTACTAGTGAATGGCCTGTAGAAACCCTTACAATGCTCACCACCCGGCGATGTTTTTACGAAATATATCCTACATTGCCACTGCATGTTTCCTGACCTCCCATGCTGACCACACCGTGGTGCTTTTCTCCATTTTACGTTGCCACTCACTGCCTATCCTAATTCAGGCCCTCTGATTCACACCACCCCGTGACATTTTTCTCACTGCTACTGGTGCATGGCCTGTTAGAACCCCTTACAATGCGCTCCCCCATGCTTTTTTTTTCAGAAACCTATCCTACATTGCCACTGCATGTTTCCTCACCTCCCTATGCTGACCACCCTGTGGTGCTTTTCTCCATCCTACATTGCCACTCAATGTCTATCCTAATTCAGGCCCTCCAATTCGTACCACCCCGTGATGTTGTTCTCACTCCTACTAGTCAATGGATTGTTAGAAACCCTTACAATGAGCACCACCCAGCGATGTTATCAGAAACCTATTCTACATTGCCACTGCATGTTTCCTTGCCTCCCCATGCTGACAAACCCGTGGTTTTTTTCTCCATCCTACATTGCCACTCACAGTCTATCCTAATTCAGCCCCTACTATTCACACCACACCGTGATGTATTTTTCACTCCTACTTGTGAATGGCTTGTTAGAAATCCTTAAAATGCGCACCACCCCGCGATGTTTTTCAGAAACCTATCCTACATTGCCACTGAATGTTTCCTGACCTCCTCATGTTGACCACCCTGTGGTTCTTTTCTCCATTCTTAATGGCCACTCCCTGCCTATCCTAATTCAGGCCATCTGATTCACCCCACCCCGTGATGTTTTTCTCACTCCTACTAGTGAATGGCCTGCTACAAAACCTTACATTGCGCACCATCCCGCGATGTTTTTCAGAAACCTATCCTACATTGCCACTGCATGTTTCCAGACCTCCCCATGCTCACCATGTGGTGGTGCTTTTCTCCATCCTACATTGCCACTCACTGCCTATCCTGATTCAGGTCTTCCAATTCACACCACCCCGTGATGTATTTCTCACTCCTACTAGTTAATGGCCTTTTAGAATCCCTTCCAATGCGCACCACACCACGATGTTTTCAGACACCAATACTACATTGCCACCGCATGTTTCCTGACCTCCCCATGCTGACCACCCCGTGGTGCTTTTCTCCTTCCTACGTTGCCCCTCACTGCCTATCCTAATTCAGAACATCTGAATCACACCACCCCGTGATGTTTTTCTCACTCCTACTAGTGAATGGCGTGTTAGAAACCCTTACAATGCGCACCACCCCTTGATGTTTTTCAGAAAACAATCCTACATTGCCACTGCATGTTTCCTGACCTCCCCATGCTGACCACCCTGTTGTGCTTTTCTACATCCTACATTGCCACTCAATGCCTATCCTTATTCAGGCCCTCCGATTCACACCACCCCGTGACGATTTTTTTCACTCCTACTTCTGAGTGGCTTGTTAGAAAGCCTTACAATGCGCACCAACACACGATGTTTTTCAGAAACCTATCCTTCATTGCCACTGCATGTTTCCTGACCTCCACATGCTGACCACCCCGTGGTGCTTTTCTTCTTCCTACGTTGCCCCTCACTGCCTATCCTAATTCAGAACATCTGAATCACACCACCCCGTGATGTTTTTCTCACTTTTACTAGTGAATGGCCTGTTAGAAACCCTTGCAATGCACACCACCCTGCTTTTTTTTTTCAGAAACCCATCCTACATTGCCATTGGATGTTTCCTCACCTCCCCATGCTGAACAACTTGTGGTGCTTTTCTCCGTCCTACATTGCCACTCAATGCGTATTCTAAATCTGGCCCTCCAATTCACACCACCCCTTGATGTTGTTCTCACTCCTACTAGTGAATGGCCTGTTAGAAACACTTACAATGCGCACCACCCTGCAATGTTTATCAGAAACCTATTCTACATTGCCACTGCATGTTTCCTTACCTCCCCATGCTGAAAAACCCGTGGTGATTTTCTCCATCCTACGTTGCCACTCACAGCCTATTCTAATTCAGGCCCTCCGATTCACACCACCCCGTGATGTTTTTTTCACTCCTACTTGTGAATGGCTTGTTAGAAATTCTTATAAAGCGCACCACCCCGCGATGTTTTTCAGAAACCTATCCTACATTGACACTGCATGTTTCCTGACCTCCCCATGGTGACCACCCCGTGGTGCTTTTCTCCAATCTTCATTGCCAATCACTGCCTATCCTAATTCAGGCCCTCCGATTCACACCACCCCGTGATGTTTTTCTCTCTCCTACTAGTGAATGGCGTGCTACAAACCGTTACAATGCGTACCAAACCCGCGTTGTTTTTCAGAAACCTATCTTTCATTGCCATTGCATGTTTCCTGACCTCCCCATGATCACCAACCCGTGGTGCTTTTCTCCATCCTACATTGCCACTCACTGTCTATCTTGATTCAGGCCCTCTGATTCACACCACACCATGATGTATTTTTCACTCCTAGTAGTGAATGGCCTTTTAGAAAACTTTACAATGCGCACCACCCCGCAATGTTTTTCAGAAACCTGTCATACATTGCCACTGCATGTTTCCTGACCTCCCCGTGTTGACCACCCGCTGGTGCATTTCTACATTCTTCATTGCCACTCACTACCTATCCTAAATGAGGCACTCTGATTCACACAACTCTGTGATGTTTTTCTCACTCTTACTAGTGAAGGGCCAGTTAGAAACCGTTACAATGTGCCCCACCCCACGATGTTTTTCAGAAACCTCTCCTACATTGCCACTGCATGTTTCCTTACATCCCCTTACTGACCACACTGTGGTGCTTTTCTCCATCCTACATTGGCCCTCACAGCCTATCCTGATTCAGGCCCTCCGATTCACACCACCCCGTGATGTTTTTCTCACTTCTACTAGTGAATGGCCTGTTAGAAACCCTTACAATGTGCATCACCCCGCGATGTTTTTCAGAAACCTATCCTACATTGCCACTGCATGTGTCCTGACCTCCCCATGCTGACGACACCGTGGTGCTTTTGTACATGCTACATTGCCACTCACTGCCTATGCTGATTCAGGCCTTCTGATTCAAACCACTCCGTGATGTTTTTCTCACTCCGACTAGTGAATGGCCTGTTAGAAACCCTTACTATGCGCACCACACCGCAATGTTTTTCAGAAACATGTCCTACATTGACACTGCATGTTTCCTTGCCTCCCCATGCTGACAAACGCGTGGTGCTTTTCTCCATCCTACATTGCCACTCACATCCTATCCTAATTCAGGCCCTCTGATTCATACCACCACGTTATGTTTTTTTCACTCCTACTTGTGAATGGCTTGTTAGAAAGCCTTACAACGCGCACAACCGCGCGATGTTTTTCAGAAACCTGTCCTACATTGCCACTGCATGTTTCCTGACCTCCCCATGTGGACCAGCCCGTGGTGCTTTTCTCCATTCTTCATTGCCACTCACTGCCTATCCTAATACAGGCACTCTGATTCACACCACCCGTGATGTTTTTCTCACTCCTATTACTGAATGGCCTGTTAGAAACCCTTACATTTGAACTACCCCGCGATGTTTTTCATAAACCTATCCGACAATGCCACTGCATGTTTCCTGACCTCCCCATCGTGACCACCCCGTGGTGCTTTTGTCCATCCTACATTCCCAGTCACTGCCTATCCTAATTCAGAACATCTGATTCACACCACCCCGTGATGTTTTTCTCACTCCTACTAGTGAACTGCCTGTTAGAAACCCTTACAATGTGCCCCACCCCGTGATGTTTTTCAGAAAACTATCCTATATTGCCACTGCATGTTTCCTGACCTCCCCATGCTCACCAACACGTGGTGCTTTTCTCCATCCTACATTGCCACTCATTCTCTAACTTGATTCAGGCCCTCCGATTCACACCACAACATGATGTATTTCTCACTCCTACTAGTGCATGGCCTGTTAGAAAGCCTTACAATGCGCACCACCCCGCGATGTTATTCAGAAAGCTGTCCTACATTGCCACTGCATGTTTCCTGATCTCCCCATGTTGACCACCCCGTGGCGCTTTTCTCCATTCTTCATTGCCACTCACTGCCTATCCTAATTCAGGCACTCTGATTCACACCACCCCGTGAGGTTTTTCTCACTCCTACTAGTGAACTGCCTGTTAGAAACCCTTACAATGTGCCCCACCCCGTGATGTTTTTCAGAAAACTATCCTACATTGACACTGCATGTTTCCTGACCTCCCCATGCTGACCACACCGTGGTGCTTTTATCCATTTTACATTGCCACTCACTGCCTATCCTAATTCAGGGCCTCCGATTCACACCACCCGGTGATGTTTTTCTCACTGCTACTGGTGAATGGCCTGTTAGAATGCCTTACAATGCGCATCACCCGGCGATGTTTTTCATAAACCTATCCTACATTGCCAAAGCATGTTTACTGACCTCCTCATGCTGACCACCCCGTGGTGCTTTTCTCCATCCTACATTGCCACGCACTGCCTATCCTAATTCAGGCCCTCCGATTGACACCACCCCATGATGTTTTTCTCACTCCTACTAGTGAACTGCCTGTTACAAACCCTTACAATGTGCCTCACCCCGCGATGTTTTTTAGAAACCTATCCTACACTGCCATTGCATGTTTCCTGACCGCCACATTCTCACCAACCCGTGGTGCTTTTCGAGATCCTACATTGCCACTCACGGCCTATCCTGATTCAGGCCTTCTGATTCACATGACCCCGTGATGATTTTCTCACTCCTACTAGTGAAAGGCCTTTTAGAAACTCTTACAATGAGAACCACCTCGCGATGTTTTTTAGAAACCTATCCTATATTGACACTGCATGTTTCCTGACCTCCCCATGCTGACCACCACGTGGTGCTTATCTCCATTCTACATTGCCACTCACTGCATATCATAATTCAGGCCCTCCAATTCACACCACTCCGTGATGTTTTTCTCACTCCTACTAGTGAATGGCCTGTTAGAAACCCTTACAATGCGCACGACCCAGCGATGTTTTTCAGAAACCTATCCTACATTGCCACTGCATGTTTCCTGACCTCCATATGCTGACCACCCCGTGGCGCTTTTCTCCATCCTACATTGCCACTCACTGCATATCCTAAATCAGAACATCTGATTCACACCACCCAGTGATGTTTTTCTCACTCCTACTAGTGAATGGCCTGTTAGAACCCCTTACAATGCGCACCACCCCGTGATGTTTTTCAGAAAACTATCCTACATTGCCACTGCATCTTTCCTGACCTCCCCATGATGACCACCCCGTGGTGCTTTTCTCCATCCTACATAGCCACTCACTGCCTATCCTAATTCAGGCCCTCCGATTCACACCACCCCTTGATGTTTTTTTTAACTCATACTTGTGAATGGCTTGTTAGAAATCTTTACAATGCGCACCACCCCGTGATGTTTTTCACAAAACTATCCTACAATTCTAATGCATGTGTCCTGACTTCTCCATGATGACCCCCCTTTGGTGCTTTTCTCCATCCTACATTGCCACTCACTGCGTATCCTAATTCAGGCCCTCCGATATACAAAACCCCATGATGTTTTTCTCACTCGACTATTGAATGGCCTTTTAGAAAGTCTTACAATGCGCACCACCCCGTGATGTTTTTCAGAAACCTGTCCTACATTGCCACTGCATGTTTCCTGACCACCCCATGTTGACCAATCCGTCGTACTTTTCTCCATCCTACATTGCCACTCAATGCCTATGATAATTCAGGCCCTCCGATTCACACCACCCCGTGATGTTGTTCTCACTCATACTAGTGAATGGATTGTTAGAAACCCTTACAATGCGCACCACCCAGCGATGTTTATCAGAAACCTATTCTACATTGCCACTGCATGTTTCCTTGCCTCCCCATGCTGACAACCTGTGGAATTTTTCTCCATCCTACATTGCCACACACAGCCTATCCTAATTCAGCCCCTACGATTCACTCCACACCGTGATGTTTTTTTCCACTCTTACTTGTGAATGGCTTGTTAGAAATCCTTAAAATGCGCACCACCCTGCGATGATTTTCAGAAAGCTATCCTACACTTCCACTGCATGTTTCCTGACCTCCCCATGCTGACCAACCCGTGGTGATTTTCTCCCTCTTACATTGCCACTCACTGCCTATCATAATTCAGGTCCTCCGATTCACACCACCCCATCATATTTTTCTCACACCTACTAGTGAATGGCCTGTAGAAACCCTTACAATGCTCACCACCCGGCTATGTTTTTATGAAATATATCCTACATTGCCACTGCATGTTTCCTGACCTCCCATGCTGACCACACCGTGGTGCTTTTCTCCATTTTACGTTGCCACTCACTGCCTATCCTAATTCAGGCCCTCTGATTCACACCACCCCGTGACATTTTTCTCACTGCTACTGGTGCATGGCCTGTTAGAACCCCTTACAATGCGCTCCCCCATGCTTTTTTTTTCAGAAACCTATCCTACATTGCCACTGCATGTTTCCTCACCTCCCTATGCTGACCACCCTGTGGTGCTTTTCTCCATCCTACATTGCCACTCAATGTCTATCCTAATTCAGGCCCTCCAATTCGTACCACCCCGTGATGTTGTTATCACTCCTACTAGTCAATGGATTGTTAGAAACCCTTACAATGAGCACCACCCAGCGATGTTATCAGAAACCTATTCTACATTGCCACTGCATGTTTCCTTGCCTCCCCATGCTGACAAACCCGTGGTTTTTTTCTCCATCCTACATTGCCACTCACAGTCTATCCTAATTCAGCCCCTACTATTCACACCACACCGTGATGTATTTTTCACTCCTACTTGTGAATGGCTTGTTAGAAATCCTTAAAATGCGCACCACCCCGCGATGTTTTTCAGAAACCTATCCTACATTGCCACTGAATGTTTCCTGACCTCCTCATGTTGACCACCCTGTGGTTCTTTTCTCCATTCTTAATGGCCACTCCCTGCCTATCCTAATTCAGGCCATCTGATTCACCCCACCCCGTGATGTTTTTCTCACTCCTACTAGTGAATGGCCTGCTACAAAACCTTACATTGCGCACCATCCCGCGATGTTTTTCAGAAACCTATCCTACATTGCCACTGCATGTTTCCAGACCTCCCCATGCTCACCATGTGGTGGTGCTTTTCTCCATCCTACATTGCCACTCACTGCCTATCCTGATTCAGGTCTTCCAATTCACACCACCCCGTGATGTATTTCTCACTCCTACTAGTTAATGGCCTTTTAGAATCCCTTCCAATGCGCACCACACCACGATGTTTTCAGACACCAATACTACATTGCCACCGCATGTTTCCTGACCTCCCCATGCTGACCACCCCGTGGTGCTTTTCTCCTTCCTACGTTGCCCCTCACTGCCTATCCTAATTCAGAACATCTGAATCACACCACCCCGTGATGTTTTTCTCACTCCTACTAGTGAATGGCGTGTTAGAAACCCTTACAATGCGCACCACCCCTTGATGTTTTTCAGAAAACAATCCTACATTGCCACTGCATGTTTCCTGACCTCCCCATGCTGACCACCCTGTTGTGCTTTTCTACATCCTACATTGCCACTCAATGCCTATCCTTATTCAGGCCCTCCGATTCACACCACCCCGTGACGATTTTTTTCACTCCTACTTCTGAGTGGCTTGTTAGAAAGCCTTACAATGCGCACCAACACACGATGTTTTTCAGAAACCTATCCTTCATTGCCACTGCATGTTTCCTGACCTCCACATGCTGACCACCCCGTGGTGCTTTTCTTCTTCCTACGTTGCCCCTCACTGCCTATCCTAATTCAGAACATCTGAATCACACCACCCCGTGATGTTTTTCTCACTTTTACTAGTGAATGGCCTGTTAGAAACCCTTGCAATGCACACCACCCTGCTTTTTTTTTTCAGAAACCCATCCTACATTGCCATTGGATGTTTCCTCACCTCCCCATGCTGAACAACTTGTGGTGCTTTTCTCCGTCCTACATTGCCACTCAATGCGTATTCTAAATCTGGCCCTCCAATTCACACCACCCCTTGATGTTGTTCTCACTCCTACTAGTGAATGGCCTGTTAGAAACACTTACAATGCGCACCACCCTGCAATGTTTATCAGAAACCTATTCTACATTGCCACTGCATGTTTCCTTACCTCCCCATGCTGAAAAACCCGTGGTGATTTTCTCCATCCTACGTTGCCACTCACAGCCTATTCTAATTCAGGCCCTCCGATTCACACCACCCCGTGATGTTTTTTTCACTCCTACTTGTGAATGGCTTGTTAGAAATTCTTATAAAGCGCACCACCCCGCGATGTTTTTCAGAAACCTATCCTACATTGACACTGCATGTTTCCTGACCTCCCCATGGTGACCACCCCGTGGTGCTTTTCTCCAATCTTCATTGCCAATCACTGCCTATCCTAATTCAGGCCCTCCGATTCACACCACCCCGTGATGTTTTTCTCTCTCCTACTAGTGAATGGCGTGCTACAAACCGTTACAATGCGTACCAAACCCGCGTTGTTTTTCAGAAACCTATCTTTCATTGCCATTGCATGTTTCCTGACCTCCCCATGATCACCAACCCGTGGTGCTTTTCTCCATCCTACATTGCCACTCACTGTCTATCTTGATTCAGGCCCTCTGATTCACACCACACCATGATGTATTTTTCACTCCTAGTAGTGAATGGCCTTTTAGAAAACTTTACAATGCGCACCACCCCGCAATGTTTTTCAGAAACCTGTCATACATTGCCACTGCATGTTTCCTGACCTCCCCGTGTTGACCACCCGCTGGTGCATTTCTACATTCTTCATTGCCACTCACTACCTATCCTAAATGAGGCACTCTGATTCACACAACTCTGTGATGTTTTTCTCACTCTTACTAGTGAAGGGCCAGTTAGAAACCGTTACAATGTGCCCCACCCCACGATGTTTTTCAGAAACCTCTCCTACATTGCCACTGCATGTTTCCTTACATCCCCTTACTGACCACACTGTGGTGCTTTTCTCCATCCTACATTGGCCCTCACAGCCTATCCTGATTCAGGCCCTCCGATTCACACCACCCCGTGATGTTTTTCTCACTTCTACTAGTGAATGGCCTGTTAGAAACCCTTACAATGTGCATCACCCCGCGATGTTTTTCAGAAACCTATCCTACATTGCCACTGCATGTGTCCTGACCTCCCCATGCTGACGACACCGTGGTGCTTTTGTACATGCTACATTGCCACTCACTGCCTATGCTGATTCAGGCCTTCTGATTCAAACCACTCCGTGATGTTTTTCTCACTCCGACTAGTGAATGGCCTGTTAGAAACCCTTACTATGCGCACCACACCGCAATGTTTTTCAGAAACATGTCCTACATTGACACTGCATGTTTCCTTGCCTCCCCATGCTGACAAACGCGTGGTGCTTTTCTCCATCCTACATTGCCACTCACATCCTATCCTAATTCAGGCCCTCTGATTCATACCACCACGTTATGTTTTTTTCACTCCTACTTGTGAATGGCTTGTTAGAAAGCCTTACAACGCGCACAACCGCGCGATGTTTTTCAGAAACCTGTCCTACATTGCCACTGCATGTTTCCTGACCTCCCCATGTGGACCAGCCCGTGGTGCTTTTCTCCATTCTTCATTGCCACTCACTGCCTATCCTAATACAGGCACTCTGATTCACACCACCCGTGATGTTTTTCTCACTCCTATTACTGAATGGCCTGTTAGAAACCCTTACATTTGAACTACCCCGCGATGTTTTTCATAAACCTATCCGACAATGCCACTGCATGTTTCCTGACCTCCCCATCGTGACCACCCCGTGGTGCTTTTGTCCATCCTACATTCCCAGTCACTGCCTATCCTAATTCAGAACATCTGATTCACACCACCCCGTGATGTTTTTCTCACTCCTACTAGTGAACTGCCTGTTAGAAACCCTTACAATGTGCCCCACCCCGTGATGTTTTTCAGAAAACTATCCTATATTGCCACTGCATGTTTCCTGACCTCCCCATGCTCACCAACACGTGGTGCTTTTCTCCATCCTACATTGCCACTCATTCTCTAACTTGATTCAGGCCCTCCGATTCACACCACAACATGATGTATTTCTCACTCCTACTAGTGCATGGCCTGTTAGAAAGCCTTACAATGCGCACCACCCCGCGATGTTATTCAGAAAGCTGTCCTACATTGCCACTGCATGTTTCCTGATCTCCCCATGTTGACCACCCCGTGGCGCTTTTCTCCATTCTTCATTGCCACTCACTGCCTATCCTAATTCAGGCACTCTGATTCACACCACCCCGTGAGGTTTTTCTCACTCCTACTAGTGAACTGCCTGTTAGAAACCCTTACAATGTGCCCCACCCCGTGATGTTTTTCAGAAAACTATCCTACATTGACACTGCATGTTTCCTGACCTCCCCATGCTGACCACACCGTGGTGCTTTTATCCATTTTACATTGCCACTCACTGCCTATCCTAATTCAGGGCCTCCGATTCACACCACCCGGTGATGTTTTTCTCACTGCTACTGGTGAATGGCCTGTTAGAATGCCTTACAATGCGCATCACCCGGCGATGTTTTTCATAAACCTATCCTACATTGCCAAAGCATGTTTACTGACCTCCTCATGCTGACCACCCCGTGGTGCTTTTCTCCATCCTACATTGCCACGCACTGCCTATCCTAATTCAGGCCCTCCGATTGACACCACCCCATGATGTTTTTCTCACTCCTACTAGTGAACTGCCTGTTACAAACCCTTACAATGTGCCTCACCCCGCGATGTTTTTTAGAAACCTATCCTACACTGCCATTGCATGTTTCCTGACCGCCACATTCTCACCAACCCGTGGTGCTTTTCGAGATCCTACATTGCCACTCACGGCCTATCCTGATTCAGGCCTTCTGATTCACATGACCCCGTGATGATTTTCTCACTCCTACTAGTGAAAGGCCTTTTAGAAACTCTTACAATGAGAACCACCTCGCGATGTTTTTTAGAAACCTATCCTATATTGACACTGCATGTTTCCTGACCTCCCCATGCTGACCACCACGTGGTGCTTATCTCCATTCTACATTGCCACTCACTGCATATCATAATTCAGGCCCTCCAATTCACACCACTCCGTGATGTTTTTCTCACTCCTACTAGTGAATGGCCTGTTAGAAACCCTTACAATGCGCACGACCCAGCGATGTTTTTCAGAAACCTATCCTACATTGCCACTGCATGTTTCCTGACCTCCATATGCTGACCACCCCGTGGCGCTTTTCTCCATCCTACATTGCCACTCACTGCATATCCTAAATCAGAACATCTGATTCACACCACCCAGTGATGTTTTTCTCACTCCTACTAGTGAATGGCCTGTTAGAACCCCTTACAATGCGCACCACCCCGTGATGTTTTTCAGAAAACTATCCTACATTGCCACTGCATCTTTCCTGACCTCCCCATGATGACCACCCCGTGGTGCTTTTCTCCATCCTACATAGCCACTCACTGCCTATCCTAATTCAGGCCCTCCGATTCACACCACCCCTTGATGTTTTTTTTAACTCATACTTGTGAATGGCTTGTTAGAAATCTTTACAATGCGCACCACCCCGTGATGTTTTTCACAAAACTATCCTACAATTCTAATGCATGTGTCCTGACTTCTCCATGATGACCCCCCTTTGGTGCTTTTCTCCATCCTACATTGCCACTCACTGCGTATCCTAATTCAGGCCCTCCGATATACAAAACCCCATGATGTTTTTCTCACTCGACTATTGAATGGCCTTTTAGAAAGTCTTACAATGCGCACCACCCCGTGATGTTTTTCAGAAACCTGTCCTACATTGCCACTGCATGTTTCCTGACCACCCCATGTTGACCAATCCGTCGTACTTTTCTCCATCCTACATTGCCACTCAATGCCTATGATAATTCAGGCCCTCCGATTCACACCACCCCGTGATGTTGTTCTCACTCATACTAGTGAATGGATTGTTAGAAACCCTTACAATGCGCACCACCCAGCGATGTTTATCAGAAACCTATTCTACATTGCCACTGCATGTTTCCTTGCCTCCCCATGCTGACAACCTGTGGAATTTTTCTCCATCCTACATTGCCACACACAGCCTATCCTAATTCAGCCCCTACGATTCACTCCACACCGTGATGTTTTTTTCCACTCTTACTTGTGAATGGCTTGTTAGAAATCCTTAAAATGCGCACCACCCTGCGATGATTTTCAGAAAGCTATCCTACACTTCCACTGCATGTTTCCTGACCTCCCCATGCTGACCAACCCGTGGTGATTTTCTCCCTCTTACATTGCCACTCACTGCCTATCATAATTCAGGTCCTCCGATTCACACCACCCCATCATATTTTTCTCACACCTACTAGTGAATGGCCTGTAGAAACCCTTACAATGCTCACCACCCGGCGATGTTTTTACGAAATATATCCTACATTGCCACTGCATGTTTCCTGACCTCCCATGCTGACCACACCGTGGTGCTTTTCTCCATTTTACGTTGCCACTCACTGCCTATCCTAATTCAGGCCCTCTGATTCACACCACCCCGTGACATTTTTCTCACTGCTACTGGTGCATGGCCTGTTAGAACCCCTTACAATGCGCTCCCCCATGCTTTTTTTTTCAGAAACCTATCCTACATTGCCACTGCATGTTTCCTCACCTCCCTATGCTGACCACCCTGTGGTGCTTTTCTCCATCCTACATTGCCACTCAATGTCTATCCTAATTCAGGCCCTCCAATTCGTACCACCCCGTGATGTTGTTCTCACTCCTACTAGTCAATGGATTGTTAGAAACCCTTACAATGAGCACCACCCAGCGATGTTATCAGAAACCTATTCTACATTGCCACTGCATGTTTCCTTGCCTCCCCATGCTGACAAACCCGTGGTTTTTTTCTCCATCCTACATTGCCACTCACAGTCTATCCTAATTCAGCCCCTACTATTCACACCACACCGTGATGTATTTTTCACTCCTACTTGTGAATGGCTTGTTAGAAATCCTTAAAATGCGCACCACCCCGCGATGTTTTTCAGAAACCTATCCTACATTGCCACTGAATGTTTCCTGACCTCCTCATGTTGACCACCCTGTGGTTCTTTTCTCCATTCTTAATGGCCACTCCCTGCCTATCCTAATTCAGGCCATCTGATTCACCCCACCCCGTGATGTTTTTCTCACTCCTACTAGTGAATGGCCTGCTACAAAACCTTACATTGCGCACCATCCCGCGATGTTTTTCAGAAACCTATCCTACATTGCCACTGCATGTTTCCAGACCTCCCCATGCTCACCATGTGGTGGTGCTTTTCTCCATCCTACATTGCCACTCACTGCCTATCCTGATTCAGGTCTTCCAATTCACACCACCCCGTGATGTATTTCTCACTCCTACTAGTTAATGGCCTTTTAGAATCCCTTCCAATGCGCACCACACCACGATGTTTTCAGACACCAATACTACATTGCCACCGCATGTTTCCTGACCTCCCCATGCTGACCACCCCGTGGTGCTTTTCTCCTTCCTACGTTGCCCCTCACTGCCTATCCTAATTCAGAACATCTGAATCACACCACCCCGTGATGTTTTTCTCACTCCTACTAGTGAATGGCGTGTTAGAAACCCTTACAATGCGCACCACCCCTTGATGTTTTTCAGAAAACAATCCTACATTGCCACTGCATGTTTCCTGACCTCCCCATGCTGACCACCCTGTTGTGCTTTTCTACATCCTACATTGCCACTCAATGCCTATCCTTATTCAGGCCCTCCGATTCACACCACCCCGTGACGATTTTTTTCACTCCTACTTCTGAGTGGCTTGTTAGAAAGCCTTACAATGCGCACCAACACACGATGTTTTTCAGAAACCTATCCTTCATTGCCACTGCATGTTTCCTGACCTCCACATGCTGACCACCCCGTGGTGCTTTTCTTCTTCCTACGTTGCCCCTCACTGCCTATCCTAATTCAGAACATCTGAATCACACCACCCCGTGATGTTTTTCTCACTTTTACTAGTGAATGGCCTGTTAGAAACCCTTGCAATGCACACCACCCTGCTTTTTTTTTTTCAGAAACCCATCCTACATTGCCATTGGATGTTTCCTCACCTCCCCATGCTGAACAACTTGTGGTGCTTTTCTCCGTCCTACATTGCCACTCAATGCGTATTCTAAATCTGGCCCTCCAATTCACACCACCCCTTGATGTTGTTCTCACTCCTACTAGTGAATGGCCTGTTAGAAACACTTACAATGCGCACCACCCTGCAATGTTTATCAGAAACCTATTCTACATTGCCACTGCATGTTTCCTTACCTCCCCATGCTGAAAAACCCGTGGTGATTTTCTCCATCCTACGTTGCCACTCACAGCCTATTCTAATTCAGGCCCTCCGATTCACACCACCCCGTGATGTTTTTTTCACTCCTACTTGTGAATGGCTTGTTAGAAATTCTTATAAAGCGCACCACCCCGCGATGTTTTTCAGAAACCTATCCTACATTGACACTGCATGTTTCCTGACCTCCCCATGGTGACCACCCCGTGGTGCTTTTCTCCAATCTTCATTGCCAATCACTGCCTATCCTAATTCAGGCCCTCCGATTCACAACACCCCGTGATGTTTTTCTCTCTCCTACTAGTGAATGGCGTGCTACAAACCGTTACAATGCGTACCAAACCCGCGTTGTTTTTCAGAAACCTATCTTTCATTGCCATTGCATGTTTCCTGACCTCCCCATGATCACCAACCCGTGGTGCTTTTCTCCATCCTACATTGCCACTCACTGTCTATCTTGATTCAGGCCCTCTGATTCACACCACACCATGATGTATTTCTCACTCCTAGTAGTGAATGGCCTTTTAGAAAACTTTACAATGCGCACCACCCCGCAATGTTTTTCAGAAACCTGTCATACATTGCCACTGCATGTTTCCTGACCTCCCCGTGTTGACCACCCGCTGGTGCATTTCTACATTCTTCATTGCCACTCACTACCTATCCTAAATGAGGCACTCTGATTCACACAACTCTGTGATGTTTTTCTCACTCTTACTAGTGAAGGGCCAGTTAGAAACCGTTACAATGTGCCCCACCCCACGATGTTTTTCAGAAACCTCTCCTACATTGCCACTGCATGTTTCCTTACATCCCCTTACTGACCACACTGTGGTGCTTTTCTCCATCCTACATTGGCCCTCACAGCCTATCCTGATTCAGGCCCTCCGATTCACACCACCCCGTGATGTTTTTCTCACTTCTACTAGTGAATGGCCTGTTAGAAACCCTTACAATGTGCATCACCCCGCGATGTTTTTCAGAAACCTATCCTACATTGCCACTGCATGTTTCCTGACCTCCCCATGCTGACCACCCCGTGGTGTTTTTCTCCATCCTACATTGCTCTCACTGCCCATCATAATTCTGGTGCTCCGATTCACACCACCCCATTATATTTTTCTCACACCTACTACTGAATGGCCTGTAGAAACCCTTACAATGCACAACACCCGGCGAATGTTTTTCCGAATCCTATCCTACATTGCCACTGCATGTTTCCTGACCTGCCCATGCTGACCAAACCGTGGTGCTTTTCTCCATTTTACGTTGGCACTCACTGCCTATCCTAATTCAGGCCCTCCGATTCACACCACCCAGTGATGTTTTTCTCACTCCTACTATTGAATGGCCTGTTAGAAACCCTTACAATGCACAACACTCAGCGATGTTTATCAGAAACCTATTCTACATTGGCACTGCATGTTTCCGTGCCTCCCCATGCTGACAAACCCGTGGTTTTTGTCTCCATCCTACATTGCCACTCACAGCCTATCCTAATTCAGCCCCTACGATTCACACCACAGCATGATGTATTTTTCACTCCTACTTGTGTATGGCTTGTTAGAAATCCTTAAAATGCGCACCACCCCGCGATGTTTTTCAGAAACCTATCCTACATTGCCACTGCATGTCCTGACCTCCTCATGTTGACCACCCTGTGGTGCTTTTCTCCATTCTTCATTGCCACTCTCTGCCTATCCTAATTCAGGCCCTCCGATTCACACCACCCCGTGAGGTTTTTCTCACTCCTACTAGTGAATGGCCTGCTACAAACCCTTACAATGCGCACCACCGCACGATGTTTTTTGGAAACCTATACTACATTGCCATTGCATGTTTCCTGACCGCTCCAAACTCTCCAACCCGTGGTGCTTTGCTCCATCCTACATTGCCACTCACTGTCTATCTTTATTCAGGCAATCCGATTCACACCACACCATAATGTATTTCTCATTGCTACTAGTGAATGGCCTTTTAGAAACCCTTAGAATGCGCACTACCCGCGATGTTTTTCAGAAACCTATCCTACACTGCCACTGCATGTTTTCTGACCTTCCATCCTTACCACCCCGTGGTGCTTTTCTCGATCCTACATTGCCACTCACAGCCTATACTGATTCAGGCCCTCCGATTCACACCACCCCGTGATGATTTTCTCACTCCTACTAGGGAAAGACCTTTTAGAAACCCTTATAATGAGCACCACCTCGCGATGTTTTTCAGAAACCTATCCTACCTTGACACTGCATGTTTCCTGACTTCCCCATGCTGAGCTCTCCGTGGTGCTTTTCTCCATCCTACATTGCCACTCAATGCCTATACTGATTCAGGCCCTCTGACTTACACCACCCCGTTATATTTTTCTCACTCCTACTAGTGAATGGCCTGTTAGAAACACTTACAATGCGTACTACCCTGCGATGTTTTTCAGAAACCTATCATACATTGCCACTGCATGTTTCCTGACCTCCCCATGCTCACCTACCCATGGTGCTTTTCTCCATCCTACATTGCCACTCCCTGTCTATCTTGATTCAGGCCCTCCAATTCACACCACACCATGATGTATTTCTCACTCCTACTAGTCAATCGCCTTTCAGAAACCCTTACATGCGCACATCCCGCGATGTTTTTCAGAAACTTGTCCTACATTGCCCCTGCATGTTTCCTGACCTCCCCAGCCTGACCACCCCGTGGTCCTTTTCTCCGAACTACATTGCCACTACTGCCTATCCTGATTCAGGCCCTCCGATTCACACCACCCTGTGATGTTTTTCTCACTTCTACTAGAGAATGGCCTGTGAGAAACCCTTATAATTCTCACCACTCGCGATGTTTTTCAGAAACCTATCCTACATTGCCACTGCATGTGTCCTGACCTCCCCATGCTGACGACACCGTGGTGCTTTTGTACATGCTACATTGCCACTCACTGCCTATGCTGATTCAGGCCTTCTGATTCAAACCACTCCGTGATGTTTTTCTCACTCCGACTAGTGAATGGCCTGTTAGAAACCCTTACTATGCGCACCACACCGCAATGTTTTTCAGAAACATGTCCTACATTGACACTGCATGTTTCCTTGCCTCCCCATGCTGACAAACGCATGGTGCTTGTCTCCATCCTACATTGCCACTCACATCCTATCCTAATTCAGGCCCTCTGATTCATACCACCACGTTATGTTTTTTTCACTCCTACTTGTGAATGGCTTGTTAGAAAGCCTCAGAACGCGCACAACCGCGCGATGTTTTTCAGAAACCTGTCCTACATTGCCACTGCATGTTTTCTGACCTCCCCATGTGGACCAGCCCATGGTGCTTTTCTCCATTCTTCATTGCCACTCACTGCCTATCCTAATACAGGCACTCTGATTCACACCACCCGTGATGTTTTTCTCACTCCTATTACTGAATGGCCTGTTAGAAACCCTTACATTTGAACTACCTCGCGATGTTTTTCATAAACCTATCCTACAATGCCACTGCATGTTTCCTGACCTCCCCATCGTGACCACCCCGTGGTGCTTTTGTCCATCCTACATTCCCAGTCACTGCCTATCCTAATTCAGAACATCTGATTCACACCACCCCGTGATGTTTTTCTCACTCCTACTAGTGAACTGCCTGTTAGAAACCCTTACAATGTGCCCCACCCCGTGATGTTTTTCAGAAAACTATCCTACATTGCCACTGCATGTTTCCTGACCTCCCCATGCTCACCAACCCGTGGTGCTTTTCTCCATCCTACATTGCCACTCATTCTCTATCTTGATTCAGGCCCTCCGATTCACAACATAACATGATGTATTTCTCACTCCTACTAGTGCATGGCCTGTTAGAAAGCCTTACAATGCGTACCAACCCGCGATGTTATTCAGAAAGCTGTCCTACATTGCCACTGCATGTTTCCTGATCTCCCCATGTTGACCACCCCGTGGCGCTTTTCTCCATTCTTCATTGCCACTCACTGCCTATCCTAATTCAGAACATCTGATTCACACCACCCCGTGATGTTTTTCTCACTCCTACTAGTGAACTGCCTGTTAGAAACCCTTACAATGTGCCCCACCCCGTGATGTTTTTCAGAAAACTATCCTACATTGCCACTGCATGTTTCTGACCTCCCCATGCTGACCACACCATGGTGCTTTTATCCATTTTACGTTGCCACTCACTGCCTATCCTAATTCAGGGCCTCCGATTCACACCACCCGGTGATGTTTTTCTCACTGCTACTAGTGAATGGCCTGTTAGAATGCCTTACAATGCGCACCACCCGGCGATGTTTTTCATAAACCTATCCTACATTGCCAAAGCATGTTTACTGACCTCCTCATGCTGACCACCCCGTGGTGCTTTTCTCCATCCTACATTTCCACGCACTGCCTATCCTAATTCAGGCCCTCCGATTCACACCAACCCGTGATGTTTTTCTCACTCCTACTAGTGAACTGCCTGTTACAAACCCTTACAATGTGCCTCACCCCGCGATGTTTTTTAGAAACCTATCCTACACTGCCATTGCATGTTTCCTGACCGCCACATTCTCACCAACCTGTGGTGCTTTTCGAGATCCTACATTGCCACTCACAGCCTATCCTGATTCAGGCCTTCTGATTCACACGACCCCGTGATGATTTTCTCACTCCTACTAGTGAAAGGCCTTTTAGAAACCCTTACAATGAGAACCACCTCGCGATGTTTTTTAGAAACCTATCCTATATTGACACTGCATGTTTCCTGACCTCCCCATGCTGACCACCACGTGGTGCTTATCTCCATTCTACATTGCCACTCACTGCATATCATAATTCAGGCCCTCCAATTCACACCACTCCGTGATGTTTTTCTCACTCCTACTAGTGAATGGCCTGTTAGAAACTCTTACAATGCGCACGACCCAGCGATGTTTTTCCGAAACCTATCCTACATTGCCACTGCATGTTTCCTGACCTCCATATGCTGACCACCCCGTGGCGCTTTTCTCCATCCTACATTGCCACTCACTGCATATCCTAAATCAGAACATCTGATTCACACCACCCAGTGATGTTTTTCTCACTCCTACTAGTGAATGGCCTGTTAGAACCCCTTACAATGCGCACCACCCCGTGATGTTTTTCAGAAAATTATCCTACATTGCCACTGCATCTTTCCTGACCTCCCCATGATGACCACCCCATGGTGCTTTTCTCCATCCTACATAGCCACTCACTGCCTATCCTAATTCAGGCCCTCCGATTCACACCACCCCTTGATGTTTTTTTTAACTCATACTTGTGAATGGCTTGTTAGAAATCTTTACAATGCGCACCACCCCGTGATGTTTTTCACAAAACTATCCTACATTGCTAATGCATGTGTCCTGACCTCTCCATGATGACCCCCCTTTGGTGCTTTTCTCCATCCTACATTGCCACTCGATGCGTATCCTAATTCAGGACCTCCGATATACAAAACCCCATGATGTTTTCCTCACTCGACTATTGAATGGCCTGTTAGAAAGTCTTACAATGCGCACCACCCCGTGATGTTTTTCAGAAACCTGTCCTACATTGCCACTGCATGTTTCCTGACCACCCCATGTTGACCAATCCGTCGTACTTTTCTCCATCCTACATTGCCACTCAATGCCTATGATTATTCAGGCCCTCCGATTCACACCACCCCGTGATGTTGTTCTCACTCATACTAGTGAATGGATTGTTAGAAACCCTTACAATGCGCACCACCCAGCGATGTTTATCAGAAACCTATTCTACATTGCCACTGCATGTTTCCTTGCCTCCCCATGCTGACAACCTGTGGAATTTTTCTCCATCCTACATTGCCACACACAGCCTATCCTAATTCAGCCCCTACGATTCACTCCACACCGTGATGTTTTTTTCCACTCCTACTTGTGAATGGCTTGTTAGAAATCCTTAAAATGCGCACCACCCTGCGATGATTTTAAGAAAGCTATCCTACACTTCCACTGCATGTTTCCTGACCTCCCCATGCTGACCAACCCGTGGTGATTTTCTCCCTCTTACATTGCCACTCACTGCCTATCATAATTCAGGTCCTCCGATTCAAACCACCCCATCATATTTTTCTCACACCTACTAGTGAATGGCCTGTAGAAACCCTTACAATGCTCACCACCCGGCGATGTTTTTACGAAATATATCCTACATTGCCACTGCATGTTTCCTGACCTCCCATGCTGACCACACCGTGGTGCTTTTCTCCATTTTACGTTGCCACTCACTGCCTATCCTAATTCAGGCCCTCTGATTCACACCACCCCGTGACATTTTTCTCACTGCTACTGGTGCATGGCCTGTTAGAACCCCTTACAATGCGCTCCCCCATGCTTTTTTTTTCAGAAACCTATCCTACATTGCCACTGCATGTTTCCTCACCTCCCTATGCTGACCACCCTGTGGTGCTTTTCTCCATCCTACATTGCCACTCAATGTCTATCCTAATTCACGCCCTCCGATTCGTACCACCCCGTGATGTTGTTCTCACTCCTACTAGTCAATGGATTGTTAGAAACCCTTACAGTGAGCACCACCCAGCGATGTTATCAGAAACCTATTCTACATTGCCACTGCATGTTTCCTTGCCTCCCCATGCTGACAAACCCGTGGTTTTTTTCTCCATCCTACATTGCCACTCACAGTCTATCCTAATTCAGCCCCTACTATTCACACCACACCGTGATGTATTTTTCACTCCTACTTGTGAATGGCTTGTTAGAAATCCTTAAAATGCGCACCACCCCGCGATGTTTTTCAGAAACCTATCCTACATTGCCACTGAATGTTTCCTGACCTCCTCATGTTGACCACCCTGTGGTTCTTTTCTCCATTCTTAATGGCCACTCCCTGTCTATCCTAATTCAGGCCATCTGATTCAGCCCACCCCGTGATGTTTTTCTCACTCCTACTAGTGAATGGCCTGCTACAAAACCTTACATTGCGCACCATCCCGCGATGTTTTTCAGAAACCTATCCTACATTGCCACTGCATGTTTCCAGACCTCCCCATGCTCACCATGTGGTGGTGCTTTTCTCCATCCTACATTGCCACTCACTGCCTATCCTGATTCAGGTCTTCCAATTCACACCACCCTGTGATGTATTTCTCACTCCTACTAGTTAATGGCCTTTTAGAATCCCTTCCAATGCGCACCACACCGCGATGTTTTCAGACACCAATACTACATTGCCACAGCATGTTTCCTGACCTCCCCATGCTGACCACCCCGTGGTGCTTTTCTCCTTCCTACGTTGCCCCTCACTGCCTATCCTAATTCAGAACATGTGAATCACACCACCCCGTGATGTTTTTCTCACTCCTACTAGTGAATGGCATGTTAGAAACCCTTACAATGCGCACCACCCCTTGATGTTTTTCAGAAAACAATCCTACATTGCCACTGCATGTTTCCTGACCTCCCCATGCTGACCACCCTGTTGTGCTTTTCTACATCCTACATTGCCACTCAATGCCTATCCTTATTCAGGCCCTCCGATTCACACCACCCCGTGACGATTTTTTTCACTCCTACTTCTGAGTGGCTTGTTAGAAAACCTTACAATGCGCACCAACACACGATGTTTTTCAGAAACCTATCCTTCATTGCCACTGCATGTTTCCTGACCTCCACATGCTGACCACCCCGTGGTGCTTTTCTTCTTCCTACGTTGCCCCTCACTGCCTATCCTAATTCAGAACATCTGAATCACACCACCCCGTGATGTTTTTCTCACTTTTACTAGTGAATGGCCTGTTAGAAACCCTTGCAATGCACACCACCCTGCTTTTTTTTTTCAGAAACCCATCCTACATTGCCATTGGATGTTTCCTCACCTCCCCATGCTGAACAACTTGTGGTGCTTTTCTCCGTCCTACATTGCCACTCAATGCGTATTCTAAATCTGGCCCTCCAATTCACACCACCCCTTGATGTTGTTCTCACTCCTACTAGTGAATGGCCTGTTAGAAACACTTACAATGCGCACCACCCTGCAATGTTTATCAGAAACCTATTCTACATTGCCACTGCATGTTTCCTTACCTCCCCATGCTGAAAAACCCGTGGTGATTTTCTCCATCCTACGTTGCCACTCACAGCCTATTCTAATTCAGGCCCTCCGATTCACACCACCCCGTGGTGTTTTTTTCACTCCTACTTGTGAATGGCTTGTTAGAAATTCTTATAATGCGCACCACCCCGCGATGTTTTTCAGAAACCTATCCTACATTGACACTGCATGTTTCCTGACCTCCCCATGGTGACCACCCCGTGGTGCTTTTCTCCAATCTTCATTGCCAATCACTGCCTATCCTAAATCAGGCCCTCCGATTCACACCACCCCGTGATGTTTTTCTCTCTCCTACTAGTGAATGGCCTGCTACAAACCGTTACAATGCGTACCAAACCCGCGTTGTTTTTCAGAAACCTATCTTTCATTGCCATTGCATGTTTCCTGACCTCCCCATGATCACCAACCCGTGGTGCTTTTCTCCATCCTACATTGCCACTCACTGTCTATCTTGATTCAGGCCCTCTGATTCACACCACACCATGATGTATTTCTCACTCCTAGTAGTGAATGGCCTTTTAGAAAACTTTACAATGCGCACCACCCCGCAATGTTTTTCAGAAACCTGTCATACATTGCCACTGCATGTTTCCTGACCTCCCCGTGTTGACCACCCGCTGGTGCATTTCTACATTCTTCATTGCCACTCACTACCTATCCTAAATGAGGCACTCTGATTCACACAACTCTGTGATGTTTTTCTCACTCTTACTAGTGAAGGGCCAGTTAGAAACCGTTACAATGTGCCCCACCCCACGATGTTTTTCAGAAACCTCTCCTACATTGCCACTGCATGTTTCCTTACATCCCCTTACTGACCACACTGTGGTGCTTTTCTCCATCCTACATTGGCCCTCACAGCCTATCCTGATTCAGGCCCTCCGATTCACACCACCCCGTGATGTTTTTCTCACTTCTACTAGTGAATGGCCTGTTAGAAACCCTTACAATGTGCATCACCCCGCGATGTTTTTCAGAAACCTATCCTACATTGCCACTGCATGTTTCCTGACCTCCCCATGCTGACCACCCCGTGGTGTTTTTCTCCATCCTACATTGCTCTCACTGCCTATCATAATTCTGGTGCTCCGATTCACACCACCCCATTATATTTTTCTCACACCTACTACTGAATGGCCTGTAGAAACCCTTACAATGCACAACACCCGGCGAATGTTTTTCCGAATCCTATCCTACATTGCCACTGCATGTTTCCTGACCTGCCCATGCTGACCAAACCGTGGTGCTTTTCTCCATTTTACGTTGGCACTCACTGCCTATCCTAATTCAGGCCCTCCGATTCACACCACCCAGTGATGTTTTTCTCACTCCTACTATTGAATGGCCTGTTAGAAACCCTTACAATGCACAACACTCAGCGATGTTTATCAGAAACCTATTCTACATTGGCACTGCATGTTTCCGTGCCTCCCCATGCTGACAAACCCGTGGTTTTTGTCTCCATCCTACATTGCTACTCACAGCCTATCCTAATTCAGCCCCTACGATTCACACCACAGCGTGATGTATTTTTCACTCCTACTTGTGTATGGCTTGTTAGAAATCCTTAAAATGCGCACCACCCCGCGATGTTTTTCAGAAACCTATCCTACATTGCCACTGCATGTCCTGACCTCCTCATGTTGACCACCCTGTGGTGCTTTTCTCCATTCTTCATTGCCACTCTCTGCCTATCCTAATTCAGGCCCTCCGATTCACACCACCCCGTGAGGTTTTTCTCACTCCTACTAGTGAATGGCCTGCTACAAACCCTTACAATGCTCACCACCGCGCGATGTTTTTTAGAAACCTATACTACATTGCCATTGCATGTTTCCTGACCGCCCCAAACTCTCCAACTCGTGGTGCTTTGCTCCATCCTACATTGCCACTCACTGTCTATCTTTATTCAGGCACTCTGATTCACACCACACCATAATGTATTTCTCATTCCTACTAGTGAATGGCCTTTTAGAAACCCTTAGAATGCGCACTACCCGCGATGTTTTTCAGAAACCTATCCTACACTGCCACTGCATGTTTTCTGACCTTCCATCCTTACCACCCCGTGGTGCTTTTCTCGATCCTACATTGCCACTCACAGCCTATACTGATTCAGGCCCTCTGATTCACACCACCCCGTGATGATTTTCTCACTCCTACTAGGGAAAGACCTTTTAGAAACCCTTATAATGAGCACCACCTCGCGATGTTTTTCAGAAACCTATCCTACCTTGACACTGCATGTTTCCTGACTTCCCCATGCTGAGCTCTCCGTGGTGCTTTTCTCCATCCTACATTGCCACTCAATGCCTATCCTGATTCAGGCCCTCCGACTTACACCACCCCGTTATATTTTTCTCACTCCTACTAGTGAATGGCCTGTTAGAAACACTTACAATGCGTACTACCCTGCGATGTTTTTCAGAAACCTATCATACATTGCCACTGCATGTTTCCTGACCTCCCCATGCTCACCTACCCATGGTGCTTTTCTCCATCCTACATTGCCACGCCCTGTCTATCTTGATTCAGGCCCTCCGATTCACACCACACCATGATGTATTTCTCACTCCTACTAGTCAATCGCCTTTCAGAAACCCTTACATGCGCACATCCCGCGATGTTTTTCAGAAACTTGTCCTACATTGCCCCTGCATGTTTCCTGACCTCCCCAGCCTGACCACCCCGTGGTCCTTTTCTCCGAACTACATTGCCACTACTGCCTATCCTGATTCAGGCCCTCCGATTCACACCACCCTGTGATGTTTTTCTCACTTCTACTAGAGAATGGCCTGTGAGAAACCCTTAT
This sequence comes from Cavia porcellus, assembly GCF_034190915.1. Lineage (NCBI taxonomy): Eukaryota > Metazoa > Chordata > Mammalia > Rodentia > Caviidae > Cavia > Cavia porcellus. Next base: position 152,874,689 of record NW_026947485.1, on the reverse strand, counting down.
AATTCTCACCACTCGCGATGTTTTTCAGAAACCTATCCTACATTGCCACTGCATGTGTCCTGACCTCCCCATGCTGACGACACCGTGGTGCTTTTGTACATGCTACATTGCCACTCACTGCCTATGCTGATTCAGGCCTTCTGATTCAAACCACTCCGTGATGTTTTTCTCACTCCGACTAGTGAATGGCCTGTTAGAAACCCTTACTATGCGCACCACACTGCAATGTTTTTCAGAAACATGTCCTACATTGACACTGCATGTTTCCTTGCCTCCCCATGCTGACAAACGCGTGGTGCTTGTCTCCATCCTACATTGCCACTCACATCCTATCCTAATTCAGGCCCTCTGATTCATACCACCACGTTATGTTTTTTTCACTCCTACTTGTGAATGGCTTGTTAGAAAGCCTCAGGACGCGCACAACCGCGCGATGTTTTTCAGAAACCTGTCCTACATTGCCACTGCATGTTTCCTGACCTCCCCATGTGGACCAGCCCATGGTGCTTTTCTCCATTCTTCATTGCCACTCACTGCCTATCCTAATACAGGCACTCTGATTCACACCACCCGTGATGTTTTTCTCACTCCTATTACTGAATGGCCTGTTAGAAACCCTTACATTTGAACTACCCCGCGATGTTTTTCATAAACCTATCCTATAATGCCACTGCATGTTTCCTGACCTCCCCATCGTGACCACCCCGTGGTGCTTTTGTCCATCCTACATTCCCAGTCACTGCCTATCCTAATTCAGAACATCTGATTCACACCACCCCGTGATGTTTTTCTCACTCCTACTAGTGAACTGCCTGTTAGAAACCCTTACAATGTGCCCCACCCCGTGATGTTTTTCAGAAAACTATCCTACATTGCCACTGCATGTTTCCTGACATCCCCATGCTCACCAACCCGTGGTGCTTTTCTCCATCCTACATTGCCACTCATTCTCTATCTTGATTCAGGCCCTCCGATTCACAACACAACATGATGTATTTCTCACTCCTACCAGTGCATGGACTGTTAGAAAGCCTTACAATGCGCACCAACCCGCGATGTTATTCAGAAAGCTGTCCTACATTGCCACTGCATGTTTCCTGATCTCCCCATGTTGACCACCCCGTGGCGCTTTTCTCCATTCTTCATTGCCACTCACTGCCTATCCTAACTCAGGCACTCTGATTCACACCACCCCGTGATGTTTTTCTCACTCCTACTAGTGAACTGCCTGTTAGAAAGCCTTACAATGTGCCCCACCCCGTGATGTTTTTCAGAAAACTATCCTACATTGCCACTGCATGTTTCTGACCTCCCCATGCTGACCACACCGTGGTGCTTTTATCCATTTTACGTTGCCACTCACTGCCTATCCTAATTCAGGGCCTCCGATTCACACCACCCGGTGATGTTTTTCTCACTGCTACTAGTGAATGGCCTGTTAGAATGCCTTACAATGCGCACCACCCGGCGATGTTTTTCATAAACCTATCCTACATTGCCAAAGCATGTTTACTGACCTCCTCATGCTGACCACCCCATGGTGCTTTTCTCCATCCTACATTGCCACGCACTGCCTACCCTAATTCAGGCCCTCCGATTCACACCACCCCGTGATGTTTTTCTCACTCCTACTAGTGAACTGCCTGTTACAAACCCTTACAATGTGCCTCACCCCGCGATGTTTTTTAGAAACCTATCCTACACTGCCATTGCATGTTTCCTGACCACCACATTCTCACCAACCTGTGGTGCTTTTCGAGATCCTACATTGCCACTCACGGCCTATCCTGATTCAGGCCTTCTGATTCACACGACCCCGTGATGATTTTCTCACTCCTACTAGTGAAAGGCCTTTTAGAAACCCTTACAATGAGAACCACCTCGCGATGTTTTTTAGAAACCTATCCTATATTGACACTGCATGTTTCCTGACCTCCCCATGCTGAACACCACGTGGTGCTTATCTCCATTCTACATTGCCACTCACTGCATATCATAATTCAGGCCCTCCAATTCACACCACTCCGTGATGTTTTTCTCACTCCTACTAGTGAATGGCCTGTTAGAAACTCTTACAATGCGCACGACCCAGCGATGTTTTTCAGAAACCTATCCTACATTGCCACTGCATGTTTCCTGACCTCCATATGCTGACCACCCCGTGGCGCTTTTCTCCATCCTACATTGCCACTCACTGCATATCCTAAATCAGAACATCTGATTCACACCACCCAGTGATGTTTTTCTCACTCCTACTAGTGAATGGCCTGTTAGAACCCCTTACAATGCGCACCACCCCGTGATGTTTTTCAGAAAATTATCCTACATTGCCACTGCATCTTTCCTGACCTCCCCATGATGACCACCCCGTGGTGCTTTTCTCCATCCTACATAGCCACTCACTGCCTATCCTAATTCAGGCCCTCCGATTCACACCACCCCTTAATGTTTTTTTTTAACTCATACTTGTGAATGGCTTGTTAGAAATCTTTACAATGCGCACCACCCCGTGATGTTTTTCACAAAACTATCCTACATTGCTAATGCATGTGTCCTGACCTCTCCATGATGACCCCCCTTGGTGCTTTTCTCCATCCTACATTGCCACTCACTGCGTATCCTAATTCAGGCCCTCCGATATACAAAACCCCATAATGTTTTTCTCACTCGACTATTGAATGGCCTGTTAGAAAGTCTTACAATGCGCACCACCCCGTGATGTTTTTCAGAAACCTGTCCTACATTGCCACTGCATGTTTCCTGACCACCCCATGTTGACCAATCCGTCGTACTTTTCTCCATCCTACATTGCCACTCAATGCCTATGATAATTCAGGCCCTCCGATTCACACCACCCCGTGATGTTGTTCTCACTCATACTAGTGAATGGATTGTTAGAAACCCTTACAATGCGCACCACCCAGCGATGTTTATCAGAAACCTATTCTACATTGCCACTGCATGTTTCCTTGCCTCCCCATGCTGACAACCTGTGGAATTTTTCTCCATCCTACATTGCCACACACAGCCTATCCTAATTCAGCCCCTACGATTCACTCCACACCGTTATGTTTTTTTCCACTCCTACTTGTGAATGGCTTGTTAGAAATCCTTAAAATGCGCACCACCCCGCGATGTTTTTCAGAAACCTATCCTACATTGCCACTGAATGTTTCCTGACCTCCTCATGTTGACCACCCTGTGGTTCTTTTCTCCATTCTTAATGGCCACTCCCTCTCTATCCTAATTCAGGCCATCTGATTCAGCCCACCCCGTGATGTTTTTCTCACTCCTACTAGTGAATGGCCTGCTACAAAACCTTACATTGCGCACCATCCCGCGATGTTTTTCAGAATATTATCCTACATTGCCACTGCATCTTTCCTGACCTCCCCATGATGACCACCCCGTGGTGCTTTTCTCCATCCTACATAGCCACTCACTGACTATCCTAATTCAGGCCCTCCGATTCACACCACCCCTTGATGTTTTTTTTAACTCATACTTGTGAATGGCTTGTTAGAAATCTTTACAATGCGCACCACCCCGTGATGTTTTTCACAAAACTATCCTACATTGCTAATGCATGTGTCCTGACCTCTCCATGATGACCCCCCTTTAGTGCTTTTCTCCATCCTACATTGCCACTCACTGCGTATCCTAATTCAGGCCCTCCGATATACAAAACCCCATGATGTTTTTCTCACTCGACTATTGAATGGCCTGTTAGAAAGTCTTACAATGCGCACCACCCCGTGATGTTTTTCAGAAACCTGTCCTACATTGCCACTGCATGTTTCCTGACCACCCCATGTTGACCAATCCGTCGTACTTTTCTCCATCCTACATTGCCACTCAATGCCTATGATAATTCAGGCCCTCCGATTCACACCACCCCGTGATGTTGTTCTCACTCATACTAGTGAATGGATTGTTAGAAACCCTTACAATGCGCACCACCCAGCGATGTTTATCAGAAACCTATTCTACATTGCCACTGCATGTTTCCTTGCCTCCACATGCTGACAACCTGTGGAATTTTTCTCCATCCTACATTGCCACACACAGCCTATCCTAATTCAGCCCCTACGATTCACTCCACACCGTTATGTTTTTTTCCACTCCTACTTGTGAATGGCTTGTTAGAAATCCTTAAAATGCGCACCACCCCGCGATGTTTTTCAGAAACCTATCCTACATTGCCACTGAATGTTTCCTGACCTCCTCATGTTGACCACCCTGTGGTTCTTTTCTCCATTCTTAATGGCCACTCCCTGTCTATCCTAATTCAGGCCATCTGATTCAGCCCACCCCGTGATGTTTTTCTCACTCCTACTAGTGAATGGCCTGCTACAAAACCTTACATTGCGCACCATCCCGCGATGTTTTTCAGAAACCTATCCTACATTGCCACTGCATGTTTCCAGACCTCCCCATGCTCACCATGTGGTGGTGCTTTTCTCCATTCTACATTGCCACTCACTGCCTATCCTGATTCAGGTCTTCCAATTCACACCACCCCGTGATGTATTTCTCACTCCTACTAGTTAATGGCCTTTTAGAATCCCTTCCAATGCGCACCACACCGCGATATTTTCAGACACCAATACTACATTGCCACAGCATGTTTCCTGACCTCCCCATGCTGACCACCCCGTGGTGCTTTTCTCCTTCCTACGTTGCCCCTCACTGCCTATCCTAATTCAGAACATCTGAATCACACCACCCCGTGATGTTTTTCTCACTCCTACTAGTGAATGGCGTGTTAGAAACGCTTACAATGCGCACCACCCCTTGATGTTTTTCAGAAAACAATCCTACATTGCCACTGCATGTTTCCTGACCTCCCCATGCTGACCACCCTGTTGTGCTTTTCTACATCCTACATTGCCACTCAATGCCTATCCTTATTCAGGCCCTCCGATTCACACCACCCCGTGACGATTTTTTTCACTCCTACTTCTGAGTGGCTTGTTAGAAAGCCTTACAATGCGCACCAACACACGATGTTTTTCAGAAACCTATCCTTCATTGCCACTGCATGTTTCCTGACCTCCACATGCTGACCACCCCGTGGTGCTTTTCTTCTTCCTACGTTGCCCCTCACTGCCTATCCTAATTCAGAACATCTGAATCACACCACCCCGTGATGTTTTTCTCACTTTTACTAGTGAATGGCCTGTTAGAAACCCTTGCAATGCACACCACCCTGCTTTTTTTTTTCAGAAACCCATCCTACATTGCCATTGGATGTTTCCTCACCTCCCCATGCTGAACAACTTGTGGTGCTTTTCTCCGTCCTACATTGCCACTCAATGCGTATTCTAAATCTGGCCCTCCAATTCACACCACCCCTTGATGTTGTTCTCACTCCTACTAGTGAATGGCCTGTTAGAAACACTTACAATGCGCACCACCCTGCAATGTTTATCAGAAACCTATTCTACATTGCCACTGCATGTTTCCTTACCTCCCCATGCTGAAAAACCCGTGGTGATTTTCTCCATCCTACGTTGCCACTCACAGCCTATTCTAATTCAGGCCCTCCGATTCACACCACCCCGTGGTGTTTTTTTCACTCCTACTTGTGAATGGCTTGTTAGAAATTCTTATAATGCGCACCACCCCGCGATGTTTTTCAGAAACCTATCCTACATTGACACTGCATGTTTCCTGACCTCCCCATGGTGACCACCCCGTGGTGCTTTTCTCCAATCTTCATTGCCAATCACTGCCTATCCTAATTCAGGCCCTCCGATTCACACCACCCCGTGATGTTTTTCTCTCTCCTACTAGTGAATGGCCTGCTACAAACCGTTACAATGCGTACCAAACCCGCGTTGTTTTTCAGAAACCTATCTTTCATTGCCATTGCATGTTTCCTGACCTCCCCATGATCACCAACCCGTGGTGCTTTTCTCCATCCTACATTGCCACTCACTGTCTATCTTGATTCAGGCCCTCTGATTCACACCACACCATGATGTATTTCTCACTCCTAGTAGTGAATGGCCTTTTAGAAAACTTTACAATGCGCACCACCCCGCAATGTTTTTCAGAAACCTGTCATACATTGCCACTGCATGTTTCCTGACCTCCCCGTGTTGACCACCCGCTGGTGCATTTCTACATTCTTCATTGCCACTCACTACCTATCCTAAATGAGGCACTCTGATTCACACAACTCTGTGATGTTTTTCTCACTCTTACTAGTGAAGGGCCAGTTAGAAACCGTTACAATGTGCCCCACCACACGATGTTTTTCAGAAACCTCTCCTACATTGCCACTGCATGTTTCCTTACATCCCCTTACTGACCACACTGTGGTGCTTTTCTCCATCCTACATTGGCCCTCACAGCCTATCCTGATTCAGGCCCTCCGATTCACACCACCCCGTGATGTTTTTCTCACTTCTACTAGTGAATGGCCTGTTAGAAACCCTTACAATGTGCATCACCCCGCGATGTTTTTCAGAAACCTATCCTACATTGCCACTGCATGTTTCCTGACCTCCCCATGCTGACCACCCCGTGGTGTTTTTCTCCATCCTACATTGCTCTCACTGCCTATCATAATTCTGGTGCTCCGATTCACACCACCCCATTATATTTTTCTCACACCTACTACTGAATGGCCTGTAGAAACCCTTACAATGCACAACACCCGGCGAATGTTTTTCCGAATCCTATCCTACATTGCCACTGCATGTTTCCTGACCTGCCCATGCTGACCAAACCGTGGTGCTTTTCTCCATTTTACGTTGGCACTCACTGCCTATCCTAATTCAGGCCCTCCGATTCACACCACCCTGTGATGTTTTTCTCACTCCTACTATTGAATGGCCTGTTAGAAACCCTTACAATGCACAACACTCAGCGATGTTTATCAGAAACCTATTCTACATTGGCACTGCATGTTTCCGTGCCTCCCCATGCTGACAAACCCGTGGTTTTTGTCTCCATCCTACATTGCTACTCACAGCCTATCCTAATTCAGCCCCTACGATTCACACCACAGCGTGATGTATTTTTCACTCCTACTTGTGTATGGCTTGTTAGAAATCCTTAAAATGCGCACCACCCCGCGATGTTTTTCAGAAACCTATCCTACATTGCCACTGCATGTCCTGACCTCCTCATGTTGACCACCCTGTGGTGCTTTTCTCCATTCTTCATTGCCACTCTCTGCCTATCCTAATTCAGGCCCTCCGATTCACACCACCCCGTGAGGTTTTTCTCACTCCTACTAGTGAATGGCCTGCTACAAACCCTTACAATGCGCACCACCGCGCGATGTTTTTTAGAAACCTATACTACATTGCCATTGCATGTTTCCTGACCGCCCCAAACTCTCCAACTCGTGGTGCTTTGCTCCATCCTACATTGCCACTCACTGTCTATCTTTATTCAGGCACTCTGATTCACACCACACCATAATGTATTTCTCATTCCTACTAGTGAATGGCCTTTTAGAAACCCTTAGAATGCGCACTACCCGCGATGTTTTTCAGAAACCTATCCTACACTGCCACTGCATGTTTTCTGACCTTCCATCCTTACCACCCCGTGGTGCTTTTCTCGATCCTACATTGCCACTCACAGCCTATACTGATTCAGGCCCTCTGATTCACACCACCCCGTGATGATTTTCTCACTCCTACTAGGGAAAGACCTTTTAGAAACCCTTATAATGAGCACCACCTCGCGATGTTTTTCAGAAACCTATCCTACCTTGACACTGCATGTTTCCTGACATCCCCATGCTGAGCTCTCCGTGGTGCTTTTCTCCATCCTACATTGCCACTCAATGCCTATCCTGATTCAGGCCCTCCGACTTACACCACCCCGTTATATTTTTCTCACTCCTACTAGTGAATGGCCTGTTAGAAACACTTACAATGCGTACTACCCTGCGATGTTTTTCAGAAACCTATCATACATTGCCACTGCATGTTTCCTGACCTCCCCATGCTCACCTACCCATGGTGCTTTTCTCCATCCTACATTGCCACGCCCTGTCTATCTTGATTCAGGCCCTCCGATTCACACCACACCATGATGTATTTCTCACTCCTACTAGTCAATCGCCTTTCAGAAACCCTTACATGCGCACATCCCGCTATGTTTTTCAGAAACTTGTCCTACATTGCCCCTGCATGTTTCCTGACCTCCCCAGCCTGACCACCCCGTGGTCCTTTTCTCCGAACTACATTGCCACTACTGCCTATCCTGATTCAGGCCCTCCGATTCACACCACCCTGTGATGTTTTTCTCACTTCTACTAGAGAATGGCCTGTGAGAAACCCTTATAATTCTCACCACTCGCGATGTTTTTCAGAAACCTATCCTACATTGCCACTGCATGTGTCCTGACCTCCCCATGCTGACGACACCGTGGTGCTTTTGTACATGCTACATTGCCACTCACTGCCTATGCTGATTCAGGCCTTCTGATTCAAACCACTCCGTGATGTTTTTCTCACTCCGACTAGTGAATGGCCTGTTAGAAACCCTTACTATGCGCACCACACTGCAATGTTTTTCAGAAACATGTCCTACATTGACACTGCATGTTTCCTTGCCTCCCCATGCTGACAAACGCGTGGTGCTTGTCTCCATCCTACATTGCCACTCACATCCTATCCTAATTCAGGCCCTCTGATTCATACCACCACGTTATGTTTTTTTCACTCCTACTTGTGAATGGCTTGTTAGAAAGCCTCAGGACGCGCACAACCGCACGATGTTTTTCAGAAACCTGTCCTACATTGCCACTGCATGTTTCCTGACCTCCCCATGTGGACCAGCCCATGGTGCTTTTCTCCATTCTTCATTGCCACTCACTGCCTATCCTAATACAGGCACTCTGATTCACACCACCCGTGATGTTTTTCTCACTCCTATTACTGAATGGCCTGTTAGAAACCCTTACATTTGAACTACCCCGCGATGTTTTTCATAAACCTATCCTATAATGCCACTGCATGTTTCCTGACCTCCCCATCGTGACCACCCCGTGGTGCTTTTGTCCATCCTACATTCCCAGTCACTGCCTATCCTAATTCAGAACATCTGATTCACACCACCCCGTGATGTTTTTCTCACTCCTACTAGTGAACTGCCTGTTAGAAACCCTTACAATGTGCCCCACCCCGTGATGTTTTTCAGAAAACTATCCTACATTGCCACTGCATGTTTCCTGACATCCCCATGCTCACCAACCCGTGGTGCTTTTCTCCATCCTACATTGCCACTCATTCTCTATCTTGATTCAGGCCCTCCGATTCACAACACAACATGATGTATTTCTCACTCCTACCAGTGCATGGACTGTTAGAAAGCCTTACAATGCGCACCAACCCGCGATGTTATTCAGAAAGCTGTCCTACATTGCCACTGCATGTTTCCTGATCTCCCCATGTTGACCACCCCGTGGCGCTTTTCTCCATTCTTCATTGCCACTCACTGCCTATCCTAACTCAGGCACTCTGATTCACACCACCCCGTGATGTTTTTCTCACTCCTACTAGTGAACTGCCTGTTAGAAAGCCTTACAATGTGCCCCACCCCGTGATGTTTTTCAGAAAACTATCCTACATTGCCACTGCATGTTTCTGACCTCCTCATGCTGACCACCCCATGGTGCTTTTCTCCATCCTACATTGCCACGCACTGCCTACCCTAATTCAGGCCCTCCGATTCACACCACCCCGTGATGTTTTTCTCACTCCTACTAGTGAACTGCCTGTTACAAACCCTTACAATGTGCCTCACCCCGCGATGTTTTTCATAAACCTATCCTACACTGCCATTGCATGTTTCCTGACCACCACATTCTCACCAACCTGTGGTGCTTTTCAAGATCCTACATTGCCACTCACGGCCTATCCTGATTCAGGCCTTCTGATTCACACGACCCCGTGATGATTTTCTCACTCCTACTAGTGAAAGGCCTTTTAGAAACCCTTACAATGAGAACCACCTCGCGATGTTTTTTAGAAACCTATCCTATATTGACACTGCATGTTTCCTGACCTCCCCATGCTGAACACCACGTGGTGCTTATCTCCATTCTACATTGCCACTCACTGCATATCATAATTCAGGCCCTCCAATTCACACCACTCCGTGATGTTTTTCTCACTCCTACTAGTGAATGGCCTGTTAGAAACTCTTACAATGCGCACGACCCAGCGATGTTTTTCAGAAACCTATCCTACATTGCCACTGCATGTTTCCTGACCTCCATATGCTGACCACCCCGTGGCGCTTTTCTCCATCCTACATTGCCACTCACTGCATATCCTAAATCAGAACATCTGATTCACACCACCCAGTGATGTTTTTCTCACTCCTACTAGTGAATGGCCTGTTAGAACCCCTTACAATGCGCACCACCCCGTGATGTTTTTCAGAAAATTATCCTACATTGCCACTGCATCTTTCCTGACCTCCCCATGATGACCACCCCGTGGTGCTTTTCTCCATCCTACATAGCCACTCACTGCCTATCCTAATTCAGGCCCTCCGATTCACACCACCCCTTAATGTTTTTTTTTAACTCATACTTGTGAATGGCTTGTTAGAAATCTTTACAATGCGCACCACCCTGTGATGTTTTTCACAAAACTATCCTACATTGCTAATGCATGTGTCCTGACCTCTCCATGATGACCCCCCTTTGGTGCTTTTCTCCATCCTACATTGCCACTCACTGCGTATCCTAATTCAGGCCCTCCGATATACAAAACCCCATAATGTTTTTCTCACTCGACTATTGAATGGCCTGTTAGAAAGTCTTACAATGCGCACCACCCCGTGATGTTTTTCAGAAACCTGTCCTACATTGCCACTGCATGTTTCCTGACCACCCCATGTTGACCAATCCGTCGTACTTTTCTCCATCCTACATTGCCACTCAATGCCTATGATAATTCAGGCCCTCCGATTCACACCACCCCGTGATGTTGTTCTCACTCATACTAGTGAATGGATTGTTAGAAACCCTTACAATGCGCACCACCCAGCGATGTTTATCAGAAACCTATTCTACATTGCCACTGCATGTTTCCTTGCCTCCCCATGCTGACAACCTGTGGAATTTTTCTCCATCCTACATTGCCACACACAGCCTATCCTAATTCAGCCCCTACGATTCACTCCACACCGTTATGTTTTTTTCCACTCCTACTTGTGAATGGCTTGTTAGAAATCCTTAAAATGCGCACCACCCCGCGATGTTTTTCAGAAACCTATCCTACATTGCCACTGAATGTTTCCTGACCTCCTCATGTTGACCACCCTGTGGTTCTTTTCTCCATTCTTAATGGCCACTCCCTCTCTATCCTAATTCAGGCCATCTGATTCAGCCCACCCCGTGATGTTTTTCTCACTCCTACTAGTGAATGGCCTGCTACAAAACCTTACATTGCGCACCATCCCGCGATGTTTTTCAGAATATTATCCTACATTGCCACTGCATCTTTCCTGACCTCCCCATGATGACCACCCCGTGGTGCTTTTCTCCATCCTACATAGCCACTCACTGACTATCCTAATTCAGGCCCTCCGATTCACACCACCCCTTGATGTTTTTTTTAACTCATACTTGTGAATGGCTTGTTAGAAATCTTTACAATGCGCACCACCCCGTGATGTTTTTCACAAAACTATCCTACATTGCTAATGCATGTGTCCTGACCTCTCCATGATGACCCCCCTTTAGTGCTTTTCTCCATCCTACATTGCCACTCACTGCGTATCCTAATTCAGGCCCTCCGATATACAAAACCCCATGATGTTTTTCTCACTCGACTATTGAATGGCCTGTTAGAAAGTCTTACAATGCGCACCACCCCGTGATGTTTTTCAGAAACCTGTCCTACATTGCCACTGCATGTTTCCTGACCACCCCATGTTGACCAATCCGTCGTACTTTTCTCCATCCTACATTGCCACTCAATGCCTATGATAATTCAGGCCCTCCGATTCACACCACCCCGTGATGTTGTTCTCACTCATACTAGTGAATGGATTGTTAGAAACCCTTACAATGCGCACAACCCAGCGATGTTTATCAGAAACCTATTCTACATTGCCACTGCATGTTTCCTTGCCTCCACATGCTGACAACCTGTGGAATTTTTCTCCATCCTACATTGCCACACACAGCCTATCCTAATTCAGCCCCTACGATTCACTCCACACCGTTATGTTTTTTTCCACTCCTACTTGTGAATGGCTTGTTAGAAATCCTTAAAATGCGCACCACCCCGCGATGTTTTTCAGAAACCTATCCTACATTGCCACTGAATGTTTCCTGACCTCCTCATGTTGACCACCCTGTGGTTCTTTTCTCCATTCTTAATGGCCACTCCCTGTCTATCCTAATTCAGGCCATCTGATTCAGCCCACCCCGTGATGTTTTTCTCACTCCTACTAGTGAATGGCCTGCTACAAAACCTTACATTGCGCACCATCCCGCGATGTTTTTCAGAAACCTATCCTACATTGCCACTGCATGTTTCCAGACCTCCCCATGCTCACCATGTGGTGGTGCTTTTCTCCATTCTACATTGCCACTCACTGCCTATCCTGATTCAGGTCTTCCAATTCACACCACCCCGTGATGTATTTCTCACTCCTACTAGTTAATGGCCTTTTAGAATCCCTTCCAATGCGCACCACACCGCGATATTTTCAGACACCAATACTACATTGCCACAGCATGTTTCCTGACCTCCCCATGCTGACCACCCCGTGGTGCTTTTCTCCTTCCTACGTTGCCCCTCACTGCCTATCCTAATTCAGAACATCTGAATCACACCACCCCGTGATGTTTTTCTCACTCCTACTAGTGAATGGCGTGTTAGAAACGCTTACAATGCGCACCACCCCTTGATGTTTTTCAGAAAACAATCCTACATTGCCACTGCATGTTTCCTGACCTCCCCATGCTGACCACCCTGTTGTGCTTTTCTACATCCTACATTGCCACTCAATGCCTATCCTTATTCAGGCCCTCCGATTCACACCACCCCGTGACGATTTTTTTCACTCCTACTTCTGAGTGGCTTGTTAGAAAGCCTTACAATGCGCACCAACACACGATGTTTTTCAGAAACCTATCCTTCATTGCCACTGCATGTTTCCTGACCTCCACATGCTGACCACCCCGTGGTGCTTTTCTTCTTCCTACGTTGCCCCTCACTGCCTATCCTAATTCAGAACATCTGAATCACACCACCCCGTGATGTTTTTCTCACTTTTACTAGTGAATGGCCTGTTAGAAACCCTTGCAATGCACACCACCCTGCTTTTTTTTTTCAGAAACCCATCCTACATTGCCATTGGATGTTTCCTCACCTCCCCATGCTGAACAACTTGTGGTGCTTTTCTCCGTCCTACATTGCCACTCAATGCGTATTCTAAATCTGGCCCTCCAATTCACACCACCCCTTGATGTTGTTCTCACTCCTACTAGTGAATGGCCTGTTAGAAACACTTACAATGCGCACCACCCTGCAATGTTTATCAGAAACCTATTCTACATTGCCACTGCATGTTTCCTTACCTCCCCATGCTGAAAAACCCGTGGTGATTTTCTCCATCCTACGTTGCCACTCACAGCCTATTCTAATTCAGGCCCTCCGATTCACACCACCCCGTGGTGTTTTTTTCACTCCTACTTGTGAATGGCTTGTTAGAAATTCTTATAATGCGCACCACCCCGCGATGTTTTTCAGAAACCTATCCTACATTGACACTGCATGTTTCCTGACCTCCCCATGGTGACCACCCCGTGGTGCTTTTCTCCAATCTTCATTGCCAATCACTGCCTATCCTAATTCAGGCCCTCCGATTCACACCACCCCGTGATGTTTTTCTCTCTCCTACTAGTGAATGGCCTGCTACAAACCGTTACAATGCGTACCAAACCCGCGTTGTTTTTCAGAAACCTATCTTTCATTGCCATTGCATGTTTCCTGACCTCCCCATGATCACCAACCCGTGGTGCTTTTCTCCATCCTACATTGCCACTCACTGTCTATCTTGATTCAGGCCCTCTGATTCACACCACACCATGATGTATTTCTCACTCCTAGTAGTGAATGGCCTTTTAGAAAACTTTACAATGCGCACCACCCCGCAATGTTTTTCAGAAACCTGTCATACATTGCCACTGCATGTTTCCTGACCTCCCCGTGTTGACCACCCGCTGGTGCATTTCTACATTCTTCATTGCCACTCACTACCTATCCTAAATGAGGCACTCTGATTCACACAACTCTGTGATGTTTTTCTCACTCTTACTAGTGAAGGGCCAGTTAGAAACCGTTACAATGTGCCCCACCCCACGATGTTTTTCAGAAACCTCTCCTACATTGCCACTGCATGTTTCCTTACATCCCCTTACTGACCACACTGTGGTGCTTTTCTCCATCCTACATTGGCCCTCACAGCCTATCCTGATTCAGGCCCTCCGATTCACACCACCCCGTGATGTTTTTCTCACTTCTACTAGTGAATGGCCTGTTAGAAACCCTTACAATGTGCATCACCCCGCGATGTTTTTCAGAAACCTATCCTACATTGCCACTGCATGTTTCCTGACCTCCCCATGCTGACCACCCCGTGGTGTTTTTCTCCATCCTACATTGCTCTCACTGCCTATCATAATTCTGGTGCTCCGATTCACACCACCCCATTATATTTTTCTCACACCTACTACTGAATGGCCTGTAGAAACCCTTACAATGCACAACACCCGGCGAATGTTTTTCCGAATCCTATCCTACATTGCCACTGCATGTTTCCTGACCTGCCCATGCTGACCAAACCGTGGTGCTTTTCTCCATTTTACGTTGGCACTCACTGCCTATCCTAATTCAGGCCCTCCGATTCACACCACCCTGTGATGTTTTTCTCACTCCTACTATTGAATGGCCTGTTAGAAACCCTTACAATGCACAACACTCAGCGATGTTTATCAGAAACCTATTCTACATTGGCACTGCATGTTTCCGTGCCTCCCCATGCTGACAAACCCGTGGTTTTTGTCTCCATCCTACATTGCTACTCACAGCCTATCCTAATTCAGCCCCTACGATTCACACCACAGCGTGATGTATTTTTCACTCCTACTTGTGTATGGCTTGTTAGAAATCCTTAAAATGCGCACCACCCCGCGATGTTTTTCAGAAACCTATCCTACATTGCCACTGCATGTCCTGACCTCCTCATGTTGACCACCCTGTGGTGCTTTTCTCCATTCTTCATTGCCACTCTCTGCCTATCCTAATTCAGGCCCTCCGATTCACACCACCCCGTGAGGTTTTTCTCACTCCTACTAGTGAATGGCCTGCTACAAACCCTTACAATGCTCACCACCGCGCGATGTTTTTTAGAAACCTATACTACATTGCCATTGCATGTTTCCTGACCGCCCCAAACTCTCCAACTCGTGGTGCTTTGCTCCATCCTACATTGCCACTCACTGTCTATCTTTATTCAGGCACTCTGATTCACACCACACCATAATGTATTTCTCATTCCTACTAGTGAATGGCCTTTTAGAAACCCTTAGAATGCGCACTACCCGCGATGTTTTTCAGAAACCTATCCTACACTGCCACTGCATGTTTTCTGACCTTCCATCCTTACCACCCCGTGGTGCTTTTCTCGATCCTACATTGCCACTCACAGCCTATACTGATTCAGGCCCTCTGATTCACACCACCCCGTGATGATTTTCTCACTCCTACTAGGGAAAGACCTTTTAGAAACCCTTATAATGAGCACCACCTCGCGATGTTTTTCAGAAACCTATCCTACCTTGACACTGCATGTTTCCTGACTTCCCCATGCTGAGCTCTCCGTGGTGCTTTTCTCCATCCTACATTGCCACTCAATGCCTATCCTGATTCAGGCCCTCCGACTTACACCACCCCGTTATATTTTTCTCACTCCTACTAGTGAATGGCCTGTTAGAAACACTTACAATGCGTACTACCCTGCGATGTTTTTCAGAAACCTATCATACATTGCCACTGCATGTTTCCTGACCTCCCCATGCTCACCTACCCATGGTGCTTTTCTCCATCCTACATTGCCACGCCCTGTCTATCTTGATTCAGGCCCTCCGATTCACACCACACCATGATGTATTTCTCACTCCTACTAGTCAATCGCCTTTCAGAAACCCTTACATGCGCACATCCCGCGATGTTTTTCAGAAACTTGTCCTACATTGCCCCTGCATGTTTCCTGACCTCCCCAGCCTGACCACCCCGTGGTCCTTTTCTCCGAACTACATTGCCACTACTGCCTATCCTGATTCAGGCCCTCCGATTCACACCACCCTGTGATGTTTTTCTCACTTCTACTAGAGAATGGCCTGTGAGAAACCCTTATAATTCTCACCACTCGCGATGTTTTTCAGAAACCTATCCTACATTGCCACTGCATGTGTCCTGACCTCCCCATGCTGACGACACCGTGGTGCTTTTGTACATGCTACATTGCCACTCACTGCCTATGCTGATTCAGGCCTTCTGATTCAAACCACTCCGTGATGTTTTTCTCACTCCGACTAGTGAATGGCCTGTTAGAAACCCTTACTATGCGCACCACACTGCAATGTTTTTCAGAAACATGTCCTACATTGACACTGCATGTTTCCTTGCCTCCCCATGCTGACAAACGCGTGGTGCTTGTCTCCATCCTACATTGCCACTCACATCCTATCCTAATTCAGGCCCTCTGATTCATACCACCACGTTATGTTTTTTTCACTCCTACTTGTGAATGGCTTGTTAGAAAGCCTCAGGACGCGCACAACCGCGCGATGTTTTTCAGAAACCTGTCCTACATTGCCACTGCATGTTTCCTGACCTCCCCATGTGGACCAGCCCATGGTGCTTTTCTCCATTCTTCATTGCCACTCACTGCCTATCCTAATACAGGCACTCTGATTCACACCACCCGTGATGTTTTTCTCACTCCTATTACTGAATGGCCTGTTAGAAACCCTTACATTTGAACTACCCCGCGATGTTTTTCATAAACCTATCCTATAATGCCACTGCATGTTTCCTGACCTCCCCATCGTGACCACCCCGTGGTGCTTTTGTCCATCCTACATTCCCAGTCACTGCCTATCCTAATTCAGAACATCTGATTCACACCACCCCGTGATGTTTTTCTCACTCCTACTAGTGAACTGCCTGTTAGAAACCCTTACAATGTGCCCCACCCCGTGATGTTTTTCAGAAAACTATCCTACATTGCCACTGCATGTTTCCTGACATCCCCATGCTCACCAACCCGTGGTGCTTTTCTCCATCCTACATTGCCACTCATTCTCTATCTTGATTCAGGCCCTCCGATTCACAACACAACATGATGTATTTCTCACTCCTACCAGTGCATGGACTGTTAGAAAGCCTTACAATGCGCACCAACCCGCGATGTTATTCAGAAAGCTGTCCTACATTGCCACTGCATGTTTCCTGATCTCCCCATGTTGACCACCCCGTGGCGCTTTTCTCCATTCTTCATTGCCACTCACTGCCTATCCTAACTCAGGCACTCTGATTCACACCACCCCGTGATGTTTTTCTCACTCCTACTAGTGAACTGCCTGTTAGAAAGCCTTACAATGTGCCCCACCCCGTGATGTTTTTCAGAAAACTATCCTACATTGCCACTGCATGTTTCTGACCTCCCCATGCTGACCACACCGTGGTGCTTTTATCCATTTTACGTTGCCACTCACTGCCTATCCTAATTCAGGGCCTCCGATTCACACCACCCGGTGATGTTTTTCTCACTGCTACTAGTGAATGGCCTGTTAGAATGCCTTACAATGCGCACCACCCGGCGATGTTTTTCATAAACCTATCCTACATTGCCAAAGCATGTTTACTGACCTCCTCATGCTGACCACCCCATGGTGCTTTTCTCCATCCTACATTGCCACGCACTGCCTACCCTAATTCAGGCCCTCCGATTCACACCACCCCGTGATGTTTTTCTCACTCCTACTAGTGAACTGCCTGTTACAAACCCTTACAATGTGCCTCACCCCGCGATGTTTTTTAGAAACCTATCCTACACTGCCATTGCATGTTTCCTGACCACCACATTCTCACCAACCTGTGGTGCTTTTCGAGATCCTACATTGCCACTCACGGCCTATCCTGATTCAGGCCTTCTGATTCACACGACCCCGTGATGATTTTCTCACTCCTACTAGTGAAAGGCCTTTTAGAAACCCTTACAATGAGAACCACCTCGCGATGTTTTTTAGAAACCTATCCTATATTGACACTGCATGTTTCCTGACCTCCCCATGCTGAACACCACGTGGTGCTTATCTCCATTCTACATTGCCACTCACTGCATATCATAATTCAGGCCCTCCAATTCACACCACTCCGTGATGTTTTTCTCACTCCTACTAGTGAATGGCCTGTTAGAAACTCTTACAATGCGCACGACCCAGCGATGTTTTTCAGAAACCTATCCTACATTGCCACTGCATGTTTCCTGACCTCCATATGCTGACCACCCCGTGGCGCTTTTCTCCATCCTACATTGCCACTCACTGCATATCCTAAATCAGAACATCTGATTCACACCACCCAGTGATGTTTTTCTCACTCCTACTAGTGAATGGCCTGTTAGAACCCCTTACAATGCGCACCACCCCGTGATGTTTTTCAGAAAATTATCCTACATTGCCACTGCATCTTTCCTGACCTCCCCATGATGACCACCCCGTGGTGCTTTTCTCCATCCTACATAGCCACTCACTGCCTATCCTAATTCAGGCCCTCCGATTCACACCACCCCTTAATGTTTTTTTTTAACTCATACTTGTGAATGGCTTGTTAGAAATCTTTACAATGCGCACCACCCTGTGATGTTTTTCACAAAACTATCCTACATTGCTAATGCATGTGTCCTGACCTCTCCATGATGACCCCCCTTTGGTGCTTTTCTCCATCCTACATTGCCACTCACTGCGTATCCTAATTCAGGCCCTCCGATATACAAAACCCCATAATGTTTTTCTCACTCGACTATTGAATGGCCTGTTAGAAAGTCTTACAATGCGCACCACCCCGTGATGTTTTTCAGAAACCTGTCCTACATTGCCACTGCATGTTTCCTGACCACCCCATGTTGACCAATCCGTCGTACTTTTCTCCATCCTACATTGCCACTCAATGCCTATGATAATTCAGGCCCTCCGATTCACACCACCCCGTGATGTTGTTCTCACTCATACTAGTGAATGGATTGTTAGAAACCCTTACAATGCGCACCACCCAGCGATGTTTATCAGAAACCTATTCTACATTGCCACTGCATGTTTCCTTGCCTCCCCATGCTGACAACCTGTGGAATTTTTCTCCATCCTACATTGCCACACACAGCCTATCCTAATTCAGCCCCTACGATTCACTCCACACCGTTATGTTTTTTTCCACTCCTACTTGTGAATGGCTTGTTAGAAATCCTTAAAATGCGCACCACCCCGCGATGTTTTTCAGAAACCTATCCTACATTGCCACTGAATGTTTCCTGACCTCCTCATGTTGACCACCCTGTGGTTCTTTTCTCCATTCTTAATGGCCACTCCCTCTCTATCCTAATTCAGGCCATCTGATTCAGCCCACCCCGTGATGTTTTTCTCACTCCTACTAGTGAATGGCCTGCTACAAAACCTTACATTGCGCACCATCCCGCGATGTTTTTCAGAATATTATCCTACATTGCCACTGCATCTTTCCTGACCTCCCCATGATGACCACCCCGTGGTGCTTTTCTCCATCCTACATAGCCACTCACTGACTATCCTAATTCAGGCCCTCCGATTCACACCACCCCTTGATGTTTTTTTTAACTCATACTTGTGAATGGCTTGTTAGAAATCTTTACAATGCGCACCACCCCGTGATGTTTTTCACAAAACTATCCTACATTGCTAATGCATGTGTCCTGACCTCTCCATGATGACCCCCCTTTAGTGCTTTTCTCCATCCTACATTGCCACTCACTGCGTATCCTAATTCAGGCCCTCCGATATACAAAACCCCATGATGTTTTTCTCACTCGACTATTGAATGGCCTGTTAGAAAGTCTTACAATGCGCACCACCCCGTGATGTTTTTCAGAAACCTGTCCTACATTGCCACTGCATGTTTCCTGACCACCCCATGTTGACCAATCCGTCGTACTTTTCTCCATCCTACATTGCCACTCAATGCCTATGATAATTCAGGCCCTCCGATTCACACCACCCCGTGATGTTGTTCTCACTCATACTAGTGAATGGATTGTTAGAAACCCTTACAATGCGCACAACCCAGCGATGTTTATCAGAAACCTATTCTACATTGCCACTGCATGTTTCCTTGCCTCCACATGCTGACAACCTGTGGAATTTTTCTCCATCCTACATTGCCACACACAGCCTATCCTAATTCAGCCCCTACGATTCACTCCACACCGTTATGTTTTTTTCCACTCCTACTTGTGAATGGCTTGTTAGAAATCCTTAAAATGCGCACCACCCCGCGATGTTTTTCAGAAACCTATCCTACATTGCCACTGAATGTTTCCTGACCTCCTCATGTTGACCACCCTGTGGTTCTTTTCTCCATTCTTAATGGCCACTCCCTGTCTATCCTAATTCAGGCCATCTGATTCAGCCCACCCCGTGATGTTTTTCTCACTCCTACTAGTGAATGGCCTGCTACAAAACCTTACATTGCGCACCATCCCGCGATGTTTTTCAGAAACCTATCCTACATTGCCACTGCATGTTTCCAGACCTCCCCATGCTCACCATGTGGTGGTGCTTTTCTCCATTCTACATTGCCACTCACTGCCTATCCTGATTCAGGTCTTCCAATTCACACCACCCCGTGATGTATTTCTCACTCCTACTAGTTAATGGCCTTTTAGAATCCCTTCCAATGCGCACCACACCGCGATATTTTCAGACACCAATACTACATTGCCACAGCATGTTTCCTGACCTCCCCATGCTGACCACCCCGTGGTGCTTTTCTCCTTCCTACGTTGCCCCTCACTGCCTATCCTAATTCAGAACATCTGAATCACACCACCCCGTGATGTTTTTCTCACTCCTACTAGTGAATGGCGTGTTAGAAACGCTTACAATGCGCACCACCCCTTGATGTTTTTCAGAAAACAATCCTACATTGCCACTGCATGTTTCCTGACCTCCCCATGCTGACCACCCTGTTGTGCTTTTCTACATCCTACATTGCCACTCAATGCCTATCCTTATTCAGGCCCTCCGATTCACACCACCCCGTGACGATTTTTTTCACTCCTACTTCTGAGTGGCTTGTTAGAAAGCCTTACAATGCGCACCAACACACGATGTTTTTCAGAAACCTATCCTTCATTGCCACTGCATGTTTCCTGACCTCCACATGCTGACCACCCCGTGGTGCTTTTCTTCTTCCTACGTTGCCCCTCACTGCCTATCCTAATTCAGAACATCTGAATCACACCACCCCGTGATGTTTTTCTCACTTTTACTAGTGAATGGCCTGTTAGAAACCCTTGCAATGCACACCACCCTGCTTTTTTTTTTCAGAAACCCATCCTACATTGCCATTGGATGTTTCCTCACCTCCCCATGCTGAACAACTTGTGGTGCTTTTCTCCGTCCTACATTGCCACTCAATGCGTATTCTAAATCTGGCCCTCCAATTCACACCACCCCTTGATGTTGTTCTCACTCCTACTAGTGAATGGCCTGTTAGAAACACTTACAATGCGCACCACCCTGCAATGTTTATCAGAAACCTATTCTACATTGCCACTGCATGTTTCCTTACCTCCCCATGCTGAAAAACCCGTGGTGATTTTCTCCATCCTACGTTGCCACTCACAGCCTATTCTAATTCAGGCCCTCCGATTCACACCACCCCGTGGTGTTTTTTTCACTCCTACTTGTGAATGGCTTGTTAGAAATTCTTATAATGCGCACCACC
Organism: Cavia porcellus; assembly: GCF_034190915.1. Lineage (NCBI taxonomy): Eukaryota > Metazoa > Chordata > Mammalia > Rodentia > Caviidae > Cavia > Cavia porcellus. Next base: position 152,852,649 of record NW_026947485.1, on the reverse strand, counting down.
CCGCGATGTTTTTCAGAAACCTATCCTACATTGACACTGCATGTTTCCTGACCTCCCCATGGTGACCACCCCGTGGTGCTTTTCTCCAATCTTCATTGCCAATCACTGCCTATCCTAATTCAGGCCCTCCGATTCACACCACCCCGTGATGTTTTTCTCTCTCCTACTAGTGAATGGCCTGCTACAAACCGTTACAATGCGTACCAAACCCGCGTTGTTTTTCAGAAACCTATCTTTCATTGCCATTGCATGTTTCCTGACCTCCCCATGATCACCAACCCGTGGTGCTTTTCTCCATCCTACATTGCCACTCACTGTCTATCTTGATTCAGGCCCTCTGATTCACACCACACCATGATGTATTTCTCACTCCTAGTAGTGAATGGCCTTTTAGAAAACTTTACAATGCGCACCACCCCGCAATGTTTTTCAGAAACCTGTCATACATTGCCACTGCATGTTTCCTGACCTCCCCGTGTTGACCACCCGCTGGTGCATTTCTACATTCTTCATTGCCACTCACTACCTATCCTAAATGAGGCACTCTGATTCACACAACTCTGTGATGTTTTTCTCACTCTTACTAGTGAAGGGCCAGTTAGAAACCGTTACAATGTGCCCCACCCCACGATGTTTTTCAGAAACATCTCCTACATTGCCACTGCATGTTTCCTTACATCCCCTTACTGACCACACTGTGGTGCTTTTCTCCATCCTACATTGGCCCTCACAGCCTATCCTGATTCAGGCCCTCCGATTCACACCACCCCGTGATGTTTTTCTCACTTCTACTAGTGAATGGCCTGTTAGAAACCCTTACAATGTGCATCACCCCGCGATGTTTTTCAGAAACCTATCCTACATTGCCACTGCATGTTTCCTGACCTCCCCATGCTGACCACCCCGTGGTGTTTTTCTCCATCCTACATTGCTCTCACTGCCTATCATAATTCTGGTGCTCCGATTCACACCACCCCATTATATTTTTCTCACACCTACTACTGAATGGCCTGTAGAAACCCTTACAATGCACAACACCCGGCGAATGTTTTTCCGAATCCTATCCTACATTGCCACTGCATGTTTCCTGACCTGCCCATGCTGACCAAACCGTGGTGCTTTTCTCCATTTTACGTTGGCACTCACTGCCTATCCTAATTCAGGCCCTCCGATTCACACCACCCTGTGATGTTTTTCTCACTCCTACTATTGAATGGCCTGTTAGAAACCCTTACAATGCGCAACACTCAGCGATGTTTATCAGAAACCTATTCTACATTGGCACTGCATGTTTCCGTGCCTCCCCATGCTGACAAACCCGTGGTTTTTGTCTCCATCCTACATTGCCACTCACAGCCTATCCTAATTCAGCCCCTACGATTCACACCACAGCGTGATGTATTTTTCACTCCTACTTGTGTATGGCTTGTTAGAAATCCTTAAAATGCGCACCACCCCGCGATGTTTTTCAGAAACCTATCCTACATTGCCACTGCATGTCCTGACCTCCTCATGTTGACCACCCTGTGGTGCTTTTCTCCAATCTTCATTGCCACTCTCTGCCTATCCTAATTCAGGCCCTCCGATTCACACCACCCCGTGAGGTTTATCTCACTCCTACTAGTGAATGGCCTGCTACAAACCCTTACAATGCGCACCACCGCGCGATGTTTTTTAGAAACCTATACTACATTGCCATTGCATGTTTCCTGACCGCCCCAAACTCTCCAACCCGTGGTGCTTTGCTCCATCCTACATTGCCACTCACTGTCTATCTTTATTCAGGCACTCCGATTCACACCACACCATAATGTATTTCTCATTCCTACTAGTGAATGGCCTTTTAGAAACCCTTAGAATGCGCACTACCCGCGATGTTTTTCAGAAACCTATCCTACACTGCCACTGCATGTTTTCTGACCTTCCATCCTTACCACCCCGTGGTGCTTTTCTCGATCCTACATTGCCACTCACAGCCTATACTGATTCAGGCCCTCCGATTCACACCACCCCGTGATGATTTTCTCACTCCTACTAGGGAAAGACCTTTTAGAAACCCTTATAATGAGCACCACCTCGCGATGTTTTTCAGAAACCTATCCTACCTTGACACAGCATGTTTCCTGACTTCCCCATGCTGAGCTCTCCGTGGTGCTTTTCTCCATCCTACATTGCCACTCAATGCCTATCCTGATTCAGGCCCTCCAACTTACACCACCCCGTTTTATTTTTCTCACTCCTACTAGTGAATGGCCTGTTAGAAACACTTACAATGCGTACTACCCTGCGATGTTTTTCAGAAACCTATCATACATTGCCACTGCATGTTTCCTGACCTCCCCATGCTCACCTACCCATGGTGCTTTTCTCCATCCTACATTGCCACTCCCTGTCTATCTTGATTCAGGCCCTCCGATTCACACCACACCATGATGTATTTCTCACTCCTACTAGTCAATGGCCTTTCAGAAACCCTTACATGCGCACATCCCGCGATGTTTTTCAGAAACTTGTCCTACATTGCCCCTGCATGTTTCCTGACCTCCCCAGCCTGACCACCCCGTGGTCCTTTTCTCCGAACTACATTGCCACTACTGCCTATCCTGACTCAGGCCCTCCGATTCACACCACCCTGTGATGTTTTTCTCACTTCTACTAGAGAATGGCCTGTGAGAAACCCTTATAATTCTCACCACTCGCGATATTTTTCAGAAACCTATCCTACATTGCCACTGCATGTGTCCTGACCTCCCCATGCTGACGACACCGTGGTGCTTTTGTACATGCTACATTGCCACTCACTGCCTATGCTGATTCAGGCCTTCTGATTCAAACCACTCCGTGATGTTTTTCTCACTCCGACTAGTGAATGGCCTGATAGAAACCCTTACTATGCGCACCACACCGCAATGTTTTTCAGAAACATGTCCTACATTGACACTGCATGTTTCCTTGCCTCCCCATGCTGACAAACGCGTGGTGCTTGTCTCCATCCTACATTGCCACTCACATCCTATCCTAATTCAGGCCCTCTGATTCATACCACCACGTTATGTTTTTTTCACTTCTACTTGTGAATGGCTTGTTAGAAAGCCTCAGAACGCGCACAACCGCGCGATGTTTTTCAGAAACCTGTCCTACATTGCCACTGCATGTTTCCTGACCTCCCCATGTGGACCAGCCCGTGGTGCTTTTCTCCATTCTTCATTGCCACTCACTGCCTAACCTAATACAGGCACTCTAATTCACACCACCCGTGATGTTTTTCTCACTCCTATTACTGAATGGCCTGTTAGAAACCCTTACATTTGAACTACCCCGCGATGTTTTTCATAAACCTATCCTACAATGCCACTGCATGTTTCCTGAACTCCCCAACGTAACCACCCCGTGGTGCTTTTGTCCATCCTACATTGCCAGTCACTGCCTATCCTAATTCAGAACATGTGATTCACACCACCCCGTGATGTTTTTCTCACTCCTACTAGTGAACTGCCTGTTAGAAACCCTTACAATGTGCCCCACCCCGTGATGTTTTTCAGAAAACTATCCTACATTGCCACTGCATGGTTCCTGACCTCCCCATGCTGACCACACCATGGTGCATTTCTCCATCCGACATTGCTACTCAGTGTCTATATTGATTCAGGACCTCCGATTCACACCACACCATGAACTATTTCTCACTCCTACTAGTGAATGGCATGTTAGAAATCCTTACAATTCGCACAACCCGCGATGTTTTTCAGAAACCTATCCTACATTGCCACTGCATGTGTCCTGACCTCCCCATGATTACCACCCCGTGGTGCTTCTCTCCATCCTACATTGCAACTCACTGCCTATCCTGATTCAGGCCCTCCGATTCATACCACCCCGTGATGTTTTTCTCACTCCTACTAGTGAATGGCCTGATAGAAACCCTTACAATGCACACCACCCCGCTTTTTTTTTCAGAAACCTATCCTACATTGCCACTGCATGTTTCCTCACCTCACCATGCTGACCACCCTGTGGTGCTTTTCTCCATCCTACATTGCCAAACAATGTCTATCCTTATTCAGGCTCTGCGATTCACAACACCCCGTGATGTTGTTCTCACTCCTATTAGTGAATGGCATGTTAGAAACCCTTACAATTCTCACCACCCGCGATGTTTTTCCGACACCTATCCTACCTTTCCACTGCATGTGCCCTGACCTCCCCATGCTGACCACCCCGTGGTGCTTTTCTCCATCCTCCTTTGCCACTCACTGCCTATCCTAATTCAGGCCCTCAGATTCACACCACCCGGTAATGTTTTTCTCACTCCTACTAGGGAATGGCCTGCTGGAAAGCCTTACAATGCACACCACCCGGCGATGTTTTTCAGAAATCTATCCTACATTGCCAATGTATGTTTCCTGACCTCCCCATGGTCAGCACTCCGTGGTTTTTTTTTTTCCATCCTACATTGCCACTCACTGCCTATCCTAATTCAGGTCCTCCGATTCACACCACCCCGTGATGTTTTTCTCACTCCTACTAGTGAATGGCCTGTTACAAACCCTTACAATTCTCACCACCACACGATGTTTTTCAGAAAGCTATCCTACATTGCCAGTGTATGTTCCCTGACCTCCCCATGCTGACCACCCCGTGGTGCTTTTCTCCATCACAAATTGCCACTCACTGCCTCTCCTAATTCAGGCACTCCGATTTACACCACCCCATGATGTTTTTCTCATTCCTACTAGTGAATGGCCTGTTAGAATCCCTTACAATTCTCACCACCCGCGAAGTTTTTCAGACACCTGTCCTACATTGCCAGTGCATGTGTCCTGACCTCCCCATGCTGACCACACCGTGGTGCTTTTCTCTATCCTACATTGCCACTCACTGCCTATGCTGATTCAGGCCCTCTGATATAAACAACGCCATGATGTTTTTCTCACTCCTACTAGTGAATGGCCTGTTAAAAACTCTTACAATGCGCACCACCCCGCGATGTTTTTCAGAAACCTATCCTACATTGACACTGCATCTTTGATGGCCTCCCCATGCTGACCACACCGTGGTGCTTTTCTCCCTCCTACATTGCCACTCACTGCCTATCCTGATTCAGGCACTCCGATTCACACCACGCTGTGATGTTTTTCTCACTCCTACTAGTGAATGGCATGTTAGAAACTCTTACAATGCGCAGCAACCCGTGATGTTTTTCAGAAAGCTATCCCACATTTCCACTGCATGTTTCCTCACCTCCCCATGCTGACCACACCGTGGTGCTTTTCTCCATTTTACATTGCCACTCACTGCCTACCCTAAATCAGGCCCTCCGATTCACACCACCCCATGATGTTTTTCTCACTCCTACTAGGGAATGGCCTGTTAGAAAGCCTTACAATGCACACCACCCGGGGATGTTTATTAGAAATCTATTCTATATTGCCAATGAATGTTTCTTGACCTCCCCATGGTGAGCACCTCGTGGGGTTTTTCTCCATCCTACATTGCCACCCACTGCCTATCCTAATTCAGAACATCTGATTCACACCACCCCGTGATGTTTTTCTCACTCCTACTAGTGAATGGCCTGTTAGAAGCCTAACAATGCGCACCACCCAGCGATGTTTATCAGAATCCTGTTCTACATTGCCACTGCATGTTTCCTTGCCTCCCCATGATGACAAAACCGTGATGCTTTTCTCCATCCTACATTGCCACTCACATCCTATCCTAATGCAGGCCCTTCGATTCATACCACCACGTTATGATTTTTTCACTTCTACTTGTGAATGGCTTGTTAGAAAGCCTTACAGTGCGCACCACCCCGCAATGTTTTTCAGAAACCTGTCCTGCATTGACACTGCATGTTTCCTGACCTCCTCATGTTGACCACCCCATGGTGCTTTTCTCCATTCTTCATTGCCACTCACTGCCTATCCTAATCCAGACACTCTGATTCACACCACCACTTGATGATTTTCTCACTCCTACTAGTGAATGGCCTGTTAGAAACCCTTACAATGCGCACCACCCCGCGATTTTTTTCAGAAACCTATCCTACATTGCCCCTGCATGTTTCCTGACCTCCCCATTCTGACCGCCACATGGTGCTTTTCTCCATCGTACATTGCCACTCACTGCCTATCCTAATTCAGAACGTCTGATTCACACCAACCCGTGATGTTTTTCTAACTCCTACTAGTGAATGGCCTGATAGAAACCCTTACAATGCGCACCACCCCGCTGTTTCTTTCAGAAACCTATCCTACATTGCCACTGCATGTTTCCTGACCTCCCCATCCTGACCACCCCGTGGTGCTTTTCTCCATCCCACATTGCGAATCACGGCCAATCCTGATTCAGGCCGTCCGTTTCACAGCACCCCATGATGTTTTTCTCACTCCTACTAGTGAAAGCCTTTTAGAAACACTTAAAATGCACACAACCCCCGATGTTTTTCAGAATCCTATCCTACATTGCCACTGCATGTGTCCTGACCTCCCCACGATGACCACCCCGTGGTGCTTTTCTCCATGCCACATTGCCAATCATGGCCAATCCTTATTCAGGCCCTCCGTTTCACACCACCCCATGTTGTTTTTCTCACTCCTAATAGTGAATGGCCTGTTAGAAACCCTTACAATGCGCACCAACCCGAAACGTTTTTCAGAAAGCTATCCCACATTGCCACTGCATGTTTATAACCTCCCCATGCTGACCACCCCGTGGTGCTTTTATACATCCTACATTGCCACTCACTGCCTATCCTTATTCAGGCCCTCCGATTCACACCACCCAGTGATGTTTTTCTCACTCCTACTAGTGAATGGCCTGTTAGAAAGCCTTACAATGCGCACCACGCGACAATATTTTGCAGATACCTATCCTACATTGCCGATGTATGTTTCCTTACCTCCGCATGCTGACCACCCCGTGGTGCTTTTCTCCATCCTACATTACCACTCACGGCCTATCCTAATTAGAACATCTGATTCAAACCACCCTGTTACGTTTTTCTCGCTCCTACTAGTGAAAGACCTGTTAGAAACACTTACAATGCGCAAAATCCCGCTTTTTTTTCAGAAACCTATCCTACATTGCCACTGCATGTTTCCTGACATCCTCATGCTGACCACCCCATGGTGCTTTCCTCGATCCTACATTGCCACTCACTGCCTGTCCTAAATCAGGGCATCCGATTCACAACACCCCGTGATGTTTTTCTCACTCCTACTAGTGAATGGCCTTTTAGAAAACCTTACAATGCGCACAACCCCGCTGTTTTTTTCAGAAACCTATCCTACATTGCTACTGCATGTTTCCTGACCTCCCCATCCTGACCAACCCGTGGTGCTTTTCTCCATCCCACATTGCCAATCACAGGCCAATCCTGATTCAGGCCCTCCATTTCACACCACCCCATGATGTTTTTCTCACTCCTACTAGTGAAAGACCTTTTAGAAACACTTACAACGAGCATCACCCCGTGATGTTTTTCAGAAACCTATCCTACTTTGCCACTGCATGTTTCCTGACCTCCCCATGCTGACCACCCCGTGGTGCTTTTCTCCATCCAACATTGCCACTCGCTGTCTATATTGATTAAGGCCTTCCACTTCACACCACACCATGAAGTATTTCTCACTCCTACTAGTGAATGGCCTGTTAGAAATCCTTACAATTCGCACATCCCGCGATGATTTTCAGAAACCTGTACTACATTGCCACTGGATGTTAACTGACCTCCCATCCTGACCACCCCGTGTTCCTTTTCTCCATTCTACATTACCACTCACTGCCTATCCTGATTCAGGCCCTGTGATTCACACCACCCTGTGATGTTTTTCTAAGTTTTACTAGACAATGGCCTGTTAGAAACTCTTACAATGCGCACCACAACGCGATGTTTTTCAGAAAGCTATCCTACATTGCCAGTGCATGTTCCCTGACCTTCCCATGCTGACCACCCCGTGGTGCTTTTCTCCGTCGTACATTGCCACTAACTGCCTATCCTAATTCAGGCCCTCCGATTCACACCACCCCGTGATGTTTTTCTCACTCCTACTAGTGAATGGCCTGCTACAATCCCTTACAATACGCACCACCCCGCAATGTTTTTTAGAAAACTATCCTACATTGCCATTGCATGCTTCCGGACCGCCCCATCCTCACCAACCCGTGATGCTTTGTCCATCCTACATTGCCACTCACTGTCTATCTTGATTCAGGACCTCCGATTCACACCACACCATGAACTATTTCTCACTCCTACTAGTGAATGGCCTGTTAGAAATCCTTACAATTCGCACAACCCGCGATGTTTTTCAGAAACCTATCCTACATTGCCACTGCATGTGTCCTGACCTCCCCATGATTACCACCCCGTGGTGTTTTTCTCCATCCTACATTGCCACTCACTGCCTATCCTGATTCAGGCCCTCCAATTCATACCACCCCGTGATGTTTTTCTCACTCCTACTAGTGAATGGCCTGATAGAAACCCTTACAATGCACACCACCCCGCTTTTTTTTTTTCAGAAACCTATCCTACATTGCCACTGCATGTTTCCTCACCTCACCATGCTGACCACCCTGTGGTGCTTTTCTCCATCCTACATTGCCAAACAATGTCTATCCTTATTCAGGCTCTGCGATTCACAACACCCCGTGATGTTGTTCTCACTCCTATTAGTGAATGGCATGTTAGAAACCCTTACAATTCTCACCACCCGCGATGTTTTTCCGACACCTATCCTACCTTTCCACTGCATGTGCCCTGACCTCCCCATGCTGACCACCCCGTGGTGCTTTTCTCCATCCTCCTTTGCCACTCACTGCCTATCCTAATTCAGGCCCTCAGATTCACACCACCCGGTAATGTTTTTCTCACTCCTACTAGGGAATGGCCTGCTGGAAAGCCTTACAATGCACACCACCCGGCGATGTTTTTCAGAAATCTATCCTACATTGCCAATGTATGTTTCCTGACCTCCCCATGGTCAGCACTCCGTGGTTTTTTTTTTTTTCCATCCTACATTGCCACTCACTGCCTATCCTAATTCAGAACATCTGATTCACACCACCCCGTGATTTTTTTCTCACTCCTACTAGTGATTGGCCTGTTAGAAGCCCTTACAATGCGCACCACCAAGCGATGTTTATCAGAAACCTATTCTACATAGCCACTGCGTGCTTCCTGACCTCCCCATCCTGACCACCCTGTGGAGCGTTTCTCCATCCTACTTTGCCACTCACTTCCAATCCTGAATCAGGCCCTCTGATTCACACCCCCCGTGATGTTTTTCTCACTTCTATTAGTGAATGGCCTGATAGAAACCCTTACAATGCGCACCACCCCGCTTTTATTTTCAGAAACCTGTCCTACATTGGCACTGCATGTTTCCTGACCTAGCCATGTTGACCACCCAGTGGTGCTTTTCTCCATTCTTCATTGCCACACACTACCTTCCCTAATTCAGGCACTCTGATTCACACCACCCCGTGATGTTTTTCTCACTTCTACTAGTGAATGTCCTGTAGAAACCCTTACAATGCGCACCACCCCACGATGTTTTTCAGAAACCTATCCAACATTGCCACTGCATGTTTCCTGAAAACCCTTTCCTGACCACCCTGTGGTGCTTTTCTCCATCCTACAGTGCCACTCAATGCCTATCCTGATTCAGGCCCTCCGACTTACACCAACCCGTTATATTTTTCTCATTCCTACTAGTGAATGGCCTATTAGAAACATTCACAATGCGCACCACCCCGCAGTGTTTTTCAGAAACCTATTCTACATTGCCAAAGCATGTGTCCTGACTTCCCCATGCTGACCACACCGTGGTGCTTTTCTCCATCCGACATTGCCACTCACTGCCTATGCTGATTCAGGCCATCTGATTCACACCACCCCGTGATGTTTTTCTCACTCCTACTAGTGAATGGCCTGTGAGAAACCCTTACAATGCGCACCACCCCGCCATGTTTTTCAGAAACCTGTCCTACGTTGACACTGCATGTTTCCTTGCCTCCCCATGCTGACAAACCCGTTGTTTTTTTCTGCATCCTACATTGCCACTCATAGCCTATCCTAATTCAGCCCCTATGATTCACAACACACCGTGATGTATTTTTCACTCCTACTTGTGAATGGCTTGTTAGAAATCCTTAAAATGCTCACCACCCCTCGATGCTTTTCAGAAACCTATCCTACATTGCCACTGCAGGTTTCCTGACCTCATCATGTTGACCAACCTGTGGTGCTTTTCTCCATTCTTCATTGCCACTCACTGCCTATCCTAATTCAGGCCCTGTGATTCACACCATCCCGTGATGTTTTTCTCACTCCTACTAGTGAATGGCCTGCTACAATCCCTTACAATACGCACCACCCCGCAATGTTTTTTAGAAAACTATCCTACATTGCCATTGCATGTTTCCGGACCGCCCCATCCTCACCAACCCGTGATGCTTTGTCCATCCTACATTGCCACTCACTGTCTATCTTGATTCAGGTCCTCCTATTCACACCACACCATAATGTATTTCTCACTCCGACTAGTGAATGGCCTTTTAGAAACCCTTACAATGCGCACCACCCTTCGATGTTTTTCAGAAACCTATCCTACATTGCCACTGCGTGTTTCCTGACCTCCCCATGCAGACCAACCCGTGGTGCTTTTCTCCATCCTACATTGCAAAACACTGCCAATCCTGATTCAGACCCTCTGATTCACACCATGCCGTGATGTTTTTCTCACTCCTACTAGAGAATGGCCTGTTAGAAACTCTTACAATACGCACCATCCCCCCTTTTTTCCCCAAAAACCTATCCTACATTGCCACTGCATGTTTCCTGAACTCCCCATGCTGACCACCCCGTGGTGCTTTTCTCCATCCTACATTGCCACTCACTGCCTATCATAATTCAGGCCCTCCGATTCACACTACCCCGTGATGTTTTTCTCACTCCTACTAGTGAATGGCCTGTTAGAAACCCTTACAATTCTCACCAACCGCGATGTTTTTCAGAATCCTACCCTACATTGCCAATACATGTGTCCTGACCTCCCCATGATGACAACCCCGAGGTGCTTTTCTCCATCCTACATTGCCACTCACTGCCTATCCTAATACAGGCACTCTGATTCACACCACCCCGTGATGTTTTTCTCACTCCTATTAGTGAATGGCCTGTTAGAAACCCTTAAAATGCGAACTAGCCCGCGATGTTTTGCATAAACCTATCCTACAATGCCACTGCATGTTTCCTGACATTCCCATCCTGACCACCCCGTGGTGCTTTTCTCCATCCTACATTGTCACTTCCGGCCTATCGTGATTCAGTCCCTGCAATTCACATCACCCCGTGAGGTTTTTCTCACTCCTACTAGTGAAAGGCCTTTAAAAAACCCTTACAATGAGCACCACCCTACAATGTTTTTCAGAAACCTATCCTATATTGCCACTGCATGTTTCCTGACCTCCCCATCTTGACCACCCTATGGTGCTTTTCTCCATCCTACATTGCCACTCACTGCCTATCCTGATTCAGGCCCTCCGATTCATACCACCCCGTGATGTTTTTCTCACTCCTACTTGTGAATGGCCTGATTGAAACCCTTACAATGCACACCACTCCGCTTTTTTTTTTCAGAAACCTATTCTACATTGCCACTGCATGTTTCCTTACCTCCCCATGCTGACCACCCTGTGGTGCTTTTCTCCATCCTACATTGCCACACAATGCCTATCCTACTTCAGGTCCTCCGATTCACACCACCCTGTGATGTTGTTCTCACTCCTACTAGTGAATGGCATGTTAGAAACCCTTACAATGCGCACCACCAAGCGATGTTTATCAGAAACCTATTCTACATTACCACTGCATGTTTTCTTGCCTCCCCATGCTGACAAACCCGTGGTACTTTTCTCCATCCTACATTGCCACTCACAGGCTATCCTAATTCAGGCCCTCGGATTCACACCACACCGTGATGTTTATTTCACTCCTAGTTGTGAATGGCTTGTTAGAAATCCTTAATGCGAACCACCCTGCGATGTTTTTCAGAAACCAATCTACATTGCCACTGCATGTTTCCTGACCTACCCATGTTGACCTACCGTGGTGCTTTTCTCCATTCTTCTTTGCCACTCAATGCCTATCCTAATTCAGGCCCTCCGATTCCCACCCCCCCGTGATGTTTTTCTCACTTCTACTAGTGAATGGCGTGCTACAAACCTTTACAATGCGCACCACCCCTTGATGTTTTTCAGAAACCTATAGTACATTGCCACTGCATGTTTCCTGAACTCCCCATATGACCACCCCGTGGTGCTTTTCTCCGTCCCACATTGCCAATCACGGCCTATCCTGATTCAGGCCCTCCATTTTACACCACCCCCTGATGTTTTTCTCACTCCTACTAGTGAAAGACCATTTAGAAACACTTACAACGAGCATCACCCCGCGATGTTTTTCAGAAAACTAACCTACTTTGCCACTGCATGTTTCCTGACCTCCACATCCTGACCACCCCGTGGTCCTTTTCTCCATCCGACATTGCCACTCACTGCCTATCCTAATTCAGGTCCTCCGATTCACACCACCCCGCGATGTTTTTCTCACTCCTACTAGTGAATGGCCTGTTACAAACCCTTACAATTCTCACCACCACACGATGTTTTTCAGAAAGCTATCCTACATTGCCAGTGCATGTTCCCTGACCTCCCCATGCTGACCACCCCGTGGTGCTTTTCTCCATCACAAATTGCCACTCACTGCCTCTCCTAATTCAGGCCCTCCGATTTACACCACCCCGTGATGTTTTTCTCATTCCTACTAGTGAATGGCCTGTTAGAAACCCTTACAATTCTCACCACCCGCGAAGTTTTTCAGACACCTGTCCTACATTGCCAGTGCATGTGTCCTGACCTCCCCATGCTGACCACACCGTGGTGCTTTTCTCTATCCTATATTGCCACTCACTGCCTATGCTGATTCAGGCCCTCTGATATAAACAATGCCATGATGTTTTTCTCACTCCTACTAGTGAATGGCCTGTTAAAAACTCTTACAATGCGCACCACCCCGCGATGTTTTTCAGAAACCTATCCTACATTGACACTGCATCTTTGATGGCCTCCCCATGCTGACCACACCGTGGTGCTTTTCTCCCTCCTACATTGCCACTCACTGCCTATCCTGATTCAGGCACTCCGATTCACACCACGCTGTGATGTTTTTCTCACTCCTACTAGTGAATGGCATGTTAGAAACTCTTACAATGCGCAGCAACCCGTGATGTTTTTCAGAAAGCTATCCCACATTTCCACTGCATGTTTCCTCACCTCCCCATGCTGACCACACCGTGGTGCTTTTCTCCATTTTACATTGCCACTCACTGCCTACCCTAAATCAGGCCCTCCGATTCACACCACCCCATGATGTTTTTCTCACTCCTACTAGGGAATGGTCTGTTAGAAATCCTTACAATGCACACCACCCGGGGATGTTTATTAGAAATCTATTCTATATTGCCAATGTATGTTTCTTGACCTCCCCATGGTGAGCACCTCGTGGGGTTTTTCTCCATCCTACATTGCCACCCACTGCCTATCCTAATTCAGAACATCTGATTCACACCACCCCGTGATGTTTTTCTCACTCCTACTAGTGAGTGGCCTGTTAGAAGCCTAACAATGCGCACCACCCAGCGATGTTTATCAGAATCCTGTTCTACATTGCCACTGCATGTTTCCTTGCCTCCCCATGATGACAAAACCGTGATGCTTTTCTCCATCCTACATTGCCACTCACATCCTATCCTAATGCAGGCCCTTCGATTCATACCACCACGTTATGATTTTTTCACTTCTACTTGTGAATGGCTTGTTAGAAAGCCTTACAGTGCGCACCACCCCGCAATGTTTTTCAGAAACCTGTCCTACATTGACACTGCATGTTTCCTGACCTCCTCATGTTGACCACCCCACGGTGCTTTTCTCCATTCTTCATTGCCACTCACTGCCTATCCTAATCCAGGCACTCTGATTCACACCACCACTTGATGATTTTCTCACTCCTACTAGTGAATGGCCTGTTAGAAACCCTTACAATGCGCACCACCCCGCGATTTTTTTCAGAAACCTATCCTACATTGCCCCTGCATGTTTCCTGACCTCCCCATTCTGACCGCCACATGGTGCTTTTCTCCATCGTACATTGCAACTCACTGCCTATCCTAATTCAGAACGTCTGATTCACACCAACCCGTGATGTTTTTCTAACTCCTACTAGTGAATGGCCTGATAGAAACCCTTACAATGCGCACCACCCCGCTGTTTTTTTCAGAAACCTATCCTACATTGCCACTGCATGTTTCCTGACCTCCCCATCCTGACCACCCCGTGGTGCTTTTCTCCATCCCACATTGCGAATCACGGCCAATCCTGATTCAGGCCGTCCGTTTCAGAGCACCCCATGATGTTTTTCTCACTCCTACTAGTGAAAGCCTTTTAGAAACACTTAAAATGCACACAACCCCCGATGTTTTTCAGAATCCTATCCTACATTGCCACTGCATGTGTCCTGACCTCCCCACGATGACCACCCCGTGGTGCTTTTCTCCATGCCACATTGCCAATCACGGCCAATCCTTATTCAGGCCCTCCGTTTCACACCACCCCATGTTGTTTTTCTCACTCCTAATAGTGAATGGCCTGTTAGAAACCCTTACAATGCACACCAACCCGAAACGTTTTTCAGAAAGCTATCCCACATTGCCACTGCATGTTTATGACCACCCCATGCTGACCACCCCGTGGTGCTTTTATACATCCTACATTGCCACTCACTGCCTATCCTTATTCAGGCCCTCCGATTCACACCACCCAGTGATGTTTTTCTCACTCCTACTAGTGAATGGCCTGTTAGAAAGCCTTACAATGCGCACCACGCGACAATATTTTGCAGATACCTATCCTACATTGCCAATGTATGTTTCCTTACCTCCGCATGCTGACCACCCCGTGGTGCTTTTCTCCATCCTACATTACCACTCACGGCCTATCCTAATTAGAACATCTGATTCAAACCACCCTGTTACGTTTTTCTCGCTCCTACTAGTGAAAGACCTGTTAGAAACACTTACAATGCGCAAAATCCCGCTTTTTTTTCAGAAACCTATCATACATTGCCACTGCATGTTTCCTGACATCCTCATGCTTTCCACCCCATGGTGCTTTCCTCGATCCTACATTGCCACTCACTGCCTGTCCTAAATCAGGGCATCCGATTCACAACACCCCGTGATGTTTTTCTCACTCCTACTAGTGAATGGCCTTTTAGAAACCCTTACAATGCGCACAACCCCGCTGTTTTTTTCAGAAACCTATCCTACATTGCCACTGCATGTTTCCTGACCTCCCCATCCTGACCAACCCGTGGTGCTTTTCTCCATCCCACATTGCCAATCACAGGCCAATCCTGATTCAGGCCCTCCGTTTCACACCACCCCATGATGTTTTTCTCACTCCTACTAGTGAAAGACCTTTTAGAAACACTTACAACGAGCATCACCCCGTGATGTTTTACAGAAACCTATCCTACTTTGCCACTGCATGTTTCCTGACCTCCCCATGCTGACCACCCCGTGGTGCTTTTCTCCATCCAACATTGCCACTCGCTGTCTATATTGATTAAGGCCTTCCACTTCACACCACACCATGAAGTATTTCTCACTCCTACTAGTGAATGGCCTGTTAGAAATCCTTACAATTCGAACATCCCGCGATGATTTTCAGAAACCTGTACTACATTGCCACTGGATGTTAACTGACCTCCCATCCTGACCACCCCGTGTTCCTTTTCTCCATTCTACATTACCACTCACTGCCTATCCTGATTCAGGCCCTGTGATTCACACCACCCTGTGATGTTTTTCTCAGTTTTACTAGAGAATGGCCTTTTAGAAACTCTTACAATGCGCACCACCATGCGATGTTTTTCCGAAAGCTATCCTGCACTGCCAGTGCATGTTCCCTGACCTCCCCATGCTGACTACCCTGTGGTGCTTTTCTCCATCCCACATTGCCACTCACTGCCTCTCCTAATTCAGGCCCTCTGATTCACACCACCCCGTGATGTTTTTCTCACTCCTACTAGTGAATGGCCTGTTAGAAACCCTTACAATTCTCACCACTCGCGATGTTTTTCAGACACCTGTCCTACATTGCCAGTGCATGTGTCCTGACCTCCCCATGCTGACCACACCGTGGTGCTTTTCTCTATCCTACATTGCCACTCACTGCCTATGCTGATTCAGGCCCTCTGATTTAAACAACAACGTGATGTTTTTCTCACTCCTACTAGTGAATGGCCTGTTAAAAAACCGTACAATGTGCACCACCCCGCGATGTTTTTCAGAAACCTATCCTTCATTGACACTGCATCTTGCTGGCCTCCCAATGCTGACCACACCGTGGTGCTTTTCTCCATCCTACATTGCCACTCACTGCCTATCCTGATTCAGGCACTCTGATTCACACCACGCTGTGATGTTTTTCTCACTCCTACTAGTGAATGGCATGTTAGAAACTCTTACAATGCGCACCAATCCGTGATGTTTTTCAGAAAGCTATCCCACATTGCCACTGCATGTTTCCTGACCTCCCCATGCTGACCACACCGTGGTGCTTTTCTCCATTTTACATTGCCACTCACTGCCTACCCTAAATCAGGCCCTCCGATTCACACCACCCCGTGATGTTTTTCTCACTCCTACTAGGGAATGGCCTGTTAGAAAGCCTTACAATGCACACCACCCGGCGATGTGTTTCAGAAATCTATCCTACATTGCCAATGTATGTTTCCTGACCTCCCCATCCAGACCACACCATGGTGCTTTTCTCCATCCTACATTGCCACTCACTGCCTATCCTGATTCAGGCCCTCCGATTCACACCACAGTGTTATATTTTTTTCACTCCTACAAGTGAATGGCCTGTTAGAAACCCTTACCTTGCGCACCACCTCACGATGTTTATCAGAAACCTATCCTACTTTGCCACTGCATGTTTCCTGACCTCCCCATGCTGACCACACCGTGGTGTTTTTCTCCATTTTATGTTGCCACTCACTGCCTAGCCTAATTCAGGCCCACCGTTTCACATCACCACGTGATGTTTTTCTCACTCTTACTAATGAATGGCCTGTTAGAAACCCTTACAATGCTCAACACCCAGCGATGTTTATCAGAAACCTATCCTACATTGACACTACATGTTCCCTGACCTCCCCATGCTGACCACTCCGTGGTGCTTTTCTCCATTTTACATTGCCACTCACTGCCTATCCTAATTCAGACCCTCTGATTCACACCACCCCGTGATGTTTTTCTCACTCCTACTAGGGAATGGCCTGTTAGAAAGCCTTACAATACACACCACCCTGGGATGTTTTTCAGAAATCTATCCTATATTGCCAATGTATGTTTCTTGACCTCCCCATTGTGAGCACCTCCTGGGGTTTTTCTCCATCCTATATTGCCACCCACTGCCTATCCTAATTCAGAACATCTGATTCACACCACCCCGTGATGTTTTTCTCACTCCTACTAGTGAATGGCCTGTTAGAAGCCTAACAATGCGCACCACCCAGCGATGTTTATCAGAATCCTGTTCTACATTGCCACTGCATGTTTCCTTGCCTCCCCATGATGACAAAACCGTGATGCTTTACTCCATCCTACATTGCCACTCACATCCTATCCTAATTCAGGCTCTCCGATTCATACCACCACGTTATGATTTTTTCACTTCTACTTGTGAATGGCTTGTTAGAAAGCCTTACAGTGCGCACCACCCCGCGATGTTTTTCAGAAACCTGTCCTACATTGCCACTGCATGTTTCCTGACCTCCACATGTTGACCATCCCATGGTGCTTTTCTCCATTCTTCATTGCCACTCACTGCCTATCCTAATCCAGGCACTCTGATTCACACCACCACTTGATGATTTTCTCACTGCTACTAGTGAATGGCCTGTTAGAAACACTTACAATGCGCACCACCCCGCGATTTTTTTCAGAAACCTATCCTACATTGCCCCTGCATGTTTCCTGACCTCCCCATTCTGACCGACCCATGGTGCTTTTCTCCATCGTACATTGCGACTCACTGCCTATCCTAATTCAGAACGTCTGATGCACACCACCCCGTGATGTTTTTCTCACTCCTACTAGTGAATGGCCTGATAGAAACCCTTACAATGCGCACCACCCCGCTGTTTTTTTCAGAAACCTATCCTACATTGCCACTGCATGTTTCCTGACCTCCCCATCCTGACCAAACCGTGGTGCTTTTCTCCATCCCACATTGCGAATCACGGCCAATCCTTATTCAGGCCCTCCGTTTCACAGCACCCCATGATGTTTTTCTCACTCCTACTAGTGAAAGCCTTTTAGAAACACTTACAATGCGCACAACCCCCGATGTTTTTCAGAATCCTATCCTACATTGCCACTGCATGTGTCCTGACTTCCCCACGATGACCACCCGGTGGTGCTGTTCTCCATGCCACATTGCCAATCACAGCCAATCCTTATTCAGGCACTCCGTTTCACACCACCCCATGATGTTTTTCTCACTCCTAATAGTGAATGGCCTTTTAGAAACCCTTACAATGCGCACCAACCCGAAACGTTTTTCAGAAAGCTATCCCACATTGCCACAGCATGTTTATGACCTCTCCATGCTGACCACCCTGTGGTGCTTTTATACATCCTACATTGCCACTCACTGCCTATCCTTATTCAGGCCCTCCGATTCACACCACCGAGTGATGTTTTTCTCACTCCTACTAGTGAATGGCCTGTTAGAAAGCCTTACAATGCACACCACGCGACAATATTTGCAGATACCTATCCTACATTGCCAATGTATGTTTCCTTACCTCCGCATGCTGACCACCCCGTGGTGCTTTTCTCCATCCTACATTGCCACTCACGGCCTATCCTAATTAGAACATCTGATTCAAACCACCCCGTTACGTTTTTCTCGCTCCTACAAGTGAAAGACCTGTTAGAAACACTTACAATGTGCAAAATCCCGCTTTTTTTTTCAGAAACCTATCCTACATTGCCACTGCATGTTTCCGGACATCCTCATGCTGACCACCCCATGGTGCTTTCCTCGATCCTACATTGCCACTCACTGCCTGTCCTAAATCAGGGCATCCGATTCACAAAACCCCGTGATGTTTTTCTCACTCCTACTAGTGAATGGCCTTTTAGAAACCCTGACAATGCGCACCACCCCGCTGTTTTTTTTAGAAACCTATCCTACATTGCCACTGCATGTTTCCTGACCTCCACATCCTGACCACCCCGTGGTGCTTTTCTCCATCCCACATTGCCAATCACAGGCCAATCCTGATTCAGGCCCTCCGTTTCACACCACCCCATGATGTTTTTCTCACTCCTACTAGTGAAAGACCTTTTAGAAACACTTACAATGAGCATCACCCCGTGATATTTTTTAAAAACCTATCCTACTTTGCCACTGCATGTTTCCTGACCTCCCCATGCTGACCACCCCGTGGTGCTTTTCTGCATCCAACATTGCCACTCGCTGTCTATATTGATTAAGGCCTTCCGCTTCACACCACACCATGAAGTATTTCTCACTCCTACTAGTGAATGGCCTGTTAGAAATCCTTACAATTCGTACATCCCGCGATGATTTTCAGTAACCTGTACTACATTGCCACTGGATGTTTACTGACCTCCCCATCCTGACCACCCCGTGTTCCTTTTCTCCATTCTACATTATCACTCACTGCCTATCCTGATTCAGGCCCTGTGATTCACACCACCCTGTGATGTTTTTCTCAGTTTTACTAGACAATGGCCTGTTAGAAACTCTTACAATGCGCACACCACGCAATGTTTTTCAGAAAGCTATCCTACATTGCCAGTGCATGTTCCCTACCTCCCCATGCTGACCACCCCGTGGTGCTTTTCTCCGTCGTACATTGCCACTAACTGCCTATCCTAATTCAGGGCCTCCGATTCACACCACCCCGTGATGTTTTTCTCACTCCTACTTGTAAATGGCCTGTTAGAAACCCTTACAATTCTCACCACCCGCGATGTTTTTCAGACACCTGTCCTACATTGCCAGTGCATGTTCCCTGACCTCCCCATGCTGACCACCCTGTGGTGCTTTTCTCCATCCCACATTTCAACTCACTGCCTCTCCTAATTCAGGCCCTCCGATTCACACCACCCCGTGATGTTTTTTTCACTTCTACTTGTGAATGGCTTGTTAGAAAGCCTTACAGTGCGCACCACCCCTCGATGTTTTCCAGAAACCTGTCCTACATTGCCACTGCATGTTTCCTGACCTCCTCATGTTCACCACCCCATGGTGCTTTTCTCCATTCTTTATTGCCACTCACTGCCTATCCTAATCCAGGCACTCTGATTCACACCACCCCATGACGATTTTCTCACACCTATTAGTGAATGGCCTTTTAGAAACCCTTACAATGTGCACCACCCCACGATTTTTTTCAGAAACCTTTCCTACATTGCCAATGCATGTTTCCTTACCTCCCCATGCTGACCATCCCATGGTGCTTTTCTCCATCGTACATTGCCACTCACTGCCTATCCTAATTCAGAACGTCTGATTCACGCCACCCCGTGATGTTTTTCTCACTCCTACTAGTGAATGGCCTGTTAGAAACCCTTACAATGGCCACCACCCTGTGATGTTTTTCAGAAAACTATCCTACATTGCCACTGCATGTTTCCTGACATCCTCATGCTGACCAAACCATGGTGCTTTCCTCGATCCTACATTGCCACTCACTGCCTGTCCTAAATCAGGGTATCCGATTCACAACACCCCGTGATGTTTATCTCACTCCTACTAGTGAATGGCCTGTTAGAAACCCTTACAATGCGCACCACCCCACTGTTTTTTTTTCAGAAACCTATCCTACTTTGCCACTGCATGTTGACTGACCTCCCCATCCTGACCACCCCGTGGTGCTTTTCTCCATCCCACATTGCCAATCACAGGCCAATCCTGATTCAGGCCCTCCGTTTCACACCACCCCATGATGTTTTTCTCACTCCTACTAGTGAAAGACCTTTTAGAAACACTTACAACGAGCATCACCCCGCGATGTTTTTCAGAAACCTATCCTACTTTGCCACTGCATGTTTCCTGACCTCCCCATGCTGACCACCCCGTGGTGCTTTTCTCCATCCAACATTGCCACTCGCTGTCTATGTTGATTCAGGCCCTCCGCTTCACACCACACCATGAAGTATTTCTCACTCCTACTAGTGAATGGCCTCTTAGAAATCCTTACAATTCGCACATCCCGTGATGATTTTCAGAAACCTGTCCTACATTGCCACTGGATGTTTCCTGACCTCCCCATCCTGACCACCCCGTGTTCCTTTTCTCCATTCTGCATTACCACTCACTGCCTATCCTGATTCAGGCGCTGTGATTCACACCACCCTGTGATGTTTTTCTCAGTTTAACTAGAGAATGGCCTGTTAGAAACTCTTACAATGCGAACCACCACGCGATGTTTTTTCAGAAAGCTATCCTACACTGCCAGTGCATGTTCCTTGACCTCCCTATGCTGACCACCCTGTGGTGCTTTTCTCCATCCCACATTGCCACTCACTGCCTATGCTGATTCAGGCCCTCTGATTTAAACAACGCCGTGATGTTTTTCTCACTCCTACTAGTGAATGGCCTGTTAGAAAGCCTTACAATTCTCACCACTCGCGATGTTTTTCAGACACCTGTCCTACATTGCCAGTGCATGTGTCCTGACCTCCCCATGCTGACCACACCGTGGTGCTTTTCTCTATCCTACATTGCCACTCACTGCCTATGCTGATTCAGGCCCTCTGATTTAAACAACGCCGTGATGTTTTTCTCACTCCTACTAGTGAATGGCCTGTTAAAAACCCGTACAATGTGCAGCACCCCGCGATGTTTTTCAGAAACCTATCCTTCATTGACACTGCATCTTTGCTGGCCTCCCAATGCTGACCACACCGTGGTGCTTTTCTCCATCCTACATTGCCACTCACTGCCTATCCTGATTCAGGCACTCCGATTCACACCACGCTGTGATGTTTTTCTCACTCCTACTAGTGAATGGCATGTTAGAAACTCTTACAATGCGCACCAATCCGTGATGTTTTTCAGAAAGCTATCCCACATTGCCACTGCATGTTTCCTGACCTCCCCATGCTGACCACACCGTGGTGCTTTTCTCCATTTTACATTGCCACCGACTGCCTACCCTAAATCAGGCCCTCCGATTCACACCACCCCGTGATGTTTTTCTCACTCCTACTAGGGAATGGCCTGTTAGAAAGCCTTACAATGCACACCACCCGGCGATGTTTTTCAGAAATCTATCCTACATTGCCAATGTATGTTTCCTGACCTCCCCATGGTGAGCACCTCGTGGGGTTTTTCTCCATCCTACATTGCCACCC
Organism: Cavia porcellus; assembly: GCF_034190915.1. Taxonomy (NCBI): domain Eukaryota; kingdom Metazoa; phylum Chordata; class Mammalia; order Rodentia; family Caviidae; genus Cavia; species Cavia porcellus. Next base: position 152,830,120 of record NW_026947485.1, on the reverse strand, counting down.
ACTGCCTATCCTAATTCAGAATATCTGATTCACACAACCCCGTGATGTTTTTCTCACTCCTACTAGTGAATGGCCTGTTAGAAGCCTAACAATGCGCACCACCCAGCAATGTTTATCAGAAACCTATTCTACATTGCCACTGCATGTTTCCTTGCCTCCCCATGATGACAAACCCGTGGTGCTTTTCTCCATCGTACATTGCCACTCACATCCTATCCTAATTCAGGCCCTCCGATTCATACCAACACGTTATGTTTTTTTTCACTTCTACTTGTGAATGGCTTGTTAGAAAGCCTTACAGTGCGCACCACCCCCCGATGTTTTTCAGAATCCTGTCCTACATTGCCACTGCATGTTTCCTGACCTCCCCATCCTGACCACCCCATGGTGCTTTTCTCAATTCCACATTGCCAATCACAGGCCAATCCTGATTCAGGCCCTCCGTTTCACACCACCCCATGATGTTTTTCTCACTCCTACTAGTGAAAGACCTTTTAGAAACACTTACAACGAGCATCACCCCGCGATGTTTTTCAGAAACCTATCCTACTTTGCCACTGCATGTTTCCTGACCTCCCCATGCTGACCACCCCGTGGTGCTTTTCTCCATCCAACATTGCCACTCGCTGTCTATATTGATTCAGGCCCTCCGATTCACAGCATACCATGAAGTATTTCTCACTCCTACTAGTGAATGGCCTGTTAGTAATCCTTACAATTCGCACATCCCGCGATGATTTTCAGAAACCTGTCCTACATTGCCACTGGATGTTTCCTGAACTCCCCATCCTGACCACCCCGTGTTCCTTTTCTCAATTCTACATTACCACTCACTGCCTATCCTGATTCAGTCCCTCGATTCACACCACCCCGTGATGTTTTTCTCACTTCTACTAGTGAATGGCCTGTTAGAAAACCTTACAATGTGCACCACCCCGCGATGTTTTTCAGAAACCTTTCCTACTTTGCCACTGCATATTTCCTGACCTCCCCATGCTGACCACCCCGTGGTGCTTTTCTCCATACTACATTGCCACTCACTGCCTATCATAATTTAGGCCCTCTGATTCACACCACCCCGTGATGATTTTTTCACTCCTACTAGTAAATGGCCTGATAGAAAGCCTTACAATGCGCACCACCCTGCGATGTTTTTCAGAAACCTATCCTACATTCCCAAAGCATATTTCCTGACCTCCCCATGCTGACCACACCGTGGTGCTTTTCTCTATCCTACATTGCCACTCACTGCCTATGCTGATTCAGGCCCTCTGATATAAACAACGCCATGATGTTTTTCTCACTCCTACTAGTGAATGGCCTGTTAAAAACCCGTACAATGTGCAGCACCCCGCGATGTTTTTCAGAAACCTATCCTTCATTGACACTGCATCTTTGCTGGCCTCCCTATGCTGACCACACCCTGGTGCTTTTCTCCATCCTACATTGCCACTCACTGCCTATCCTGATTCAGGCACTCCGATTCACACCACGCTGTGATGTTTTTCTCACTCCTACTAGTGAATGGCATGTTAGAAACTCTTACAATGCGCCCCAATCCGTGATGTTTTTCAGAAAGCTATCCCACATTGCCACTGCATGATTCCTGACCTCCCCATGCTTACCACACCGTGGTGCTTTTCTCCATTTTACATTGCCACTCACTGCCTACCCTAAATCAGGCCCTCCGATTCACACCACCGCGTGATGTTTTTCTCACTCCTACTAGGGAATGGCTTGTTAGAAAGCCTTACAATGCACACCACCCGGCGATGTTTTTCAGAAATCTATCCTACATTGCCAATGTATGTTTCCTGACCTCCCCATGGTGAGCACCTCATGGGGTTTTTCTCCATCCTACATTGCCACCCACTGCCTATCCTAATTCAGAACATCTGATTCACACCACCCCGTGATGTTTTTCTCACTCCTACTAGTGAATGGCCTGTTAGAAGCCTAACAATGCGCACCACCCAGCGATGTTTATCAGAAACCTATTCTACATTGCCACTGCATGTTTCCTTGCCTCCCCATGATGACAAACCCGTGGTGCTTTTCTCCATCGTACATTGCCACTCACATCCTATCCTAATTCAGGCCCTCCGATTCATACCAACACGCCCCCCGATGTTTTTCAGAATCCTGTCCTACATTGCCACTGCATGTTTCCTGACCTCCCCATCCTGACCACCCCATGGTGCTTTTCTCAATTCCACATTGCCAATCACAGGCCAATCCTGATTCAGGCCCTCCGTTTCACACCACCCCATGATGTTTTTCTCACTCCTACTAGTGAAAGACCTTTTAGAAACACTTACAACGAGCATCACCCCGCGATGTTTTTCAGAAACCTATCCTACTTTGCCACTGCATGTTTCCTGACCTCCCCATGCTGACCACCCCGTGGTGCTTTTCTCCATCCAACATTGCCACTCGCTGTCTATATTGATTCAGGCCCTCCGATTCACAGCACACCATGAAGTATTTCTCACTCCTACTAGTGAATGGCCTGTTAGAAATCCTTACAATTCGCACATCCCGCGATGATTTTCAGAAACCTGTCCTACATTGCCACTGGATGTTTCCTGACCTCCCCATCCTGACCACCCCGTGTTCCTTTTCTCCATTCTACATTACCACTCACTGCCTATCCTGATTCAGGCCCTGTGATTCACACCACCCTGTGATGTTTTTCTCAGTTTTACTAGAGAATGGCCTGTTAGAACCTCTTACAATGCGCACCACCACGCGATGTTTTTCAGAAAGCTATCCTACATTACCAGTGCATGTTCCCTGACCTCCCCATGCTGACCACCCCGTGGTGCTTTTCTCCATCATACATTGCCACTCACTGCCTATCCTAATTCAGGCCATCCGATTCACACCACCCCGTGATGTTTTTCTCACTCCTACTAGTGAATGGCCTGTTAGAAACCCTTACAATTCTCACCACCACGCGATTGTTTTCAGGAAGCTATCCTACATTGCCAATGCATGTACCCTGACCTCCCCATGCTGACCACCCTGTGGTGATTTTCTCCATCCCACATTGCCACTCACTGCCTCTCCTAATTCAGGCCCTCCGATTCATACCACCCCGTGATGTTTTTCTCACTCCTACTAGTGAATGGCCTGTTAGAAACCCTTACAATTCTCACCACCCGTGATGTTTTTCAGACACCACTCCTACATTGCCACTGCATGTTTCCTGACCTCGTCATGTTGACCACGCCATGGTGCTTTTATCCATCGTACATTGCTACTCACTTCCTATCCTAATTCAGAACGTCTGATTCACACCACCCCGTGATGTTTTTCTCACTCATACTAGTGAATGGCCTGTTAGAAACCCTTACAATGGGCACGAACCCGTAAGGTTTTTCAGAAAACTATCCTACATTGCCACTGCATGTTTCCTGACATCCTCATGCTGACCACCCTATGGTGCTTTCCTCGATTCTACATTGCCACTCACTGCCTGTCCTAACTCAGGGCATCCGCTTGACACCACCCCGTGATGTTTTTCTCACTCCTACTAGTGAATGGCCTGTTAGAAACCCTTACAATGCGCACCACCCCGCTGTTTTTTCAGAAACCTATCCTACATTGCCACTGCATGTTTCCTGACCTCCCTATGATGACCACCCCGTCGTGCTTTTCTCCATTCTTCTTTGCCACTCACTGACTATGCTAATTCAGCCCCTCCGATTCACGCCACCCCGTGATGTTTTTCTCATTCCTACTAGTGAAATGCCTTTTATAAACACTTACAACGAGAATCACCCTGCGATGTTTTTCAGAAACCTATCCTACTTTGCCACTGCATGTTTCCTGACCTCCCCATGCTGAACACCCCGTGGTGCTTTTCTCCATCCGACATTGCCACTCACTGTCTGTATTGATTCAGGTCCTCTGATTCACACCACACCATGAAGTATTTCTCACTCCTACTAGTGAATGGCCTGTTAGAAATCCTTACGATTCGCAAGTCCCGTGATGATTTTCAGAAACCTGTCCTACATTGCCATTGCATGTTTCCTAACCTCCCCATCCTGACCACCCCGTGGTCCTTTTCTCCATTGAACATTGCCACTTACTTCCTATCCTGATTCAGGCCCTCTGATTTACACCACCCTGTGATGTTTTCTCAGTTCTACTAGAGAATGGCCTGTTAGAAACCCTTACAATGCGCACCACCATGCGATGTTTTTCAGAAAGCTATCCTACATTGCCAGTGAATGTTCCCTGACCTCCCCATGCTGACCACCCCGTGGTGCTTTTCTCCATCGCACATTGCCACTCACTGCCTCTCCTAATTCAGGCCCTCCTATTCACACCACACCGTGATGTTTTTCTCACTCCTACTAGTGAATGGCCTGTTAGAAACCCTTACAATTCTTACCACCCACGATGTTTTTCAGACACCTATCCTACATTGCCAGTGCATGTGTCCTGACCTCTCCATGCTGACCACACCGTTGTGCTTTTCTCTATCCTACATAGCCACTCACTGCCTATGCTGATTCAGGCCCTCTGATTTAAACAACGCCGTGATGTTTTTCTCACTCCTACTAGTGAATGGCCTGTTAAAACCCTCACAATGCGCACCACCCCGTGATGTTTTTCAGAAACCTATCCTACATTGACACTGCATCTTTCCTGGCCTCCCCATGCTGAACACACTGTTGTGCTTTTCTCGATCCTACATTGCCACTCACTGCCTACCCTGATTCAGGCACTTCGATTCACACCACGCTGTGATGTTTTTCTCATTCCTATTAGTGAATGGCCTGTTAGAAACTCTTACAATGCGCACCAACCCGTGATGTTTTTGAGAAAGCTATCCTACATTGCCACTGCATCTTTCCTGACCTCCCCATGCTGACCACCCCGTGGTGCTTTTCTCCATTTTACATTGCCAATCAGTGCCTACCCTAAATCAGGCCCTCCGATTCACACCACCCCGTGATGTTTTTCTCACTCCTACTAGGGAATGGCCTGTTAGAAAACCTTACAATGCACACCACCCGGCGATGTATTTCAGAAATCCATCCTACATTGCCAATGTATGTTTCCTGACCTCCCCGTGGTGAGCACGTCGTGGGGTTTTTCTCCATCCTACATTGCCACCCACTGCCTATCCTAATTCAGAACATCTGATTCACACCACCTCGTGATGTTTTTCTCACTCCTACTAGTGAATGGCCTGTTAGAAGCCTAACAATGTGCACCACCCAGCGATGTTTATCAGAATCCTGTTCTACATTGCCACTGCATGTTTCCTTGCCTCCCCATGATGACAAAACCGTGATGCTTTTCTCCATCCTACATTGCCACTCACATCCTATCCTAATTCAGGCCCTCCGATTCATACCACCACGTTATGATTTTTTCACTTCTACTTGTAAATGGCTTGTTAGAAAGCCTTACAGTGCGCACCACCCCGCGATGTTTTTCAGAAACCTGTCCTACATTGCCACTGCATGTTTCCTGACCTCCTCATGTTGACGACCCCATGGTGCTTTTCTCCATTTTTCATTGCCACTCACTGCCTATCCTAATCCAGGCACTCTGATTCACACCACCCCATGATGATTTTCTCACACCTATTAGTGAATGGCCTTTTGGAAACCCTTACAATGTGCACCACCCCACGATTTTTTTCAGAAACCTATCCTACATTGCCAAAGCATGTTTCCTGACCTCCCCATGCTGACCATCCCGTGGTGCTTTTCTCCATCGTACATTGCCACTCACTGCCTATCCTAATTCAGAACGTCTGAATCACACCACCCCGTGATGTTTTTCTCACTCCTACTATTGAATGGTCTGTTAGAAACCCTTACAATGGGCACCACCCTGTGATGTTTTTCAGAAAACTATCCTGCATTGCCACTGCATGTTTCCTGACATCCTCATGCTTACCACCCCATGGTGCTTTCCTCGATCCTACATTGCCACTCACTGCCTGTCCTAAATCAGGGCATCCGATTCACAACACCCCGTGATGTTTTTCTCACTCCTACTAGTGAATGGCCTGTTAGAAACCCTTACAATGCGCACCACCCCGCTGTTTTTTTCAGAAACCTATCCTACTTTGCCACTGCATCTTGACTGACCTCCCCATCCTGACCACCCCGTGGTGGTTTTCTCCATCCCACATTGCCAATCACAGGCCAATCCTGATTCAGGCCCTCCGTTTCACACCACCCCATGATGTTTTTCTCACTCCTACTAGTGAAAGACCTTTTAGAAACACTTACAACGAGCATCACCCCGCGATGTTTTTCAGAAACCTATCCTACTTTGCCACTGCATGTTTCCTGACCTCCCCATGCTGACCACCCGGTGGTGCTTTTCTCCATCCAACATTGCCACTCGCTGTCTATGTTGATTCAGGCCCTCCGCTTCACACCACACCATGAAGTATTTCTCACTCCTACTAGTGAATGGCCTCTTAGAAATCCTTACAATTCGCACATCCCGTGATGATTTTCAGAAACATGTCCTACATTGCCACTGGATGTTTCCTGACCTCCCCATCCTGACCACCCCGTGTTCCTTTTCTCCATTCTACATTACCACTCACTGCCTTTCCTGATTCAGGCCCTGTGATTCACACCACCCTGTGATGTTTTTCTCAGTTTTACTAGAGAATGGCCTGTTAGAAACTCTTTCAATGCGCACCACCACGCGATGTTTTTCAGAAAGCTATCCTACACTGCCAGTGCATGTTCCCTGACCTCCCCATGCTGACCACCCTGTGGTCCTTTTCTCCATCCCACATTGCCACTCACTGCCTCTCCTAATTCAGGCCCTCTGATTCACACCACCCCGTGATGTTTTTCTCACTCCTACTAGTGAATGGCCTGTTAGAAACCCTTACAATTCTCACCACTCGCGATGTTTTTCAGACACCTGTCCTACATTGCCAGTGCATGTGTCCTGACCTCCCCATCCTGACCACACCATGGTGCTTTTCTCTATCCTACATTGCCACTCACTGCCTATGCTGATTCAGGCCCTCTGATTTAAACAACGCTGTGATGTTTTTCTCACTCCTACTAGTGAATGGCCTGTTAAAAACCCGTACAATGGGCAGCACCCCGCGATGTTTTTCAGAAACCTATCCTTCATTGACACTGCATCTTTGCTGGCCTCCCAATGCTGACCACACCGTGGTGCTTTTCTCCATCCTACATTGCCACTCACTGCCTATCCTGATTCAGGCACTCCGATTCACACCACGCTGTGATGTTTTTCTCACTCCTACTAGGGAATGGCCTGTTAGAAAGCCTTACAATGCACACCACCCGGCGATGTTTTTCAGAAATCTATCCTACATTGCCAATGTATGTTTCCTGACCTCCCCATGGTGAACACCTCGTGGGGTTTTTCTCCATCCTACATTGCCACCCACTGCCTATCCTAATTCAGAACATCTGAATCACACCACCCCATGATGTTTTTCTCACTCCTACTAGTGAATGGCCTGTTAGAAGCCTAACAATGCGCACCACCCAGCGATGTTTATCAGAAACCTATTCTACATTGCCACTGCATGTTTCCTTGCCTCCCCATGATGACAAACCCGTGGTGCTTTTCTCCATCGTACATTGCCACTCACATCCTATCCTAATTCAGGCCCTCCGATTCATACCAACACGTTATGTTTTTTTTCACTTCTACTTGTGAATGGCTTGTTAGAAAGCCTTACAGTGCTCACCACCCCCCGATGTTTTTCAGAATCCTGTCCTACATTGCCACTGCATGTTTCCTGACCTCCCCATCCTGACCACCCCATGGTGCTTTTCTCAATCCCACATTGCCAATCACAGGCCAATCCTGATTCAGGCCCTCCGTTTCACACCACCCCATGATGTTTTTCTCACTCCTACTAGTGAAAGACCTTTTAGAAACACTTACAACGAGCATCACCCCGCGATGTTTTTCAGAAACCTATCCTACTTTGCCACTGCATGTTTCCTGACCTCCCCATGCTGACCACCCCGTGGTGCTTTTCTCCATCCAACATTGCCACTCGCTGTCTATATTGATTCAGGCCCTCCGATTCACAGCACACCATGAAGTATTTCTCACTCCTACTAGTGAATGGCCTGTTAGAAATCCTTACAATTCGCACATCCCGCGATGATTTTCAGAAACCTGTCCTACATTGCCACTGGATGTTTCCTGACCTCCCCATCCTGACCACCCCGTGTTCCTTTTCTCCATTCTACATTACCACTCACTGCCTATCCTGATTCAGGCCCTGTGATTCACACCACCCTGTGATGTTTTTCTCAGTTTTACTAGAGAATGGCCTGTTAGAACCTCTTACAATGCGCACCACCACGCGATGTTTTTCAGAAAGCTATCCTACATTACCAGTGCATGTTCCCTGACCTCCCCATGCTGACCACCCCGTGGTGCTTTTCTCCATCATACATTGTCACTCACTGCCTATCCTAATTCAGGCCATCCGATTCACACCACCCCGTGATGTTTTTCTCACTCCTACTAGTGAATGGCCTGTTAGAAACCCTTACAATTCTCACCACCACGCGATGTTTTTCAGAAAGCTATCCTACACTGCCAGTGCATGTTCCCTGACCTCCCCATGCTGACCACCCTGTGGACCTTTTCTCCATCCCACATTGCCACTCACTGCCTATCCTAATTCAGGCCCTCTGATTCACACCACCCCGTGATGTTTTTCTCACTCCTACTAGTGAATGGCCTGTTAGAAATCCTTACAATTCTCACCACTCGCGATGTTTTTCAGACACCTGTCCTACATTGCCAGTGCATGTGTCCTGACCTCCCCATCCTGACCACACCGTGGTGCTTTTCTCTATCCTACATTGCCACTCACTGCCTATGCTGATTCAGGCCCTCTGATTTAAACAACGCCGTGATGTTTTTCTCACTCCTACTAGTGAATGGCCTGTTAAAAACCCGTACAATGTGCAGCACCCCGCGATGTTTTTCAGAAACCTATCCTTCATTGACACTGCATCTTTGCTGGCCTCCCAATGCTGACCACACTGTGGTGCTTTTCTCCATCCTACATTGCCACTCACTGCCTATCCTGATTCAGGCACTCCAATTCACACCACGCTGTGATGTTTTTCTCACTCCTACTAGTGAATGGCATGTTAGAAACTCTTACAATGCGAACCAATCCGTGATGTTTTTCAGAAAGCTATCCTACATTGCCACTGCATGATTCCTGACCTCCCCATGCTTACCACACTATGGTGCTTTTCTCCATTCTACATTGCCAATCACTGCCTATCCTAATTCAGGCCCTCCGATTCACACCAACCCGTGATGTTTTTCTCACTCCTACTAGTGAATGGCCTGTAAGAAACACTTAAAATGCCCACCAAACCGCTTTTTTTTTTCAGAAACCTATCCAACATTGCCACGGCATGTTTCTTGACCTCCCCATGCTGACCACCCTGTGGTGATTTTCTCCATCCTACATTGTCACTCACTGCCTATCCTTATTCAGGCCCTCCGATTCAAACCACCCCGTGATGTTGTTCTCACTCCTACTAGTGAATGGCCTGTTAGAAACCCTTACAATGCGCAACACCCAGCGATATTTATCAGAAACCTATCCTACATTGCCACTGCATGTTTCCTTGCCTCCCCATGCTGACAAACCCGTGGTGTTAATCTCCATCCTACATTGCCACTCAGCCTATACTAATTCAGAACCTCTGATTCACACAACCCAGTGATGTTTTTCTCACTCCTACTAGTGAATGGCCTGTTAGAAACACTTACAATGCAAATCACCCCGTGATGGTTTTCAGAAACCTATCCTACATTGTCTCTTCATGTTTAATGACCTCCACATGCTGACCTCCCTGGGGTGATTTTCTCCATCCTACATTGCGAATCACTGCCTATCCTAATTCAGGTCCTCTGATTCATACCACCACGTTATGTTTTTTCACTTCTACTTGTGAATGGCTTGTAAGAAAGCCTTACAGTGCGCACCACCCCACAATGTTTTTCAGAAACCTGTCCTACATTGCCACTGCATGTTTCCTGACCTCCTCATGTTGACCACCCCATGGTGCTTTTATCCATTCTTCATTGCCACTCACTGCCTATCCTAATCCAGGCACTCTGATTCACACCACCCCATGATGATTTTCTCACACCTATTAGTGAATGGCCTTTTAGAAACCCTTACAATGTGCACCACCCCACGATTTTTTTCAGAAACCTATCCTACATTGCCAATGCATGTTTCCTGACCTCCCCACGCTGACCATCCCGTGGTGCTTTTCTCCATCGTACATTGCCACCCACTGCCTATCCTATTCAGAACGTCTGATTCACACCACCCCGTGATGTTTTTCTCACTCCTACTAGTGAATGGCCTGTTAGAAACCCTTACAATGGGCACCACCCTGTGATGTTTTTCAAAAAACTATCCTACATTGCCACTGCAAGTTTCCTGACATCCTCATGCTGACCACCCCATGGTGCTTTCCTCGATCCTACATTGCCACTCACTGCCTGTCCTAAATCAGGGTATCCGATTCACAACACCTCGTGATGTTTTTCTCACTCCTACTAGTGAATGGCCTGTTAGAAACCCTTACAATGCGCACCACCCCGCTGTTTTTTTCAGAAACCTATCCTACTTTGCCACTGCATGTTGACTGACCTCCCCATCCTGACCACCCCGTGGTGGTTTTCTCCATCCCACATTGCCAATCACAGGCCAATCCTGATTCAGGCCCTCCGTTTCACACCACCCCATGATGTTTTTCTCACTCCTACTAGTGAAAGACCTTTTAAAAACACTTACAACGAGCATCACCCCGCGATGTTTTTCAGAAACCTATCCTACTTTGCCACTGCATGTTTCCTGAACTCCCCATGCTGATCACCCCGTGTTGCTTTTCTCCATCCAACATTGCCACTCGCTGTCTATGTTGATTCAGGCCCTCCGCTTCACACCACACCATGAAGTATTTCTCACTCCTACTAGTGAATGGCCTCTTAGAAATCCTTACAATTCGCACATCCCGCGATGATTTTCAGAAACCTGTCCTACCTTGCCACTGGATGTTTCCTGACCTCCCCATCCGACCACCCCGTGTTCCTTTTCTCCAATCTACATTACCACTCACTGCCTATCCTGATTCATGCCCTGTGATTCACACCACCCTGTGATGTTTTTCTCAGTTTTACTAGAGAATGGCCTGTTAGAAACTCTTACAATGTGCACCACCACGTGATGTTTTTCAGAATGCTATCCTACATTGCCAGTGCATGTTCCCTGACCTCCCCATGCTTTCCACCCCGTGGTGCTTTTCTCCATCATACATTGCCACTAACTGCCTATCCTAATTCAGGCCCTCCGATTCACACCACCCCGTGATGTTTTTCTCACTCCTACTAGTGAATGGCCTGTTAGAAACCCTTACAATTCTCACCACCACGCGACGTTTTTCAGGAAGCTATCCTACATTGCCAGTGCATGTTCCCTGACCTCCCCATGCTGACCACCCTGTGGTGCTTTTCTCCATCCCACATTGCCACTCACTGCCTCTCCTGATTCAGGCCCTCCGAATCACACCACCCCGTGATGTTTTTCTCACTCCTACTAGTGAATGGCCTGTTAGAAACCCTTACAATTCTCACCACCCGCGATGTTTTTCAGACACCTATCATACATTGCCAGTGCATGTGTCCTGACCTCCCCATGCTGACCACACCGTGGTGCTTTTCTCTATCCTACATTGCCACTCACTGCCTATGCTGATTCAGGCCCTCTGATTTAAACAACACGGTGATGTTTTTCTCACTCCTACTAGTGAATGGCCTGTTAAAAACCCATACAATGCGCACCACCCCGCGATGTTTTCAGAAACCTATCCTTCATTGACACTGCATCTTTGCTGGCCTCCCCATGCTGACCACACCGTGGTGCTTTTCTCTATCCTACATTGCCACTCACTGCCTATGCTGATTCAGGCCCTCTGATTTAAACAACACCGTGATGTTTTTCTCACTCCTACTAGTGAATGGCCTGTTAAAAACCCGTACAATGCGCACCACCCCGCGATGTTTTCAGAAACCTATCCTTCATTGACACTGCATCTTTGCTGGCCTCCCCATGCTGACCACACCGTGGTGCTTTTCTCCATCCTACATTGCCACTCACTGCCTATCCTGATTCAGGCACACCGATTCACACCATGCTGTGATGTTTTTCTCACTCCTACTAGTGAATGGCATGTTAGAAACTCTTACAATGCGCACCAACCTGTGATGTTTTTCAGAAAGCTACCCCACATTGAGACTGCATGTTTCCTGACCTCCCCATGCTGACCACACCGTGGTGCTTTTCTCCATTTTACATTGCCACTCACTGCCTACCCTAAATCAGGCCCTCCGATTCACAATACCCCGTGATGTTTTTCTCACTCCTACTAGGGAATGGCCTGTTAGAAAACCTTACAATGCACACCACCCGGCGATGTTTTTCAGAAATCTATCCTACATTGCCAATGTATGTTTCCTGACCTCCCCATGGTGAGCACCTCGTGGGGTTTTTCTCCATCCTACATTGCCACCCACTGCCTATCCTAATTCAGAACATCTGATTCACACCACCCCGTGATGTTTTTCTCACTCCTACTATTGAATGGCCTGTTAGAAGCCTAACAATGCGCACCATCCTGCGATGTTTATCAGAAACCTGTTCTACATTGCCACGGCATGTTTCCTTGCCTCCACATGATGACAAACCCGTGGTGCTTTTCTCCATCCTGCATTGCCACTCACATCCTATCCTAATTCAGGCCCTCCGATTCATACCACCACGTTACGTTTTTTTCACTTCTACTTGTGAATGGCTTGTTAGAAAGCCTTACAGTGCGCACCACCCCGCGATGTTTTTCAGAAACCTTTCCTACATTGCCACTGCATGTTTCCTGACCTCCTCATGTTGACCACCCCATGGCGCTTTTATCCATTCTTCATTGCAACTCACTGCCTATCCTAATCCAGGCACTCTGATTCACACCACCCCATGATGTTTTTCTCACTCCTACTAGTGAATGGCCTGTTAGAAACCCTTACAATGCGCACCACCCTGCTGTTTTTTTCAGAAATCTATCCTACATTGCCACTGCATGTTTCCTGAACTCCCCATCCTGACGACCCCGTGGTGCTTTTCTCCATCCCACATTGCCAATCACAGGCCAATCCTGATTCACGCCCTCCGTTTCACACCACCCCATGATGATTTTCTCACTCCTACTAGTGAAAGACCATTTAGAAACACTTACAACGAGCATCACCCCGCGATGTTTTTCAGAAACCTATCCTACTTTGCCACTGCATGTTTCCTGAAATCCCCATGCTGACCACCCCGTGGTGCTTTTCTCCATCCAACATTGCCACTCGCTGTCTATATTGATTCAGGCCCTCCGCTTCACACCACACCATGAAGTATTTCTCACTCCTACTAGTGAATGGCCTGTTAGAAATCCTTACAATTCGCACATCCCGCGATGATTTTCAGAAACCTTTCCTACATTGCCACTGGATGTTTCCTGACCTCCCCATCCTGACCACACCGTGTTCCTTTTCTCCATTCTACATTACCACTCACTGCCTATCCTGATTCAGGCCCTGTGATTCACACCACCCTGTGATGTTTTTCTCAGTTTTACTAGAGAATGGCCTGTTAGAAACTCTTACAATGCGAACCACCACGTGATGTTTTTCAGAAAGCTATCCTACATTGCCAGTGCATGTTCCCTGACCTCCCCATGCTGACCACCCCGTGGTGCTTTTCTCCATCATACATTGCCACTCACTGCCTATCCTAATTCAGGCCCTCCGATTCACACCACCCCGTGATGTTTTTCTCACTCCTACTAGTGAATGGCCTGTTAGAAACCCTTACAATTCTAACCACCACGCGATGTTTTTCACGAAGCTATCCTATATTGCCAGTGCATGTTCCCTGACCTCCCCATGCTGAATACCCTGTGGTGATTTTCTCCATCCCACATTGCCACTCACAGCCTCTCCTAATTCAGGCCCTCCGATTCACACCACCCCGTGATGTTTTTCTCACTCCTACTAGTGAATGGCCTGTTAGAAACCCTTACAATTCTCACCACCCGCGATGTTTTTTAGACACCTGTCCTACATTGCCAGTGCATTGTCATGACCTCCCCATGTTGACCACACCGTGGTGCTTTTCTCTATCCTACATTGCCACTCACTGCCTATGCTGATTCAGGCCCTCTGATTTAAACAACGCCGTGATGTTTTTCTCACTCCTACTAGTGAATGGCCTGTTAAAAACCCGTAAAATGCGCACCACCCCGCAATGTTTTCAGAAACCTATCCTTCATTGACACTGCATCTTTGCTGGCCTCCCCATGCTGACCACACCGTGGTGCTTTTCTCCATCCTACATTGCCACTCACTGCCTATCCTGATTCAGGCACTCCGATTCACACCACGCTGTGATGTTTTTCTCACTCCTACTAGTGAATGGCATGTTAGAAACTCTTACAATGCTCACCAACCCGTGATGTTTTTCAGAAAGCTATCCCACATTGCCACTGCATGTTTCCTGACCTCCCCATGCTGACCACACCGTGGTGCTTTTCTCCATTTTACATTGCCACTCACTGCCTACCCTAAATCAGGCCCTCCGATTCACACCACCCCGTGATGTTTTTCTCACTCCTGCTAGGGAATGGCCTGTTAGAAAGCCTTACAATGCACACCACCCGGCGATGTTTTTCAGAAATCTATCCTACATTGCCAATGTATGTTTCCTGACCTCCCCATGGTGAGCACCTCGTGGGGTTTTTCTCCATCCTACATTGCCACCCACTGCCTATCCTAATTCAGAACATCTGATTCACACCACCCCGTGATGTTTTTCTCACTCCTACTATTGAATGGCCTGTTAGAAGCCTAACAATGTGCACCATTCTGCAATGTTTATGAGAAACCTATTCTAAATTGCCACTGCATGTTTCCTTGCCTCCACATGATGACAAACCCGTGGTGCTTTTCTCCATCCTACATTGCCACTCACATCCTATCCTAATTCAGGCCCTCCGATTCATACCACCACGTTATGTTATTTTCACTTCTACTTGTGAATGGCTTGTTAGAAAGCCTTACAGTGCGCACCACCCCGCGATGTTTTTCAGAAACCTATCCTACATTGCCACTGCATGTTTACTGACCTCCTCATGTTGACCACCCCATGGCGCTTTTCTCCATTCTTTATTGCCACTCACTGCCTATCCTAATCCAGGCACTCTGATTCCCACCACCCCATGATGATTTTCTCACACCTATTAGTGAATGGCCTGTTAGAAACCCTTACAATGCGCACCACCCCGCGATTTTTTCAGAAACCTATCCTACATTGCCACTGCATGTTTCGTGACCTCCCCATGCTGACCACCCCATGGTGCTTTTCTCCATCGTACATTGCCACTCACTGCCAATCCTAATGCAGAACGTCTGATTCACACCAGCCCGTGATGTTTTTCTCACTCCTACTAGTAAATGGCCTGTTAGAAACCCTTACAATGGGCACTACCCTGTGATGTTTTTCAGAAAACTATCCTACATTGCCACTGCATGTTTCCTGACATCCTCATGCTAACCAACCCCTGGGTGCTTTTCTCCATCCAACATTGCCACTCGCTGTCTATATTGATTCAGGCCCTCTGCTTCACACCACACCATGGAGTATTTCTCACTCCTACTAGTGAATGGCCTGTTAGAAATCCTTACAATTCGCACATCCCGCGATGATTTTCAGAAACCTTTCCTACATTGCCACTGGATGTTTCCTGACCTCCCCATCCTGACCACACCGTGTTCCTTTTCTCCATTCTACATTACCACTCACTGCCTATCCTGATTCAGGCCCTGTGATTCACACCACCCTGTGATGTTTTTCTCAGTTTTACTAGAGAATGGCCTGTTAGAAACTCTTACAATGCGCACCACCACGTGATGTTTTTCAGAATGCTATCCTACATTGCCAGTGCATGTTCCCTGACCTCCCCATGCTTTCCACCCCGTGGTGCTTTTCTCCATCATACATTGCCACTCACTGCCTATCCTAATTCAGGCCCTCTGATTCACACCACCCCGTGATGTTTTTCTCACTCCTACTAGTGAATGGCCTGTTAGAAACCCTTACAATTCTCACCACCACGCGACGTTTTTCAGGAAGCTATCCTACATTGCCAGTGCATGTTCCCTGACCTCCCCATGCTGACCACCCTGTGGTGCTTTTCTCCATCCCACATTGCCACTCACTGCCTCTCCTGATTCAGGCCCTCCGAATCACACCACCCCGTGATGTTTTTCTCACTCCTACTAGTGAATGGCCTGTTAGAAACCCTTACAATTCTCACCACCCGCGATGTTTTTCAGACACCTATCATACATTGCCAGTGCATGTGTCCTGACCTCCCCATGCTAACCACACCGTGGTGCTTTTCTCTATCCTACATTGCCACTCACTGCCTATGCTGATTCAGGCCCTCTGATTTAAACAACACGGTGATGTTTTTCTCACTCCTACTAGTGAATGGCCTGTTAAAAACCCATACAATGCGCACCACCCCGCGATGTTTTCAGAAACCTATCCTTCATTGACACTGCATCTTTGCTGGCCTCCCCATGCTGACCACACCGTGGTGCTTTTCTCTATCCTACATTGCCACTCACTGCCTATGATGATTCAGGCCCTCTGATTTAAACAACACCGTGATGTTTTTCTCACTCCTACTAGTGAATGGCCTGTTAAAAACCCGTACAATGCGCACCACCCCGCGATGTTTTCAGAAACCTATCCTTCATTGACACTGCATCTTTGCTGGCCTCCCCATGCTGACCACACCGTGGTGCTTTTCTCCATCCTACATTGCCACTCACTGCCTATCCTGATTCAGGCACTCCGATTCACACCATGCTGTGATGTTTTTCTCACTCCTACTAGTGAATGGCATGTTAGAAACTCTTACAATGCGCACCAACCTGTGATGTTTTTCAGAAAGCTACCCCACATTGAGACTGCATGTTTCCTGACCTCCCCATGCTGACCACACCGTGGTGCTTTTCTCCATTTTACATTGCCACTCACTGCCTACCCTAAATCAGGCCCTCCGATTCACAATACCCCGTGATGTTTTTCTCACTCCTACTAGGGAATGGCCTGTTAGAAAACCTTACAATGCACACCACCCGGCGATGTTTTTCAGAAATCTATCCTACATTGCCAATGTATGTTTCCTGACCTCCCCATGGTGAGCACCTCGTGGGGTTTTTCTCCATCCTACATTGCCACCCACTGCCTATCCTAATTCAGAACATCTGATTCACACCACCCCGTGATGTTTTTCTCACTCCTACTATTGAATGGCCTGTTAGAAGCCTAACAATGCGCACCATCCTGCGATGTTTATCAGAAACCTATTCTACATTGCCACGGCATGTTTCCTTGCCTCCACATGATGACAAACCCGTGGTGCTTTTCTCCATCCTGCATTGCCACTCACATCCTATCCTAATTCAGGCCCTCCGATTCATACCACCACGTTACGTTTTTTTCACTTCTACTTGTGAATGGCTTGTTAGAAAGCCTTACAGTGCGCACCACCCCGCGATGTTTTTCAGAAACCTTTCCTACATTGCCACTGCATGTTTCCTGACCTCCTCATGTTGACCACCCCATGGCGCTTTTATCCATTCTTCATTGCAACTCACTGCCTATCCTAATCCAGGCACTCTGATTCACACCACCCCATGATGTTTTTCTCACTCCTACTAGTGAATGGCCTGTTAGAAACCTTACAATGCGCACCACCCTGCTGTTTTTTTCAGAAACCTATCCTACATTGCCACTGCATGTTTCCTGAACTCCCCATCCTGACGACCCCGTGGTGCTTTTCTCCATCCAACATTGCCACTCGCTGTCTATATTGATTCAGGCCCTCCGCTTCACACCACACCATGAAGTATTTCTCACTCCTACTAGTGAATGGCCTGTTAGAAATCCTTACAATTCGCACATCCCGCGATGATTTTCAGAAACCTTTCCTACATTGCCACTGGATGTTTCCTGACCTCCCCATCCTGACCACACCGTGTTCCTTTTCTCCATTCTACATTACCACTCACTGCCTATCCTGATTCAGGCCCTGTGATTCACACCACCCTGTGATGTTTTTCTCAGTTTTACTAGAGAATGGCCTGTTAGAAACTCTTACAATGCGAACCACCACGTGATGTTTTTCAGAAAGCTATCCTACATTGCCAGTGCATGTTCCCTGACCTCCCCATGCTGACCACCCCGTGGTGCTTTTCTCCATCATACATTGCCACTCACTGCCTATCCTAATTCAGGCCCTCCGATTCACACCACCCCGTGATGTTTTTCTCACTCCTACTAGTGAATGGCCTGTTAGAAACCCTTACAATTCTAACCACCACGCGATGTTTTTCACGAAGCTATCCTATATTGCCAGTGCATGTTCCCTGACCTCCCCATGCTGAATACCCTGTGGTGATTTTCTCCATCCCACATTGCCACTCACAGCCTCTCCTAATTCAGGCCCTCCGATTCACACCACCCCGTGATGTTTTTCTCACTCCTACTAGTGAATGGCCTGTTAGAAACCCTTACAATTCTCACCACCCGCGATGTTTTTTAGACACCTGTCCTACATTGCCAGTGCATTGTCATGACCTCCCCATGTTGACCACACCGTGGTGCTTTTCTCTATCCTACATTGCCACTCACTGCCTATGCTGATTCAGGCCCTCTGATTTAAACAACGCCGTGATGTTTTTCTCACTCCTACTAGTGAATGGCCTGTTAAAAACCCGTAAAATGCGCACCACCCCGCAATGTTTTCAGAAACCTATCCTTCATTGACACTGCATCTTTGCTGGCCTCCCCATGCTGACCACACCGTGGTGCTTTTCTCCATCCTACATTGCCACTCACTGCCTATCCTGATTCAGGCACTCCGATTCACACCACGCTGTGATGTTTTTCTCACTCCTACTAGTGAATGGCATGTTAGAAACTCTTACAATGCTCACCAACCCGTGATGTTTTTCAGAAAGCTATCCCACATTGCCACTGCATGTTTCCTGACCTCCCCATGCTGACCACACCGTGGTGCTTTTCTCCATTTTACATTGCCACTCACTGCCTACCCTAAATCAGGCCCTCCGATTCACACCACCCCGTGATGTTTTTCTCACTCCTGCTAGGGAATGGCCTGTTAGAAAGCCTTACAATGCACACCACCCGGCGATGTTTTTCAGAAATCTATCCTACATTGCCAATGTATGTTTCCTGACCTCCCCATGGTGAGCACCTCGTGGGGTTTTTCTCCATCCTACATTGCCACCCACTGCCTATCCTAATTCAGAACATCTGATTCACACCACCCCGTGATGTTTTTCTCACTCCTACTATTGAATGGCCTGTTAGAAGCCTAACAATGTGCACCATTCTGCAATGTTTATGAGAAACCTATTCTAAATTGCCACTGCATGTTTCCTTGCCTCCACATGATGACAAACCCGTGGTGCTTTTCTCCATCCTACATTGCCACTCACATGCTATCCTAATTCAGGCCCTCCGATTCATACCACCACGTTATGTTATTTTCACTTCTACTTGTGAATGGCTTGTTAGAAAGCCTTACAGTGCGCACCACCCCGCGATGTTTTTCAGAAACCTATCCTACATTGCCACTGCATGTTTACTGACCTCCTCATGTTGACCACCCCATGGCGCTTTTCTCCATTCTTTATTGCCACTCACTGCCTATCCTAATCCAGGCACTCTGATTCCCACCACCCCATGATGATTTTCTCACACCTATTAGTGAATGGCCTGTTAGAAACCCTTACAATGCGCACCACCCCGCGATTTTTTCAGAAACCTATCCTACATTGCCACTGCATGTTTCGTGACCTCCCCATGCTGACCACCCCATGGTGCTTTTCTCCATCGTACATTGCCACTCACTGCCAATCCTAATGCAGAACGTCTGATTCACACCAGCCCGTGATGTTTTTCTCACTCCTACTAGTAAATGGCCTGTTAGAAACCCTTACAATGGGCACTACCCTGTGATGTTTTTCAGAAAACTATCCTACATTGCCACTGCATGTTTCGTGACCTCCCCATGCTGACCACCCCATGGTGCTTTTCTCCATCGTACATTGCCACTCACTGCCAATCCTAATGCAGAACGTCTGATTCACACCAGCCCGTGATGTTTTTCTCACTCCTACTAGTGAATGGTCTGTTAGAAACACTTACAATGCGCACCACCCCGCTGTTTTTTTCAGAAACCTATCCTACATTGCCACTGCATGTTTCCTGACCTCCCCATCCTGACCACCCCGTGGTGCTTTTCTCCATCCCACATTGCCAATCACAGGCCAATCCTGATTCAGGCCCTCCGTTTCACACCACCCCATGATGCTTTTCTCACTCGTACTAGTGAAAGAGCTTTTAGAAACACTTACAACGAGAATCACACCGCGATGTTTTTTAGAAACCTGTCACACTTTGCCACTGCATGTTTCCTGACCTCCCCATGCTGACCACCCCGTGGTGCTTTACTCCATCATACATTGCCACTCACTGTCTATATTGATTCAGGCCCTCCGCTTCACACCACACAATGAAGTATTTCTCCCTCCTACTAGTGAATGGCCTGTTCGAAATCCTTACAATTCGCACATCCCGCGATGATTTTAAGAATCCTGTCCTACATTGGCACTGGATGTTTCCTGACCTCCCGATCCTGACCACACCGTGTTCCTTTTCTCCATTCTACATTACCACTCACTGCCTATCCTGATTCAGGCCCTGTGATTCACACCACCCTGTGATGTTTTTCTCAGTTTTACTAGAGAATGGCCTGTTAGAAACTCTTACAATGTGCACCACCACGCGATGTTTTTCAGAAAGCTATCCTACATTGCCAGTGCATGTTCCCTGACCTCCCCATGCTGACCACCCCGTGGTGCTTTTCTCCATCATACATTGCCACTCACTGCCTATCCTAATTCAGGCCCTCCGATTCACACCACCCTGTGATGTTTTTCTCACTCCTACTAGTGAATGGCCTGTTAGAAACCCTTACAATTCTCACCACCATGCGATGTTTTTCAGGAAGCTATCCTACATTGCCAGTGCATGTTCCCTGACCTTCCCATGCTGACCACCCTGTGGTGCTTTTCTCCATCCCACATTGCCACTCACTGACTCTCCTAATTCAGGCCCACCGATTCACACCACCCCGTGATGTTTTTCTCACTCCTACTAGTGAATGGCCTGTTAGAAACCCTTACAATTCTCACCACCCGCGATGTTTTTCAGACACCTGTCCTACATTGCCAGTGCATGTCTCCTGACCTCCCCATGCTGACCACACTGTGGTGCTTTTCTCTATCCTACATTGCCACTCACTGCCTACCCTAAATCAGGCCCTCCGATTCACACCACCCCTTGATGTTTTTCTCACTCCTACTAGGGAATGGCCTGTTAGAAAGCCTTACAATGCAAACCACCCGGCGATGTTTTTCAGAAATCTATCCTACATTGCCAATGTATGTTTCCTGACCTCCCCATGGTGAGCACCTCGTGGGGTTTTTCTCCATCCTACATTGCCACCCACTGCCTATCCTAATTCAGAACATCTGATTCACACCACCCCGTGATGTCTTTCTCACTCCTACTATTGAATGGCCTGTTAGAAGCCTAACAATGCGCACCATCCAGCAATGTTTATCAGAAACCTATTCTACATTGCCACTGCATGTTTCCTTGCCTCCCCATGATGACAAACCCGTGGTGCTTTTCTCCATCCTACATTGCCACTCACATCCTATCCTGATTCAGGCCCTCCGATTCATACCACCACGTTATGTTTTTTTCACTTCTACTTGTGAATGGCTTGTTAGAAAGCCTTACAGTGAGCACCACCCCGCGATGTTTTTCAGAAACCTGTCCTACATTGCCACTGCATGTTTCCTGACCTCCTCATGTTGACCACGCCATGGTGCTTTTCTCCATCATACATTGCCTCTCACTGCCTATCCTAATTCAGAACGTCTGATTCACACCACCCCGTGATGTTTTTCTCACTCATACTAGTGAATGGCCTGTTAGAAACCCTTACAATGGGCACCACCCCGTGATGTTTTTCAGAAAACTATCCTACAGTGCCACTGCATGTTTCCTGACATCCTCATGCTGACCACCCTATGGTGCTTTCCTTGATTCTACATTGCAACTCACTGCCTGTCCTAAATCAGGGCATCCGATTGACACCACCCCGTAATGTTTTTCTCACTCCTACTAGTGAATGTCCTGTTAGAAACCCTTACAATGCGCACCACCCCGCTTTTTTTTTCAGAAACCTATCCTACATTGCCACTGCATGTTTCCTGAGCTCCCCATGCTAACCAACCCGTGGTGCTTTTCTCTATACTATAATTGCCACCCACTGCCTATCATAATTCAGGCCCTCTGATTCACACCACCCCATGATGTTTATCTCACTCCTACTAGTGAATGGCCTGTTGAAATCCTTACAATTCTCACCACCCCAGATGATTTGCAGAAACCTATCCTACATTACCACTGCATGTGTCCTGACCATCCGATGATGACCACCCCTTGGTGCTTTTCTCCATCCTACATTGCCACTCACTGCCTATCCTGATTCAGGCCCTCAGATTCACACCACCCCGTGTTGTTTTTCTCACTCCTACTAGTGAATGGCCTTTTAGAAACCCTTACAATGCGCACCAACGCATAATGTTTTTCCGAAAGTTATCCGACATTGGCACTGCATGTTTCCTGACCTCCAAATGCTGACCACTCCGTGGTGCTTTTCTACACCCTACATTGCCACTCACTGCCTATCCTAATTCAGAACATCTGATTCAAAGCAGCCTGTGATGTTTTTCTCAATCCTACTAGTGAATGGCCTGATTGAAACCCTTACAATGCACAGCATCCCGCTTTTTTTTTCAGAAACCTATCCTACATTGCCACTGCATGTTTCCTCACCTCCCCATGTTGACCACCATGTGGTGCTTTTCTCCATCCTACATTGCCACACAATGCCTATCCTAAGTAAGATCCTCCAATTCACACCACCCCGTGATGTTGTTTTCACTCCTACTAGTGAATGGCATGATAGAAACCCTTACAATGCGCACCACCCTGCGATGTTTATCAGAAATCTATACTACATTGCCACTGCATGTTTCCTTGCCTCCCCATGCTGACAAACCCGTGGTACTTTTCTCCATCCTACATTGCCACTCACATCCTATCGTAATTCAGGCCCTCGGATTCACACCACCCCGTAATGTTTTTTTCAATCCTGGTTGTGAATGGCTTGTTAGAAATCCTTAATGCGCACCACCCCGTGATGTTTTTCAGAAACCTATCCTACATTGCCACTGCATGTGTCCTGACCTCCCTATGTTGACCACCCCGTCGTGCTTTTCTCCATTCTTCTTTGCCACTCACTGACTATCCTAATTCAGGCCCTCCGATTCCCACCACCCCGTGATGTTTTTCTCACTTCTACTAGTGAACGGCCTGCTACAAACCCTTACAATGCGCACCACCCCGTGATGTTTTTCAGAAACCTATCCTACATTGCCATTGCATGTTTCCTGCCCTCCCCATGCTCACCAATCCTTGGTGCTTTTCTCTATCCTACATTGCCACTTACTGTCTATCTTGATTCAGGCCCTCCGATTCACACCACAACATGATGTATTTCTCACTCCTACTAGTGAATGGCCTGTTAGAAACCCTTACAATGCGCACTACCCCGCGATGTTTTTCAGAAACCTCTAATACATTGCCACTGCATGTTTCCTGACCTCCCCATCCTGACTACCCCATGGTGCTTTTCTCCATCCTACATTGCCAATCACGGCCTATCCTGATTCAGCCCCTCCGATTCACGCCACCCCGTGATGTTTTTCTCACTCCTACTAGTGAAAAGCCTTTTATAAACACTTACGAGAATCACCCCGCGATGTTTTTCAGAAACCTATGCTACTTTGCCACTGCATGTTTCCTGACCTCCCCATGCTGAACACCCCTTGGTGCTTTTCTCCATCCGACATTGCCACTCACTGTCTATATTGATTCAGGTCCTCTGATTCACACCACACCATGAAGTATTTCTCACTCCTACTAGTGAACGGCCTGTTAGAAATCCTTACAATTCGCAAGTCCCGCGATGATTTTCAGAAACCTGTCCTACATTGCCATTGCATGTTTCCTAACCTCCCCATGCTGACCACCCCGTGGTCCTTTTCTCCATTGAACATTGCCACTCACTTTCTATCCTGATTCAGGCCCTCTGATTTACACCACCCTGTGATGTGTTTCTCAGTTCTACTAGAGAATGGCCTGTTAGAAACCCTTACAATGCGCACCACCATGCGATGTTTTTCAGAAAGCTATCCTACATTGCCAGTGCATGTTCCCTGACCTCCCCATGCTGACCACCCCGTGGTGCTTTTCTCCATCCCACATTGCCACTCACTGCGTCTCCTAATTCAGGCCCTCCTATTCACACCACCCCATGATGTTTTTCTCACTCCTACTAGTGAATGGCCTGTTAGAAACCCTTACCATGCGCACCACCCCGTGATGTTTTTCAGAAAACTATCCTACATTTCCACTGCATGTTTCATGACATCCCCATGCTGACCACACAGTTGTGCTTTTCTCTATCCTACATAGCCACTCACTGCCTATGCTGATTCAGGCCCTCTGCTTTATACAACGCTGTGATGTTTTTCTCACTAATACTAGTGAATGGCTTGTTAAAACCCTCACAATGCGCACCACCCCGTGATGTTTTTCAGAAACCTATCCTACATTGACACTGCATCTTTCCTGGCCTCCCCATGCTGACCACACCATTGTGCTTTTCTCGATCCTACATTGCCACTCACTGCCTATCCTGATTCAGGCACTTCGATTCACAAAACGCTGTGATGTTTTTCTCCTTCCTACTAGTGAATGGCCTGTTAGAAACTCTTACAATGCGCACCAACCCGTGATGTTTTTCAGAAAGCTACCCCACATTGCCACTGCTTGTTTCCTGACCTTCCCAAGCTGACCACCCCGTGGTGCTTTTATCCATTTTACATTGCCAATCAGTGCCTGCCCTAAATCAGGCCCTCCGAATCACACCACCCCGTGATGTTTTTCTCACTCCTACTAGGGAATGGCCTGTTAGAAAACCTTACAATGCACACCACCCGGCGATGTGTTTCAGAAATCTATCCTACATTGCCAATGTATGTTTCCTGACCTCCCCGTGGTGAGCACGTCGTGGGGTTTTTCTCCATCCTACATTGCGACCCACTGCCTATCCTAATTCAGAACATCTGATTCACACCACCCCGTGATGTTTTTCTCACTCCTACTAGTGAATGGCCTGTTAGAAGCCCTAACAATGCGCTCCACCCAGCGATGTTAATCAGAAACCTATTCTACATTGCCACTGCATGTTTCCTTGCCTCCCCATGATGAAAAACCCGTGGTGCTTTTCTCCATCGTACATTGCCACTCACATACTATCCTAATTCAGGCCCTCCGATTCATACCACCATGTTATGTTTTTTCACTTCTACTTGTGAATCGCTTGTCAGAAAGCCTTACAGTGCGCACCACCCCGCGATTTTTTTCAGAAATCTATCCTACATTGCCACTGCATGTTTCCTGACCTCCCCATGCTGACCACCCCGTGGTGCTTTTCTCCCATCGTACATTGCCACTCACTGCCTATCCTAATTCAGAACATCTGATTCACACCACCCCGTGATGTTTTTCTCACTCCTACTAGTCAATGGCCTGTTAGAAACCCCTACAATGGGCACCACCCCGTCATGTTTTTCAGAAAACTATCCTTCATTGCCAGTGCATGTTTCCTGACATCCTCATGCTGACCAACCCATGGTGCTTTTCTCGATCCTACATTGCCACTCACTGCCTGTCCTAAATCAGGGCCTCCGATTCACACCACCCCGTGATGTTTTTCTCACTCCTACTAGTGAATGGCCTGTTGAAAGCCTTACGATTCTCATCACACATTATGTTTTTCAGAAACCTATCCTACATTGCAACTGCATGTGTCCAGACCTCCCCATGATGACCTCCCCTTGGTGCTTTTCTCCATCCTACATTGCCACTCACTTCCTATCCTGATTCGGGCCCTCAGATTCACTCCACCCCGTTATGTTTTTCTCACTCCTCCTAGTGAATGGCCTGTTAGAAACCCTTACAATGCGCACCAACCCGTAATGTTTTTCAGAAAGCTATCCCACATTGCCACTGCATGTTTCCTGACCTCCCCATGCTGACCACCCCGTGGTGCTTTTCTACATCCTACATTGCCACTCACTGCCTTACCTGTTTCAGGCCTTCTGATTCACACACTCCCGTGATGTATTTCTCACTCCTACCAGTGAATGGCCGGTTAGAGACCCTTACAATGCACAACACCCCGTGATGCTTTTCAGAAAACTATCCTACATTGCCACTGCATGTTTCCGGACGTCCCCATGCTGACCACACTATGGTGCTTTTCTCCATCCTACATTGCCAATCACTGCCTATCCTAATTCAGGCCCTCCGATTCACAACAACCCGTGATGTTTTTCTCACTCCTACTAGTGAATGGCCTGTAAGAAACACTTAAAATTCCCACCAAACCGCTTTTTTTTTTTTTTTTTCAGAAACCTTTCCAACATTGCCACGGCATGTTTCTTGACCTCCCCATGCTGACCCCGGCATGTTTCTTGACCTTTCCATGCTGACCACCCTGTGGTGATTTTCTCCATCCTACATTGTCACACACTGCCTATCCTAATTCAGGCCCTCCGATTCAAACCACCCCGTGATGTTGTTCTCACTCCTACTAGTGAATGGCCTGTTAGAAACCCTTACAATGCGCACCATCCAGCGATATTTATCAGAAACCTATTCTACATTGCCACTGCATGTTTCCTTGCCTCCCCGTGCTGACAAACCCGTGGTGTTAATCTCCATCCTTCATTGCCACTCACTGCCTATACTAATTCAGAACCTCTGATTCACACAACCCAGTGATGTTTTTCTCACTCCTACTAGTGAATGGCCTGTTAGAAACACTTACAATGCACATCACCCCGTGATGGTTTTCAGAAACCTATCCTACATTGTCACTTCATGTTTAATGACCTCCACATGCTGACCTCCCCGTGGTGCTTTTCTCCATCCTACATTGCCACTCACTGCCTATCCTAATTCAGGCCCTCCGATTCATACCACCACGTTATGTTTTTTCACTTCTACTTGTGAATGGCTTGTAAGAAAGCCTTACAGTGCGCACCACCACGCGATGTTTTTCAGAAACCTGTCCTACATTGCCAATGCATGTTTCCTGACCTCCTCATGTTGACCACCCCATGGTGCTTTTCTCCATTCTTCATGCCACTCACTGCCTATCCTAATCCAGGCACTCTGAATCACACCTCCCAGTGATGATTTTCTCACTCCTATTAGTGAATGGCCTGTTAGAAACCCTTACAATGCACACCACCCCTCGATTTTTTTCAGAAATCTATCCTACATTGCCACTGCATGTTTCCTGACCTCCCCATGCTGACCACCCCGTGGTGCTTTTCTCCGTCGTACGTTGCCACTCACTGCCTATTCTAATTCAGAACGTCTAATTCACACCACCCCGTGATGATTTTCTCACTCCTACTAGTGAATGGCCTGTTAGAAACCCTTACAATGGGCACCACCCCGTGATGTTTTTCATAAAACTATCCTACATTGCCACTGCATGTTTCCTGACATCCTCATGCTGACCAACCCATGGTGCTCTTCTCGATCCTACATTGCCACTCACTGCCTGTCCAAATCAGGGCCTCTGATTCACACCACCTCGTGATGTTTTTCTAACTCCTACTAGTGAATGGCCTGTTGAAAGCCTTACAATTCTCACCACACATTATGTTTCTGAGAAACCTATCCTACATTGCCACTGCATGTGTCCAGACCTCCCCATGATGACCACCCCTTGGTGCTTTTCTCCATCCTACATTGCCACTCACTGCCTATCCTGATTCAGTCCCTCTGATTCACACCACCCCGTGATGTTTTTCTCACTCCTATTAGTGAATGCCCTGTTAGAAACCCTTACAATGCGCACCAACCCGTAATGTTTTTCAGAAAGCTATCCCACATTGCCACTGCATGTTTCCTGACCTCCCCATGCTGACCACCTCGTGGTGCTTTTCTCCATCCTACATTGCCACTCACTGCCTATCATAATTCAGTCCCTCTGATTCACACCATCCCATGATGTTTTTCTCACTCCTACTAGTGAATGGCCTGTTAGAATCCCTTACAATGCGCACCACCCCGTGATGTTTTTCAGAAAACTATCCTACTTTGACACTGCATGTTTCCAGACCTCCCCATGATGACCCCCCTAGGTGCTTTTCTCCATCCTACATTGCCACTAACTGCCAATCCTAATTCAGGCCCTCAGATTCACACCATCCCATGATGTTTTTCTCACTCCTACTAGTGAATGGCCTGTTAGAAACCCTTACCATGCGCACCACCCCGTGATGTTTTTCAGAAAACTATCCTACATTTCCACTGCATGTTTCATGACATCCCCATGCTGACCACCCTGTGGTGCTTTTCTCCATCATACATTCCCACTCACTACCTATCCTAATTCAGGCCCTCCGATTCACACCACCCCGTGATGATTTTCTCACTCCTACTAGTGAATGGCCTGCTACAAACCCTTACAATGCGCACAACCCTGTGATGTTTTTCAGAAACGTATCCTACATTGCCATTGGATGTTTCCTGACCTCCCCATCCTGACCACCCCGTGGTGCTTTTCTCCATCCTACATTGCCAATCACGGCCTATCCTGATTCAGGCCCTCCGATTCACACCACCCTGTGATGTTTTTCTCACTCCTACTAGTTAAAGGCCTTTTAGAAACACTTACAATGAGCACGACCCCGCGATGTTTTTCAGAATCGTATCCTACTTTGCCACTGCATGTTTCCTGAATTCCCCATGCTGACCACACTGTGGTGCTTTTCTCCATCCGACATTGCTACTCAGTGTCTATATTGATTCAGGCCCTCCGATTCACACCACACCATGAACTATTTCTCACTCCTACTAGTGAATGGCCTGTTAGAAATCCTTACAATTCGCACAACCCGCGATGTTTTTCAGAAACCTATCCTACATTGCCACTGCATGTGTCCTGACCTCCCCATGATTACCACCCCTTGGTGCTTTTGTCCATCCTACATTGCCACTCACTGTCTATCTTAATTCAGGCCCTCCGATTCACACCACACAATGATGTATTTCTCACTCCTACTAGTGAATGGCCTGTTAGAAACACTTACAATGCGCCCTACCTCAAGATGTTTTTCAGAAACCTATCCTACATTGCCACTGCATGTTTCCTGACCTCCACAACCTGACCACAACGTGGTGCTTTTCTCCATCCTACATTGCCAATTACGGCCTATCCTGATTCAGGCCCTCCGATTCACACCACCTCGTGATGTTTTTCTCACTCCTACTAGTGAAAGGCCTTTTAGAAACACTTACAAGGAGCAGAAACCCGCGATGTTTTTCCGAAACCTATCCTACATTGCCACTGCATGTTTCCTGACCTCCCCATCCTGATCACCCCGTGGTGCTTTTCTCCATCCTACATTGCCATTCACTGCCTATCCTGATTGAGGCCCTTCGATTCACACCAGACCATTATATTTTTCTCACTCCTACTAGGGAAAGTCCTTTTAGAAACCCTTATAATGCTCCCCACCCCGCGATGTTTTTCAGAAACCTATCCTACATTGCCACTGCATGTTTCCTGACCTCCCCATGCTGACCACACTGTGGTGCTTTTCTCCATTTTATGTTGCCACTCTCTGCCTTTCCTAATTCAGGCCCTCCCTTTCACACCAACCTGTGATGTTTTTCTCACTCCTACTAGTGAATGGCCTGTTAGAAAGCCTTACAATGCGCAATACCTGGCAATGTTTTTCAGAAACCTATCCTACTTTGCCAATGCATATTTCCTGACCTCCCCATGCTGACCACCCCATGCTGCTTTTCTCCATACTACATTGCACTCACTGCCTATCATAATTCAGAACATCCGATTCACACGGCCCCGTGATGTTTTTCTCACTCCTACTAGTGAATGGCCTGTTAGAAACCCTTAAAATCTGAACCACCCCGTGATGTTTTTCAAAAAATACCCTACATTGCCACTGCATGTTTCCTGACCTCCCCATGATGACCACCTCGTGGTGCTTTTCTACATCCTACATTGCCACTCACATCCTAACCTTCTTCAGGCCCTCCGATTCATACCACCACATTATGTTTTTACACTTCTACTTGTGAATGGCTTGTAAGAAAGCCTTACAGTGCGCACCACCCCGCAATGTTTTTCAGAAACCTGTCCTACATTGCCACTGCATGTTTCCTGACCTCCTCAAGTTGACCACCCCATGGTGCTTTTCTCCATTCTTCATTGTCACACACTGCTTATCCTAATCCAGGCAATCTGATTCACACCACCCAGTGAAGATTTTCTCACTCCTATTAGTGAATGGCCTGTTAGAAACCCTTACAATGCGCACCACCCCGCGATTTTTTTCAGAAATCTATCCTACATTGCCACTGCATGTTTCCTGACCTCCCCATGCTGACCACCCCGTGGTGCTTTTCTCCATCGTACATTGCCACTCACTGCCTATCCTAATTCAGAATGTCTGATTCACACCACCCCATGATGTTTTTATAACTCCTACTAGTGAATGGCCTGTTAGAAATCCGTACAATGGGCACCACCCCGTGATGTTTTTCAGAAAACTATCCTACATTGCCACTGCATGTTTCCTGACATCCTCATGCTGACCAACCCATGGTGCTTTTCTCGATCCTACATTGCCACTCACTGCCTGTCCAAATCAGGGCCTCCGATTCACACCACCCCGTGAAGTTTTTCTCACTCCTACTAGTGAATGGCCTGTTGAAAGCCTTACAATTCTCACCACATGTTATGTTTTTGAGAAACCTATCCTACATTGCCACTGCATGTGTCCAGACCTCCCCATGATGACCACCCTTTGGTGCTTTTCTCCATCCTACATTGCCACTCAGTGCCTATCCTTATTCAGGCCCTCTGATTCACACCACCCCGTGATGTTTTTCTCACTCCTACTAGTGAATGGCCTGTTAGAAACCCTTACAATGCGCACCAACCCGTAATGTTTTTCAGAAAGCTATCCCACATTGCCACTGCATGTTTCCTGACCTCCCCATGCTGACCACACCGTGGTGCTTTTCTCCATCCTACATTGCCACTCACTGCCTATCCTGATTCAGGACCTCCAATTCACACCACCCCGTTATATTTTTCTCACTCCTACTAGTGAATGACCTTTTAGAAAACCTTACAATGCGCACCACCCCGCGATGTTTTTCAGAAACCTATCCTACATTGCCACTGCATGTTTCCTGACCTCCCCATGCTGACCACACCATGGTACTTTTCTCCATTTTACGTTACCACTCACTGGCTATCCTAATTCAGGCCCTCCGATTCACACCACCCCGTGATGTTTTTCTCACTTCTACTAGTGAATGGCCTGTTAGAAACCCTTACAATGCGCGCTACCGGGCGATGTTTTTCAGAAACCTATACTACATTGCCACTGCATGTTTCCTGACTTCCCCATGCTGACCACGCCGTGGTGATTTTCTCCATCCTACATTGAAACTCACTGCCTATCCTGATTCAGGCCCTCCAATTCATACCACCCCGTTATATTTTTCTCACTCCTACTAGTGAAAGGCCTGTTAGAAACCCTTACAATGCGCACCAACCCGCGATGTTTTTCAGAAACCTATCCTACATTGCCACTGCATGTTTTCTGACTTCCCCATGCTGACCACACCGTGGTGCTTTTCTCCATTTTACGTTTCCACTCACTGCCTATCCTAATTCAGGCCATCCGATTCACACCACCCCGTGATGTTTTTCTCACTCCTACTAGGGAATGGCCTGTTACAAACCCTTACAATGCCCCCAACCCCGCGATGGTATTCAGAAACCGATCCTGCATTTTCACTGCATGTTTTCTGACCTTCCCATCCTGACCACCCCGTGGTGCTTTTCTCCATCCTACATTGCCACCCACGACCCATCCTGACTCAGGCCCTGCGATTCACACCATCCTGTGATGTTTTTCTCACTCCTACTAATGAAAGGCATTTTAGAAACCGTTACAATGAGCATCACAACGAAATGTTTTTCAGAAACCTATCCTACATTACCACTGCATGTTTCCTGACCTCCCCATGCTGACCACCCCGTGGTGCTTTTCTCCATCCAACATTGCCACTCGCTGTCTATATTGATTCAGGCCCTCCGCTTCACACCACACCATGAACTATTTCTCACTCCTACTAGTGAATGGCCTGTTAGAAATCCTTACAATTCGCACATCCCGCGATGATTTTCAGAAACCTGTCCTACATTGCCATTGCATGTTTCCTGACCTCCCCATTCTGACCACCCCGTGGTCCTTTTCTCCATTCTACGTTGCCACTCACTTCCTATCCTGATTCAAGCGCTCTGATTCACACCACCCTGTGATGTTTTTCTCAGTTCTACTAGAGAATGGCCTGTTAGAAACCCGTACAGTGCGCACCACCATGCGATGTTTTTCAGAAAGCTATCCTACATTGCCAGTGCATGTTTACTGACCTCCTCATGCTGACCAACCCGTGGTGCTTTTCTCCATCCTACATTGCCACTCACTGCTTTTCATAATTCAGGCCCTCTGATTCACACCACCTCGTGATGTTTTTCTCACTCCTACTAGTGAATGGCCTGTTAGAAACCCTTACAATTCTTACGACCCACGATGTTTTTCAGACACCTATCCTACATTGCCAGTGCATGTGTCCTGACATCCCCATGTTGACCACAACGTTGTGCTTTTCTCTATCCTACATAGCCACTCACTGCCTATGCTGATTCAGGCCCTCTGATTTAAACAACGCCGTGATGTTTTTCTCACTCCTACTAGTGAATGGCCTGTTAAAAACCCTTACAATGCGCACCAACCCGCGATGATTTTCAAAAACCTATCCTACATTGACACTGCATCTTTCCTGGCCTCCCCATGCTGACCACACCGTTGTGCTTTTCTCCATCCTACATTGCCACTCACTGCCTATCCTGATTCAGGCACTTCGATTCACACCACGCTATGATGTTTTTCTCACTCCTACTAGTGAATGGCCTGTTAGAAACTCTTACAATGCGCACCAACCCGTGATGTTTTTCAGAAAGCTATCCCACATTGCCACTGCATGTTTCCTGACCTCCCCATGCTGACCACACCGTGGTGCTTTTCTCCATTTTACATTGCCAATCAGTGCCTACCCTAAATCTGGCCCTCTGATTCATAACACCCCGTGATGTTTTTCTCACTCCTACTAGGGAATGGCCTGTTAGAAAACCTTACAATGCACACCACCCGGCGATGTGTTTCAGAAATCTATCCTACATTGCCAATGTATGTTTCCTGATCTCCCCGTGGTGAGCACCTCGTGGGGTTTTTCTCCATCCTACTTTGCCACCCACTGCCTATCCTAATTCAGAACATCTGATTCACACCACCCCCTGATGTTTTTCTTACTCCTACAAGTGAATGGCCTGTTAGAAGCCCTAACAATGCGCACCACCCAGCGATGTTTATCAGAAATCTATTCTACATTGCCACTGCATGTTTCCTTGCCTCCCCATGATGACAAACCCGTGGTGCTTTTCTCCATCCTACATTGCCACTCACATCCTATCCTAATTCAGGCCGTCCGATTCATACAACCAGGTTATGTTTTTTTC
Source organism: Cavia porcellus (assembly GCF_034190915.1). Classification (NCBI taxonomy): domain Eukaryota; kingdom Metazoa; phylum Chordata; class Mammalia; order Rodentia; family Caviidae; genus Cavia; species Cavia porcellus. The sequence goes on along the minus strand of NW_026947485.1, from coordinate 152,796,035 downwards.
ACTTCTACTTGTGAATGGTTGTAAGAAAGCCTTACATTGTGCACCACCCCGCGATGTTTTTCAGAAACCTGTCCTACATTGCCACTGCATGTTTCCTGACCTCCCCATGCTGACCACCCCGTGGTGCTTTTCTCCATCGTACATTGCCACTCCCTGCCTATCCTAATTCAGAAGGTCTGATTCACACCACCCCGTGATGTTTTTCTCACTCCTACTAGTGAATGGCCTGTTAGAAACCCTTACAATGGGCACCACCCCGTGATGTTTTTCAGAAAACTATCCTACATTGCCACTGCATGTTTCTTGACATCCTCATGCTAACCAACCCATGGCGCTTTTCTCGATCCTACATTGAGACTCACTGCCTGTCCAAATCAGGGCCTCCGATTCACACCACCCCAGGATGTTTTTCTCACTCCTACTAGTGAATGGCCTGTTAAAAACCCTTACAATTCTCACCACATGTTATATTTCTGAGAAACCTACCCTACATTGCCACTGCATGTGTCCAGACCTCCCAATGATGACCACCCCTTGGTGCTTTTCTCCATCCTACATTGCCACTCACTGCCTATCCTGATTCAGGCCCTCTGATTCACACCACCCCGTGATGTTTTTCTCACTCCTACTAGTGAATGGCCGTGAGATACCCTTACAATGCGCACCAACCCGTAATGTTTTTCAGAAAGCTATCCCACATTGCCACTGCATGTTTCCTGACCTCCCCATGCTGACCACCCCGTGGTGCTTTTCTACATCCTACATTGCCACTCACTGCCTATCCTTATTCTGGCCCTCCGATTCACACCACCCCGTTATGTTTTCCTCACCCCTACTAGGGAATGGCCTGTTAGAAACCCTTACAATGTGCACCACCCCGCGATGTTTTTCAGAAAACTATACTACATTGCTACTGAATGTTTCCTGACCTCCCCATGCTGACCATGCCGTGGTGCTTTACTGCATCCTACATTGCCACTCACAGCCTTAACTTTTTCAGGCCTTCTGATTCACACACTCCCGTGATGTATTTCTCACTCCTACCAGTGAATGGCTGGTTAGAAACCCTTACAATGCGCCACACCCCGTGATGTTTTTCAGAAAACTATCCTACATTGCCACTGCATGTTTCCGGACCTTCCCATGCTGACCACACTATGGTGCTTTTCTCCATCCTACATTGCCAATCACTGCCTATCCTAATTCAGGCCCTCCGATTCACACCACCCCGTGATGTTTTTCTCACTCCTACTAGTGAATGGCCTGTAAGAAACACTTACAATGCGCACCAAACCGCTTTTTTTTTTTTTTTCAGAAACCTATCCAACATTGCCAGGGCATGGTTCCTGACCTCCCCATGCTGACCACCCTGTGGTGATTTTCTCCATCCTACATTGTCAATCACTGCCTATTCTAATTCAGGCCCTCCGATTCACACAACTCCGTGATGTTGTTCTCACTCGTACTAGTGAATGGCCTGTTAGAAACCCATACAATGCGAACCACCCAGCGATGTTTATCAGAAACCTATTGTACATTGCCACTGCATGTTTCCTTGCCTCCCCATGCTGACAAACCCGTGGTGTTAATCTCCATCCTACATTGCCACTCACTGCCTATCCTAATTCAGAACCTCTGATTCACACAACCCAGTGATGTTTTTCTCACTCCTACTAGTGAATGGCCTGTTAGAAAACCTTACAATGCACATCACCCAGTGATGGTTTTCAGAAAACTATCCTACTTTGTCACTGCATGATTAATGACCTCAACATGCTGACCTCGCCGTGGTGCTTTTCTCCATCCTACATTGCCACTCACTGCCTATCGTAATTCACGCCCTCTGATTCACACCACCCCATGATGTTTTTCTCAGTCCTACTAGTGAATGGCCTGTTAGAAACCCTTACAATGCGCACCTCCCGGCGATATTTTTCAGAAACCTATCCTACGTTGCCAATGCATGTTTCCTGACCTCCCCATCCTGACCACCCCTTGGAGCTTTTCTCCATCCTACATTGCCACTCACTGCCTATCGTAATTCAGGCCCTCTGATTCACACCACCCCGTGATGGTTTTCTCACTCCTACTTGTGAGAGGCCTGTTAGAAAGCCTTACAATGCGCACCACCCCGCGATATTTTTCAGAAAACTATCCTACATTGCCACTGCATGTTTCCTGACATCCTCATGCTGACCAACCCATGGTGCTTTTCTCGATCCTACATTGATATTCACTGCCTGTCCATATCAGGGCCTCCGATTCACACCACCCCGTGAAGTTTTTCTCACTCCTACTAGTGAATGGCCTGTTGAAAGCCTTACAATTCTCACCACACGTTATGTTTCTGAGAAACCTATCCTACACTGCCACTGCATGTGTCCAGACCTCCCCATGATGACCACCCCTTGGTGCTTTTCTCCATCCTACATTGCCACTCAGGCCTATCCTGATTCAGGCCCTCTGATTCACACCACCCCGTGATGTTTTTCTCACTCCTCCTAGTGAATGGCCTGTTAGAAACCCTTACAATGCGCACCAACCCGTAATGTTTTTCAGAAAGCTATCCCACATTGCCACTGCATGTTTCCTGACCTCCCCATGCTGACCACCCCGTGGTGCTTTTCTCCATCCAACATTGCCACTCACTGCCTATCCTGATTCAGGACCTCCAATTCACACCACCCTGTTATATTTTTCTCACTCCTATTAGTGAATGACCTGTTAGAAACCCTTACAATGCGCACCCCCCTGCGATGTTTTTCAGAAACCTATCCTACATTGCCACTGCATGTTTTCTGACCTCCCCATGCTGACCACACCGTGGTGCTTTTCTCCATTTTACGTTTCCACTCACTGCCTATCCTAATTCAGGCCATCCGCTTCACACCACCCCATGATGTTTTTCTCACTCCTACTAGGGAATGGCCTGTTACAAACCCTTACAATGCCCCCAACCCCGCGATGGTATTCAGAAACCGATCCTGCATTGTCACTGCATGTTTTCTGACCTTCCCATCCTGACCACCCCGTGGTGCTTTTCTCCATCCTACATTGCCACCCACGACCCATCCTGACTCAGGCCCTGCGATTCACACCACCCTGTGATGTTTTTCTCACTCCTACTAGTGAAAGGCATTTTAGAAACCGTTACAATGAGCATCACACCGAAATGTTTTTCAGAAACCTATCCTACATTACCACTGCATGTTTCGTGACCTCCCCATGCTGAACACCCCGTGGTGCTTTTCTCCATCCGACATTGCCACTTACTGTCTATATTGATTCAGGGCGTCCGCTTCACACCACACCATGAAGTATTTCTCACTCCTACTAGTGAATGGCCTGTTAGAAATCCTTACAATTCGCACATCCCGCGATGATTTTCAGAAACCTGTCCTACATTGCCATTGCATGTTTTCTGACCTCCACATCATGACCACCCCGTGGTCCTTTTCTCCATTCTACGTTGGCACTCACTTCCTATCCTGATTCAGGCGCTCTGATTCACACCACCCTGTGATGTTTTTCTCAGTTCTACCAAAGAATGGCCTGTTAGAAACCCTTACAATGCGCACCACCATGCGATGTTTTTCAGAAAGCTATCCTACAGTGCCAGTGCATGTTTACTGACCTCCTCATGCTGACCAACCCGTGGTGCTTTTCTCCATCCTACATTGCCACTCACTGGTTTTCATAATTCAGGCCCTCTGATTCACACCACCTCGTGATGTTTTTCTCACTCCGACTAGTGAATGGCCTGTTAGAAACCCTTACAATTCTTACCACCCATGATGTTTTTCAGACACCTATCCTACATTGCCAGTGCATGTGTCCTGACATCCCCATGTTGACCACAATGTTGTGCTTTTCTCTATCCTACATAGCCACTCACTGCCTATGCTGATTCAGGCCCTCTGATTTAAACAACGCCGTGATGTTTTTCTCACTCCTACTAGTGAATGGCCTGTTAAAAACCCTTACAATGCGCACCAACCCGCGATGATTTTCAAAAACCTATCCTACATTGACACTGCATCTTTCCTGGCATCCCCATGCTGACCACACCGTTGTGCTTTTCTCCATCCTACATTGCCACTCACTGCCTATCCTGATTCAGGCACTTCGATTCACACCACGCTATGATGTTTTTCTCACTCCTACTAGTGAATGGCCTGTTAGAAACTCTTACAATGCGCACCAACCCGTGATGTTTTTCAGAAAGCTATCCCACATTGCCACTGCATGTTTCCTGACCTCCCCATGCTGACCACACCGTGGTGCTTTTCTCCATTTTACATTGCCAATCAGTGCCTACCCTAAATCTGGCCCTCCGATTCATAACACCCCGTGATGTTTTTCTCACTCCTACTAGGGAATGGCCTGTTAGAAAACCTTACAATGCACACCACCCGGCGATGTGTTTCAGAAATCTATCCTACATTGCCAATGTATGTTTCCTGACCTCCCCGTGGTGAGCACCTCGTGGGGTTTTTCTCCATCCTACATTGCCACCCACTGCCTATCCTAATTCAGAACATCTGATTCACACCACCCCGTGATGTTTTTCTTACTCCTACAAGTGAATGGCCTGTTAGAAGCCCTAACAATGCGCACCACCCAGCGATGTTTATCAGAAATCTATTCTACATTGCCACTGCATGTTTCCTTGCCTCCTCATGATGACAAACCCGTGGTGCTTTTCTCCATCCTACATTGCCACTCACATCCTATCCTAATTCAGGCCCTCCGATTCATACCACCAGGTTATGTTTTTTCACTTCTACTTGTGAATGGCTTGTAAGAAAGCCTTACAGTTTGCACCACCCCGCGATGTTTTTCAGAAACCTGTCCTACATTGCCACTGCATGTTTACTGACCTCCTCATGTTGACCACCTTATGGTGCTTTTCTCCATTCTTCATTGCCACTCACTGCCTATCCTAATCCAGGCACTCTGATTCACACCACCCAGTGATGATTTTCTCATTCCTATTAGTAAATCGCCTGTTAGAAACCCTTACAATGCGCACCACCCCGCGATTTTTTTCAGAAATCCATCCTACATTGCCACTGCATGTTTCCTGACCTCCCCATGCTGACCACCCCGTGGTGCTTTTCTCCATCGTACATTGCCACTCACTGCCTATCCTAATTCAGAACGTCTGATACACACCACCCCGTGATATTTTTCTCACTCCTACTAGTGAATGGCCTGTTAGAAACCCTTACAATGGGCACCACCCCGTGATGTTTTTCAGAAAACTATCCTCCATTGCCACTGCATGTTTCTTGACATCCTCATGCTGACCAACCCATGGCGCTTTTCTCGATCCTACATTGTGACTCACTGCCTGTCCAAATCAGGGCCTCCGATTCCACCACCCCATGATGTTTTTCTCACTCCTACTAGTGAATGGCCTGTTGAAAGCCTTACAATTCTCACCACACGTTATATTTCTGAGAAACCTATCCTACATTGCCACTGCATGTGTCCAGACCTCCCAATGATGACCACCCCTTGGTGCTTTTCTCCATCCTACATTGCCACTCACTGCCTATCCTGATTCAGGCCCTCTGATTCACACCACCCTGTGATGTTTTTCTCACTCCTACTAGTGAATGGCCTGTGAGAAACCCTTACAATGCGCACCAACCCGTAATGTTTTTCTGAAAGCTATCCCACATTGCCACTGCATATTTCCTGACCTCCCTATGCTGACCCCCCCATGGTGCTTTTCTACATCCTACATTGCCACTCACTGCCTATCCTTATTCTGGCCCTCCGATTCACACCACCCCGTTATGTTTTCCTCACCCCTACTAGTGAATGGCCTGTTAGAAACCCTTACAATGTGTACCACCCCGCGATGTTTTTCAGAAAACTATACTACATTGCTACTGAATGTTTCCAGACCTCCCCATGCTGACCATGCCGTGGTGCTTTACTCCATCCTACATTGCCACTCACAGCCTTACCTTTTTCAGGCCTTCTGATTCACACATTCCCGTGATGTATTTCTCACTCCTACCAGTGATTGGCCGGTTAGAAACCCTTACAATGCGCCACACCCCGTGATGTTTTTCATAAAACTATCCTACATTGCCACTGCATGCTTCCGGACCTCCCCATGCTGACCACACTATGGTGCTTTTCTCCATCCTACATTGCCAATCACTGCCTATCCTAATTCAGGCCCTCCGATTCACACCAACCCGTGATGTTTTTCTTACTCCTACTAGTGAATGGCCTGTTAGAAACCCATACAATGCGAACCACCCAGCGATGTTTATCAGAAACCTATTGTACATTGCCACTGCATGTTTCCTTGCCTCCCCATGCTGACAAACCCGTGGTGTTAATCTCCATCCTACATTGCCACTCACTGCCTATCCTAATTCAGAACCTCTGATTCACACAACCCAGTGATGTTTTTCTCACTCCAACTAGTGAATGGCCTGTTAGAAAACCTTACAATGCACATCACCCAGTGATGGTTTTCAGAAAACTATCCTACATTGTTACTGCATGTTTAATGACCTCCACATGCTGACCTCGCCGTGGTGCTTTTCTCCATCCTACATTGCCACTCACTGCCTATCATAATTCAGGCCCTCTGATTCACACCACCCCGTGATGTTTTTCTCACTCCTACTAGTGAATGGCCTGTTAGAAACCCTTACAATGCGCACCAACCCGTGATGTTTTTCAGAAAGCTATCCCACATTGCCACTGCATGTTTCCTGACCTCCCCATCCTGACCACCCCGTGGTGCTTTTCTCCATCCTACATTGCCACTCACTGCCTATCCTGATTCAGGACCTCCAATTCATACCACCCTGTTATATTTTTCTCACTCCTACTAGTGAATGACCTGTTAGAAACCCTTACAATGCGCACCAGCCCGCGATGTTTTTCAGAAACCTATCCTACATTGCCACTGCATGTTTCCTGACCTCCCCATGCTGACCACACCATGGTGCTTTTCTCCATTTTACGTTTCCACTCACTGGCTATCCTAATTCAGGCCCTCGGATTCACACCACCCCGTGATGTTTTTCTCACTCCTACTAGTGAATGGCCTGTTAGAAACCCTTACAATGCGCGCTACCGGGCGATGTTTTTCAGAAACCTATACTACATTGCCACTGCATGTTTCCTGACTTCCCCATGCTGACCACCCCGTGGTGATTTTCTCCATCCTACATTGCCACTCACTGCCTATCCTAATTCAGGCCATCCGATTCACACCACCCCGTGATGTTTTTCTGACTCCTACTAGGGAATGGCCTGTTACAAACCCTTACAATGCCCCCAACCCCGCGATGGTATTCAGAAACCGATCCTGCATTGTCACTGCATGTTTTCTGACCTTCCCATCCTGACCACCCCGTGGTGCTTTTCTCCATCCTACATTGCCACCCACGTCCCATCCTGACTCAGGCCCTGCGATTCACACCACCCTGTGATGTTTTTCTCACTCCTACTAGTGAAAGGCATTTTAGAAACCGTTACAATGAGCATCACACCGAAATGTTTTTCAGAAACCTATCCTACATTACCACTGCATGTTTCCTGACCTCCCCATGCTGAACACCCCGTGGTGCTTTTCTCCATCCGACATTGCCACTTACTGTCTATATTGATTCAGGGCCTCCGATTCACACCACACCATGAAGTATTTCTCACTCCTACTAGTGAATGGCCTGTTAGAAATCCTTACAATTCGCACATCCCGCGATGATTTTCAGAAACCTGTCCTACATTGCCATTGCATGTTTCCTGACCTTCCCCACCTGACCACCCCGTGGTCCTTTTCTCCATTCTACGTTGCCACTCACTTCCTATCCTGATTCAGGCGCTCTGATTCACACCACCCTGTGATGTTTTTCTCAGTTCTACTAGAGAATGGCCTGTTAGAAACCCTTACAATGCGCACCACCATGCGATGTTTTTCAGAAAGCTATCCTACATTGCCAGTGCATGTTTCCTGACCTCCTCATGCTGACCAACCCGTGGTGCTTTTCTCCATCCTACATTGCCACTCACTGCTTTTCATAATTCAGGCCCTCTGATTCACACCACCTCGTGATGTTTTTCTCACTCCTACTAGTGAATGGCCTGTTAGAAACCCTTACAATTCTTACCACCCACGATGTTTTTCAGACACCTATCCTACAAGGCCAGTGCATGTGTCTTGACATCCCCATGTTGACCACAACGTTGTGCTTTTCTCTATCCTACATAGCCACTCACTGCCTATGCTGATTCAGGCCCTCTGATTTAAACAACGCCGTGATGTTTTTCTCACTCCTACTAGTGAATGGCCTGTTAAAAACCCTTACAATGCGCACCAACCCGCGATGATTTTCAAAAACCTATCCTACATTGACACTGCATCTTTCCTGGCCTCCCCATGCTGACCACACCGTTGTGCTTTTCTCCATCCTACATTGCCACTCACTGCCTATCCTGATTCAGGCACTTCGATTCACACCACGCTATGATGTTTTTCTCACTCCTACTAGTGAATGGCCTGTTAGAAACTCTTACAATGCGCACCAACCCGTGATGTTTTTCAGAAAGCTATCCCACATTGCCACTGCATGTTTCCTGACCTCCCCATGCTGACCACACCGTGGTGCTTTTCTCCATTTTACATTGCCAATCAGTGCCTACCCTAAATCTGGCCCTCCGATTCATAACACCCCGTGATGTTTTTCTCACTCCTACTAGGGAATGGCCTGTTAGAAAACCTTACAATGCACACCACCCGGCGATGTGTTTCAGAAATCTATCCTACATTGCCAATGTATGTTTCCTGACCTCCCCGTGGTGAGCACCTCGTGGGGTTTTTCTCCATCCTACATTGCCACCCACTGCCTATCCTAATTCAGAACATCTGATTCACACCACCCCGTGATGTTTTTCTTACTCCTACAAGTGAATGGCCTGTTAGAAGCCCTAACAATGCGCACCACCCAGCGATGTTTATCAGAAATCTATTCTACATTGCCACTGCATGTTTCCTTGCCTCCTCATGATGACAAACCCGTGGTGCTTTTCCCCATCCTACATTGCCACTCACATCCTATCCTAATTCAGGCCCTCCGATTCATACCACCAGGTTATGTTTTTTCACTTCTACTTGTGAATGGCTTGTAAGAAAGCCTTACAGTTTGCACCACCCCGCGATGTTTTTCAGAAACCTGTCCTACATTGCCACTGCATGTTTACTGACCTCCTCATGTTGACCACCCCATGGTGCTTTTCTCCATTCTTCATTGCCACTCACTGCCTATCCTAATCCAGGCACTCTGATTCACACCACCCAGTGATGATTTTCTCACTCCTATTAGTAAATGGCCTGTTAGAAACCCTTACAATGCGCACCACCCCGCGATTTATTTCAGAAATCTATCCTACATTGCCACTGCATGTTTCCTGACCTCCCCATGCTGACCACCCCGTGGTGCTTTTCTCCATCGTACATTGCCACTCACTGCCTATCCTAATTCAGAACGTCTGATTCACACCACCCCGTGATGTTTTTCTCACTCCTACTAGTGAATGGCCTGTTAGAAACCCTTACAATGGGCACCACCCCGTGATGTTTTTCAGAAAACTATCCTACATTGCCACTGCATGTTTCTTGACATCCTCATGCTGACCAACCCATGGCGCTTTTCTCGATCCTACATTGCGACTCACTGCCTGTCCAAGTCAGGGCCTCCGATTCACACCACCCCGTGATGTTTTTCTCACTCCTACTAGTGAATGGCCTGTTGAAAGCCTTACAATTCTCACCACACGTTATGTTTCTGAGAAACCTATCCTACACTGCCACTGCATGTGTCCAGACCTCCCCATGATGACCACCCCTTGGTGCTTTTCTCCATCCTACATTGCCACTCAGGCCTATCCTGATTCAGGCCCTCTGATTCACACTACCCCGTGATGTTTTTCTCACTCCTACTAGTGAATGGCCTGTTAGAAACCCTTACAATGCGCACCAACCCGTAATGTTTTTCAGAAAGCTATCCCACATTGCCACTGCATGTTTCCTGACCTCCCCATGCTGACCACCCCGTGGTGCTTTTCTCCATCCAACATTGCCACTCACTGCCTATCCTGATTCAGGACCTCCAATTCACACCACCCTGTTATATTTTACTCACTCCTATTAGTGAATGACCTGTTAGAAACCCTTACAATGCGCACCCCCCTGCGATGTTTTTCAGAAACCTATCCTACATTGCCACTGCATGTTTTCTGACCTCCCCATGCTGACCACACCGTGGTGCTTTTCTCCATTTTACGTTTCCACTCACTGCCTATCCTAATTCAGGCCATCCGCTTCACACCACCCCATGATGTTTTTCTCACTCCTACTAGGGAATGGCCTGTTACAAACCCTTACAATGGCCCCAACCCCGTGATGGTATTCAGAAACCGATCCTGCATTGTCACTGCATGTTTTCTGACCTTCCCATCCTGACCACCCCGTGGTGCTTTTCTCCATCCTACATTGCCACCCACGACCCATCCTGACTCAGGCCCTGCGATTCACACCACCCTGTGATGTTTTTCTCACTCCTACTAGTGAAAGGCATTTTAGAAACCGTTACAATGAGCATCACACCGAAATGTTTTTCAGAAACTTTTCCTACATTACCACTGCATGTTTCGTGACCTCCCCATGCTGAACACCCCGTGGTGCTTTTCTCCATCCGACATTGCCACTTACTGTCTATATTGATTCAGGGCGTCCGCTTCACACCACACCATGAAGTATTTCTCACTCCTACTAGTGAATGGCCTGTTAGAAATCCTTACAATTCGCACATCCCGCGATGATTTTCAGAAACCTGTCCTACATTGCCATTGCATGTTTTCTGACCTCCACATCCTGACCACCCCGTGGTCCTTTTCTCCATTCTACGTTGACACTCACTTCCTATCCTGATTCAGGCGCTCTGATTCACACCACCCTGTGATGTTTTTCTCAGTTCTACCAAAGAATGGCCTGTTAGAAACCCTTACAATGCGCAACACCATGCGATGTTTTTCAGAAAGCTATCCTACAGTGCCAGTGCATGTTTACTGACCTCCTCATGCTGACCAACCCGTGGTGCTTTTCTCCATTCTACATTGCCACTCACTGCTTTTCATAATTCAGGCCCTCTGATTCACACCACCTCGTGATGTTTTTCTCACTCCGACTAGTGAATGGCCTGTTAGAAACCCTTACAATTCTTACCACCCATGATGTTTTTCAGACACCTATCCTACATTGCCAGTGCATGTGTCCTGACATCCCCATGTTGACCACAACGTTGTGCTTTTCTCTATCCTACATAGCCACTCACTGCCTATGCTGATTCAGGCCCTCTGATTTAAACAACGCCGTGATGTTTTTCTCACTCCTACTAGTGAATGGCCTGTTAAAAACCCTTACAATGCGCACCAACCCGCGATGATTTTCAAAAACCTATCCTACATTGACACTGCATCTTTCCTGGCCTCCCCATGCTGACCACACCGTTGTGCTTTTCTCCATCCTACATTGCCACTCACTGCCTATCCTGATTCAGGCACTTCGATTCACACCACGCTATGATGTTTTTCTCACTCCTACTAGTGAATGGCCTGTTAGACACTCTTACAATGTGCACCAACCCGTGATGTTTTTCAGAAAGCTATTCCACATTGCCACTGCATGTTTCCTGACCTCCCCATGCTGACCACACCGTGGTGCTTTTCTCCATTTTACATTGCCAATCAGTGCCTACCCTAAATCTGGCCCTCCGATTCATAACACCCCGTGATGTTTTTCTCACTCCTACTAGGGAATGGCCTGTTAGAAAACCTTACAATGCACACCACCCGGCGATGTGTTTCAGAAATCTATCCTACATTGCCAATGTATGTTTCCTGACCTCCCCGTGGTGAGCACCTCGTGGGGTTTTTCTCCATCCTACATTGCCACCCACTGCCTATCCTAATTCAGAACATCTGATTCACACCACCCCGTGATGTTTTTCTTACTCCTACAAGTGAATGGCCTGTTAGAAGCCCTAACAATGCGCACCACCCAGCGATGTTTATCAGAAATCTATTCTACATTGCCACTGCATGTTTCCTTGCCTCCTCATGATGACAAACCCGTGGTGCTTTTCCCCATCCTACATTGCCACTCACATCCTATCCTAATTCAGGCCCTCCGATTCATACCACCAGGTTATGTTTTTTCACTTCTACTTGTGAATGGCTTGTAAGAAAGCCTTACAGTTTGCACCACCCCGCGATGTTTTTCAGAAACCTGTCCTACATTGCCACTGCATGTTTACTGACCTCCTCATGTTGACCACCCCATGGTGCTTTTCTCCATTCTTCATTGCCACTCACTGCCTATCCTAATCCAGGCACTCTGATTCACACCACCCAGTGATGATTTTCTCACTCCTATTAGTAAATGGCCTGTTAGAAACCCTTACAATGCGCACCACCCCGCGATTTATTTCAGAAATCTATCCTACATTGCCACTGCATGTTTCCTGACCTCCCCATGCTGACCACCCCGTGGTGCTTTTCTCCATCGTACATTGCCACTCACTGCCTATCCTAATTCAGAACGTCTGATTCACACCACCCCGTGATGTTTTTCTCACTCCTACTAGTGAATGGCCTGTTAGAAACCCTTACAATGGGCACCACCCCGTGATGTTTTTCAGAAAACTATCCTACATTGCCACTGCATGTTTCTTGACATCCTCATGCTGACCAACCCATGGCGCTTTTCTCGATCCTACATTGCGACTCACTGCCTGTCCAAGTCAGGGCCTCCGATTCACACCACCCCGTGATGTTTTTCTCACTCCTACTAGTGAATGGCCTGTTGAAAGCCTTACAATTCTCACCACACGTTATGTTTCTGAGAAACCTATCCTACACTGCCACTGCATGTGTCCAGACCTCCCCATGATGACCACCCCTTGGTGCTTTTCTCCATCCTACATTGCCACTCAGGCCTATCCTGATTCAGGCCCTCTGATTCACACTACCCCGTGATGTTTTTCTCACTCCTACTAGTGAATGGCCTGTTAGAAACCCTTACAATGCGCACCAACCCGTAATGTTTTTCAGAAAGCTATCCCACATTGCCACTGCATGTTTCCTGACCTCCCCATGCTGACCACCCCGTGGTGCTTTTCTCCATCCAACATTGCCACTCACTGCCTATCCTGATTCAGGACCTCCAATTCACACCACCCTGTTATATTTTACTCACTCCTATTAGTGAATGACCTGTTAGAAACCCTTACAATGCGCACCCCCCTGCGATGTTTTTCAGAAACCTATCCTACATTGCCACTGCATGTTTTCTGACCTCCCCATGCTGACCACACCGTGGTGCTTTTCTCCATTTTACGTTTCCACTCACTGCCTATCCTAATTCAGGCCATCCGCTTCACACCACCCCATGATGTTTTTCTCACTCCTACTAGGGAATGGCCTGTTACAAACCCTTACAATGGCCCCAACCCCGTGATGGTATTCAGAAACCGATCCTGCATTGTCACTGCATGTTTTCTGACCTTCCCATCCTGACCACCCCGTGGTGCTTTTCTCCATCCTACATTGCCACCCACGACCCATCCTGACTCAGGCCCTGCGATTCACACCACCCTGTGATGTTTTTCTCACTCCTACTAGTGAAAGGCATTTTAGAAACCGTTACAATGAGCATCACACCGAAATGTTTTTCAGAAACTTTTCCTACATTACCACTGCATGTTTCGTGACCTCCCCATGCTGAACACCCCGTGGTGCTTTTCTCCATCCGACATTGCCACTTACTGTCTATATTGATTCAGGGCGTCCGCTTCACACCACACCATGAAGTATTTCTCACTCCTACTAGTGAATGGCCTGTTAGAAATCCTTACAATTCGCACATCCCGCGATGATTTTCAGAAACCTGTCCTACATTGCCATTGCATGTTTTCTGACCTCCACATCCTGACCACCCCGTGGTCCTTTTCTCCATTCTACGTTGACACTCACTTCCTATCCTGATTCAGGCGCTCTGATTCACACCACCCTGTGATGTTTTTCTCAGTTCTACCAAAGAATGGCCTGTTAGAAACCCTTACAATGCGCAACACCATGCGATGTTTTTCAGAAAGCTATCCTACAGTGCCAGTGCATGTTTACTGACCTCCTCATGCTGACCAACCCGTGGTGCTTTTCTCCATTCTACATTGCCACTCACTGCTTTTCATAATTCAGGCCCTCTGATTCACACCACCTCGTGATGTTTTTCTCACTCCGACTAGTGAATGGCCTGTTAGAAACCCTTACAATTCTTACCACCCATGATGTTTTTCAGACACCTATCCTACATTGCCAGTGCATGTGTCCTGACATCCCCATGTTGACCACAACGTTGTGCTTTTCTCTATCCTACATAGCCACTCACTGCCTATGCTGATTCAGGCCCTCTGATTTAAACAACGCCGTGATGTTTTTCTCACTCCTACTAGTGAATGGCCTGTTAAAAACCCTTACAATGCGCACCAACCCGCGATGATTTTCAAAAACCTATCCTACATTGACACTGCATCTTTCCTGGCCTCCCCATGCTGACCACACCGTTGTGCTTTTCTCCATCCTACATTGCCACTCACTGCCTATCCTGATTCAGGCACTTCGATTCACACCACGCTATGATGTTTTTCTCACTCCTACTAGTGAATGGCCTGTTAGACACTCTTACAATGTGCACCAACCCGTGATGTTTTTCAGAAAGCTATTCCACATTGCCACTGCATGTTTCCTGACCTCCCCATGCTGACCACACCGTGGTGCTTTTCTCCATTTTACATTGCCAATCAGTGCCTACCCTAAATCTGGCCCTCCGATTCATAACACCCCGTGATGTTTTTCTCACTCCTACTAGGGAATGGCCTGTTAGAAAACCTTACAATGCACACCACCCGGCGATGTGTTTCAGAAATCTATCCTACATTGCCAATGTATGTTTCCTGACCTCCCCGTGGTGAGCACCTCGTGGGGTTTTTCTCCATCCTATATTGCCACCCACTGCCTATCCTAATTCAGAACATCTGATTCACACCACCCCGTGATGTTTTTCTTACTCCTACAAGTGAATGGCCTGTTAGAAGCCCTAACAATGCGCACCACCCAGCGATGTTTATCAGAAATCTATTCTACATTGCCACTGCATGTTTCCTTGCCTCCTCATGATGACAAACCCGTGGTGCTTTTCTCCATCCTACATTGCCACTCACATCCTATCCTAATTCAGGCCCTCCGATTCATACCACCAGGTTATGTTTTTTCACTTCTACTTGTGAATGGCTTGTAAGAAAGCCTTACAGTTTGCACCACCCCGCGATGTTTTTCAGAAACCTGTCCTACATTGCCACTGCATGTTTACTGACCTCCTCATGTTGACCACCCCATGGTGCTTTTCTCCATTCTTCATTGCCACTCACTGCCTATCCTAATCCAGGCACTCTGATTCACACCACCCAGTGATGATTTTCTCACTCCTATTAGTAAATCGCCTGTTAGAAACCCTTACAATGCGCACCACCCCGCGATTTTTTTCAGAAATCTATCCTACATTGCCACTGCATGTTTCCTGACCTCCCCATGCTGACCACCCCGTGGTGCTTTTCTCCATCGTACATTGCCACTCACTGCCTATCCTAATTCAGAACGTCTGATACACACCACCCCGTGATATTTTTCTCACTCCTACTAGTGAATGGCCTGTTAGAAACCCTTACAATGGGCACCACCCCGTGATGTTTTTCAGAAAACTATCCTCCATTGCCACTGCATGTTTCTTGACATCCTCATGCTGACCAACCCATGGCGCTTTTCTCGATCCTACATTGTGACTCACTGCCTGTCCAAATCAGGGCCTCCGATTCCACCACCCCATGATGTTTTTCTCACTCCTACTAGTGAATGGCCTGTTGAAAGCCTTACAATTCTCACCACACGTTATATTTCTGAGAAACCTATCCTACATTGCCACTGCATGTGTCCAGACCTCCCAATGATGACCACCCCTTGGTGCTTTTCTCCATCCTACATTGCCACTCACTGCCTATCCTGATTCAGGCCCTCTGATTCACACCACCCTGTGATGTTTTTCTCACTCCTACTAGTGAATGGCCTGTGAGAAACCCTTACAATGCGCACCAACCCGTAATGTTTTTCTGAAAGCTATCCCACATTGCCACTGCATATTTCCTGACCTCCCCATGCTGACCCCCCCATGGTGCTTTTCTACATCCTACATTGCCACTCACTGCCTATCCTTATTCTGGCCCTCCGATTCACACCACCCCGTTATGTTTTCCTCACCCCTACTAGTGAATGGCCTGTTAGAAACCCTTACAATGTGTACCACCCCGCGATGTTTTTCAGAAAACTATACTACATTGCTACTGAATGTTTCCAGACCTCCCCATGCTGACCATGCCGTGGTGCTTTACTCCATCCTACATTGCCACTCACAGCCTTACCTTTTTCAGGCCTTCTGATTCACACATTCCCGTGATGTATTTTTCACTCCTACCAATGATTGGCCGGTTAGAAACCCTTACAATGCACCACACCCCGTGATGTTTTTCATAAAACTATCCTACATTGCCACTGCATGTTTCCGGACCTCCCCATGCTGACCACACTATGGTGCTTTTCTCCATCCTACATTGCCAATCACTGCCTATCCTAATTCAGGCCCTCCGATTCACACCAACCCGTGATGTTTTTCTTACTCCTACTAGTGAATGGCCTGTTAGAAACCCATACAAAGCGAACCACCCAGCGATGTTTATCAGAAACCTATTGTACATTGCCACTGCATGTTTCCTTGCCTCCCCATGCTGACAAACCCGTGGTGTTAATCTCCATCCTACATTGCCACTCACTGCCTATCCTAATTCAGAACCTCTGATTCACACAACCCAGTGATGTTTTTCTCACTCCTACTAGTGAATGGCCTGTTAGAAAACCTTACAATGCACATCACCCAGTGATGGTTTTCAGAAAACTATCCTACATTGTTACTGCATGTTTAATGACCTCCACATGCTGACCTCGCCGTGGTGCTTTTCTCCATCCTACATTGCCACTCACTGCCTATCATAATTCAGGCCCTCTGATTCACACCACCCCGTGATGTTTTTCTCACTCCTACTAGTGAATGGCCTGTTAGAAACCCTTACAATGCGCACCAACCCGTAATGTTTTTCAGAAAGCTATCCCACATTGCCACTGCATGTTTCCTGACCTCCCCATCCTGACCACCCCGTGGTGCTTTTCTCCATCCTACATTGCCACTCACTGCCTATCCTGATTCAGGACCTCCAATTCACACCACCCTGTTATATTTTTCTCACTCCTACTAGTGAATGACCTGTTAGAAACACTTACAAAGCGCACCAGCCCGCGATGTTTTTCAGAAACCTATCCTACATTGCCACTGCATGTTTCCAGACCTCCCCATGCTGACCACACCATGGTGCTTTTCTCCATTTTACGTTTCCACTCACTGGCTATCCTAATTCAGGCCCTCCGATTCACACCACCCCGTGATGTTTTTCTCACTCCTACTAGTGAATGGCCTGTTAGAAACCCTTACAATGCGCGCTACCGGGCGATGTTTTTCAGAAACCTATACTACATTGCCACTGCATGTTTCCTGACTTCCCCATGCTGACCACCCCGTGGTGATTTTCTCCATCCTACATTGCCACTCACTGCCTATCCTAATTCAGGCCATCCGATTCACACCACCCCGTGATGTTTTTCTGACTCCTACTAGGGAATGGCCTGTTACAAACCCTTACAATGCCCCCAACCCCGCGATGGTATTCAGAAACCGATCCTGCATTGTCACTGCATGTTTTCTGACCTTCCCATCCTGACCACCCCGTGGTGCTTTTCTCCATCCTACATTGCCACCCACGACCCATCCTGACTCAGGCCCTGCGATTCACACCACCCTGTGATGTTTTTCTCACTCCTACTAGTGAAAGGCATTTTAGAAACCGTTACAATGAGCATCACACCGAAATGTTTTTCAGAAACCTATCCTACATACCACTGCATGTTTCCTGACCTCCCCATGCTGACCACCCCGTGGTGCTTTTCTCCATCCGACATTGCCACTTACTGTCTATATTGATTCAGGGCCTCCGATTCACACCACACCATGAAGTATTTCTCACTCCTACTAGTGAATGGCCTGTTAGAAATCCTTACAATTCGCACATCCCGCGATGATTTTCAGAAACCTGTCCTACATTGCCATTGCATGTTTCCTGACCTTCCCCACCTGACCACCCCGTGGTCCTTTTCTCCATTCTACGTTGCCACTCACTTCCTATCCTGATTCAGGCGCTCTGATTCACACCACCCTGTGATGTTTTTCTCAGTTCTACTAGAGAATGGCCTGTTAGAAACCCTTACAATGCGCACCACCATGCGATGTTTTTCAGAAAGCTATCCTACATTGCCAGTGCATGTTTCCTGACCTCCTCATGCTGACCAACCCGTGGTGCTTTTCTCCATCCTACATTGCCACTCACTGCTTTTCATAATTCAGGCCCTCTGATTCACACCACCTCGTGATGTTTTTCTCACTCCTACTAGTGAATGGCCTGTTAGAAACCCTTACAATTCTTACCACCCACGATGTTTTTCAGACACCTATCCTACATTGCCAGTGCATGGGTCTTGACATCCCCATGTTGACCACAACGTTGTGCTTTTCTCTATCCTACATAGCCACTCACTGCCTATGCTGATTCAGGCCCTCTGATTTAAACAACGCCGTGATGTTTTTCTCACTCCTACTAGTGAATGGCCTGTTAAAAACCCTTACAATGCGCACCAACCCGCGATGATTTTCAAAAACCTATCCTACATTGACACTGCATCTTTCCTGGCCTCCCCATGCTGACCACACCGTTGTGCTTTTCTCCATCCTACATTGCCACTCACTGCCTATCCTGATTCAGGCACTTCGATTCACACCACGCTATGATGTTTTTCTCACTCCTACTAGTGAATGGCCTGTTAGAAACTCTTACAATGCGCACCAACCCGTGATGTTTTTCAGAAAGCTATCCCACATTGCCACTGCATGTTTCCTGACCTCCCCATGCTGACCACACCGTGGTGCTTTTCTCCATTTTACATTGCCAATCAGTGCCTACCCTAAATCTGGCCCTCCGATTCATAACACCCCGTGATGTTTTTCTCACTCCTACTAGGGAATGGCCTGTTAGAAAACCTTACAATGCACACCACCCGGCGATGTGTTTCAGAAATCTATCCTACATTGCCAATGTATGTTTCCTGACCTCCCCGTGGTGAGCACCTCGTGGGGTTTTTCTCCATCCTACATTGCCACCCACTGCCTATCCTAATTCAGAACATCTGATTCACACCATCCCGTGATGTTTTTCTTACTCCTACAAGTGAATGGCCTGTTAGAAGCCCTAACAGTGCGCACCACCCAGCGATGTTTATCAGAAATCTATTCTACATTGCCACTGCATGTTTCCTTGCCTCCTCATGATGACCACCCCGTGGTGCTTTTCTCCACCGTACATTGCCACTCACTGCCTATCCTAATTCAGAACGTCTGATTCACACCACCCCGTGATGTTTTTCTCACTCCTACTAGTGAATGGCCTGTTAGAAACCCTTACAATGGGCACCACCCCGTGATGTTTTGCAGAAAATTATCCTACATTGCCACTGCATGTTTCTTGACATCCTCATGCTGACCAACCCATGGCGCTTTTCTCGATCCTACATTGCGACTCACTGCCAGTCCAAATCAGGGCCTCCGATTCACACCACCCCGTGATGTTTTTCTCACTCCTACTAGTGAATGGCCTGTTGAAAACCTTACAATTCTCACCACACGTTATGTTTCTTAGAAACCTATCCTACATTGCCACTGCATGTGTCCAGACCTCCCCATGATGACCACCCCTTGGTGCTTTTCTCCATCCTACATTGCCACTCACTGCCTATCCTGATTCAGGCCCTCTGATTCACAAGACCCCGTGATGTTTTTCTCACTCCTACTAGTGAATGGCCTGTGAGAAACCCTTACAATGCGCACCAACCCGTAATGTTTTTCAGAAAGCTATCCCACATTGCCACTGCATGTTTCCTGACTTCCCCATGCTGACCACGCCGTGGTGCTTTTCTACATCCTACATTGCCACTCACTGCCTATCCTTATTCTGGCCCTCCGATTCACACCACCCCGTTATGTTTTCCTCACCCCTACTAGTGAATGGCCTGTTAGAAACCCTTACAATGCGCACCACCACGCGATGTTTTTCAGAAAACTATACTACATTGCCATTGAATGTTTCCTGACCTCCCCATGCTGACCATGCCGTGGTGCTTTACTCCATCCTACATTGCCACTCACAGCCTTACCTTTTTCAGGCCTTCTGATTCACACACTCCCGTGATGTATTTCTCACTCCTACCAGTGAATGGCCGGTTAGAAACCCTTACAATGCGCCACACCCCGTGATGTTTTTCAGAAAACTATCCTACATTGCCACTGCATGTTTCCGGACCTCCCCATGCTGACCACACTGTGGTGCTTTTCTCCATCCTACATTGCCAATCACTGGCTATCCTAATTCAGGCCCTCCGATTCACACCAACCCGTGATGTTTTTCTCACTCCTACTAGTGAATGGCCTGTAAGAAACACTTACAATACGCACCAAACCGCTTTTTTTTTTTTTTTTTCAGAAACCTATCCAACATTGCCAGGGCATGGTTCCTGACCTCCCCATGCTGACCACCCTGTGGTGATTTTCTCCATCCTACATTGTCAATCACTGCCTATTCTAATTCAGGCCCTCCGATTCACACCACCCTGTGATGTTGTTCTCACTCCTACTAGTGAATGGCCTGTTAGAAACCCATACAATGCGAACCACCCAGCGATGTTTATCAGAAACCTATTGTACATTGCCACTGCATGTTTCCTTGCCTCCCCATGCTGACAAACCCGTGGTGTTAATCTCCATCCTACATTGCCACTCACTGCCTATCCTAATTCAGAACCTCTAATTCACACAACCCAGTGATGTTTTTCTCACTCCTACTAGTGAATGGCCTGTTAGAAAACCTTACAATGCACATCACCCAGTGATGGTTTTCAGAAAACTATCCTACATTGTCACTGCATGTTTAATGACCGCCACATGCTGACTTCACCGTGGTGCTTTTCTCTATCCTACATTGCCACTCACTGCCTATCATAATTCAGGCCCTCTGATTCACAGCACCCCGTGATGTTTTTCTCACTCCTACTTGTGAATGGCCTGTTAGAAAGCCTTACAATTCTCACCACCCGAGATGTTTTTCAGAAACCTATCCTACATTGTCACTGCATGTGTCCTGACCTCCCCATTATGACCACCCCTTGGTGCTTTTCTCCATCCAACAATGCCACTCACTGTCTATCTTGATTCAGGCCCTCCGATTCACACCACACCATCATGTATTTCTCACCCCTACTAGTGAATGGCCTGTTAGAATCCCTTACAATGCGCACTACAACGCGATGTTTTTCAGAATCCTATCGTACATTGCCACAGCATGTTTCCTGACCTCCCCATGCTGACCACACCGTGGTGCTTTTCTCCATTTTACGTTTCCACTCACTGCCTATCCTAATTCAGGCCATCCGATTCACACCACCCCGTGATGTTTTTCTCACTCCTACTAGTGAATGGCCTGTTACAAACCCTTACAATGCGCCCAATTCCGCGATGGTATTCAGAAACAAATCCTGCATTGCCACTGCATGTTTCCTGACCTCCCCATCCTGACCACCCCGTGGTGATTTTCTCCATCCTACATTGCCTCTCACTGCCTATCCTGATTCAAGCCCTCGGATTCACACCAAACTGTTATATTTTTCTCACTCCTACTAGTGAATGGCCTGTTAGAAACCCTTACAATCCGCACCACCCGGCGAGGTTTTTCAGAAACGTAACCTACATTGCCAATGCATGTTTCCTTACCTCCCCATGCTGACCACACCGTGGTGCTTTTCCCCATTTTACGATGCCACTCACAGCCTATCCTAATTCAGGCCCTCCGATTCACACCACCCAGTGATGTTTTTCTCACTCCTACTAGTGAATGGCCTCTTAGAAAGCCTTACAATGCGTACCACCCGGCGATGTTTTTCAGAAACCTATCCTACATTGCCAATGCATGTTTCCTGACCTCCCCAAGCTGACCACACCGTGGTGCTTTTCTCCATCCTACATTGCCACTCACTGCCTATCCTAATTGAGAACATCTGATTCACAACACACCGTGATGTTTTTCTCACCCCTACTAGTGAATTGCCTGTTAGAATCCCTTACAATGCGCACCACCCCGTGATGTTTTTCAGAAAACTATCCTACTTTGACATTGCATGTTTCCAGACCTCCCCATGATGACACCCCCAGGTGCTTTTCTCCATCCTACATTGCCACTCACTGCCAATCCTCATTCAGGCCCTCAGATTCACACCATCCCGTGATGTTTTTCTCACTCCTACTAGTGAATGGCCTGTTAGAAACCCTTACCAAGCGCACCACCCCGTGATGTTTTTCAGAAAACTATCCTACATTGCCACTGCATGTTTCATGACATCCCCATGCTGACCACCCTGTGGTGCTTTTCTCCATCATACATTCCCACTCACTACCTATCCTAATTCAGGCCCTCCGATTCACACCACCCCCTGATGATATTCTCACTCCTACTAGTGAATGGTCTGCTACAAACCCTTACAATGCGCACAACCCAGTGATGTTTTTCAGAATCGTATCCAACATTGCCATTGGATGTTTCCTGACCTCCCCATGCTCACCAACCCGTGGTTCTTTTCTCCATCCTACATTGCCACTCACTACCTATTGTGATTCAGGCCCTCCGATTCACACCACCCTGTTATATTTTTCTCACTCCTATTACTGAATGGCCTGTTAGAAACCCTTACCATGTGCACGACCTTGCGATGTTTTTCAGAAACCTATCCTACATTGCCACTGCATGTTTCCTGACCTCACCATGCTGTCCACCCCGTGGTCCTTTTCTCCATCCTACATTGCCACTCACTGCCTATCATAAATCAGGCCCACTGATGCACACCACCCCGTGATCTTTTTCTCACTCCTACTAATGAATGGCCTGTAAGAAACACTTACAATGCGCACCACCGGCGGATTTTTTTCAGAAACCTATCCTACATTGCCACTGTATGTTTCTTGACCTCCCCATGATGACCAACCCATGGTGATTTTCTCCATCCTACATTGCCACTCACTACCTATCCTAATTCCGAACTTCTGATTCACACCATCCCATGATGTTTTTCTCACTCCTAACAGTGAATGGCCTGTTAGAAACCCTTACAAAGCGCACCACCCCTTGATATTTTTCAGAAAACTATCCTACATTGCCACTGCATGTTTCCTATTCTCCCCATGATGACCACCCCGTGGTTCTTTTCTCCATCCTACATTGCCACTAACTGCCTATCCTAAATCAGGCGCTCCGATTCACACCACCCCGTGATGTTTTTCTGACTTCTCTAGTGAATGGCCTGTTAGAAACACTTACAATGCGCACCACCCCGTTTTTTTTTTTTTTTTTCAGAAACCTATCCTACGTTGCCACTGCATGTTTCGTGACCTGCCAACGCTGACCACCCCGTGGTGCTTTTCTCTATCCTACATTGCCACTCACTACCTATCCTAATTCAGAACATCTGATTCACACCGCCCCGTGATGTTTTTCTCACTCCTCCTAGTGAATGGCCTGTTAGAAACCCATACAATTCTCACCACCAGTGATGTTTTTCTGAATCCTATCCTACATTGCCACTGCCTGAGTCCTGATCTCCCCATGATGACCACCCCATGGTGCTTTTCTCCATCCTTCATTGCCACTCACTGCCGATCCTGATTCAGGCCCTCCGATTCACACCACACCGTGATATTTTTCTCAGTCCTACTAGTGAATGGAATGTTAGAAACCCTTACAATGCGCACCAACCCGTAATGTTTTTCAGAAAGCTATCCCACATTGCCACTGCATGTTTCCTGACTTCTCCATGCTGAGCACCCCGTGGTGCTTTTCTACATCCTTCGTTGCCACTCACTGCCTATCCTTATTCAGGCCCTCCGATTCACACCACCCCGTTATGTTTTTCTCACTCCTACTAGTGAATGGCCTGTTAGAAAGCCTTACAATGCACACCACCCGGCGATGATTTTAAGAAACCTATTCTACCTTGCTAATGCATGGGTCCTGACCTCCACTTCATGACCACCCTGTCGTGCTTTTCTCCATACTGCATTGCCACTCACTGCCTATCCTAATTCAGGCCCTCCGATTCACACCACCCCGTGATGTTTTTCTCACTCCTACTCTTGAATGGCCTGTTAGAAAGCCTTACAATGGGCAACACCCCGTGATGTTTTTCAGAAAACTATCGTACCTTGCCACTGCATGTTTTCTGACCTCCTCATGCTGACCACCCCGTGGTGCTTTTCTCTATCCCACATTGCCACTCACTGCCTATCCTAAATCAGGCCCTCTGATTCACACCACACCGTGATGTATTTCTCACTTCTATTAGTGAATGGCCTGTTAGGAACCCTTACAATGCGCACCACCCCACTGTTTTTTTCAGAAACCTATCCTACGTTGAGACTGCATGTTTCCTGACCTTCCCATGCTGAACACCCTGTGGTGCTTTTCTCCATCCTAAATTGTCACTCACTGCCTATCCTAATTAGAACATCTGATTCAAACCACCCCGTGAAGTTTTTCACACTCCTACTAGTGAGTGGCCTGTTAGAAACCCTTAAAATCCGCAGCACACCGTGATGTTTTCAGAAAACTATCCTACATTGCCAATACATGTTTCCTGACCTCCCCATCATGACCACCCCGTGGTGCTTTTCTCCATCCTACATTGCCAATCACGGCCTATCCTGATTCAGTCCCTCCGATTCACACCACCCCGTGATGTTTTTCTCACTCCTACTAGTGAAAGGCCTTTTAGAAACACTTACAATGAGCACCACCCCGCGATGTTTTTCAGAAACGTATCCTACTTTGCCACTGCATGTTTCCTGACCTCCCCATGCTGACCACACTGTGGTGCTTTTCTCCATCCGACATTGCTACTCAGTGTCTATATTGATTCAGGCCCTCCGATTCACACCACACCATGAACTATTTCTCACTCCTACTAGTGAATGTCCTGTTAGAAATCCTTACAATTCGCACAACCCGCTATTTTTTTCAGAATCCTATCCTACATTGCCACTGCATGTGTCCTGACCTCCCCATGATTACCACCCCTTGGTGCTTTTGTCCATCCTACATTGCCACTCACTGTCTATCTTGATTCAGGCCCTCCGATTCACACCACACCATGAGGTATTTCTCAATCCTACTAGTGAATGGCCTCTTAGAAACACTTACAATGCGCACTACCTCAAGATGTTTTTCAGAAACCTATCCTACATTGCCACTGCATGTTTCCTGACCTCCCCAACCTGACCACAACGTGGTGCTTTTCTTCATCCTACATTGCCAATCACGGCCTATCCTGATTCAGGCCCTCCGATTCACACCACCTCGTGATGTTTTTCTCACTCCTACTAGTGAAAGGCCTTTTAGAAACACTTACCAGGAGCAGAAACCCGCGATGTTTTTCAGAAACCTATCCTAATTTGCCAATGCATATTTCCTGACCTCCCCATGCTGACCACCCCGTGGTGCTTTTCTCCATCCTACATTGCACTCACTGCCTATCATAATTCAGAACATCCGATTCACACGACCTCGTGATGTTTTTCTCACTCCTACTAGTGAATGGCCTGTTAGAAACCTTTAAAATGTGCACCACCCCGGGAAGTTTTTCAAAAAATATCCTACATTGCCACTGCATGTTTCCTGACCTCCCCATGATGACCACCTCGTGGTGCTTTTCTCAATCCTACATTGCCACTGAATGCTTATCCTAATTCAGGTCCTCCGATTCACACCACCCCGTGAATGTTTTCTCACTCCTACTAGTTAATGCCCTGTTAGAAACACTTATAATTCGCACTACTCGGCGATGTTTTTCAGAAACCTATCCTACATTGCCACTGCATGTTTCCTGACCTCCCCATGCTGACCACACCGTGGTGCTTTTCTCCTTTTTATATTGCCACTCTCTGCCTATCATAATTCAGTCCCTTCTATTCACACCACCCCGTGATGTTTTTCTCACTCCTACTAGTGAATGGCCTGTTAGAAAGCCTTACAATGCGCAATACCCGGCAATGTTTTTCAGAAACCTATTCTACTTTGACAATGCATATTTCCTGACCTCCCCATGCTGACCACACCGTGGTGCTTTTCTCCATCCTACATTGCACTCACTGCCTATCATAATTCAGAATATGTGATTCACACGACCCCGTGATGTTTTTCTCACTCCTACAAGTGAATGGCCTGTTAAAAACCCTTAAAATATGCAACACACCGTGACGTTTTTCAAAAAATATCCTACATTGCCACTGCATGTTTCCTGACCTCCCCATGATGACCACCTCCTGGAGCTTGTCTCCATCCTACATTGCCACTCAATGCTTATACTAATTCAGGCCCTCCGATTCACACCACCCCGTGATGTTTTTCTCACTCCTACTAGTGAATGGCCTGTTAGAATCCCTTACAATGCGCACTACAACGCGATGTTTTTCAGAATCCTATCGTACATTGCCACTGCATGTTTCCTGACCTCCCCATCATGACCACCCCGTGGTGCTTTTCTCCATCCTACATTGCCAATCACGGCCTATCCTGATTCAGGCCCTCCGATTCACACCACCCCGTGATGTTTTTCTCACTCCTACTAGTGAAAGGCCTTTTAGAAACACTTACAATGAGCACCACCCCGCGATGTTTTTCAGAAACGTATCCTACTTTGCCACTGCATGTTTCCTGACCTCCCCATGCTGACCACACCGTGGTGCTTTTCTCCATCAGACATTGCTACTCAGTGTCTATATTGATTCAGGCCCTCCGATTCACACCACACCATGAACTATTTCTCACTCCTACTAGTGAATGTCCTGCTAGAAATCCTTACAATTCGCACAACCCGCTATTTTTTTCAGAATCCTATCCTACATTGCCACTGCATGTGTCCTGACCTACCCATGATTACCACCCCTTGGTGCTTTGTTCCATCCTACATTGCCACTCACTGTCTATCTTGATTCAGGCCCTCCGATTCACACCACACCATGAGGTATTTCTCACTCCTACTAGTGAATGGCCTGTTAGAAACACTTACAATGCGCACTACCTCAAGATGTTTTTCAGAAACCTATCCTACATTGCCACTGCATGTTTCCTGACCTCCCCATCCTGAACACCCCGTGGTGCTTTTCTCCATCCTACATTGCCACTCACTGCCTATCCTGATTGAGGCCATTCGATTCACACCAGCCCATTATATTTTTCTCACTCCTACTAGTGAAAGGCCTTTTAGAAACCCTTACAATGCGCACCACCCTGTGATGTTTTTCAGAAACCTATCTTACATTGCCACTGCATGTTTCCTGACCTCCCCATGATGACCACCTCGTGGTGCTTTTCTCCATCCTACATTGCCACTGAATGCTTATCCTAATTCAGGCCCTCCGATTCACACCACCCCGTGAATGTTTTCTCACTCCTACTAGTGAATGCCCTGGTAGAAACCCTTACAATTCGCACTACTCGGCGATGTTTTTCAGAAACCTATCCTACATTGCCACTGCATGTTTCCTGACCTCCCCATGCTGACCACACCGTGGTGCTTTTCTCCATCCTACATTGCACTCACTGCCTATCATAATTCAGAACATCCGATTCACACGACACCGTGATGTTTTTCTCACTCCTACAAGTGAATGGCCTGTTAGAAACCCTTAAAATCTGCATCACCCCGTGATGTTTTTCAAAAAATATCCTACATTGCCACTGCATGTTTCCTGTCATCCCCATGATGACCACCTCGTGGAGCTTTTCTCCATCCTACATTGCCACTCAATGCTTATCCTAATTCAGGCCCTCCGATTCACACCACCCCGTGATGTTTTTCTCACTCCTACTAGTGAATGGCCTGTTAGAAACCCTTACAATGCGTGCTACCGGGCGATGTTTTTCAGAAACCTATCCTACATTGCCACTTCATGTTTCCTGACTTCCCCATGCTGACCATCCCGTGGTGCTTTTCTCCATCCTACATTGCCAATCACGGCCTATCCTGATTCAGGCCCTCCGATTCACACCACCCCGTGATGTTTTTCTCACTCCTACTAGTGAAAGGCCTTTTAGAAACACTTACAATGAGCACCACCCCGCGATGTTTTTCAGAAACGTATCCTACTTGCCACTGCATGTTTCCTGACCTCCCCATGCTGACCACACTGTGGTGCTTTTCTCCATCCGACATTGCTACTCAGTGTCTATATTGATTCAGGCCCTCCGATTCACACCACACCATGAACTATTTCTCACTCCAACTAGTGAATGTCCTGCTAGAAATCCTTACAATTCGCACAACCCGCTATTTTTTTCAGAATCCTATCCTACATTGCCACTGCATGTGTCCTGACCTACCCATGATTACCACCCCTTGGTGCTTTGTTCCATCCTACATTGCCACTCACTGTCTATCTTGATTCAGGCCCTCCGATTCACACCACACCATGAGGTATTTCTCACTCCTACTAGTGAATGGCGTGTTAGAAACACTTACAATGCGCACTACCTCAAGATGTTTTTCAGAAACCTATCCTACATTGCCACTGCATGTTTCCTGCCCTCCCCAACCGGACCACAACGTGGTGCTTTTCTTCATCCTACATTGCCAATCACAGCCTATCCTGATTCAGGCCCTCCGATTCACACCACCTCGTGATGTTTATCTCACTCCTACTAGTGAAAGGCCTTTTAGAAACACTTACCAGGAGCAGAAACCCGCGATGTTTTTCAGAAACCTATCCTACATTGCCACTGCATGTTTCCTGACCTCCCTATCCTGAACACCCCGTGGTGCTTTTTTCCATCCTACATTGCCACTCACTGCCTATCCTGATTGAGGCCCTTCGATTCACACCAGCCCATTATATTTTTCTCACTCCTACTAGTGAAAGGCCTTTTAGAAACCCTTACAATGCGCACCACCCCGCGATGTTTTTCAGAAACCTATCCTACATTGCCACTGCATGTTTCCTGACCTCCCCATGATGACCACCTCGTGGTGCTTTTCTCCATCCTACATTGCCACTGAAGGCTTATCCTAATTCAGGCCCTCCGATTCACACCACCCCGTGAATGTTTTCTCACTCCTACTAGTGAATGCCCTGGTAGAAACCCTTACAATTCGCACTACTCGGCGATGTTTTTCAGAAACCTATCCTACATTGCCACTGCATGTTTCCTGACCTCCCCATGCTGACCACACCGTGGTGCCTTTCTCCTTTTTATGTTGCCACTCTCTGCCTAACCTAATTCAGGCCCTTCTATTCACACCACCCCGTGATGTTTTTCTCACTCCTACTAGTGAATGGCCTGTTAGAAAGCCTTACAATGCGCAATACCCGGCAATGTTTTTCAGAAACCTATCCTACTTTGCCAATGCATATTTCCTGACCTCCCCATGCTGACCACACCGTGGTGCTTTTCTCCATCCTACATTGCACTCACTGCCTATCATAATTCAGAACATCCGATTCACACGACCTCGTGATGTTTTTCTCACTCCTACAAGTGAATGGCCTGTTAGAAACCCTTAAAATCTGCACCACCCCGTGATGTTTTTCAAAAAATATCCTACATTGCCACTGCATGTTTCCTGACCTCCCCATGATGACCACCTCGTGGAGCTTTTCTCCATCCTACATTGCCACTCAATGCTTATCCTAATTCAGGCCCTCCGATTCACACCACCCCGTGATGTTTTTCTCACTCCTACTAGTCAATGGCCTGTTAGAAACCCTTACAATGCGGGCTACCGGGCGATGTTTTTCAGAAACCTATCCTACATTGCCACTGCATGTTTCCTGACTTCCCCATGCTGACCACCCCGTGGTGCTTTTCTCCATCCTACATTGCAACTCACTGCTTATCCTCATTCAGGCCCTCCATTTCATAACACCCCATTATATTTTTCTCACTCCTACTAGTGAAAGGCCTGCTAGAAACCCTTACAATGCGCACCACCCCGCGATGTTTTTCAGAAACCTATCCTACATTGCCACTGCATGTTTTCTGACCTCCCCATGCTGACCACACCGTGGTGCTTTTCTCCATTTTACGTTTCCACTCACTGCCTATCCTAATTCAGGCCATCCGATTCACACCACCCCGTGATGTTTTTCTCACTCCTACTAGTGAATGGCCTGTTTCAAACCCTTACAATGCGCCCAATTCCGCGATGGTATTCAGAAACAAATCCTGCATTGCCACTGCATGTTTCCTGACCTCCCCATCCTGACCACCCCGTGGTGATTTTCTCCATCCTACATTGCCTCTCACTGCCTATCCTGATTCAAGCCCTCGGATTCACACCAATCTGTTATATTTTTCTCACTCCTACTAGTGAATGGCCTGTTAGAAACCCTTACAATCCGCACCACCCAGCGAGGTTTTTCAGAAACGTAACCTACATTTCCAATGCATGTTTCCTTACCTCCCAATGCTGACCACACCGTGGTGCTTTTCCCCATTTTACGATGCCACTCACTGCCTATCCTAATTCAGGCCCTCCGATTCACACCACCCAGTGATATTTTTCTCACTCCTACTAGTGAATGGCCTGGTAGAAAGACTTACAATGCGTACAACCCGGCCATGTTTTTCAGAAACCTATCCTACATTGCCAATGCATGTTTCCTGACCTCCCCAAGCTGACCACACCGTGGTGCTTTTCTCCATCCTACATTGCCACTCACTGCCTATCCTAATTGAGAACATCTGATTCACAACACACCGTGATGTTTTTCTCACCCCTACTAGTGAATTGCCTGTTAGAATCCCTTACAATGCGCACCAACCGGTAATGTTTTTCAGAAAGCTATCCCACATTGCCACTGCATGTTTCCTGACCTCCCCATGCTGACCACCCCGTGGTGCTTTTCTACATCCTACATTGCCACTCACAGCCTTACCTTTTTCAGGCCTTCTGATTCACACACTCCCGTGATGTATTTCTCACTCCTACCAGTGAATGGCCGGTTAGAAACCCTTACAATGCGCCACACCCCGTGATGTTTTTCAGAAAACTATCCTACATTGCCACTGCATGTTTCCGGACCTCCCCATGCTGACCACACTATGGTGCTTTTCTCCATCCTACATTGCCAATCACTGGCTATCCTAATTCAGGCCCTCCGATTCACACCAACCCGTGATGTTTTTCTCACTCCTACTAGTGAATGGCCTGTAAGAAACACTTACAATGCGCACCAAACCGCTTTTTTTTTTTTTTCAGAAACCTATCCAACATTGCCAGGGCATGGTTCCTGACCTCCCCATGCTGACCACCCTGTGGTGATTTTCTCCATCCTACATTGTCAATCACTGCCTATTCTAATTCAGGCCCTCCGATTCACACCACCCTGTGATGTTGTTCTCACTCCTACTAGTGAATGGCCTGTTAGAAACCCATACAATGCGAACCACCCAGCGATGTTTATCAGAAACCTATTGTACATTGCCACTGCATGTTTCCTTGCCTCCCCATGCTGACAAACCCGTGGTGTTAATCTCCATCCTACATTGCCACTCACTGCCTATCCTAATTCAGAACCTCTGATTCACACAACCCAGTGATGTTTTTCTCACTCCTACTAGTGAATGGCCTGTTAGAAAACCTTACAATGCACATCACCCAGTGATGGTTTTCAGAAAACTATCCTACATTGTCACTGCATGTTTAATGACCGCCACATGCTGACTTCACCGTGGTGCTTTTCTCTATCCTACATTGCCACTCACTGCCTATCATAATTCAGGCCCTCTGATTCACACCACCCCGTGATGTTTTTCTCACTCCTACTTGTGAATGGCCTGTTAGAAAGCCTTACAATTCTCACCACCCGAGATGTTTTTCAGAAACCTATCCTACATTGTCACTGCATGTGTCCTGTCCTCCCCATTATGACCACCCCTTGGTGCTTTTCTCCATCCAACAATGCCACTCACTGTCTATCTTGATTCAGGCCCTCCGATTCACACCACACCATCATGTATTTCTCACCCCTACTAGTGAATGGCCTGTTAGAATCCCTTACAATGCGCACTACAACGCGATGTTTTTCAGAAT
Organism: Cavia porcellus; assembly: GCF_034190915.1. Taxonomy (NCBI): domain Eukaryota; kingdom Metazoa; phylum Chordata; class Mammalia; order Rodentia; family Caviidae; genus Cavia; species Cavia porcellus. The sequence goes on along the minus strand of NW_026947485.1, from coordinate 152,763,554 downwards.
CCTATCGTACATTGCCACTGCATGTTTCCTGACCTCCCCATGCTGACCACACCGTGGTGCTTTTCTCCATTTTACGTTTCCACTCACTGCCTATCCTAATTCAGGCCATCCGATTCACACCACCCCGTGATGTTTTTCTCACTCCTACTAGTGAATGGCCTGTTACAAACCCTTACAATGCGCCCAATTCCGCGATGGTATTCAGAAACAAATCCTGCATTGCCACTGCATGTTTCCTGACCTCCCCATCCTGACCACCCCGTGGTGATTTTCTCCATCCTACATTGCCTCTCACTGCCTATCCTGATTCAAGCCCTCGGATTCACACCAAACTGTTATATTTTTCTCACTCCTACTAGTGAATGGCCTGTTAGAAACCCTTACAATCCGCACCACCCGGCGAGGTTTTTCAGAAACGTAACCTACATTGCCAATGCATGTTTCCTTACCTCCCCATGCTGACCACACCGTGGTGCTTTTCCCCATTTTACGGTGCCACTCACAGCCTATCCTAATTCAGGCCCTCCGATTCACACCACCCAGTGATATTTTTCTCACTCCTACTAGTGAATGGCCTCTTAGAAAGCCTTACAATGCGTACCACCCGGCGATGTTTTTCAGAAACCTATCCTACATTGCCAATGCATGTTTCCTGACCTCCCCAAGCTGACCACACCGTGGTGCTTTTCTCCATCCTACATTGCCACTCACTGCCTATCCTAATTGAGAACATCTGATTCACAACACACCGTGATGTTTTTCTCACCCCTACTAGTGAATTGCCTGTTAGAATCCCTTACAATGCGCTCCACCCCGTGATGTTTTTCAGAAAACTATCCTACTTTGACACTGCATGTTTCCAGACCTCCCCATGATGACACCCCCAGGTGCTTTTCTCCATCCTACATTGCCACTCACTGCCAATCCTCATTCAGGCCCTCAGATTCACACCATCCCGTGATGTTTTTCTCACTCCTACTAGTGAATGGCCTGTTAGAAACCCTTACCAAGCGCACCACCCCGTGATGTTTTTCAGAAAACCATCCTACATTGCCACTGCATGTTTCATGACATCCCCATGCTGACCACCCTGTGGTGCTTTTCTCCATCATACATTCCCACTCACTACCTATCCTAATTCAGGCCCTCCGATTCACACCACCCCCTGATGATATTCTCACTCCTACTAGTGAATGGTTTGCTACAAACCCTTACAATGCGCACAACCCAGTGATGTTTTTCAGAATCGTATCCAACATTGCCATTGGATGTTTCCTGACCTCCCCATGCTCACCAACCCGTGGTTCTTTTCTCCATCCTACATTGCCACTCACTACCTATTGTGATTCAGGCCCTCCGATTCACACCACCCTGTTATATTTTTCTCACTCCTATTACTGAATGGCCTGTTAGAAACCCTTACCATGTGCACGACCTTGCGATGTTTTTCAGAAACCTATCCTACATTGCCACTGCATGTTTCCTGACCTCACAATGCTGTCCACCCCGTGGTCCTTTTCTCCATCCTACATTGCCACTCACTGCCTATCATAAATCAGGCCCACTGATGCACACCACCCCGTGATCTTTTTCTCACTCCTACTAGTGAATGGCCTGTAAGAAACACTTACAATGCGCACCACCGGAGGATTTTTTTCAGAATCCTATCCTACATTGCCATTGCATGTGTCCAGACCTACCCATGATTACCACCCCTTGGTGCTTTGTTCCATCCTACATTGCCACTCACTGTCTATCTTGATTCAGGCCCTCCGATTCACACCACACCATGAGGTATTTCTCACTCCTACTAGTGAATGGCCTGTTAGAAACAATTACAATGCGCACTACCTCAAGATGTTTTTCAGAAACCTATCCTACATTGCCACTGCATGTTTCCTGACCTCCCCATCCTGAACACCCCGTGGTGCTTTTCTCCATCCTACATTGCCACTCACTGCCTATCCTGATTGAGGCGATTCGATTCACACCAGCCCATTATATTTTTCTCACTCCTACTAGTGAAAGGCCTTTTAGAAACCCTTACAATGCGCACCACCCCGTGATGTTTTTCAGAAACCTATCCTACATTGCCACTGCATGTTTCCTGACCTCCCCATGATGACCACCTCGTGGTGCTTTTCTCCATCCTACATTGCCACTGAATGCTTATCCTAATTCAGGCCCTCCGATTCACACCACCCCGTGAATGTTTTCTCACTCCTACTAGTGAATGCCCTGGTAGAAACCCTTACAATTCGCACTACTCGGCGATGTTTTTCAGAAACCTATCCTACATTGCCACTTCATGTTTCCTGACTTCCCCATGCTGACCATCCCGTGGTGCTTTTCTCCATCCTACATTGCACTCACTGCCTATCATAATTCAGAACATCCGATTCACACGACACCGTGATGTTTTTCTCACTCCTACAAGTGAATGGCCTGTTAGAAACCCTTAAAATCTGCACCACCCCGTGATGTTTTTCAAAAAATATCCTACATTGCCACTGCATGTTTCCTGTCCTCCCCATGATGACCACCTCGTGGAGCTTTTCTCCATCCTACATTGCCACTCAATGCTTATCCTAATTCAGGCCCTCCGATTCACACCACCCCGTGATGTTTTTCTCACTCCTACTAGTGAATGGCCTGTTAGAAACCCTTACAATGCGTGCTACCGGGCGATGTTTTTCAGAAACCTATCCTACATTGCCACTTCATGTTTCCTGACTTCCCCATGCTGACCATCCCGTGGTGCTTTTCTCCATCCTACATTGCCAATCACGGCCTATCCTGATTCAGGCCCTCCGATTCACACCACCCCGTGATGTTTTTCTCACTCCTACTAGTGAAAGGCCTTTTAGAAACACTTACAATGAGCACCACCCCGCGATGTTTTTCAGAAACGTATCCTACTTGCCACTGCATGTTTCCTGACCTCCCCATGCTGACCACACCGTGGTGCTTTTCTCCATCCGACATTGCTACTCAGTGTCTATATTGATTCAGGCCCTCCGATTCACACCACACCATGAACTATTTCTCACTCCTACTAGTGAATGTCCTGCTAGAAATCCTTACAATTCGCACAACCCTCTATTTTTTTCAGAATCCTATCCTACATTGCCACTGCATGTGTCCTGACCTACCCATGATTACCACCCCTTGGTGCTTTGTTCCATCCTACATTGCCACTCACTGTCTATCTTGATTCAGGCCCTCCGATTCACACCACCCCGTGATGTTTTTCTCACTCCTACTAGTCAATGGCCTGTTAGAAACCCTTACAATGCGTGCTACCGGGCGATGTTTTTCAGAAACCTATCCTACATTGCCACTGCATGTTTCCTGACTTCCCCATGCTGACCACCCCGTGGTGCTTTTCTCCATCCTACATTGCAACTCACTGCTTATCCTCATTCAGGCCCTCCATTTCATAACACCCCGTTATATTTTTCTCACTCCTACTAGTGAAAGGCCTGTTAGAAACCCTTACAATGCGCACCACCCCGCGATGTTTTTCAGAAACCTATCCTACATTGCCACTGCATGTTTTCTGACCTCCCCATGCTGACCACACCGTGGTGCTTTTCTCCATTTTACGTTTCCACTCACTGCCTATCCTAATTCAGGCCATCCGATTCACACCACCCCGTGATGTTTTTCTCACTCCTACTAGTGAATGGCCTGTTACAAACCCTTACAATGCGCCCAATTCCGCGATGGTATTCAGAAACAAATCCTGCATTGCCACTGCATGTTTCCTGACCTCCCCATCCTGACCACCCCGTGGTGATTTTCTCCATCCTACATTGCCTCTCACTGCCTATCCTGATTCAAGCCCTCGGATTCACACCAAACTGTTATATTTTTCTCACTCCTACTAGTGAATGGCCTGTTAGAAACCCTTACAATCCGCACCACCCAGCGAGGTTTTTCAGAAACGTAACCTACATTTCCAATGCATGTTTCCTTACCTCCCAATGCTGAGCACACCGTGGTGCTTTTCCCCATTTTACGATGCCACTCACTGCCTATCCTAATTCAGGCCCTCCGATTCACACCACCCAGTGATATTTTTCTCACTCCTACTAGTGAATGGCCTGGTAGAAAGACTTACAATGCGTACAACCCGGCCATGTTTTTCAGAAACCTATCCTACATTGCCAATGCATGTTTCCTGACCTCCCCAAGCTGACCACACCGTGGTGCTTTTCTCCATCCTACATTGCCACTCACTGCCTATCCTAATTGAGAACATCTGATTCACAACACACCGTGATGTTTTTCTCACCCCTACTAGTGAATTGCCTGTTAGAATCCCTTACAATGCGCACCAACCCGTAATGTTTTTCAGAAAGCTATCCCACATTGCCACTGCATGTTTCCTGACCTCCCCATGCTGACCACCCCGTGGTGCTTTTCTACATCCTACATTGCCACTCACTGCCTATCCTTATTCTGGCCCTCCGATTCACACCACCCCGTTATGTTTTCCTCACCCCTACTAGTTTATGGCCTGTTAGAAACCCTTACAATGCGCACCACCCCGCGATGTTTTTCAGAAAACTATACTACATTGCCACTGAATGTTTCCTGACCTCCCCATGCTGACCATGCCGTGGTGCTTTACTCCATCCTACATTGCCACTCACAGCCTTACCTTTTTCAGGCCTTCTGATTCACACACTCCCGTGATGTATTTCTCACTCCTACCAGTGAATGGCCGGTTAGAAACCCTTACAATGCGCCACACCCCGTGATGTTTTTCAGAAAACTATCCTACATTGCCACTGCATGTTTCCGGACCTCCCCATGCTGACCACACTATGGTGCTTTTCTCCATCCTACATTGCCAATCACTGGCTATCCTAATTCAGGCCCTCCGATTCACACCAACCCGTGATGTTTTTCTCACTCCTACTAGTGAATGGCCTGTAAGAAACACTTACAATGCGCACCAAACCGCTTTTTTTTTTTTTTTCAGAAACCTATCCAACATTGCCAGGGCATGGTTCCTGACCTCCCCATGCTGACCACCCTGTGGTGATTTTCTCCATCCTACATTGTCAATCACTGCCTATTCTAATTCAGGCCCTCCGATTCACACCACCCTGTGATGTTGTTCTCACTCCTACTAGTGAATGGCCTGTTAGAAACCCATACAATGCGAACCACCCAGCGATGTTTATCAGAAACCTATTGTACATTGCCACTGCATGTTTCCTTGCCTCCCCATGCTGACAAACCCGTGGTGTTAATCTCCATCCTACATTGCCACTCACTGCCTATCCTAATTCAGAACCTCTGATTCACACAACCCAGTGATGTTTTTCTCACTCCCACTAGTGAATGGCCTGTTAGAAAACCTTACAATGCACATCACCCAGTGATGGTTTTCAGAAAACTATCCTACATTGTCACTGCATGTTTAATGACCGCCACATGCTGACTTCACCGTGGTGCTTTTCTCTATCCTACATTGCCACTCACTGCCTATCATAATTCAGGCCCTCTGATTCACACCACCCCGTGATGTTTTTCTCACTCCTACTTGTGAATGGCCTGTTAGAAAGCCTTACAATTCTCACCACCCGAGATGTTTTTCAGAAACCTATCCTACATTGTCACTGCATGTGTCCTGTCCTCCCCATTATGACCACCCCTTGGTGCTTTTCTCCATCCAACAATGCCACTCACTGTCTATCTTGATTCAGGCCCTCCGATTCACACCACACCATCATGTATTTCTCACCCCTACTAGTGAATGGCCTGTTAGAATCCCTTACAATGCGCACTACAACGCGATGTTTTTCAGAATCCTATCGTACATTGCCACTGCATGTTTCCTGACCTCCCCATGCTGACCACACCGTGGTGCTTTTCTCCATTTTACGTTTCCACTCACTGCCTATCCTAATTCAGGCCATCCGATTCACACCACCCCGTGATGTTTTTCTCACTCCTACTAGTGAATGGCCTGTTACAAACCCTTACAATGCGCCCAATTCCGCGATGGTATTCAGAAACAAATCCTGCATTGCCACTGCATGTTTCCTGACCTCCCCATCCTGACCACCCCGTGGTGATTTTCTCCATCCTACATTGCCTCTCACTGCCTATCCTGATTCAAGCCCTCGGATTCACACCAAACTGTTATATTTTTCTCACTCCTACTAGTGAATGGCCTGTTAGAAACCCTTACAATCCGCACCACCCGGCGAGGTTTTTCAGAAACGTAACCTACATTGCCAATGCATGTTTCCTTACCTCCCCATGCTGACCACACCGTGGTGCTTTTCCCCATTTTACGGTGCCACTCACAGCCTATCCTAATTCAGGCCCTCCGATTCACACCACACAGTGATATTTTTCTCACTCCTACTAGTGAATGGCCTCTTAGAAAGCCTTACAATGCGTACCACCCGGCGATGTTTTTCAGAAACCTATCCTACATTGCCAATGCATGTTTCCTGACCTCCCCAAGCTGACCACACCGTGGTGCTTTTCTCCATCCTACATTGCCACTCACTGCCTATCCTAATTGAGAACATCTGATTCACAACACACCGTGATGTTTTTCTCACCCCTACTAGTGAATTGCCTGTTAGAATCCCTTACAATGCGCTCCACCCCGTGATGTTTTTCAGAAAACTATCCTACTTTGACACTGCATGTTTCCAGACCTCCCCATGATGACACCCCCAGGTGCTTTTCTCCATCCTACATTGCCACTCACTGCCAATCCTCATTAAGGCCCTCAGATTCACACCATCCCGTGATGTTTTTCTCACTCCTACTAGTGAATGGCCTGTTAGAAACCCTTACCAAGCGCACCACCCCGTGATGTTTTTCAGAAAACTATCCTACATTGCCACTGCATGTTTCATGACATCCCCATGCTGACCACCCTGTGGTGCTTTTCTCCATCATACATTCCCACTCACTACCTATCCTAATTCAGGCCCTCCGATTCACACCACCCCCTGATGATATTCTCACTCCTACTAGTGAATGGTCTGCTACAAACCCTTACAATGCGCACAACCCAGTGATGTTTTTCAGAATCGTATCCAACATTGCCATTGGATGTTTCCTGACCTCCCCATGCTCACCAACCCGTGGTTCTTTTCTCCATCCTACATTGCCACTCACTACCTATTGTGATTCAGGCCCTCCGATTCACACCACCCTGTTATATTTTTCTCACTCCTATTACTGAATGGCCTGTTAGAAACCCTTACCATGTGCACGACCTTGCGATGTTTTTCAGAAACCTATCCTACATTGCCACTGCATGTTTCCTGACCTCACCATGCTGTCCACCCCGTGGTCCTTTTCTCCATCCTACATTGCCACTCACTGCCTATCATAAATCAGGCCCACTGATGCACACCACCCCGTGATCTTTTTCTCACTCCTACTAGTGAATGGCCTGTAAGAAACACTTACAATGCGCACCACCGGAGGATTTTTTTCAGAATCCTATCCTACATTGCCATTGCATGTGTCCTGACCTACCCATGATTACCACCCCTTGGTGCTTTGTTCCATCCTACATTGCCACTCACTGTCTATCTTGATTCAGGCCCTCCGATTCACACCACACCATGAGGTATTTCTCACTCCTACTAGTGAATGGCCTGTTAGAAACAATTACAATGCGCACTACCTCAAGATGTTTTTCAGAAACCTATCCTACATTGCCACTGCATGTTTCCTGACCTCCCCATCCTGAACACCCCGTGGTGCTTTTCTCCATCCTACATTGCCACTCACTGCCTATCCTGATTGAGGCGATTCGATTCACACCAGCCCATTATATTTTTCTCACTCCTACTAGTGAAAGGCCTTTTAGAAACCCTTACAATGCGCACCACCCCGCGATGTTTTTCAGAAACCTATCCTACATTGCCACTGCATGTTTCCTGACCTCCCCATGATGACCACCTCGTGGTGCTTTTCTCCATCCTACATTGCCACTGAATGCTTATCCTAATTCAGGCCCTCCGATTCACACCACCCCGTGAATGTTTTCTCACTCCTACTAGTGAATGCCCTGGTAGAAACCCTTACAATTCGCACTACTCGGCGATGTTTTTCAGAAACCTATCCTACATTGCCACTTCATGTTTCCTGACTTCCCCATGCTGACCATCCCGTGGTGCTTTTCTCCATCCTACATTGCACTCACTGCCTATCATAATTCAGAACATCCGATTCACACGACACCGTGATGTTTTTCTCACTCCTACAAGTGAATGGCCTGTTAGAAACCCTTAAAATCTGCACCACCCCGTGATGTTTTTCAAAAAATATCCTACATTGCCACTGCATGTTTCCTGTCCTCCCCATGATGACCACCTCGTGGAGCTTTTCTCCATCCTACATTGCCACTCAATGCTTATCCTAATTCAGGCCCTCCGATTCACACCACCCCGTGATGTTTTTCTCACTCCTACTAGTGAATGGCCTGTTAGAAACCCTTACAATGCGTGCTACCGGGCGATGTTTTTCAGAAACCTATCCTACATTGCCACTTCATGTTTCCTGACTTCCCCATGCTGACCATCCCGTGGTGCTTTTCTCCATCCTACATTGCCAATCACGGCCTATCCTGATTCAGGCCCTCCGATTCACACCACCCCGTGATGTTTTTCTCACTCCTACTAGTGAAAGGCCTTTTAGAAACACTTACAATGAGCACCACCCCGCGATGTTTTTCAGAAACGTATCCTACTTGCCACTGCATGTTTCCTGACCTCCCCCTGCTGACCACACCGTGGTGCTTTTCTCCATCCGACATTGCTACTCAGTGTCTATATTGATTCAGGCCCTCCGATTCACACCACACCATGAACTATTTCTCACTCCTACTAGTGAATGTCCTGCTAGAAATCCTTACAATTCGCACAACCCGCTATTTTTTTCAGAATCCTATCCTACATTGCCACTGCATGTGTCCTGACCTACCCATGATTACCACCCCTTGGTGCTTTGTTCCATCCTACATTGCCACTCACTGTCTATCTTGATTCAGGCCCTCCGATTCACACCACCCCGTGATGTTTTTCTCACTCCTACTAGTCAATGGCCTGTTAGAAACCCTTACAATGTGTGCTACCGGGCGATGTTTTTCAGAAACCTATCCTACATTGCCACTGCATGTTTCCTGACTTCCCCATGCTGACCACCCCGTGGTGCTTTTCTCCATCCTACATTGCAACTCACTGCTTATCCTCATTCAGGCCCTCCATTTCATAACACCCCGTTATATTTTTCTCACTCCTACTAGTGAAAGGCCTGTTAGAAACCCTTACAATGCGCACCACCCCGCGATGTTTTTCAGAAACCTATCCTACATTGCCACTGCATGTTTTCTGACCTCCCCATGCTGACCACACCGTGGTGCTTTTCTCCATTTTACGTTTCCACTCACTGCCTATCCTAATTCAGGCCATCCGATTCACACCACCCCGTGATGTTTTTCTCACTCCTACTAGTGAATGGCCTGTTACAAACCCTTACAATGCGCCCAATTCCGCGATGGTATTCAGAAACAAATCCTGCATTGCCACTGCATGTTTCCTGACCTCCCCATCCTGACCACCCCGTGGTGATTTTCTCCATCCTACATTGCCTCTCACTGCCTATCCTGATTCAAGCCCTCGGATTCACACCAAACTGTTATATTTTTCTCACTCCTACTAGTGAATGGCCTGTTAGAAACCCTTACAATCCGCACCACCCAGCGAGGTTTTTCAGAAACGTAACCTACATTTCCAATGCATGTTTCCTTACCTCCCAATGCTGAGCACACCGTGGTGCTTTTCCCCATTTTACGATGCCACTCACTGCCTATCCTAATTCAGGCCCTCCGATTCACACCACCCAGTGATATTTTTCTCACTCCTACTAGTGAATGGCCTGGTAGAAAGACTTACAATGCGTACAACCCGGCCATGTTTTTCAGAAACCTATCCTACATTGCCAATGCATGTTTCCTGACCTCCCCAAGCTGACCACACCGTGGTGCTTTTCTCCATCCTACATTGCCACTCACTGCCTATCCTAATTGAGAACATCTGATTCACAACACACCGTGATGTTTTTCTCACCCCTACTAGTGAATTGCCTGTTAGAATCCCTTACAATGCGCACCAACCCGTGATGTTTTTCAGAAAGCTATCCCACATTGCCACTGCATGTTTCCTGACCTCCCCATGCTGACCACCCCGTGGTGCTTTTCTACATCCTACATTGCCACTCACTGCCTATCCTTATTCTGGCCCTCCGATTCACACCACCCCGTTATGTTTTCCTCACCCCTACTAGTTTATGGCCTGTTAGAAACCCTTACAATGCGCACCACCCCGCGATGTTTTTCAGAAAACTATACTACATTGCCACTGAATGTTTCCTGACCTCCCCATGCTGACCATGCCGTGGTGCTTTACTCCATCCTACATTGCCACTCACAGCCTTACCTTTTTCAGGCCTTCTGATTCACACACTCCCGTGATGTATTTCTCACTCCTACCAGTGAATGGCCGGTTAGAAACCCTTACAATGCGCCACACCCCGTGATGTTTTTCAGAAAACTATCCTACATTGCCACTGCATGTTTCCGGACCTCCCCATGCTGACCACACTATGTTGCTTTTCTCCATCCTACATTGCCAATCACTGGCTATCCTAATTCAGGCCCTCCGATTCACACCAACCCGTGATGTTTTTCTCACTCCTACTAGTGAATGGCCTGTAAGAAACACTTACAATGCGCACCAAACCGCTTTTTTTTTTTTTTTTTTTCAGAAACCTATCCAACATTGCCAGGGCATGGTTCCTGACCTCCCCATGCTGACCACCCTGTGGTGATTTTCTCCATCCTACATTGTCAATCACTGCCTATTCTAATTCAGGCCCTCCGATTCACACCACCCTGTGATGTTGTTCTCACTCCTACTAGTGAATGGCCTGTTAGAAACCCATACAATGCGAACCACCCAGCGATGTTTATCAGAAACCTATTGTACATTGCCACTGCATGTTTCCTTGCCTCCCCATGCTGACAAACCCGTGGTGTTAATCTCCATCCTACATTGCCACTCACTGCCTATCCTAATTCAGAACCTCTGATTCACACAACCCAGTGATGTTTTTCTCACTCCTACTAGTGAATGGCCTGTTAGAAAACCTTACAATGCACATCACCCAGTGATGGTTTTCAGAAAACTATCCTACATTGTCACTGCATGTTTAATGACCGCCACATGCTGACTTCACCGTGGTGCTTTTCTCTATCCTACATTGCCACTCACTGCCTATCATAATTCAGGCCCTCTGATTCACACCATCCCGTGATGTTTTTCTCACTCCTACTTGTGAATGGCCTGTTAGAAAGCCTTACAATTCTCACCACCCGAGATGTTTTTCAGAAACCTATCCTACATTGTCACTGCATGTGTCCTGACCTCCCCATTATGACCACCCCTTGGTGCTTTTCTCCATCCAACAATGCCACTCACTGTCTATCTTGATTCAGGCCCTCCGATTCACACCACACCATCATGTATTTCTCACCCCTACTAGTGAATGGCCTGTTAGAATCCCTTAAAATGCGCACTACAACGCGATGTTTTTCAGAATCCTATCGTACATTGCCACTGCATGTTTCCTGACCTCCCCATGCTGACCACACCGTGGTGCTTTTCTCCATTTTACGTTTCCACTCACTGCCTATGCTAATTCAGGCCATCCGATTCACACCACCCCGTGATGTTTTTCTCACTCCTACTAGTGAATGGTGTGTTACAAACCCTTACAATGCGTGCTACCGGGCGATGTTTTTCAGAAACCTATCCTACATTGCCACTTCATGTTTCCTGACTTCCCCATGCTGACCATCCCGTGGTGCTTTTCTCCATCCTACATTGCCAATCACGGCCTATCCTGATTCAGGCCCTCCGATTCACACCACCCCGTGATGATTTTCTCACTCCTACTAGTGAAAGGCCTTTTAGAAACACTTACAATGAGCACCACCCCGCGATGTTTTTCAGAAACGTATCCTACTTGCCACTGCATGTTTCCTGACCTCCCCATGCTGACCACACCGTGGTGCTTTTCTCCATCCGACATTGCTACTCAGTGTCTATATTGATTCAGGCCCTCCGATTCACACCACACCATGAACTATTTCTCACTCCTACTAGTGAATGTCCTGCTAGAAATCCTTACAATTCGCACAACCCGCTATTTTTTTCAGAATCCTATCCTACATTGCCACTGCATGTGTCCTGACCTCCCCATGATTACCACCCCTTGGTGCTTTGTTCCATCCTACATTGCCACTCACTGTCTATCTTGATTCAGGCCCTCCGATTCACACCACCCCGTGATGTTTTTCTCACTCCTACTAGTCAATGGCCTGTTAGAAACCCTTACAATGCGTGCTACCGGGCGATGTTTTTCAGAAACCTATCCTACATTGCCACTGCATGTTTCCTGACTTCCCCATGCTGACCACCCCGTGGTGCTTTTCTCCATCCTACATTGCAACTCACTGCTTATCCTCATTCAGGCCCTCCATTTCATAACACCCCGTTATATTTTTCTCACTCCTACTAGTGAAAGGCCTGTTAGAAACCCTTACAATGCGCACCACCCCGCGATGTTTTTCAGAAACCTATCCTACATTGCCACTGCATGTTTTCTGACCTCCCCATGCTGACCACACCGTGGTGCTTTTCTCCATTTTACGTTTCCACTCACTGCCTATCCTAATTCAGGCCATCCGATTCACACCACCCCGTGATGTTTTTCTCACTCCTACTAGTGAATGGCCTGTTACAAACCCTTACAATGCGCCCAATTCCGCGATGGTATTCAGAAACAAATCCTGCATTGCCACTGCATGTTTCCTGACCTCCCCATCCTGACCACCCCGTGGTGATTTTCTCCATCCTACATTGCCTCTCACTGCCTATCCTGATTCAAGCCCTCGGATTCACACCAAACTGTTATATTTTTCTCACTCCTACTAGTGAATGGCCTGTTAGAAACCCTTACAATCCGCACCACCCAGCGAGGTTTTTCAGAAACGTAACCTACATTTCCAATGCATGTTTCCTTACCTCCCAATGCTGACCACACCGTGGTGCTTTTCCCCATTTTACGATGCCACTCACTGCCTATCCTAATTCAGGCCCTCCGATTCACACCACCCAGTGATATTTTTCTCACTCCTACTAGTGAATGGCCTGGTAGAAAGACTTACAATGCGTACAACCCGGCCATGTTTTTCAGAAACCTATCCTACATTGCCAATGCATGTTTCCTGACCTCCCCAAGCTGACCACACCGTGGTGCTTTTCTCCATCCTACATTGCCACTCACTGCCTATCCTAATTGAGAACATCTGATTCACAACACACCGTGATGTTTTTTTCACCCCTACTAGTGAATTGCCTGTTAGAATCCCTTACAATGCGCACCAACCCGTAATGTTTTTCAGAAAGCTATCCCACATTGCCACTGCATGTTTCCTGACCTCCCCATGCTGACCACCCCGTGGTGCTTTTCTACATCCTACATTGCCACTCACTGCCTATCCTTATTCTGGCCCTCCGATTCACACCACCCCGTTATGTTTTCCTCACCCCTACTAGTTTATGGCCTGTTAGAAACCCTTACAATGCGCACCACCCCGTGATGTTTTTCAGAAAACTATACTACATTGCCACTGAATGTTTCCTGACCTCCCCATGCTGACCATGCCGTGGTGCTTTACTCCATCCTACATTGCCACTCACAGCCTTACCTTTTTCAGGCCTTCTGATTCACACACTCCCGTGATGTATTTCTCACTCCTACCAGTGAATGGTCGGTTAGAAACCCTTACAATGCACCACACCCCGTGATGTTTTTCAGAAAACTATCCTACATTGCCACTGCATGTTTCCGGACCTCCCCATGCTGACCACACTATGGTGCTTTTCTCCATCCTACATTGCCAATCACTGGCTATCCTAATTCAGGCCCTCCGATTCACACCAACCCGTGATGTTTTTCTCACTCCTACTAGTGAATGGCCTGTAAGAAACACTTACAATGCGCACCAAACCGCTTTTTTTTTTTTTTCAGAAACCTATCCAACATTGCCAGGGCATGGTTCCTGACCTCCCCATGCTGACCACCCTGTGGTGATTTTCTCCATCCTACATTGTCAATCACTGCCTATTCTAATTCAGGCCCTCCGATTCACACCACCCTGTGATGTTGTTCTCACTCCTACTAGTGAATGGCCTGTTAGAAACCCATACAATGCGAACCACCCAGTGATGTTTATCAGAAACCTATTGTACATTGCCACTGCATGTTTCCTTGCCTCCCCATGCTGACAAACCCGTGGTGTTAATCTCCATCCTACATTGCCACTCACTGCCTATCCTAATTCAGAACCTCTGATTCACACAACCCAGTGATGTTTTTCTCACCCCTACTAGTGAATGGCCTGTTAGAAAACCTTACAATGCACACCACCCAGTGATGGTTTTCAGAAAACTATCCTACATTGTCACTGCATGTTTAATGACCGCCACATGCTGACTTCACCGTGGTGCTTTTCTCTATCCTACATTGCCACTCACTGCCTATCATAATTCAGGCCCTCTGATTCACACCATCCCGTGATGTTTTTCTCACTCCTACTAGTGAATGGCCTGTTAGAAACCCTTACCAAGCGCACCACCCCGTGATGTTTTTCAGAAAGCTATCCTACATTGCCACTGCATGTTTCATGACATCCCCATGCTGACCACCCTGTGGTGCTTTTCTCCATCATACATTCCCACTCACTACCTATCCTAATTCAGGCCCTCCGATTCACACCACCCCCTGATGATATTCTCACTCCTACTACTGAATGATCTGGTACAAACCCTTACAATGCGCACAACCCAGTGATGTTTTTCAGAATCGTATCCAACATTGCCATTGGATGTTTCCTGACCTCCCCATGCTCACCAACCCGTGGTTCTTTTCTCCATCCTACATTGCCACTCACTACCTATTGTGATTCAGGCCCTCCGATTCACACCACCGTGTTATATTTTTCTCACTCCTATTAGTGAATGGCCTGTTAGAAACCCTTACCATGTGCACGACCTTGCGATGTTTTTCAGAAACCTATCCTACATTGCCACTGCATGTTTCCTGACCTCACCATGCTGTCCACCCCGTGGTCCTTTTCTCCATCCTACATTGCCACTCACTGCCTATCATAAATCAGGCCCACTGATGCACACCACCCCGTGATCTTTTTCTCACTCCTACTAGTGAATGGCCTGTAAGAAACACTTACAATGCGCACCACCGGAGGATTTTTTTCAGAAACCTATCCTACATTGCCACTGTATGTTTCTTGACCTCCCCATGATGACCAACCCATGATGATTTTCTCCATCCTACATAGCCACTCACTACCTATCCTAATTCCGAACTTCTGATTCACACCATCCCATGATGTTTTTCTCACTGCTAACAGTGAATGGCCTGTTAGAAACCCTTACAAAGCGCACCACCCCTTGATATTTTTCAGAAAACTATCCTACATTGCCACTGCATGTTTCCTATTCTCCCCATGATGACCACCCCGTGGTTCTTTTCTCCATCCTACATTGCCACTAACTGCCTATCCTAAATCAGGCGCTCCGATTCACACCACCCCGTGATGTTTTTCTGACTTCTCTAGTGAATGGCCTGTTAGAAACACTTACAATGCGCACCACCCCGTTTTTTTTTTCCAGAAACCTATCCTACATTGCCACTGCATGTTTCGTGACCTCCCAACGCTGACCACCCCGTGGTGCTTTTCTCCATCCTACATTGCCACTCACTGCCTATCCTAATTCAGAACATCTGATTCACACCACCCCGTGATGTTTTTCTCACTCCTCCTAGTGAATGGCCTGTTAGAAACCCATACAATTCTCACCACCAGTGATGTTTTTCAGAAACCTATCCTACATTGCCACTGCCTGAGTCCTTATCTCCCCATGATGACCACCCCGTGGTGCTTTTCTCCATCCTTCATTGCCACTCACTGCCGATCCTGATTCAGGCCCTCCGATTCACACCACGCCGTGATATTTTTCTCAGTCCTACTAGTGAATGGAATGTTAGAAACCCTTTCAATGCGCACCAACCCGTAATGTTTTTCAGAAAGCTATCCCACATTGCCACTGCATGTTTCCTGACTTCTCCATGCTGAGCACCCCGTGGTGCTTTTCTACATCCTACGTTGCCACTCACTGCCTATCCTTATTCAGGCCCTCCGATTCACCACCCCGTTATGTTTTTCTCACTCCTACTAGTGAATGGCCTGTTAGAAAGCCTTACAATGCACACCACCCGGCGATGATTTAAAAAACCTATTCTACCTTGCTAATGCATGGGTCCTGACCTCCCCTTCATGACCACCCTGTCGTGCTTTTCTCCATACTGCATTGCCACTCACTGCCTATCCTAATTCAGGCCCTCCGATTCACACCACCCCGTGATGTTTTTCTCACTCCTACTCTTGAATGGCCTGTTAGAAAGCCTTACAATGGGCAACACCCCGTGATGTTTTTCAGAAAACTATCCTACCTTGCCACTGCATGTTTTCTGACCTCCTCATGCTGACCACCCCGTGGTGCTTTTCTCTATCCCACATTGCCACTCACTGCCTATCCTAAATCAGGCCCTCTGATTCACACCACACCGTGATGTATTTCTCACTTCTATTAGTTAATGGCCTGTTAGGAACCCTTACAATGCGCACCACCCCACTGTTTTTTTCAGAAACCTATCCTACGTTGAGACTGCATGTTTCCTGACCTTCCCATGCTGAACACCCCGTGGTGCTTTTCTCCATCCTACATTGTCACTCACTGCCTATCCTAATTAGAACATCTGATTCAAACCACCCCGTGAAGTTTTTCTCACTCCTACTAGTGAAAGGCCTTTTAGAAACACTTACAATGAGCACCACCCCGCGATGTTTTTCAGAAACGTATCCTACTTTGCCACTGCATGTTTCCTGACCTCCCCATGCTGACCACACTGTGGTGCTTTTCTCCATCCGACATTGCTACTCAGTGTCTATATTGATTCAGGCCCTCCGATTCACACCACACCATGAACTATTTCTCACTCCTACTAGTGAATGTCCTGTTAGAAATCCTTACAATTCGCACAACCCGCTATTTTTTTCAGAATCCTATCCTACATTGCCACTGCATGTGTCCTGACCTCCCCATGATTACCACCCCTTGGTGCTTTTGTCCATCCTACATTGCCACTCACTGTCTATCTTGATTCAGGCCCTCCGATTCACACCACACCATGAGGTATTTCTCACTCCTACTAGTGAATGGCCTGTTAGAAACACTTACAATGCGCACTACCTCAAGATGTTTTTCAGAAACCTATCCTACATTGCCACTGCATGTTTCCTGACCTCCCCAACCTGACCACAACGTGGTGCTTTTCTTCATCCTACATTGCCAATCACGGCCTATCCTGATTCAGGCCCTCCAATTCACACCACCTCGTGATGTTTTTCTCACTCCTACTAGTGAAAGGCCTTTTAGAAACACTTACCAGGAGCAGAAACCCGCGATGTTTTTCAAAAACCTATCCTAATTTGCCAATGCATATTTCCTGACCTCCCCATGCTGACCACCCCGTGGTGCTTTTCTCCATCCTACATTGCACTCACTGCCTATCATAATTCAGAACATCCGATTCACACGACCCCGTTATTTTTTTCTCACTCCTACTAGTGAATGGCCTGTTAGAAACCCTTAAAATGTGCACCACCCCGTGTAGTTTTTCAAAAAATATCCTACATTGCCACTGCATGTTTCCTGACCTCCTCATGATGACCACCTCGTGGTGCTTTTCTCCATCCTACATTGCCACTGAATGCTTATCCTAATTCAGGTCCTCCGATTCACACCACCCCGTGAATGTTTTCTCACTCCTACTAGTTAATGCCCTGTTAGAAACACTTATAATTCGCACTACTCGGCGATGTTTTTCAGAAACCTACCCTACATTGCCACTGCATGTTTCCTGACCTCCCCATGCTGACCACACCGTGGTGCTTTTCTCCATTTTATGTTGCCACTCTCTGCCTATCCTAATTCAGTCCCTTCTATTCACACCAACCCGTGATGTTTTTCTCACTCCTACTAGTGAATGGCCTGTTAGAAAGCCTTACAATGCGCAATACCCGGCAATGTTTTTCAGAAACCTATTCTACTTTGCCAATGCATATTTCCTGACCTCCCCATGCTGACCACACCGTGGTGCTTTTCTCCATCCTACATTGCACTCACTGCCTATCATAATTCAGAATATCCGATTCACACGACCCCGTGATGTTTTTCTCACTCCTACAAGTGAATGGCCTGTTAGAAACCCTTAAAATATGCAACACCCCGTGACGTTTTTCAAAAAATATCCTACATTGCCCCTGCATGTTTCCTGACCTCCCCATGATGACCACCTCCTGGAGCTTGTCTCCATCCTACATTGCCACTCAATGCTTATCCTAATTCAGGCCCTCCGATTCACACCACCCCGTGATGTTTTTCTCACTCCTACTAGTGAATGGCCTGTTAGAATCCCTTACAATGTGCACTACAACGCGATGTTTTTCAGAATCCTATCGTACATTGCCACTGCATGTTTCCTGACCTCCCCATCATGACCACCCCGTGGTGCTTTTCTCCATCCTACATTGCCAATCACGGCCTATCCTGATTCAGGCCCTCCGATTCACACCACCCCGTGATGTTTTTCTCACTCCTACTAGTGAAAGGCCTTTTAGAAACACCTACAATGAGCACCACCCCGCGATGTTTTTCAGAAACGTATCCTACTTGCCACTGCATGTTTCCTGACCTCCCCATGCTGACCACACCGTGGTGCTTTTCTCCATCCGACATTGCTACTCAGTGTCTATATTGATTCAGGCCCTCCGATTCACACCACACCATGAACTATTTCTCACTCCTACTAGTGAATGTCCTGCTAGAAATCCTTACAATTCGCACAACCCGCTATTTTTTTCAGAAACCTATCCTACATTGCCACTGCATGTGTCCTGACCTACCCATGATTACCACCCCTTGGTGCTTTGTTCCATCCTACATTGCCACTCACTGTCTATCTTGATTCAGGCCCTCCGATTCACACCACACCATGAGGTATTTCTCACTCCTACTAGTGAATGGCCTGTTAGAAACACTTACAATGCGCACTACCTCAAGATGTTTTTCAGAAACCTATCCTACATTGCCACTGCATGTTTCCTGCCCTCCCCAACCGGACCACAACGTGGTGCTTTTCTTCATCCTACATTGCCAATCACGGCCCATCCTGATTCAGGCCCTCCGATTCACACCACCTCGTGATGTTTTTCTCACTCCTACTAGTGAAAGGCCTTTTAGAAACACTTACCAGGAGCAGAAACCCGCGATGTTTTTCAGAAACCTATCCTACATTGCCACTGCATGTTTCCTGACCTCCCTATCCTGAACACCCCGTGGTGCTTTTCTCCATCCTACATTGCCACTCACTGCCTATCCTGATTGAGGCCATTCGATTCACACCAGCCCATTATATTTTTCTCACTCCTACTAGTGAAAGGCCTTTTAGAAACCCTTACAATGCGCACCACCCCGCGATGTTTTTCAGAAACCTATCATACATTGCCACTGCATGTTTCCTGACCTCCCCATGATGACCACCTCGTGGTGCTTTTCTCCATCCTACATTGCCACTGAATGCTTATCCTAATTCAGGCCCTCCGATTCACACCACCCCGTGAATGTTTTCTCACTCCTACTAGTGAATGGCCTGTTAGAATCCCTTACAATGCGCACTACTCGGTTATGTTTTTCAGAAACCTATCCTACATTGCCACTGCATGTTTCCTGACCTCCCCATGCTGACCACACCGTGGTGCCTTTCTCCATTTTATGTTGCCACTCTCTGCCTAACCTAATTCAGGCCCTTCTATTCACACCACCCCGTGATGTTTTTCTCACTCCTACTAGTGAATGGCCTGTTAGAAAGCCTTACAATGCGCAATACCCGGCAATGTTTTTCAGAAACCTATCCTACTTTGCCAATGCATATTTCCTGACCTCCCCATGCTGACCACACCGTGGTGCTTTTCTCCATCCTACATTGCACTCACTGCCTATCATAATTCAGAACATCCGATTCACACGACCTCGTGATGTTTTTCTCACTCCTACAAGTGAATGGCCTGTTAGAAACCCTTAAAATCTGCACCACCCCGTGATGTTTTTCAAAAAATATCCTACATTGCCACTGCATGTTTCCTGACCTCCCCATGATGACCACCTCGTGGAGCTTTTCTCCATCCTACATTGCCACTCAATGCTTATCCTAATTCAGGCCCTCCCATTCACACCACCCCGTGATGTTTTTCTCACTCCTACTAGTCAATGGCCTGTTAGAAACCCTTACAATGCCTGCTACCGGGCGATGTTTTTCAGAAACCTATCCTACATTGCCACTGCATGTTTCCTGACTTCCCCATGCTGACCACCCCGTGGTGCTTTTCTCCATCCTACATTGCAACTCACTGCTTATCCTCATTCAGGCCCTCCATTTCATACCACCCCGTTATATTTTTCTCACTCCTACTAGTGAAAGGCCTGTTAGAAACCCTTACAATGCGCACCACCCCGTGATGTTTTTCAGAAACCTATCCTACATTGCCACTGCATGTTTTCTGACCTCCCCATGCTGACCACACCGTGGTGCTTTTCTCCATTTTACGTTTCCACTCACTGCCTATCCTAATTCAGGCCATCTGATTCACACCACCCCGTGATGTTTTCTCACTCCTACTAGTGAATGGCCTGTTACAAACCCTTACAATGCGCCCAATTCCGCGATGGTATTCAGAAACAAATCCTGCATTGCCACTGCATGTTTCCTGACCTCCCCATCCTGACCACCCCGTGGTGATTTTCTCCATCCTACATTGCCTCTCACTGCCTATCCTGATTCAAGCCCTCGGATTCACACCAAACTGTTATATTTTTCTCACTCCTACTAGTGAATGGCCTGTTAGAAACCCTTACAATCCGCACCACCCAGCGAGGTTTTTCATAAACGTAACCTACATTTCCAATGCATGTTTCCTTACCTCCCAATGCTGACCACACCGTGGTGCTTTTCCCCATTTTACGATGCCACTCACTGCCTATCCTAATTCAGGCCCTCCGATTCACACCACCCAGTGATGTTTTTCTCACTCCTACTAGTGAATGGCCTGGTAGAAAGACTTACAATGCGTACAACCCGGCCATGTTTTTCAGAAACCTATCCTACATTGCCAATGCATGTTTCCTGACCTCCCCAAGCTGACCACACCGTGGTGCTTTTCTCCATCCTACATTGCCACTCACTGCCTATCCTAATTGAGAACATCTGATTCACAACACACCGTGATGTTTTTCTCACCCCTACTAGTGAATTGCCTGTTAGAATCCCTTACAATGCGCACCACCCCGTGATGTTTTTCAGAAAACTATCCTACTTTGACACTGCATGTTTCCAGACCTCCCCATGATGACACCCCCAGGTGCTTTTCTCCATCCTACATTGCCACTCACTGCCAATCCTCATTCAGGCCCTCAGATTCACACCATCCCGTGATGTTTTTCTCACACCTACTAGTGAAAGGCCTGTTAGAAACCCTTACCAAGCGCACCACGCCGTGATGTTTTTCAGAAAACTATCCTACATTGCCACTGTATGTTTCATGACATCCCCATGCTGACCACCCTGTGGTGCTTTTCTCCATCATACATTCCCACTCACTACCTATCCTAATTCAGGCCCTCCGATTCACACCACCCCCTGATGATTTTCTCACTCCTACTAGTGAATGGCCTGCTACAAACCCTTACAATGCGCACAACCCAGTGATGTTTTTCAGAATCGTATCCAACATTGCCATTGGATGTTTCCTGACCTCCCCATGCTCACCAACCCGTGGTTCTTTTCTCCATCCTACATTGCCACTCACTGCCTATTGTGATTCAGGCCCTCCGATTCACACCACCCTGTTATATTTTTCTCACTCCTATTAGTGAATGGCCTGTTAGAAACACTTACCATGTGCACGACCTTGCGATGTTTTTCAGAAACCTATCCTACATTGCCACTGCATGTTTCCTGACCTCACCATGCTGTCCACCCCGTGGTCCTTTTCTCCATCCTACATTGCCACTCACTGCCTATCATAAATCAGGCCCACTGATGCACACCATCCCGTGATCTTTTTCTCACTCCTACAAGTGAATGGCCTGTAAGAAACACTTACAATGCGCACCACCGGAGGATTTTTTTCAGAAACCTATCCTACATTGCCACTGTATGTTTCTTGACCTCCCCATGATGACCAACCCATGGTGATTTTCTCCATCCTACATTGCCACTCAATACCTATCCTAATTCAGAACTTCTGATTCACACCATCCCATGATGTTTTTCTCACTCCTAACAGTGAATGGCCTGTTAGAAACCCTTACAAAGCGCACCACCCCTTGATATTTTTCAGAAAACTATCCTACATTGCCACTGCATGTTTCCTATTCTCCCCATGATGACCACCCCGTGGTTCTTTTCTCCATCCTACATTGCCACTAACTGCCTATCCTAAATCAGGCGCTCCGATTCACACCACCCCGTGATGTTTTTCTGACTTCTCTAGTGAATGGCCTGTTAGAAACACTTACAATGCGCAGCACCCCATTTTTTTTTCAGAAACCTATCCTACATTGCCACTGCATGTTTCGTGACCTGCCAACGCTGACCACCCCGTGGTGCTTTTCTCCATCCTACATTGCCACTCACTGCCTATCCTAATTCAGAACATCTGATTCACACCACCCCGTGATGTTTTTCTCACTCCTCCTAGGAATGGCCTGTTAGAAACCCATACAATTCTCACCACCAGTGATGTTTTTCAGAAACCTATCCTACATTGCCACTGCCTGAGTCCTGATCTCCCCATGATGACCACCCCGTGGTGCTTTTCTCCATCCTTCATTGCCACTCACTGCCGATCCTGATTCAGGCCCTCTGATTCACACCACGCCGTGATATTTTTCTCACTCCTACTAGTGAATGGCCTGTTAGAAAGCCTTACAATGCACACCACCCGGCGATGATTTTAAGAAACCTATTCTACATTGCTAATGCATGGGTCCTGACCTCCCCTTCATGACCACCCTGTCGTGCTTTTCTCCATACTGCATTGCCACTCACTGCCTATCCTAATTCAGGCCCTCCGATTCACACCACCCCGTGATGTTTTTCTCACTTCTGCTAGTGAATGGCCTGTAAGAAACCTTTACAATGAGCACTACACCGCTTTGTTTTTCAGAAATCTATCCTACATTACCACTGCAAGTTTCCTGACCTCCACATGCTGACCACCCCGTGGTGCTTTTCTCCATCCTACATTGCCACTCACAGCGTATCCTAATTCAGGCTTCCGATTCACACCACCCCATGATGTTTTTTGCACTCCTACTTGTGATAGGCTTGTTAGAAACCATTACAATGGGCACCACACCGCGATGTTTTTCAGAAACCTATCCTACATTGCCATTGCATGTTTCCTGACCTCCCCATGTTGACCACCCCGTGGTACTTTTCACCATCCTACATTGCCACTCACTAACTATCCTAATTCAGGCCCTCCGATTCACACCACCCCGTGATGTTTTTCTGACTCCTACTAGTGAATGGCCTGTTAGAAAACTTTACAATGCGCACTACACCGCTTTCTTTTTCAGAAACCTATCCTATATTACCACTGCATGTTTCCTGACGTCCCCATTCTGAGCACACCGTTGAGTTTTTCTCCATCCTACATTGCCACTGACTGCCTATCCTGATTCAGGCCCTCCGATTCACACCACCCCGTGATGTTTTTCTCACTCCTACTCTTGAATGGCCTGTTAGAAAGCCTTACAATGGGCAACACCCCGTGATGTTTTTCAGAAAACTATCCTACCTTGCCACTGCGTGTTTTCTGACCTCCTCATGCTGACCACCCCTTGGTGCTTTTCTCTATCCCACGTTGACACACACTGCCTATCCTAAATCAGGCCCTCTGATTCACACCACACCGTGATGTATTTCTCACTTCTATTAGTGAATGGCCTGTTAGAAACCCTTACAATGCGCACCACCCCACTGTTTTTTTCAGAAACCTATCCTATGTTGAGACTGCATGTTTCCTGACCTCCCCATGCTGAACACCCCATGGTGCTTTTCTCCATCCTACATTTTCACTCACTGCCTATCCTAATTAGAACATCTGATTCAAACCACCCCGTGAAGTTTTTCTCACTCCTACTAGTGAATGGCCTGTTAGAAACCCTTAAAATCCGCAGCACACCGTGATGTTTTCAGAAAACTATCCTACATTGCCATTGCATGTTACCTGCCCTCCCCATGCTGACCACCCTTTGGTGCTTTTCTCCATCCTACATTGCCACTCACTGCCTATTCTAATTCAGGCCCTCCGATTCACACCACCCCGTGATGTTTTTCTCACTCCTACTAGTGAATGGCCTGTTAGAAATCTTTACAATGCGCACCACCCAGCTTTTTATTTCAGAAAACTATCCTACATTACCATTGCATGTTTCGTGACCTCCGCATGCTGACCACCCCGTGGTGCTTTTCTCCATCCTACATTGCCACTCATTGCCTATCCTAAATCGGGCCCTCCGATTCAACCACCCCGTGATGTTTTTTGCACTCCTACTTGTGAATGGCTTGTTAGAAACCCTTACAATGCGCACCACACCGCGATATTTTTCAGAAACCTATCCTACATTGCCATTGCAGGTTTCCTGACCTCCCCATGTTGACCACCCCGTGGTGCTTTTCTACATTCTTCATTGCAACTCACTGCCTATCCTAATTCAAGCCCTCTGATTCACACCACCCCGTGTTGATTTTGTTAATCCTACTAGTGAATGGCCTGCTACAAACCCTTATACTGCGCACAACCCGGCGATGTTTTTCAGAAACCTATCCTACATTGCCACTGCATGTTTCCTGACCTCCCTATCCTGAACACCCCGTGGTGCTTTTCTCCATCCTACATTGCCACTCACTGCCTATCCTGATTGAGGCCATTCGATTCACACCAGCCCATTATATTTTTCTCACTCCTACTAGTGAAAGGCCTTTTAGAAACCCTTACAATGCGCACCACCCTGTGATATTTTTCAGAAACCTATCTTACATTGCCAGTGCATGTTTCCTGACCTCCCCATGATGACCACCTCGTGGTGCTTTTCTCCATCCTACATTGCCACTGAATGCTTATCCTAATTCAGGCCCTCCGATTCACACCACCCCGTGAATGTTTTCTCACTCCTACTAGTGAATGCCCTGGTAGAAACCCTTACAATTCGCACTACTCGGTTATGTTTTTCAGAAACCTATCCTACATTGCCACTGCATGTTTCCTGACCTCCCCATGCTGACCACACCGTGGTGCCTTTCTCCATTTTATGTTGCCACTCTCTGCCTAACCTAATTCAGGCCCTTCTATTCACACCACCCCGTGATGTTTTTCTCACTCCTACTAGTGAATGGCCTGTTAGAAAGCCTTACAATGCGCAATACCCGGCAATGTTTTTCAGAAACCTATCCTACTTTGCCAATGCATATTTCCTGACCTCCCCATGCTGACCACACCGTGGTGCTTTTCTCCATCCTACATTGCACTCACTGCCTATCATAATTCAGAACATCCGATTCACACGACCTCGTGATGTTTTTCTCACTCCTACAAGTGAATGGCCTGTTAGAAACCCTTAAAATCTGCACCACCCCGTGATGTTTTTCAAAAAATATCCTACATTGCCACTGCATGTTTCCTGACCTCCCCATGATGACCACCTCGTGGAGCTTGTCTCCATCCTACATTGCCACTCAATGCTTATCCTAATTCAGGCCCTCCGATTCACACCACCCCGTGATGTTTTTCTCACTCCTACTAGTGAATGGCCTGTTAGAATCCCTTACAATGCGCACTACAACGCGATGTTTTTCAGAATCCTATCGTACATTGCCACTGCATGTTTCCTGACCTCCCCATCATGACCACTCTGTGGTGCTTTTCTCCATCCTACATTGCCAATCACGGCCTATCCTGATTCCGGCCCTCCGATTCACACCACCCCGTGATGTTTTTCTCACTCCTACTAGTGAAAGGCCTTTTAGAAACACTTACAATGAGCACCACCCCGCGATGTTTTTCAGAAACTTATCCTACTTTGCCACTGCATGTTTCCTGACCTCCCCATGCTGACCACACCGTGGTGCTTTTCTCCATCCGACATTGCTACTCAGTGTCTATATTGATTCAGGCCCTCCGATTCACACCACACCATGAACTATTTCTCACTCCTACTAGTGAATGTCCTGCTAGAAATCCTTACAATTCGCACAACCTGCTATTTTTTTCAGAATCCTATCCTACATTGCCACTGCATGTGTCCTGACCTCCCCATGATTACCACCCTTTGGTGCTTTGTTCCATCCTACATTGCCACTCACTGTCTATCTTGATTCAGGCCCTCCGATTCACACCACACCATGACGTATTTCTCACTCCTACTAGTGAATGGCCTGTTAGAAACACTTACAATGCGCACTACCTCAAGATGTTTTTCAGAAACCTATCCTACATTGCCACTGCATGTTTCCTGACCTCCCCAACCTGACCACAACGTGGTACTTTTCTTCATCCTACATTGCCAATCACGGCCTATCCTGATTCAGGCCCTCCGATTCACACCACCTCGTGATGTTTTTCTCACTCCTACTAGTGAAAGGCCTTTTACAAACACTTACCAGGAGCAGAAACCCGCGATGTTTTTCAGAAACCTATCCTACATTGCCACTGCATGTTTCCTGACCTCCCCATCCTGAACACCCCGTGGTGCTTTTCTCCATCCTACATTGCCACTCACTGCCTATCCTGATTGAGGCCATTCGATTCACACCAGCCCATTATATTTTTCTCACTCCTACTAGTGAAAGGCCTTTTAGAAACCCTTACAATGCGCACCACCCCGCGATGTTTTTCAGAAACCTATCCTACATTGCCACTGCATGTTTCCTGACCTCCCCATGATGACCACCTCGTGGTGCTTTTCTCCATCCTACATTGCCACTGAATGCTTATCCTAATTCAGGCCCTCCGATTCACACCACCCCGTGAATGTTTTCTCACTCCTACTAGTGAATGCCCTGGTAGAAACCCTTACAATTCGCACTACTCGGTTATGTTTTTCAGAAACCTATCCTACATTGCCACTGCATGTTTCCTGACCTCCCCATGATGACCACACCGTGGTGCTTTTCTCCATTTTATGTTGCCACTCTCTGCCTATCCTAATTCAGGCCCTTCTATTCACACCACCCCGTGATGTTTTTCTCACTCCTACTAGTGAATGGCCTGTTAGAAAGCCTTACAATGCGCAATACCCGGCAATGTTTTTCAGAAACCTATCCTACTTTGCCAATGCATATTTCCTGACCTCCCCATGCTGACCACACCGTGGTGCTTTTCTCCATCCTACATTGCACTCACTGCCTATCATAATTCAGAACATCCGATTCACACGACCCCGTGATGTGTTTCTCACTCCTACAAGTGAATGGCCTGTTAGAAACCCTTAAAATCTGCACCACGCCGTGATGTTTTTCAAAAAATATCCTACATTGCCACTGCATGTTTCCTGACCTCCCCATGATGACCACCTCGTGGAGCTTTTCTCCATCCTACATTGCCACTCAATGCTTATCCTAATTCAGGCCCTCCGAATCACACCACCCCGTGATGTTTTTCTCACTCCTACTAGTGAATGGCCTGTTAGAAACCCTTACAATGCGTGCTACCGGGCGATGTTTTTCAGAAACCTATCCTACATTGCCACTGCATGTTTCCTGACTTCCCCATGCTGACCACCCCGTGGTGCTTTTCTCCATCCTACATTGCGACTCACTGCTTATACTCATTCAGGCCCTCCATTTCATACCACCCCGTTATATTTTTCTCACTCCTACTAGTGAAAGGCCTGTTAGAAACCCTTACAATGCGCACCACCCCGCGATGTTTTTCAGAAACCTATCCTACATTGCCACTGCATGTTTTCTGACCTCCCCATGCTGACCACACCGTGGTGCTTTTCTCCATTTTACGTTTCCACTCACTGCCTATCCTAATTCAGGCCATCCGATTCACACCACCCCGTGATGTTTTTCTCACTCCTACTAGTGAATGGCCTGTTACAAACCCTTACAATGCGCCCAATTCCGCGATGGTATTCAGAAACAAATCCTGCATTGCCACTGCATGTTTCCTGACCTCCCCATCCTGACCACCCCGTGGTGATTTTCTCCATCCTACATTGCCTCTCACTGCCTATCCTGATTCAAGCCCTCGGATTCACACCAAACTGTTATATTTTTCTCACTCCTACTAGTGAATGGCCTGTTAGAAACCCTTACAATCCGCACTACCCGGCGAGGTTTTTCAGAAACGTAACCTACATTGCCAATGCATGTTTCCTTACCTCCCCATGCTGACCACACCGTGGTGCTTTTCCCCATTTTACGATGCCACTCACTGCCTATCCTAATTCAGGCCCTCCGATTCACACCACCCAGTGATGTTTTTCTCACTCCTACTAGTGAATGGCCTGGTAGAAAGCCTTACAATGCGTACCACCCGGCGATGTTTTTCAGAAACCTATTCTACATTGCCAATGCATGTTTCCTGACCTCCCCAAGCTGACCACACCGTGGTGCTTTTCTCCATCCTACATTGCCACTCACTGCCTATCCTAATTGAGAACATCTGATTCACAACACACCGTGATGTTTTTCTCACCCCTACTAGTGAATTGCCTGTTAGAATCCCTTACAATGCGCACCACCCCGTGATGTTTTTCAGAAAACTATCCTACTTTGACACTGCATGTTTCCAGACCTCCCCATGATGACACCCCCAGGTGCTTTTCTCCATCCTACATTGCCACTCACTGCCAATCCTCATTCAGGCCCTCAGATTCACACCATCCCGTGATGTTTTTCTCACACCTACTAGTGAAAGGCCTGTTAGAAACCCTTACCAAGCGCACCACCCCGTGATGTTTTTCAGAAAACTATCCTTCATTGCCACTGTATGTTTCATGACATCCCCATGCTGACCACCCTGTGGTGCTTTTCTCCATCATACATTCCCACTCACTACCTATCCTAATTCAGGCCCTCCGATTCACACCACCCCCTGATGATTTTCTCACTCCTACTAGTGAATGGCCTGCTACAAACCCTTACAATGCGCACAACCCAGTGATGTTTTTCAGAATCGTATCCAACATTGCCATTGGATGTTTCCTGACCTCCCCATGCTCACCAACCCGTGGTTCTTTTCTCCATCCTACATTGCCACTCACTGCCTATTGTGATTCAGGCCCTCCGATTCACACCACCCTGTTATATTTTTCTCACTCCTATTACTGAATGGCCTGTTAGAAACACTTACCATGTGCACGACCTTGCGATGTTTTTCAGAAACCTATCCTACATTGCCACTGCATGTTTCCTGACCTCACCATGCTGTCCACCCCGTGGTCCTTTTCTCCATCCTACATTGCCACTCACTGCCTATCATAAATCAGGCCCACTGATGCACACCACCCCGTGATCTTTTTCTCACTCCTACTAGTGAATGGCCTGTAAGAAACACTTACAATGCGCACCACCGGAGGATTTTTTTCAGAAACCTATCCTACATTGCCACTGTATGTTTCTTGACCTCCCCATGATGACCAACCCGTGGTGATTTTCTCCATCCTACATTGCCACTCACTACCTATCCTAATTCAGAACTTCTGATTCACACCATCCCATGATGTTTTTCTCACTCCTAACAGTGAATGGCCTGTTAGAAACCCTTACAAAGCGCACCACCCCTTGATATTTTTCAGAAAACTATCCTACATTGCCACTGCATGTTTCCTATTCTCCCCATGATGACCACCCCGTGGTTCTTTTCTCCATCCTACATTGCCACTAACTGCCTATCCTAAATCAGGCGCTCCGATTCACACCACCCCGTGATGTTTTTCTGACTTCTCTAGTGAATGGCCTGTTAGAAACACTTACAATGCGCACCACCCCGTTTTTTTTTTCCAGAAACCTATCCTACATTGCCACTGCATGTTTCGTGACCTCCCAACGCTGACCACCCCGTGGTGCTTTTCTCCATCCTACATTGCCACTCACTGCCTATCCTAATTAAGAACATCTGATTCACACCACCCCGTGATGTTTTTCTCACTCCTCCTAGTGAATGGCCTGTTATATACCTTTACAATGCGCCCAACTCCGCGAGGTTTTTCAGAAAACTATCCTATTTGCCACTGCATGTTTCCTGACGTCCTCATGTTGAGCACCCTGTGTTGGTTTTCTACATCCTACATTGCCACTCACTGCCTATGCTAAATCAGGCCCTCTGATTCACACCACCCCGTGATGTTTTTCTCAACTTACTAGTGAATGGCCTGTTAGAAACCCTTACAATGCGCACCACCCCGATGTTTTTTTCAGAAACCTATCCTACATTTCCACTGCATGTTTCGTGACCTCCAAATGCTGACCAACCCGTGGTGATTTTCTCCATCCTACATTGCCACTCACAGCTTTTCATAATTCAGGCCCTCTGATTCACACCACCCCGTGATGTTTTTCTCACTCCTACTAGTGAATGGCCTGTTAGAAAGCCTTACAATTCTCACCACCCCCCGATGTTTTTCAGAAACCTATCCTACATTGCCACTGCATGTGTCCTGACCTCCCCATGATGACCATGCCGTGGTGCTTTTCTCCATCCTACATTGCCACTCACTGCCTATCCTGATTCAGGCCTTCCGATTCACACCCTCCCGTGATGTATTTCTCACTCCTACCAGGGAATGGCCTGTTAGATACCCTTACAAGGCGAACCACCCCGTGATGTTTTCAGAAACCTTTCCTACATTGCCACTGCATGTTTCCTGAACTCCCCATGCTGACAACACCGTGGTGCTTTTCTCCATTTTATATTGCCACTCACTGCCTATCCTAATTCAGGCCCTCCGATTCACACCACCCTGTGATTATTTTCTCACTCCTACTAGTGAATGGCCTGTTAGAAAGCCTTACAATGCGCACCATCGCGATGTTTTTCGGAAACCTATCCTACATTGCCAATGCATGTTTCCTGACCTCCCCATGCTGACAACCCCGTGGTGCTTTTCTCCATACTACATTGCCACTCACTGTATATCCTAATTCAGAACATCTGATTCAAACCACCCCGTGATGTTTTTCTCACTTCTACTAGTGAAGGGCCTTTTAGAAACCCTTAAAAGGCGCACGACCCCGTGATGCTTTTTAGAAAAGTATCCTACATTGCCACTGCATGTTTCCTGAACTCCCCATGCTCACCACCCTGTGGTGCTTTTCTCCATCCTGCATTGCCACTCACGGCCTATCCTTTTTCAGGCCCTCCGATTCACACAACCCCGTGATGTTTTTCTCACTCCTACTAGTGAATGGCCTGTTAGAAACACTTACAATGCGAACCACCACGCTTTTTTTTTTTCAGAAACCTATCCTACATTGCCACTTCATGTTTCCTGACCTCCTCATGCTGACCAACCCGTGGTGCTTTTCTCCATCCTACATTGCCACTGACTGCTTTTCATAATTCAGGCCCTCTGATTCACACCACCCCGTGATGTTTTTCTCACTCCTACTAGTGAATGGCCTCTTAGAAAGCCTTACAATGCTCACCACACCGCGATGTTTTTCAGAAACCTATCCTACATTGCCACTGCATGTGTCCTGACCTCCCCATGATGACCATGCCGTGGTGCTTTTCTCCATCCTACATTGCCACTCACTGCCTATTCTGATTCAGGCCTTCCGATTCACACCCTCCCTTGATGTATTTCTCACTCCTAAGATTGAATGGCCGATTAGATACCCTTACAAGGCGCACAACCCCGTGATATTTTTTAGAAACCTTTCCTACATTGCCACTGCATGTTTCTTGACCACCCCATGCTGACCACACCGTGGTGCTTTTCTCCATTTTATATTGCCACTCACTGCCTATCCTAATTCAGGCCTTCCTATTCACACCACCCTGTGATGTTTTTCTCACTCCTACTAGTGAAAGGCCTGTTAGAAACCCTTACAATACCACCATCCCGGGATGTTTTTCAGAAAACCATCCTACATTGCCACTGCATGTGTCCTGACCTCCCCATGATGACCACCCCGTGGTGCTTTTCTCCATCCTACATTGCGACTCACTGCTTATACTCATTCAGGCCCTCCATTTCATACCACCCCGTTATATTTTTCTCACTCCTACTAGTGAAAGGCCTGTTAGAAACCCTTACAATGCGCACCACCCCGCGATGTTTTTCAGAAACCTATCCTACATTGCCACTGCATGTTTCCTATTCTCCCCATGATGACCACCCCGTGGTTCTTTTCTCCATCCTACATTGCCACTAACTGCCTATCCTAAATCAGGCGCTCCGATTCACACCACCCCGTGATGTTTTTCTGACTTCTCTAGTGAATGGCCTGTTAGAAACACTTACAATGCGCACCACCCCGTTTTTTTTTTCCAGAAACCTATCCTACATTGCCACTGCATGTTTCGTGACCTCCCAACGCTGACCACCCCGTGGTGCTTTTCTCCATCCTACATTGCCACTCACTGCCTATCCTAATTCAGAACATCTGATTCACACTACCCCGTGATGTTTTTCTCACTCCTCCTAGTGAATGGCCTGTTAGAAACCCATACAATTCTCACCACCAGTGATGTTTTTCAGAAACCTATCCTACATTGCCACTGCCTGAGTCCTGATCTCCCCATGATGACCACCCCGTGGTGCTTTTCTCCATCCTTCATTGCCACTCACTGCCGATCCTGATTCAGGCCCTCCGATTCACACCACGCCGTGATATTTTTCTCAGTCCTACTAGTGAATGGAATGTTAGAAACCCTTACAATGCGCACCAACCCGTAATGTTTTTCAGAAAGCTATCCCACATTGCCACTGCATGTTTCCTGACTTCTCCATGCTGAGCACCCCGTGGTGCTTTTCTACATCCTACGTTGCCACTCACTGCCTATCCTTATTCAGGCCCTCCGATTCACCACCCCGTTATGTTTTTCTCACTCCTACTAGTGAATGGCCTGTTAGAAAGCCTTACAATGCACACCACCCGGCGATGATTTAAAAAACCTATTCTACCTTGCTAATGCATGGGTCCTGACCTCCCCTTCATGACCACCCTGTCGTGCTTTTCTCCATACTGCATTGCCACTCACTGCCTATCCTAATTCAGGCCCTCCGATTCACACCACCCCGTGATGTTTTTCTCACTCCTACTCTTGAATGGCCTGTTAGAAAGCCTTACAATGGGCAACACCCCGTGATGTTTTTCAGAAAACTATCCTACCTTGCCACTGCATGTTTTCTGACCTCCTCATGCTGACCACCCCGTGGTGCTTTTCTCTATCCCACATTGCCACTCACTGCCTATCCTAAATCAGGCCCTCTGATTCACACCACACCGTGATGTATTTCTCACTTCTATTAGTTAATGGCCTGTTAGGAACCCTTACAATGCGCACCACCCCACTGTTTTTTTCAGAAACCTATCCTACGTTGAGACTGCATGTTTCCTGACCTTCCCATGCTGAACACCCCGTGGTGCTTTTCTCCATCCTACATTGTCACTCACTGCCTATCCTAATTAGAACATCTGATTCAAACCACCCCGTGAAGTTTTTCTCACTCCTACTAGTGAATGGCCTGTTAGAAACCCTTAAAATCTGCAGCACACCGTGATGTTTTCAGAAAACTATCCTACATTGCCACTGCATGTTTCCTGACCTCCCCATCATGACCACCCCGTGGTGCTTTTCTCCATCCTACATTGCCAATCACGGCCTATCCTGATTCAGGCCCTCCGATTCACACCACCCCGTGATGTTTTTCTCACTCCTACTAGTGAAAGGCCTTTTAGAAACACTTACAATGAGCACCACCCCGCGATGTTTTTCAGAAACGTATCCTACTTTGCCACTGCATGTTTCCTGACCTCCCCATGCTGACCACACTGTGGTGCTTTTCTCCATCCGACATTGCCACTCAGTGTCTATATTGATTCAGGCCCTCCGATTCACACCACCCCGTGATATTTTTCTCTCTCCTTCTAGTGAATGGCCTGTTAGAAATCTTTCCAATGCGCACCACCCAGCTTTTTTTTTTTCAGAAAACTATCGTACATTACCATTGCATGTTTCCTGACCTCGCCATGCTGACCACCCCGGGGTGCTTTTCTCCATCCTACATTGCCACTCACTGCCTATCCTAAATCAGGCCCTCCGATTCAGACCACACCGTGATGTTTTTTGCGCTCCTACTTGTGAATGGCTTGTTAGAAACCCTTACAATACCACCACACCACGATGTTTTTCAGAAACCTATCCTACATTGCCATTGCATGTTTCCTGAACTCCCCATGTTGACCACCCCGTGGTGCTTTTCTACATTCTTCATTGCCACTCACTTCCTATCCTAATTCAGGCCCTCCAATTCTCACCACCCAGTGATGATTTTGTCACTCTTACTAGTGAATGGCCTGCTACAAACCCTTATAATGCGCACAACCACGCGATGTTTTTCAGAAACCTATCCTACATTGCCGTTGCATGTTTCCTGACCTACCCATGCTCACCAACCCGTGGTTCTTTTCTCCATCCTACATTGCCACTCACTGTCTAACTTGATTCAGGCCCCCCGATTCACACCACACCATGATGTATTTCTCACTCCTACTAGTAAACGGCCTGTTATATACCTTTACAATGCGCCCAACTCCGCGAGGTTTTTCAGAAACCGATCCTGCATTTCCACTGCATGTTTCGTGACCTCCCCATACTGACCACACCGTGGTGATTTACTCCATCCTACATTGCCACTCACTGCCTGTCCTAATTCAGGGCCTCCGATTCACACCACCGCGTAATGCTTTTCTCACTCCTACTAGTGAATGGCTTGTTAGAAAGCATTAAAATGGGCAGCACCATGTGATGTTTTTCAGAAAACTATCCTACTTTGCCACTGCATGTTTCCTGACGTCCTCATGCTGAGCACCCTGTGGTGGTTTTCTCCATCCTACATTGCCACTCACTTCCTATCCTAAATCAGGCCCTCCGATTCACACCACCCCGTGATGTTTTTCTCACTCTTACTAGTGAATGGCCTGTTAGAAATCCTTACAATGCGCACCACCCCGATGTTTTTTTCAGAAACCTATCCTACATTTCCACTGCATGTTTCCTTACCTCCACATGCTGACCAACCCGTTGTGATTTTCTCCATCCTACATTGCCACTCACTACTTTTCATAATTCAGGCCCTCTGATTCACACCACCCCGTGATGTTTTTCTCACTCCTAGTAGTGAATAGATTGTTAGAAAGCCTTACAATTCTCACCACCCCGCGATGTTTTTCAGAAACCTATCCTACATTGCCACTGCATGTGTACTCACCTCCCCATGATGACCATGCCGCGGTGCTTTTCTCCATCCTACATTGCCATTCACTGCCTATCCTGATTCAGGCCTTCTGATTCACACCCTCCCGTGATGTATTTTCACTCCTACCAGGGAATGCCCAGTTAGATACGCTTACAAGGCGAACCACCCCGTGATGTTTTTCTGAAACATTTCCTACATTGCCACTGCATGTTTCCTGACCTCCCCATGCTGAACACACCGTGGTGCTTTTCTCCATTTTATATTGCCACTCACTGCCTATCCTAATTCAGGCCCTCCAATTCACACAACCCTCTGATGATTTTCTCACTCCTACTAGTGAATGGCCTGTTAGAAAGCCTTACAATGCGCACCACCCGCGATGTTTTTTGGAAACCTATCCTACATTGCCAATGCATGTTTCCTGACCTGCCCATGCTGACAACCCCGTGGTGCTTTTCTCCATCCTACATTGCCACTCACTGTATATCCTAATTGAGAACATCTGATTCAAACAACCCCGTGATGTTTTTCTCACTCCTACTAGTGAATGGCCTTTTAGAAACCCTTAAAATGCGCACCAGCCCGTGATGTTTTTCAGAAAAGTATCCTGCATTGCCACTGCATGTTTCCTGAACTCCCCATGCTCACCACCGTGTGGTGCTTTTCTCCATCCTACATTGCCACTCACTGCCTATTCTTATTCAGGACCTCCGAATTCCACAACCCCGTGTTGTTTTTCTCACTCCTACTAGTGAATGGCCTGTTAGAAACCCTTACAATGTGCACCACCACGCTTTTTTTTTTTCAGAAACCTATCCTACATTACCACTGCATGTTTCCTGACCTCCCCATGCTGAACACCCTGTGGTGTTTTCTCCATCCTACATTGCCACTCACAGCCTATCCTAATTCAGACCCTCTGATTCACACCACCCTGTGATGTTTTTATTCACTCCTGCTTGTGAATGGCTTGTTAGAAAGCCTTACAATGTGCACCACCCTGCGATGTTTTTCACAAACCTACCCTACATTGCCATTAAATGTTTCCTGACCTCCCCATGTTGACCAACCCGTGGTGCTTTTCTCCATTCTTCATTGCCACTCACTGCCAATCCTAATTCAGCCCCTCCGATTCACACCACCACGGGAGGTTTTTCTCACTCCTACTAGTGAAGGGCCTGCTACAAACCCTTTCAGTGCGCACAACCCCGAGACGTTTTTCAGAAACCTTTCGTACATTGACAATGCATGTTTCCTGACCTCCCCATGCTCACCAACCCGTGGGGCTTTTCTCCATCCTACATTGCCACTCACTGTCTAACTTCATTCAGGCCCTCCAATTCTCACCACACCATGATGTATTTCTCACTCCTACTAGTAAATGGCCGGTTAGAAACCCTTACCATGCGCACTACTCCGTGATGTTTTTCAGAAACCTATCCTACATTGCCACGGCATTTTTCCTGACCTCCCCATCCTGACCAACCCATGGTGCTTTTCTCCATCCTGCACTGCCACTCACTGCCTATCCTGATTCAGGCCCGCCTATTCACACCACCCCGTGTTGATTTTGTCACTCCTACTAGTGAATGGCCTGCTACAAACACTGACAATGCGCAAAACCCCGCGATGTTTTTCAGAAACCTAGCCTAGATTGCCATTGCATGTTTCCTGACTTCCCCATGCTCACCAACCCGTGGTGCTTTTCTCCATCCTACATTGCCACTCACTGTCTAACATGATTCATGCCCTCCGATTCACACCACACCATGATGTATTTCTCACTCCTACTAGTGAATGGCCAGTTACATACCTTTACAATGCGCCCAACGCCACGATGTATTTCAGAAAGCGACCCTGCATTGCCACTGCATGTTTCCTGACCTCCCCATGGTGATACACCGTGGTGCTTTTCTCCATTTTACATTGCCACTCACTGCCTATACAAATTCAGGCCCTCCGATTCACACCACCCCATGATGTTTTTCTCACTCCCACTAGTGAATGGCCTGTTAGAAACCCTTACAATGCGGACCACCCCTATGTTTTTTCAGAAACCTATCCTACATATCCACTGCATGTTTCCTGAACTCCCCATGCGTACCAACCCGTGGTGATTTTCTCCATCCTACATTGCCACTCACTGCTTTTCATAATTCAGAACATCTGATTCACACCACCCGGTGATGTTTTTCTCACTCCTGCTAGTGAAAGGAATGTTAGAAACCCTAACAATGCCCACCACCCCGTGATGTTTTTCAGAAAACTATCCTACATTGCCACTGCATGTTTCCTGTCCTCCCCATGGTGACTACCCCGTGGTGCTTTTCTCCATGCTACGTTGCCACTTACTGCCTATCATAATTCATGCCCTCCGATTCATACCACCCTGTGATGTTTTTCTCACTCCTACTAGTGAAAAGCCTGTTAGAAACCCTTACAATGTGCACCACTCTGCGATGTTTTTCAGAAACCTATCCTACATTGCCACTGCATGTGTCCTGACTTCCCCATTATGACCACCCCGTGGTGCTTTTCTCCATCCTACATGGCCACTTACTGCCAATACTAATTAGAATATCTCATTCAAAACACGCCCTGATGTTTTTCTCACTCCTACTAGTGAATGGCCTGTTAGAAACCCTTAAAATCCACAAAACCCCGTGATGTTTTCAGAAAACTATCCTACATTGCCATTGCATGTTTCCTGACCTTCCCATGCTGACCACCCTGTGGTGCTTTTCTCCATCCTACATTGCCACTCACTGCCTATCCTAATTCAGGCCCTCCCATTCACACCACCCCATGATGTTTTTCTCACTCCTACTAGTGAATGGCCTGTAAGAAAGCCTTACAATGGGCACCACCCCGTGATGTTTTTCAGAAAACTATCCTACTTTGCCTCTGCATGTGTCCTTACCTCCCCATGATGACCACCCTTTGGTGCTTTTCTCCATCCTACATTGCCACTCACTGCCTATCCTGATTCAGGCCCTCCAATTCACACCACCGCGTGATGTTGTTCTCACTCCTACTAGTGAATGGCCTGTTAGAAACCCTTACAATGCGCACCACCCAGTGATGCTTATCAGAAACCTATTCTACATTGCCACTGCATGTTTCCTTGCCTCCCCATGCTGACAAACCCGTTGTGCTTTTCTCCATCCTACATTGCCACTCACAGCCTATCCTAATTCAGACCCTCTGATTCACACCACCCTGTGAAGTTTTTTTCGCTCCTACTTGTGAATGGCTTGTTATAAAGCCTTACAATGTGCACCACCCCGCGATGTTTTTCAGAAACCTACCCTACATTGACATTACATGTTTCCTCACCTCCCCATGTTGAGCAACCCGTGGTGCTTTTCTCCATTCTTCATTGCCACTCACTGCCAAACCTAATTCAGCCCTCTGATTCACACCACCACGTGATGTTTTTCTCACTCCTACTAGTGAAGGGCCTGCTACAAACCCTTACAATGCGCACAACCCCACGACATTTTTCAGAAACCTATCGTACATTGACAATGCATGTTTCCTGACCTCCCCATGCTCACCAACCCGTGGGGCTTTTCTCTATCCTACATTGCCACTCACTGTCAAACTTGATTCAGGCCCTCCAATTCACACCACACCATGATGTATTTCTCACTCCTACTAGTAAATGGCCTGTTAGAAACCCTTACCATTCGCACTACGCCGCGATGTTTTTCAGAAACCTATCCTACATTGCCGATGCATGTGTCCTGACCTCCCCATGATGACCCTGCCGTGGTGCTTTTCTCCATCCTACATTGCCACTCACTGCCTATTCTGATTCAGGCCTTCCGATTCACACCTTCCCGTGATGTATTTCTCACTCCTCACAGGGAATGGCCGGTGAGATACACTTACAAGGCGCACCACCCAGTGATGTTTTTCAGAAACCTTTCCTACATTGCCACTGCATGTTTCCTGACCTCCCCATGCTGACCACACCATGGTGCTTTTCTCCATTTTATATTGCCACTCACTGCCTATCCTAATTCAGGCCCTACAATTCACACCACTCTGTGATGTTTTTCTCACTCCTACTAGTGAATGGCCTGTTAGAAAGCCTTACAATGCACACAACCAGCGATGTTTTTCAGAAACCTATCCTACATTGCCAATGCATGTTTCTTGACCTCCCCGTGCTGACAACCCCGTGGTGCTTTTCTCCATCCTACATTGCCACTCACTGTATATCCTAATTCAGAACATCTGATTCAAACCACCCCGTGATGTTTTTCTCACTCCTACTAGTGAAGGGCCTGCTACAAACCCTTACAATGCGCACAACCCTGCTACGTTTTTCAGAAACCTTTCGTACATTGACAATGCAGGTTTCCTAACCTCCCCATGCTCACCAACCCGTGGGGCTTTTCTCCATCCTACATTGCCCCTCACTGTCTAACTTGATTCAGGCCTTCCAATTCACACCACACCATGATGTATTTCTCACTCCTACTAGTAAATCGCCGGTTAGAAACCCTTACCATGCGCACTACGCCGCGATGTTTTTCAGAAACCTATCCTGCATTGCCACTGCATTTTTCCTGACCTCCCCATCCTGACCACCCCATGGTGCTTTTTTCCATGTTATGTTGCCACTCACTGCCTATCCTAATTCAGGCCCACCGGTTCACAATACCACGTGATGTTTTTCTCACTCCTACTAATGAATGGCCTGTTAGAAACCCTTACAATGCGCACCACCCAGAGATGTTTATCAGAAACCTATCCTATATTGACACTGAATGTTTCCTGGCCTCCCCATGCTGACCACACCGTTGTGCTTTTCTCCATTTTATATTGCCACTCACTGCCTATCCTAATTCAGGCCCTACGATTGACACCACCCTGTGATGTTTTTCTCACTCCTACTAGTGAATGGCCTGTTAGAAAGCCTTACAATGCACACAACCAGCGATGTTTTTCAGAAACCTGTACTACATTGCCAATGCATGTTTCCTGACCTCCCCATGCTGACAACCCCGTGGTGCTTTTCTCCATCCTACATTGCCACGCACTGTATATCCTAATTCAGAACATCTGATTCAAACCACCCCATGATGTTTTTCTCACTCCTACTAGTGAATGGCCTGTTAGAAACCCTTACAATGCGCACCACCTCGCTGTTTTTTGCAGAAACCTATCCTACATTGCCACTGCATGTTTCCTGACCTCCCCATGCTGAACACCCCGTGGTGCTTTTTTCCATCCTACATTGCCACTCACTGCCTATCCTAATTCAGAACATCTGATTCACAACACCCCGTGATGTTTTTCTCACTCCTACTAGTGAAAGGCCTGTTAGAAACCCTTACAATGCAAACCACCCTTTGACGTTTTTCAGAAAACTATCCTACATTGCCACTGCATGTTTCCTGTCCTCCCCATGGTGACTACCCCTTGGTGCTTTTCTCCATGCTACGTTGCCACTCACTGCCTATCATAATTCAGGCCCTCTGATTCATACCACCCTGTGATGTTTTTCTCACTCCTACTAGTGAAAAGCCTGTTAGAAACCCTTACAATGCGCACCACACCGCGATGTTTTTCAGAAACCTATCCTACATTGCCACTGCATGTGTCCTGACCTCCCCATGATGACCACCCCATGGTGCTTTACTCCATCCAACATTGGCACTCACTGCCTATCCTAATTAGAACATCTGATTCAAACCACCCTCTGATGTTTTTCTCACTCCTACTAGTGAATGGCCTGTTAGAAACCCTTAAAATCCGCACCACCCCGTGATGTTTTCAGAAAACTATCCTACATTGCCATTGCATGTTTCCTGACCTCCCCATGCTGACCACCCTGTGGTGCTTTTCTCCATCCTACATTGCCACTCACTGCCTATCCTAATTCAGGCCCTCCGATTCACACCACCCCGTGATGTTTTTCTCACTCCCACTAGTGAATGGCCTGTTAGAAAGCCTTACATTGGGCACCACCCCGTGATGTTTTTCAGAAAACTATCCTACTTTGCCATTACATGTTTCCTGACCTCCCTATGTTGACCAACCCGTGGTGCTTTGCTCCATTCTTCATTGCCACTCACTGCCAATCCTAATTCAGCCACTCAGACTCACACCACCTCATGATTTTTTATCACTCCTACTAGTGAAGGGCCTGCTACAAACCCTTACAATGCGCACAACCCCACGACGTTTTTCAGAAACCTATCGTTCATTGACACTGCATGTTTCCTGACCTCCCCATGTTCACCATCCCGTGGGGCTTTTCTCCATCCTACATTGCCACGCACTGTCAAACGATTCAGGCCCTCCAATTCACACCACACCATGATGTATTTCTCACTCCTACTAGTACAGGGCCTGTTAGAAACCCTTACCATGCGCACTACGCCGCGATGTTTTTCAGAAACCTATCCTACGTTGCCACTGCATGTGTCCTGACCTCCCCATGATGACCGTGCCGTGGTGCTTTTCTCCATCCTACATTGCGACTCAACGCCTATCCTAATTCAGGCATTTCGATTCACACCTTCCCGTGATGTATTTCTCACTCCTACCAGGGAATGGCTGGTTAGATACCCTTACAAGGCGCACCACCCCGTGATGTTTTTCAGAAACTTTTTCTACATTGCCACTGCATGTTTCCTGACCTCCCCATGCTGACCACACCGTGGTGCTTTTCTCCATTTTATGTTGCCACTCACTGCCTATCCTAATTCACGCCCTACGATTCACACCACCCTGTGATGTTTTTCTCACTCCTACTAGTGAATGGCCTGTTAGAAAGGCTTACAATGCACACAAACAGCGATGTTTTTCAGAAACCTATACTACATTGCCAATGCATGTTTCCTGACCTCCCCATGCTGACAACCCCGTGGTGCTTTTCTCCATCCTACATTGCCACACACTGCCTATCCTAATTCAGAACATCTGATTCAAACCACCCCGTGATGCTTTTCTCACTCCTACTAGTGAATGGCCTGTTAGAAACCCTTACAATGCGCCCCACCCTGCTGTTTTTTTCGGAAACCTATCCTACATTGCCACTGCATGTTTCCTGCCCTCCCCATGCTGAACACCCCGTGGTGCTTTTCTCTATCCTACATTGCCACTCACTGCCTATCCTTATTCAGGCCCTCCGATTCACACAACCCCGTGATGTTTTTCTCACTCCTACTAGTGAAAGGCCTGTTAGAAACCCTTAAAATGCGCTCCACCCCGTGATGTTTTTCAGAAAACTATCCTACATTGCCACGGCATGTTTCCTGTCCTCCCCATGGTGATTACCCCGTGGTGCTTTTCTCCATGCTCGTTGCCACTCACAGCCTATCATAATTCAGGCCCTCCGATTCATACCACCCTGTGATGTTTTTCTCACTCCTACTAGTGAAAAGCCTTTTAGAAACCCTTACAATGCGCACCACCCCGCGATGTTTTTCAGAAACCTATCCTACATTGCCACAGCATGTGTCCTGACCTCCCCATGATGACCACCCCGTGGTGCTTTTCTCCATCCAACATTGGCACTCACTGCCTATCCTAATTAGAACATCTGATTCAAACCACCCCCTGATGTTTTTCTCACTCCTACTAGTGAATGGCCTGTTAGAAACCCTTAAAATCCGCACCACCCCGTGATGTTTTCAGAAAACTATCCTACATTGCCATTGCATGTTTCCTGACCTCCCCATGCTGACCACCCTGTGGTGCTTTTCTCCATCCTATATTGCCACTCACTGCCTATCCTAATTCAGGCCCTCCGATTCACACCACCCCGTGATGTTTTTCTCACTCCCACTAGTGAATGGCCTGTTAGAAAGCCTTACATTGGGCACCACCCCGTGATGTTTTTCAGAAAACTATCCTACTTTGCCATTACATGTTTCCTGACCTCCCCATGTTGACCAACCCGTGGTGCTTTTCTCCATTCTTCATTGCCACTCACTGCCAATCCTTATTCAGCCACTCCGACTCACACCACCTCATGATGTTTTTTTCACTCCTACTAGTGAAGGGCCTGCTACAAACCCTTACAATGCGCACAACCCCACGACGTTTTTCAGAAACCTATCGTTCATTGACACTGCATGTTTCCTGACCTCCCCATGTTCACCATCCCGTGGGGCTTTTCTCCATCCTACATTGCCACGCACTGTCAAACGATTCAGGCCCTCCAATTCACACCACACCATGATGTATTTCTCACTCCTACTAGTACAGGGCCTGTTAGAAACCCTTACCATGCGCACTACGCCGCGATGTTTTTCAGAAACCTATCCTACGTTGCCACTGCATGTGTCCTGACCTCCCCATGATGACCGTGC
Organism: Cavia porcellus; assembly: GCF_034190915.1. Classification (NCBI taxonomy): domain Eukaryota; kingdom Metazoa; phylum Chordata; class Mammalia; order Rodentia; family Caviidae; genus Cavia; species Cavia porcellus. Next base: position 152,719,456 of record NW_026947485.1, on the reverse strand, counting down.
CGTGGTGCTTTTCTCCATCCTACATTGCGACTCAATGCCTATCCTAATTCAGGCATTCCGATTCACACTTTCCCGTGATGTATTTCTCACTCCTACCAGGGAATGGCTGGTTAGATACCCTTACAAGGCGCACCACCCCGTGATGTTTTTCAGAAACTTTTTCTACATTGCCACTGCATGTTTACTGACCTCCCCATGCTGACCACACCATGGTGCTTTTCTCCATTTTATGTTGCCACTCACTGCCTATCCTAATTCAGGCCCTCCGATTCACACCACCCTGTGATGTTTTCCTCACTCCTACTAGTGAATGGCCTGTTAGAAAGCCTTACAATGCACACAACCAGCGATGTTTTTCAGAAACCTGTACTACATTGCCAATGCATGTTTCCTGACCTCCCCATGCTGACAACCCCGTGGTGCTTTTCTCCATCCTTCATTGCCACGCACTGATTATCCTAATTCAGAACATCTGATTCAAACTACCCCATGATGTTTTTCTCACTCCTACTAGTGAATGGCCTGTTAGAAACCCTTACAATGCGCACCACCTCGCTGTTTTTTTCAGAAACCTATCCTACATTGCCACTGCATGTTTCCTGACCTCCCCATGCTGAACACCCCGTGGTGCTTTTTTCCATCCTACATTGCCACTCACTGCCTATCCTAATTCAGAACATCTGATTCACACCACCCCGTGATGTTTTTCTCACTCCTACTAGTGAAAGGCCTGTTAGAAACCCTTACAATGCCCACCACCCTTTGACATTTTTCAGAAAACTATCCTACATTGCCACTGCATGTTTCCTGTCCTCCCCATGGTGACTACCCCGTGGTGCTTTTCTCCATGCTACGTTGCCACTCACTGCCTATCATAATTCAGGCCCTCCGATTCATACCACCCTGTGATGTTTTTCTCACTCCTACTAGTGAAAAGCCTGTTAGAAACCCTTACAATGCGCACCACACCGCGATGTTTTTCAGAAACCTATCGTACATTACCAGTGCATGTGTCCTGACCTCCCCATGATGACCACCCCGTGGTGCTTTTCTCCATCCAACATTGGCACTCACTGCCTATCCTAATTAGAACATCTGATTCAAACCACCCCCTGATGTTTTTCTCACTCCTACTAGTGAATGGCCTGTTAGAAACCCTTAAAATCCCCACCACCCCGTGATGTTTTCAGAAAACTATCCTACATTGCCATTGCATGTTTCCTGACCTCCCCATGCTGACCACCCTGTGGTGCTTTTCTCCATTCTACATTGCCACTCACTGCCTATCCTAATTCAGGCCCTCCCATTCACACCACCCCGTGATGTTTTTCTCACTCCCACTAGTGAATGGCCTGTTAGAAAGCCTTACATTGGGCACCACCCCGTGATGTTTTTCAGAAAACTATCCTACTTTGCCATTACATGTTTCCTGACCTCCCGATGTTGACCAACACGTGGTGCTTTTCTCCATCCTTCATTGCCACTCACTGCCAATCCTAATTCAGCCACTCTGACTCACACCACCTCATGATGTTTTTTTCACTCCTACTAGTGAAGGGCCTGCTACAAACCCTTACAATGCGCACAACCCCATGACGTTTTTCAGAAACCTATCGTTCATTGACACTGCATGTTTCCTGACCTCCCCATGTTCACCATCCCGTGGGGCTTTTCTCCATCCTACATTGCCAAGCACTGTCAAACGATTCAGGCCCTCCAATTCAAACCACACCATGATGTATTTCTCACTCCTACTAGTACATGGCCTGTTAGAAACCCTTACCATGCCCACTACGCCGCGATGTTTTTCAGAAACCTATCCTACGTTGCCACTGCATGTGTCCTGACCTCCCCATGATGACCGTGCCGTGGTGCTTTTCTCCATCCTACATTGCGACTCAATGCCTATCCTAATTCAGGCATTCCGATTCACACCTTCCCGTGATGTATTTCTCACTCCTACCACCGAATGGCTGGTTAGATACCCTTACAAGGCGCACCACCCCGTGATGTTTTTCAGAAACTTTTTCTACATTGCCACTGCATGTTTCCTGACCTCCCCATGCTGACCACACCGTGGTGCTTTTCTCCATTTTATGTTGCCACTCACTGCCTATCCTAATTCAGGCCCTACGATTCACACCACCCTGTGATGTTTTTCTCACTCCTACTAGTGAATGGCCTGTTAGAAAGCCTTACAATGCACACAAACAGCGATGTTTTTCAGAAACCTATACTACATTGCCAATGCATGTTTCCTGACCTCCCCATGCTGACAACCCCGTGGTGCTTTTCTCCATCCTACATTGCCACACACTGCCTATCCTAATTCAGAACATCTGATTCAAACCACCCTGTGATGCTTTTCTCACTCCTACTAGTGAATGGCCTGTTAGAAACCCTTACAATGCGCCCCACCCCGCTGTTTTTTTCGGAAACCTATCCTACATTGCCACTGCATGTTTCCTGCCCTCCCCATGCTGAACACCCCGTGGTGCTTTTCTCCATCCTACATTGCCACTCACTGCCTATCCTTATTCAGGCCCTCCGATTCACACAAACCCGTGATGTTTTTCTCACTCCTACTAGTGAAAGGCCTGTTAGAAACCCTTAAAATGCCCACCACCCCGTGATGTTTTTCAGAAAACTGTCCTACATTGCCATGGCATGTTTCCTGTCCTCCCCATGGTGACTACCCCGTGGTGCTTTTCTCCATGCTCGTTGCCACTCACAGCCTATCATAATTCAGGCCCTCCGATTCATACCACCCTGTGATGTTTTTCTCACTCCTACTAGTGAAAAGCCTTTTAGAAACCCTTACAATGCGCACCACCCCGCGATGTTTTTCAGAAACCTATCCTACATTGCCACAGCATGTGTCCTGACCTCCCCATGATGACCACCCCGTGGTGCTTTTCTCCATCCAACATTGGCACTCACTGCTTATCCTAATTAGAACATCTGATTCAAACCACCCCCTGATGTTTTTCTCATTCCTACTAGTGAATGGCCTGTTAGAAACCCTTAAAATCCGCACCACCCCGTGATGTTTTCAGAAAACTATCCTACATTGCCATTGCATGTTTCCTGACCTCCCCATGCTGACCACCCTGTGGTGCTTTTCTCCATCCTACATTGCCACTCACTGCCTATCCTAATTCAGGTCCTCCGATTCACACCACCCCGTGATGTTTTTCTCACTCCCACTAGTGAATGGCCTGTCAGAAAGCCTTACAATGGGCACCACCCCGTGATGTTTTTCAGAAAACTATCCTACTTTGCCATTACATGTTTCCTGACCTCCCCATGTTGACCAACCCGTGGTGCTTTTCTCCATTCTTCATTGCCACTCACGGCCAATCCTAATTCAGCCACTCCGATTCACACCACCACGTGATGTTTTTCTCACTCCTACTAGTGAAGGGCCTGCTACAAACCCTTACAATGCGCACAACCCCGCGAAGTTTTTCAGAAACCTATCGTACATTGACAATGCATGTTTCCTGACCTCCCCATGCTCACAAACCCGTAGGGCTTTTCTCCATCCTACATTGCCACGCACTGTCAATCTTGATTCAGGCCCTCCAATTCAGACCACACCATGAGGTATTTCTCACTCCTACTAGTACATGGCCTGTTAGAAACCCTTACCATGCGCCCCACCCCGCTGTTTTTTTCGGAAACCTATCCTACATTGCCACTGCATGTTTCCTGCCCTCCCCATGCTGAACACCCCGTGGTGCTTTTCTCCATCCTACATTGCCACTCACTGCCTATCCTTATTCAGGCCCTCCGATTCACACAACCCCGTGATGTTTTTCTCACTCCTACTATTGAAAGGCCTGTTAGAAACCCTTAAAATGCCCACCACCCCGTGATGTTTTTCAGAAAAGTATCCTACATTGCCACGGCATGTTTCCTGTCCTCCCCATGGTGACTACCCCGTGTTGCTTTTCTCCATGCTCGTTGCCACTCACAGCCTATCATAATTCAGGCCCTCCGATTCATACAACCCTGTGATGTTTTTCTCACTCCTAGTAGTGAAAAGCCTTTTAGAAACCCTTACAATGCGCACCACCCCGCGATGTTTTTCAGAAACCTATCCTACATTGCCACAGCATGTGTCCTGACCTCCCCATGATGACCACCCCGTGGTGCTTTTCTCCATCCAACATTGGCACTCACTGCCTATCCTAATTAGAACATCTGATTCAAACCACCCCCTGATGTTTTTCTCACTCCTACTAGTGAATGGCCTGTTAGAAACCCTTAAAATCCGCACCACCCCGTGATGTTTTCAGAAAACTATCCTACATTGCCATTGCATGTTTCCTGACCTCCCCATGCTGACCACCCTGTGGTGCTTTTCTCCATCCTACATTGCCACTCACTGCCTATCCTAATTCAGGTCCTCCGATTCACACCACCCCGTGATGTTTTTCTCACTCCCACTAGTGAATGGCCTGTTAGAAAGCCTTACAATGGGCACCACCCCGTGATGTTTTTCAGAAAACTATCCTACTTTGCCATTACATGTTTCCTGACCTCCCCATGTTGACCAACCCATGGTGCTTTTCTCCATTCTTCATTGCCACTCACGGCCAATCCTAATTCAGCCACTCTGATTCACACCACCACGTGATGTTTTTCTCACTCCTACTAGTGAAGGGCCTGCTACAAACCCTTACAATGCGCACAACCCCGCGACGTTTTTCAGAAACCTATCGTACATTGACAATGCATGTTTCCTGACCTCCCCATTCTCACAAACCCGTAGGGCTTTTCTCCATCCTACATTGCCACGCACTGTCAATCTTGATTCAGGCCCTCCAATTCAGACCACACCATGAGGTATTTCTCACTCCTACTAGTACATGGCCTGTTAGAAACCCTTACCATGCGCACTACGTCGCGATGTTTTTCAGAAACCTATCCTACGTTGCCACTGCATGTGTCCTGACCTCCCCATGATGACCGTGCCGTGGTGCTTTTCTCCATCCTACATTGCCACTCAATGCCTATCCTAATTCAGGCATTCCAATTCACACCTTCCCGTGATGTATTTCTCACTCCTACCAGGGAATGGCTGGTTAGATACCCTTACAAGGCGCACCACCCCGTGATGTTTTTCAGAAACTTTTTCTACATTGCCACTGCATGTTTCCTGACCTCCCCATGCTGACCACACCGTGGTGCTTTTCTCCATTTTATGTTGCCACTCACTGCCTATCCTAATTCAGGAACTACGATTCACACCACCCCGTGATGTTTTTCTCACTCCTACTAGTGAATGGCCTGTTAGAAAGCCTTACAATGCACACAAACAGCGATGTTTTTCAGAAACCTATACTACATTGCCAATGCATGTTTCCTGACCTCCCCATGCTGACAACCCCGTGGTGCTTTTCTCCATCCTACATTGCCACACACTGCCTATCCTAATTCAGAACATCTGATTCAAACCACCCCATGATGCTTTTCTCACTCCTACTAGGGAATGGCCTGTTAGAAACCCTTACAATGCGCCCCACCCCGCTGTTTTTTTCAGAAATCTATCCTACATTGCCACTGCATGTTTCCTGCCCTCCCCATGCTGAACACCCCGTGGTGCTTTTCTCCATCCTACATTGCCACTCACTGCCTATCCTTATTCAGGCCCTCCGATTCACACAACCCCGTGATGTTTTTCTCACTCCTACTAGTGAAAGGCCTGTTAGAAACCCTTAAAATGCCCACCACCCCGTGATGTTTTTCAGAAAACTATCCTACATTGCCACGGCATGTTTCCTGTCCTCCCCATGGTGATTACCCCGTGGTGCTTTTCTCCATGCTCGTTGCCACTCACAGCCTATCATAATTCAGGCCCTCCGATTCATACCACCCTGTGATGTTTTTCTCACTCCTACTAGTGAAAAGCCTTTTAGAAACCCTTACAATGCGCACCACCCCGCGATGTTTTTCAGAAACCTATCCTACATTGCCACAGCATGTGTCCTGACCTCCCCATGATGACCACCCCGTGGTGCTTTTCTCCATCCAACATTGGCACTCACTGCCTATCCTAATTAGAACATCTGATTCAAACCACCCCCTGATGTTTTTCTCACTCCTACTAGTGAATGGCCTGTTAGAAACCCTTAAAATCCGCACCACCCCGTGATGTTTTCAGAAAACTAACCTACATTGCCATTGCACGTTTCCTGACTTCCCCATGCTGACCACCCTGTGGTGCTTTTCTCCATCCTACATTGCCACTCACTGCCTATCCTAATTCAGGTCCTCCTATTCACACCACCCCGTGATGTTTTTCTCACTCCCACTAGTGAATGGCCTGGTAGAAAGCCTTACAATGGGCACCACCCCGTGATGTTTTTCAGAAAACTATCCTACTTTGCCATTACATGTTTCCTGACCTCCCCATGTTGACCAACCCGTGGTGCTTTTCTCCATTCTTGATTGCTACTCACGGCCAATCCTAATTCAGCCACTCCGATTCACACCACCACGTGATGTTTTTCTCACTCCTACTAGTGAAGGGCCTGCTACAAACCCTTACAATGCGCACAACCCCGCGACGTTTTTCAGAAACCTATCGTACATTGACAATGCATGTTTCCTGACCTCCCCATGCTCACAAACCTGTGGGGCTTTTCTCCATCCTACATTGCCACGCACTGTCAATCTTGATTCAGGCCCTCCAATTCACACCACACAATGAGGTATTTCTCACTCCTACTAGTACATGGCCTGTTAGAAACCCTTACAATGCGCACCACCCCGCGATGTTTTTCAGAAACCTATCCTACATTGCCAATGCATGTGTCCTGACCTCCCCATGATGTCCACCCCGTGGTGCTTTTCTCCATCCTACATTGCCACTCACAGACTGTCCTAATTAGAACATCTGATTAAAACCACCCCTGATGTTTTTCTCACTCCTACTAGTGAATGGCCTGTTAGAAAACTTAAAACCCACACCACCCCGTGATGTTTTCCCAAAACTATCCTACATTGCCATTGCATGTTTCCTGACCTCCCCATGCTGACCACCCTGTGGAGCTTTTCTCCATCCTACATTGCCACTCACTGCCAATCCTAATTCAGCCCCTCCAATTCACACCACCCCGTGATGTTTTTCTCACTCTACTAGAGAAGGGCCTGCTACAAACCCTTACAATGCGCACAACCCCGCGACGTTTTTCAGAAACCTATCGTACATTGACAATGCCTGTTTCCTGACCTCCCCATGCTCACCAACCCGTGGGGCTTTTCTCCATCCTACATTGCCACTCACTGTCTATCTTGATTCAGGCCCTCCAATTCACATCACACCATGATGCATTTCTCACTCCTACTAGTAAATGGCCTGTTAGAAACCCTTAACATGCGCACTATGCCGCGATGTTTTTCAGAAACCTATCCTACATTGCCACTGCATTTTTCCTGACCTCCCAATCCTGACCACCCCGTGGTGCTTTTCTCCATCGTACACTGCCACTCACTGCCTATCCTGATTCAGGCCTTCCGATTCACACCACCCCGTGATGATTTTGTCACTCCTACTAGTGAATGGCCTGCTACAAACAATGATAATGCGCACAACCCCGCGATGTTTTTCAGAAACATATCCTACATTGCCATTGCATGTTTCCTGACTTCCCCATGCTCACCAACCCATGGTGCTTTTCTCCATCCTACATTGCCACTCACTGTCTAACTTGATTCATATCCGCCAATTCAAACCACACCATGATGTATTTCTCACACGTAGTAGTTAATGGCCTGTTAGAAATCTTTACAATGCGCACCACCCAGCTATTTTTTTTTCAGAAAACTATCCTACATTACCATTGCATGTTTCCTGACCTCCCCATGCTGACCACCCAGTGGTGTTTTCTACATTCTTCATTGCCACTCGCTGCCTATCCTAATTCAGGCACTCCGATTCACACAACCCCGTGATGATTTTGTCACTCCTACTAGTGAATGGCCTGCTACAAACCCTTGTAATGCACACAACCCCGCGATGTTTTTCAGAAACCTATTCTACATTGCCATTGCATGTTTGCTGACCTCACCATATTAACCACCCCGTGTTGCTTTTCTCCATCCTACATTGCCACTCACTGTCTAACTTGATTCAGGCGCTCCGATTCACACAACACCATGATGTATTTCTCACTCCTACTAGTAAATGGCCTGTGAGATACCTTTACAATGCGCCCAACCCCGCGATGTTTTTCAGAAACCTATCCTGCCTTGCCACTGCATGTTTCCTGACCTCCTCATCCTGACTACCCCGTGGTGCTTTTCTCCATCCTACAGTGCCACTCACTGCCTATCCTAATTCAGGGCCTCCAATTCACACCACTGCATGATGTTTTTCTCACTCCTACTAGTGAATGGCCTGTTAGAAAGCCTTACAATGGGCACCACAACGTGATGTTTTTCAGAAAACTATCCTAATTTTCCACTGCATGTTTCCTGACGTGCTCATGCTGACCACCCCGTGGTGGTTTTCTCCATCCTATATTGTCACTCACTGCCTATCCTAATTCAGGGCCTCCGATTCACACCACCCCGTGCTGTTTTTCTCACTCCTACTAGTGAATGGCCTGTTAGAACGCCTTACAATGCGCACCACCCAGATGTTTTTTTCAGAAACCTATCCTACTTTGCCACTGCATGTTTCCTGACCTCCCCATGCGGACCACACCGTGGTGCATTTGTCCAGTTTATATTGCCACTCACTGCCTATCCTAATTCAGGCCCTCCGATTCACACCACCCTGTGATATTTTTCTTACTCCCACTAGTGAATGGCCTGTCAGAAAGCCTTACAATGGGCACCCCCCCGTGATGTTTTTCAGAAAACTATCCTACTTTGCCACTGCATGTGTCCTGACCTCCCCATGATGACCACCCTATGGTGCTTGTCTCCATCCTACATTGTCACTCACTGCCTATCCTGATTCAGGCCCTCCAATTCACACCACGCCGTGAAGTTTTTCTCACTCCTACTAGTGAATGGCCTGTTAGAATTCCTGACAATGCGCACCAACCCGGAATGTTTTTCAGAAAACTATCCCACATTGCCACGGCATGTTTCCTGACCTCCCCATGCTGACCACCCTGTGGTGCTTTTCTACATCCTACATTGCCACTCACTGCGTATCCTTATTCAGGCCCTCCGATTCACACCACTCCGTTATGATTTTCTCACTCCTACTAGTGAATGGCCTGTTAGAAACCCTTGCAATGCGCACCACCCCACGATGTTTTTCAGAAACCTATACTTCATTGCTACTGAATGTTTTCTGACCTCCCCATCCTGACCACCCCGTGGTGCTTTTCTCCATCCTACATTTCCACCCACGGCCTATCCTTATTCAGGCCCTGTGATTCACACCCTCCCGTGATTTATTTCTCACTCCTACCAATGAATGACCTTTTAGAACCCCTTACAAGGAGCACCACTCCGTGATGTTTTTCAAAAAGCTATCCTACAATGCCACTGCATGTTTCCTGACCTCCCCATGCTGACCACCCCGTGGCGCTTTTCTCTATCCTACATTGCCACTCACTGCCTATCCTAATTCAGGCCCTCCGATTCATACCACCCCGTGATGTTTTTCTCACTCCTACTAGTGAATGGCCTGTTAGAAAGTCTTACAATGCGCACCACCAGCGATGTTTTTCAGAAACTTATCCTACATTGCCATTGCATGTTTCCTGACCTCCCCATCCTGACTACCCCGTGGTGCTTTTCTCCATCCTACAGTGCCACTCACTGCCTATCCTAATTCAGGGTCTCCAATTCACACCACCGCGTGATGTTTTTCTCACTCCTACTAGTGAATGGCCTGTTAGAAAGCCTTACAATGGGCACCAACCCGTGTTGTTTTTCAGAAAACTATCCTAATTTTCCACTGCATGTTTCCTGTCGTGCTCATGCTGACCACCCCGTGGTGGTTTTCTCCATCCTACATTGTCACTCACTGCCTATCCTAAATCAGGCCCTCCGATTCACACCACCCCGTGCTGTTTTTCTCACTCCTACTAGTGAATGGCCTGTTAGAACGCCTTACAATGCGCACCACCCAGATGTTTTTTTCAGAAACCTATCCTACTTTGCCACTGCATGTTTCCTGACCTCCCCATGCGGACCACACCGTGGTGCATTTGTCCAGTTTATATTGCCATTCACTGCCTATCCTAATTCAGGCCCTCCGATTCACACCACCCTGTGATGTTTTTCTTACTCCTACTAGTGAATGGCCTGTTAGAAAGCCTTACAATGCGCATGACCACGCTTTTTTTTTCAGAAACGTATCCTACATTACCACTGCATGTTTCCTGACCTCCACATGCTGACCACCCTGTGGTGTTTTCTCCCTCCTACATTTCCTCTCACTCCCTATCCTAATTCAGTGCCTCCGATTCACACCACCACGTGATGTTGTTCTCACTCCTACTAGTGAATGGCCTGTTAGAACGCCTTACAATGCGCACCACCCAGATGTTTTTTTCAGAAACCTATCCTACTTTGCCACTGAATGTGTCCTGACCTCCCCATGATGACCACCCTTTGGTGCTTTATTCCATCGTATATTGCCACTCACTGCATATCCTGATTCAGGCCCTACAATTCACACCACGCCGTGATGTTTTTCTCACTCCTATTTGTGAAAGGCCTGTTAGAAACACTTACAATGCGCACCAACCCGGAATATTTTTCAAAAAGGTGTCCCACATTGCCACTGCATGTTTCCTGACCTCCACATGCTGACCACACCGTGGTGCTGTTCTACATCCAACATTGCCATTCACTGCCTATCCTTATTCAAGCCCTCCGATTCACACCACCCCGTTATGTTTTTCTCACTCCAACTAGTGAATGGCCTGTTAGAAACCCTTACAATGCGGAACACCCCGCGATGTTTTTCAGAAACCTACACTACATTGCCACTGAATGTTTCCTGACATCCCCATGCTGACAATGCATTGGTGATTTTCTCCGTCCTACATTGCCACTCACTGTCTAACTTGATTCAGTCCCTCCGATTCACACCACACCATGAGGTATTTCTCACTCCTACTAATGAATGGCCTGTTAGATACTTTTACAATGCGCCCAACACCGGGCTGTTTTTCAGAAACCTATCCTACATTGCCATTGCATGTTTCCTGACCTCCCCATCCTGACTACCCCGTGGTGCTTTTCTCCATCCTACATTGCCACTCACTGTATATCCTAATTCAGAACATCTGATTCAAACCACCCCGTGTTGTTTTTCTCAATCGTACTAGTGAATGCCCTGTTAGAAACCCTTACAATGCGCACGACAGCGTGATGTTTTTCAGAAAACTATCCTACATTGCCAATGCATGTTTCCTGATCTCCCCATGGTGACCACCCTGTGGTGCTTTTCTCCATCCTACATTGCCACTCACTGCATATCCTAATTCAGGCCCTCCGATTCACACCACACCGTGATGTTTTTCTCACTCTTACTAGTGAATGGCCTGTTAGAAACACTTACAATCGCACCACCCCGCTTTTTTTTTTCAGAAACCTATCCTACATTGCCAGGGCATGTTTACTTACCTCCCCATGCTGACCACCCTGTGGTGATTTTCTCCACCCTACATTGCAACTCACTGCCTACCCTAATTCAGGCTCTCCAATTCACACCGCCACTTGATGTTTTTTTTCACTCCTACTGCTGAATGGCTTTTTAGAAAGCCTTGCAATGAGCACCACCCAGCGATGTTTTTCAGAAACCTATCCTACATTGCCATTGCATGTTTCCTTTCCTCCCCATGTTGACCAACCCATGGTGCTTTTCTCCATTCTTCATTACCAGTCACTGCCTATCGTAATTCAGGCTCTCCCATTCACACCACCCCGTGATGATTTTCTCACGCCTACTAGTGAATGACCTGCTACAAACCCTTACAAGGCGCACCACCCCGTGATGTTTTGCAGAAACCTAACCTACATTGCCAATGCATGGTTCCTGACCTCCCCATGCTGACCACCCTTGGTGCTTTTCTCCATCCTACATTGCCACTCACTGTATATCCTAATTCAGAACATCTGATTCAAACCACCCCGTGATGTTTTCCTCAATCCTACTAGTGAATGGCCTGTTAGAAACCCTTACAATCCGCACCACCCCGCGATGTTTTTCAGAAACCTATAATAAATTGCCACTGAATGTATCCTGACCACCCCATGCTGACCATGCCCTGGTGCTTTTCTCCATCCTACATTGGCAGTCACTGCCTATCCTGATTCAGGCCTTCTGATTCACACCCTCCCGTGATATATCTCTCAGTCCTACCAGGGATTGGACGGTTAGAAACCCTTACAATGCGCACCACCCCGTAATGTTTTTCAGAAACCTATCCTACATTGCCACTGCATATTTCCGGACCTCCCCATGCTGACCACACCGTGGTGCTTTCTTCCATTTTATATTGCCACTCACTGCCTATCCTAATTCAGGCACTCCGATTCACATCACCCCATGATATTTTTCTCACTCCTACTAGTGAATGGCCTGTTAGAATGCCTTACAATGTGTACCACCAGAAATATTTTTCAGAAACCTATCCTACATTGCCAATGCATGTTTCCTGACCTCCCCATGCTGACCACCCTTTGGTGATTGTCTCCATCCTACATTGCCACTCACTGCCTATCCTAATTCAGGCCCTCCGATTCACACCACCCCGTGAGGTTTTTTCTCAATCCTACTAGTGAATGGCCTGTTAGAAACCCTTACAATGCGCACAAACCCGTGATGTTTTTCAGAAAACTATCCTACATTGCCACTGCATGTTTCCTGACCTCCCCATGCTGACCACCCTGTGGTGCTTTTTTCCATCCTACATTGCCACTCACTGCCTAACCTAATTTAGACGCTCCGATTCACACCACCCCGTGATGTTTTTCTCACTCCTACTAGTGAATGGCCTTTTACAAACCTTTACAATGCGCAACACCCCGTGATGTTTTTCAGAAACCTACACTATATTGCCACTGAATGTTTCCTGACCTCCCCATGCTGACCACCCTGTGGTGCTTTTCTCCATCCTACATTGCCACTCAATGCCTATCCTAATTCAGGCATTCCGATTCACACCTTCCCGTGATGTATTTCTCACTCCTACCAGGGAATGGCCGGTTAGATAACCTTACAATGCGCACCACCCCGTGATGTTTTTCAGAAACTTTTCCTACATTGCCACTGCATGTTTCCTGACCTGCCCATGCTGACCACACCGTTGTGCTTTTCTCCATTTTATGTTGCCACTCACTGCCTATCCTAATTAAGGCCCTCCGATTCACGCCACCCGATGATGTTTTTCTCACTCCTACTAGTGAATGGCCTGTTAGAAAGTCTTACATTGCACACCACCCCAGGATGTTTTTCAGAAACCTATCCTACACTGCCAATGCATGTTTCCTGACCTCCCCATGCTAACTACCCCGTGGTGCTTTTCTCCATCCTACTTTGCCACTCACTGCCTATCCTAATTCAGAACATCTGATTCACACCTCCCCGTGATGTTTTTCTCACTCCTACTAGTGAATGGCCCGTTAGAAACCCTTACAATGCGTACCACCCCGTGATGTTTTACGGAAAAATATCCTACATTGCCACTGCATGTTTCCTGACCTCCATATGCTGAGCACCCCTTGGTGCTTTTCTCCATCCTACATTGCCACTCACTGCCTATCATAATTCAGGCCCTCGGGTTCACACCACCCCGTGATGTTTTTCTCACTCCTACTAGTGAATGGCGTTTTAGAAACCCTTACGATCCTCACCACCCGCCATGTTTTTTAGAAACCTATCCTACATTGCCACTGCATGTGTCCTGACCTCCCCATGATGACCACCCCGTGGTGCTTTTCTCCATCCTACATTGCCACTCACTGCCTATCCTTATTCAGGCCCTCCAATTCACACCACGTCGTGAGGTTTTTCTCACTCCTACTAGTGAATGGCCTGTTAGAAACCCTTACAATGCACACCAACCTGTAATGTTTTTCAGAAAGTTATCCCACATTGCCACTGCAAGTTTCCAGATCTCCCCATGCTGACCACCCCGTGGTGCTTTTCTCCATACTACATGGCCACTCACTGCCTATCCTTATTCAGGCCCTCTGATTCACACCACCCCGTTATATTTTTCTCACTCCTACTAGTGAATGGCCGGCTAGAAAGCCTTACAATGCTCACCACCCGGTGATGATTTGCAGAAACCTATCCTACATTGCCAATACATGTTTCCTGACCTCCGCATGCTGACCACCCGTGGTGCTTTTCTCCATCCTACATTGCCACGCACTGACTATCCTAATTCAGAACATCTGATTCAAACCACCCCGTGATGTTTTTTTCACTCCTACTAGTGAATGGCCTTTTAGAAACCCTTACAATGCACACCACCCCGTGATGTTTTTCAGAAAAGTATCCTACATTGCCACTGCATGTTTCCTGACTTCCCCGTGCTGACCACCCTGTGGTGCTTTTATCCACCCTACATTGCCACTCACTGCCTATCCTAATTCAGGCCGTCCGATTCACACCACCTCCTTGATGTTGTTCTCACTCCTACTAGTGGAAGGCCTTTTAGAAACCCTTACAATGAGCACCAACCCGCAATGTTTTTAAGAAACCTATCCTACATTGCCACTGCATGTTTTCTGACCTCGACATCCTGACCACCCCGTGGTGCTTTTCTCCATCCTACTCTGCCACTCACTGGCTATCCTGATTCAGGCCCTCCGATTCACACCACCCCGTGATTATTTTGTCACTCCTACTAGTGAATGGCCTGCTACAAACCCTTACAATGCGCACAACCCCAAAATGCTTTTCAGAAACCTATCCTACATTGCCATTGCATGTTTTCTGACCTCCCCATGCTCACCAGCCCATGGTGCTTTTCTCCATCCTACATTGCCACTCACTGTCTAACTTGATTCAGGCCCTCCGATTCACACCACACCATGATGTATTTCTCACTCCTACTAGTGAATGGCCTGATAGAAACCATTGCAATGCGCCCAACCCCACGATGTTTTTCAGAAACCGATCCTGCATTGCCACTGCATGTTTCCTGACCTCACCATGCTGACCACACCGTGGTGCTTTTCTCCATGTTATGTTGCCACTCACTGCCTATCCTGATTCAGTCCCTCCGATTCACACCCCCCCGTTATGTTTTTCTCACTCCTACTAGTTAATGGCCTCTTAGAAACGCTTACAATGCTCAGCACCCCGAAGTTTTTTTTCAGAAACCTATCCTACATTGCCAATGCATGTTTCCTGACCTCCCCATGCTGACCACCCCGTGGTGCTTTTCTCCATCCTACATTGCCACTCACTGTATATCCTAATTCAGAACATCTGATTCAAACCACCCTGTGATGTTTTCCTCAATCCTACTAGTGAATGGCCTGTTAGAAACCCTTACAATCCGCACCACCCCGCGATGTTTTTCAGAAACCTAACCTACATTGCCAATGCATGGTTCCTGACCTCCCCATGCTGACCACCCCTTGGTGCTTTTCTCCATCCTACATTGCCACTCACTGTATATCCTAATTCAGAACATCTGATTCAAACCACCCCGTGATGTTTTCCTCAATCCTACTAGTGAATGGCCTGTTAGAAACCCTTACAATCCGCACCACCCCGCGATGTTTTTCAGAAACCTATAATAAATTGCCACTGAATGTATCCTGACCACCCCATGCTGACCATGCCCTGGTGCTTTTCTCCATCCTACATTGGCAGTCACTGCCTATCCTGATTCAGGCCTTCTGATTCACACCCTCCCGTGATATATCTCTCAGTCCTACCAGGGATTGGACGGTTAGAAACCCTTACAATGCGCACCACCCCGTAATGTTTTTCAGAAACCTATCCTACATTGCCACTGCATATTTCCGGACCTCCCCATGCTGACCACACCGTGGTGCTTTCTTCCATTTTATATTGCCACTCACTGCCTATCCTAATTCAGGCACTCCGATTCACAACAGCCCATGATATTTTTCTCACTCCTACTAGTGAATGGCCTGTTAGAATGCCTTACAATGTGTACCACCAGCGATATTTTTCAGAAACCTATCCTACATTGCCAATGCATGTTTCCTGACCTCCCCATGCTGACCACCCCGTGGTGCTTTTCTCCATCCTACTTTGCCACTCACTGCCTATCCTAATTCAGAACATCTGATTCACACCTCCCGGTGATGTTTTTCTCACTCCTACTAGTGAATGGCCCGTTAGAAACCCTTACAATGCGTACCACCCCGTGATGTTTTTCAGAAAACTATCCTACATTGCCACTGCATGTTTCCTGACCTCCATATGCTGAGCACCCCTTGGTGCTTTTCTCCATCCTACATTGCCACTCACTGCCTATCATAATTCAGGCCCTCGGGTTCACACCACCCCGTGATGTTTTTCTCACTCCTACTAGTGAATGGCGTTTTAGAAACCCTTACGATCCTCACCACCCGCCATGTTTTTTAGAAACCTATCCTACATTGCCACTGCATGTGTCCTGACCTCCCCATGATGACCACCCCGTGGTGCTTTTCTCCATCCTACATTGCCACTCACTGCCTATCCTTATTCAGGCCCTCCAATTCACACCACGTCGTGAGGTTTTTCTCACTCCTACTAGTGAATGGCCTGTTAGAAACCCTTACAATGCACACCAACCCGTAATGTTTTTCAGAAAGTTATCCCACATTGCCACTGCAAGTTTCCAGATCTCCCCATGCTGACCACCCCTTGGTGCTTTTCTCCATCCTACATGGCCACTCACTGCCTATCCTTATTCAGGCCCTCTGATTCACACCACCCCGTTATATTTTTCTCACTCCTACTAGTGAATGGCCGCCTAGAAAGCCTTACAATGCGCACCACCCGGCGATGATTTGCAGAAACCTATCCTACATTGCCAATACATGTTTCCTGACCTCCGCATGCTGACCACCCGTGGTGCTTTTCTCCATCCTACATTGCCACGCACTGACTATCCTAATTCAGAACATCTGATTCAAACCACCCCGTGATGTTTTTTTCACTATTACTAGTGAATGGCCTTTTAGAAACCCTTACAATGCACACCACCCCGTGATGTTTTTCAGAAAAGTATCCTACATTGCCACTGCATGTTTCCTGACTTCCCCGTGCTGACCACCCTGTGGTGCTTTTATCCACCCTACATTGCCACTCACTGCCTATCCTAATTCAGGCCGTCCGATTCACACCACCTCCTTGATGTTGTTCTCACTCCTACTAGTGGAAGGCCTTTTAGAAACCCTTACAATGAGCACCAACCCGCAATGTTTTTAAGAAACCTATCCTACATTGCCACTGCATGTTTTCTGCCCTCGACATCCTGACCACCCCGTGGTGCTTTTCTCCACCCTACTCTGCCACTCACTGGCTTTCCTCATTCAGGCCCTCCGATTCACACCACCCCGTGATGATTTTGTCACTCCTACTAGTGAATGGCCTGCTACAAACCCTTACAATGCGCACAACCCCAAAATGCTTTTCAGAAACCTATCCTACATTGCCATTGCATGTTTTCTGACCTCCCCATGCTCACCAGCCCATGGTGCTTTACTCCATCCTACATTGCCACTCACTGTCTAACTTGATTCAGGCCCTCCGATTCACACCACACCATGATGTATTTCTCACTCCTACTAGTGAATGGCCTGTTAGAAACCATTGCAATGCGCCCAACCCCACGATGTTTTTCAGAAACCGATCCTGCATTGCCACTGCATGTTTCCTGACCTCACCATGCTGACCACACCGTGGTGCTTTTCTCCATGTTATGTTGCCACTCACTGCCTATCCTGATTCAGTCCCTCCGATTCACACCCGCCCCCCGTGATGTTTTTCTCACTCCTACTAGTTAATGGCCTCTTAGAAACCCTTACAATCCGCACCACCCCGCGATGTTTTTTAGAAACCTAACCTACATTGCCAATGCATGGTTTCTGACCTCCCCATGCTGACCACCCCTTGGTGCTTTTCTCCATCCTACATTGCCACTCACTGTATATCCTAATTCAGAACATCTGATTCAAACCACCCCGTGATGTTTTCCTCTATCCTACTAGTGAATGGCCTGTTAGAAACCCTTACAATCCGCACCACACCGCGATGTTTTTCAGAAACCTATAATAAATTGCCACTGAATGTATCCTGACCACCCCATGCTGACCATGCCCTGGTGCTTTTCTCCATCCTACATTGGCAGTCACTGCCTATCCTGATTCAGGCCTTCTGATTCACACCCTCCCGTGATATATCTCTCAGTCCTACCAGGGATTGGACGGTTAGAAACCCTTACAATGCGCACCACCCCATAATGTTTTTCAGAAACCTATCCTACATTGCCACTGCATATTTCCGGACCTCCCCATGCTGACCACACCGTGGTGCTTTCTTCCATTTTATATTGCCACTCACTGCCTATCCTAACTCAGGCACTCCGATTCACACCACCCCATGATATTTTTCTCACTCCTACTAGTGAATGGCCTGTTAGAATGCCTTACAATGTGTACCACCAGCTATATTTTTCAGAAACCTATCCTACATTGCCAATGCATGTTTCCTGACCTCCCCATGCTGACCACCCCGTGGTGCTTTTCTCCATCCTACATTGCCACTCACTGTATATCCTAATTCAGAACTTCTGATTCAAACCACACCGTGATGTTTTTCTCAATTATACTAGTGCATGGCCTGTTAGAAACCCTTACAATGCGCACCAGCCCGCTTTTTTTTTTTTTCAGAAACATATCCTACATTGCCACAGCATATTTTCTGACCTCCCCATGCTGACCACCCGTTGGTGATTTTCTCCATCCTACATTGCCACTCACTGCCTATCCTAATTCAGGCCCTCCGATTCACACCACCCCGTGATGTTTTTTCTCAATCCTACTAGTGAATGGCCTGTTAGAAACCCTTACAATGCGCACCAACCCGTGATGTTTTTCAGAAAACTATCCTACATTGCCACTGCATGTTTCCTGACCTCCCCATGCTGACCACCCTGTGGTGCTTTTTTCCATCCTACATTGCCACTCACTGCCTAACCTAATTTAGACCCTCCGATTCACACCACCCCGTGATGTTTTTCTCACTCCTACTAGTGAATGGCCTTTTACAAACCTTTACAATGCGCAACACCCCGCGATGTTTTTCAGAAACACTATACTGCCACTATATTACACTACAATATACACTATATTGCCACTGAATGTTTCCTGACATCCCCATGCTGACAATGCCGTGGTGCTTTTCTCCATCCTACATTGCCACTCACTGCTTATCATAATTCAGGCCCTCTGATTCACACCACCCCGTGATGTTTTCCTCACTCCTACAAGTGAATGGTCTGTTAGAAAGCCTTACAATTCTCACCACCCGCGATGTTTTTCAGGAAACTATCCTACATTGCCACTGCAAGTGTCCTGACCTCACCATGATGACCATGCCGTGGTGCTTTTCTCCATCCTACATTGCCATTCACTGCCTATCCTAATTCAGGCACTCCCATTCACACAACACCGTGATGATATTTTCACTCCTACTTGTGAATGGCTTGTTAGAAATATTTGCAATGCGCACAACCCCGCGATGTTTTTCAGAAACCTATCATGCATTGCCATTGCATGTTTCCTGACCTCCCCATGTTGACCAACTCATGGTGCATTTCTCCATTCTTCACTGTCACTCACTGCCTATCCTAATTCAGGCACTCCCATTCACACCACACCGTGATGATTTTCTCACTCCTACTAGTGAATGGCCTGCTACAAACACTACAATGCGCACCACCCCGGGATGTTTTTCAGAAACCTTTCCTACATTGCCACTGCATGTTTCCTGACCTTCCCATGCTGACCACACCGTGGTGCTTTTCTCCATTTTATGTTGCCACTCACTGCCTATCCTAATTCAGGCCCACCGATTCACACCACCATGTGATGTTTTTCTCACTCCTACTAGTGAATGGCCTGTTAGAAAGTCTTACATTGCACACCACCCCAGGATGTTTTTCAGAAACCTATCCTACACTGCCAATGCATGTTTCCTGACCTCCCCATGCTGACTACCCCGTGGTGCTTTTCTCCATCCTACTTTGCCACTCACTGCCTATCCTAATTCAGAACATCTGATTCACACCTCCCCGTGATGTTTTTCTCACTCCTACTAGTGAATGGCCCGTTAGAAACCCTTACAATGCGTACCACCCCGTGATGTTTTTCAGAAAACTATCCTACATTGCCACTGCATGTTTCCTGACCTCCATATGCTGAGCACCCCTTGGTGCTTTTCTCCATCCTACATTGCCACTCACTGCCTATCATAATTCAGGCCCTCGGGTTCACACCACCCTGTGATGTTTTTCTCACTCCTACTAGTGAATGGCGTTTTAGAAACCCTTACGATCCTCACCACCCGCCATGTTTTTTAGAAACCTATCCTACATTGCCACTGCATGTGTCCTGACCTCCCCATGATGACCACCCCGTGGTGCTTTTCTCCATCCTACATTGCCACTCACTGCCTATCCTTATTCAGGCCCTCCAATTCACACCACGTCGTGAGGTTTTTCTCACTCCTACTAGTGAATGGCCTGTTAGAAACCCTTACAATGCACACCAACCCATAATGTTTTTCAGAAAGTTATCCCACATTGCCACTGCAAGTTTCCAGATCTCCCCATGCTGACCACCCCGTGGTGCTTTTCTCCATCCTACATGGCCACTCAATGCCTATCCTTATTCAGGCCCTCTGATTCACACCACCCCGTTATATTTTTCTCACTCCTACTCGTGAATGGCCG
The DNA here is from genome assembly GCF_034190915.1 of Cavia porcellus. Classification (NCBI taxonomy): domain Eukaryota; kingdom Metazoa; phylum Chordata; class Mammalia; order Rodentia; family Caviidae; genus Cavia; species Cavia porcellus. The sequence goes on along the minus strand of NW_026947485.1, from coordinate 152,698,538 downwards.
GCTAGAAAGCCTTACAATGCGCACCACCCGGCGATGATTTGCAGAAACCTATCCTACATTGCCAATACATGTTTCCTGACCTCCGCATGCTGACCACCCGTGGTGCTTTTCTCCATCCTACATTGCCACGCACTGACTATCCTAATTCAGAACATCTGATTCAAACCACCCCGTGATGTTTTTTTCACTCCTACTAGTGAATGGCCTTTTAGAAACCCTTACAATGCACACCACCCCGTGATGTTTTTCAGAAAAGTATCCTACATTGCCACTGCATGTTTCCTGACTTCCCCGTGCTGACCACCCTGTGGTGCTTTTATCCACCCTACATTGCCACTCACTGCCTATCCTAATTCAGGCCGTCCGATTCACACCACCTCCTTGATGTTGTTCTCACTCCTACTAGTGGAAGGCCTTTTAGAAACCCTTACAATGAGCACCAACCCGCAATGTTTTTAAGAAACCTATCCTACATTGCCACTGCATGTTTTCTGACCTCGACATCCTGACCACCCCGTGGTGCTTTTCTCCATCCTACTCTGCCACTCACTGGCTTTCCTGATTCAGGCCCTCCGATTCACACCACCCCGTGATGATTTTGTCACTCCTACTGGTGAATGGCCTGCTACAAACCCTTACAATGCGCACAACCCCAAAATGCTTTTCAGAAACCTATCCTACATTGCCATTGCATGTTTTCTGACCTCCCCATGCTCACCAGCCCATGGTGCTTTTCTCCATCCTACATTGCCACTCACTTTCTAACTTGATTCAGGCCCTCCGATTCACACCACACCATGATGTATTTCTCACTCCTACTAGTGAATGGCCTGTTAGAAACCATTGCAATGCGCCCAACCCCACGATGTTTTTCAGAAACCGATCCTGCATTGCCACTGCATGTTTCCTGACCTCACCATGCTGACCACACCGTGGTGCTTTTCTCCATGTTATGTTGCCACTCACTGCCTATCCTGATTCAGTCCCTCCGATTCACACCCCCCCCCGTGATGTTTTTCTCACTCCTACTAGTTAATGGCCTCTTAGAAACGCTTACAATGCGCACCACCCCGATATTTTTTTTCAGAAACCTATCCTACATTGCCAATGCATGTTTCCTGACCTCCCCATGCTGACCACCCCGTGGTGCTTTTCTCCATCCTACATTGCCACTCACTGTATATCCTAATTCAGAACATCTGATTCAAACCACCCCGTGATGTTTTCCTCAATCCTACTAGTGAATGGCCTGTTAGAAACCCTTACAATCCGCACCACCCCGCGATGTTTTTCAGAAACCTATAATAAATTGCCACTGAATGTATCCTGACCACCCCATGCTGACCATGCCCTGGTGCTTTTCTCCATCCTACATTGGCAGTCACTGCCTATCCTGATTCAGGCCTTCTGATTCACACCCTCCCGTGATATATCTCTCAGTCCTACCAGGGATTGGACGGTTAGAAACCCTTACAATGCGCACCACCCCGTAATGTTTTTCAGAAACCTATCCTACATTGCCACTGCATATTTCCGGACCTCCCCATGCTGACCACACCGTGGTGCTTTCTTCCATTTTATATTGCCACTTCCTGCCTATCCTAATTCAGGCACTCCGATTCACACCACCCCATGATATTTTTCTCACTCCTACTAGTGAATGGCCTGTTAGAATGCCTTACAATGTGTACCACCAGCGATATTTTTCAGAAACCTATCCTACATTGCCAATGCATGTTTCCTGACCTCCCCATGCTGACCACCCCGTGGTGCTTTTCTCCATCCTACATTGCCACTCACTGTATATCCTAATTCAGAACTTCTGATTCAAACCACACCGTGATGTTTTTCTCAATTATACTAGTGCATGGCCTGTTAGAAACCCTTACAATGCGCACCAGCCCGCTTTTTTTTTTTTTCAGAAACATATCCTACATTGCCACAGCATATTTTCTGACCTCCCCATGCTGACCACCCGTTGGTGATTTTCTCCATCCTACATTGCCACTCACTGCCTATCCTAATTCAGGCCCTCCGATTCACACCACCCCGTGATGTTTTTTCTCAATCCTACTAGTGAATGGCCTGTTAGAAACCCTTACAATGCGCACCAACCCGTGATGTTTTTCAGAAAACTATCCTACATTGCCACTGCATGTTTCCTGACCTCCCCATGCTGACCACCCTGTGGTGCTTTTTTCCATCCTACATTGCCACTCACTGCCTAACCTAATTTAGACCCTCCGATTCACACCACCCCGTGATGTTTTTCTCACTCCTACTAGTGAATGGCCTTTTACAAACCTTTACAATGCGCAACACCCCGCGATGTTTTTCAGAAACACTATACTGCCACTATATTACACTACAATATACACTATATTGCCACTGAATGTTTCCTGACATCCCCATGATGACAATGCCGTGGTGCTTTTCTCCATCCTACATTGCCACTCACTGCTTATCATAATTCAGGCCCTCTGATTCACACCACCCCGTGATGTTTTCCTCACTCCTACAAGTGAATGGCCTGTTAGAAAGCCTTACAATTCTCACCACCCGCGATGTATTTCAGGAAACTATCCTACATTGCCACTGCAAGTGTCCTGACCTCCCCATGATGACCATGCCGTGGTGCTTTTCTCCATCCTACATTGCCATTCACTGCCTATCCTAATTCAGGCACTCTCATTCACACAACACCGTGATGATATTTTCACTCCTACTTGTGAATGGCTTGTTAGAAATATTTGCAATGCGCACAACCCCGCGATGTTTTTCAGAAACCTATCATGCATTGCCATTGCATGTTTCCTGACCTCCCCATGTTGACCAACTCATGGTGCATTTCTCCATTCTTCACTGCCACTCACTGCCTATCCTAATTCAGGCACTCCCATTCACACCACACCGTGATGATTTTCTCACTCCTACTAGTGAATGGCCTGCTACAAACACTACAATGTGCACCACCCCGCGATGTTTTTCAGAAACCTTTCCTACATTGCCACTGCATGTTTCCTGACCTTCCCATGCTGACCACACCGTGGTGCTTTTCTCCATTTTATGTTGCCACTCACTGCCTATCCTAATTCAGGCCCACCGATTCACACCACCACGTGATGTTTTTCTCACTCCTACTAGTGAATGGCCTGTTAGAAAGTCTTACATTGCACACCACCCCAGGATGTTTTTCAGAAACCTATCCTACACTGCCAATGCACGTTTCCTGACCTCCCCATGCTGACTACCCCGTGGTGCTTTTCTCCATCCTACTTTGCCACTCACTGCCTATCCTAATTCAGAACATCTGATTCACACCTCCCCGTGATGTTTTTCTCACTCCTACTAGTGAATGGCCCGTTAGAAACCCTTACAATGCGTACCACCCCGTGATGTTTTTCAGAAAACTATCCTACATTGCCACTGCATGTTTCCTGACCTCCATATGCTGAGCACCCCTTGGTGCTTTTCTCCATCCTACATTGCCACTCACTGCCTATCATAATTCAGGCCCTCGGGTTCACACCACCCTGTGATGTTTTTCTCACTCCTACTAGTGAATGGCGTTTTAGAAACCCTTACGATCCTCACCACCCGCCATGTTTTTTAGAAACCTATCCTACATTGCCACTGCATGTGTCCTGACCTCCCCATGATGACCACCCCGTGGTGCTTTTCTCCATCCTACATTGCCACTCACTGCCTATCCTTATTCAGGCCCTCCAATTCACACCACGTCGTGAGGTTTTTCTCACTCCTACTAGTGAATGGCCTGTTAGAAACCCTTACAATGCACACCAACCCGTAATGTTTTTCAGAAAGTTATCCCACATTGCCACTGCAAGTTTCCAGATCTCCCCATGCTCACCACCCCGTGGTGCTTTTCTCCATCCTACATGGCCACTCACTGCCTATCCTTATTCAGGCCCTCTGATTCACACCACCCCGTTATATTTTTCTCACTCCTACTAGTGAATGGCCGGCTAGAAAGCCTTACAATGCGCACCACCCGGCGATGATTTGCAGAAACCTATCCTACATTGCCAATACATGTTTCCTGACCTCCGCATGCTGACCACCCGTGGTGCTTTTCTCCATCCTACATTGCCACGCACTGCCTATCCTAATTCAGAACATCTGATTCAAACCACCCCGTGATGTTTTTTTCACTCCTACTAGTGAATGGCCTTTTAGAAACCCTTACAATGCACACCACCCCGTGATGTTTTTCAGAAAAGTATCCTACATTGCCACTGCATGTTTCCTGACTTCCCCGTGCTGACCACCCTGTGGTGCTTTTATCCACCCTACATTGCCACTCACTGCCTATCCTAATTCAGGCCGTCCGATTCACACCACCTCCTTGATGTTGTTCTCACTCCTACTAGTGGAAGGCCTTTTAGAAACCCTTACAATGAGCACCAACCCGCAATGTTTTTAAGAAACCTATCCTACATTGCCACTGCATGTTTTCTGACCTCGACATCCTGACCACCCCGTGGTGCTTTTCTCCATCCTACTCTGCCACTCACTGGCTTTCCTGATTCAGGCCCTCCGATTCACACCACCCCGTGATGATTTTGTCACTCCTACTAGTGAATGGCCTGCTACAAACCCTTACAATGCGCACAACCCCAAAATGCTTTTCAGAAACCTATCCTACATTGCCATTGCATGTTTTCTGACCTCCCCATGCTCACCAGCCCATGGTGCTTTTCTCCATCCTACATTGCCACTCACTGTCTAACTTGATTCAGGCCCTCCGATTCACACCACACCATGATGTATTTCTCACTCCTACTAGTGAATGGCCTGTTAGAAACCATTGCAATGCGCCCAACCCCACGATGTTTTTCAGAAACCGATCCTGCATTGCCACTGCATGTTTCCTGACCTCACCATGCTGACCACACCGTGGTGCTTTTCTCCATGTTATGTTGCCACTCACTGCCTATCCTGATTCAGTCCCTCCGATTCACACCCCCCCCGTGATGTTTTTCTCACTCCTACTAGTTAATGGCCTCTTAGAAACGCTTACAATGCGCACCACCCCGATGTTTTTTTTCAGAAACCTATCCTACATTGCCAATGCATGTTTCCTGACCTCCCCATGCTGACCACCCCGTGGTGCTTTTCTCCATCCTACATTGCCACTCACTGTATATCCTAATTCAGAACATCTGATTCAAACCACCCCGTGATGTTTTCCTCAATCCTACTAGTGAATGGCCTGTTAGAAACCCTTACAATCCGCACCACCCCGCGATGTTTTTCAGAAACCTATAATAAATTGCCACTGAATGTATCCTGACCACCCCATGCTGACCATGCCCTGGTGCTTTTCTCCATCCTACATTGGCAGTCACTGCCTATCCTGATTCAGGCCTTCTGATTCACACCCTCCCGTGATATATCTCTCAATCCTACCAGGGATTGGACGGTTAGAAACCCTTACAATGCGCACCACCCCGTAATGTTTTTCAGAAACCTATCCTACATTGCCACTGCATATTTCCGGACCTCCCCATGCTGACCACACCGTGGTGCTTTCTTCCATTTTATATTGCCACTCACTGCCTATCCTAATTCAGGCACTCCGATTCACAACACCCCATGATATTTTTCTCACTCCTACTAGTGAATGGCCTGTTAGAATGCCTTACAATGTGTACCACCAGCGATATTTTTCAGAAACCTATCCTACATTGCCAATGCATGTTTCCTGACCTCCCCATGCTGACCACCCCGTGGTGCTTTTCTCCATCCTACATTGCCACTCACTGTATATCCTAATTCAGAACTTCTGATTCAAACCACACCGTGATGTTTTTCTCAATTATACTAGTGCATGGCCTGTTAGAAACCCTTACAATGCGCACCAGCCCGCTTTTTTTTTTTTCAGAAACATATCCTACATTGCCACAGCATATTTTCTGACCTCCCCATGCTGACCACCCTTTGGTGATTTTCTCCATCCTACATTGCCACTCACTGCCTATCCTAATTCAGGCCCTCCGATTCACACCACCCCGTGATGTTTTTTCTCAATCCTACTAGTGAATGGCCTGTTAGAAACCCTTACAATGCACACCAACCCGTGATGTTTTTCAGAAAACTATCCTACATTGCCACTGCATGTTTCCTGACCTCCCCATGCTGACCACCCTGTGGTGCTTTTTTCCATCCTACATTGCCACTCACTGCCTAACCTAATTTAGACCCTCCGATTCACACCACCCCGTGATGTTTTTCTCACTCCTACTAGTGAATGGCCTTTTACAAACCTTTACAATGCGCAACACCCCGCGATGTTTTTCAGAAACACTATACTGCCACTATATTACACTACAATATACACTATATTGCCACTGAATGTTTCCTGACATCCCCATGCTGACAATGCCGTGGTGCTTTTCTCCATCCTACATTGCCACTCACTGCTTATCATAATTCAGGCCCTCTGATTCACACCACCCCGTGATGTTTTTCTCACTCCTACAAGTGAATGGCCTGTTAGAAAGCCTTACAATTCTCACCACCCGCGATGTTTTTCAGGAAACTATCCTACATTGCCACTGCATGTGTCCTGACCTCCCCATGATGACCATGCCGTGGTGCTTTTCTCCATCCTACATTGCCATTCACTGCCTATCCTAATTCAGGCACTCCCATTCACACAACACCGTGATGATATTTTCACTCCTACTTGTGAATGGCATGTTAGAAATATTTGCAATGCGCAAAACCCCGCGATGTTTTTCAGAAACCTATCCTGCATTGCCATTGCATGTTTCCTGACCTCCCCATGTTGACCAACCCATGGTGCATTTCTCCATTCTTCACTGCCACTCACTGCCTATCCTAATTCAGGCACACCCATTCACACCACACCGTGATGATTTTCTCACTCCTACTAGTGAATGGCCTGCTACAAACACTACAATGCGCACCACCCCGCGATGTTTTTCAGAAACCTTTCCTACATTGCCACTGCATGTTTCCTGACCTTCCCATGCTGACCACACCGTGGTGCTTTTCTCCATTTTATGTTGCCACTCACTGCCTATCCTAATTCAGGCCCACCGATTCACACCACCACGTGATGTTTTTCTCACTCCTACTAGTGAATGGCCTGTTAGAATGTCTTACATTGCACACCACCCCAGGATGTTTTTCAGAAACCTATCCTACACTGCCAATGCATGTTTCCTGACCTCCCCATGCTGACTACCCCGTGGTGCTTTTCTCCATCCTACTTTGCCACTCACTGCCTATCCTAATTCAGAACATCTGATTCACACCTCCCCGTGATGTTTTTCTCACTCCTACTAGTGAATGGCCCGTTAGAAAGTCTTACATTGCACACCACCCCGTGATGTTTTTCAGAAAACTATCCTACATTGCCACTGCATGTTTCCTGACCTCCATATGCTGAGCACCCCTTGGTGCTTTTCTCCATCCTACATTGCCACTCACTGCCTATCACAATTCAGGCCCTCGGGTTCACACCACCCCATGATGTTTTTCTCACTCCTACTAGTGAATGGCGTTTTAGAAACCCTTACGATCCTCACCACCCGCCATGTTTTTTAGAAACCTATCCTACATTGCCACTGCATGTGTCCTGACCTCCCCATGATGACCACCCCGTGGTGCTTTTCTCCATCCTACATTGCCACTCACTGCCTATCCTTATTCAGGCCCTCCAATTCACACCACGTCGTGAGGTTTTTCTCACTCCTACTAGTGAATGGCCTGTTAGAAACCCTTACAATGCACACCAACCCGTAATGTTTTTCAGAAAGTTATCCCACATTGCCACTGCAAGTTTCCAGATCTCCCCATGCTGACCACCCCGTGGTGCTTTTCTCCATCCTACATGGCCACTCACTGCCTATCCTTATTCAGGCCCTCTGATTCACACCATCCCGTTATATTTTTCTCACTCCTACTAGTGAATGGCCGCCTAGAAAGCCTTACAATGCGCACCACCCGGCGATGATTTGCAGAAACCTATCCTACATTGCCAATACATGTTTCCTGACCTCCGCATGCTGACCACCCGTGGTGCTTTTCTCCATCCTACATTGCCACGCACTGACTATCCTAATTCAGAACATCTGATTCAAACCACCCCGTGATGTTTTTTTCACTCCTACTAGTGAATGGCCTTTTAGAAACCCTTACAATGCACACCACCCCGTGATGTTTTTCAGAAAAGTATCCTACATTGCCACTGCATGTTTCCTGACTTCCCCGTGCTGACCACCCTGTGGTGCTTTTATCCACCCTACATTGCCACTCACTGCCTATCCTAATTCAGGCCGTCCGATTCACACCACCTCCTTGATGTTGTTCTCACTCCTACTAGTGGAAGGCCTTTTAGAAACCCTTACAATGAGCACCAACCCGCAATGTTTTTAAGAAACCTATCCTACATTGCCACTGCATGTTTTCTGACCTCGACATCCTGACCACCCCGTGGTGCTTTTCTCCATCCTACTCTGCCACTCACTGGCTTTCCTGATTCAGGCCCTCCGATTCACACCACCCCGTGATTATTTTGTCACTCCTACTAGTGAATGGCCTGCTACAAACCCTTACAATGCGCACAACCCCAAAATGCTTTTCAGAAACCTATCCTACATTGCCATTGCATGTTTTCTGACCTCCCCATGCTCACCAGCCCATGGTGCTTTTCTCCATCCTACATTGCCACTCACTGTCTAACTTGATTCAGGCCCTCCGATTCACACCACACCATGATGTATTTCTCACTCCTACTAGTGAATGGCCTGTTAGAAACCATTGCAATGCGCCCAACCCCACGATGTTTTTCAGAAACCGATCCTGCATTGCCACTGCATGTTTCCTGACCTCACCATGCTGACCACACCGTGGTGCTTTTCTCCATGTTATGTTGCCACTCACTGCCTATCCTGATTCAGTCCCTCCGATTCACACCCCCCCGTGATGTTTTTCTCACTCCTACTAGTTAATGGCCTCTTAGAAACGCTTACAATGCGCACCACCCCGATGTTTTTTTTCAGAAACCTATCCTACATTGCCAATGCATGTTTCCTGACCTCCCCATGCTGACCACCCCGTGGTGCTTTTCTCCATCCTACATTGCCACTCACTGTATATCCTAATTCAGAACATCTGATTCAAACCACCCCGTGATGTTTTCCTCAATCCTACTAGTGAATGGCCTGTTAGAAACCCTTACAATCCGCACCACCTCGCGATGTTTTTCAGAAACCTATAATAAATTGCCACTGAATGTATCCTGACCACCCCATGCTGACCATGCCCTGGTGCTTTTCTCCATCCTACATTGGCAGTCACTGCCTATCCTGATTCAGGCCTTCTGATTCACACCCTCCCGTGATATATCTCTCAATCCTACCAGGGATTGGACGGTTAGAAACCCTTACAATGCGCACCACCCCGTAATGTTTTTCAGAAACCTATCCTACATTGCCACTGCATATTTCCGGACCTCCCCATGCTGACCACACCGTGGTGCTTTCTTCCATTTTATATTGCCACTCACTGCCTATCCTAATTCAGGCACTCCGATTCACAACACCCCATGATATTTTTCTCACTCCTACTAGTGAATGGCCTGTTAGAATGCCTTACAATGTGTACCACCAGCGATATTTTTCAGAAACCTATCCTACATTGCCAATGCATGTTTCCTGACCTCCCCATGCTGACCACCCCGTGGTGCTTTTCTCCATCCTACATTGCCACTCACTGTATATCCTAATTCAGAACTTCTGATTCAAACCACACCGTGATGTTTTTCTCAATTATACTAGTGCATGGCCTGTTAGAAACCCTTACAATGCGCACCAGCCCGCTTTTTTTTTTTTTCAGAAACATATCCTACATTGCCACAGCATATTTTCTGACCTCCCCATGCTGACCACCCTTTGGTGATTTTCTCCATCCTACATTGCCACTCACTGCCTATCCTAATTCAGGCCCTCCGATTCACACCACCCCGTGATGTTTTTTCTCAATCCTACTAGTGAATGGCCTGTTAGAAACCCTTACAATGCACACCAACCCGTGATGTTTTTCAGAAAACTATCCTACATTGCCACTGCATGTTTCCTGACCTCCCCATGCTGACCACCCTGTGGTGCTTTTTTCCATCCTACATTGCCACTCACTGCCTAACCTAATTTAGACCCTCCGATTCACACCACCCCGTGATGTTTTTCTCACTCCTACTAGTGAATGGCCTTTTACAAACCTTTACAATGCGCAACACCCCGCGATGTTTTTCAGAAACACTATACTGCCACTATATTACACTACAATATACACTATATTGCCACTGAATGTTTCCTGACATCCCCATGCTGACAATGCCGTGGTGCTTTTCTCCATCCTACATTGCCACTCACTGCTTATCATAATTCAGGCCCTCTGATTCACACCACCCCGTGATGTTTTTCTCACTCCTACAAGTGAATGGCCTGTTAGAAAGCCTTACAATTCTCACCACCCGCGATGTTTTTCAGGAAACTATCCTACATTGCCACTGCATGTGTCCTGACCTCCCCATGATGACCATGCCGTGGTGCTTTTCTCCATCCTACATTGCCATTCACTGCCTATCCTAATTCAGGCACTCCCATTCACACAACACCGTGATGATATTTTCACTCCTACTTGTGAATGGCATGTTAGAAATATTTGCAATGCGCAAAACCCCGCGATGTTTTTCAGAAACCTATCCTGCATTGCCATTGCATGTTTCCTGACCTCCCCATGTTGACCAACCCATGGTGCATTTCTCCATTCTTCACTGCCACTCACTGCCTATCCTAATTCAGGCACACCCATTCACACCACACCGTGATGATTTTCTCACTCCTACTAGTGAATGGCCTGCTACAAACACTACAATGCGCACCACCCCGCGATGTTTTTCAGAAACCTTTCCTACATTGCCACTGCATGTTTCCTGACCTTCCCATGCTGACCACACCGTGGTGCTTTTCTCCATTTTATGTTGCCACTCACTGCCTATCCTAATTCAGGCCCACCGATTCACACCACCACGTGATGTTTTTCTCACTCCTACTAGTGAATGGCCTGTTAGAATGTCTTACATTGCACACCACCCCAGGATGTTTTTCAGAAACCTATCCTACACTGCCAATGCATGTTTCCTGACCTCCCCATGCTGACTACCCCGTGGTGCTTTTCTCCATCCTACTTTGCCACTCACTGCCTATCCTAATTCAGAACATCTGATTCACACCTCCCCGTGATGTTTTTCTCACTCCTACTAGTGAATGGCCCGTTAGAAAGTCTTACATTGCACACCACCCCGTGATGTTTTTCAGAAAACTATCCTACATTGCCACTGCATGTTTCCTGACCTCCATATGCTGAGCACCCCTTGGTGCTTTTCTCCATCCTACATTGCCACTCACTGCCTATCACAATTCAGGCCCTCGGGTTCACACCACCCCATGATGTTTTTCTCACTCCTACTAGTGAATGGCGTTTTAGAAACCCTTACGATCCTCACCACCCGCCATGTTTTTTAGAAACCTATCCTACATTGCCACTGCATGTGTCCTGACCTCCCCATGATGACCACCCCGTGGTGCTTTTCTCCATCCTACATTGCCACTCACTGCCTATCCTTATTCAGGCCCTCCAATTCACACCACGTCGTGAGGTTTTTCTCACTCCTACTAGTGAATGGCCTGTTAGAAACCCTTACAATGCACACCAACCCGTAATGTTTTTCAGAAAGTTATCCCACATTGCCACTGCAAGTTTCCAGATCTCCCCATGCTGACCACCCCGTGGTGCTTTTCTCCATCCTACATGGCCACTCACTGCCTATCCTTATTCAGGCCCTCTGATTCACACCACCCCGTTATATTTTTCTCACTCCTACTAGTGAATGGCCGCCTAGAAAGCCTTACAATGCGCACCACCCGGCGATGATTTGCAGAAACCTATCCTACATTGCCAATACATGTTTCCTGACCTCCGCATGCTGACCACCCGTGGTGCTTTTCTCCATCCTACATTGCCACGCACTGACTATCCTAATTCAGAACATCTGATTCAAACCACCCCGTGATGTTTTTTTCACTCCTACTAGTGAATGGCCTTTTAGAAACCCTTACAATGCACACCACCCCGTGATGTTTTTCAGAAAAGTATCCTACATTGCCACTGCATGTTTCCTGACTTCCCCGTGCTGACCACCCTGTGGTGCTTTTATCCACCCTACATTGCCACTCACTGCCTATCCTAATTCAGGCCGTCCGATTCACACCACCTCCTTGATGTTGTTCTCACTCCTACTAGTGGAAGGCCTTTTAGAAACCCTTACAATGAGCACCAACCCGCAATGTTTTTAAGAAACCTATCCTACATTGCCACTGCATGTTTTCTGACCTCGACATCCTGACCACCCCGTGGTGCTTTTCTCCATCCTACTCTGCCACTCACTGGCTTTCCTGATTCAGGCCCTCCGATTCACACCACCCCGTGATGATTTTGTCACTCCTACTAGTGAATGGCCTGCTACAAACCCTTACAATGCGCACAACCCCAAAATGCTTTTCAGAAACCTATCCTACATTGCCATTGCATGTTTTCTGACCTCCCCATGCTCACCAGCCCATGGTGCTTTTCTCCATCCTACATTGCCACTCACTGTCTAACTTGATTCAGGCCCTCCGATTAACACCACACCATGATGTATTTCTCACTCCTACTAGTGAATGGCCTGTTAGAAACCATTGCAATGCGCCCAACCCCACGATGTTTTTCAGAAACCGATCCTGCATTGCCACTGCATGTTTCCTGACCTCACCATGCTGACCACACCGTGGTGCTTTTCTCCATGTTATGTTGCCACTCACTGCCTATCCTGATTCAGTCCCTCCGATTCACACCCCCCCGTGATGTTTTTCTCACTCCTACTAGTTAATGGCCTCTTAGAAACGCTTACAATGCGCACCACCCCGATGTTTTTTTTCAGAAACCTATCCTACATTGCCAATGCATGTTTCCTGACCTCCCCATGCTGACCACCCCGTGGTGCTTTTCTCCATCCTACATTGCCACTCACTGTATATCCTAATTCAGAACATCTGATTCAAACCACCCCGTGATGTTTTCCTCAATCCTACTAGTGAATGGCCTGTTAGAAACCCTTACAATCCGCACCACCTCGCGATGTTTTTCAGAAACCTATAATAAATTGCCACTGAATGTATCCTGACCACCCCATGCTGACCATGCCCTGGTGCTTTTCTCCATCCTACATTGGCAGTCACTGCCTATCCTGATTCAGGCCTTCTGATTCACACCCTCCCGTGATATATCTCTCAATCCTACCAGGGATTGGACGGTTAGAAACCCTTACAATGCGCACCACCCCGTAATGTTTTTCAGAAACCTATCCTACATTGCCACTGCATATTTCCGGACCTCCCCATGCTGACCACACCGTGGTGCTTTCTTCCATTTTATATTGCCACTCACTGCCTATCCTAATTCAGGCACTCCGATTCACAACACCCCATGATATTTTTCTCACTCCTACTAGTGAATGGCCTGTTAGAATGCCTTACAATGTGTACCACCAGCGATATTTTTCAGAAACCTATCCTACATTGCCAATGCATGTTTCCTGACCTCCCCATGCTGACCACCCCGTGGTGCTTTTCTCCATCCTACATTGCCACTCACTGTATATCCTAATTCAGAACTTCTGATTCAAACCACACCGTGATGTTTTTCTCAATTATACTAGTGCATGGCCTGTTAGAAACCCTTACAATGCGCACCAGCCCGCTTTTTTTTTTTTTCAGAAACATATCCTACATTGCCACAGCATATTTTCTGACCTCCCCATGCTGACCACCCTTTGGTGATTTTCTCCATCCTACATTGCCACTCACTGCCTATCCTAATTCAGGCCCTCCGATTCACACCACCCCGTGATGTTTTTTCTCAATCCTACTAGTGAATGGCCTGTTAGAAACCCTTACAATGCACACCAACCCGTGATGTTTTTCAGAAAACTATCCTACATTGCCACTGCATGTTTCCTGACCTCCCCATGCTGACCACCCTGTGGTGCTTTTTTCCATCCTACATTGCCACTCACTGCCTAACCTAATTTAGACCCTCCGATTCACACCACCCCGTGATGTTTTTCTCACTCCTACTAGTGAATGGCCTTTTACAAACCTTTACAATGCGCAACACCCCGCGATGTTTTTCAGAAACACTATACTGCCACTATATTACACTACAATATACACTATATTGCCACTGAATGTTTCCTGACATCCCCATGCTGACAATGCCGTGGTGTTTTTCTCCATCCTACATTGCCACTCACTGCTTATCATAATTCAGGCCCTCTGATTCACACCACCCCGTGATGTTTTTCTCACTCCTACAAGTGAATGGCCTGTTAGAAAGCCTTACAATTCTCACCACCCGCGATGTTTTTCAGGAAACTATCCTACATTGCCACTGCATGTGTCCTGACCTCCCCATGATGACCATGCCGTGGTGCTTTTCTCCATCCTACATTGCCATTCACTGCCTATCCTAATTCAGGCACTCCCATTCACACAACACCGTGATGATATTTTCACTCCTACTTGTGAATGGCATGTTAGAAATATTTGCAATGCGCAAAACCCCGCGATGTTTTTCAGAAACCTATCCTGCATTGCCATTGCATGTTTCCTGACCTCCCCATGTTGACCAACCCATGGTGCATTTCTCCATTCTTCACTGCCACTCACTGCCTATCCTAATTCAGGCACACCCATTCACACCACACCGTGATGATTTTCTCACTCCTACTAGTGAATGGCCTGCTACAAACACTACAATGCGCACCACCCCGCGATGTTTTTCAGAAACCTTTCCTACATTGCCACTGCATGTTTCCTGACCTTCCCATGCTGACCACACCGTGGTGCTTTTCTCCATTTTATGTTGCCACTCACTGCCTATCCTAATTCAGGCCCACCGATTCACACCACCACGTGATGTTTTTCTCACTCCTACTAGTGAATGGCCTGTTAGAATGTCTTACATTGCACACCACCCCAGGATGTTTTTCAGAAACCTATCCTACACTGCCAATGCATGTTTCCTGACCTCCCCATGCTGACTACCCCGTGGTGCTTTTCTCCATCCTACTTTGCCACTCACTGCCTATCCTAATTCAGAACATCTGATTCACACCTCCCCGTGATGTTTTTCTCACTCCTACTAGTGAATGGCCCGTTAGAAAGTCTTACATTGCACACCACCCCGTGATGTTTTTCAGAAAACTATCCTACATTGCCACTGCATGTTTCCTGACCTCCATATGCTGAGCACCCCTTGGTGCTTTTCTCCATCCTACATTGCCACTCACTGCCTATCACAATTCAGGCCCTCGGGTTCACACCACCCCATGATGTTTTTCTCACTCCTACTAGTGAATGGCGTTTTAGAAACCCTTACGATCCTCACCACCCGCCATGTTTTTTAGAAACCTATCCTACATTGCCACTGCATGTGTCCTGACCTCCCCATGATGACCACCCCGTGGTGCTTTTCTCCATCCTACATTGCCACTCACTGCCTATCCTTATTCAGGCCCTCCAATTCACACCACGTCGTGAGGTTTTTCTCACTCCTACTAGTGAATGGCCTGTTAGAAACCCTTACAATGCACACCAACCCGTAATGTTTTTCAGAAAGTTATCCCACATTGCCACTGCAAGTTTCCAGATCTCCCCATGCTGACCACCCCGTGGTGCTTTTCTCCATCCTACATGGCCACTCACTGCCTATCCTTATTCAGGCCCTCTGATTCACACCACCCCGTTATATTTTTCTCACTCCTACTAGTGAATGGCCGCCTAGAAAGCCTTACAATGCGCACCACCCGGCGATGATTTGCAGAAACCTATCCTACATTGCCAATACATGTTTCCTGACCTCCGCATGCTGACCACCCGTGGTGCTTTTCTCCATCCTACATTGCCACGCACTGACTATCCTAATTCAGAACATCTGATTCAAACCACCCCGTGATGTTTTTTTCACTCCTACTAGTGAATGGCCTTTTAGAAACCCTTACAATGCACACCACCCCGTGATGTTTTTCAGAAAAGTATCCTACATTGCCACTGCATGTTTCCTGACTTCCCCGTGCTGACCACCCTGTGGTGCTTTTATCCACCCTACATTGCCACTCACTGCCTATCCTAATTCAGGCCGTCCGATTCACACCACCTCCTTGATGTTGTTCTCACTCCTACTAGTGGAAGGCCTTTTAGAAACCCTTACAATGAGCACCAACCCGCAATGTTTTTAAGAAACCTATCCTACATTGCCACTGCATGTTTTCTGACCTCGACATCCTGACCACCCCGTGGTGCTTTTCTCCATCCTACTCTGCCACTCACTGGCTTTCCTGATTCAGGCCCTCCGATTCACACCACCCCGTGATGATTTTGTCACTCCTACTAGTGAATGGCCTGCTACAAACCCTTACAATGCGCACAACCCCAAAATGCTTTTCAGAAACCTATCCTACATTGCCATTGCATGTTTTCTGACCTCCCCATGCTCACCAGCCCATGGTGCTTTTCTCCATCCTACATTGCCACTCACTGTCTAACTTGATTCAGGCCCTCCGATTCACACCACACCATGATGTATTTCTCACTCCTACTAGTGAATGGCCTGTTAGAAACCATTGCAATGCGCCCAACCCCACGATGTTTTTCAGAAACCGATCCTGCATTGCCACTGCATGTTTCCTGACCTCACCATGCTGACCACACCGTGGTGCTTTTCTCCATGTTATGTTGCCACTCACTGCCTATCCTGATTCAGTCCCTCCGATTCACACCCCCCCGTGATGTTTTTCTCACTAATACTAGTTAATGGCCTCTTAGAAACGCTTACAATGCGCACCACCCCGATGTTTTTTTTCAGAAACCTATCCTACATTGCCAATGCATGTTTCCTGACCTCCCCATGCTGACCACCCCGTGGTGCTTTTCTCCATCCTACATTGCCACTCACTGTATATCCTAATTCAGAACATCTGATTCAAACCACCCCGTGATGTTTTCCTCAATCCTACTAGTGAATGGCCTGTTAGAAACCCTTACAATCCGCACCACCCCGCGATGTTTTTCAGAAACCTAACCTACATTGCCAATGCATGGTTCCTGACCTCCCCATGCTGACCACCCCTTGGTGCTTTTCTCCATCCTACATTGCCACTCACTGTATATCCTAATTCAGAACATCTGATTCAAACCACCCCGTGATGTTTTCCTCAATCCTACTAGTGAATGGCCTGTTAGAAACCCTTACAATCCGCACCACCCCGCGATGTTTTTCAGAAACCTATAATAAATTGCCACTGAATGTATCCTGACCACCCCATGCTGACCATGCCCTGGTGCTTTTCTCCATCCTACATTGGCAGTCACTGCCTATCCTGATTCAGGCCTTCTGATTCACACCCTCCCGTGATATATCTCTCAGTCCTACCAGGGATTGGACGGTTAGAAACCCTTACAATGCGCACCACCCCGTAATGTTTTTCAGAAACCTATCCTACATTGCCACTGCATATTTCCGGACCTCCCCATGCTGACCACACCGTGGTGCTTTCTTCCATTTTATATTGCCACTCACTGCCTATCCTAATTCAGGCACTCCGATTCACACCACCCCATGATATTTTTCTCACTCCTACTAGTGAATGGCCTGTTAGAATGCCTTACAATGTGTACCACCAGCGATATTTTTCAGAAACCTATCCTACATTGCCAATGCATGTTTCCTGACCTCCCCATGCTGACCACCCCGTGGTGCTTTTCTCCATCCTACATTGCCACTCACTGTATATCCTAATTCAGAACTTCTGATTCAAACCACACCGTGATGTTTTTCTCAATTATACTAGTGCATGGCCTGTTAGAAACCCTTACAATGCGCACCAGCCCGTTTTTTTTTTTTTTTTTCAGAAACATATCCTACATTGCCACAGCATATTTTCTGACCTCCCCATGCTGACCACCCTTTGGTGATTTTCTCCATCCTACATTGCCACTCACTGCCTATCCTAATTCAGGCCCTCCGATTCACACCACCCCGTGATGTTTTTTCTCAATCCTACTAGTGAATGGCCTGTTAGAAACCCTTACAATGCGCACCAACCCGTGATGTTTTTCAGAAAACTATCCTACATTGCCACTGCATGTTTCCTGACCTCCCCATGCTGACCACCCTGTGGTGCTTTTTTCCATCCTACATTGCCACTCACTGCCTAACCTAATTTAGACCCTCCGATTCACACCACCCCGTGATGTTTTTCTCACTCCTACTAGTGAATGGCCTTTTACAAACCTTTACAATGCGCAACACCCCGCGATGTTTTTCAGAAACACTATACTGCCACTATATTACACTACAATATACACTATATTGCCACTGGATGTTTCCTGACATCCCCATGCTGACAATGCCGTGGTGCTTTTCTCCATCCTACATTGCCACTCACTGCTTATCATAATTCAGGCCCTCTGATTCACACCACCCCGTGTTTTTCTCACTCCTACAAGTGAATGGCCTGTTAGAAAGCCTTACAATTCTCACCACCCGCGATGTTTTTCAGGAAACTATCCTACATTGCCACTGCATGTGTCCTGACCTCCCCATGATGACCATGCCATGGTGCTTTTCTCCATCCTACATTGCCATTCACTGCCTATCCTAATTCAGGCACTCCCATTCACACAACACCGTGATGATATTTTCACTCCTACTTGTGAATGGCTTGTTAGAAATATTTGCAATGCGCACAACCCCGCGATGTTTTTCAGAAACCTATCCTGCATTGCCATTGCATGTTTCCTGACCTCCCCTTGTTGACTAACCCATGGTGCATTTCTCCATTCTTCACTGCCACTCACTGCCTATCCTAATTCAGGCACTCCCATTCACACCACACCGTGATGATTTTCTCACTCCTACTAGTGAATGGCCTGCTACAAACACTACAATGCGCACCACCCCGCGATGTTTTTCAGAAACCTTTCCTACATTGCCACTGCATGTTTCCTGACCTTCCCATGCTGACCACACCGTGGTGCTTTTCTCCATTTTATGTTGCCACTCACTGCCTATCCTAATTCAGGCCCACCGATTCACACCACCACGTGATGTTTTTCTCACTCCTACTAGTGAATGGCCTGTTAGAAAGTCTTACATTGCACACCACCCCACGATGTTTTTCGGAAACCTATCCTACACTGCCAATGCATGTTTCCTGACCTCCCCATGCTGACTACCCCGTGGTGCTTTTCTCCATCCTACTTTGCCACTCACTGCCTATCCTAATTCAGACCATCTGATTCACACCTCCCCGTGATGTTTTTCTCAATCCTACTAGTGAATGGCCCGTTAGAAACCCTTACAATGCGTACCACCCCGTGATGTTTTTCAGAAAACTATCCTACATTGCCACTGCATGTTTCCTGACCTCCATATGCTGAGCACCCCTTGGTGCTTTTCTCCATCCTACATTGCCACTCACTGTATATCCTAATTCAGAACATCTGATTCAAACCACCCCGTGATGTTTTCCTCAATCCTACTAGAGAATGGCCTGTTAGAAACCCTTACAATCCGCACCACCCCACGATGTTTTTCAGAAACCTAACCTACATTGCCACTGCATGTGTCCTGACCTCCCCATGATGACCACCCCGTGGTGCTTTTCTCCATCCTACATTGCCACTCACTGCCTATCCTTATTCAGGCCCTCCAATTCACACCACGTCGTGAGGTTTTTCTCACTCCTACTAGTGAATGGCCTGTTAGAAACCCTTACAATGCACACCAACCCGTAATGTTTTTCAGAAAGTTATCCCACATTGCCACTGCAAGTTTCCAGATCTCCCCATGCTGACCACCCCGTGGTGCTTTTCTCCATCCTACATGGCCACTCACTGCCTATCCTTATTCAGGCCCTCTGATTCACACCACCCCGTTATATTTTTCTCACTCCTACTAGTGAATGGCCGCCTAGAAAGCCTTACAATGCGCACCACCCGGCGATGATTTGCAGAAACCTATCCTACATTGCCAATACATGTTTCCTGACCTCCGCATGCTGACCACCCGTGGTGCTTTTCTCCATCCTACATTGCCACGCACTGACTATCCTAATTCAGAACATCTGATTCAAACCACCCCGTGATGTTTTTTTCACTCCTACTAGTGAATGGCCTTTTAGAAACCCTTACAATGCACACCACCCCGTGATGTTTTTCAGAAAAGTATCCTACATTGCCACTGCATGTTTCCTGACTTCCCCGTGCTGACCACCCTGTGGTGCTTTTATCCACCCTACATTGCCACTCACTGCCTATCCTAATTCAGGCCGTCCGATTCACACCACCTCCTTGATGTTGTTCTCACTCCTACTAGTGGAAGGCCTTTTAGAAACCCTTACAATGAGCACCAACCCGCAATGTTTTTAAGAAACCTATCCTACATTGCCACTGCATGTTTTCTGACCTCGACATCCTGACCACCCCGTGGTGCTTTTCTCCATCCTACTCTGCCACTCACTGGCTTTCCTGATTCAGGCCCTCCGATTCACACCACCCCGTGATGATTTTGTCACTCCTACTAGTGAATGGCCTGCTACAAACCCTTACAATGCGCACAACCCCAAAATGCTTTTCAGAAACCTATCCTACATTGCCATTGCATGTTTTCTGACCTCCCCATGCTCACCAGCCCATGGTGCTTTTCTCCATCCTACATTGCCACTCACTGTCTAACTTGATTCAGGCCCTCCGATTCACACCACACCATGATGTATTTCTCACTCCTACTAGTGAATGGCCTGTTAGAAACCATTGCAATGCGCCCAACCCCACGATGTTTTTCAGAAACCGATCCTGCATTGCCACTGCATGTTTCCTGACCTCACCATGCTGACCACACCGTGGTGCTTTTCTCCATGTTATGTTGCCACTCACTGCCTATCCTGATTCAGTCCCTCCGATTCACACCCCCCACGTGATGTTTTTCTCACTCCTACTAGTTAATGGCCTCTTAGAAACGCTTACAATGCGCACCACCCCGATGTTTTTTTTCAGAAACCTATCCTACATTGCCAATGCATGTTTCCTGACCTCCCCATGCTGACCACCCCGTGGTGCTTTTCTCCATCCTACATTGCCACTCACTGTATATCCTAATTCAGAACATCTGATTCAAACCACCCCGTGATGTTTTCCTCAATCCTACTAGTGAATGGCCTGTTAGAAACCCTTACAATCCGCACCACCCCACGATGTTTTTCAGAAACCTATAATAAATTGCCACTGAATGTATCCTGACCACCCCATGCTGACCATGCCCTGGTGCTTTTCTCCATCCTACATTGGCAGTCACTGCCTATCCTGATTCAGGCCTTCTGATTCACACCCTCCCGTGATATATCTCTCAATCCTACCAGGGATTGGACGGTTAGAAACCCTTACAATGCGCACCACCCCGTAATGTTTTTCAGAAACCTATCCTACATTGCCACTGCATATTTCCGGACCTCCCCATGCTGACCACACCGTGGTGCTTTCTTCCATTTTATATTGCCACTCACTGCCTATCCTAATTCAGGCACTCCGATTCACAACACCCCATGATATTTTTCTCACTCCTACTAGTGAATGGCCTGTTAGAATGCCTTACAATGTGTACCACCAGCGATATTTTTCAGAAACCTATCCTACATTGCCAATGCATGTTTCCTGACCTCCCCATGCTGACCACCCCGTGGTGCTTTTCTCCATCCTACATTGCCACTCACTGTATATCCTAATTCAGAACTTCTGATTCAAACCACACCGTGATGTTTTTCTCAATTATACTAGTGCATGGCCTGTTAGAAACCCTTACAATGCGCACCAGCCCGTTTTTTTTTTTTTTTCAGAAACATATCCTACATTGCCACAGCATATTTTCTGACCTCCCCATGCTGACCACCCTTTGGTGATTTTCTCCATCCTACATTGCCACTCACTGCCTATCCTAATTCAGGCCCTCCGATTCACACCACCCCGTGATGTTTTTTCTCAATCCTACTAGTGAATGGCCTGTTAGAAACCCTTACAATGCGCACCAACCCGTGATGTTTTTCAGAAAACTATCCTACATTGCCACTGCATGTTTCCTGACCTCCCCATGCTGACCACCCTGTGGTGCTTTTTTCCATCCTACATTGCCACTCACTGCCTAACGTAATTTAGACCCTCCGATTCACACCACCCCGTGATGTTTTTCTCACTCCTACTAGTGAATGGCCTTTTACAAACCTTTACAATGCGCAACACCCCGCGATGTTTTTCAGAAACACTATACTGCCACTATATTACACTACAATATACACTATATTGCCACTGGATGTTTCCTGACATCCCCATGCTGACAATGCCGTGGTGCTTTTCTCCATCCTACATTGCCACTCACTGCTTATCATAATTCAGGCCCTCTGATTCACACCACCCCGTGTTTTTCTCACTCCTACAAGTGAATGGCCTGTTAGAAAGCCTTACAATTCTCACCACCCGCGATGTTTTTCAGGAAACTATCCTACATTGCCACTGCATGTGTCCTGACCTCCCCATGATGACCATGCCATGGTGCTTTTCTCCATCCTACATTGCCATGCACTGCCTATCCTAATTGAGGCACTCCCATTCACACAACACCGTGATGATATTTTCACTCCTACTTGTGAATGGCTTGTTAGAAATATTTGCAATGCGCACAACCCCGCGATGTTTTTCAGAAACCTATCCTGCATTGCCATTGCATGTTTCCTGACCTCCCCTTGTTGACTAACCCATGGTGCATTTCTCCATTCTTCACTGCCACTCACTGCCTATCCTAATTCAGGCACTCCCATTCACACCACACCGTGATGATTTTCTCACTCCTACTAGTGAATGGCCTGCTACAAACACTACAATGCGCACCACCCCGCGATGTTTTTCAGAAACCTTTCCTACATTGCCACTGCATGTTTCCTGACCTTCCCATGCTGACCACACCGTGGTGCTTTTCTCCATTTTATGTTGCCACTCACTGCCTATCCTAATTCAGGCCCACCGATTCACACCACCACGTGATGTTTTTCTCACTCCTACTAGTGAATGGCCTGTTAGAAAGTCTTACATTGCACACCACCCCACGATGTTTTTCGGAAACCTATCCTACACTGCCAATGCATGTTTCCTGACCTCCCCATGCTGACTACCCCGTGGTGCTTTTCTCCATCCTACTTTGCCACTCACTGCCTATCCTAATTCAGACCATCTGATTCACACCTCCCCGTGATGTTTTTCTCAATCCTACTAGTGAATGGCCCGTTAGAAACCCTTACAATGCGTACCACCCCGTGATGTTTTTCAGAAAACTATCCTACATTGCCACTGCATGTTTCCTGACCTCCATATGCTGAGCACCCCTTGGTGCTTTTCTCCATCCTACATTGCCACTCACTGTATATCCTAATTCAGAACATCTGATTCAAACCACCCCGTGATGTTTTCCTCAATCCTACTAGAGAATGGCCTGTTAGAAACCCTTACAATCCGCACCACCCCGCGATGTTTTTCAGAAACCTAACCTACATTGCCACTGCATGTGTCCTGACCTCCCCATGATGACCACCCCGTGGTGCTTTTCTCCATCCTACATTGCCACTCACTGCCTATCCTTATTCAGGCCCTCCAATTCACACCACGTCGTGAGGTTTTTCTCACTCCTACTAGTGAATGGCCTGTTAGAAACCCTTACAATGCACACCAACCCGTAATGTTTTTCAGAAAGTTATCCCACATTGCCACTGCAAGTTTCCAGATCTCCCCATGCTGACCACCCCGTGGTGCTTTTCTCCATCCTACATGGCCACTCACTGCCTATCCTTATTCAGGCCCTCTGATTCACACCACCCCGTTATATTTTTCTCACTCCTACTAGTGAATGGCCGCCTAGAAAGCCTTACAATGCGCACCACCCGGCGATGATTTGCAGAAACCTATCCTACATTGCCAATACATGTTTCCTGACCTCCGCATGCTGACCACCCGTGGTGCTTTTCTCCATCCTACATTGCCACGCACTGACTATCCTAATTCAGAACATCTGATTCAAACCACCCCGTGATGTTTTTTTCACTCCTACTAGTGAATGGCCTTTTAGAAACCCTTACAATGCACACCACCCCGTGATGTTTTTCAGAAAAGTATCCTACATTGCCACTGCATGTTTCCTGACTTCCCCGTGCTGACCACCCTGTGGTGCTTTTATCCACCCTACATTGCCACTCACTGCCTATCCTAATTCAGGCCGTCCGATTCACACCACCTCCTTGATGTTGTTCTCACTCCTACTAGTGGAAGGCCTTTTAGAAACCCTTACAATGAGCACCAACCCGCAATGTTTTTAAGAAACCTATCCTACATTGCCACTGCATGTTTTCTGACCTCGACATCCTGACCACCCCGTGGTGCTTTTCTCCATCCTACTCTGCCACTCACTGGCTTTCCTGATTCAGGCCCTCCGATTCACACCACCCCGTGATGATTTTGTCACTCCTACTAGTGAATGGCCTGCTACAAACCCTTACAATGCGCACAACCCCAAAATGCTTTTCAGAAACCTATCCTACATTGCCATTGCATGTTTTCTGACCTCCCCATGCTCACCAGCCCATGGTGCTTTTCTCCATCCTACATTGCCACTCACTGTCTAACTTGATTCAGGCCCTCCGATTCACACCACACCATGATGTATTTCTCACTCCTACTAGTGAATGGCCTGTTAGAAACCATTGCAATGCGCCCAACCCCACGATGTTTTTCAGAAACCGATCCTGCATTGCCACTGCATGTTTCCTGACCTCACCATGCTGACCACACCGTGGTGCTTTTCTCCATGTTATGTTGCCACTCACTGCCTATCCTGATTCAGTCCCTCCGATTCACACCCCCCACGTGATGTTTTTCTCACTCCTACTAGTTAATGGCCTCTTAGAAACGCTTACAATGCGCACCACCCCGATGTTTTTTTTCAGAAACCTATCCTACATTGCCAATGCATGTTTCCTGACCTCCCCATGCTGACCACCCCGTGGTGCTTTTCTCCATCCTACATTGCCACTCACTGTATATCCTAATTCAGAACATCTGATTCAAACCACCCCGTGATGTTTTCCTCAATCCTACTAGTGAATGGCCTGTTAGAAACCCTTACAATCCGCACCACCCCACGATGTTTTTCAGAAACCTATAATAAATTGCCACTGAATGTATCCTGACCACCCCATGCTG
The DNA here is from genome assembly GCF_034190915.1 of Cavia porcellus. Classification (NCBI taxonomy): domain Eukaryota; kingdom Metazoa; phylum Chordata; class Mammalia; order Rodentia; family Caviidae; genus Cavia; species Cavia porcellus. The sequence goes on along the minus strand of NW_026947485.1, from coordinate 152,673,087 downwards.
ACCATGCCCTGGTGCTTTTCTCCATCCTACATTGGCAGTCACTGCCTATCCTGATTCAGGCCTTCTGATTCACACCCTCCCGTGATATATCTCTCAATCCTACCAGGGATTGGACGGTTAGAAACCCTTACAATGCGCACCACCCCGTAATGTTTTTCAGAAACCTATCCTACATTGCCACTGCATATTTCCGGACCTCCCCATGCTGACCACACCGTGGTGCTTTCTTCCATTTTATATTGCCACTCACTGCCTATCCTAATTCAGGCACTCCGATTCACAACACCCCATGATATTTTTCTCACTCCTACTAGTGAATGGCCTGTTAGAATGCCTTACAATGTGTACCACCAGCGATATTTTTCAGAAACCTATCCTACATTGCCAATGCATGTTTCCTGACCTCCCCATGCTGACCACCCCGTGGTGCTTTTCTCCATCCTACATTGCCACTCACTGTATATCCTAATTCAGAACTTCTGATTCAAACCACACCGTGATGTTTTTCTCAATTATACTAGTGCATGGCCTGTTAGAAACCCTTACAATGCGCACCAGCCCGCTTTTTTTTTTTTTCAGAAACATATCCTACATTGCCACAGCATATTTTCTGACCTCCCCATGCTGACCACCCTTTGGTGATTTTCTCCATCCTACATTGCCACTCACTGCCTATCCTAATTCAGGCCCTCCGATTCACACCACCCCGTGATGTTTTTTCTCAATCCTACTAGTGAATGGCCTGTTAGAAACCCTTACAATGCACACCAACCAGTGATGTTTTTCAGAAAACTATCCTACATTGCCACTGCATGTTTCCTGACCTCCCCATGCTGACCACCCTGTGGTGCTTTTTTCCATCCTACATTGCCACTCACTGCCTAACCTAATTTAGACCCTCCGATTCACACCACCCCGTGATGTTTTTCTCACTCCTACTAGTGAATGGCCTTTTACAAACCTTTACAATGCGCAACACCCCGCGATGTTTTTCAGAAACACTATACTGCCACTATATTACACTACAATATACACTATATTGCCACTGAATGTTTCCTGACATCCCCATGCTGACAATGCCGTGGTGCTTTTCTCCATCCTACATTGCCACTCACTGCTTATCATAATTCAGGCCCTCTGATTCACACCACCCCGTGATGTTTTTCTCACTCCTACAAGTGAATGGCCTGTTAGAAAGCCTTACAATTCTCACCACCCGCGATGTTTTTCAGGAAACTATCCTACATTGCCACTGCATGTGTCCTGACCTCCCCATGATGACCATGCCGTGGTGCTTTTCTCCATCCTACATTGCCATTCACTGCCTATCCTAATTCAGGCACTCCCATTCACACAACACCGTGATGATATTTTCACTCCTACTTGTGAATGGCTTGTTAGAAATATTTGCAATGCGCAAAACCCCGCGATGTTTTTCAGAAACCTATCCTGCATTGCCATTGCATGTTTCCTGACCTCCCCATGTTGACCAACCCATGGTGCATTTCTCCATTCTTCACTGCCACTCACTGCCTATCCTAATTCAGGCACACCCATTCACACCACACCGTGATGATTTTCTCACTCCTACTAGTGAATGGCCTGCTACAAACACTACAATGCGCACCACCCCGCGATGTTTTTCAGAAACCTTTCCTACATTGCCACTGCATGTTTCCTGACCTTCCCATGCTGACCACACCGTGGTGCTTTTCTCCATTTTATGTTGCCACTCACTGCCTATCCTAATTCAGGCCCACCGATTCACACCACCACGTGATGTTTTTCTCACTCCTACTAGTGAATGGCCTGTTAGAAAGTCTTACATTGCACACCACCCCAGGATGTTTTTCAGAAACCTATCCTACACTGCCAATGCATGTTTCCTGACCTCCCCATGCTGACTACCCCGTGGTGCTTTTCTCCATGCTACTTTGCCACTCACTGCCTATCCTAATTCAGAACATCTGATTCACACCTCCCCGTGATGTTTTTCTCACTCCTACTAGTGAATGGCCCGTTAGAAAGTCTTACATTGCACACCACCCCGTGATGTTTTTCAGAAAACTATCCTACATTGCCACTGCATGTTTCCTGACCTCCATATGCTGAGCACCCCTTGGTGCTTTTCTCCATCCTACATTGCCACTCACTGCCTATCACAATTCAGGCCCTCGGGTTCACACCACCCCATGATGTTTTTCTCACTCCTACTAGTGAATGGCGTTTTAGAAACCCTTACGATCCTCACCACCCGCCATGTTTTTTAGAAACCTATCCTACATTGCCACTGCATGTGTCCTGACCTCCCCATGATGACCACCCCGTGGTGCTTTTCTCCATCCTACATTGCCACTCACTGCCTATCCTTATTCAGGCCCTCCAATTCACACCACGTCGTGAGGTTTTTCTCACTCCTACTAGTGAATGGCCTGTTAGAAACCCTTAAAATGCACACCAACCCGTAATGTTTTTCAGAAAGTTATCCCACATTGCCACTGCAAGTTTCCAGATCTCCCCATGCTGACCACCCCGTGGTGCTTTTCTCCATCCTACATGGCCACTCACTGCCTATCCTGATTCAGTCCCTCCGATTCACACCTCCCCGTGATGTTTTTCTCACTAATACTAGTTAATGGCCTCTTAGAAACGCTTACAATGCGCACCACCCCGATGTTTTTTTTCAGAAACCTATCCTACATTGCCAATGCATGTTTCCTGACCTCCCCATGCTGACCACCCCGTGGTGCTTTTCTCCATCCTACAATGCCACTCACTGTATATCCTAATTCAGAACATCTGATTCAAACCACCCCGTGATGTTTTCCTCAATCCTACTAGTGAATGGCCTGTTAGAAACCCTTACAATCCGCACCACCCCGCGATGTTTTTCAGAAACCTAACCTACATTGCCAATGCATGGTTCCTGACCTCCCCATGCTGACCACCCCTTGGTGCTTTTCTCCATCCTACATTGCCACTCACTGTATATCCTAATTCAGAACATCTGATTCAAACCACCCCGTGATGTTTTCCTCAATCCTACTAGTGAATGGCCTGTTAGAAACCCTTACAATCCGCACCACCCCGCGATGTTTTTCAGAAACCTATAATAAATTGCCACTGAATGTATCCTGACCACCCCATGCTGACCATGCCCTGGTGCTTTTCTCCATCCTACATTGGCAGTCACTGCCTATCCTGATTCAGGCCTTCTGATTCACACCCTCCCGTGATATATCTCTCAGTCCTACCAGGGATTGGACGGTTAGAAACCCTTACAATGCGCACCACCCCGTAATGTTTTTCAGAAACCTATCCTACATTGCCACTGCATATTTCCGGACCTCCCCATGCTGACCACACCGTGGTGCTTTCTTCCATTTTATATTGCCACTCACTGCCTATCCTAATTCAGGCACTCCGATTCACACCACCCCATGATATTTTTCTCACTCCTACTAGTGAATGGCCTGTTAGAATGCCTTACAATGTGTACCACCAGCGATATTTTTCAGAAACCTATCCTACATTGCCAATGCATGTTTCCTGACCTCCCCATGCTGACCACCCCGTGGTGCTTTTCTCCATCCTACATTGCCACTCACTGTATATCCTAATTCAGAACTTCTGATTCAAACCACACCATGATGTTTTTCTCAATTATACTAGTGCATGGCCTGTTAGAAACCCTTACAATGCGCACCAGCCCGTTTTTTTTTTTTTCAGAAACATATCCTACATTGCCACAGCATATTTTCTGACCTCCCCATGCTGACCACCCTTTGGTGATTTTCTCCATCCTACATTGCCACTCACTGCCTATCCTAATTCAGGCCCTCCGATTCACACCACCCCGTGATGTTTTTTCTCAATCCTACTAGTGAATGGCCTGTTAGAAACCCTTACAATGCGCACCAACCCGTGATGTTTTTCAGAAAACTATCCTACATTGCCACTGCATGTTTCCTGACCTCCCCATGCTGACCACCCTGTGGTGCTTTTTTCCATCCTACATTGCCACTCACTGCCTAACCTAATTTAGACCCTCCGATTCACACCACCCCGTGATGTTTTTCTCACTCCTACTAGTGAATGGCCTTTTACAAACCTTTACAATGCGCAACACCCCGCGATGTTTTTCAGAAACACTATACTGCCACTATATTACACTACAATATACACTATATTGCCACTGGATGTTTCCTGACATCCCCATGCTGACAATGCCGTGGTGCTTTTCTCCATCCTACATTGCCACTCACTGCTTATCATAATTCAGGCCCTCTGATTCACACCACCCCGTGATGTTTTTCTCACTCCTACAAGTGAATGGCCTGTTAGAAAGCCTTACAATTCTCACCACCCGCGATGTTTTTCAGGAAACTATCCTACATTGCCACTGCATGTGTCCTGACCTCCCCATGATGACCATGCCATGGTGCTTTTCTCCATCCTACATTGCCATTCACTGCCTATCCTAATTCAGGCACTCCCATTCACACAACACCGTGATGATATTTTCACTCCTACTTGTGAATGGCTTGTTAGAAATATTTGCAATGCGCACAACCCCGCGATGTTTTTCAGAAACCTATCCTGCATTGCCATTGCATGTTTCCTGACCTCCCCATGTTGACTAACCCATGGTGCATTTCTCCATTCTTCACTGCCACTCACTGCCTATCCTAATTCAGGCACTCCCATTCACACCACACCGTGATGATTTTCTCACTCCTACTAGTGAATGGCCTGCTACAAACACTACAATGCGCACCACCCCGCGATGTTTTTCAGAAACCTTTCCTACATTGCCACTGCATGTTTCCTGACCTTCCCATGCTGACCACACCGTGGTGCTTTTCTCCATTTTATGTTGCCACTCACTGCCTATCCTAATTCAGGCCCACCGATTCACACCACCACGTGATGTTTTTCTCACTCCTACTAGTGAATGGCCTGTTAGAAAGTCTTACATTGCACACCACCCCACGATGTTTTTCGGAAACCTATCCTACACTGCCAATGCATGTTTCCTGACCTCCCCATGCTGACTACCCCGTGGTGCTTTTCTCCATCCTACTTTGCCACTCACTGCCTATCCTAATTCTGACCATCTGATTCACACCTCCCCGTGATGTTTTTCTCAATCCTACTAGTGAATGGCCCGTTAGAAACCCTTACAATGCGTACCACCCCGTGATGTTTTTCAGAAAACTATCCTACATTGCCACTGCATGTTTCCTGACCTCCATATGCTGAGCACCCCTTGGTGCTTTTCTCCATCCTACATTGCCACTCACTGTATATCCTAATTCAGAACATCTGATTCAAACCACCCCGTGATGTTTTCCTCAATCCTACTAGAGAATGGCCTGTTAGAAACCCTTACAATCCGCACCACCCCGCGATGTTTTTCAGAAACCTAACCTACATTGCCAATGCATGGTTCCTGACCTCCCCATGCTGACCACCCCTTGGTGCTTTTCTCCATCCTACATTGCCACTCACTGTATATCCTAATTCAGAACATCTGATTCAAACCACCCCGTGATGTTTTCCTCAATCCTACTAGTGAATGGCCTGCTACAAACCCTTACAAGGCGCACCACCCCGCGATGTTTTTCAGAAACCTAACCTACATTGCCAATGCATGGTTCCTGACCTCCCCATGCTGACCACCCCTTGGTGCTTTTCTCCATCCTACATTGCCACTCACTGTATATCCTAATTCAGAACATCTGATTCAAACCACCCCGTGATGTTTTCCTCAATCCTACTAGTGAATGGCCTGTTAGAAACCCTTACAATCCGCACCACCCCGCGATGTTTTTCAGAAACCTATAATAAATTGCCACTGAATGTATCCTGACCACCCCATGCTGACCATGCCCTGGTGCTTTTCTCCATCCTACATTGGCAGTCACTGCCTATCCTGATTCAGGCCTTCTAATTCACACCCTCCCGTGATATATCTCTCAGTCCTACCAGGGATTGGACGGTTAGAAACCCTTACAATGCGCACCACCCCATAATGTTTTTCAGAAACCTATCCTACATTGCCACTGCATATTTCCGGACCTCCCCATGCTGACCACACCGTGGTGCTTTCTTCCATTTTATATTGCCACTCACTGCCTATCCTAATTCAGGCACTCCGATTCACACCACCCCATGATATTTTTCTCACTCCTACTAGTGAATGGCCTGTTAGAATGCCTTACAATGTGTACCACCAGCGATATTTTTCAGAAACCTATCCTACATTGCCAATGTATGTTTCCTGACCTCCCCATGCTGACCACTCCGTGGTGCTTTTCTCCATCCTACATTGCCACTCACTGTATATCCTAATTCAGAACTTCTGATTCAAACCACACCGTGATGTTTTTCTCAATTATACTAGTGCATGGCCTGTTAGAAACCCTTACAATGCGCACCAGCCCGCTTTTTTTTTTTTTCAGAAACATATCCTACATTGCCACAGCATATTTGCTGACCTCCCCATGCTGACCACCCTTTGGTGATTTTCTCCATCCTACATTGCCACTCACTGCCTATCCTAATTCAGGCCCTCCGATTCACACCACCCCGTGATGTTTTTTCTCAATCCTACTAGTGAATGGCCTGTTAGAAACCCTTACAATGCGCACCAACCCGTGATGTTTTTCAGAAAACTATCGTACATTGCCACTGCATGTTTCCTGACCTCCCCATGCTGACCACCCTGTGGTGCTTTTTTCCATCCTACATTGCCACTCACTGCCTAACCTAATTTAGACCCTCCGATTCACACCACCCCATGATGTTTTTCTCACTCCTACTAGTGAATGGCCTTTTACAAACCTTTACAATGCGCAACACCCCGCGATGTTTTTCAGAAACCTACACTATATTGCCACTGAATGTTTCCTGACATCCCCATGCTGACAATGCCGTGGTGCTTTTCTCCATCCTACATTGCCACTCACTGCTTATCATAATTCAGGCCTTCTGATTCACAGCACCCCTTGATGTTTTTCTCACTCCTACAAGTGAATGGCCTGTTAGAAAGCCTTACAATTCTCACCACCCACGATGTTTTTCAGGAAACTATCCTACATTGCCACTGCATGTGTCCTGACCTCCCTATGATGACCATGCCGTGGTGCTTTTCTCCATCCTACATTGCCATTCACTCCCTATCCTAATTCAGGCACTCCCATTCACACAACACCATGATGATATTTTCACTCCTACTTGTGATTGCTTGTTAGAAATATTTGCAATGCGCACAACCCCGCGATGTTTTTCAGAATCCTATCCTGCATTGCCATTGCATGTTTCCTGACCTCCCCATGTTGACTAACCCATGGTGCATTTCTCCATTCTTCACTGCCACTCACAGCCTATCCTAATTCAGGCACTCCCATTCACACCACACCGTGATGATTTTCTCACTCCTACTATTGAATGGCCTGCTACAAACACTACAATGGGCACCACCCCGCGATGTTTTTCAGAAACCTTTCCTACATTGCCACTGCATGTTTCCTGACCTTCCCATGCTGACCACACCGTGGTGCTTTTCTCCATTTTATGTTGCCACTCACTGCCTATCCTAATTCAGGCCCACCGATTCACACCACCACGTGATGTTTTTCTCACTCCTACTAGTGAATGGCCTGTTAGAAAGTCTTACATTGCACACCACCCCAGGATGTTTTTCAGAAACCTATCCTACACTGCCAATGCATGTTTCCTGACCTCCCCATGCTGACTACCCCGTGGTGCTTTTCTCCATCCTACTTTGCCATTCACTGCCTATCCTAATTCAGACCATCTGATTCACACCACCCCGTGATGTTTTTCTCACTCCTACTAGTGAATGGCCTGTTAGAAACCCTTACATACGCACCACCCCGTGATGTTTATCAGAAAACTATTCTACATTGCCACTGCATGTTTCATGTCCTTCCATTGCTGAGCACACCTTGGTGCTTTTCTCCATCCTACATTGCCACTCACTTCCTATCCTAAATGAGGTCCTCCGATTCAAACCACCCGGTGATGTTATTCTCACTCCTCCTGGTGAATGGCCTGTTAGAAACCCTTACAATCCTCACCACCCGCGATGTGTTTTAGAAACCTATCCTACATTGCCACTGCATGTGTCCTGACCTCCCCATGATGACCACCCCGTGGTGCTTTTCTCCATCCTACATTGCCACTCACTGCCTATCCTGATTCAGGCCGTCCGATTCACACCACGCCGTGATGTTTTTCTCACTCCTACTAGTGAATGGCCTTTTAGAAACCCTTACCATGCGCACCACCCCGTTGGTTTTTCACAAAACTATCCTACATTGCCAGCGCATTTTTCCTGACCTCCCCATGCTGACCATGCCAAGGTGCTTTTCTCCATCCTACATTGCCACTAACTGTCTAACTTGATTCAGGCCCTCCGATTCACACCACACCATAATGTATTTCTCACTCGTACTAGTGAATGGCCTCTTAGATACCTTTACAATGCGCAAACCCTTGCGATGTGTTTCAGAAACCGATCATGCTTTGCAACTGCATGTTTCCTGGCCTCACCATGCCGACCACACCGAGGTGCTTTTCTCCATTTTATGTTGCCACTCACTGCCTATCCTAATTCAGGCCCACGATTCACAGCACCAAATGTTTTTCTCACTCGTACTAATGAATGGCCTGTTAGAAACCCTTACAATGCGCACCACCCAGAGATGTTTACCATAAACCTATCCTATATTGACACTGAATGTTTCCTGACCTCCCCATGCTGACCACACCGTGGTGCTTTTCTCCATTTTACATTGCCACTCACTGCCTATCCTAATTCAGTCCCTCCGATTCACACCACCCCGTGATGTTTTTCTCACTCCAACTAGTGAATGGCCTGTTAGAAAGCCTTACAATGGGCACCACCCCGTGATGTTTTTCAGAAAATTATCCTACTTTGCCAGCGCATGTTTCCTGACCTCCTCATTCTGACCACCCCGTGGTGCTTTTCTCCATCCTACATTGCCACTCACTGCCTATCCTAATTCAGACCCTCCCATTCACAACACCCCGTGATGTTTTTCTCAATCCTACTAGAGAATGGCCTGTTAGAAACCCTTACAATGCACACCACCCCGATGTTTTTTTCAGAAAACTATCCTACATTGCCACTACATTTTTCCTGACCTCCCCATGCAGACCACCCCGTGGTGCTTATCTCCATCCTACATTGCCACTCACTGCTTATCATAATTCAGCCCCTCTGATTCACACCACCCCGTGATGTTTTTCTCACTCCTTCTAGTGAATGGCCTGTTAGAAAGCCTTACAATTCTCACCAACCGATATGTTTTTCAGAAACCTATCCTACATTGCCACTGCATGTGTCGTGACCTCCCCATGATGACCACCATTTGGTGCTTTTCTCCATCCTACAGTGCCACTCACTGCCTATCTTGATTCAGGCCCTCCAATTCACACCACGCTGTGATGTTTTTCTCACTCCTACTAGTGAATGGCCTGTTAGACACCCTTACAATGCTCACCAACCCATAATATATTTCAGAAAGCTATCCCACATTGCCACTGCATGTTTCCTGACCTCCCCATGCTGACCACCCCGTGGTGCTTTTCTCCATTCTACATTGCCACTCACTGCCTATCCTAATTCAGGCCTCCCAATTCACACCCTCCCATGATGTATTTCTCACTCCTACCAGGGAATGGCCTGTTAGACACCCTTACAATGCTCACCAACCCATAATATATTTCAGAAAGCTATCCCACATTGCCACTGCATGTTTCCTGATCTCCCCATGCTGACCACCCCGTGGTGCTTTTCTCCATCCTACATTGCCACTCACTGCCTATCCTGATTCAGGCCGTCCGACTCACACCACGCCGTGATGTTTTTCTCACTCCTACTAGTGAATGGCCTTTTAGAAACCCTTACAATGCGCACCACCCCGTGATTTTTTTCAGAAAACTATCATACATTGCCACTGCATGTTTCCTGACCTCCCCATGCTGACCACCCTGTGGTGCTTTTTTGTATCCTACATTGCCACTCACTGCCTATCCTAATTCAGTCCCTCCGATTCACACCACCCCGTGATGTATTTCTCACTCCTACTAGTCAATGGCCTGTTAGCAACCATTACAATGCGAACCACCCCACTTTTTTTTCAGAAACCTATCCTACATTGCCACTGTATGTTTCCTGACCTCCCCATGCTGACCACCATCCTACATTTCCCCTCACTGCCTATCGTAATTCAGGCCCTCCGATTCACACCACCCAGTGATGTTTTTCTCACTCCTACTAGTGAATGGCCTGTTAGAAACCATTACAATGCGCACCACTCCGTGATGTTTATCAGAAAACTATCCTACATTGCCACTGCATGTTTCATGTCCTCCCCGTGCTGAGCACCCCGTGGTGCTTTTCTCCATCCTACATTGCCACTCACTTCCTATCCTAAATCAGGCCCTCCGATTTAAACCACCCCGTGATGTTTTTCTCACTCCTACTAGTGAATGGCCTGTTAGAAACACTTACAATCCTCCCCACCCGCGATGTTTTTTAGAAACCTATCCTACATTGCCACTGCATTGTCCTGAACTACATTGTCCTGACCTCCCCATGATGACCACCCCGTGGTGCATTTCTCCATCCTACATTGCCACTCACTGCCTATCCTGATTCAGGCCGTCCGATTCAAACCACGCCATGATGTTATTCTCAGTCTTACTAGTGAATGCCCTTTTAGAAACCCTTACCATGCGCACCACCCCGTTGTTTTTTTCAGAAAACTATCCTACATTGCCACTGCATGTTTCCTGACCTATCCATGCTGACCACCCTGTGGTGCTTTTTTGCATCCTACATTGCCACACACTGCCTATACTAATTCCATTTTATGTTTCCACTCACTGCCTATCCTGATTCAGGCCCTCCTATTCACACCACACCGTGATGTTTTCCTCACTCCTATTAGTGAATGGCCTGTTAGAAACCCTTACAATGCGCACCACCCCGCTTTTTTTTTTCAGAAACCTATCCTACATTACCAGTGCATGTTATCTCACCTCCCCATGCTGACCACCACGTGGTGCTTTTCTCCATCCTACATTGCACTCACTGCCTATCCTAATTCAGAAAATCTGATTCACACGACCCCGTGATGTTTTTCTCACTCCTACTAGTGAATGGCCTGTTAGAAACCCTTAAAATCCGCACCACCCCGTGATATTTTTCAAAAAATATCCTACATTGCCATTGCATGTATCCTGACTTCCCCATGATGACCACCCCGTGGTGCATTTCTCCATCTTACATTGCCACTCACGGCCTATCCTAATTCAGGCCCTCCGATTCACACCACCCCGTGATGTTTTTCTCACTCCTGCTAGTGAATGGCCTGTTAGAAACCCTTACAATGCGCACCACCCCACTTTTTTTTTCAGAAACCTATCCTACATTGCCAATGCATGTTTCCTGACATCCCCATGCTGACCACTTCGTGGTGCTTTTCTTCATCCTACATTGCCACTCACTGCCTATCCTAATTCAGAACATCTGATTCACACCACCCCGTGATGTTTTTCTCACTCCTACTAGTGAATGGCCTGTTAGAAACCCTTACAATGCACACCACCCCGTGATGTTTTCCGAAAACTATCCTACATTGCCACTGCACGTTTCCTGTCCTCCCCATGATGACCACCCCGTCGTGATTTTCTCCATTTTACATTGCCACTCACTGCCTATCCTAATTCAGCCTCTCCGATTCACACAACCACGTGATGTTTTTCTCACTCCCACTGGTGAATGGCCTTCTACAAACACTTACAATGCGAACAACCCCGCGACGTTTTTCAGAAACCTATCGTACATTGCCAATGCATGTTTCCTGACCTCCCCATGCTCACCAACCCGTGGTGCTTTTCTCCATCCTACATTGACACTCACCGTCTAACTTGATTCAGGCCCTCCAATTCACACCACCCAGAGATGTTTTTCTCACTCCTACTAGTGAATGGCCTGTTAGAAACCCTTACAATGCGCACCACCCCATTTTTTTTCAGAAACCTATCCTACATTGCCACTGCATTTTATCTCACCTCCCCATGCTGACCACCCTGTTTTGCTTTTCTCCAACCAACATTGCCACTCAATGCTTATCCTAATTCAGGCCCTCCAATTCACAGCACCCCATGATGTTTTTGTCACTCCTAGTAGTGAATGGCCTGATAGAAACCCTTACAATCCTCACTACCCGCGATGTTTTTCAGAAACCTATCCTACATTGCCACTGCATGTTTCCTGACCTCCACATCTTGACCACACCGTGGTGCTTTTCTACACTTTACGTTGCCACTCACTGCCTATCCTAATTCAGGCCCTCCTACTCACACCACCCCGTGATATTTTTCTCACTCCTACTATTGAATGGCCTGTTAGAAAGCCTTGCAATGCGCAACACCCGGTGATGTTTTTCAGAAACCTATCCTACTTTGCCAATGCATGTTTCCTGACCTCCCCATGCCGACCACCCTATGGTGCTTTTCTCCATCCTACATTGCACTCACTGCTTATCATATTTTAGAACATCTGATTCACACGACCCCGTGATGTTTTCTCACTCCTACTAGTGAATGCCCTGTTAGAAATCCTTAAAATCCGCAGCACTCCGTGATATTTTTTAAAAAATATCCTACATGGCGACTGCATTTTTCCTGACTTCCCCATCATGACCACCCCGTGGTGCTTTTCTCCATCCTACATTGCCACTCACTGCCTATCCTAATTCAGGCCCTCCGATTCACACCACCCAGTAATGTTCTTCTGACTCCTAGTAGTGATTGGCCTGTTAGAAACCCTTACAATGCACACCACCCCGTCATGTTTTTCAGAAAACTATCCTACATTGCCACTGCATGTTTCCTGACCTCCCGATGCAGACCACCCTGTGGTGCTTTTCTCTATCCTGCATTGCCACTCACTGCCTATCCTAATTTAGGCCCTCTTATTCACACCACCCCCTTGATATTTTTCTCACTCCTACTAGTGAATGGCCTGTTAGAAACCCTTACAATGCGCACAACCCCGCATTTTTTTTCAGAAACCTATCCTACATTACCACTGCATGTTTCCTGAGTTCCCCAAGCTGACCACCCTGTGGTGATTTCTCCATCCTAAATTGCCACTCACTGCCTATCCTAATTCAGGGCCTCCGATTCACACCACTGCGTGATGTTGTTCGCACTCCTACTATTGAATGGCCTGTTAGAAAACCTTACAATGCGCACCACCCCGTTATTTTTATCAGAAAACTATTCTACATTGCCACTGCATGTTTCCTTGCCTACCCATGCTGACAAACCCGTGGTGCTTTTCTCCATCCTACATTGCCACTCACAGACTATCCTAATTCAGACCCTCCGATTCACACCACCCTGTGAGGTTTTTTTCACTCCTACTTGTGAATGGCTTGTTAGAAAGCCTTAAAATGTGCACCACCCTGTGATGTTTTTCAGAAACCTATCCTACATTGCCTTTACATGTTTCCTGACCTCCCCATGTTGACGACCCCGTGGTGCTTTTCTCCATTCTTCATTGCCACTCACTGCCTATCCTAATTCAGCCCCTCCAGTTCACACCACCACGTGATGTTTTTCTCACTCCTACTAGTGAATGGCCTTCTTCAAACCCTTACAATGCGAACAACACCGCGACGTTTTTCAGAAACCTATCTTATATTGCCAATGCATATTTCCTGACTCCCCATGCTCACAAACCCGTGGTGCTTTTCTCCATCCTACATTGCCACTCACTGCCTATCCTTATTCAGGCCCTCCGATTCACACCACACCATAATGTATTTTTCACTCATACTAGTGAATGGCCTCTTAGATACCTTTACAATGCGCCAAACCCTGCGATGTTTTTCAGAAACCGATCCTGCTTTGCCACTGCATGTTTCCTGGCCTCACCATGCCGACCACCCCGAGGTGCTTTTCTCCATTTTATGTTGCCCCTCACTGCCTATCCTAATTCAGGCCCACGATTCACAGCACCAAATGTTTTTCTCACTCCTACTAATGAATGGCCTGTTAGAAACCCTTACAATGCGCACCACCCAGAGATGCTTATCATAAACCTATCCTATATTGACACTGAATGTTTCCTGACCTCCCCATGCTGACCACACCGTGGTGCTTTTCTCCATTTTACATTGCCACTCACTGCCTATCCTAATTCAGGCCTTCTGATTCACACCACCCCGTGATGTTTTTCTCACTCCTACTAGTGAATGGCCTCTTACAAAGACTTACAATGGGCACCACCCAGCGATGTTTATCAGAAACCTATTCTACATTGCCAGCGCATGTTTCCTGACCTCCTTATGCTGACCACCCCGTGGTGCTTTTCTCCATCCTACATTGCCACTCACTGCCTATCCTAATTCAGACCCTCCCATTCACAACACCCCGTGATGTTTTTCTCAATCCTACTAGAGAATGGCCTGTTAGAAACCCTTACAATGCACACCACCCCGATGTTTTTTTCAGAAACCTATCCTACATTGCCACTACATTTTTCCTGACCTCCCCATGCAGACCACCCCGTGGTGGTTTTCTCCATCCTACATTGCCACCACTGCTTATCATAATTCAGCCCCTCTGAATCACACCACCCCGTGATGTTTTTCTCACTCCTTCTAGTGAATGGCCTGTTAGAAAGCCTTACAATTCTCACCAACCGATATGTTTTTCAGAATCCTATCCTACATTGTCACTGCATGTGTCGTGACCTCCCCATGATGACCACCATTTGGTGCTTTTCTCCATCCTACAGTGCCACTCACTGCCTATCTTGATTCAGGCCCTCCAATTCACACCACGCTGTGATGTTTTCCTCACTCCTACTAGTGAATGGCCTGTTAGACACCCTTACAATGCTCAATAACCCATAATATTTTTCAGAAAGCTATCCCACATTGCCACTGCATGTTTCCTGACCTCCCCATGCTGACCATGCCGTGGTGCTTTTCTCAATTCTACATTGCCTCTCACTGCCTATCCTAATTCAGGCCTCCCGATTCACACCCTCCCGTGATGTATTTCTCACTCCTACCAGGGAATGGCCGGTTCGAATCCCTTACAATGCGCACCACCACATGATGTTTTTCAGAAACCTTTCTTATATTGCCACTCCATGTTTCCTGACCTCCCCATGCTGACCACACCATGGTGCTTTTCTGCATTTTATATTGCCACTCATTGCCTATCCTGTTTCAGGCCCTCCGATTCACACCACCCCGTGATGTTTTTCTCACTCGTACTAGTGAATGACCTGTTAAAAAGCCTTACAATGCGCACAACAAGCGATGTTTTTCAGAAACCTATCCTACATTGCCAATGCATGATTCCGGACCTCTCCATGCTGACCACCCCGTGGTCCTTTTCTCCATCCTACATTGCCACTCACTTTATATTCTAAATCAGAACATCTGATTCAAACCACCCCGTGATGTTTTTCTCAATCCTACAAGTGAATGGCCTGCTACAAATCCTTACAATGCGCACAACCCCGTGATGTTTTTCAGAAACCTATCCTACATTGCCATTGTATGATTCCTGACCTCCCCATGCTCACCAACCCGTGGTGCTTTTCTCCATCCTACAGTGCCACTCACTGCCTATCCTAAATCAGGCCCTCTGATTCACACCACCCCGTGATGTTTTTCTCACTCCTACTAGTTAATGGCCTGTTAGAAACTATTACAATGCGCATCACCCCACAGTTTTTTTCAGTAACCTATCCTAACTTGTTCTGCATGTTTCCTGAATTCCACATGCTGACCACCCCGTGGTGCTTTTCTGCATCCTACATTGCCACTCACTGCCAATCCTAATTCAAAACATCTGATTCACACCACCCCTTGATGTTTTTCTCACTCCTACTAGTGAATGGCCTGTTAGAAACCCTTACATACGCACCACCCCGTGATGTTTATCAGAAAACTATTCTACATTGCCACTGCATGTTTCATGTCCTCCCATTGCTGAGAACCCCATGGTGCTTTTCTCCATCCTACATTGCCACTCACTTCCTATCCTAAATCAGGTCCTCCGATTCAAACCACCCCGTGATGTTTTTCTCACTCCTCCTAGTGAATGGCCTGTTAGAAACCCTTACAATCCTCACCACCCGCGATGTTTTTTAGAAACCTATCATACTTTGCCACTGCATGTGTACTGACCTCCCCATGATGACAACCTCGTGGTGCTTTTCTCCATCCTACATTGCCACTCACTGCGTATCCTGATTCAGGCCGTCCGATTCACACCACGCCGTGATGTGTTTCTCACTCCTACTAGTGAATGGCCTTTTAGAAACCCTTACAATGCGCACCACCACGTGATTTTTTTCAGAAAACTATCCTACATTGCCACTGCATGTTTCCTGACCTCCCCATGCTGACCACCCTGTGGTGCTTTTTTGTATCCTATATTGCCACTCACTGCCTATCCTAATTTAGTCCCTCCGATTCACACCACCCCGTGATGTTTTTCTCACTCCTACTAGTGAATGGCCTGTTAGATACACTTACAATGCGCACCACCCCGCTTTTTTTTTCAGAAACCTATCGTACATTACCAGTGCATGTTTCCTGACCTCCCCATGCTGACCACCCCGTGGTGCTTTTCTCCATCCTACATTGCACTTACTGCCTATCATAATTCAGAAGATCTGATTCACACGACACCGTTATGTTTTTCTCACTCTTACTAGTGAATGGCCTGTTAGAAACCCTTAAAATCCGCACCACCCCGTGATATTTTTCAAAAAATATCCTACATTGCCATAGCATCTTTCCTGCCCTCCCATGATGACCACCCCATGGTGCTTTTCTCCATCCTACATTACCACTCACTGCCTATCCTAATTCAGAACATCTGATTCACATCAGCCGTGATGTTTTTCTCACTCCTACTAGTGAATGGTCTGTTAGCAAACCTTACAATGCGAGCCACCCCACTTTTTTTTTCAGAAACCTATCCTACATTGCCACTGCATGTTTCCTCACGTCCCCATGCTGACCACCCTGTTTTGCTTTTCTCCATCCAACATTGCCACTCAATGCTTAACCTAATTCAGGCCCTCCGATTCACACCACCCCATGATGTTTTTCTCACTCCTGCTAGTGAATGGCCTGTTAGAAACTCTTACAATGCGCACCACCCGGCGATGTTTTTCAGAAACCTATCCTACATTGCCAATGCATGTTTCCTGACCTCCCCATACTGACCACCCCGTGGTGCTTTTCTCCATCCTACATTGCCACTCACTGTCTATCGTAATTCAGGCCCTCCCATTCACAACACCCCGTGATGTTTTTCTCAATCCTACTAGAGAATGGCCTGTTAGAAACCCTTACAATGCACACCACCCCGATGTTTTTTTCAGAATCCTATCATAAATTGCCACTACATTTTTCCTGAGCTCCCCATGCAGACCACCCCGTGGTGCTTTTCTCCATCCTACATTGCCACTCACTGCTTATCATAATTCAGCCCCTCTGATTCACACCACCCCGTGATGTTTTTCTCACTCCTTCTAGTGAATGACCTGTTAGAAAGCCTTACAATTCTCACCAACCGATATGTTTTTCAGAAACCTATCCTACATTGCCACTGCATGTGTCGTGACCTCCCCATGATGACCACCATTTGGTGCTTTTCTCCATCCTACAGTGCCACTCACTGCCTATCTTGATTCAGGCCCTCCAATTCACACCACGCTGTTATGTTTTTCTCACTCCTACTAGTGAATGGCCTGTTAGACACCCTTACAATGCTCACCAGCCCATAATATTTTTCAGAAAGCTATCCCACATTGCCACTGCATGTTTCCTGACCTCCACATGCTGACCATGCCGTGGTGCTTTTCTCCATTCTACATTGCCACTCACTGCCTATCCTAATTCAGGCCTCCCGAATCACACCCTCGCGTGATGTATTTCTCACTCCTACCAGGGAATGGCCGGTTCGAATCCCTTACAATGCGCACCACCACATGATGTTTTTCAGAAACCTATCTTATATTGCCACTCCATGTTTCTTGACCTCCCCATGCTGACCACACCGTGGTGCTTTTCTGCATTTTATATTGCCACTCACTGCCTATCCTATTTCAGGCCCTCCGATTCACACCACCCCATGATGTTTTTCTCACTCGTACTAGTGAATGACCTGTTAGAAAGCCTTACAATGCGCACCACCAGCGATGTTTCTCAAAAACCTATCCTACATTGCCAATGCATGTTTCCGGACCTCTCCATGCTGACCACCCCGTGGTCCTTTTCTCCATCCTACATTGCCACTCACTGTATATCCTAATTCAGAACATCTGATTCAAACCACCCCGTGATGTTTTTCTCAATCCTACAAGTGAATGGCCTGCTACAAATCCTTACAATGCGCACAACCCCGCGATGTTTTTCAGAAAGCTATCCTACATTGCCATTGTATGATTCCTGACCTCCCCATGCTCACCAACCCGTGGTGCTTTTCTCCATCCTACATTGCCACTAACTGCCTATCCTAAATCAGGCCCTCTGATTCACACCACCCCGTGATGTTTTTCTCACTCCTACTAGTTAATGGCCTGTTAGAAACTATTACAATGCGCATCACCCCAAAGTTTTTTTCAGTAACCTATCCTAACTTGTCTCTGCATGTTTCCTGACCTCCACATGCTGACCACCCCATGGTGCTTTTCTCCATCCAACATTGCCACTCACTGCCAATCCTAATTCTAAACATCTGAATCACACCACCCCGTGATGTTTTTCTCACTCCTACTAGTGAATGGCCTGTTAGAAACCCTTACATACGCACCACCCCGTGATGTTTATCAGAAAACTATTCTACATTGCCACTACATGTTTCATGTCCTCCCATTGCTGAGCACCCCATGGTGCTTTTCTCCATCCTACATTGCCACTCACTTCCTATCCTAAATCAGGTCCTCCGATTCAAACCACCCCGTGATGTTTTTCTCACTCCTCCTAGTGAATGGCCTGTTAGAAACCCTTACAATCCTCACCACCCGCGATGTTTTTTAGAAACCTATCCTACATTGCCAATGCATGTTTCCTGACCTCCCCATAGTGACCACCCCGTGGTGCTTTTCTCCATCCTACATTGCCACTCACTGCCTATCATAATTCAGGCCCTCCCATTCACAACACCCCGTGATGTGTTTCTCACTCCTACTAGTGAATGGCCTGTTAGAATGCCTTACAATGCACACCAGTCTGCGATGTTTTTCAGAAACCTATCCTACATTGCCAATGCATGTTTCCTGACCTCCTCATGCTGACCACCATCCTACATTTCCACTCACTGCCTATCGTAATTCAGGGCTCCGATTCACACCACCCCGTGATGTTTTTCTCACTCCTACTAGTGAATGGCCTGTTAGAAACCCTTACATACGCACCACCCCGTGATGTTTATCAGAAAACTATCCTACATTGCCACTGCATGCTTCATGTCCTCCCCATGCTGAGCACCCTGTGGTGCTTTTCTCCATCCTACATTGCCACTCACTTCCTATCCTAAATCAGGCCCTCCGATTTAAACAACCACGTGATGTTTTTCTCACTCCTACTAGTGAATGGCCTGTTAGAAACACTTACAATCTTCACCACCCGCGATGTTTTTTGGAAACCTATCATACATTGCCACTGTATTGTCCTGAACTACATTATCCTGACCTCCCCATGATGACCACCCCGTGGTGCATTTCTCCTTCCTACATTGCCACTCACTGCCTATCCTGATTCAGGCCGTCCGATTCAAACCACGCCGTGATGTTATTCTCAGTCCTACTAGTGAATGGCCCTTTAGAAACCCTTACAATGCGCACCACCCCGTTGTTTTTTTCAGAAAACTATCCTACATTGCCACTGCATGTTTCCTGACCTCCCCATGTTGACCACCCTGTGGTGCTTTTTTGCATCCTACATTGCCACTCACTGCCTATACTAATTCCATTTTATGTTGCCACTCACTGCCTATCCTGATTCAGGCCCTCCTATTCACACCACCCCGTGATGTTTTTCTCACTCCTACTAGTGAATGGCCTGTTAGAAACCCTAACAATGCGCACCACCCCGCTTTTTTTTTCAGAAACCTATCCTACATTACCAGTGCATGTTTCCTGACCTCCCCATGCTGACCACCACGTGGTGCTTTTCTCCATCCTACATTGCACTCACTGCCTATTGTAATTCAGAACATCTGATTCACACGACCCCGTGATGTTTTTCTCACTCATACTAGTGAATGGCCTGTTAGAAACCCTTAAAATCCGCACCACCCCGTGATATTTTTCAAAAAATATCCTACATTGCCATTGCCTGTGTCCTGACCTCCCCATGATGACCAGCCCGTGGGGTATTTCTCCATCCTACATTGCCACTCACGGCCTATCCTAATTCAGGCCCTCCGATTCACACCACCCGTGATGTTTTTCTCACTCCTGCTAGTGAATGGCCTGTTAGAAACCCTTACAATGCGCACCACCCCACTTTTTTTTCAGAAACCTATCCTACATTGCCAATGCATGTTTCCTCTCCTCCCCATGCTGACCACCCTGTTTTGCTTTTCTCCATCCAACATTGCCACTCAATGCTTATCCTAATTCAGGCCCTCCGATTCACACCACCCCGTGATGTTTTTCTCACTCCTACTAGTGAATGGCCTGTTAGAAACCCTTACAATGCGTACCACCCGGCGATGTTTTTCAGAAACCTATCCTACATTGCCACTGCATGTTGCCTGACCTCCCCATGCTGACCACCCCGTGGGGCTTTTCTCCATCCTACATTGCCACTCACTGCCTATTGTAATTCAGGCCCTACGATTCACACCACCCCGTGATGTTTTTCTCACTCCTATTAGTGAATGGCCTGTTAGATTGCCTTACAATGCACACCAGCCCGCAATGTTTTTCAGAAACCTATCCTACATTGCCAATGCATGTTTCCTGACCTCCCCATGCTGACCACTCCGTGGTGCTTTTCTCCATCCTACAATGCCACTCACTGCCTATCCTAATTCAGCCTCTTCGATTCACACAACCACGTGATGTTTTTCTCACTCCCACTGCTGAATGGCCTTCTACAAACCCTTACAATGCGAACAACCCCGCGACGATTTTCAGAAACCTATCGTACATTGCCAATGCATGTTTCCTGACCTCCCCATGCTCACCATCCCGTGGTGCTTTTCTCCATCCTACATTGACACTCACTGTCTAAATTGATTCAGGCCCTCCAATTCACACCACCCAGTGATGTTTTTCTCAGTCCTACTAGTGAATGGCCTGTTAGAAACCCTTACATTGCGCACCACCCCATTTTTTTTCAGAAACCTATCCTACATTGCCACTGCATGTTATCTCACCTCCCCATGCTGACCACCCTGTTTTGCTTTTCTCCAACCAACATTGCCACTCAATGCTTATCCTAATTCAGGCCCTCCGATTCACACCACCCCGTGATGTTTTTGTCACTCCTAGTAGTGAATGGCCTGATAGAAACCCTTACAGTCCTCACCACCCGCGACGTTTTTCAGAAACCTATCCTACATTGCCACTGCATGTTTCCTGACCTCCACATCCTGACCACCCCGTGGTGCTTTTCTCCTTCCTACATTGCCACTCACTGCCTATCCTGATTCTGGCCCTCCAATTCACACTAGCCCATTATATTTTTCTCACTCCTACTAGTGAATGGCCTGTTAGAAACCCTTACAATGCGCACCACCCCGCGATGTTTTTCAGAAACCTATCCTACATTGCCACTGCATGTTTCCTGATGTCCCCATGCTGACCACACCGTGGTGCTTTTCTACACTTTACGTTGCCACTCACTGCCTATCCTAATTCAGGCCCTCCTACTCACACCACCCCGTGATATTTTTCTCACTCCTACTAGTGAATGGCCTGTTAGAAAGACTTACAATGCGCAACACCCGGTGATGTTTTTCAGAAACCTATCCTACTTTGCCAATGCATGTTTCCTGACCTCCCCATGCTGACCACCCCATGGTGCTTTTCTTCATCCTACATTGCACTCACTGCCTATCATAATTCAGAACATCTGATTCACACGACCCCGTGATGTTTTCTCACTCCTACTAGTGAATGGCCTGTTAGAAAACCTTAAAATCCGTAGCACCCCGTGATGTTTTTCAAAAAATATCTTACATGGCGACTGCATGTTTCCTGACCTCCCATGATGACCACCCCGTTGTGCTTTTCTCCATCCTACATTGCCACTCACTGCCTATCCTAATTCAGGCCCTCCGATTCACACCACCCAGTGATGTTTTTCTGACTCGTAGTAGTGATTGGCCTGTTAGAAACCCTTACAATGCGCACCACCCCGTGATGTTTTTCAGAAAACTATCCTACATTGCCACTGCATTTTTCCTGTCCTCCCCATGATGACCACCCCGTGGTGCTTTTCTCCATTTTACATTGCCACTCACTGCCTATACTAAATCAGGCCCTCCGATTCACACCACCCCGTGATGTTTTTCTCCCTCCTACTAGTGAGTGGCCTGTTAGAAACCCTTACATTGCGCACCACACCATTTTTTTCAGAAACCTATCCTACATTGCAAATGCATGTTATCTCACCTCCCCATGCTGACCACCCTGTTTTGCTTTTCTCCAACCAACATTGCCACTCAATGCTTATCCTAATTCAGGCCCTCCGATTCACACCACCCCGTGATGTTTTTGTCACTCCTAGTAGTGAATGGCCTGATAGAAACCCTTTCAATCCTCACCACCCGCGATGTTTTTCAGAAACCTATCCTACATTGCCACTGCATGTTTCCTGACCTCCACATCCTGACCACCCCGTGGTGCTTTTCTCCTTCCTACATTGCCACTCACTGCCTATCCTGATTCAGGCCCTCCACTTCACACCAGCCCATTATATTTTTCTCACTCCTACTAGTGAATGGCCTGTTAGAAACCCTTACAATGCGCACCACCCCGCGATGTTTTTCGGAAACCTATCCTACATTGCCAATGCATGTTTCCTGATGTCCCCATGCTGACCACACCGTGGTGCTTTTCTACACTTTACGTTGCCACTCACTGCCTATCCTAATTCAGGCCCTCCTACTCACAAGACCCTGTGATATTTTTCTCACTCCTACTACTGAATGGCCTGTTAGAAAGCCTTACAATGCGCAACACCCGGTGATGTTTTTCAGAAACCTATCCTACTTTGCCATTGCATGTTTCCTGACCTCCCCATGCTGACCACACCGTGGTGCTTTTCTCCATTTTATGTTGCCACTCACTGCCTATCCTAATTCAGGCCCTACGATTCACACCACCCTGTGATGTTTTTCTCACTCCTACTAGTGAATGGCCTGTTAGAAACACTTACAATCCTCACCACCCGCGATGTTTTTTGGAAACCTATCATACATTGCCACTGTATTGTCCTGAACTACATTATCCTGACCTCCCCATGATGACCACCCCGTGGTGCTTTTCTCCATCCTACATTGCCACTCACTGCCTATCCTAATTCAGGCCCTCCGATTCACACCACCCAGTAATGTTCTTCTGACTCCTAGTAGTGATTGGCCTGTTAGAAACCCTTACAATGCACACCACCCCGTCATGTTTTTCAGAAAACTATCCTACATTGCCACTGCATGTTTCCTGACCTCCCGATGCAGACCACCCTGTGGTGCTTTTCTCCATCCTGCATTGCCACTCACTGCCTATCCTAATTTAGGCCCTCTTATTCACACCACCCCCTTGATATTTTTCTCACTCCTACTAGTGAATGGCCTGTTAGAAACCCTTACAATGCGCACAACCCCGCATTTTTTTTCAGAAACCTATCCTACATTACCACTGAATGTTTCCTGAGTTCCCCAAGCAGACCACCCTGTGGTGATTTCTCCATCCTAAATTGCCACTCACTGCCTATCCTAATTCAGGGCCTCCGATTCACACCACTGCGTGATGTTGTTCGCACTCCTACTATTGAATGGCCTGTTAGAAAACCTTACAATGCGCACCACCCCGTTATTTTTATCAGAAAACTATTCTACATTGCCACTGCATGTTTCCTTGCCTACCAAGGCTGACAAACCCGTGGTGCTTTTCTCCATCCTACATTGCCACTCACAGACTATCCTAATTCAGACCCTCCGATTCACACCACCCTGTGAGGTTTTTTTCACTCCTACTTGTGAATGGCTTGTTAGAAAGCCTTAAAATGTGCACCACCCTGTGATGTTTTTCAGAAACCTATCCTACATTGCCTTTACATGTTTCCTGACCTCCCCATGTTGACGACCCCGTGGTGCTTTTCTCCATTCTTCATTGCCACTCACTGCCTATCCTAATTCAGCCCCTCCAGTACACACCACCACGTGATGTTTTTCTCACTCCTACTAGTGAATGGCCTTCTTCAAACCCTTACAATGCGAACAACACCGCGACGTTTTTCAGAAACCTATC
Organism: Cavia porcellus; assembly: GCF_034190915.1. Classification (NCBI taxonomy): domain Eukaryota; kingdom Metazoa; phylum Chordata; class Mammalia; order Rodentia; family Caviidae; genus Cavia; species Cavia porcellus. The sequence goes on along the minus strand of NW_026947485.1, from coordinate 152,648,498 downwards.
TTATATTGCCAATGCATATTTCCTGACTCCCCATGCTCACAAACCCGTGGTGCTTTTCTCCATCCTACATTGCCACTCACTGCCTATCCTTATTCAGGCCCTCCGATTCACACCACACCATAATGTATTTTTCACTCATACTAGTGAATGGCCTCTTAGATACCTTTACAATGCGCCAAACCCTGCGATGTTTTTCAGAAACTGATCCTGCTTTGCCACTGCATGTTTCCTGGCCTCACCATGCCGACCACACCGAGGTGCTTTTCTCCATTTTATGTTGCCCCTCACTGCCTATCCTAATTCAGGCCCACGATTCACAGCACCAAATGTTTTTCTCACTCCTACTAATGAATGGCCTGTTAGAAACCCTTACAATGCGCACCACCCAGAGATGCTTATCATAAACCTATCCTATATTGACACTGAATGTTTCCTGACCTCCCCATGCTGACCACACCGTGGTGCTTTTCTCCATTTTACATTGCCACTCACTGCCTATCCTAATTCAGGCCTTCTGATTCACACCACCCCGTGATGTTTTTCTCACTCCTACTAGTGAATGGCCTCTTACAAAGACTTACAATGGGCACCACCCAGCGATGTTTATCAGAAACCTATTCTACATTGCCAGCGCATGTTTCCTGACCTCCTTATGCTGACCACCCCGTGGTGCTTTTCTCCATCCTACATTGCCACTCACTGCCTATCCTAATTCAGACCCTCCCATTCACAACACCCCGTGATGTTTTTCTCAATCCTACTAGAGAATGGCCTGTTAGAAACCCTTACAATGCACACCACCCCGATGTTTTTTTCAGAAACCTATCCTACATTGCCACTACATTTTTCCTGACCTCCCCATGCAGACCACCCCGTGGTGGTTTTCTCCATCCTACATTGCCACTCACTGCTTATCATAATTCAGCCCCTCTGAATCACACCACCCCGTGATGTTTTTCTCACTCCTTCTAGTGAATGGCCTGTTAGAAAGCCTTACAATTCTCACCAACCGATATGTTTTTCAGAATCCTATCCTACATTGTCACTGCATGTGTCGTGACCTCCCCATGATGACCACCATTTGGTGCTTTTCTCCATCCTACAGTGCCACTCACTGCCTATCTTGATTCAGGCCCTCCAATTCACACCACGCTGTGATGTTTTCCTCACTCCTACTAGTGAATGGCCTGTTAGACACCCTTACAATGCTCAATAACCCATAATATTTTTCAGAAAGCTATCCCACATTGCCACTGCATGTTTCCTGACCTCCCCATGCTGACCATGCCGTGGTGCTTTTCTCCATTCTACATTGCCACTCACTGCCTATCCTAATTCAGGCCTCCCGATTCACACCCTCCCGTGATGTATTTCTCACTCCTACCAGGGAATGGCCGGTTCGAATCCCTTACAATGCGCACCACCACATGATGTTTTTCAGAAACCTTTCTTATATTGCCACTCCATGTTTCCTGACCTCCCCATGCTGACCACACCATGGTGCTTTTCTGCATTTTATATTGCCACTCATTGCCTATCCTGTTTCAGGCCCTCCGATTCACACCACCCCGTGATGTTTTTCTCACTCGTACTAGTGAATGACCTGTTAAAAAGCCTTACAATGCGCACAACAAGCGATGTTTTTCAGAAACCTATCCTACATTGCCAATGCATGATTCCGGACCTCTCCATGCTGACCACCCCGTGGTCCTTTTCTCCATCCTACATTGCCACTCACTTTATATTCTAAATCAGAACATCTGATTCAAACCACCCCGTGATGTTTTTCTCAATCCTACAAGTGAATGGCCTGCTACAAATCCTTACAATGCGCACAACCCCGTGATGTTTTTCAGAAACCTATCCTACATTGCCATTGTATGATTCCTGACCTCCCCATGCTCACCAACCCGTGGTGCTTTTCTCCATCCTACAGTGCCACTCACTGCCTATCCTAAATCAGGCCCTCTGATTCACACCACCCCGTGATGTTTTTCTCACTCCTACTAGTTAATGGCCTGTTAGAAACTATTACAATGCGCATCACCCCACAGTTTTTTTCAGTAACCTATCCTAACTTGTTCTGCATGTTTCCTGAATTCCACATGCTGACCACCCCGTGGTGCTTTTCTCCATCCTACATTGCCACTCACTGCCAATCCTAATTCAAAACATCTGATTCACACCACCCCTTGATGTTTTTCTCACTCCTACTAGTGAATGGCCTGTTAGAAACCCTTACATACGCACCACCCCGTGATGTTTATCAGAAAACTATTCTACATTGCCACTGCATGTTTCATGTCCTCCCATTGCTGAGAACCCCATGGTGCTTTTCTCCATCCTACATTGCCACTCACTTCCTATCCTAAATCAGGTCCTCCGATTCAAACCACCCCGTGATGTTTTTCTCACTCCTCCTAGTGAATGGCCTGTTAGAAACCCTTACAATCCTCACCACCCGCGATGTTTTTTAGAAACCTATCATACTTTGCCACTGCATGTGTACTGACCTCCCCATGATGACAACTTCGTGGTGCTTTTCTCCATCCTACATTGCCACTCACTGCGTATCCTGATTCAGGCCGTCTGATTCACACCACGCCGTGATGTGTTTCTCACTCCTACTAGTGAATGGCCTTTTAGAAACCCTTACAATGCGCACAACCACGTGATTTTTTTCAGAAAACTATCCTACATTGCCACTGCATGTTTCCTGACCTCCCCATGCTGACCACCCTGTGGTGCTTTTTTGTATCCTATATTGGCACTCACTGCCTATCCTAATTTAGTCCCTCCGATTCACACCACCCCGTGATGTTTTTCTCACTCCTACTAGTGAATGGCCTGTTAGAAACCCTTAAAATCCACACCACCCCGTGATATTTTTCAAAAAATATCCTACATTGCCATAGCATCTTTCCTGCCCTCCCATGATGACCACCCCGTGGTGCTTTTCTCCATCCTACATTGCCACTCACTGCCTATCCTAATTCAGAACATCTGATTCACATCAGCCGTGATGTTTTTCTCACTCCTACTAGTGAATGGTCTGTTAGCAAACCTCACAATGCGAGCCACCGCACTTTTTTTTTCAGAAACCTATCCTACATTGCCACTGCATGTTTCCTCACGTCCCCATGCTGACCACCCTGTTTTGCTTTTCTCCATCCAACATTGCCACTCAATGCTTAACCTAATTCAGGCCCTCCGATTCACACCACCCCATGATGTTTTTCTCACTCCTGCTAGTGAATGGCCTGTTAGAAACTCTTACAATGCGCACCACCCGGCGATGTTTTTCAGAAACCTATCCTACATTGCCAATGCATGTTTCCTGACCTCCCCATACTGACCACCCCGTGGTGCTTTTCTCCATCCTACATTGCCACTCACTGCCTATCGTAATTCAGGCCCTCCCATTCACAACACCCCGTGATGTTTTTCTCAATCCTACTAGAGAATGGCCTGTTAGAAACCCTTACAATGCACACCACCCCGATGCTTTTTTCAGAAACCTATCATAAATTGCCACTACATTTTTCCTGAGCTCCCCATGCAGACCACCCCGTGGTGCTTTTCTCCATCCTACATTGCCACTCACTGCTTATCATAATTCAGCCCCTCTGATTCACACCACCCCGTGATGTTTTTCTCACTCCTTCTAGTGAATGACCTGTTAGAAAGCCTTACAATTCTCACCAACCGATATGTTTTTCAGAAACCTATCCTACATTGCCACTGCATGTGTCGTGACCTCCCCATGATGACCACCATTTGGTGCTTTTCTCCATCCTACAGTGCCACTCACTGCCTATCTTGATTCAGGCCCTCCAATTCACACCACGCTGTTATGTTTTTCTCACTCCTACTAGTGAATGGCCTGTTAGACACCCTTACAATGCTCACCAGCCCATAATATTTTTCAGAAAGCTATCCCACATTGCCACTGCATGTGTCCTGACCTCCACATGCTGACCATGCCGTGGTGCTTTTCTCCATTCTACATTGACACTCACTGCCTATCCTAATTCAGGCCTCCCGAATCACACCCTCGCGTGATGTATTTCTCACTCCTACCAGGGAATGGCCGGTTCGAATCCCTTACAATGCGCACCACCACATGATGTTTTTCAGAAACCTATCTTATATTGCCACTCCATGTTTCTTGACCTCCCCATGCTGACCACACCGTGGTGCTTTTCTGCATTTTATATTGCCACTCACTGCCTATCCTATTTCAGGCCCTCCGATTCACACCACCCCATGATGTTTTTCTCACTCGTACTAGTGAATGACCTGTTAGAAAGCCTTAAAATGCGCACCACCAGCGATGTTTCTCAAAATCCTATCCTACATTGCCAATGCATGTTTCCGGACCTCTCCATGCTGACCACCCCGTGGTCCTTTTCTCCATCCTACATTGCCACTCACTGTATATCCTAATTCAGAACATCTGATTCAAACCACCCCGTGATGTTTTTCTCAATCCTACAAGTGAATGGCCTGCTACAAATCCTTACAATGCGCACAACCCTGCGATGTTTTTCAGAAACCTATCCTACATTGCCATTGTATGATTCCTGACCTCCCCATGCTCACCAACCCGTGGTGCTTTTCTCCATCCTACATTGCCACTAACTGCCTATCCTAAATCAGGCCCTCTGATTCACACCACCCCGTGATGTTTTTCTCACTCCTACTAGTTAATGGCCTGTTAGAAACTATTACAATGCGCATCACCCCAAAGTTTTTTTCAGTAACCTATCCTAACTTGTCTCTGCATGTTTCCTGACCTCCACATGCTGACCACCCCATGGTGCTTTTCTCCATCCTACATTGCCACTCACTGCCAATCCTAATTCTAAACATCTGATTCACACCACCCCGTGATGTTTTTCTCACTCCTACTAGTGAATGGCCTGTTAGAAACCCTTACATACGCACCACCCCGTGATGTTTATCAGAAAACTATTCTACATTGCCACTACATGTTTCATGTCCTCCCATTGCTGAGCACCCCATGGTGCTTTTCTCCATCCTACATTGCCACTCACTTCCTATCCTAAATCAGGTCCTCCGATTCAAACCACCTCGTGATGTTTTTCTCACTCCTCCTAGTGAATGGCCTGTTAGAAACCCTTACAATCCTCACCACCCGCGATGTTTTTTAGAAACCTATCCTACATTGCCAATGCATGTTTCCTGACCTCCCCATACTGACCACCCCGTGGTGCTTTTCTCCATCCTACATTGCCACTCACTGCCTATCGTAATTCAGGCCCTCCCATTCACAACACCTCGTGATGTGTTTCTCACTCCTACTAGTGAATGGCCTGTTAGAATGCCTTACAATGCACACCAGTCTGCGATGTTTTTCAGTAACCTATCCTACATTGCCAATGCATGTTTCCTGACCTCCTCATGCTGACCACCATCCTACATTGCCACTCACTGCCTATCCTAATTCAGGCCCTCCTACTCACACCACCCCGTGATATTTTTCTCACTCCTACTGTTGAATGGCCTGTTAGAAAGCCTTGCAATGCGCAACACCCGGTGATGTTTTTCAGAAACCTATCCTACTTTGCCAATGCATGTTTCCTGACCTCCCCATGCCGACCACCCTATGGTGCTTTTCTCCATCCTACATTGCACTCACTGCTTATCATATTTTAGAACATCTGATTCACACGACCCCGTGATGTTTTCTCACTCCTACTAGTGAATGCCCTGTTAGAAATCCTTAAAATCCGCAGCACTCCGTGATATTTTTTAAAAAATATCCTACATGGCGACTGCATTTTTCCTGACTTCCCCATCATGACCACCCCGTGGTGCTTTTCTCCATCCTACATTGCCACTCACTGCCTATCCTAATTCAGGCCCTCCGATTCACACCACCCAGTAATGTTCTTCTGACTCCTAGTAGTGATTGGCCTGTTAGAAACCCTTACAATGCACACCACCCCGTCATGTTTTTCAGAAAACTATCCTACATTGCCACTGCATGTTTCCTGACCTCCCGATGCAGACCACCCTGTGGTGCTTTTCTCTATCCTGCATTGCCACTCACTGCCTATCCTAATTTAGGCCCTCTTATTCACACCACCCCCTTGATATTTTTCTCACTCCTACTAGTGAATGGCCTGTTAGAAACCCTTACAATGCGCACAACCCCGCATTTTTTTTCAGAAACCTATCCTACATTACCACTGCATGTTTCCTGAGTTCCCCAAGCTGACCACCCTGTGGTGATTTCTCCATCCTAAATTGCCACTCACTGCCTATCCTAATTCAGGGCCTCCGATTCACACCACTGCGTGATGTTGTTCGCACTCCTACTATTGAATGGCCTGTTAGAAAACCTTACAATGCGCACCACCCCGTTATTTTTATCAGAAAACTATTCTACATTGCCACTGCATGTTTCCTTGCCTACCCATGCTGACAAACCCGTGGTGCTTTTCTCCATCCTACATTGCCACTCACAGACTATCCTAATTCAGACCCTCTGATTCACACCACCCTGTGAGGTTTTTTTCACTCCTACTTGTGAATGGCTTGTTAGAAAGCCTTAAAATGTGCACCACCCTGTGATGTTTTTCAGAAACCTATCCTACATTGCCTTTACATGTTTCCTGACCTCCCCATGTTGACGACCCCGTGGTGCTTTTCTCCATTCTTCATTGCCACTCACTGCCTATCCTAATTCAGCCCCTCCAGTTCACACCACCACGTGATGTTTTTCTCACTCCTACTAGTGAATGGCCTTCTTCAAACCCTTACAATGCGAACAACACCGCGACGTTTTTCAGAAACCTATCTTATATTGCCAATGCATATTTCCTGACTCCCCATGCTCACAAACCCGTGGTGCTTTTCTCCATCCTACATTGCCACTCACTGCCTATCCTTATTCAGGCCCTCCGATTCACACCACACCATAATGTATTTTTCACTCATACTAGTGAATGGCCTCTTAGATACCTTTAGAATGCGCCAAACCCTGCGATGTTTTTCAGAAACCGATCCTGCTTTGCCACTGCATGTTTCCTGGCCTCACCATGCCGACCACCCCGAGGTGCTTTTCTCCATTTTATGTTGCCCCTCACTGCCTATCCTAATTCAGGCCCACGATTCACAGCACCAAATGTTTTTCTCACTCCTACTAATGAATGGCCTGTTAGAAACCCTTACAATGCGCACCACCCAGAGATGCTTATCATAAACCTATCCTATATTGACACTGAATGTTTCCTGACCTCCCCATGCTGACCACACCGTGGTGCTTTTCTCCATTTTACATTGCCACTCACTGCCTATCCTAATTCAGGCCTTCTGATTCACACCACCCCGTGATGTTTTTCTCACTCCTACTAGTGAATGGCCTCTTACAAAGACTTACAATGGGCACCACCCAGCGATGTTTATCAGAAACCTATTCTACATTGCCAGCGCATGTTTCCTGACCTCCTTATGCTGACCACCCCGTGGTGCTTTTCTCCATCCTACATTGCCACTCACTGCCTATCCTAATTCAGACCCTCCCATTCACAACACCCCGTGATGTTTTTCTCAATCCTACTAGAGAATGGCCTGTTAGAAACCCTTACAATGCACACCACCCCGATGTTTTTTTCAGAAACCTATCCTACATTGCCACTACATTTTTCCTGACCTCCCCATGCAGACCACCCCGTGGTGGTTTTCTCCATCCTACATTGCCACCACTGCTTATCATAATTCAGCCCCTCTGAATCACACCACCCCGTGATGTTTTTCTCACTCCTTCTAGTGAATGGCCTGTTAGAAAGCCTTACAATTCTCACCAACCGATATGTTTTTCAGAATCCTATCCTACATTGTCACTGCATGTGTCGTGACCTCCCCATGATGACCACCATTTGGTGCTTTTCTCCATCCTACAGTGCCACTCACTGCCTATCTTGATTCAGGCCCTCCAATTCACACCACGCTGTGATGTTTTCCTCACTCCTACTAGTGAATGGCCTGTTAGACACCCTTACAATGCTCAATAACCCATAATATTTTTCAGAAAGCTATCCCACATTGCCACTGCATGTTTCCTGACCTCCCCATGCTGACCATGCCGTGGTGCTTTTCTCAATTCTACATTGCCTCTCACTGCCTATCCTAATTCAGGCCTCCCGATTCACACCCTCCCGTGATGTATTTCTCACTCCTACCAGGGAATGGCCGGTTCGAATCCCTTACAATGCGCACCACCACATGATGTTTTTCAGAAACCTTTCTTATATTGCCACTCCATGTTTCCTGACCTCCCCATGCTGACCACACCATGGTGCTTTTCTGCATTTTATATTGCCACTCATTGCCTATCCTGTTTCAGGCCCTCCGATTCACACCACCCCGTGATGTTTTTCTCACTCGTACTAGTGAATGACCTGTTAAAAAGCCTTACAATGCGCACAACAAGCGATGTTTTTCAGAAACCTATCCTACATTGCCAATGCATGATTCCGGACCTCTCCATGCTGACCACCCCGTGGTCCTTTTCTCCATCCTACATTGCCACTCACTTTATATTCTAAATCAGAACATCTGATTCAAACCACCCCGTGATGTTTTTCTCAATCCTACAAGTGAATGGCCTGCTACAAATCCTTACAATGCGCACAACCCCGTGATGTTTTTCAGAAACCTATCCTACATTGCCATTGTATGATTCCTGACCTCCCCATGCTCACCAACCCGTGGTGCTTTTCTCCATCCTACAGTGCCACTCACTGCCTATCCTAAATCAGGCCCTCTGATTCACACCACCCCGTGATGTTTTTCTCACTCCTACTAGTTAATGGCCTGTTAGAAACTATTACAATGCGCATCACCCCACAGTTTTTTTCAGTAACCTATCCTAACTTGTTCTGCATGTTTCCTGAATTCCACATGCTGACCACCCCGTGGTGCTTTTCTCCATCCTACATTGCCACTCACTGCCAATCCTAATTCAAAACATCTGATTCACACCACCCCTTGATGTTTTTCTCACTCCTACTAGTGAATGGCCTGTTAGAAACCCTTACATACGCACCACCCCGTGATGTTTATCAGAAAACTATTCTACATTGCCACTGCATGTTTCATGTCCTCCCATTGCTGAGAACCCCATGGTGCTTTTCTCCATCCTACATTGCCACTCACTTCCTATCCTAAATCAGGTCCTCCGATTCAAACCACCCCGTGATGTTTTTCTCACTCCTCCTAGTGAATGGCCTGTTAGAAACCCTTACAATCCTCACCACCCGCGATGTTTTTTAGAAACCTATCATACTTTGCCACTGCATGTGTACTGACCTCCCCATGATGACAACCTCGTGGTGCTTTTCTCCATCCTACATTGCCACTCACTGCGTATCCTGATTCAGGCCGTCTGATTCACACCACGCCGTGATGTGTTTCTCACTCCTACTAGTGAATGGCCTTTTAGAAACCCTTACAATGCGCACCACCACGTGATTTTTTTCAGAAAACTATCCTACATTGCCACTGCATGTTTCCTGACCTCCCCATGCTGACCACCCTGTGGTGCTTTTTTGTATCCTATATTGCCACTCACTGCCTATCCTAATTTAGTCCCTCCGATTCACACCACCCCGTGATGTTTTTCTCACTCCTACTAGTGAATGGCCTGTTAGATACACTTACAATGCGCACCACCCCGCTTTTTTTTTCAGAAACCTATCGTACATTACCAGTGCATGTTTCCTGACCTCCCCATGCTGACCACCCCGTGGTGCTTTTCTCCATCCTACATTGCACTTACTGCCTATCATAATTCAGAAGATCTGATTCACACGACACCGTTATGTTTTTCTCACTCTTACTAGTGAATGGCCTGTTAGAAACCCTTAAAATCCGCACCACCCCGTGATATTTTTCAAAAAACATCCTACATTGCCATAGCATCTTTCCTGCCCTCCCATGATGACCACCCCATGGTGCTTTTCTCCATCCTACATTACCACTCACTGCCTATCCTAATTCAGAACATCTGATTCACATCAGCCGTGATGTTTTTCTCACTCCTACTAGTGAATGGTCTGTTAGCAAACCTTACAATGCGAGCCACCCCACTTTTTTTTTCAGAAACCTATCCTACATTGCCACTGCATGTTTCCTCACGTCCCCATGCTGACCACCCTGTTTTGCTTTTCTCCATCCAACATTGCCACTCAATGCTTAACCTAATTCAGGCCCTCCGATTCACACCACCCCATGATGTTTTTCTCACTCCTGCTAGTGAATGGCCTGTTAGAAACTCTTACAATGCGCACCACCCGGCGATGTTTTTCAGAAACCTATCCTACATTGCCAATGCATGTTTCCTGACCTCCCCATACTGACCACCCCGTGGTGCTTTTCTCCATCCTACATTGCCACTCACTGTCTATCGTAATTCAGGCCCTCCCATTCACAACACCCCGTGATGTTTTTCTCAATCCTACTAGAGAATGGCCTGTTAGAAACCCTTACAATGCACACCACCCCGATGTTTTTTTCAGAATCCTATCATAAATTGCCACTACATTTTTCCTGAGCTCCCCATGCAGACCACCCCGTGGTGCTTTTCTCCATCCTACATTGCCACTCACTGCTTATCATAATTCAGCCCCTCTGATTCACACCACCCCGTGATGTTTTTCTCACTCCTTCTAGTGAATGACCTGTTAGAAAGCCTTACAATTCTCACCAACCGATATGTTTTTCAGAAACCTATCCTACATTGCCACTGCATGTGTCGTGACCTCCCCATGATGACCACCATTTGGTGCTTTTCTCCATCCTACAGTGCCACTCACTGCCTATCTTGATTCAGGCCCTCCAATTCACACCACGCTGTTATGTTTTTCTCACTCCTACTAGTGAATGGCCTGTTAGACACCCTTACAATGCTCACCAGCCCATAATATTTTTCAGAAAGCTATCCCACATTGCCACTGCATGTTTCCTGACCTCCACATGCTGACCATGCCGTGGTGCTTTTCTCCATTCTACATTGCCACTCACTGCCTATCCTAATTCAGGCCTCCCGAATCACACCCTCGCGTGATGTATTTCTCACTCCTACCAGGGAATGGCCGGTTCGAATCCCTTACAATGCGCACCACCACATGATGTTTTTCAGAAACCTATCTTATATTGCCACTCCATGTTTCTTGACCTCCCCATGCTGACCACACCGTGGTGCTTTTCTGCATTTTATATTGCCACTCACTGCCTATCCTATTTCAGGCCCTCCGATTCACACCACCCCATGATGTTTTTCTCACTCGTACTAGTGAATGACCTGTTAGAAAGCCTTACAATGCGCACCACCAGCGATGTTTCTCAAAAACCTATCCTACATTGCCAATGCATGTTTCCGGACCTCTCCATGCTGACCACCCCGTGGTCCTTTTCTCCATCCTACATTGCCACTCACTGTATATCCTAATTCAGAACATCTGATTCAAACCACCCCGTGATGTTTTTCTCAATCCTACAAGTGAATGGCCTGCTACAAATCCTTACAATGCGCACAACCCCGCGATGTTTTTCAGAAAGCTATCCTACATTGCCATTGTATGATTCCTGACCTCCCCATGCTCACCAACCCGTGGTGCTTTTCTCCATCCTACATTGCCACTAACTGCCTATCCTAAATCAGGCCCTCTGATTCACACCACCCCGTGATGTTTTTCTCACTCCTACTAGTTAATGGCCTGTTAGAAACTATTACAATGCGCATCACCCCAAAGTTTTTTTCAGTAACCTATCCTAACTTGTCTCTGCATGTTTCCTGACCTCCACATGCTGACCACCCCATGGTGCTTTTCTCCATCCAACATTGCCACTCACTGCCAATCCTAATTCTAAACATCTGAATCACACCACCCCGTGATGTTTTTCTCACTCCTACTAGTGAATGGCCTGTTAGAAACCCTTACATACGCACCACCCCGTGATGTTTATCAGAAAACTATTCTACATTGCCACTACATGTTTCATGTCCTCCCATTGCTGAGCACCCCATGGTGCTTTTCTCCATCCTACATTGCCACTCACTTCCTATCCTAAATCAGGTCCTCCGATTCAAACCACCCCGTGATGTTTTTCTCACTCCTCCTAGTGAATGGCCTGTTAGAAACCCTTACAATCCTCACCACCCGCGATGTTTTTTAGAAACCTATCCTACATTGCCAATGCATGTTTCCTGACCTCCCCATAGTGACCACCCCGTGGTGCTTTTCTCCATCCTACATTGCCACTCACTGCCTATCGTAATTCAGGCCCTCCCATTCACAACACCCCGTGATGTGTTTCTCACTCCTACTAGTGAATGGCCTGTTAGAATGCCTTACAATGCACACCAGTCTGCGATGTTTTTCAGAAACCTATCCTACATTGCCAATGCATGTTTCCTGACCTCCTCATGCTGACCACCATCCTACATTTCCACTCACTGCCTATCGTAATTCAGGGCTCCGATTCACACCACCCCGTGATGTTTTTCTCACTCCTACTAGTGAATGGCCTGTTAGAAACCCTTACATACGCACCACCCCGTGATGTTTATCAGAAAACTATCCTACATTGCCACTGCATGCTTCATGTCCTCCCCATGCTGAGCACCCTGTGGTGCTTTTCTCCATCCTACATTGCCACTCACTTCCTATCCTAAATCAGGCCCTCCGATTTAAACAACCACGTGATGTTTTTCTCACTCCTACTAGTGAATGGCCTGTTAGAAACACTTACAATCTTCACCACCCGCGATGTTTTTTGGAAACCTATCATACATTGCCACTGTATTGTCCTGAACTACATTATCCTGACCTCCCCATGATGACCACCCCGTGGTGCATTTCTCCTTCCTACATTGCCACTCACTGCCTATCCTGATTCAGGCCGTCCGATTCAAACCACGCCGTGATGTTATTCTCAGTCCTACTAGTGAATGGCCCTTTAGAAACCCTTACAATGCGCACCACCCCGTTGTTTTTTTCAGAAAACTATCCTACATTGCCACTGCATGTTTCCTGACCTCCCCATGTTGACCACCCTGTGGTGCTTTTTTGCATCCTACATTGCCACTCACTGCCTATACTAATTCCATTTTATGTTGCCACTCACTGCCTATCCTGATTCAGGCCCTCCTATTCACACCACCCCGTGATGTTTTTCTCACTCCTACTAGTGAATGGCCTGTTAGAAACCCTAACAATGCGCACCACCCCGCTTTTTTTTTCAGAAACCTATCCTACATTACCAGTGCATGTTTCCTGACCTCCCCATGCTGACCACCACGTGGTGCTTTTCTCCATCCTACATTGCACTCACTGCCTATTGTAATTCAGAACATCTGATTCACACGACCCCGTGATGTTTTTCTCACTCATACTAGTGAATGGCCTGTTAGAAACCCTTAAAATCCGCACCACCCCGTGATATTTTTCAAAAAATATCCTACATTGCCATTGCCTGTGTCCTGACCTCCCCATGATGACCAGCCCGTGGGGTATTTCTCCATCCTACATTGCCACTCACGGCCTATCCTAATTCAGGCCCTCCGATTCACACCACCCGTGATGTTTTTCTCACTCCTGCTAGTGAATGGCCTGTTAGAAACCCTTACAATGCGCACCACCCCACTTTTTTTTTCAGAAACCTATCCTACATTGCCAATGCATGTTTCCTCTCCTCCCCATGCTGACCACCCTGTTTTGCTTTTCTCCATCCAACATTGCCACTCAATGCTTATCCTAATTCAGGCCCTCCGATTCACACCACCCCGTGATGTTTTTCTCACTCCTACTAGTGAATGGCCTGTTAGAAACCCTTACAATGCGTACCACCCGGCGATGTTTTTCAGAAACCTATCCTACATTGCCACTGCATGTTGCCTGACCTCCCCATGCTGACCACCCCGTGGGGCTTTTCTCCATCCTACATTGCCACTCACTGCCTATTGTAATTCAGGCCCTACGATTCACACCACCCCGTGATGTTTTTCTCACTCCTATTAGTGAATGGCCTGTTAGATTGCCTTACAATGCACACCAGCCCGCAATGTTTTTCAGAAACCTATCCTACATTGCCAATGCATGTTTCCTGACCTCCCCATGCTGACCACTCCGTGGTGCTTTTCTCCATCCTACAATGCCACTCACTGCCTATCCTAATTCAGCCTCTTCGATTCACACAACCACGTGATGTTTTTCTCACTCCCACTGCTGAATGGCCTTCTACAAACCCTTACAATGCGAACAACCCCGCGACGATTTTCAGAAACCTATCGTACATTGCCAATGCATGTTTCCTGACCTCCCCATGCTCACCATCCCGTGGTGCTTTTCTCCATCCTACATTGACACTCACTGTCTAAATTGATTCAGGCCCTCCAATTCACAACACCCAGTGATGTTTTTCTCACTCCTACTAGTGAATGGCCTGTTAGAAACCCTTACATTGCGCACCACCCCATTTTTTTTCAGAAACCTATCCTACATTGCCACTGCATGTTATCTCACCTCCCCATGCTGACCACCCTGTTTTGCTTTTCTCCAACCAACATTGCCACTCAATGCTTATCCTAATTCAGGCCCTCCGATTCACACCACCCCGTGATGTTTTTGTCACTCCTAGTAGTGAATGGCCTGATAGAAACCCTTACAGTCCTCACCACCCGCGACGTTTTTCAGAAACCTATCCTACATTGCCACTGCATGTTTCCTGACCTCCACATCCTGACCACCCCGTGGTGCTTTTCTCCTTCCTACATTGCCACTCACTGCCTATCCTGATTCTGGCCCTCCAATTCACACTAGCCCATTATATTTTTCTCACTCCTACTAGTGAATGGCCTGTTAGAAACCCTTACAATGCGCACCATCCCGCGATGTTTTTCAGAAACCTATCCTACATTGCCACTGCATGTTTCCTGATGTCCCCATGCTGACCACACCGTGGTGCTTTTCTACACTTTACGTTGCCACTCACTGCCTATCCTAATTCAGGCCCTCCTACTCACACCACCCCGTGATATTTTTCTCACTCCTACTAGTGAATGGCCTGTTAGAAAGACTTACAATGCGCAACACCCGGTGATGTTTTTCAGAAACCTATCCTACTTTGCCAATGCATGTTTCCTGACCTCCCCATGCTGACCACCCCATGGTGCTTTTCTTCATCCTACATTGCACTCACTGCCTATCATAATTCAGAACATCTGATTCACACGACCCCGTGATGTTTTCTCACTCCTACTAGTGAATGGCCTGTTAGAAAACCTTAAAATCCGTAGCACCCCGTGATGTTTTTCAAAAAATATCTTACATGGCGACTGCATGTTTCCTGACCTCCCATGATGACCACCCCGTTGTGCTTTTCTCCATCCTACATTGCCACTCACTGCCTATCCTAATTCAGGCCCTCCGATTCACACCACCCAGTGATGTTTTTCTGACTCGTAGTAGTGATTGGCCTGTTAGAAACCCTTACAATGCGCACCACCCCGTGATGTTTTTCAGAAAACTATCCTACATTGCCACTGCATTTTTCCTGTCCTCCCCATGATGACCACCCCGTGGTGCTTTTCTCCATTTTACATTGCCACTCACTGCCTATACTAAATCAGGCCCTCCGATTCACACCACCCCGTGATGTTTTTCTCCCTCCTACTAGTGAGTGGCCTGTTAGAAACCCTTACATTGCGCACCACACCATTTTTTTCAGAAACCTATCCTACATTGCAAATGCATGTTATCTCACCTCCCCATGCTGACCACCCTGTTTTGCTTTTCTCCAACCAACATTGCCACTCAATGCTTATCCTAATTCAGGCCCTCCGATTCACACCACCCCGTGATGTTTTTGTCACTCCTAGTAGTGAATGGCCTGATAGAAACCCTTTCAATCCTCACCACCCGCGATGTTTTTCAGAAACCTATCCTACATTGCCACTGCATGTTTCCTGACCTCCACATCCTGACCACCCCGTGGTGCTTTTCTCCTTCCTACATTGCCACTCACTGCCTATCCTGATTCAGGCCCTCCACTTCACACCAGCCCATTATATTTTTCTCACTCCTACTAGTGAATGGCCTGTTAGAAACCCTTACAATGCGCACCACCCCGCGATGTTTTTCGGAAACCTATCCTACATTGCCAATGCATGTTTCCTGATGTCCCCATGCTGACCACACCGTGGTGCTTTTCTACACTTTACGTTGCCACTCACTGCCTATCCTAATTCAGGCCCTCCTACTCACAAGACCCTGTGATATTTTTCTCACTCCTACTACTGAATGGCCTGTTAGAAAGCCTTACAATGCGCAACACCCGGTGATGTTTTTCAGAAACCTATCCTACTTTGCCATTGCATGTTTCCTGACCTCCCCATGCTGACCACACCGTGGTGCTTTTCTCCATTTTATGTTGCCACTCACTGCCTATCCTAATTCAGGCCCTACGATTCACACCACCCTGTGATGTTTTTCTCACTCCTACTAGTGAATGGCCTGTTAGAAACACTTACAATCCTCACCACCCGCGATGTTTTTTGGAAACCTATCATACATTGCCACTGTATTGTCCTGAACTACATTATCCTGACCTCCCCATGATGACCACCCCGTGGTGCTTTTCTCCATCCTACATTGCCACTCACTGCCTATCCTAATTCAGGCCCTCCGATTCACACCACCCAGTAATGTTCTTCTGACTCCTAGTAGTGATTGGCCTGTTAGAAACCCTTACAATGCACACCACCCCGTCATGTTTTTCAGAAAACTATCCTACATTGCCACTGCATGTTTCCTGACCTCCCGATGCAGACCACCCTGTGGTGCTTTTCTCCATCCTGCATTGCCACTCACTGCCTATCCTAATTTAGGCCCTCTTATTCACACCACCCCCTTGATATTTTTCTCACTCCTACTAGTGAATGGCCTGTTAGAAACCCTTACAATGCGCACAACCCCGCATTTTTTTTCAGAAACCTATCCTACATTACCACTGAATGTTTCCTGAGTTCCCCAAGCAGACCACCCTGTGGTGATTTCTCCATCCTAAATTGCCACTCACTGCCTATCCTAATTCAGGGCCTCCGATTCACACCACTGCGTGATGTTGTTCGCACTCCTACTATTGAATGGCCTGTTAGAAAACCTTACAATGCGCACCACCCCGTTATTTTTATCAGAAAACTATTCTACATTGCCACTGCATGTTTCCTTGCCTACCAAGGCTGACAAACCCGTGGTGCTTTTCTCCATCCTACATTGCCACTCACAGACTATCCTAATTCAGACCCTCCGATTCACACCACCCTGTGAGGTTTTTTTCACTCCTACTTGTGAATGGCTTGTTAGAAAGCCTTAAAATGTGCACCACCCTGTGATGTTTTTCAGAAACCTATCCTACATTGCCTTTACATGTTTCCTGACCTCCCCATGTTGACGACCCCGTGGTGCTTTTCTCCATTCTTCATTGCCACTCACTGCCTATCCTAATTCAGCCCCTCCAGTACACACCACCACGTGATGTTTTTCTCACTCCTACTAGTGAATGGCCTTCTTCAAACCCTTACAATGCGAACAACACCGCGACGTTTTTCAGAAACCTATCTTATATTGCCAATGCATATTTCCTGACTCCCCATGCTCACAAACCCGTGGTGCTTTTCTCCATCCTACATTGCCACTCACTGCCTATCCTTATTCAGGCCCTCCGATTCACACCACACCATAATGTATTTTTCACTCATACTAGTGAATGGCCTCTTAGATACCTTTACAATGCGCCAAACCCTGCGATGTTTTTCAGAAACTGATCCTGCTTTGCCACTGCATGTTTCCTGGCCTCACCATGCCGACCACACCGAGGTGCTTTTCTCCATTTTATGTTGCCCCTCACTGCCTATCCTAATTCAGGCCCACGATTCACAGCACCAAATGTTTTTCTCACTCCTACTAATGAATGGCCTGTTAGAAACCCTTACAATGCGCACCACCCAGAGATGCTTATCATAAACCTATCCTATATTGACACTGAATGTTTCCTGACCTCCCCATGCTGACCACACCGTGGTGCTTTTCTCCATTTTACATTGCCACTCACTGCCTATCCTAATTCAGGCCTTCTGATTCACACCACCCCGTGATGTTTTTCTCACTCCTACTAGTGAATGGCCTCTTACAAAGACTTACAATGGGCACCACCCAGCGATGTTTATCAGAAACCTATTCTACATTGCCAGCGCATGTTTCCTGACCTCCTTATGCTGACCACCCCGTGGTGCTTTTCTCCATCCTACATTGCCACTCACTGCCTATCCTAATTCAGACCCTCCCATTCACAACACCCCGTGATGTTTTTCTCAATCCTACTAGAGAATGGCCTGTTAGAAACCCTTACAATGCACACCACCCCGATGTTTTTTTCAGAAACCTATCCTACATTGCCACTACATTTTTCCTGACCTCCCCATGCAGACCACCCCGTGGTGGTTTTCTCCATCCTACATTGCCACTCACTGCTTATCATAATTCAGCCCCTCTGAATCACACCACCCCGTGATGTTTTTCTCACTCCTTCTAGTGAATGGCCTGTTAGAAAGCCTTACAATTCTCACCAACCGATATGTTTTTCAGAATCCTATCCTACATTGTCACTGCATGTGTCGTGACCTCCCCATGATGACCACCATTTGGTGCTTTTCTCCATCCTACAGTGCCACTCACTGCCTATCTTGATTCAGGCCCTCCAATTCACACCACGCTGTGATGTTTTCCTCACTCCTACTAGTGAATGGCCTGTTAGACACCCTTACAATGCTCAATAACCCATAATATTTTTCAGAAAGCTATCCCACATTGCCACTGCATGTTTCCTGACCTCCCCATGCTGACCATGCCGTGGTGCTTTTCTCCATTCTACATTGCCACTCACTGCCTATCCTAATTCAGGCCTCCCGATTCACACCCTCCCGTGATGTATTTCTCACTCCTACCAGGGAATGGCCGGTTCGAATCCCTTACAATGCGCACCACCACATGATGTTTTTCAGAAACCTTTCTTATATTGCCACTCCATGTTTCCTGACCTCCCCATGCTGACCACACCATGGTGCTTTTCTGCATTTTATATTGCCACTCATTGCCTATCCTGTTTCAGGCCCTCCGATTCACACCACCCCGTGATGTTTTTCTCACTCGTACTAGTGAATGACCTGTTAAAAAGCCTTACAATGCGCACAACAAGCGATGTTTTTCAGAAACCTATCCTACATTGCCAATGCATGATTCCGGACCTCTCCATGCTGACCACCCCGTGGTCCTTTTCTCCATCCTACATTGCCACTCACTTTATATTCTAAATCAGAACATCTGATTCAAACCACCCCGTGATGTTTTTCTCAATCCTACAAGTGAATGGCCTGCTACAAATCCTTACAATGCGCACAACCCCGTGATGTTTTTCAGAAACCTATCCTACATTGCCATTGTATGATTCCTGACCTCCCCATGCTCACCAACCCGTGGTGCTTTTCTCCATCCTACAGTGCCACTCACTGCCTATCCTAAATCAGGCCCTCTGATTCACACCACCCCGTGATGTTTTTCTCACTCCTACTAGTTAATGGCCTGTTAGAAACTATTACAATGCGCATCACCCCACAGTTTTTTTCAGTAACCTATCCTAACTTGTTCTGCATGTTTCCTGAATTCCACATGCTGACCACCCCGTGGTGCTTTTCTCCATCCTACATTGCCACTCACTGCCAATCCTAATTCAAAACATCTGATTCACACCACCCCTTGATGTTTTTCTCACTCCTACTAGTGAATGGCCTGTTAGAAACCCTTACATACGCACCACCCCGTGATGTTTATCAGAAAACTATTCTACATTGCCACTGCATGTTTCATGTCCTCCCATTGCTGAGAACCCCATGGTGCTTTTCTCCATCCTACATTGCCACTCACTTCCTATCCTAAATCAGGTCCTCCGATTCAAACCACCCCGTGATGTTTTTCTCACTCCTCCTAGTGAATGGCCTGTTAGAAACCCTTACAATCCTCACCACCCGCGATGTTTTTTAGAAACCTATCATACTTTGCCACTGCATGTGTACTGACCTCCCCATGATGACAACTTCGTGGTGCTTTTCTCCATCCTACATTGCCACTCACTGCGTATCCTGATTCAGGCCGTCTGATTCACACCACGCCGTGATGTGTTTCTCACTCCTACTAGTGAATGGCCTTTTAGAAACCCTTACAATGCGCACAACCACGTGATTTTTTTCAGAAAACTATCCTACATTGCCACTGCATGTTTCCTGACCTCCCCATGCTGACCACCCTGTGGTGCTTTTTTGTATCCTATATTGGCACTCACTGCCTATCCTAATTTAGTCCCTCCGATTCACACCACCCCGTGATGTTTTTCTCACTCCTACTAGTGAATGGCCTGTTAGAAACCCTTAAAATCCACACCACCCCGTGATATTTTTCAAAAAATATCCTACATTGCCATAGCATCTTTCCTGCCCTCCCATGATGACCACCCCGTGGTGCTTTTCTCCATCCTACATTGCCACTCACTGCCTATCCTAATTCAGAACATCTGATTCACATCAGCCGTGATGTTTTTCTCACTCCTACTAGTGAATGGTCTGTTAGCAAACCTCACAATGCGAGCCACCGCACTTTTTTTTTCAGAAACCTATCCTACATTGCCACTGCATGTTTCCTCACGTCCCCATGCTGACCACCCTGTTTTGCTTTTCTCCATCCAACATTGCCACTCAATGCTTAACCTAATTCAGGCCCTCCGATTCACACCACCCCATGATGTTTTTCTCACTCCTGCTAGTGAATGGCCTGTTAGAAACTCTTACAATGCGCACCACCCGGCGATGTTTTTCAGAAACCTATCCTACATTGCCAATGCATGTTTCCTGACCTCCCCATACTGACCACCCCGTGGTGCTTTTCTCCATCCTACATTGCCACTCACTGCCTATCGTAATTCAGGCCCTCCCATTCACAACACCCCGTGATGTTTTTCTCAATCCTACTAGAGAATGGCCTGTTAGAAACCCTTACAATGCACACCACCCCGATGCTTTTTTCAGAAACCTATCATAAATTGCCACTACATTTTTCCTGAGCTCCCCATGCAGACCACCCCGTGGTGCTTTTCTCCATCCTACATTGCCACTCACTGCTTATCATAATTCAGCCCCTCTGATTCACACCACCCCGTGATGTTTTTCTCACTCCTTCTAGTGAATGACCTGTTAGAAAGCCTTACAATTCTCACCAACCGATATGTTTTTCAGAAACCTATCCTACATTGCCACTGCATGTGTCGTGACCTCCCCATGATGACCACCATTTGGTGCTTTTCTCCATCCTACAGTGCCACTCACTGCCTATCTTGATTCAGGCCCTCCAATTCACACCACGCTGTTATGTTTTTCTCACTCCTACTAGTGAATGGCCTGTTAGACACCCTTACAAAGCTCACCAGCCCATAATATTTTTCAGAAAGCTATCCCACATTGCCACTGCATGTGTCCTGACCTCCACATGCTGACCATGCCGTGGTGCTTTTCTCCATTCTACATTGACACTCACTGCCTATCCTAATTCAGGCCTCCCGAATCACACCCTCGCGTGATGTATTTCTCACTCCTACCAGGGAATGGCCGGTTCGAATCCCTTACAATGCGCACCACCACATGATGTTTTTCAGAAACCTATCTTATATTGCCACTCCATGTTTCTTGACCTCCCCATGCTGACCACACCGTGGTGCTTTTCTGCATTTTATATTGCCACTCACTGCCTATCCTATTTCAGGCCCTCCGATTCACACCACCCCATGATGTTTTTCTCACTCGTACTAGTGAATGACCTGTTAGAAAGCCTTAAAATGCGCACCACCAGCGATGTTTCTCAAAATCCTATCCTACATTGCCAATGCATGTTTCCGGACCTCTCCATGCTGACCACCCCGTGGTCCTTTTCTCCATCCTACATTGCCACTCACTGTATATCCTAATTCAGAACATCTGATTCAAACCACCCCGTGATGTTTTTCTCAATCCTACAAGTGAATGGCCTGCTACAAATCCTTACAATGCGCACAACCCTGCGATGTTTTTCAGAAACCTATCCTACATTGCCATTGTATGATTCCTGACCTCCCCATGCTCACCAACCCGTGGTGCTTTTCTCCATCCTACATTGCCACTAACTGCCTATCCTAAATCAGGCCCTCTGATTCACACCACCCCGTGATGTTTTTCTCACTCCTACTAGTTAATGGCCTGTTAGAAACTATTACAATGCGCATCACCCCAAAGTTTTTTTCAGTAACCTATCCTAACTTGTCTCTGCATGTTTCCTGACCTCCACATGCTGACCACCCCATGGTGCTTTTCTCCATTCTACATTGCCACTCACTGCCAATCCTAATTCTAAACATCTGATTCACACCACCCCGTGATGTTTTTCTCACTCCTACTAGTGAATGGCCTGTTAGAAACCCTTACATACGCACCACCCCGTGATGTTTATCAGAAAACTATTCTACATTGCCACTACATGTTTCATGTCCTCCCATTGCTGAGCACCCCATGGTGCTTTTCTCCATCCTACATTGCCACTCACTTCCTATCCTAAATCAGGTCCTCCGATTCAAACCACCTCGTGATGTTTTTCTCACTCCTCCTAGTGAATGGCCTGTTAGAAACCCTTACAATCCTCACCACCCGCGATGTTTTTTAGAAACCTATCCTACATTGCCAATGCATGTTTCCTGACCTCCCCATACTGACCACCCCGTGGTGCTTTTCTCCATCCTACATTGCCACTCACTGCCTATCGTAATTCAGGCCCTCCCATTCACAACACCTCGTGATGTGTTTCTCACTCCTACTAGTGAATGGCCTGTTAGAATGCCTTACAATGCACACCAGTCTGCGATGTTTTTCAGTAACCTATCCTACATTGCCAATGCATGTTTCCTGACCTCCTCATGCTGACCACCATCCTACATTTCCACTCACTGCCTATCGTAATTCAGGCCTCCGATTCACACCACCCCGTGATGTTTTTCTCACTCCTACTAGTGAATGGCCTGTTAGAAACCCTTACATACGCACCACCCCGTGATGTTTATCAGAAAACTATCCTACATTGCTACTGCATGTTTCATGTCCTCCCCATGCTGAGCACCCCGTGGTGCTTTTCTCCATCCTACATTGCCACTCACTTCCTATCCTAAATCAGGCCCTCCGATTTAAACAACCACGTGATGTTTTTCTCACTCCTACTAGTGAATGGCCTGTTAGAAACACTTACAATCCTCACCACCCGCGATGTTTTTTGGAAACCTATCATACATTGCCACTGTATTGTCCTGAACTACATTATCCTGACCTCCCCATGATGACCACCCCGTGGTGCATTTCTCCTTCCTACATTGCCACTCACTGCCTATCCTGATTCAGGCCGTCCGATTCAAACCACGCCGTGATGTTATTCTCAGTCCTACTAGTGAATGGCCATTTAGAAACCCTTACAATGCGCACTACCCCGTTGTTTTTTTCAGAAAACTATCCTACATTGCCACTGCATGTTTCCTGACCTCCCCATGTTGACCACCCTGTGGTGCTTTTTTGCATCCTACATTGCCACTCACTGCCTATACTAATTCCATTTTATGTTGCCACTCACTGCCTATCCTGATTCAGGCCCTCCTATTCACACCACCCCGTGATGTTTTTCTCACTCCTACTAGTGAATGGCCTGTTAGAAACCCTAACAATGCGCACCACCCCGCTTTTTTTTTCAGAAACCTATCCTACATTACCAGTGCATGTTTACTGACCTCCGCATGCTGACCACCACGTGGTGCTTTTCTCCATCCTACATTGCACTCACTGCCTATTGTAATTCAGAACATCTGATTCACACGACCCCGTGATGTTTTTCTCACTCATACTAGTGAATGGCCTGTTAGAAACCCTTAAAATCCGCACCACCCCGTGATATTTTTCAAAAAATATCCTACATTGCCATTGCCTGTGTCCTGACCTCCCCATGATGACCAGCCCGTGGGGTATTTCTCCATCCTACATTGCCACTCACGGCCTATCCTAATTCAGGCCCTCCGATTCACACCACCCGTGATGTTTTTCTCACTCCTGCTAGTGAATGGCCTGTTAGAAACCCTTACAATGCGCACCACCAAACTTTTTTTTTCAGAAACCTATCCTACATTGCCAATGCATGTTTCCTCTCCTCCCCATGCTGACCACCCTGTTTTGCTTTTCTCCATCCAACATTGCCACTCAATGCTTATCCTAATTCAGGCCCTCCGATTCACACCACCCCGTGATGTTTTTCTCACTCCTACTAGTGAATGGCCTGTTAGAAACCCTTACAATGTGTACCACCCGGCGATGTTTTTCAGAAACCTATCCTACATTGCCACTGCATGTTGCCTGACCTCCCCATGCTGACCACCCCGTGGTGCTTTTCTCCATCCTACATTGCCTCTCACTGCCTATTGTAATTCAGGCCCTACGATTCACACCACCCCGTGATGTTTTTCTCACTCCTATTAGTGAATGGCCTGTTAGATTGCCTTACAATGCACACCAGCCCGCAATGTTTTTCAGAAACCTATCCTACATTGCCAATGCATGTTTCCTGACCTCCCCATGCTGACCACTCCGTGGTGCTTTTCTCCATCCTACATTGCCACTCACTGCCTATCCTAATTCAGAACATCTGATTCACACCACCCCGTGATGTTTTTCTCACTCCTACTAGTGAATGGCCTGTTAGAAACCCTTATAATGCACACCACCCCGTGATGTTTTTCAGAAAACCATCCTACATTGCCACTGCACGTTTCCTGTCCTCCCCATGATGACCACCCCGTCATGCTTTTCTCCATTTTACATTGCCACTCACTGCCTATCCTAATTCAGCCTCTTCGATTCACACAACCACGTGATGTTTTTCTCACTCCCACTGCTGAATGGCCTTCTACAAACCCTTACAATGCGAACAACCCCGCGACGATTTTCAGAAACCTATCGTACATTGCCAATGCATGTTTCCTGACCTCCCCATGCTCACCATCCCGTGGTGCTTTTCTCCATCCTACATTGACACTCACTGTCTAAATTGATTCAGGCCCTCCAATTCACACCACCCAGTGATGTTTTTCTCACTCCTACTAGTGAATGGCCTGTTAGAAACCCTTACATTGCGCACCACCCCATTTTTTTTCAGAAACCTATCCTACATTGCCACTGCATGTTATCTCACCTCCCCATGCTGAGCACCCTGTTTTGCTTTTCTCCAACCAACATTGCCACTCAATGCTTATCCTAATTCAGGCCCTCCGATTCACACCACCCCGTGATGTTTTTGTCACTCCTAGTAGTGAATGGCCTGATAGAAACCCTTACAGTCCTCACCACCCGCGACGTTTTTCAGAAACCTATCCTACATTGCCACTGCATGTTTCCTGACCTCCACATCCTGACCACCCCGTGGTGCTTTTCTCCTTCCTACATTGCCACTCACTGCCTATCCTGATTCTGGCCCTCCAATTCACACTAGCCCATTATATTTTTCTCACTCCTACTAGTGAATGGCCTGTTAGAAACCCTTACAATGCGCACCACCCCGCGATGTTTTTCAGAAACCTATCCTACATTGCCACTGCATGTTTCCTGATGTCCCCATGCTGACCACACCGTGGTGCTTTTCTACACTTTACGTTGCCACTCACTGCCTATCCTAATTCAGGCCCTCCTACTCACACCACCCCGTGATATTTTTCTCACTCCTACTAGTGAATGGCCTGTTAGAAAGACTTACAAGGCGCAACACCCGGTGATGTTTTTCAGAAACCTATCCTACTTTGCCAATGCATGTTTCCTGACCTCCCCATGCTGACCACCCCATGGTGCTTTTCTTCATCCTACATTGCACTCACTGCCTATCATAATTCAGAACATCTGATTCACACGACCCCGTGATGTTTTCTCACTCCTACTAGTGAATGGCCTGTTAGAAAACCTTAAAATCCGCAGCACCCCGTGATGTTTTTAAAAAAATATCTTACATGGCGACTGCATGTTTCCTGACCTCCCCATCATGACCACCCCGTTGTGCTTTTCTCCATCCTACATTGCCACTCACTGCCTATCCTAATTCACGCCCTCCGATTCACACCACCCAGTGATGTTTTTCTGACTCCCAGTAGTGATTGGCCTGTTAGAAACCCTTACAATGCGCACCACCCTGTGATGTTTTTCAGAAAACTATCCTACATTGCCACTGCATTTTTCCTGTCCTCCCCATGATGACCACCCCGTGGTGCTTCTCTCCATTTTACATTGCCACTCACTGCCTATACTAAATCAGGCCCTCTGATTCACACCACCCCGTGATGTTTTGCTCCCTCCTACTAGTGAGTGACCTGTTAGAAACCCTTACATTGCGCACCACACCATTTTTTTTCAGAAACCTATCCTACATTGCCAATGCATGTTATTTCACCTCCCCATGCTGACCACCCTGTTTTGCTTTTCTCCAACCAACATTGCCACTCAATGCTTATCCTAATTCAGGCCCTCCGATTCACACCACCCCGTGATGTTTTTGTCACTCCTAGTAGTGAATGGCCTGATAGAAACCCTTTCAATCCTCACCACCCGCGATGTTATTCAGAAACCTATCCTACATTGCCACTGCATGTTTCCTGACCTCCACATCCTGACCACCCCGTGGTGTTTTTCTCCTTCCTACATTGCCACTCACTGCCTATCCTGATTCAGGCCCTCCAATTCACACTAGCCCATTATATTTTTCTCACTCCTACTAGTGAATGGCCTGATAGAAACCCTTTCAATCCTCACCACCCGCGATGTTTTTCAGAAACCTATCCTACATTGCCACTGCATGTTTCCTGACCTCCACATCCTAACCACCCCGTGGTGCTTTTCTCCTTCCTACATTGCCACTCACTGCCTATACTGATTCAGGCCCTCCAATTCAAACCAGCCCATTATATTTTTCTCACTCCTACTATTGAGTGGCCTGTTAGAAACCCTTACAATGCGCACCACCCCGCGATGTTTTTCAGAAACCTATCCTACATTGCCAATGCATGTTTCCTGATGTCCCCATGCTGACCACACCGTGGTGCTTTTCTACACTTTACGTTGCCACTCACTGCCTATCCTAATTCAGGCCCTCCTACTCACAAGACCCCGTGATATTTTTCTCACTCCTACTACTGAATGGCCTGTTAGAAAGCCTTACAATGCACAACACCCGGTGATGTTTTTCAGAAACCTATCCTACTTTGCCATTGCATGTTTCCTGACCTCCCCATGCTGACCACCCCATGGTGCTTTTCTCCATCCTACATTGCACTCACTGCCTATCATAATTCAGAACATCTGATTCACACGACCCCGTGATGTTTTCTCACTCCTACTAGTGAATGGCCTGTTAGAAAACCTTAAAATCCGCAGCACCCCGTGATGTTTTTCAAAAACTATCCTACATGGCGACTGCATGTTTCCTGACCTCCCCATCATGACCACCCCGTTGTGCTTTTCTCCATCCTACATTGCCACTCACTGCCTATCCTAATTCAAGCCCTCCGATTCACACCACCCAGTGATGTTTTTCTGACTCCTAGTAGTGATTGGCCTGTTAGAAACGCTTACAATGCGCACCACCCCGTGATGTTTTTCAGAAAACTATTCTACATAGCCACTGCATTTTTCCTGTCCTCCCCATGATGACCACCCCGTGGTGCTTTTCTCCATCCTACATTGCCACTCACGGCCTATCATAATTCAGGCCCTCCGATTCACCACACCCCGTGATGTTTTTCTCACTCCTACTAGTGAACGGCCTTTTAGAAACCCTTACAATGCACACCACCCCGTCATGTTTTTCAGAAAACTATCCTACATTGCCTCTGCATGTTTCCTGACCTCCCGATGCAGACCACCCTGTGGTGCTTTTCTCCATCCTGCATTGCCACTCACTGCCTATCCTAATTTAAGCCCTCTTATTCACACCAACCCCTTGATATTTTTCTCACTCCTACTAGTGAATGGCCTGTTAGAAACCCTTACAATGCGCACCACCCCGAATTTTTTTTTCAGAAGCCTATCCTACATTACCACTGCATGTTTCCTGAGTTCCCCAAGCTGACCACCCTGTGGTGATTTCTCCATCCTAAATTGCCACTCACTGCCTATCCTAATTCAGCGCCTCCGATTCACACCACCGCGTGATGTTTTTCTCACTCCTACTATTGAATGGCCTGTTAGAAACCCTTACAATGCGCACCAACCCGTTTTTTTTATCAGAAACCTATTCTACATTGCCACTGCATGTTTCCTTGCCTCCCCATGCTGACAAACCCGTGGTGCTTTTCTCCATCCTACATTGCCACTCACAGACTATCCTAATTCAGACCCTCCGATTCACACCACCCTGTGATGTTTTTTCACTCCTACTTGTGAATGGCTTGTTAGAAAGCCTTAAAATGTGCACCACCCTGTGATGTTTTTCAGAAATCTATCCTACATTGCCATTACATGTTTCCTGACCTCCCCATGTTGACCACCCCGTGGTGCTTTTCTCCATTCTTCATTGCCACTCACTGCTATCCTAATTCAGACCCTCCGGTTCACACCACCACGTGATGTTTTTCTCCCTCCTACTAGTGAATGGCCTTCTTCAAACCCTTACAATGCGAACAACACCGCGACGTTTTTCAGAAACCTATCGTATATTGCCAATGCATGTTTCCTGACTCCCCATGCTCACCAACCCGTGGTGCTTTTCTCCATCCTACATTGACACTCACTGTCTAACTTGATTCAGGCCCTCCAATTCACACCACACCATGATGTATTTCTCACTCCTACTAGTGAATGGCCTGTTAGAAACCCTTACAATGCGCACCACCCCGGGATGTTTTTCAGAAACCTATCCTACATTGCCACTGCATGATTCCTGTCCTCCCAATCCTGACCACCACGTGGTGCTTTTCTCCATCCTACATTGCCACTCACTGCCTATCCTGATTCAGGCCCTCCAATTCACACCACCCCGTTATATTTTTCTCACTCCTACTAGCGAATGGCCTGTTAGAAACCCTTACAATGCACACCACCCTGTGATGTTTTTCAGAGACCTATCCTACATTGCCACTGCATGTTTCCTGACCTCCCCATGCTGACCACACCGTGATGCTTTTCTCCATTTTACGTTTCCACCCACTGCCTATCGTATTTCAGGCCCTCCGATTCACAGCACGCCGTAATGTTTTTCTCACTCCTACTGGTGAATGGCCAGTTAGAAACCCTTACAATGCCCACCACCCGGCGATGTTTTTCAGAAACCTATCCTACATTGCCACTGCATGTTGCCTGACCTCCCCATGCTGACCACCCCGTGGTGCTTTTCTCCATCCTACATTGCAACTCACTGCCTATTGTAATTCAGGCCCTACGATTCACACCACCCCGTGATGTTTTTCTCACTCCTATTAGTGAATGGCCTGTTAGATTGCCTTACAATGCACACCAGCCCGCAATGTTTTTCGGAAACCTATCTTACATTGCCAATGCATGTTTCCTGACCTCCCCATGCTGACCACTCCGTGGTGCTTTTCTCCATCCTACATTGCCACTCACTGCCTATCATAATTCAGAACATCTGATTCACACCACCCCGTGATGTTTTTCTCACTCCTACTAGTGAATGGCCTGTTAGAAACCCTTATAATGCACACCACCCCGTGATGTTTTTCAGAAAACCATCCTACATTGCCACTGCACGTTTCCTGTCCTCCCCATGATGACCACCCCGTCGTGCTTTTCTCCATTTTACATTGCCACTCACTGCCTATCCTAATTCAGCCTCTTCGATTCACACAACCACGTGATGTTTTTCTCACTCCCACTGCTGAATGGCCTTCTACAAACCCTTACAATGCGAACAACCCCGCGACGATTTTCAGAAACCTATCGTACATTGCCAATGCATGTTTCCTGACCTCCCCATGCTCACCATCCCGTGGTGCTTTTCTCCATCCTACATTGACACTCACTGTCTAACTTGATTCAGGGCCTCCAATTCACACCACCCAGTGATGTTTTTCTCACTCCTACTAGTGAATGGCCTGTTAGAAACCTTACATTGCGCACCACCCCATTTTTTTTCAGAAACGTATTCTACATTGCCACTGCATGTTATCTCACCTCCCCATGCTGACCACCCTGTTTTGCTTTTCTCCAACCAACATTGCCACTCAATGCTTATCCTAATTCAGGCCCTCCGATTCACACCACCCCGTGATGTTTTTGTCACTCCTAGTAGTGAATGGCCTGATAGAAACCCTTACAATCCTCACCACCCGCGACGTTTTTCAGAAACCTATCCTACATTGCCACTGCATGTTTCCTGACCTCCATATCCTGACCACCCCGTGGTGCTTTTCTCCTTCCTACATTGCCACTCACTGCCTATCCTGATTCAGGCCCTCCAATTCACACTAGCCCATTATATTTTTCTCACTCCTACTAGTGAATGGCCTGTTAGAAACCCTTACAATGCGCACCACCCCGCGATGTTTTTCAGAAACCTATCCTACATTGCCACTGCATGTTTCCTGATGTCCCCATGCTGACCACACCGTGGTGCTTTTCTACACTTTACGTTGCCACTCACTGCCTATCCTAATTCAGGCCCTCCTACTCACACCACCCTGTGATATTTTTCTCACTCCTACTAGTGAATGGCCTGTTAGAAAAACTTACAATGCGCAACACCCGGTGATGTTTTTCAGAAACCTATCCTACTTTGCCAATGCATGTTTCCTGACCTCCCCATGCTGACCACCCCATGGTGCTTTTCTCCATCCTACATTGCACTCACTGCCTATCATAATTCAGAACATCTGATTCACACGACCCCGTGATGTTTTCTCACTCCTACTAGTGAATGGCCTGTTAGAAAACCTTAAAATCGGCAGCACCCCGTGATGTTTTTCAAAATATATCCAACATGGCGACTGCATGTTTCCTGACCTCCCCATCATGACCACCCCGTTGTGCTTTTCTCCATCCTACATTGCCACTCACTGCCTATCCTAATTCAGGCCCTCCAATTCACACCACCCAGTGATGTTTTTCTGACTCCTAGTAGTGATTGGCCTGTTAGAAACCCTTACAATGCGCACCACCCCGTGATGTTTTTCAGAAAACTATCCTACATTGCCACTGCATTTTTCCTTTCCTCCCCATGATGACCACCCCATGGTGCTTTTCTCCCTTTTACATTGCCACTCACTGCCTATACTAAATCATGCCCTCCGATTCACACCACCCCGTGATGTTTTTCTCCCTCCTACTAGTGAATGGCCTGTTAGAAACCCTTACATTGTGCACCACACCATTTTTTTTCAGAAACCTATCCTACATTGCCAATTCATGTTATCTCACCTCCCCATGCTGACCACCCTGTTTTGCTTTTCTCCAACCAACATTGCCACTCAATGCTTATCCTAATTCAGGCCCTCCTATTCACACCACCCCGTGATGTTTTTGTCACTCCTAGTAGTGAATGGCCTGATAGAAACCCTTTCAATCCTCACCACCCGCGATGTTTTTCAGAAACCTATCCTACATTGCCACTGCATGTTTCCTGACCTCCACATCCTGACCACCCCGTGGTGCTTTTCTCCTTCCTACATTGCCACTCACTGCCTATCCTGATTCAGGCCCTCCAATTCACACCAGCCCGTTATATTTTTCTCACTCCTACTAGTGAATGGCCTGTTAGAAACCCTTACAATGCGCACCACCCCGCGATGTTTTTCAGAAACCTATCCTACATTGCCACTGCATGTTTCCTGATGTCTCCATGCTGACCACACCGTGGTGCTTTTCTACACTTTACGTTGCCACTCACTGCCTATCCTAATTCATGCCCTCCTACTCACACTACCCCGTGATATTTTTCTCACTCCTACTAGTGAATGGCCTGTTAGAAAGCCTTACAATACGCAACACCCGGTGATGTTTTTTAGAAACCTATCCTACTTAGCCATTGCATGTTTCCTGACCTCCACATGCTGACCACCCCATGGTGCTTTTCTCCATCCTACATTGCACTCACTGCCTATCATAATTCAGAACATCTGATTCACACGAACCCGTGATGTTTTCTCACTCCTACTAGTGAATGGCCTGTTAGAAAACCTTAAAATCCGCAGCACCCCGTGATGTTTTTCAAAAAATATCCTACATGGCGACTACATGTTTCCTGACCTCCCCATCATGACCACCCCGTTGTGCTTTCTCCATCCTACATTGCCACTCACTGCCTGTCCTAATTCAGGCCCTCCGATTCACACCACCCAGTGATGTTTTTCTGACTCCTAGTAGTGATTGGCCTGTTAGAAACCCTTACAATGCGCACCACCCCGTGATGATTTTCAGAAACCTATCCTACTTTGCCACTGCATGTTTCCTGACCTCCCCATGCTGAGCACCCCGTGGTGCTTTTCTCCATCCTACATTGCCCCTCACTGCCTATCATAATTCAGGCCCTCCGATTCACCACACCCCGTGATGTTTTTCTCACTCCTACTAGTGAATGGCCTTTTAGAAACCCTTACAATGCACACCACCCCGTCATGTTTTTCAGAAAACTATCCTACATTGCCTCTGCATGTTTCCTGACCTCCCGATGCAGACCATCCTGTGGTGCTTTTCTCCATCCTGCATTGCCACTCACTGCCTATCCTAATTTAGGCCCTCTTATTCACACCACCCCCTTGATATTTTTCTCACTCCTACTAGTGAATGGCCTGTTAGAAACCCTTACAATGCGCACCACCCCGAATTTTTTTTTCAGAAGCCTATCCTACATTACCACTGCATGTTTCCTGAGTTCCCGAAGCTGACCACCCTGTGGTGATTTCTCCATCCTAAATTGCCACTCACTGCCTATCCTAATTCAGCGCCTCCGATTCACACCACCTCGTGATGTTTTTCTCACTCCTACTATTGAATGGCCTGTTAGAAACCCTTACAATGCGCACCAACCCGTTTTTTTTATCAGAAACCTATTCTACATTGCCACTGCATGTTTCCTTGCCTCCCCATGCTGACAAACCCGTGGTGCTTTTCTCCATCCTACATTGCCACTCACAGACTATCCTAATTCAGACCCTCCGATTCACACCACCCTGTGATGTTTTTTCACTCCTACTTGTGAATGGCTTGTTAGAAAGCCTTAAAATGTGCACCACCCTGTGATGTTTTTCAGAAATCTATCCTACATTGCCATTACATGTTTCCTGACCTCCCCATGTTGACCACCCCGTGGTGCTTTTCTCCATTCTTCATTGCCACTCACTGCTATCCTAATTCAGCCCCTCCTGTTCACACCACCACGTGATGTTTTTCTCCCTCCTACTAGTGAATGGCCTTCTTCAAACCCTTACAATGCGAACAACACCGCGACGTTTTTCAGAAACCTATCGCATATTGCCAATGCATGTTTTCTGACTCCCCATGCTCACCAACCCGTGGTGCTTTTCTCCATCCTACATTGACACTCACTGTCTAACTTGATTCAGGCCCTCCAATTCACACCACACCATGATGTATTTCTCACTCCTACTAGTGAATGGCCTGTTAGAAACCCTTACAATGTGCACCACCCCGGGATGTTTTTCAGAAACCTATCCTACATTGCCACTGCATGTTTCCTGTCCTCCCAATCCTGACCACCACGTGGTGCTTTTCTCCATCCTACATTGCCACTCACGGCCTATACTGATTCAGGCCCTGTGATTCACCCACCTCGTGATGTTTTTCTCACTCCTAGTAGTGAAAGGCCTTTTAGAAACCCTAATAATGAACACCACCCAGCAATGTTTTTAAGAAACCTATCCTACATTGCCACTGCATGTTTCCTGACCTCCCAATCCTGACCACCCTGTGGTGCTTTTCTCCATTTTATGTTGCCACTCACTGTCTATCCTGCTTCAGGCCTTCCGATTCACACCAGCCCATTATATTTTTCTCACTCCTACTAGTGAATGGACAGTTAGAAACCCTTACAATGCGCACAACCCGGCGATGTTTTTCAGAAACCTATCCTACATTGCCACAGCATGTTTCCTGACCTCCCCATGCTGACCACCCCATGGTGCTTTTCTCCATCCTACATTGCCACTCACTGCCTATCCTGATTCAGGCCCTCCAATTCACACCACCCCTTTATATTTTTCTCACTCCTACTAGCGAATGGCCTGTTAGAAACCCTTACAATGCACACCACCCTGTGATGCTTTTCAGAGACCTATCCTACATTGCCACTACATGTTTCCTGACCTCCCCATGCTGACCAGACCGTGATGCTTTTCTCCATTTTACATTTCCACTCACTGCCTATCGTAATTCAGGCCCTCCGATTCACACCACCCCGTGAATTTTTTCTCACTCCTACTAGTGAATGGCCTGTTAGAAAGCCTTACAATGCACACCACCCCTCGATGTTTTTCAGAAACCTATCCTCCATTGCCAATGCATGTTTCCTGACCTCCCCATGCTGACCACCCCTTGGTGCTTTTCTCCATCCTACATTGCCACTCACTGCCTATCCTGATTCACGCCCTCCAATTCACACCACCCCGTTATATTTTTCTCACTCCTACTAGCGAATGGCCTGTTAGAAACCCTGAAAATGCACACCACCCTGTGATATTTTTCAGAGACCTATCCTACATTGCCACTGCATGTTTCCTGACCTCCCCATGCTGACCACACCGTGATGCTTTTCTCCATTTTACGTTTCCACTCGCAGCCTATCGTATTTCAGTCCCTCCGATTGACACCACCCTGTTATATTTTTCTCACTCCTACTAGTGAATGGCCTGTTAGAAAGCCTTACAATGCACACCACCCCGCGATGTTTTTCGAAAACTATCCTACATTGCCACTGCATGTTTCCTGTCCTCCCCATGGTGACCACCCCGTGGTGCTTTTCTCGATCCTACATTGCCACTGACTGCCTATCCTAAATCAGGCCCTCCGATTCACACCACCTGGTGATGTTTTTCTGACTCGTACTAGTGAATGGCCTGTTAGAAACCCTTACAATCATCACCACCCGCGTTGTTTTTCAGAAACGTATCCTACATTGCCACTGCATGTGTCGTGACCTCCCCATGATGACCACCCTGTGGTGCTTTTCTCCATCGTACATTGCCACACACTGCCTATCCTGATTCAGGCCCTCCGATTCACACCAGGCCGTGATGTTTTTCTCACTCCTACTAGTGAATGGCCTGTTAGAAACCCTTGCAATTCGCACCAACCCGTAATGTTTTTCAGAAAGCTATCCCACTTTACCACTGCATGTTTCCTGAACTCCCCATGCTGACCACCCTGTGTGTTTTCTCCATCCTACATTGCCACTCACTGCCTATCCTAATTCAGGGCCTCCTATTTACACCACCGCGTGATTTTGTTCTCACTCCCACTAGTGAATGGCCTGTTAGAAACCCTAACAATGTGCACCACCCAGCAATGCTTATCAGAAACGTATTCTACATTGCCACTGCATGTTTCCTTGCCTCCCCATTCTGACAAACCCATGGTGCTTTTCTCCATCCTACATTGCCACTTACAGCGTATCCTAATTCAGACCCTCTGATTCACACCCCCATGTGATGTTTTTTTCACTCCTACCTGTGAATGGCTTGTAGAAAGCCTTAAAATGTGTACCACCCCGCGATGTTTTTCAGAAACCTATCCTACATTGCCATTACATGTTTCCTGCCCTCCCCATGTTGAACACCCCGTGGTGCTTTTCTCCATTCTTCATTGCCACTCACTGCCGATCCTAATTCAGCCCCTCCAATTTACACCACCACGTGATGTTTTTCTTATTCCTACTAGTGAATGGCCGTCTACAAACCCTTGCAATGCGAACAACCCCGCGACGTTTTACAGAAACCTACCGTGCATTGCCAATGCATGATTCCTGACCTCCCCATGCTCACCCACCCGTGGTGATTTCTCCATCCTACATTGACACTCGCTATCTAACTTGATTCAGGCCCTCCAATTCACACCACACCATGATGTATTTCTCACTCCTACTAGTGAATGGCCTGTTAGAAACCCTTACCATGCGCACTACGCCGAGATGTTTTTCAGAAACCTATCCTACATTGCCACTGCATGTTTCCTGACCTCCCCATCCTGACCACCCCGTGGTGCTATTCTCTATTTTATGTTGCCAATCACTGCCTATCCTGATTCAGGCCCTCCTATACACACCACCCCGTGATGTTTTTCTCACTCCTACTAGTGAATGGCCTGTTAGAAAACCTTACAATGCGCAATTCCCGGCGATGTTTTTCAGAAACCTAACCTACTTTGCGAATGCATGTTTCCTGACCTCCCCATGCTGACCACCCCGTGGTGCTTTTCTCCATCCTACGTTGCACTCACTGCCTATCATAATTCAGAACATCTGATTCACACGACCCCGGGATGTTTTTCTCACTCCTACTAGTGAATGGCCTGTTAGTAACCCTTAAAATCCGCACCACTCCGAGATGTTTTTCAAAAAATATCCTACATTGCCACTGCATGTTTCCTCACTTCCCCATGCTGACCACCCTGTTTTGCTTTTCTCCATCCTACATTGCCACTCACTACCTATCCTGATACAGGCCCTCCAATTCACACCACCCCGTAATATTTTTCTCACTCCTACTAGTGAATGGCCTGTTAGAAACCCTTTCAATGCGCACCACCCCGTGCTGTTTTTCAGAAAACTATTATACATTGCCACTGCATGTTTCCTGACCTCCCCATGCTGAGCACACCGTGGTGCTTTTCTGCATCCTAAATTGCCACACACTGCCTTTCATAATTCATGCCCTCGGGTTCACACCACGCCTTAATGTTTTTCTCACTCCTACTAGTGAATGGCCTGTTAGAAACCCTTACAATCCTCACCACCCGCGATGTTTTTTCTAAACCTATAGTACATTGCCACTGCATGTGTCCTGACCACCCCATGATGACCACCGCATGGTGCTTTTCTCCATCCTACATTGCCACTCACTGCCTATCCTGATTCAGGCCCTCCGATTCACACCACGTCGTGAGGTTTTTCTCACTCCTACTAGTGAATGGCCTTTTAGAAACCCTTACAATGCGCACCAACCCGTAATGTTTTTCAGAAAGCTATCCCACATTGCCACTGCATGTTTCCTGATCTCCCCATGCTGACCACCCGTGGTGGTTTTCTCAATCCTACATTGTCACTCACTGCCTATCCTTATTCAGGCCCTCTGATTCACACCACCCCGTTATATTTTTCTCACTCCTACTAGTGAATGGCCTGCTAGAAAGACTTACAATGCGTCCACCCGGCGATGTTTTGCAGAAACCTATCCTACATTGCCACTGCATGTTTCCTTGCCTCCACATGCTGACAAACCCGTGGTGCTTTTCTCCATCCTACATTGCCACTCACAGCCTATCCTAATTCAGACCCTCCGATTCACACCACCCTGTGATATTTTTTTCACTCCTACTTGTGAATGGTTTGTTAGAAAGCCTTACAATGTGCACCACCGCGCGATGTTTTTCAGAAACTTATCCTACATTGCCATTACATGTTTCCTGACATCCCCAGGTTGACCACCCCGTGGTGCTTTTCTCCCTTCTTCATTGCCAGTAACTGCCTTTCCTAATTCAGCCCCTCCGATTCACACCACCACGTGATGTTTTTCTCACTCCTACTAGTGAATGGCCTGCGACAAACCTTTATAATGCGCACAACCCTGCGACGTTTTTCAGAAACCTAAGGTAAATTGACAATGCATGTTTCCTGACATCCA
Organism: Cavia porcellus; assembly: GCF_034190915.1. NCBI lineage: Eukaryota > Metazoa > Chordata > Mammalia > Rodentia > Caviidae > Cavia > Cavia porcellus. The sequence continues at coordinate 152,610,464 of NW_026947485.1, read as the reverse complement.
CATGCTCACCAACCCGTGGGGCTTTTCTCCATCCTACATTGCCACTCACTGTCTAACTTGATTCAGACCCTCCCATTCACACCACAGCGTGATGTATTTCTCACTCCTACTAGTAAATATCCTGTTAGAAACCCTTACCATGCGAACTACGCTGCGATGTTTTTCAGAAACCTATCCTACATTGCCAGTGCATGTTTCCTGACCTCCCAATGCAGACCACCCCATGGTGCTTTTCTCCATCCTACATTGCCACTCACTGCTTATCATAATTCAGGCCCTCTGATTCACACGACCCCGTGATGTTTTTCTCACTCCTACTCGTGAATGGCCTGTTAGAAAGCCTTACAATTCTCACCAACCGATATGTTTTTCAGAAACCTATCCTACATTACCACTGCATGTGTCCTGACCTCCCCATGATGACCACCATTTGGTGCTTTTCTCCATCCTACATTGCCACTCACTGCCTATCCTGATTCAGGCCCTCCAATTCACACCACGCTGTGATGTTTTTCTCACTCCTACTGGTGAATGGCCTGTTAGAAACCCTTACATTGCGCACCTACCCGGAATGTATTTCAGAAAGCTATCCCATATTGCCACTGCATGTTTCCTGACCTCCCCATGCTGACCACCCCGTGGTCCTTTTCTCCATCCTACATTGACACTCACTGTATATCCTAATTCAGAACATCTGATTCAAACCACCCCGTGATGTTTTTCTCAATCCTACTAGTGAATGGCCTGTTAGAAACCCTTACAAAGCGCACCACCCCGTGATGCTTTTCAGAAAACTATCCTACATTGCCACTGCATGTTTCCTACCTCCCCATGCTGACCTCGCTGTGGTGGTTTTCTCCATCCTACATTGCCACTCACTGCCTATCCTAATTCAGGCCCTCCGATTCACACCACCCCGTGATGTTTTTCTCACTGCTACTAGTGAATGGCCTGTTAGAAACACTTACAATGTGCAACACCCCGTTTTTTTTTTTTTTTCAGAAATCTATCCTACATTGTCAAGGCATGTTTTCTGACCTCCCCATGCTGACCACCCTGTGGTGATTTTCTCCATCCTACATTGCCACTCACTGCCTAACCTAATTCAGGCCCTCCGATTCACACAACCCCGTTATGTTTTTTTCAATCCTACTTGTGAATGGCTTGTTAGAAACCCTTACAATGCGCACCACCCCGCAATGTTTTTCAGAAACCTATCCTACATTGCCATTGCATGGTTCCTGACGTCCCCATGTTGACCACCCCATGGTGCTTTTCTCCATTCTTCATTGCCACTCAATGAATATCCTAATTCAGGCCCTCCCATTCACACCACCCCGTGATGATTTTCTCACTCCTACTAGTGAATGGCCTGCTACAAACACTTACAATGCGCACCACCCCGTGATGTTTTTCAGTAACCTATCCTACATTGCCAATGCATGTTTACCGACCTCCCCATGCTGACCACCCCGTGGTCCTTTTCTCCATCCTACATTGCCACTCACTGTATATCCTAATTCAGAACATCTGATTCAAACCACCCCGTGATGTTTTTCTCAATCCTACTAGTGGATGGCCTGCTACAAATCCTTACAATGTGCACAACCCCGCGATGTATTTCAGAAACCTATCCTACATTGCCATTGTATGATTCCTGACCTCCCCTTGCTCACCAACCCATGGTGCTTTTCTCCATCCTACATTGGCACTCACTGTCTAAGTTGATTCAGGACCTCTGATTCACAACACCCCGTGATGTTTTTCTCACTCCTACTAGTGAATGGCCTGTTAGAAAGCCATACAATAGGCACCACCCCGTGATGTTTTTCAGAAAACTATCCTGCTTTGCCACTGCATGTTTCCTGACCTCCTCATGCTGACCACCCCGTGGTGCTTTTCTCCATCCTACATTGCACTCACTGCCTATCCTAAATCAGGCCCTCCGATTCACACCACCGCGTGATGTTTTTCTCACTCCTACTAGTTAATGGCCTGTTAGAAACACTTATAATGCGCACCACCCCGAAGTTTTTTTCAGAAACCTATCCTAAATTGCCTCTGCATGTTTCCTGACCTCCCCATGCTGACCACCCCGTGGTGCTTTTCTCCATCCTACATTGCCACTCACTGCTTATCATAATTCAGGCCCTCTGATTCACACTACCCCGTGATGTTTTCCACAGTGCTACTACTGAATGGCCTGTTAGAAAGGCTTACAATTCTCACCACTCGCGAAGTTTTTCAGAAACCTATCCTACATTGCCACTGCATTTGTCCTGACCTCCCCATGATGACCACCCTTTCGTGCTTTTCTCCATCCTACATTGCCACTCACTGCCTATCCTGATTCAGGCCCTCCAATTCACACCATGCCATGATGTTTTTCTGACTCCTACTAGTGAATGGCTTGTTAGAAACTTTTACAATGCACAGCAACCCATAATGTTTTTCAGAAAGCTATCCCACATTGCCACTGCATGTTTCCTGACCTCCCCATGCTGACCACCCTGTGGTGCTTTTCTACATCCTACATTGCCACTCACTGCCTATTCTTATTCAGGCCCTCCGATTCACACCACCCCGTTAGGTTTTTCTCACTGCTACTAGTGAATGGCCTGTTTGAAACCCTTACAATGTGCAACACCCCGTGATGTTTTTCAGAAACCTATACCACATTGCCACTGAATGTATCCTGACCTCCCCATGCTGACCATGCCTTGGTGCTTTTCTCCATCCTACATTGCCAGTCACCGCCTGTCCTTATTCAGGCCTTCCGATTCACACCCTCCCGTGATATATCTCTCACTCCTACCAGGGATTGGCTGGTTAGAAACCCTTACAATGCGCACCACCCAGCGATGTTTTTCAGAAACCTATCCTACATTGCCATTGCATGTTTCCTGACCTCCCCATGTTGACCAACCCATGGTGCTTTTCTCCATTCTTCATTGCCACTCAATGAATATCCTAATTCAGCCCCTCCCATTCACACCACCCCGTGATGATTTTCTCACTCCTACTAGTGAATGGCCTGCTACAAACACTTACAATGCGCACCACCCCGTGATGTTTCTCAGAAAACTATCCTACATTGCTACTGTATGTTTCCTGTCCTCCCCATGCTGACCATCCCGTGGTGCTTTTCTCCATCCTACATTGCCACTCACTGCCTATCATAATTCAGGCCCTCCGATTCACATCACCCCGTGATGTTTTTCTCACTCCTACGAATGAATGGCCTGTTAGAAACCCTTACAATGCGCACCAACCCATAATGTTTTTCAGAAAGCTATCCCACATTTCCACTGCATGTTTCCTGATCTCCCCATGCTGACCACCACGTGGTGCTTTTCTGCATCCTACATTTCCACTCACTGCTTCTCATAATTGAGGCCATGTGATTCACACCACCCCGTGATGTTTTTCTCACTCCTACTAGTGAATGTCCTGTTAGAAAGCCTTACAATTCTCACCACCCGCGTTGTTTTTCAGAAACCTATCCTACATTGCCACTGCATGTTTCCTGACCTCCCCATGATGACCACCCTTTGGTGATTTTCTCCATCCTACATTGCCACTCACTGCCTATCCTGATTCAGGCAATCCAATTCAAACCACGCCGTGATGTTTTTCTCACTCCTACTGGTGAATGGCCTGTTAGAAACCCTTACATTGCGCAACTACCCGGAATGTATTTCAGAAAGCTATCCCACATTGCCACTGCATGTTTCCTGACCTCCCCATGCTGACCACCCCGTGGTCCTTTTCTGCATCCTACATTGACACTCACTGTATATTCTAATTCAGAACATCTGATTCAAACCACCCCGTGATGTTTTTCTCAATCCTACTAGTGAATGGCCTGTTAGAAACCCTTACAAAGCGCACCACCCCGTGATGTTTTTCAGAAAACTACCCTACATTGCCACTGCATGTATCCTACCTCCCCATGCTGACCACCCTGTGGTGATTTTCTCCATCCTACATTGCCACTCACTGCCTATCCTAATTCAGGCGCTCCGATTCACAGCACCCCGTGATGTTTTTCTCACTGCTACTAGTGAATGGCCTGTTAGAAACACTTACAATGTGCAACACCCCGTTTTTTTTTTTTTTTTTTTTACAGAAACCTATCCTACATTGTCAAGGCATGTTTTCTGACCTCCCCATGCTGACCACCCTGTGGTGATTTTCTCCATCCTACATTGCCACTCACTGCCTAACCTAATTCAGGCCCTCCGATTCACACAACCCTGTGATGTTTTTTTCAATCCTACTTGTGAATGGCTTTTTAGAAACCCTTACAATGCGCACCACCCAGCGATGTTTTTCAGAAACCTATCCTACATTGCCATTGCATGTTTCCTGACCTCCCCATGTTGACCACCCCATGGTGCTTTTCTCCATTCTTCATTGCCACTCACTGCCTATCCTAATTCAGCCCCTCCAGTACACACCACCACGTGATGTTTTTCTCACTCCTACTAGTGAATGGCCTTCTTCAAACCCTTACAATGCGAACAACACCGCGACGTTTTTCAGAAACCTATCTTATATTGCCAATGCATATTTCCTGACTCCCCATGCTCACAAACCCGTGGTGCTTTTCTCCATCCTACATTGCCACTCACTGCCTATCCTTATTCAGGCCCTCCGATTCACACCACACCATAATGTATTTTTCACTCATACTAGTGAATGGCCTCTTAGATACCTTTACAATGCGCCAAACCCTGCGATGTTTTTCAGAAACTGATCCTGCTTTGCCACTGCATGTTTCCTGGCCTCACCATGCCGACCACACCGAGGTGCTTTTCTCCATTTTATGTTGCCCCTCACTGCCTATCCTAATTCAGGCCCACGATTCACAGCACCAAATGTTTTTCTCACTCCTACTAATGAATGGCCTGTTAGAAACCCTTACAATGCGCACCACCCAGAGATGCTTATCATAAACCTATCCTATATTGACACTGAATGTTTCCTGACCTCCCCATGCTGACCACACCGTGGTGCTTTTCTCCATTTTACATTGCCACTCACTGCCTATCCTAATTCAGGCCTTCTGATTCACACCACCCCGTGATGTTTTTCTCACTCCTACTAGTGAATGGCCTCTTACAAAGACTTACAATGGGCACCACCCAGCGATGTTTATCAGAAACCTATTCTACATTGCCAGCGCATGTTTCCTGACCTCCTTATGCTGACCACCCCGTGGTGCTTTTCTCCATCCTACATTGCCACTCACTGCCTATCCTAATTCAGACCCTCCCATTCACAACACCCCGTGATGTTTTTCTCAATCCTACTAGAGAATGGCCTGTTAGAAACCCTTACAATGCACACCACCCCGATGTTTTTTTCAGAAACCTATCCTACATTGCCACTACATTTTTCCTGACCTCCCCATGCAGACCACCCCGTGGTGGTTTTCTCCATCCTACATTGCCACTCACTGCTTATCATAATTCAGCCCCTCTGAATCACACCACCCCGTGATGTTTTTCTCACTCCTTCTAGTGAATGGCCTGTTAGAAAGCCTTACAATTCTCACCAACCGATATGTTTTTCAGAATCCTATCCTACATTGTCACTGCATGTGTCGTGACCTCCCCATGATGACCACCATTTGGTGCTTTTCTCCATCCTACAGTGCCACTCACTGCCTATCTTGATTCAGGCCCTCCAATTCACACCACGCTGTGATGTTTTCCTCACTCCTACTAGTGAATGGCCTGTTAGACACCCTTACAATGCTCAATAACCCATAATATTTTTCAGAAAGCTATCCCACATTGCCACTGCATGTTTCCTGACCTCCCCATGCTGACCATGCCGTGGTGCTTTTCTCCATTCTACATTGCCACTCACTGCCTATCCTAATTCAGGCCTCCCGATTCACACCCTCCCGTGATGTATTTCTCACTCCTACCAGGGAATGGCCGGTTCGAATCCCTTACAATGCGCACCACCACATGATGTTTTTCAGAAACCTTTCTTATATTGCCACTCCATGTTTCCTGACCTCCCCATGCTGACCACACCATGGTGCTTTTCTGCATTTTATATTGCCACTCATTGCCTATCCTGTTTCAGGCCCTCCGATTCACACCACCCCGTGATGTTTTTCTCACTCGTACTAGTGAATGACCTGTTAAAAAGCCTTACAATGCGCACAACAAGCGATGTTTTTCAGAAACCTATCCTACATTGCCAATGCATGATTCCGGACCTCTCCATGCTGACCACCCCGTGGTCCTTTTCTCCATCCTACATTGCCACTCACTTTATATTCTAAATCAGAACATCTGATTCAAACCACCCCGTGATGTTTTTCTCAATCCTACAAGTGAATGGCCTGCTACAAATCCTTACAATGCGCACAACCCCGTGATGTTTTTCAGAAACCTATCCTACATTGCCATTGTATGATTCCTGACCTCCCCATGCTCACCAACCCGTGGTGCTTTTCTCCATCCTACAGTGCCACTCACTGCCTATCCTAAATCAGGCCCTCTGATTCACACCACCCCGTGATGTTTTTCTCACTCCTACTAGTTAATGGCCTGTTAGAAACTATTACAATGCGCATCACCCCACAGTTTTTTTCAGTAACCTATCCTAACTTGTTCTGCATGTTTCCTGAATTCCACATGCTGACCACCCCGTGGTGCTTTTCTCCATCCTACATTGCCACTCACTGCCAATCCTAATTCAAAACATCTGATTCACACCACCCCTTGATGTTTTTCTCACTCCTACTAGTGAATGGCCTGTTAGAAACCCTTACATACGCACCACCCCGTGATGTTTATCAGAAAACTATTCTACATTGCCACTGCATGTTTCATGTCCTCCCATTGCTGAGAACCCCATGGTGCTTTTCTCCATCCTACATTGCCACTCACTTCCTATCCTAAATCAGGTCCTCCGATTCAAACCACCCCGTGATGTTTTTCTCACTCCTCCTAGTGAATGGCCTGTTAGAAACCCTTACAATCCTCACCACCCGCGATGTTTTTTAGAAACCTATCATACTTTGCCACTGCATGTGTACTGACCTCCCCATGATGACAACTTCGTGGTGCTTTTCTCCATCCTACATTGCCACTCACTGCGTATCCTGATTCAGGCCGTCTGATTCACACCACGCCGTGATGTGTTTCTCACTCCTACTAGTGAATGGCCTTTTAGAAACCCTTACAATGCGCACAACCACGTGATTTTTTTCAGAAAACTATCCTACATTGCCACTGCATGTTTCCTGACCTCCCCATGCTGACCACCCTGTGGTGCTTTTTTGTATCCTATATTGGCACTCACTGCCTATCCTAATTTAGTCCCTCCGATTCACACCACCCCGTGATGTTTTTCTCACTCCTACTAGTGAATGGCCTGTTAGAAACCCTTAAAATCCACACCACCCCGTGATATTTTTCAAAAAATATCCTACATTGCCATAGCATCTTTCCTGCCCTCCCATGATGACCACCCCGTGGTGCTTTTCTCCATCCTACATTGCCACTCACTGCCTATCCTAATTCAGAACATCTGATTCACATCAGCCGTGATGTTTTTCTCACTCCTACTAGTGAATGGTCTGTTAGCAAACCTCACAATGCGAGCCACCGCACTTTTTTTTTCAGAAACCTATCCTACATTGCCACTGCATGTTTCCTCACGTCCCCATGCTGACCACCCTGTTTTGCTTTTCTCCATCCAACATTGCCACTCAATGCTTAACCTAATTCAGGCCCTCCGATTCACACCACCCCATGATGTTTTTCTCACTCCTGCTAGTGAATGGCCTGTTAGAAACTCTTACAATGCGCACCACCCGGCGATGTTTTTCAGAAACCTATCCTACATTGCCAATGCATGTTTCCTGACCTCCCCATACTGACCACCCCGTGGTGCTTTTCTCCATCCTACATTGCCACTCACTGCCTATCGTAATTCAGGCCCTCCCATTCACAACACCCCGTGATGTTTTTCTCAATCCTACTAGAGAATGGCCTGTTAGAAACCCTTACAATGCACACCACCCCGATGCTTTTTTCAGAAACCTATCATAAATTGCCACTACATTTTTCCTGAGCTCCCCATGCAGACCACCCCGTGGTGCTTTTCTCCATCCTACATTGCCACTCACTGCTTATCATAATTCAGCCCCTCTGATTCACACCACCCCGTGATGTTTTTCTCACTCCTTCTAGTGAATGACCTGTTAGAAAGCCTTACAATTCTCACCAACCGATATGTTTTTCAGAAACCTATCCTACATTGCCACTGCATGTGTCGTGACCTCCCCATGATGACCACCATTTGGTGCTTTTCTCCATCCTACAGTGCCACTCACTGCCTATCTTGATTCAGGCCCTCCAATTCACACCACGCTGTTATGTTTTTCTCACTCCTACTAGTGAATGGCCTGTTAGACACCCTTACAATGCTCACCAGCCCATAATATTTTTCAGAAAGCTATCCCACATTGCCACTGCATGTGTCCTGACCTCCACATGCTGACCATGCCGTGGTGCTTTTCTCCATTCTACATTGACACTCACTGCCTATCCTAATTCAGGCCTCCCGAATCACACCCTCGCGTGATGTATTTCTCACTCCTACCAGGGAATGGCCGGTTCGAATCCCTTACAATGCGCACCACCACATGATGTTTTTCAGAAACCTATCTTATATTGCCACTCCATGTTTCTTGACCTCCCCATGCTGACCACACCGTGGTGCTTTTCTGCATTTTATATTGCCACTCACTGCCTATCCTATTTCAGGCCCTCCGATTCACACCACCCCATGATGTTTTTCTCACTCGTACTAGTGAATGACCTGTTAGAAAGCCTTAAAATGCGCACCACCAGCGATGTTTCTCAAAATCCTATCCTACATTGCCAATGCATGTTTCCGGACCTCTCCATGCTGACCACCCCGTGGTCCTTTTCTCCATCCTACATTGCCACTCACTGTATATCCTAATTCAGAACATCTGATTCAAACCACCCCGTGATGTTTTTCTCAATCCTACAAGTGAATGGCCTGCTACAAATCCTTACAATGCGCACAACCCTGCGATGTTTTTCAGAAACCTATCCTACATTGCCATTGTATGATTCCTGACCTCCCCATGCTCACCAACCCGTGGTGCTTTTCTCCATCCTACATTGCCACTAACTGCCTATCCTAAATCAGGCCCTCTGATTCACACCACCCCGTGATGTTTTTCTCACTCCTACTAGTTAATGGCCTGTTAGAAACTATTACAATGCGCATCACCCCAAAGTTTTTTTCAGTAACCTATCCTAACTTGTCTCTGCATGTTTCCTGACCTCCACATGCTGACCACCCCATGGTGCTTTTCTCCATCCTACATTGCCACTCACTGCCAATCCTAATTCTAAACATCTGATTCACACCACCCCGTGATGTTTTTCTCACTCCTACTAGTGAATGGCCTGTTAGAAACCCTTACATACGCACCACCCCGTGATGTTTATCAGAAAACTATTCTACATTGCCACTACATGTTTCATGTCCTCCCATTGCTGAGCACCCCATGGTGCTTTTCTCCATCCTACATTGCCACTCACTTCCTATCCTAAATCAGGTCCTCCGATTCAAACCACCTCGTGATGTTTTTCTCACTCCTCCTAGTGAATGGCCTGTTAGAAACCCTTACAATCCTCACCACCCGCGATGTTTTTTAGAAACCTATCCTACATTGCCAATGCATGTTTCCTGACCTCCCCATACTGACCACCCCGTGGTGCTTTTCTCCATCCTACATTGCCACTCACTGCCTATCGTAATTCAGGCCCTCCCATTCACAACACCTCGTGATGTGTTTCTCACTCCTACTAGTGAATGGCCTGTTAGAATGCCTTACAATGCACACCAGTCTGCGATGTTTTTCAGTAACCTATCCTACATTGCCAATGCATGTTTCCTGACCTCCTCATGCTGACCACCATCCTACATTTCCACTCACTGCCTATCGTAATTCAGGCCTCCGATGCACACCACCCCGTGATGTTTTTCTCACTCCTACTAGTGAATGGCCTGTTAGAAACCCTTACATACGCACCACCCCGTGATGTTTATCAGAAAACTATCCTACATTGCTACTGCATGTTTCATGTCCTCCCCATGCTGAGCACCCCGTGGTGCTTTTCTCCATCCTACATTGCCACTCACTTCCTATCCTAAATCAGGCCCTCCGATTTAAACAACCACGTGATGTTTTTCTCACTCCTACTAGTGAATGGCCTGTTAGAAACACTTACAATACTCACCACCCGCGATGTTTTTTGGAAACCTATCATACATTGCCACTGTATTGTCCTGAACTACATTATCCTGACCTCCCCATGATGACCACCCCGTGGTGCATTTCTCCTTCCTACATTGCCACTCACTGCCTATCCTGATTCAGGCCGTCCGATTCAAACCACGCCGTGATGTTATTCTCAGTCCTACTAGTGAATGGCCATTTAGAAACCCTTACAATGCGCACTACCCCGTTGTTTTTTTCAGAAAACTATCCTACATTGCCACTGCATGTTTCCTGACCTCCCCATGTTGACCACCCTGTGGTGCTTTTTTGCATCCTACATTGCCACTCACTGCCTATACTAATTCCATTTTATGTTGCCACTCACTGCCTATCCTGATTCAGGCCCTCCTATTCACACCACCCCGTGATGTTTTTCTCACTCCTACTAGTGAATGGCCTGTTAGAAACCCTAACAATGCGCACCACCCCGCTTTTTTTTTCAGAAACCTATCCTACATTACCAGTGCATGTTTACTGACCTCCGCATGCTGACCACCACGTGGTGCTTTTCTCCATCCTACATTGCACTCACTGCCTATTGTAATTCAGAACATCTGATTCACACGACCCCGTGATGTTTTTCTCACTCATACTAGTGAATGGCCTGTTAGAAACCCTTAAAATCCGCACCACCCCGTGATATTTTTCAAAAAATATCCTACATTGCCATTGCCTGTGTCCTGACCTCCCCATGATGACCAGCCCGTGGGGTATTTCTCCATCCTACATTGCCACTCACGGCCTATCCTAATTCAGGCCCTCCGATTCACACCACCCGTGATGTTTTTCTCACTCCTGCTAGTGAATGGCCTGTTAGAAACCCTTACAATGCGCACCACCAAACTTTTTTTTTCAGAAACCTATCCTACATTGCCAATGCATGTTTCCTCTCCTCCCCATGCTGACCACCCTGTTTTGCTTTTCTCCATCCAACATTGCCACTCAATGCTTATCCTAATTCAGGCCCTCCGATTCACACCACCCCGTGATGTTTTTCTCACTCCTACTAGTGAATGGCCTGTTAGAAACCCTTACAATGTGTACCACCCGGCGATGTTTTTCAGAAACCTATCCTACATTGCCACTGCATGTTGCCTGACCTCCCCATGCTGACCACCCCGTGGTGCTTTTCTCCATCCTACATTGCCTCTCACTGCCTATTGTAATTCAGGCCCTACGATTCACACCACCCCGTGATGTTTTTCTCACTCCTATTAGTGAATGGCCTGTTAGATTGCCTTACAATGCACACCAGCCCGCAATGTTTTTCAGAAACCTATCCTACATTGCCAATGCATGTTTCCTGACCTCCCCATGCTGACCACTCCGTGGTGCTTTTCTCCATCCTACATTGCCACTCACTGCCTATCCTAATTCAGAACATCTGATTCACACCACCCCGTGATGTTTTTCTCACTCCTACTAGTGAATGGCCTGTTAGAAACCCTTATAATGCACACCACCCCGTGATGTTTTTCAGAAAACCATCCTACATTGCCACTGCACGTTTCCTGTCCTCCCCATGATGACCACCCCGTCATGCTTTTCTCCATTTTACATTGCCACTCACTGCCTATCCTAATTCAGCCTCTTCGATTCACACAACCACGTGATGTTTTTCTCACTCCCACTGCTGAATGGCCTTCTACAAACCCTTACAATGCGAACAACCCCGCGACGATTTTCAGAAACCTATCGTACATTGCCAATGCATGTTTCCTGACCTCCCCATGCTCACCATCCCGTGGTGCTTTTCTCCATCCTACATTGACACTCACTGTCTAAATTGATTCAGGCCCTCCAATTCACACCACCCAGTGATGTTTTTCTCACTCCTACTAGTGAATGGCCTGTTAGAAACCCTTACATTGCGCACCACCCCATTTTTTTTCAGAAACCTATCCTACATTGCCACTGCATGTTATCTCACCTCCCCATGCTGAGCAACCTGTTTTGCTTTTCTCCAACCAACATTGCCACTCAATGCTTATCCTAATTCAGGCCCTCCGATTCACACCACCCCGTGATGTTTTTGTCACTCCTAGTAGTGAATGGCCTGATAGAAACCCTTACAGTCCTCACCACCCGCGACGTTTTTCAGAAACCTATCCTACATTGCCACTGCATGTTTCCTGACCTCCACATCCTGACCACCCCGTGGTGCTTTTCTCCTTCCTACATTGCCACTCACTGCCTATCCTGATTCTGGCCCTCCAATTCACACTAGCCCATTATATTTTTCTCACTCCTACTAGTGAATGGCCTGTTAGAAACCCTTACAATGCGCACCACCCCGCGATGTTTTTCAGAAACCTATCCTACATTGCCACTGCATGTTTCCTGATGTCCCCATGCTGACCACACCGTGGTGCTTTTCTACACTTTACGTTGCCACTCACTGCCTATCCTAATTCAGGCCCTCCTACTCACACCACCCCGTGATATTTTTCTCACTCCTACTAGTGAATGGCCTGTTAGAAAGACTTACAAGGCGCAACACCCGGTGATGTTTTTCAGAAACCTATCCTACTTTGCCAATGCATGTTTCCTGACCTCCCCATGCTGACCACCCCATGGTGCTTTTCTTCATCCTACATTGCACTCACTGCCTATCATAATTCAGAACATCTGATTCACACGACCCCGTGATGTTTTCTCACTCCTACTAGTGAATGGCCTGTTAGAAAACCTTAAAATCCGCAGCACCCCGTGATGTTTTTAAAAAAATATCTTACATGGCGACTGCATGTTTCCTGACCTCCCCATCATGACCACCCCGTTGTGCTTTTCTCCATCCTACATTGCCACTCACTGCCTATCCTAATTCACGCCCTCCGATTCACACCACCCAGTGATGTTTTTCTGACTCCCAGTAGTGATTGGCCTGTTAGAAACCCTTACAATGCGCACCACCCTGTGATGTTTTTCAGAAAACTATCCTACATTGCCACTGCATTTTTCCTGTCCTCCCCATGATGACCACCCCGTGGTGCTTTTCTCCATTTTACATTGCCACTCACTGCCTATACTAAATCAGGCCCTCTGATTCACACCACCCCGTGATGTTTTTCTCCCTCCTACTAGTGAGTGACCTGTTAGAAACCCTTACATTGCGCACCACACCATTTTTTTTCAGAAACCTATCCTACATTGCCAATGCATGTTATTTCACCTCCCCATGCTGACCACCCTGTTTTGCTTTTCTCCAACCAACATTGCCACTCAATGCTTATCCTAATTCAGGCCCTCCGATTCACACCACCCCGTGATGTTTTTGTCACTCCTAGTAGTGAATGGCCTGATAGAAACCCTTTCAATCCTCACCACCCGCGATGTTATTCAGAAACCTATCCTACATTGCCACTGCATGTTTCCTGACCTCCACATCCTGACCACCCCGTGGTGTTTTTCTCCTTCCTACATTGCCACTCACTGCCTATCCTGATTCAGGCCCTCCAATTCACACTAGCCCATTATATTTTTCTCACTCCTACTAGTGAATGGCCTGATAGAAACCCTTTCAATCCTCACCACCCGCGATGTTTTTCAGAAACCTATCCTACATTGCCACTGCATGTTTCCTGACCTCCACATCCTAACCACCCCGTGGTGCTTTTCTCCTTCCTACATTGCCACTCACTGCCTATACTGATTCAGGCCCTCCAATTCAAACCAGCCCATTATATTTTTCTCACTCCTACTATTGAGTGGCCTGTTAGAAACCCTTACAATGCGCACCACCCCGCGATGTTTTTCAGAAACCTATCCTACATTGCCAATGCATGTTTCCTGATGTCCCCATGCTGACCACACCGTGGTGCTTTTCTACACTTTACGTTGCCACTCACTGCCTATCCTAATTCAGGCCCTCCTACTCACAAGACCCCGTGATATTTTTCTCACTCCTACTACTGAATGGCCTGTTAGAAAGCCTTACAATGCACAACACCCGGTGATGTTTTTCAGAAACCTATCCTACTTTGCCATTGCATGTTTCCTGACCTCCCCATGCTGACCACCCCATGGTGCTTTTCTCCATCCTACATTGCACTCATTGCCTATCATAATTCAGAACATCTGACTCACACGACCCCGTGATGTTTTCTCACTCCTACTAGTGAATGGCCTGTTAGAAAACCTTAAAATCCGCAGCACCCCGTGATGTTTTTCAAAAACTATCCTACATGGCGACTGCATGTTTCCTGACCTCCCCATCATGACCACCCCGTTGTGCTTTTCTCCATCCTACATTGCCACTCACTGCCTATCCTAATTCAAGCCCTCCGATTCACACCACCCAGTGATGTTTTTCTGACTCCTAGTAGTGATTGGCCTGTTAGAAACCCTTACAATGCGCACCACCCCGTGATGTTTTTCAGAAAACTATTCTACATAGCCACTGCATTTTTCCTGTCCTCCCCATGATGACCACCCCGTGGTGCTTTTCTCCATCCTACATTGCCACTCACGGCCTATCATAATTCAGGCCCTCCGATTCACCACACCCCGTGATGTTTTTCTCACTCCTACTAGTGAACGGCCTTTTAGAAACCCTTACAATGCACACCACCCCGTCATGTTTTTCAGAAAACTATCCTACATTGCCTCTGCATGTTTCCTGACCTCCCGATGCAGACCACCCTGTGGTGCTTTTCTCCATCCTGCATTGCCACTCACTGCCTATCCTAATTTAAGCCCTCTTATTCACACCACCCCCTTGATATTTTTCTCACTCCTACTAGTGAATGGCCTGTTAGAAACCCTTACAATGTGCACCACCCCGAATTTTTTTTTCAGAAGCCTATCCTACATTACCACTGCATGTTTCCTGAGTTCCCCAAGCTGACCACCCTGTGGTGATTTCTCCATCCTAAATTGCCACTCACTGCCTATCCTAATTCAGCGCCTCCGATTCACACCACCGCGTGATGTTTTTCTCACTCCTACTATTGAATGGCCTGTTAGAAACCCTTACAATGCGCACCAACCCGTTTTTTTTATCAGAAACCTATTCTACATTGCCACTGCATGTTTCCTTGCCTCCCCATGCTGACAAACCCGTGGTGCTTTTCTCCATCCTACATTGCCACTCACAGACTATCCTAATTCAGACCCTCCGATTCACACCACCCTGTGATGTTTTTTCACTCCTACTTGTGAATGGCTTGTAAGAAAGCCTTAAAATGTGCACCACCCTGTGATGTTTTTCAGAAATCTATCCTACATTGCCATTACATGTTTCCTGACCTCCCCATGTTGACCACCCCGTGGTGCTTTTCTCCATTCTTCATTGCCACTCACTGCTATCCTAATTCAGACCCTCCGGTTCACACCACCACGTGATGTTTTTCTCCCTCCTACTAGTGAATGGCCTTCTTCAAACCCTTACAATGCGAACAACACCGCGACGTTTTTCAGAAACCTATCGTATATTGCCAATGCATGTTTCCTGACTCCCCATGCTCACCAACCCGTGGTGCTTTTCTCCATCCTACATTGACACTCACTGTCTAACTTGATTCAGGCCCTCCAATTCACACCACACCATGATGTATTTCTCACTCCTACTAGTGAATGGCCTGTTAGAAACCCTTACAATGCGCACCACCCCGGGATGTTTTTCAGAAACCTATCCTACATTGCCACTGCATGATTCCTGTCCTCCCAATCCTGACCACCACGTGGTGCTTTTCTCCATCCTACATTGCCACTCACTGCCTATCCTGATTCAGGCCCTCCAATTCACACCACCCCGTTATATTTTTCTCACTCCTACTAGCGAATGGCCTGTTAGAAACCCTTACAATGCACACCACCCTGTGATGTTTTTCAGAGACCTATCCTACATTGCCACTGCATGTTTCCTGACCTCCCCATGCTGACCACACCGTGATGCTTTTCTCCATTTTACGTTTCCACCCACTGCCTATCGTATTTCAGGCCCTCCGATTCACAGCACGCCGTAATGTTTTTCTCACTCCTACTGGTGAATGGCCAGTTAGAAACCCTTACAATGCCCACCACCCGGCGATGTTTTTCAGAAACCTATCCTACATTGCCACTGCATGTTGCCTGACCTCCCCATGCTGACCACCCCGTGGTGCTTTTCTCCATCCTACATTGCAACTCACTGCCTATTGTAATTCAGGCCCTACGATTCACACCACCCCGTGATGTTTTTCTCACTCCTATTAGTGAATGGCCTGTTAGATTGCCTTACAATGCACACCAGCCCGCAATGTTTTTCGGAAACCTATCTTACATTGCCAATGCATGTTTCCTGACCTCCCCATGCTGACCACTCCGTGGTGCTTTTCTCCATCCTACATTGCCACTCACTGCCTATCATAATTCAGAACATCTGATTCACACCACCCCGTGATGTTTTTCTCACTCCTACTAGTGAATGGCCTGTTAGAAACCCTTATAATGCACACCACCCCGTGATGTTTTTCAGAAAACCATCCTACATTGCCACTGCACGTTTCCTGTCCTCCCCATGATGACCACCCCGTCGTGCTTTTCTCCATTTTACATTGCCACTCACTGCCTATCCTAATTCAGCCTCTTCGATTCACACAACCACGTGATGTTTTTCTCACTCCCACTGCTGAATGGCCTTCTACAAACCCTTACAATGCGAACAACCCCGCGACGATTTTCAGAAACCTATCGTACATTGCCAATGCATGTTTCCTGACCTCCCCATGCTCACCATCCCGTGGTGCTTTTCTCCATCCTACATTGACACTCACTGTCTAACTTGATTCAGGGCCTCCAATTCACACCACCCAGTGATGTTTTTCTCACTCCTACTAGTGAATGGCCTGTTAGAAACCTTACATTGCGCACCACCCCATTTTTTTTCAGAAACGTATTCTACATTGCCACTGCATGTTATCTCACCTCCCCATGCTGACCACCCTGTTTTGCTTTTCTCCAACCAACATTGCCACTCAATGCTTATCCTAATTCAGGCCCTCCGATTCACACCACCCCGTGATGTTTTTGTCACTCCTAGTAGTGAATGGCCTGATAGAAACCCTTACAATCCTCACCACCCGCGACGTTTTTCAGAAACCTATCCTACATTGCCACTGCATGTTTCCTGACCTCCATATCCTGACCACCCCGTGGTGCTTTTCTCCTTCCTACATTGCCACTCACTGCCTATCCTGATTCAGGCCCTCCAATTCACACTAGCCCATTATATTTTTCTCACTCCTACTAGTGAATGGCCTGTTAGAAACCCTTACAATGCGCACCACCCCGCGATGTTTTTCAGAAACCTATCCTACATTGCCACTGCATGTTTCCTGATGTCCCCATGCTGACCACACCGTGGTGCTTTTCTACACTTTACGTTGCCACTCACTGCCTATCCTAATTCAGGCCCTCCTACTCACACCACCCTGTGATATTTTTCTCACTCCTACTAGTGAATGGCCTGTTAGAAAAACTTACAATGCGCAACACCCGGTGATGTTTTTCAGAAACCTATCCTACTTTGCCAATGCATGTTTCCTGACCTCCCCATGCTGACCACCCCATGGTGCTTTTCTCCATCCTACATTGCACTCACTGCCTATCATAATTCAGAACATCTGATTCACACGACCCCGTGATGTTTTCTCACTCCTACTAGTGAATGGCCTGTTAGAAAACCTTAAAATCGGCAGCACCCCGTGATGTTTTTCAAAATATATCCAACATGGCGACTGCATGTTTCCTGACCTCCCCATCATGACCACCCCGTTGTGCTTTTCTCCATCCTACATTGCCACTCACTGCCTATCCTAATTCAGGCCCTCCAATTCACACCACCCAGTGATGTTTTTCTGACTCCTAGTAGTGATTGGCCTGTTAGAAACCCTTACAATGCGCACCACCCCGTGATGTTTTTCAGAAAACTATCCTACATTGCCACTGCATTTTTCCTTTCCTCCCCATGATGACCACCCCATGGTGCTTTTCTCCCTTTTACATTGCCACTCACTGCCTATACTAAATCATGCCCTCCGATTCACACCACCCCGTGATGTTTTTCTCCCTCCTACTAGTGAATGGCCTGTTAGAAACCCTTACATTGTGCACCACACCATTTTTTTTCAGAAACCTATCCTACATTGCCAATTCATGTTATCTCACCTCCCCATGCTGACCACCCTGTTTTGCTTTTCTCCAACCAACATTGCCACTCAATGCTTATCCTAATTCAGGCCCTCCTATTCACACCACCCCGTGATGTTTTTGTCACTCCTAGTAGTGAATGGCCTGATAGAAACCCTTTCAATCCTCACCACCCGCGATGTTTTTCAGAAACCTATCCTACATTGCCACTGCATGTTTCCTGACCTCCACATCCTGACCACCCCGTGGTGCTTTTCTCCTTCCTACATTGCCACTCACTGCCTATCCTGATTCAGGCCCTCCAATTCACACCAGCCCGTTATATTTTTCTCACTCCTACTAGTGAATGGCCTGTTAGAAACCCTTACAATGCGCACCACCCCGCGATGTTTTTCAGAAACCTATCCTACATTGCCACTGCATGTTTCCTGATGTCTCCATGCTGACCACACCGTGGTGCTTTTCTACACTTTACGTTGCCACTCACTGCCTATCCTAATTCATGCCCTCCTACTCACACTACCCCGTGATATTTTTCTCACTCCTACTAGTGAATGGCCTGTTAGAAAGCCTTACAATACGCAACACCCGGTGATGTTTTTTAGAAACCTATCCTACTTAGCCATTGCATGTTTCCTGACCTCCACATGCTGACCACCCCATGGTGCTTTTCTCCATCCTACATTGCACTCACTGCCTATCATAATTCAGAACATCTGATTCACACGAACCCGTGATGTTTTCTCACTCCTACTAGTGAATGGCCTGTTAGAAAACCTTAAAATCCGCAGCACCCCGTGATGTTTTTCAAAAAATATCCTACATGGCGACTACATGTTTCCTGACCTCCCCATCATGACCACCCCGTTGTGCTTTCTCCATCCTACATTGCCACTCACTGCCTGTCCTAATTCAGGCCCTCCGATTCACACCACCCAGTGATGTTTTTCTGACTCCTAGTAGTGATTGGCCTGTTAGAAACCCTTACAATGCGCACCACCCCGTGATGATTTTCAGAAACCTATCCTACTTTGCCACTGCATGTTTCCTGACCTCCCCATGCTGAGCACCCCGTGGTGCTTTTCTCCATCCTACATTGCCCCTCACTGCCTATCATAATTCAGGCCCTCCGATTCACCACACCCCGTGATGTTTTTCTCACTCCTACTAGTGAATGGCCTTTTAGAAACCCTTACAATGCACACCACCCCGTCATGTTTTTCAGAAAACTATCCTACATTGCCTCTGCATGTTTCCTGACCTCCCGATGCAGACCATCCTGTGGTGCTTTTCTCCATCCTGCATTGCCACTCACTGCCTATCCTAATTTAGGCCCTCTTATTCACACCACCCCCTTGATATTTTTCTCACTCCTACTAGTGAATGGCCTGTTAGAAACCCTTACAATGCGCACCACCCCGAATTTTTTTTTCAGAAGCCTATCCTACATTACCACTGCATGTTTCCTGAGTTCCCGAAGCTGACCACCCTGTGGTGATTTCTCCATCCTAAATTGCCACTCACTGCCTATCCTAATTCAGCGCCTCCGATTCACACCACCTCGTGATGTTTTTCTCACTCCTACTATTGAATGGCCTGTTAGAAACCCTTACAATGCGCACCAACCCGTTTTTTTTATCAGAAACCTATTCTACATTGCCACTGCATGTTTCCTTGCCTCCCCATGCTGACAAACCCGTGGTGCTTTTCTCCATCCTACATTGCCACTCACAGACTATCCTAATTCAGACCCTCCGATTCACACCACCCTGTGATGTTTTTTCACTCCTACTTGTGAATGGCTTGTTAGAAAGCCTTAAAATGTGCACCACCCTGTGATGTTTTTCAGAAATCTATCCTACATTGCCATTACATGTTTCCTGACCTCCCCATGTTGACCACCCCGTGGTGCTTTTCTCCATTCTTCATTGCCACTCACTGCTATCCTAATTCAGCCCCTCCTGTTCACACCACCACGTGATGTTTTTCTCCCTCCTACTAGTGAATGGCCTTCTTCAAACCCTTACAATGCGAACAACACCGCGACGTTTTTCAGAAACCTATCGCATATTGCCAATGCATGTTTTCTGACTCCCCATGCTCACCAACCCGTGGTGCTTTTCTCCATCCTACATTGACACTCACTGTCTAACTTGATTCAGGCCCTCCAATTCACACCACACCATGATGTATTTCTCACTCCTACTAGTGAATGGCCTGTTAGAAACCCTTACAATGTGCACCACCCCGGGATGTTTTTCAGAAACCTATCCTACATTGCCACTGCATGTTTCCTGTCCTCCCAATCCTGACCACCACGTGGTGCTTTTCTCCATCCTACATTGCCACTCACGGCCTATACTGATTCAGGCCCTGTGATTCACCCACCTCGTGATGTTTTTCTCACTCCTAGTAGTGAAAGGCCTTTTAGAAACCCTAATAATGAACACCACCCAGCAATGTTTTTAAGAAACCTATCCTACATTGCCACTGCATGTTTCCTGACCTCCCAATCCTGACCACCCTGTGGTGCTTTTCTCCATTTTATGTTGCCACTCACTGTCTATCCTGCTTCAGGCCTTCCGATTCACACCAGCCCATTATATTTTTCTCACTCCTACTAGTGAATGGACAGTTAGAAACCCTTACAATGCGCACAACCCGGCGATGTTTTTCAGAAACCTATCCTACATTGCCACAGCATGTTTCCTGACCTCCCCATGCTGACCACCCCATGGTGCTTTTCTCCATCCTACATTGCCACTCACTGCCTATCCTGATTCAGGCCCTCCAATTCACACCACCCCTTTATATTTTTCTCACTCCTACTAGCGAATGGCCTGTTAGAAACCCTTACAATGCACACCACCCTGTGATGCTTTTCAGAGACCTATCCTACATTGCCACTACATGTTTCCTGACCTCCCCATGCTGACCAGACCGTGATGCTTTTCTCCATTTTACATTTCCACTCACTGCCTATCGTAATTCAGGCCCTCCGATTCACACCACCCCGTGAATTTTTTCTCACTCCTACTAGTGAATGGCCTGTTAGAAAGCCTTACAATGCACACCACCCCTCGATGTTTTTCAGAAACCTATCCTCCATTGCCAATGCATGTTTCCTGACCTCCCCATGCTGACCACCCCTTGGTGCTTTTCTCCATCCTACATTGCCACTCACTGCCTATCCTGATTCACGCCCTCCAATTCACACCACCCCGTTATATTTTTCTCACTCCTACTAGCGAATGGCCTGTTAGAAACCCTGAAAATGCACACCACCCTGTGATATTTTTCAGAGACCTATCCTACATTGCCACTGCATGTTTCCTGACCTCCCCATGCTGACCACACCGTGATGCTTTTCTCCATTTTACGTTTCCACTCGCAGCCTATCGTATTTCAGTCCCTCCGATTGACACCACCCTGTTATATTTTTCTCACTCCTACTAGTGAATGGCCTGTTAGAAAGCCTTACAATGCACACCACCCCGCGATGTTTTTCGAAAACTATCCTACATTGCCACTGCATGTTTCCTGTCCTCCCCATGGTGACCACCCCGTGGTGCTTTTCTCGATCCTACATTGCCACTGACTGCCTATCCTAAATCAGGCCCTCCGATTCACACCACCTGGTGATGTTTTTCTGACTCGTACTAGTGAATGGCCTGTTAGAAACCCTTACAATCATCACCACCCGCGTTGTTTTTCAGAAACGTATCCTACATTGCCACTGCATGTGTCGTGACCTCCCCATGATGACCACCCTGTGGTGCTTTTCTCCATCGTACATTGCCACACACTGCCTATCCTGATTCAGGCCCTCCGATTCACACCAGGCCGTGATGTTTTTCTCACTCCTACTAGTGAATGGCCTGTTAGAAACCCTTGCAATTCGCACCAACCCGTAATGTTTTTCAGAAAGCTATCCCACTTTACCACTGCATGTTTCCTGAACTCCCCATGCTGACCACCCTGTGTGTTTTCTCCATCCTACATTGCCACTCACTGCCTATCCTAATTCAGGGCCTCCTATTTACACCACCGCGTGATTTTGTTCTCACTCCCACTAGTGAATGGCCTGTTAGAAACCCTAACAATGTGCACCACCCAGCAATGCTTATCAGAAACGTATTCTACATTGCCACTGCATGTTTCCTTGCCTCCCCATTCTGACAAACCCATGGTGCTTTTCTCCATCCTACATTGCCACTTACAGCGTATCCTAATTCAGACCCTCTGATTCACACCCCCATGTGATGTTTTTTTCACTCCTACCTGTGAATGGCTTGTAGAAAGCCTTAAAATGTGTACCACCCCGCGATGTTTTTCAGAAACCTATCCTACATTGCCATTACATGTTTCCTGCCCTCCCCATGTTGAACACCCCGTGGTGCTTTTCTCCATTCTTCATTGCCACTCACTGCCGATCCTAATTCAGCCCCTCCAATTTACACCACCACGTGATGTTTTTCTTATTCCTACTAGTGAATGGCCGTCTACAAACCCTTGCAATGCGAACAACCCCGCGACGTTTTACAGAAACCTACCGTGCATTGCCAATGCATGATTCCTGACCTCCCCATGCTCACCCACCCGTGGTGATTTCTCCATCCTACATTGACACTCGCTATCTAACTTGATTCAGGCCCTCCAATTCACACCACA
Source organism: Cavia porcellus (assembly GCF_034190915.1). Taxonomy (NCBI): domain Eukaryota; kingdom Metazoa; phylum Chordata; class Mammalia; order Rodentia; family Caviidae; genus Cavia; species Cavia porcellus. The sequence goes on along the minus strand of NW_026947485.1, from coordinate 152,587,309 downwards.
CCATGATGTATTTCTCACTCCTACTAGTGAATGGCCTGTTAGAAACCCTTACCATGCGCACTACGCCGAGATGTTTTTCAGAAACCTATCCTACATTGCCACTGCATGTTTCCTGACCTCCCCATCCTGACCACCCCGTGGTGCTATTCTCTATTTTATGTTGCCAATCACTGCCTATCCTGATTCAGGCCCTCCTATACACACCACCCCGTGATGTTTTTCTCACTCCTACTAGTGAATGGCCTGTTAGAAAACCTTACAATGCGCAATTCCCGGCGATGTTTTTCAGAAACCTAACCTACTTTGCGAATGCATGTTTCCTGACCTCCCCATGCTGACCACCCCGTGGTGCTTTTCTCCATCCTACGTTGCACTCACTGCCTATCATAATTCAGAACATCTGATTCACACGACCCCGGGATGTTTTTCTCACTCCTACTAGTGAATGGCCTGTTAGTAACCCTTAAAATCCGCACCACTCCGAGATGTTTTTCAAAAAATATCCTACATTGCCACTGCATGTTTCCTCACTTCCCCATGCTGACCACCCTGTTTTGCTTTTCTCCATCCTACATTGCCACTCACTACCTATCCTGATACAGGCCCTCCAATTCACACCACCCCGTAATATTTTTCTCACTCCTACTAGTGAATGGCCTGTTAGAAACCCTTTCAATGCGCACCACCCCGTGCTGTTTTTCAGAAAACTATTATACATTGCCACTGCATGTTTCCTGACCTCCCCATGCTGAGCACACCGTGGTGCTTTTCTGCATCCTAAATTGCCACACACTGCCTTTCATAATTCATGCCCTCGGGTTCACACCACGCCTTAATGTTTTTCTCACTCCTACTAGTGAATGGCCTGTTAGAAATCCTTACAATCCTCACCACCCGCGATGTTTTTTCTAAACCTATAGTACATTGCCACTGCATGTGTCCTGACCACCCCATGATGACCACCGCATGGTGCTTTTCTCCATCCTACATTGCCACTCACTGCCTATCCTGATTCAGGCCCTCCGATTCACACCACGTCGTGAGGTTTTTCTCACTCCTACTAGTGAATGGCCTTTTAGAAACCCTTACAATGCGCACCAACCCGTAATGTTTTTCAGAAAGCTATCCCACATTGCCACTGCATGTTTCCTGATCTCCCCATGCTGACCACCCGTGGTGGTTTTCTCAATCCTACATTGTCACTCACTGCCTATCCTTATTCAGGCCCTCTGATTCACACCACCCCGTTATATTTTTCTCACTCCTACTAGTGAATGGCCTGCTAGAAAGACTTACAATGCGTCCACCCGGCGATGTTTTGCAGAAACCTATCCTACATTGCCACTGCATGTTTCCTTGCCTCCACATGCTGACAAACCCGTGGTGCTTTTCTCCATCCTACATTGCCACTCACAGCCTATCCTAATTCAGACCCTCCGATTCACACCACCCTGTGATATTTTTTTCACTCCTACTTGTGAATGGTTTGTTAGAAAGCCTTACAATGTGCACCACCGCGCGATGTTTTTCAGAAACTTATCCTACATTGCCATTACATGTTTCCTGACCTCCCCAGGTTGACCACCCCGTGGTGCTTTTCTCCCTTCTTCATTGCCAGTAACTGCCTTTCCTAATTCAGCCCCTCCGATTCACACCACCACGTGATGTTTTTCTCACTCCTACTAGTGAATGGCCTGCGACAAACCTTTATAATGCGCACAACCCTGCGACGTTTTTCAGAAACCTAAGGTAAATTGACAATGCATGTTTCCTGACATCCACATGCTCACCAACCCGTGGGGCTTTTCTCCATCCTACATTGCCACTCACTGTCTAACTTGATTCAGACCCTCCCATTCACACCACAGCGTGATGTATTTCTCACTCCTACTAGTAAATATCCTGTTAGAAACCCTTACCATGCGAACTACGCTGCGATGTTTTTCAGAAACCTATCCTACATTGCCCGTGCATGTTTCCTGACCTCCCAATGCAGACCACCCCATGGTGCTTTTCTCCATCCTACATTGCCACTCACTGCTTATCATAATTCAGGCCCTCTGATTCACACGACCCCGTGATGTTTTTCTCACTCCTACTCGTGAATGGCCTGTTAGAAAGCCTTACAATTCTCACCAACCGATATGTTTTTCAGAAACCTATCCTACATTACCACTGCATGTGTCCTGACCTCCCCATGATGACCACCATTTGGTGCTTTTCTCCATCCTACATTGCCACTCACTGCCTATCCTGATTCAGGCCCTCCAATTCACACCACGCTGTGATGTTTTTCTCACTCCTACTGGTGAATGGCCTGTTAGAAACCCTTACATTGCGCACCTACCCGGAATGTATTTCAGAAAGCTATCCCATATTGCCACTGCATGTTTCCTGACCTCCCCATGCTGACCACCCCGTGGTCCTTTTCTCCATCCTACATTGACACTCACTGTATATCCTAATTCAGAACATCTGATTCAAACCACCCCGTGATGTTTTTCTCAATCCTACTAGTGAATGGCCTGTTAGAAACCCTTACAAAGCGCACCACCCCGTGATGCTTTTCAGAAAACTATCCTACATTGCCACTGCATGTTTCCTACCTCCCCATGCTGACCTCGCTGTGGTGGTTTTCTCCATCCTACATTGCCACTCACTGCCTATCCTAATTCAGGCCCTCCGATTCACACCACCCCGTGATGTTTTTCTCACTGCTACTAGTGAATGGCCTGTTAGAAACACTTACAATGTGCAACACCCCGTTTTTTTTTTTTTCAGAAATCTATCCTACATTGTCAAGGCATGTTTTCTGACCTCCCCATGCTGACCACCCTGTGGTGATTTTCTCCATCCTACATTGCCACTCACTGCCTAACCTAATTCAGGCCCTCCGATTCACACAACCCCGTTATGTTTTTTTCAATCCTACTTGTGAATGGCTTGTTAGAAACCCTTACAATGCGCACCACCCCGCAATGTTTTTCAGAAACCTATCCTACATTGCCATTGCATGGTTCCTGACGTCCCCATGTTGACCACCCCATGGTGCTTTTCTCCATTCTTCATTGCCACTCAATGAATATCCTAATTCAGGCCCTCCCATTCACACCACCCCGTGATGATTTTCTCACTCCTACTAGTGAATGGCCTGCTACAAACACTTACAATGCGCACCACCCCGTGATGTTTTTCAGTAACCTATCCTACATTGCCAATGCATGTTTACCGACCTCCCCATGCTGACCACCCCGTGGTCCTTTTCTCCATCCTACATTGCCACTCACTGTATATCCTAATTCAGAACATCTGATTCAAACCACCCCGTGATGTTTTTCTCAATCCTACTAGTGGATGGCCTGCTACAAATCCTTACAATGTGCACAACCCCGCGATGTATTTCAGAAACCTATCCTACATTGCCATTGTATGATTCCTGACCTCCCCTTGCTCACCAACCCATGGTGCTTTTCTCCATCCTACATTGGCACTCACTGTCTAAGTTGATTCAGGACCTCTGATTCACAACACCCCGTGATGTTTTTCTCACTCCTACTAGTGAATGGCCTGTTAGAAAGCCATACAATAGGCACCACCCCGTGATGTTTTTCAGAAAACTATCCTGCTTTGCCACTGCATGTTTCCTGACCTCCTCATGCTGACCACCCCGTGGTGCTTTTCTCCATCCTACATTGCACTCACTGCCTATCCTAAATCAGGCCCTCCGATTCACACCACCGCGTGATGTTTTTCTCACTCCTACTAGTTAATGGCCTGTTAGAAACACTTATAATGCGCACCACCCCGAAGTTTTTTTCAGAAACCTATCCTAAATTGCCTCTGCATGTTTCCTGACCTCCCCATGCTGACCACCCCGTGGTGCTTTTCTCCATCCTACATTGCCACTCACTGCTTATCATAATTCAGGCCCTCTGATTCACACTACCCCGTGATGTTTTCCACAGTGCTACTACTGAATGGCCTGTTAGAAAGGCTTACAATTCTCACCACTCGCGAAGTTTTTCAGAAACCTATCCTACATTGCCACTGCATTTGTCCTGACCTCCCCATGATGACCACCCTTTCGTGCTTTTCTCCATCCTACATTGCCACTCACTGCCTATCCTGATTCAGGCCCTCCAATTCACACCATGCCATGATGTTTTTCTGACTCCTACTAGTGAATGGCTTGTTAGAAACTTTTACAATGCACAGCAACCCATAATGTTTTTCAGAAAGCTATCCCACATTGCCACTGCATGTTTCCTGACCTCCCCATGCTGACCACCCTGTGGTGCTTTTCTACATCCTACATTGCCACTCACTGCCTATTCTTATTCAGGCCCTCCGATTCACACCACCCCGTTAGGTTTTTCTCACTGCTACTAGTGAATGGCCTGTTTGAAACCCTTACAATGTGCAACACCCCGTGATGTTTTTCAGAAACCTATACCACATTGCCACTGAATGTATCCTGACCTCCCCATGCTGACCATGCCTTGGTGCTTTTCTCCATCCTACATTGCCAGTCACCGCCTGTCCTTATTCAGGCCTTCCGATTCACACCCTCCCGTGATATATCTCTCACTCCTACCAGGGATTGGCTGGTTAGAAACCCTTACAATGCGCACCACCCAGCGATGTTTTTCAGAAACCTATCCTACATTGCCATTGCATGTTTCCTGACCTCCCCATGTTGACCAACCCATGGTGCTTTTCTCCATTCTTCATTGCCACTCAATGAATATCCTAATTCAGCCCCTCCCATTCACACCACCCCGTGATGATTTTCTCACTCCTACTAGTGAATGGCCTGCTACAAACACTTACAATGCGCACCACCCCGTGATGTTTCTCAGAAAACTATCCTACATTGCTACTGTATGTTTCCTGTCCTCCCCATGCTGACCATCCCGTGGTGCTTTTCTCCATCCTACATTGCCACTCACTGCCTATCATAATTCAGGCCCTCCGATTCACATCACCCCGTGATGTTTTTCTCACTCCTACGAATGAATGGCCTGTTAGAAACCCTTACAATGCGCACCAACCCATAATGTTTTTCAGAAAGCTATCCCACATTTCCACTGCATGTTTCCTGATCTCCCCATGCTGACCACCACGTGGTGCTTTTCTGCATCCTACATTTCCACTCACTGCTTCTCATAATTGAGGCCATGTGATTCACACCACCCCGTGATGTTTTTCTCACTCCTACTAGTGAATGTCCTGTTAGAAAGCCTTACAATTCTCACCACCCGCGTTGTTTTTCAGAAACCTATCCTACATTGCCACTGCATGTTTCCTGACCTCCCCATGATGACCACCCTTTGGTGATTTTCTCCATCCTACATTGCCACTCACTGCCTATCCTGATTCAGGCAATCCAATTCAAACCACGCCGTGATGTTTTTCTCACTCCTACTGGTGAATGGCCTGTTAGAAACCCTTACATTGCGCAACTACCCGGAATGTATTTCAGAAAGCTATCCCACATTGCCACTGCATGTTTCCTGACCTCCCCATGCTGACCACCCCGTGGTCCTTTTCTGCATCCTACATTGACACTCACTGTATATTCTAATTCAGAACATCTGATTCAAACCACCCCGTGATGTTTTTCTCAATCCTACTAGTGAATGGCCTGTTAGAAACCCTTACAAAGCGCACCACCCCGTGATGTTTTTCAGAAAACTACCCTACATTGCCACTGCATGTATCCTACCTCCCCATGCTGACCACCCTGTGGTGATTTTCTCCATCCTACATTGCCACTCACTGCCTATCCTAATTCAGGCCCTCCGATTCACAGCACCCCGTGATGTTTTTCTCACTGCTACTAGTGAATGGCCTGTTAGAAACACTTACAATGTGCAACACCCCGTTTTTTTTTTTTTTTTTTACAGAAACCTATCCTACATTGTCAAGGCATGTTTTCTGACCTCCCCATGCTGACCACCCTGTGGTGATTTTCTCCATCCTACATTGCCACTCACTGCCTAACCTAATTCAGGCCCTCCGATTCACACAACCCTGTGATGTTTTTTTCAATCCTACTTGTGAATGGCTTTTTAGAAACCCTTACAATGCGCACCACCCAGCGATGTTTTTCAGAAACCTATCCTACATTGCCATTGCATGTTTCCTGACCTCCCCATGTTGACCACCCCATGGTGCTTTTCTCCATTCTTCATTGCCACTCAATGAATATCCTAATTCAGCCCCTCCCATTCACACCACCCCGTGATGATTTTCTCACTCCTACTAGTGAATGGCCTGCTACAAACACTTACAATGCGCACCACCCCGTGATGTTTCTCAGAAAACTATCCTACATTGCTACTGTATGTTTCCTGTCCTCCCCATGCTGACAATCCCGTGGTGCTTTTCTCCATCCTACATTGCCACTCACTGCCTATCATAATTCAGGCCCTCCGATTCACATCACCCTGTGATGTTTTTCTCACTCCTACGAATGAATGGCCTGTTAGAAACCCTTACAATGCGCACCAACCCATAATGTTTTTCAGAAAGCTATCCAACATTGCCACTGCATGTTTCCTGATCTCCCCATGCTGACCACCACGTGGTGCTTTTCTGCATCCTACATTGCCACTCACTGTTCTCATAATTGAGGCTCTGCGATTCACACCACCCCATGATGTTTTTCTCACTCCTACTGGTGAATGGCCTGTTAGAAACCCTTACATTGCGCAACTACCCGGAATGTATTTCAGAAAGCTATCCCACATTGCCACTGCATGTTTCCTGACCTCCCCATGCTGACCACCCCGTGGTCCTTTTCTCCATCCTACATTGACACTCACTGTATATTCTAATTCAGAACATCTGATTCAAACCACCCCGTGATGTTTTTCTCAATCCTACTAGTGAATGGCCTGTTAGAAACCCTTACAAAGCGCACCACCCCGTGATGTTTTTCAGAAAACTACCCTACATTGCCACTGCATGTATCCTACCTCCCCATGCTGACCACCCTGTGGTGCTTTTCTCCATCCTACATTGCCACTCACTGCTTATCCTAATTCACGCCCTCCGATTCACACCACCCCGTGATGTTTTTCTCACTCCTACTAGTGAATGGCATGTTAGAAACACTTACAATGTGCAACACCCCGTTTTTTTTTTTTTTTTTTTTTCTGAAACCTATCCTACATTGACAAGGCATGTTTTCTGACCTCCCCATGCTGACCACCCTGTGGTGATTTTCTCCATCCTACATTGCCACTCACTGCCTAACCTAATTCAGGCCCTCCGATTCACACAACCCCGTTATGTTTTTTTCAATCCTACTTGTGAATGGCTTGTTAGAAACCCTTACAATGCGCACCACCCCGCAATGTTTTTCAGAAACCTATCCTACATTGCCATTGCATGTTTCCTGACGTCCCCATGTTGACCACCCCATGGTGCTTTTCTCCATTCTTCATTGCCACTCAATGAATATCCTAATTCAGCCCCTCCCATTCACACCACCCCGTGATGATTTTCTCACTCCTACTAGTGAATGGCCTGCTACAAACACTTACAATGCGCACCACCCCGTGATGTTTTTCAGTAACTTATCCTACATTGCCAATGCATGTTTACCGACCTCCCCATGCTGACCACCCCGTGGTCCTTTTCTCCATCCTACATTGCCACTCACTGTATATCCTCATTCAGAACATCTGATTCAAACCACCCCGTGATGTTTTTCTCAATCCTACTAGTGGATGGCCTGCTACAAATCATTACAATGCGCACAACCCTGCGATGTATTTCAGAAACCTATCCTACATTGCCATTGTATGATTCCTGACCTCCCCTTGTTCACCAACCCATGGTGTTTTTCTCCATCCTACATTGGCACTCACTGTCTAAGTTGATTCAGGACCTCTGATTCACAACACCCCATGATGTTTTTCTCACTCCTACTAGTGAATGGCCTGTTAGAAAGCCATACAATGGGCACCACCCCGTGATGTTTTTTAGAAAACTATCCTGCTTTGCCACTGCATGTTTCCTGACCTCCTCATGCTGACCACCCCATGGTGCTTTTCTCCATCCTACATTGCCACTATCCTAAATCAGGCCCTCCGATTCACACCACCGCGTGATGTTTTTCTCACTCCTACTAGTTAATGGCCTGTTAGAAACACTTACAATGCGCACCACGCCGAAGTTTTTTTCAGAAACCTATCCTAAATTGCCTCTGCATGTTTCCTGACCTCCCCATGCTGACCACCCCGTGGTGCTTTTCTCCATCCTACATTGCCACTCACTGCTTATCATAATTCAGGCCCTCTGATTCACACTACCCCGTGATGTTTTCCACAGTGCTACTACTGAATGGCCTGTTAGAAAGGCTTACAATTCTCACCACTCGCGATGTTTTTCAGAAACCTATCCTACATTGCCACTGCATTTGTCCTGACCTCCCCATGATGACCACCCTTTCGTGCTTTTCTCCATCCTACATTGCCACTCACTGCCTATCCTGATTCAGGCCCTCCAATTCACACCATGCCATGATGTTTTTCTGACTCCTACTAGTGAATGGCTTGTTAGAAACTTTTACAATGCACAGCAACCCATAATGTTTTTCAGAAAGCTATCCCACATTGCCACTGCATGTTTCCTGACCTCCCCATGCTGACCACCCTGTGGTGCTTTTCTACATCCTACATTGCCACTCACTACCTATTCTTATTCAGGCCCTCCGATTCACACCACCCCGTTAGGTTTTTCTCACTCCTACTAGTGAATGGCCTGTTTGAAACCCTTACAATGTGCAACACCCCGTGATGTTTTTCAGAAACCTATACCACATTGCCACTGAATGTATCCTGACCTCCCCATGCTGACCATGCCGTGGTGCTTTTCTCCATCCTACATTGCCAGTCACCGCCTGTCCTTATTCAGGCCTTCCGATTCACACCCTCCCGTGATATATCTCTCACTCCTACCAGGGATTGGCTGGTTAGAAACCCTTACAATGCGCACCACCCAGCGATGTTTTTCAGAAACCTATCCTACATTGCCATTGCATGTTTCCTGACCTCCCCATGTTGACCACCCCATGGTGCTTTTCTCCATTCTTCATTGCCACTCAATGAATATCCTAATTCAGCCCCTCCCATTCACACCACCCCGTGATGATTTTCTCACTCCTGCTAGTGAATGGCCTGCTACAAACACTTACAATGCGCACCACCCCGTGATGTTTCTCAGAAAACTATCCTACATTGCTACTGTATGTTTCCTGTCCTCCCCATGCTGACCATTCCGTGGTGCTTTTCTCCATCCTACATTGCCACTCACTGCCTATCATAATTCAGGCCCTCCGATTCACATCACCCCGTGATGTTTTTCTCACTCCTACGAATGAATGGCCTGTTAGAAACCCTTACAATGCGCACCAACCCAAAATGTTTTTCAGAAAGCTATCCCACATTGCCACTGCATGTTTCCTGATCTCCCCATGCTGACCACCACGTGGTGCTTTTCTGCATCCTACATTTCCACTCACTGCTTCTCATAATTGAGGCCATGTGATTCACACCACCCCGTGATGTTTTTCTCACTCCTACTAGTGAATGTCCTGTTAGAAAGCCTTAAAATTCTCACCACCCGCGTTGTTTTTCAGAAACCAATCCTACATTGCCACTGCATGTTTCCTGACCTCCCCATGATGACCACCCTTTGGTGATTTTCTCCATCCTACATTGCCACTCACTGCCTATCCTGATTCAGGCAATCCAATTCAAACCACGCCGTGATGTTTTTCTCACTCCTACTGGTGAATGGCCTGTTAGAAACCCTTACATTGCACAACTACCCGGAATGTATTTCAGAAAGCTATCCCACATTGCCACTGCATGTTTCCTGACCTCCCCATGCTGACCACCCCGTGGTCCTTTTCTCCATCCTACATTGACACTCACTGTATATTCTAATTCAGAACATCTGATTCAAACCACCCCGTGATGTTTTTCTCAATCCTACTAGTGAATGGCCTGTTAGAAACCCTTTCAAAGCGCACCACCCCGTGATGTTTTTCAGAAAACTACCCTACATTGCCACTGCATGTATCCTACCTCCCCATCCTGACCACCCTGTGGTGCTTTTCTCCATCCTACATTGCCACTCACTGCTTATCCTAATTCACGCCCTCCGATTGACACCATCCCGTGATGTTTTTCTCACTCCTACTAGTGAATGGCATGTTAGAAACACTTACAATGTGCAACACCCCGTTTTTTTTTTTTTTTTTTTTTCTGAAACCTATCCTACATTGACAAGGCATGTTTTCTGACCTCCCCATGCTGACCACCCTGTGGTGATTTTCTCCATCCTACATTGCCACTCACTGCCTAACCTAATTCAGGCCCTCCGATTCACACAACCCCGTTATGTTTTTTTCAATCCTACTTGTGAATGGCTTGTTAGAAACCCTTACAATGCGCACCACCCCGCAATGTTTTTCAGAAACCTATCCTACATTGCCATTGCATGTTTCCTGACGTCCCCATGTTGACCACCCCATGGTGCTTTTCTCCATTCTTCATTGCCACTCAATGAATATCCTAATTCAGGCCCTCCCATTCACACCACCCCGTGATGATTTTCTCACTCCTACTAGTGAATGGCCTGCTACAAACACTTACAATGCGCACCACCCCGTGATGTTTTTCAGTAACCTATCCTACATTGCCAATGCATTTTTACCGACCTCCCCATGCTGACCAACCCGTGGTCCTTTTCTCCATCCTACATTGCCACTCACTGTATATCCTAATTCAGAACATCTGATTCAAACTACCCCGTGATGTTTTTCTCAATCCTACTAGTGAATGGCCTGCTACAAATCCTTACAATGCGCACAACCCCGCGATGTATTTCAGAAACCTATCCTACATTGCCATTGTATGATTCCTGACCTCCCCTTGCTCACCAACCCGTGGTGCTTTTCTCCATCCTACATTGGCACTCACTGTCTAAGTTGATTCAGGACCTCTGATTCACAACACCCCGTGATGTTTTTCTCACTCCTACTAGTGAATGGCCTGTTAGAAAGCCATACAATAGGCACCACCCCGTGATGTTTTTCAGAAAACTATCCTGCTTTGCCACTGCATGTTTCCTGACCTCCTCATGCTGACCACCCCGTGGTGCTTTTCTCCATCCTACATTGCACTCACTGCCTATCCTAAATCAGGCCCTCCGATTCACACCACCGCGTGATGTTTTTCTCACTCCTACTAGTTAATGGCCTGTTAGAAACACTTACAATGCGCACCACCCGGAAGTTTTTTTCAGAAACCTATCCTAAATTGCCTCTGCATGTTTCCTGACCTCCCCATGCTGACCACCCCGTGGTGCTTTTCTCCATCCTACATTGCCACTCACTGCTTATCATAATTCAGGCCCTCTGATTCACACTACCCCGTGATGTTTTCCACAGTGCTACTACTGAATGGCCTGTTAGAAAGGCTTACAATTCTCACCACTCGCGATGTTTTTCAGAAACCTATCCTACATTGCCACTGCATTTGTCCTGACCTCCCCATGATGACCACCCTTTCGTGCTTTTCTCCATCCTACATTGCCACTCACTGCCTATCCTGATTCAGGCCCTCCAATTCACACCATGCCATGATGTTTTTCTGACTCCTACTAGTGAATGGCTGGATAGAAACTTTTACAATGCACAGCAACCCATAATGTTTTTCAGAAAGCTATCCCACATTGCCACTGCATGTTTCCTGACCTCCCCATGCTGACCACCCTGTGGTGCTTTTCTACATCCTACATTGCCACTCACTGCCTATTGTTATTCAGGCCCTCCTATTCACACCACCCCGTTAGGTTTTTCTCACTCCTACTAGTGAATGGCCTGTTTGAAACCCTTACAATGTGCAACACCCCGTGATGTTTTTCAGAAACCTATACCACATTGCCACTGAATGTATCCTGACCTCCCCATGCTGACCATGCCGTGGTGCTTTTCTCCATCCTACATTGCCAGTCACCGCCGGTCCTTATTCAGGCCTTCCGATTCACACCCTCCCGTGATATATCTCTCACTCCTACCAGGGATTGGCTGGTTAGAAACCCTTACAATGCGCACCACCCAGCGATGTTTTTCAGAAACCTATCCTACATTGCCATTGCATGTTTCCTGACCTCCCCATGTTGACCACCCCATGGTGCTTTTCTCCATTCTTCATTGCCACTCAATGAATATCCTAATTCAGCCCCTCCCATTCACACCACCCCGTGATGATTTTCTCACTCATACTAGTGAATGGCCTGCTACAAACACTTACAATGCGCACCACCCCGTGATGTTTCTCAGAAAACTATCCTACATTGCTACTGTATGTTTCCTGTCCTCCCCATGCTGACCATCCCGTGGTGCTTTTCTCCATCCTACATTGCCACTCACTGCCTATCATGATTCAGGCCCTCCGATTCACATCACCCCGTGATGTTTTTCTCACTCCTACGAATGAATGGCCTGTTAGAAACCCTTACAATGCGCACCAACCCATAATGTTTTTCAGAAAGCTATCCCACATTGCCACTGCATGTTTCCTGATCTCCCCATGCTGACCACCACGTGGTGCTTTTCTGCATCCTACATTTCCACTCACTGCTTCTCATAATTGAGGCCATGTGATTCACACCAACCCGTGATGTTTTTCTCACTCCTACTAGTGAATGTCCTGTTAGAAAGCCTTACAATTCTCACCACCCGCGTTGTTTTTCAGAAACCTATCCTACATTGCCACTGCATGTTTCCTGACCTCCCCATGATGACCACCCTTTGGTGATTTTCTCCATCCTACATTGCCACTCACTGCCTATCCTGATTCAGGCAATCCAATTCAAACCACGCCGTGATGTTTTTCTCACTCCTACTGGTGAATGGCCTGTTAGAAACCCTTACATTGCGCAACTACCCGGAATGTATTTCAGAAAGCTATCCCACATTGCCACTGCATGTTTCCTGACCTCCCCATGCTGACCACCCCGTGGTCCTTTTCTGCATCCTACATTGACACTCACTGTATATTCTAATGCAGAACATCTGATTCAAACCACCCCGTGATGTTTTTCTCAATCCTACTAGTGAATGGCCTGTTAGAAACCCTTACAAAGCGCACCACCCCGTGATGTTTTTCAGAAAACTACCCTACATTGCCACTGCATGTATCCTACCTCCCCATGCTGACCACCCTGTGGTGATTTTCTCCATCCTACATTGCCACTCACTGCCTATCCTAATTCAGGCCCTCCGATTCACACCACCCCGTGATGTTTTTCTCACTGCTACTAGTGAAAGGCCTGTTAGAAACACTTACAATGTGCAACACCCCGTTTTTTTTTTTTTTTTTTTCAGAAACCTATCCTACATTGTCAAGGCATGTTTTCTGACCTCCCCATGCTGACCACCCTGTGGTGATTTTCTCCATCCTACATTGCCACTCACTGCCTAACCTAATTCAGGCACTCCGATTCACACAACCCTGTGATGTTTTTTTCAATCCTACTTGTGAATGGCTTTTTAGAAACCCTTACAATGCGCACCACCCAGCGATGTTTTTCAGAAACCTATCCTACATTGCCATTGCATGTTTCCTGACGTCCCCATGTTGACCACCCCATGGTGCTTTTCTCCATTCTTCATTGCCACTCAATGAATATCCTAATTCAGCCCCTCCCATTCACACCACCCCGTGATGATTTTCTCACTCCTACTAGTGAATGGCCTGCTACAAACACTTACAATCCGCACCACCCCGTGATGTTTCTCAGAAAACTATCCTACATTGCTACTGTATGTTTCCTGTCCTCCCCATGCTGACCATTCCGTGGTGCTTTTCTCCATCCTACATTGCCACTCACTGCCTATCATAATTCAGGCCCTCCGATTCACATCACCCCGTGATGTTTTTCTCACTCCTACGAATGAATGGCCTGTTAGAAACCCTTACAATGCGCACCAACCCATAATGTTTTTCAGAAAGCTATCCCACATTGCCACTGCATGTTTCCTGATCTCCGCATGCTGACCACCACGTGGTGCTTTTCTGCATCCTACATTGCCACTCACTGTTCTCATAATTGAGGCTCTGCGATTCACACCACCCCATGATGTTTTTCTCACTCCTACTGGTGAATGGCCTGTTAGAAACCCTTACATTGCGCAACGACCCGGAATGTATTTCAGAAAGCTATCCCACATTGCCACTGCATGTTTCCTGATCTCCCCATGCTGACCACCCCGTGGTCCTTTTCTCCATCCTACATTGACACTCACTGTATATTCTAATTCAGAACATCTGATTCAAACCACCCCGTGATGTTTTTCTCAATCCTACTAGTGAATGGCCTGTTAGAAACCCTTACAAAGCGCACCACCCCGTGATGTTTTTCAGAAAACTACCCTACATTGCCACTGCATGTATCCTACCTCCCCATGCTGACCACCCTGTGGTGCTTTTCTCCATCCTACATTGCCACTCACTGCTTATCCTAATTCACGCCCTCCGATTCACACCACCCCGTGATGTTTTTCTCACTCCTACTAGTGAATGGCATGTTAGAAACACTTACAATGTGCAACACCCCGTTTTTTTTTTTTTTTTTTTTTTTTTTTTTTTTTTTTTTTCTGAAACCTATCCTACATTGACAAGGCATGTTTTCTGACCTCCCCATGCTGACCACCCTGTGGTGATTTTCTCCATCCTACATTGCCACTCACTGCCTAACCTAATTCAGGCCCTCCGATTCACACAACCCCGTTATGTTTTTTTCAATCCTTCTTGTGAATGGCTTGTTAGAAACCCTTACAATGCGCACCACCCCGCAATGTTTTTCAGAAACCTATCCTACATTGCCATTGCATGTTTCCTGACGTCCCCATGTTGACCACCCCATGGTGCTTTTCTCCATTCTTCATTGCCACTCAATGAATATCCTAATTCAGCCCCTCCCATTCACACCACCCCGTGATGATTTTCTCACTCCTACTAGTGAATGGCCTGCTACAAACACTTACAATGCGCACCACCCCGTGATGTTTTTCAGTAACCTATCCTACATTGCCAATGCATGTTTACCGACCTCCCCATGCTGACCACCCCGTGGTCCTTTTCTCCATCCTACATTGCCACTCACTGTATATCCTAATTCAGAACATCTGATTCAAACCACCCCGTGATGTTTTTCTCAATCCTACTAGTGGATGGCCTGCTACAAATCCTTACAATGCGCACAACCCTGCGATGTATTTCAGAAACCTATCCTACATTGCCATTGTATGATTCCTGACCTCCCCTTGCTCACCAACCCATGGTGCTTTTCTCCATCCTCCATTGGCACTCACTGTCTAAGTTGATTCAGGACCTCTGATTCACAACACCCCGTGATGTTTTTCTCACTCCTACTAGTGTATGGCCTGTTAGAAAGCCATACAATGGGCACCACCCCGTGATGTTTTTTAGAAAACTATCCTGCTTTGCCACTGCATGTTTCCTGACCTCCTCATGCTGACCACCCCATGGTGCTTTTCTCCATCCTACATTGCACTCACTGCCTATCCTAAATCAGGCCCTCCGATTCACACCACTGCGTGATGTTTTTCTCACTCCTACTAGTTAATGGCCTGTTAGAAACACTTACAATGCGCACCACCCCGAAGTTTTTTTCAGAAACCTATCCTAAATTGCCTCTGCATGTTTCCTGACCTCCCCATGCTGACCACCCCGTGGTGCTTTTCTCCATCCTACATTGCCACTCACTGCTTATCATAATTCAGGCCCTCTGATTCACACTACCCCGTGATGTTTTCCACAGTGCTACTACTGAATGGCCTGTTAGAAAGGCTTACAATTCTCACCACTTGCGATGTTTTTCAGAAACCTATCCTACATTGCCACTGCATTTGTCCTGACCTCCCCATGATGACCACCCTTTCGTGCTTTTCTCCATCCTACATTGCCACTCACTGCCTATCCTGATTCAGGCCCTCCAATTCACACCATGCCATGATGTTTTTCTGACTCCTACTAGTGAATGGCTTGTTAGAAACTTTTACAATGCACAGCAACCCATAATGTTTTTCAGAAAGCTATCCCACATTGCCACTGCATGTTTCCTGACCTCCCCATGCTGACCACCCTGTGGTGCTTTTCTACATCCTACATTGCCACTCACTGCCTATTCTTATTCAGGCCCTCCGATTCACACCACTCCGTTAGGTTTTTCTCACTCCTACTAGTGAATGGCCTGTTTGAAACCCTTACAATGTGCAACACCCCGTGATGTTTTTCAGAAACCTATACCACATTGCCACTGAATTATCCTGACCTCCCCATGCTGACCATGCCGTGGTGCTTTTCTCCATCCTACATTGCCAGTCACCGCCTGTCCTTATTCAGGCCTTCCGATTCACACCCTCCCGTGATATATCTCTCACTCCTACCAGGGATTGGCTGGTTAGAAACCCTTACAATGCGCACCACCCAGCGATGTTTTTCAGAAACCTATCCTACATTGCCATTGCATGTTTCCTGACCTCCCCATGTTGACCACCCCATGGTGCTTTTCTCCATTCTTCATTGCCACTCAATGAATATCCTAATTCAGCCCCTCCCATTCACACCACCCCGTGATGATTTTCTCACTCCTGCTAGTGAATGGCCTGCTACAAACACTTACAATGCGCACCACCCCGTGATGTTTCTCAGAAAACTATCCTACATTGCTACTGTATGTTTCCTGTCCTCCCCATGCTGACCATTCCGTGGTGCTTTTCTCCATCCTACATTGCCACTCACTGCCTATCATAATTCAGGCCCTCCGATTCACATCACCCCGTGATGTTTTTCTCACTCCTACGAATGAATGGCCTGTTAGAAACCCTTACAATGCGCACCAACCCCAAATGTTTTTCAGAAAGCTATCCCACATTGCCACTGCATGTTTCCTGATCTCCCCATGCTGACCACCACGTGGTGCATTTCTGCATCCTACATTTCCACTCACTGCTTCTCATAATTGAGGCCATGTGATTCACACCACCCCTTGATGTTTTTCTCACTCCTACTAGTGAATGTCCTGTTAGAAAGCCTTACAATTCTCACCACCCGCGTTGTTTTTCAGAAACCTATCCTACATTGCCACTGCATGTTTCCTGACCTCCCCATGATGACCACCCTTTGGTGATTTTCTCCATCCTACATTGCCACTCACTGCCTATCCTGATTCAGGCAATCCAATTCAAACCACGCCGTGATGTTTTTCTCACTCCTACTGGTGAATGGCCTGTTAGAAACCCTTACATTGCGCAACTACCCGGAATGTATTTCAGAAAGCTATCCCACATTGCCACTGCATGTTTCCTGACCTCCCCATGCTGACCACCCCGTGGTCCTTTTCTCCATCCTACATTGACACTCACTGTATATTCTAATTCAGAACATCTGATTCAAACCACCCCGTGATGTTTTTCTCAATCCTACTAGTGAATGGCCTGTTAGAAACCCTTACAAAGCGCACCACCCCGTGATGTTTTTCAGAAAACTACCCTACATTGCCACTGCATGTATCCTACCTCCCCATGCTGACCACCCTGTGGTGCTTTTCTCCATCCTACATTGCCACTCACTGCTTATCCTAATTCACGCCCTCCGATTCACACCACCCCGTGATGTTTTTCTCACTCCTACTAGTGAATGGCATGTTAGAAACACTTACAATGTGCAACACCCCGTTTTTTTTTTTTTTTTTCTGAAACCTATCCTACATTGACAAGGCATGTTTTCTGACCTCCCCATGCTGACCACCCTGTGGTGATTTTCTCCATCCTACATTGCCACTCACTGCCTAACCTAATTCAGGCCCTCCGATTCACACAACCCTGTGATTTTTTTTTCAATCCTACTTGTGAATGGCTTGTTAGAAACCCTTACAATGCGCACCACCCCGTGATGTTTCTCAGAAAACTATCCTACATTGCCAATAAATGTTTCCTGTCCTCCCCATGCTGACCATCCCGTGGTGCTTTTCTCCATCCTACATTGCCACTCACTGCCTATCATAATTCAGGCCCTCCGATTCACATCACCCCGTGATGTTTTTCTCACTCTAACGAATGAATGGCCTGTTAGAAACCCTTACAATGCGCACCAACCCCAAATGTTTTTCAGAAAGCTATCCCACATTGCCACTGCATGTTTCCTGATCTCCCCATGCTGACCACCACGTGGTGCTTTTCTGCATCCTACATTTCCACTCACTGCTTCTCATAATTGAGGCCATGTGATTCACACCACCCCTTGATGTTTTTCTCACTCCTACTAGTGAATGTCCTGTTAGAAAGCCTTACAATTCTCACCACCCGCGTTGTTTTTCAGAAACCAATCCTACATTGCCACTGCATGTTTCCTGACCTCCCCATGATGACCACCCTTTGGTGATTTTCTCCATCCTACATTGCCACTCACTGCCTATCCTGATTCAGGCAATCCAATTCAAACCACGCCGTGATGTTTTTCTCACTCCTACTGGTGAATGGCCTGTTAGAAACCCTTACATTGCGCAACTACCCGGAATGTATTTCAGAAAGCTATCCCACTTTGCCACTGCATGTTTCCTGACCTCCCCATGCTGACCACCCCGTGGTCCTTTTCTCCATCCTACATTGACACTCACTGTATATTCTAATTCAGAACATCTGATTCAAACCACCCCGTGATGTTTTTCTCAATCCTACTAGTGAATGGCCTGTTAGAAACCCTTACAAAGCGCACCACCCCGTGATGTTTTTCAGAAAACTACCCTACATTGCCACTGCATGTATCCTACCTCCCCATGCTGACCACCCTGTGGTGCTTTTCTCCATCCTACATTGCCACTCACTGCTTATCCTAATTCACGCCCTCCGATTCACACCACCCCGTGATGTTTTTCTCACTCCTACTAGTGAATGGCATGTTAGAAACACTTACAATGTGCAACACCCCGTTTTTTTTTTTTTTTTTTTTCTGAAACCTATCCTACATTGACAAGGCATGTTTTCTGACCTCCCCATGCTGACCACCCTGTGGTGATTTTCTCCATCCTACATTGCTACTCACTGCCTAACCTAATTCAGGCCCTCCGATTCACACAACCCTGTGATTTTTTTTTCAATCCTACTTGTGAATGGCTTGTTAGAAACCCTTACAATGCGCACCACCCCGCAATGTTTTTCAGAAACCTATCCTACATTGCCATTGCATGTTTCCTGACGTCCCCATGTTGACCACCCCATGGTGCTTTTCTCCATTCTTCATTGCCACTCAATGAATATCCTAATTCAGGCCCTCCCATTCACACCACCCCGTGATGATTTTCTCACTCCTACTAGTGAATGGCCTGCTACAAACACTTACAATGCGCACCACCCCGTGATGTTTTTCAGTAACCTATCCTACATTGCCAATGCATTTTTACCGACCTCCCCATGCTGACCAACCCGTGGTCCTTTTCTCCATCCTACATTGCCACTCACTGTATATCCTAATTCAGAACATCTGATTCAAACTACCCCGTGATGTTTTTCTCAATCCTACTAGTGAATGGCCTGCTACAAATCCTTACAATGCGCACAACCCCGCGATGTATTTCAGAAACCTATCCTACATTGCCATTGTATGATTCCTGACCTCCCCTTGCTCACCAACCCGTGGTGCTTTTCTCCATCCTACATTGGCACTCACTGTCTAAGTTGATTCAGGACCTCTGATTCACAACACCCCGTGATGTTTTTCTCACTCCTACTAGTGAATGGCCTGTTAGAAAGCCATACAATAGGCACCACCCCGTGATGTTTTTCAGAAAACTATCCTGCTTTGCCACTGCATGTTTCCTGACCTCCTCATGCTGACCACCCCGTGGTGCTTTTCTCCATCCTACATTGCACTCACTGCCTATCCTAAATCAGGCCCTCCGATTCACACCACCGCGTGATGTTTTTCTCACTCCTACTAGTTAATGGCCTGTTAGAAACACTTACAATGCGCACCACCCGGAAGTTTTTTTCAGAAACCTATCCTAAATTGCCTCTGCATGTTTCCTGACCTCCCCATGCTGACCACCCCGTGGTGCTTTTCTCCATCCTACATTGCCACTCACTGCTTATCATAATTCAGGCCCTCTGATTCACACTACCCCGTGATGTTTTCCACAGTGCTACTACTGAATGGCCTGTTAGAAAGGCTTACAATTCTCACCACTCGCGATGTTTTTCAGAAACCTATCCTACATTGCCACTGCATTTGTCCTGACCTCCCCATGATGACCACCCTTTCGTGCTTTTCTCCATCCTACATTGCCACTCACTGCCTATCCTGATTCAGGCCCTCCAATTCACACCATGCCATGATGTTTTTCTGACTCCTACTAGTGAATGGCTTGATAGAAACTTTTACAATGCACAGCAACCCATAATGTTTTTCAGAAAGCTATCCCACATTGCCACTGCATGTTTCCTGACCTCCCCATGCTGACCACCCTGTGGTGCTTTTCTACATCCTACATTGCCACTCACTGCCTATTCTTATTCAGGCCCTCCGATTCACACCACCCCGTTAGGTTTTTCTCACTCCTACTAGTGAATGGCCTGTTTGAAACCCTTACAATGTGCAACACCCCGTGATGTTTTTCAGAAACCTATACCACATTGCCACTAAATGTATCCTGACCTCCCCATGCTGACCATGCCGTGGTGCTTTTCTCCATCCTACATTGCCAGTCACCGCCGGTCCTTATTCAGGCCTTCCGATTCACACCCTCCCGTGATATATCTCTCACTCCTACCAGGGATTGGCTGGTTAGAAACCCTTACAATGCGCACCACCCAGCGATGTTTTTCAGAAACCTATCCTACATTGCCATTGCATGTTTCCTGACCTCCCCATGTTGACCACCCCATGGTGCTTTTCTCCATTCTTCATTGCCACTCAATGAATATCCTAATTCAGCCCCTCCCATTCACACCACCCCGTGATGATTTTCTCACTCATACTAGTGAATGGCCTGCTACAAACACTTACAATGCGCACCACCCCGTGATGTTTCTCAGAAAACTATCCTACATTGCCAATAAATGTTTCCTGTCCTCCCCATGCTGACCATCCCGTGGTGCTTTTCTCCATCCTACATTGCCACTCACTGCCTATCATAATTCAGGCCCTCCGATTCACATCACCCCGTGATGTTTTTCTCACTCTAACGAATGAATGGCCTGTTAGAAACCCTTACAATGCGCACCAACCCCAAATGTTTTTCAGAAAGCTATCCCACATTGCCACTGCATGTTTCCTGATCTCCCCATGCTGACCACCACGTGGTGCTTTTCTGCATCCTACATTTCCACTCACTGCTTCTCATAATTGAGGCCATGTGATTCACACCACCCCTTGATGTTTTTCTCACTCCTACTAGTGAATGTCCTGTTAGAAAGCCTTACAATTCTCACCACCCGCGTTGTTTTTCAGAAACCAATCCTACATTGCCACTGCATGTTTCCTGACCTCCCCATGATGACCACCCTTTGGTGATTTTCTCCATCCTACATTGCCACTCACTGCCTATCCTGATTCAGGCAATCCAATTCAAACCACGCCGTGATGTTTTTCTCACTCCTACTGGTGAATGGCCTGTTAGAAACCCTTACATTGCGCAACTACCCGGAATGTATTTCAGAAAGCTATCCCACTTTGCCACTGCATGTTTCCTGACCTCCCCATGCTGACCACCCCGTGGTCCTTTTCTCCATCCTACATTGACACTCACTGTATATTCTAATTCAGAACATCTGATTCAAACCACCCCGTGATGTTTTTCTCAATCCTACTAGTGAATGGCCTGTTAGAAACCCTTACAAAGCGCACCACCCCGTGATGTTTTTCAGAAAACTACCCTACATTGCCACTGCATGTATCCTACCTCCCCATGCTGACCACCCTGTGGTGCTTTTCTCCATCCTACATTGCCACTCACTGCTTATCCTAATTCACGCCCTCCGATTCACACCACCCCGTGATGTTTTTCTCACTCCTACTAGTGAATGGCATGTTAGAAACACTTACAATGTGCAACACCCCGTTTTTTTTTTTTTTTTTTTTTTCTGAAACCTATCCTACATTGACAAGGCATGTTTTCTGACCTCCCCATGCTGACCACCCTGTGGTGATTTTCTCCATCCTACATTGCCACTCACTGCCTAACCTAATTCAGGCCCTCCGATTCACACAACCCTGTGATTTTTTTTTCAATCCTACTTGTGAATGGCTTGTTAGAAACCCTTACAATGCGCACCACCCCGCAATGTTTTTCAGAAACCTATCCTACATTGCCATTGCATGTTTCCTGACGTCCCCATGTTGACCACCCCATGGTGCTTTTCTCCATTCTTCATTGCCACTCAATGAATATCCTAATTCAGGCCCTCCCATTCACACCACCCCGTGATGATTTTCTCACTCCTACTAGTGAATGGCCTGCTACAAACACTTACAATGCGCACCACCCCGTGATGTTTTTCAGTAACCTATCCTACATTGCCAATGCATTTTTACCGACCTCCCCATGCTGACCAACCCGTGGTCCTTTTCTCCATCCTACATTGCCACTCACTGTATATCCTAATTCAGAACATCTGATTCAAACTACCCCGTGATGTTTTTCTCAATCCTACTAGTGAATGGCCTGCTACAAATCCTTACAATGCGCACAACCCCGCGATGTATTTCAGAAACCTATCCTACATTGCCATTGTATGATTCCTGACCTCCCCTTGCTCACCAACCCGTGGTGCTTTTCTCCATCCTACATTGGCACTCACTGTCTAAGTTGATTCAGGACCTCTGATTCACAACACCCCGTGATGTTTTTCTCACTCCTACTAGTGAATGGCCTGTTAGAAAGCCATACAATAGGCACCACCCCGTGATGTTTTTCAGAAAACTATCCTGCTTTGCCACTGCATGTTTCCTGACCTCCTCATGCTGACCACCCCGTGGTGCTTTTCTCCATCCTACATTGCACTCACTGCCTATCCTAAATCAGGCCCTCCGATTCACACCACCGCGTGATGTTTTTCTCACTCCTACTAGTTAATGGCCTGTTAGAAACACTTACAATGCGCACCACCCGGAAGTTTTTTTCAGAAACCTATCCTAAATTGCCTCTGCATGTTTCCTGACCTCCCCATGCTGACCACCCCGTGGTGCTTTTCTCCATCCTACATTGCCACTCACTGCTTATCATAATTCAGGCCCTCTGATTCACACTACCCCGTGATGTTTTCCACAGTGCTACTACTGAATGGCCTGTTAGAAAGGCTTACAATTCTCACCACTCGCGATGTTTTTCAGAAACCTATCCTACATTGCCACTGCATTTGTCCTGACCTCCCCATGATGACCACCCTTTCGTGCTTTTCTCCATCCTACATTGCCACTCACTGCCTATCCTGATTCAGGCCCTCCAATTCACACCATGCCATGATGTTTTTCTGACTCCTACTAGTGAATGGCTTGATAGAAACTTTTACAATGCACAGCAACCCATAATGTTTTTCAGAAAGCTATCCCACATTGCCACTGCATGTTTCCTGACCTCCCCATGCTGACCACCCTGTGGTGCTTTTCTACATCCTACATTGCCACTCACTGCCTATTCTTATTCAGGCCCTCCGATTCACACCACCCCGTTAGGTTTTTCTCACTCCTACTAGTGAATGGCCTGTTTGAAACCCTTACAATGTGCAACACCCCGTGATGTTTTTCAGAAACCTATACCACATTGCCACTAAATGTATCCTGACCTCCCCATGCTGACCATGCCGTGGTGCTTTTCTCCATCCTACATTGCCAGTCACCGCCGGTCCTTATTCAGGCCTTCCGATTCACACCCTCCCGTGATATATCTCTCACTCCTACCAGGGATTGGCTGGTTAGAAACCCTTACAATGCGCACCACCCAGCGATGTTTTTCAGAAACCTATCCTACATTGCCATTGCATGTTTCCTGACCTCCCCATGTTGACCACCCCATGGTGCTTTTCTCCATTCTTCATTGCCACTCAATGAATATCCTAATTCAGCCCCTCCCATTCACACCACCCCGTGATGATTTTCTCACTCATACTACTGAATGGCCTGCTACAAACACTTACAATGCGCACCACCCCGTGATGTTTCTCAGAAAACTATCCTACATTGCCAATAAATGTTTCCTGTCCTCCCCATGCTGACCATCCCGTGGTGCTTTTCTCCATCCTACATTGCCACTCACTGCCTATCATAATTCAGGCCCTCCGATTCACATCACCCCGTGATGTTTTTCTCACTCTAACGAATGAATGGCCTGTTAGAAACCCTTACAATGCGCACCAACCCCAAATGTTTTTCAGAAAGCTATCCCACATTGCCACTGCATGTTTCCTGATCTCCCCATGCTGACCACCACGTGGTGCTTTTCTGCATCCTACATTTCCACTCACTGCTTCTCATAATTGAGGCCATGTGATTCACACCACCCCGTGATGTTTTTCTCACTCCTACTAGTGAATGTCCTGTTAGAAAGCCTTACAATTCTCACCACCTGCGTTGTTTTTCAGAAACCTATCCTACATTGCCACTGCATGTTTCCTAACCTCCCCATGATGACCACCCTTTGGTGATTTTCTCCATCCTACATTGCCACTCACTGCCTATCCTGATTCAGGCAATCCAATTCAAACCACGCCGTGATGTTTTTCTCACTCCTACTGGTGAATGGCCTGTTAGAAACCCTTACATTGCGCAACTACCCGGAATGTATTTCAGAAAGCTATCCCACATTGCCACTGCATGTTTCCTGACCTCCCCATGCTGACCACCCCATGGTCCTTTTCTGCATCCTACATTGACACTCACTGTATATTCTAATTCAGAACATCTGATTCAAACCACCCCATGATGTTTTTCTCAATCCTACTAGTGAATGGCCTGTTAGAAACCCTTACAAAGCGCACCACCCCGTGATGTTTTTCAGAAAACTACCCTACATTGCCACTGCATGTATCCTACCTCCCCATGCTGACCACCCTGTGGTGCTTTTCTCCATCCTACATTGCCACTCACTGCTTATCCTAATTCACGCCCTCCGATTCACACCACCCCGTGATGTTTTTCTCACTCCTACTAGTGAATGGCATGTTAGAAACACTTACAATGTGCAACACCCCGTTTTTTTTTTTTTTTCTGAAACCTATCCTACATTGACAAGGCATGTTTTCTGACCTCCCCATGCTGACCACCCTGTGGTGATTTTCTCCATCCTACATTGCCACTCACTGCCTAACCTAATTCAGGCCCTCCGATTCACACAACCCTGTGATTTTTTTTTCAATCCTACTTGTGAATGGCTTGTTAGAAACCCTTACAATGCGCACCACCCCGCAATGTTTTTCAGAAACCTATCCTACATTGCCATTGCATGTTTCCTGACGTCCCCATGTTGACCACCCCATGGTGCTTTTCTCCATTCTTCATTGCCACTCAATGAATATCCTAATTCAGGCCCTCCCATTCACACCACCCCGTGATGATTTTCTCACTCCTACTAGTGAATGGCCTGCTACAAACACTTACAATGCGCACCACCCCGTGATGTTTTTCAGTAACCTATCCTACATTGCCAATGCATTTTTACCGACCTCCCCATGCTGACCAACCCGTGGTCCTTTTCTCCATCCTACATTGCCACTCACTGTATATCCTAATTCAGAACATCTGATTCAAACTACCCCGTGATGTTTTTCTCAATCCTACTAGTGAATGGCCTGCTACAAATCCTTACAATGCGCACAACCCCGCGATGTATTTCAGAAACCTATCCTACATTGCCATTGTATGATTCCTGACCTCCCCTTGCTCACCAACCCGTGGTGCTTTTCTCCATCCTACATTGGCACTCACTGTCTAAGTTGATTCAGGACCTCTGATTCACAACACCCCGTGATGTTTTTCTCACTCCTACTAGTGAATGGCCTGTTAGAAAGCCATACAATAGGCACCACCCCGTGATGTTTTTCAGAAAACTATCCTGCTTTGCCACTGCATGTTTCCTGACCTCCTCATGCTGACCACCCCGTGGTGCTTTTCTCCATCCTACATTGCACTCACTGCCTATCCTAAATCAGGCCCTCCGATTCACACCACCGCGTGATGTTTTTCTCACTCCTACTAGTTAATGGCCTGTTAGAAACACTTACAATGCGCACCACCCGGAAGTTTTTTTCAGAAACCTATCCTAAATTGCCTCTGCATGTTTCCTGACCTCCCCATGCTGACCACCCCGTGGTGCTTTTCTCCATCCTACATTGCCACTCACTGCTTATCATAATTCAGGCCCTCTGATTCACACTACCCCGTGATGTTTTCCACAGTGCTACTACTGAATGGCCTGTTAGAAAGGCTTACAATTCTCACCACTCGCGATGTTTTTCAGAAACCTATCCTACATTGCCACTGCATTTGTCCTGACCTCCCCATGATGACCACCCTTTCGTGCTTTTCTCCATCCTACATTGCCACTCACTGCCTATCCTGATTCAGGCCCTCCAATTCACACCATGCCATGATGTTTTTCTGACTCCTACTAGTGAATGGCTTGATAGAAACTTTTACAATGCACAGCAACCCATAATGTTTTTCAGAAAGCTATCCCACATTGCCACTGCATGTTTCCTGACCTCCCCATGCTGACCACCCTGTGGTGCTTTTCTACATCCTACATTGCCACTCACTGCCTATTCTTATTCAGGCCCTCCGATTCACACCACCCCGTTAGGTTTTTCTCACTCCTACTAGTGAATGGCCTGTTTGAAACCCTTACAATGTGCAACACCCCGTGATGTTTTTCAGAAACCTATACCACATTGCCACTAAATGTATCCTGACCTCCCCATGCTGACCATGCCGTGGTGCTTTTCTCCATCCTACATTGCCAGTCACCGCCGGTCCTTATTCAGGCCTTCCGATTCACACCCTCCCGTGATATATCTCTCACTCCTACCAGGGATTGGCTGGTTAGAAACCCTTACAATGCGCACCACCCAGCGATGTTTTTCAGAAACCTATCCTACATTGCCATTGCATGTTTCCTGACCTCCCCATGTTGACCACCCCATGGTGCTTTTCTCCATTCTTCATTGCCACTCAATGAATATCCTAATTCAGCCCCTCCCATTCACACCACCCCGTGATGATTTTCTCACTCATACTAGTGAATGGCCTGCTACAAACACTTACAATGCGCACCACCCCGTGATGTTTCTCAGAAAACTATCCTACATTGCCAATAAATGTTTCCTGTCCTCCCCATGCTGACCATCCCGTGGTGCTTTTCTCCATCCTACATTGCCACTCACTGCCTGTCATAATTCAGGCCCTCCGATTCACATCACCCCGTGATGTTTTTCTCACTCTAACGAATGAATGGCCTGTTAGAAACCCTTACAATGCGCACCAACCCATAATGTTTTTCAGAAAGCTATCCCACATTGCCACTGCATGTTTCCTGATCTCCCCATGCTGACCACCACGTGGTGCTTTTCTGCATCCTACATTTCCACTCACTGCTTCTCATAATTGAGGCCATGTGATTCACACCACCCCGTGATGTTTTTCTCACTCCTACTAGTGAATGTCCTGTTAGAAAGCCTTACAATTCTCACCACCTGCGTTGTTTTTCAGAAACTTATCCTACATTGCCACTGCATGTTTCCTAACCTCCCCATGATGACCACCCTTTGGTGATTTTCTCCATCCTACATTGCCACTCACTGCCTATCCTGATTCAGGCAATCCAATTCAAACCACGCCGTGATGTTTTTCTCACTCCTACTGGTGAATGGCCTGTTAGAAACCCTTACATTGCGCAACTACCCGGAATGTATTTCAGAAAGCTATCCCACATTGCCACTGCATGTTTCCTGACCTCCCCATGCTGACCACCCCATGGTCCTTTTCTGCATCCTACATTGACACTCACTGTATATTCTAATTCAGAACATCTGATTCAAACCACCCCATGATGTTTTTCTCAATCCTACTAGTGAATGGCCTGTTAGAAACCCTTACAAAGCGCACCACCCCGTGATGTTTTTCAGAAAACTACCCTACATTGCCACTGCATGTATCCTACCTCCCCATGCTGACCACCCTGTGGTGATTTTCTCCATCCTACATTGCCACTCACTGCCTAACCTAATTCAGGCCCTCCGATTCACACAACCCTGTGATGTTTTTTTCAATCCTACTTGTGAATCGCTTTTTAGAAACCCTTACAATGCGCACCACCCAGCGATGTTTTTCAGAAACCTATCCTACATTGCCATTGCATGTTTCCTGACCTCCCCATGTTGACCACCCCATGGTGCTTTTCTCCATTCTTCATTGCCACTCAATGAATATCCTAATTCAGCCCCTCCCATTCACACCACCCCGTGATGATTTTCTCACTCCTACTAGTGAATGGCCTGCTACAAACACTTACAATGTGCACCACCCCGTGATGTTTCTCAGAAAACTATCCTACATTGCTACTGTATGTTTCCTGTCCTCCCCATGCTGACCATCCCGTGGTGCTTTTCTCCATCCTACATTGCCACTCACTGCCTATCATAATTCAGGCCCTCCGATTCACATCACCCCGTGATGTTTTTATCACTCCTACGAATGAATGGCCTGTTAGAAACCCTTACAATGCGCACCAACCCATAATGTTTTTCAGAAAGCTATCCCACATTGCCACTGCATGTTTCCTGATCTCCCCATGCTGACCACCACGTGGTGCTTTTCTGCATCCTACATTGCCACTCACTGTTCTCATAATTGAGGCTCTGCGATTCACACCACCCCATGATGTTTTTCTCACTCCTACTGGTGAATGGCCTGTTAGAAACCCTTACATTGCGCAACTATCCGGAATGTATTTCAGAAAGCTATCCCACATTGCCACTGCATGTTTCCTGACCTCCCCATGCTGACCACCCCGTGGTCCTTTTCTGCATCCTACATTGACACTCACTGTATATTCTAATTCAGAACATCTGATTCAAACCACCCCGTGATGTTTTTCTCAATCCTACTAGTGAATGGCCTGTTAGAAACCCTTACAAAGCGCACCACCCCGTGATGTTTTTCAGAAAACTACCCTACATTGCCACTGCATGTATCCTACCTCCCCATGCTGACCACCCTGTGGTGCTTTTCTCCATCCTACATTGCCACTCACTGCTTATCCTAATTCACGCCCTCCGATTCACACCAACCCGTGATGTTTTTCTCACTCCTACTAGTGAATGGCATGTTAGAAACACTTACAATGTGCAACACCCCGTTTTTTTTTTTTTTTTTCTGAAGCCTATCCTACATTGACAAGGCATGTTTTCTGACCTCCCCATGCTGACCACCCTGTGGTGATTTTCTCCATCCTACATTGCCACTCACTGCCTAACCTAATTCAGGCCCTCCGATTCACACAACCCCGTTATGTTTTTTTCAATCCTACTTGTGAATGGCTTGTTAGAAACCCTTACAATGCACACCACCCCGCAATGTTTTTCAGAAACCTATCCTACATTGCCATTGCATGTTTCCTGACGTCCCCATGTTGACCACCCCATGGTGCTTTTCTCCATTCTTCATTGCCACTCAATGAATATCCTAATTCAGCCCCTCCCATTCACACCACCCCGTGATGATTTTCTCACTCCTACTAGTGAATGGCCTGCTACAAACACTTAATATGCGCACCACCCCGTGATGTTTTTCAGTAACCTATCCTACATTCCCAATGCATGTTTACCGACCTCCCCATGCTGACCACCCCGTGGTCCTTTTCTCCATCCTACATTGCCACTCACTGTATATCCTAATTCAGAACATCTGATTCAAACCACCCCGTGATGTTTTTCTCAATCCTACTAGTGGATGGCCTGCTACAAATCCTTACAATGCGCACAACCCCGCGATGTATTTCAGAAACCTATCCTACATTGCCATTGTATGATTCCTGACCTCCCCTTGCTCACCAACCCGTGGTGCTTTTCTCCATCCTACATTGGCACTCACTGTCTAAGTTGATTCAGGACCTCTGATTCACAACACCCCGTGATGTTTTTCTCACTCCTACTAGTGAATGGCCTGTTAGAAAGCCATACAATAGGCACCACCCCGTGATGTTTTTCAGAAAACTATCCTGCTTTGCCACTGCATGTTTCCTGACCTCCTCATGCTGACCACCCCGTGGTGCTTTTCTCCATCCTACATTGCACTCACTGCCTATCCTAAATCAGGCCCTCCGATTCACACCACCGCGTGATGTTTTTCTCACTCCTACTAGTTAATGGCCTGTTAGAAACACTTACAATGCGCACCACCCGGAAGTTTTTTTCAGAAACCTATCCTAAATTGCCTCTGCATGTTTCCTGACCTCCCCATGCTGACCACCCCGTGGTGCTTTTCTCCATCCTACATTGCCACTCACTGCTTATCATAATTCAGGCCCTCTGATTCACACTACCCCGTGATGTTTTCCTCAGTCCTACAACTGAATGGCCTGTTAGAAAGGCTTACAATTCTCACCACTCGCGATGTTTTTCAGAAACCTATCCTACATTGCCACTGCATTTGTCCTGACCTCCCCATGATGACCACCCTTTCGTGCTTTTCTCCATCCTACATTGCCACTCACTGCCTATCCTGATTCAGGCCCTCCAATTCACACCATGCCGTGATGTTTTTCTGACTCCTACTAGTGAATGGCTTGTTAGAAACTTTTACAATGCACAGCAACCCATAATGTTTTTCAGAAAGCTATCCCACATTGCCACTGCATGTTTCCTGACCTCCCCATGCTGACCACCCTGTGGTGCTTTTCTACATCCTACATTGCCACTCACTGCCTATTCTTATTCAGGCCCTCCGATTCACACCACCCCGTTAGGTTTTTCTCACTCCTACTAGTGAATGGCCTGTTTGAAACCCTTACAATGTGCAACACCCCGTGATGTTTTTCAGAAACCTATACCACATTGCCACTGAATGTATCCCGACCTCCCCATGCTGACCATGCCGTGGTGCTTTTCTCCATCCTACATTGCCAGTCACCGCCTGTCCTTATTCAGGCCTTCTGATTCACACCCTCCCGTGATATATCTCTCACTCCTACCAGGGATTGGCTGGTTAGAAACCCTTACAATGCGCACCACCCCGTTATGTTTTTCAGAAACCTATCCTACATTGCCAATAAATGTTTCCGGACCTCCCCATGCTGACCACACCGTGGTGCTTTTCTCCATTGTATATTGCCACTCACTGCCTATCCTAATTCAGGCTCTCCGAATCACACCACCCCGTGATGTTTTTTTCACTCCTACTTGTGAATGGCTTGTTAGAAACCCTTACAATGCGCACCACCCAGCGATGTTTTTCAGAAAACTATCCTACATTGCCATTGCATGTTTCGTGACGTCCCCATGTTGACCACCCCATGGTGCTTTTCTCCATTCTTCATTGCCACTCAATGAATATCCTAATTCAGGCCCTCCCATTCACACCACCCCGTGATGATTTTCTCACTCCTACTAGTGAATGGCCTGCTACAAACACTTACAATGCGCACCACCCTGTGATGTTTTTCAGAAAACTATCCTACATTGCTACTGTATGTTTCCTGTCCTCCCCATGCTGACCACCCCGTGGTGCTTTTCTACATTCTACATTGCCACTCACTGCCTATCATAATTCAGGCCCTCCGATTCACACCACCCCGTGATGTTTTTCTCACTCCTACTAGTGAATGGCCTGTTAGAAACCCTTACAATTCGCAACAACACGTAATGTTTTTCAGAAAGCTATCCCACATTGCCACTGCATGTTTCCTGATCTCCCCAGGCTGACCACACTGTGGTGCTTTTCTCCATCCTACATTGCCACTCACTGCCTATCCTAAATCAGGCCCTACCATTCACAAAACCCCGTGATGTTTTTCTCACTCCAACTAGTAAATGGCCTGTTAGAAACCCTTACAATGCGCACCACTCCGATGTTTTTTTTCAGAAACCTATCCTACATTGCCACTGCTTGTTTCCTGACCTCTCCATGCAGACCACCCCGTGGTGATTTTCTCCATCCTACATTGCCACTCACTGCTTATCATAATTCAGGCCCTCTGATTCACACCTCCCCATGATGTTTTTCTCAGTCCTACTAGTGAATGGCCTGTTAGAAAGCCTTACAATTTTCACCACCCGCGATGTTTTTCACAAACCAATCCTACATTGCCACTG
This sequence comes from Cavia porcellus, assembly GCF_034190915.1. Taxonomy (NCBI): domain Eukaryota; kingdom Metazoa; phylum Chordata; class Mammalia; order Rodentia; family Caviidae; genus Cavia; species Cavia porcellus. Next base: position 152,554,905 of record NW_026947485.1, on the reverse strand, counting down.
CATGTGTCCTGACCTCCCCATGATGACCCCCCTTTGGTGCTTTTCTCCATCCTACATTGCCACTCACTGCCTATCATAATTCAGGCCCTCCGATTCACATCACCCCGTGATGTTTTTATCACTCCTACGAATGAATGGCCTGTTAGAAACCCTTACAATGCGCACCAACCCATAATGTTTTTCAGAAAGCTATCCCACATTGCCACTGCATGTTTCCTGATCTCCCCATGCTGACCACCACGTGGTGCTTTTCTGCATCCTACATTGCCACTCACTGTTCTCATAATTGAGGCTCTGCGATTCACACCACCCCATGATGTTTTTCTCACTCCTACTGGTGAATGGCCTGTTAGAAACCCTTACATTGCGCAACTACCCGGAATGTATTTCAGAAAGCTATCCCACATTGCCACTGCATGTTTCCTGACCTCCCCATGCTGACCACCCCGTGGTCCTTTTCTGCATCCTACATTGACACTCACTGTATATTCTAATTCAGAACATCTGATTCAAACCACCCCGTGATGTTTTTCTCAATCCTACTAGTGAATGGCCTGTTAGAAACCCTTACAAAGCGCACCACCCCGTGATGTTTTTCAGAAAACTACCCTACATTGCCACTGCATGTATCCTACCTCCCCATGCTGACCACCCTGTGGTGATTTTCTCCATCCTACATTGCCACTCACTGCCTATCCTAATTCAGGCCCTCCGATTCACACCACCCCGTGATGTTTTTCTCACTGCTACTAGTGAATGGCCTGTTAGAAACACAATGTGCAACACCCAGTTTTGTTTTTTTTTTTTCAGAAACCTATCCTACATTGTCAAGGCATGTTTTCTGACCTCCCCATGCTGACCACCCTGTGGTGATTTTCTCCATCCTACATTGCCACTCACTGCCTAACCTAATTCAGGCCCTCCGATTCACACAACCCTGTGATGTTTTTTTCAATCCTACTTGTGAATCGCTTTTTAGAAACCCTTACAATGCGCACCACCCAGCGATGTTTTTCAGAAACCTATCCTACATTGCCATTGCATGTTTCCTGACCTCCCCATGTTGACCACCCCATGGTGCTTTTCTCCATTCTTCATTGCCACTCAATGAATATCCTAATTCAGCCCCTCCCATTCACACCACCCCGTGATGATTTTCTCACTGCTACTAGTGAATGGCCTGCTACAAACACTTACAATGCGCACCACCCCGTGATGTTTCTCAGAAAACTATCCTACATTGCTACTGTATGTTTCCTGTCCTCCCCATGCTGACCATCCCGTGGTGCTTTTCTCCATCCTACATTGCCACTCACTGCCTATCATAATTCAGGCCCTCCGATTCACATCACCCCGTGATGTTTTTATCACTCCTACGAATGAATGGCCTGTTAGAAACCCTTACAATGCGCACCAACCCATAATGTTTTTCAGAAAGCTATCCCACATTGCCACTGCATGTTTCCTGATCTCCCCATGCTGACCACCACGTGGTGCTTTTCTGCATCCTACATTGCCACTCACTGTTCTCATAATTGAGGCTCTGCGATTCACACCACCCCATGATGTTTTTCTCACTCCTACTGGTGAATGGCCTGTTAGAAACCCTTACATTGCGCAACTACCCGGAATGTATTTCAGAAAGCTATCCCACATTGCCACTGCATGTTTCCTGACCTCCCCATGCTGACCACCCCGTGGTCCTTTTCTGCATCCTACATTGACACTCACTGTATATTCTAATTCAGAACATCTGATTCAAACCACCCCGTGATGTTTTTCTCAATCCTACTAGTGAATGGCCTGTTAGAAACCCTTACAAAGCGCACCACCCCGTGATGTTTTTCAGAAAACTACCCTACATTGCCACTGCATGTATCCTACCTCCCCATGCTGACCACCCTGTGGTGCTTTTCTCCATCCTACATTGCCACTCACTGCTTATCCTAATTCACGCCCTCCGATTCACACCACCCCGTGATGTTTTTCTCACTCCTACTAGTGAATGGCATGTTAGAAACACTTACAATGTGCAACACCCCGTTTTTTTTTTTTTTTTCTGAAACCTATCCTACATTGACAAGGCATGTTTTCTGACCTCCCCAAGCTGACCACCCTGTGGTGATTTTCTCCATCCTACATTGCCACTCACTGCCTAACCTAATTCAGGCCCTCCGATTCACACAACCCCGTTATGTTTTTTTCAATCCTACTTGTGAATGGCTTGTTAGAAACCCTTACAATGCACACCACCCCGCAATGTTTTTCAGAAACCTATCCTACATTGCCATTGCATGTTTCCTGACGTCCCCATGTTGACCACCCCATGGTGCTTTTCTCCATTCTTCATTGCCACTCAATGAATATCCTAATTCAGCCCCTCCCATTCACACCACCCCGTGATGATTTTCTCACTCCTACTAGTGAATGGCCTGCTACAAACACTTACAATGCGCACCAACCCGTGATGTTTTTCAGTAACCTATCCTACATTGCCAATGCATGTTTACCGACCTCCCCATGCTGACCACCCCGTGGTCCTTTTCTCCATCCTACATTGCCACTCACTGTATATCCTAATTCAGAACATCTGATTCAAACCACCCCGTGATGTTTTTCTCAATCCTACTAGTGAATGGCCTGCTACAAATCCTTACAATGCGCACAACCCCGCGATGTATTTCAGAAACCTATCCTACATTGCCATTGTATGATTCCTGACCTCCCCTTGCTCACCAACCCGTGGTGCTTTTCTCCATCCTACATTGGCACTCACTGTCTAAGTTGATTCAGGACCTCTGATTCACAACACCCCGTGATGTTTTTCTCACTCCTACTAGTGAATGGCCTGTTAGAAAGCCATACAATGGGCACCACCCCGTGATGTTTTTTAGAAAACTATCCTGCTTTGCCACTGCATGTTTCCTGACCTCCTCATGCTGACCACCCCGTGGTGCTTTTCTCCATCCTACATTGCACTCACTGCCTATCCTAAATAAGGCCCTCCGATTCACACCACCGCGTGATGTTTTTCTCACTCCTACTAGTTAATGGCGTGTTAGAAACACTTACAATGCGCACCACCCCGAAGTTTTTTTCAGAAACCTATCCTAAATTGCCTCTGCATGTTTCCTGACCTCCCCATGCTGACCACCCCGTGGTGCTTTTCTATATCCTACATTGCCACTCACTGCCTATTCTTATTCAGGCCCTCCGATTCACACCACCCCGTTAGGTTTTTCTCACTCCTACTAGTGAATGGCCTGTTTGAAACCCTTACAATGTGCAACACCCCGTGATGTTTTTCAGAAACCTATACCACATTGCCACTGAATGTATCCTGACCTCCCCATGCTGACCATGCCGTGGTGCTTTTCTCCATCCTACATTGCCAGTCACCGCCTGTCCTTATTCAGGCCTTCCGATTCACACCCTCCCGTGATATATCCCTCACTCCTACCAGGGATTGGCTGGTTAGAAACCCTTACAATGCGCACCACCCAGCGATGTTTTTCAGAAACCTATCCTACATTGCCATTGCATGTTTCCTGACCTCCCCATGTTGACCACCCCATGGTGCTTTTCTCCATTCTTCATTGCCACTCAATGAATATCCTAATTCAGCCCCCCCCATTCACACCACCCCGTGATGATTTTCTCACTCCTACTAGTGAATGGCCTGCTACAAAAACTTACAATGCGCACCACCCCGTGATGTTTCTCAGAAAACTATCCTACATTGCTACTGTATGTTTCCTGTCCTCCCCATGCTGACCATCCCGTGGTGCTTTTCTCCATCCTACATTGCCACTCACTGCCTATCATAATTCAGGCCCTCCGATTCACATCACCCCGTGATGTTTTTCTCACTCCTACGAATGAATGGCCTGTTAGAAACCCTTACTATGCGGACCAACCCATAATGTTTTTCAGAAAGCTATCCCACATTGCCACTGCATGTTTCCTGATCTCCCCATGCTGACCATCACGTGGTGCTTTTCTGCATCCTACAATGCCACTCACTGCTTCTCATAATTGAGGCCATGTGATTCACACCACCCCGTGATGTTTTTCTCACTCCTACTAGTGAATGTCCTGTTAGAAAGCCTTACAATTCTCACCACCCGCGTTGTTTTTCAGAAACCTATCCTACATTGCCACTGCATGTTTCCTGACCTCCCCATGATGACCACCCTTTGGTGATTTTCTCCATCCTACATTGCCACTCACTGCCTATCCTGATTCAGGCAATCCAATTCAAACCACGCCGTGATGTTTTTCTCACTCCTACTGGTGAATGGCCTGTTAGAAACCCTTACATTGCGCAACTACCCGGAATGTATTTCAGAAAGCTATCCCACATTGCCACTGCATGTTTCCTGACCTCCCCATGCTGACCACCCCGTGGTCCTTTTCTCTATCCTACATTGACACTCACTGTATATTCTAATTCAGAACATCTGATTCAAACCACCCAGTGATGTTTTTCTCAATCCTACTAGTGAATGGCCTGTTAGAAACCCTTACAAAGCGCACCACCCCGTGATGTTTTTCAGAAAACTCCCCTACATTGCCACTGCATGTATCCTACCTCCCCATGCTGACCACCCTGTGGTGCTTTTCTCCATCCTACATTGCCACTCACTGCTTATCCTAATTCACGCCCTCCGATTCACACCACCCCGTGATGTTTTTCTCACTCCTACTAGTGAATGGCATGTTAGAAACACTTACAATGTGCAACACCCCGTTTTTTTTTTTTTTTTCTGAAACCTATCCTACATTGACAAGGCATGTTTTCTGACCTCCCCATGCTGACCACCCTGTGGTGATTTTCTCCATCCTACATTGCCACTCACTGCCTAACCTAATTCAGGCCCTCCGATTCACACAACCCCGTTATGTTTTTTTCAATCCTACTTGTGAATGGCTTGTTAGAAACCCTTACAATGCGCACCACCCCGCAATGTTTTTCAGAAACCTATCCTACATTGCCATTGCATGTTTCCTGACGTCCCCATGTTGACCACCCCATGGTGCTTTTCTACATTCTTCATTGCCACTCAATGAATATCCTAATTCAGGCCCTCCCATTCACACCACCCCGTGATGATTTTCTCACTCCTACTAGTGAATGGCCTGCTACAAACACTTACAATGCGCACCACCCCGTGATGTTTTTCAGTAACCTATCCTACATTGCCAATGCATGTTTACCGACCTCCCCATGCTGACCACCCCGTGGTCCTTTTCTCCATCCTACATTGCCACTCACTGTATATCCTAATTCAGAACATCTGATTCAAACCACCCCGTGATGTTTTTCTCAATCCTACTAGTGAATGGCCTGCTACAAATCCTTACAATGCGCACAACCCCGCGATGTATTTCAGAAACCTATCCTACATTGCCATTGTATGATTCCTGACCTCCCCTTGCTCACCAACCCGTGGTGCTTTTCTCCATCCTACATTGGCACTCACTGTCTAAGTTGATTCAGGACCTCTGATTCACAACACCCCGTGATGTTTTTCTCACTCCTACTAGTGAATGGCCTGTTAGAAAGCCATACAATGGGCACCACCCCGTGATGTTTTTTAGAAAACTATCCTGCTTTGCCACTGCATGTTTCCTGACCTCCTCATGCTGACCACCCCGTGGTGCTTTTCTCCATCCTACATTGCACTCACTGCCTATCCTAAATAAGGCCCTCCGATTCACACCACCGCGTGATGTTTTTCTCACTCCTACTAGTTAATGGCCTGTTAGAAACACTTACAATGCGCACCACCCCGAAGTTTTTTTCAGAAACCTATCCTAAATTGCCTTTGCATGTTTCCTGACCTCCCCATGCTGACCACCCCGTGGTTCTTTTCTCCATCCTACATTGCCACTCACTGCTTATCATAATTCAGGCCCTCTGATTCACACTACCCCGTGATGTTTTCCTCAGTCCTACAACTGAATGGCCTGTTAGAAAGCCTTACAATTCTCACCACTCGCGATGTTTTTCAGAAACCTATCCTACATTGCCACTGCATTTGTCCTGACCTCCCCATGATGACCACCCTTTCGTGCTTTTCTCCATCCTACATTGCCACTCACTGCCTATCCTGATTCAGGCCCTCCAATTCACACCATGCCGTGATGTTTTTCTGACTCCTACTAGTGAATGGCTTGTTAGAAACTTTTACAATGCACAGCAACCCATAATGTTTTTCAGAAAGCTATCCCACATTGCCACTGCATGTTTCCTGACCTCCCCATGCTGACCACCCTGTGGTGCTTTTCTACATCCTACATTGAAACTCACTGCCTATTCTTATTCAGGCCCTCCGATTCACACCACCCCGTTAGGTTTTTCTCACTCCTACTAGTGAATGGCCTGTTTGAAACCCTTACAATGTGCAACACCCCGTGATGTTTTTCAGAAACCTATACCACATTGCCACTGAATGTATCCTGACCTCCCCATGCTGACCATGCCGTGGTGCTTTTCTCCATCCTACATTGCCAGTCACCGCCTGTCCTTATTCAGGCCTTCCGATTCACACCCTCCCGTGATATATCTCTCACTCCTACCAGGGATTGGCTGGTTAGAAACCCTTACAATGCGCACCACCCCGTTATGTTTTTCAGAAACCTATCCTACATTGCCAATAAATGTTTCCGGACCTACCCATGCTGACCACACCGTGGTGCTTTTCTCCATTGTATATTGCCACTCACTGCCTATCCTAATTCAGGCTCTCCGAATCACACCACCCCGTGATGTTTTTTTCACTCCTACTTGTGAATGGCTTGTTAGAAACCCTTACAATGCGCACCACCCAGCGATGTTTTTCAGAAAACTATCCTACATTGCCATTGCATGTTTCCTGACGTCCCCATGTTGACCACCCCATGGTGCTTTTCTCCATTCTTCATTGCCACTCAATGAATATCCTAATTCAGGCCCTCCCATTCACACCACCCCGTGATGATTTTCTCACTCCTACTAGTGAATGGCCTGCTACAAACACTTACAATGCGCACCACCCCGTGATGTTTTTCAGAAAACTATCCTACATTGCTACTGTATGTTTCCTGTCCTCCCCATGCTGACCACCCCGTGGTGCTTTTCTACATTCTACATTGCCACTCACTGCCTATCATAATTCAGGCCCTCCGATTCACACCACCCCGTGATGTTTTTCTCACTCCTACTAGTGAATGGCCTGTTAGAAACCCTTACAATTCGCAACAACACGTAATGTTTTTCAGAAAGCTATCCCACATTGCCACTGCATGTTTCCTGATCTCCCCAGGCTGACCACACCGTGGTGCTTTTCTCCATCCTACATTGCCACTCACTGCCTATCCTAAATCAGGCCCTACCATTCACAAAACCCCGTGATGTTTTTCTCACTCCAACTAGTAAATGGCCTGTTAGAAACCCTTACAATGCGCACCACTCCGATGTTTTTTTTCAGAAACCTATCCTACATTGCCACTGCTTGTTTCCTCACCTCTCCATGCAGACCACCCCGTGGTGATTTTCTCCATCCTACATTGCCACTCACTGCTTATCATAATTCAGGCCCTCTGATTCACACCTCCCCATGATGTTTTTCTCAGTCCTACTAGTGAATGGCCTGTTAGAAAGCCTTACAATTTTCACCACCCGCGATGTTTTTCACAAACCAATCCTACATTGCCACTGCATGTGTCCTGACCTCCCCATGATGACCCCCCTTTGGTGCTTTTCTCCATCCTACATTGCCACTCACTGCCTATCCTGATTCAGGCCCTCCAATTCATACCACGCCGTGATGTTTTTCTCGCACCTACTAGTGAATGGCCTGTTAGAAACACTTACAATGCGCACCACCCCGCGATTTTTTTCAGAAAGCTATCCCACATGCCACTGCATGTTTCATGACTTCTCCATCCTGACATTGCCGGGGTGCTTTTCTTCATCCTACATTGCCACTCACTGCCTATCCTAATTCAGGCATTCCAATTAACACCCTCCCGTGATGTATTTCTCACTCCTACCAGGGAATGGTCGGTTAGAAACCCTTACAATGCGCACCATCCTGTTATGTTTTTCAGAAACCTATCCTATATTGCCAATCCATGTTTCCTGACCTCCCCATTCTGACCACACCGTGGTGCTTTTCTCCATTTTATATTGCCCCTCACTGCCTATTCTAATTCAGGCCCTCCAATTCACACCACCCGTGATGTTTTTCTCACTCCTACTAGTGAATGGCCTGTTAGAAAGCCTTACAATGCGCACTACCAGCGATGTTTTTCAGTAACCTATCCTACATTGCCAATGCATGTTTACCGACCTCCCCATGCTGACCACCCCGTGGTCCTTTTCTCCATCCTACATTGCCACTCACTGTATATCCTAATTCAGAACATCTGATTCAAACCACCCCGTGATGTTTTTCTCAATCCTACTAGTGAATGGCCTGCTACAAATCATTACAATGCGCACAACCCCGCGATGTATTTCAGAAACCTATCCTACATTGCCATTGTATGATTCCTGATCTCCCCTTGCTCACCAACCCGTGGTGCTTTTCTCCATCCTACATTGGCACTCACTGTCTAAGTTGATTCAGGACCTCTGATTCACAACACCCCGTGATGTTTTTCTCACTCCTACTTGTGAATGGCTTGTTAGAAACCCTTGCAAGGCGCACCACCCCGCGATGTTTTTCAGAAACCTATCCTGCATTGCCTTTGCATGTTTCCAGACCTCCCCATGTTGACCCACCCATGGTGCTTTTCTCCATTCTTCATTGCCACTCACTGCCTATTCTAATCCAGGCACTCCCATTCACACCACCCCGTGATGATTTTCTCACTCCTACTAGTGAATGGCCTGCTATAAACACTTACAATGCGCACTACCACGCGATGTTTTTCAGAAATATTTCCTACATTGCCACTGCATGTTTCCTGACCTCCCCATGCTGACCACACCGTGCTGATTTTCTCCATTTTATGTTGCCACTCAATGCCTATCCTAATTCAGGCCCACCGATTCACACCACCCCTTGATGTTTTTTTCACTCCTACTTGTGAATGGCTTGTTAGAAACCCTTGCAAGGCGCACCACCCCGCGATGTTTTTCAGAAACCTATCCTGCATTGCCTTTGCATGTTTCCTGACCTCCCCATGTTGACCAACCCATGGTGCATTTCTCCATCTTCATTGCCACTCACTGCCTATTCTAATTCAGGCATTCCCATTCACACCACCCCGTGATGATTTTCTCACTCCTACTAGTGAATGTCCTGCTATAAACACTTACAATGCGCACCACCACGCGATGTTTTTCAGAAACATTTCCTACATTGCCACTGCATGTTTCCTGACCTCCCCATGCTGACCACACCGTGTTGATTTTCTCCATTTTATGTTGCCACTCAATGCCTATCCTAATTCACGCCCACCGATTCACACCACCACGTGATGTTTTTCTCACTCCTACTAGTGAATGGCATGTTAGAAAACCATACAATGCACACCACCCCAGGATGTTTTTCAGAAACCTATCATACACTGCCACTGCATGTTTCCTGACCTCCCAATATTGACCACCCCGTGGTGCTTTTCTCCATCCTACATTGCCACTCACGGCATATACTGATTCAGGCCCTGCGATTCTCACCGCCTCGTGATGTTTTTCTCACTCCTACCAGTGGAAGGCCTTTTAGAAACCCTTACAATGAGCACCAACCCCCAATGTTTTTAAGAAACCTATCTTTGTGGTGCTTTTCTCCATCCTAGACTGCCACTCACTGCCTATCCAGATTCAGGCCCTCCGATTCACACCACCCCATGATGATTTTGTCACTCCTATCAGTGAATGTCCTGCTACAAACCCTTACAATGCGCACAACCCCAAAATGTTTTTCAGGAACCTATCCTACATTGTCATTGCATGTATCCTGACCTCCCCATGCTCACCAAACCATGGTGCTTTTCTCCATCCTACATTGCCACTCACTGTCTAACTTGATTCACGCCCTCCAATTCACACCACACCATGATGTATTTCTCACTCCTACTAGTGAATGCCCTGTTAGATACCTTTGCAATGCGCCCAACACCGCAATGTTTTTCAGAAACCCATCCTGCATTGCCACTGCATATTTCCTGACGTCACCATGCTGACCACACCGTGGTGCTTTTCTCCATGTTATGTTGCCACTCACTGCAAATCCTAATTCATGCACACCGATTCACAGCACCATGTGATGTTTTTCTCACTCCTACTAATGAATGGCCTGTTAGAAACCCTTACAATGCGCACCACCCAGAGATGTTTATCAGAAACCTATCCTACATTGCCACTGAATGTTTCCTGACCTCCCCATACTGACCACCCCGTGGTGCTTTTCTCCATCCTAAATTGCCACTCACTGCCTATTCTAAATCAGGCCCTCCGATTCACACCACCCCGTGATGTTTTTCTCAGTCCTACTAGTGAATGGCCTGTTAGAAAGCCTTACAATTCTCACCACTCGCGATGTTTTTCAGAAACCTATCCTACATTGCCACTGCATTTGTCCTTACCTCCCCATGATCACCACCCTTTGGTGCTTTTCTCCATCGTACATTGCCACTCACTGCCTATCCTGATTCAGGCCCTCCAATTCCCACCACGCCGTGATGTTTTTCTGACTCCTACTAGTGAATGGCCTTTTAGAAACTTTTACAATGCGCACCAACCCGTAATGTTTTTCAGAAAGCTATCCCACATTGCCACTGCATGTTTCCTGACCTACCCATGCTGACCACCCCGTGGTGCTTTTCTGCATCCTACATTGCCACTCACTGCTTCTCATAATTGAGGCCATGTGATTCACACCACCCCGTGATGTTTTTCTCACTCCTACTAGTGAATGGCCTGTTAGAAAGCCTTACAATTCTCACCAACCGCGTTATTTTTCAGAAATCTATCCTACATTGCCACTGCATGTTTCCTGACCTCCCAATGATGACCAACCTTTGGTGATTTTCTCCATCCTACATTGCCACTCACTGACTATCCTGATTCAGGCAATCCAATTCAAACCACGCCGTGATGTTTTTCTCACTCCTACTGGTGAATGGCCTGTTAGAAACCCTTACATTGCGCACCTACCCGGAATGTATTTCAGAAAGCTATCCCACATTGCCACTGCATATTTCCTGACCTCCCCATGCTGACCACCCCGTGGTCCTTTTCTCCATCCTACATTGACACTCACTGTATATCCTAATTCAGAACATCTGATTCAAACCACCCCGTGATGTTTTTCTCAATCCTACTAGTGAATGGCCTGTTAGAAACCCCTACAAAGCGCACCACCCCGTGATGTTTTTCAGAAACCTATCCTACATTGCCATTGCATGTTTCCTGACATCCCCATGTTGACCACCCCATGGTGCTTTTCTCCATTCTTCATTGCCACTCAGTGAATATCCTAATTCAGGCCCTCCCATTCACACCACCCCGTGATGATTTTCTCACTCCTACTAGTGAATGGCCTGCTACAAACACTTACAATGCGCACCAACCCGTGATGTTTTTCAGAAAACTATCCCACATTGCCACTGCATGTTTCCTGATCTCCCCATAACTGACCACCCCGTGGTGTTTTTCTACATTCTACATTGCCACTCACTGCCTATCATAATTCCAGGCCCTCCGATTCACACCACCCCGTGAAGTTTTTCTCACTCCTACTAGTGAATGGCCTGTTAGAAACCCTTACAATTCGCAACAACACGTAATGTTTTTCAGAAAGCTATCCCACATTGCCACTGCATGTTTCCTGATCTCCCCATGCTGACCACACCGTGGTGCTTTTCTCCATCCTACATTGCCACTCACTGCCTATCCTAAATCAGGCCCTACCATTCACAAAACCCCATGATGTTTTTCTCACTCCAACTAGTAAATGGCCTGTTAGAAACCCTTACAATGCGCACCACTCCGATGTTTTTTTCAGAAACCTATCCTACATTGCCACTGCTTTTTTCCTGACCTCTCCATGCAGACCACCCCGTAGTGCTTTTCTCCATCGTACATTGCCACTCACTGCTTATCATAATTCAGGCCCTCTGATTCACACCACCCCATGATGTTTTTCTCAGTCCTACTAGTGAGTGGCCTGTTAGAAAGCCTTACAATTTTCACCACCCGCGATGTTTTTCACAAACCAATCCTACATTGCCACTGCATGTGTCCTGACCTCCCCATGATGACCCCCCTTTGGTGTTTTCTCCATCCTACATTGCCACTCACTGCCTATCCTGATTCAGGCCCTGCAATTCATACCACGCCGTGATGTTTTTCTCGCTCCTACTAGTGAATGGCCTGTTAGAAACACTTACAAGGAACACCACCCAGCGATGTTTTTCAGAAAGCTATCCCACATTGCCACTGCATGTTTCCTGACTTTGCCATCCTGACGTTGCCGTGGTGCTTTTCTTCATCCCACATTGCCACTCACTGCCTATCCTAATTCAGGCCTTCCGATTAACACCCTCCCGTGATGTATTTCTCACTCCTACCAGGGAATGGTCGGTTAAAAACCCTTACAATGTGCACCATCCCATGATGTTTTTCAGAAACCTATCCTATATTGCCAATACATGTTTCCTGACCTCCCCATTCTGACCACACCGTGGTGCTTTTCTCCATTTTATATTGACCCTCACTGCCTATTCTAATTCAGGCCCTCCGATTCACACCACCCGTGATGTTTTTCTCACTCCTACTAGTGAATGGCCTGTTAGAAAGCCTTACAATGCGCACCACCAGCGATGTTTTTCAGAAACCTATCCTACATTGCCAATGCATGTTTACCGACCTCCCCATGCTGACCACCCCGTGGTCCTTTTCTCCATCCTACATTGCCACACACTATATATTCTAATTCAGAACATCTGATTCAAACCACCCCATGATGTTTTTCTCAATCCTACTAGTCAATGGCCTGCTACAAATCCTTACAATGCCCACAACCCCGCGATGTTTTTCAGAAACCTATCATACATTGCCATTGTATGATTCCTGACCTCCCCTTGCTCACCAACCCGTGGTACTTTTCTCCATCCTACATTGGCACTCACTGTCTAAGTTGATTCAGGACCTCTGATTCACAACACCCCGTGATGTTTTTCTCACTCCTACTAGTGAATGGCCTGTCAGAAAGCCATACAATGGGCACCACCCCGTGATGTTTTTCAGAAAACTATCCTACTTTGCCACTGCATGTTTCCTGACCTCCTCATGCTGACCACCCCGTGGTAATTTTCTCCATCCTACATTGCCACTCACTGCCTATCCTAAATCAGGCCTTCTGATTCACACCACCCCGGGATGTTTTTCTCACTCCTACTAGTTAATGGCCTGTTAGAAACACTTACAATGCGCACCACCCCGAAGTGTTTTTCAGAAACCTATCCTAATTTGCCTCTGCATGTTTCCTGACCTCCCCATGCTGACCACCCCGTAGTGCTTTTGTCCATCCTACATTGCCACTCACTGCTTATCATAATTCAGGCCCTCTGATTCACACTACCCCGTGATGTTTTTCTCAGTCCTAATACTGAATGGCCTGTTAGAAAGCCTTACAATTCTCACCACTCGCGATGTTTTTCAGAAACCTATCCTACATTGCCACTGCATTTGTCCTGACCTCCCCATGATGACCACCCTTTCGTGCTTTTCTCCATCCTACATGGCCACTCACTGCCTATCCTGATTCAGGCCCTCCATTTCACACCATGCCGTGATGTTTTTCTGACTCCTACTTGTGAATGGCCTGTTGTAAAGTTTTACAATGCACAGCAACCCATAATGTTTTTCAGAAAGCTATCGCACATTGCCACTGCATGTTTCCTGACCTCCCCATGCTGACCACCCAGTGGTGCTTTTCTACATCCTACATTGCCACTCACTGCCTATTCTTATTCAGGCCCTCTGATTCACACCACCCCGTTAGGTTTTTCTCACTCCTACTAGTGAATGGCCGGTTTGAAACCCTTACAATGAGCAACACCCCGCGATGTTTTTCAGAAACCTATCCCACATTGCCACTGCATGTTTTCTGAAATCCCCATGCTGACCATGCCGTGGTGCTTTTCTCCATCCTACATTGCCAGTCACTGCCTGTCCTTATTCAGGCCTTCTGCTTCACACCCTCCCGTGATATATCTCTCACTCCTACCAGGGATTGGCTGCTTAGAAACCCTTACAATGCGCACCACCCCGTTATGTTTTTCAGAAACCTATCCTACATTGCCAATAAATGTTTCTGGACCTCCCCATGCTGAGCACACCGTGGTGCTTTTCTCCATTTTATATTGCCACTCACTGCCTATCCTAATTAAGGCCCTCCGATTCACACCACCCCGTGATGTTTTTTTCACTCCTACTTGTGAATGGCTTGTTAGAAACCCTTACAATGCGCACCACCCAGCGATGTTTTTCAGAAAACTATCCTACAATGCCACTGCATGTTTCTTGACCTCCCCATGCTGACCACCCTGCTGTGCTTTTCTCCATCCTACTTTGCCTCTCACTGCCTATTCTAATTCAGACCCTCCGATTCACACCACCCCGTGATGTTTTTCTCACTCCTACTAGTGAATGGCCTGTTAGAAACTCTTACAATGCGCACCACCCCGCTTTTTTGTTCAGAAACCTATCCTACATGACCAGGGCATGTTTTCGGACATCTCCATGCTGACCACCCTGTGGTGATTTTCTCCATCCTACATTGCCACTCACTGCCTAACCTAATTCAGGCTCTCCGATTCACACCACCCCTTGATGTTTTTCTCACTCCTACTAGTGAATGGCCTGTTAGAAACTCTTACAATGCGCACCACCCCGATTTTTTGTTCAGAAACCTATCCTACATGACCAGGGCATGTTTTCGGACCTCTCCATGCTGACCACCCTGTGGTGATTTTCTCCATCCTACATTGCCACTCACTGTCTAACCTAATTCAGGCTCTCCGATTCACACCACCCCTTGATGTTTTTTTCACTCCTACTTGTGAATGGCTTGTTAGAAACCCTTGCAAGGCTCACCACCCCGCGATGTTTTTCAGAAACCTATCCTGCATTGCGATTGCATGTTTCCTGACCTCCCCATGTTGACCAACCCATGGTGCTTTTCTCCATTCTTCATTGCCACTCACTGCCTATTCTTATTCAGGCACTCCCGTTCAAACCACCCCGTGATGATTTTCTCACTCCTACTAGTGAATGGCCTGCTACAAACACTTACAATGCGCATCACCCCGCGATGTTTTTCAGAAACATTTCCTACATTGCCACTGCATGTTTCCTGACCTCCCCATGCTGATCACACCGTGTTGATTTTCTCCATTTTATGTTGTCACTCAATGCCTATCCTAATTCAGGCCCACTGATTCACACCACCACGTGATGTTTTTCTCACTCCTACTAGTGAATGGCATGTTAGAAAACCATACAATGCACAACACCCCAGGATGTTTTTCAGAAACCTATCCTACACTGCCACTGCATGTTTCCTGACCTCCCAGTCTTGACCACCCCGTGGTGCTTTTCTCCATCCTACATTGCCACTCACTGCCTATTCTAAATCAGGCACTCCGATTCACACAACCCCCTGATGTTTTTCTCAGTCCTACTACTGAATGGCCTGTTAGAAAGCCTTACAATTCTCACCACTCGCGATGTTTTTCAGAAACCTATCCTACATTGCCACTGCATTTGTCCTTACCTCCCCATGATGAGCACACATTGGTGCTTTTCTCCATCGTACATTGCCACTCACTGCATATCCTGATTCAGGCCCTCCAATTCACACCACTCCGTGATGTTTTTCTGACTCCTACTAGTGAATGGCCTTTTAGAAACTTTTACAATGCGCACCAACCCGTTATGTTTTTCAGAAAGCTATCCAACATTGCCACCACATGTTTCCTGACCTCCCCATGCTGACCAACCCGTGGTGCTTATCTACATCCTACATTGCCACTCACTGCCTATTCTTATTCAGGCCCTCCGATTGTCACCACCCAGTTAGGTTTTTCTCACTCCTACTAGTGAATGGCTTGTTAGAAACCCTTACAATGTGCACCACCCCGCGATGTTTTTCAGAAACCTATACTACATTGCCACTGAATGTATCCTAACCTCCCCATGCTGACCATGCCGTGGTGCATTTCTCCATCCTACATTGCCACTCACTGCCTATCGTAATTCAGGCCCTCCGATTCATACCACCCCGTGATGTTTTTTTCCCTCCTACTTCTGAATGGCTTGTTAAAAACCCTTACAATGCGCACCACCCAGCGATGTTTTTCAGAAAACTATCCTACATTGCCACTGCATGTTTCCTGACCTCCCCATGATTACCACCCTGTGGTGCTTTTCTCCATCCTACATTGCCGCACACTGCCTATACTAATTCAGAACATCTGATTCACACCACCCCGTGATGTTTTTCTCACTACTACTAGTGAATGGCCTGTTAGAAACCCTTACAATGCGCACCACCCCGTGATGTTTTTCAGAAAACTATCCTACATTGCCACTGCATGTTTCCTGACCTCCCCATGCTGAGCACCCCGTGGTGCTTCTCTCCATCCTACATTGCCACTCACTGCCTATCTTAATTCAGGCCCTCCGGTACAAACCACGCCGTGATGTTTTTCTCACTCCTACTAGTGAACGGCCTGTTAGAAACCCTTACAATCCTCACCACCCGCGATGTTTTTTAGAAACCTGTAATACATTGCCACTGCATGTGTCCTCACCTCCCCATGATGACCACCCCGTGGTGCTTCTCTCCATCCTACATTGCCAATCACTGCCTATCCTGATTCAGGCCCTCCATTTCACACCACGTCGTGAGGTTTTTCTCACTCCTACTAGTGAATGGCCTGTTAGAAACCCTTACAATGCGCACCAACCCGTAATGTTTTTCAGAGAGCTATCCCACATTGCCACTGCATGTTTCCTGATCTCCCCATGCTGACCACCCCGTGGTGCTTTTCTCCATCCTACATTGCCACTCACTGCCTATCCTTATTCAAGCCCTCTGATTCACACCACCCTGTTATATATTTCTCACTCCTACTAGTGAATGTCCTGCTAGAAAGCCTTACAATGCGCACCACCCGGCGATGTTTTGCAGAAACCTATCCTACATTGCCAATACGTGTTTCCTGACCTCCGCATGCTGACCACCCCGTGGTGCTTTTCTCCATCCTACATTGCCACTCACTGCCTATCCTAATTCAGGCCCTCCGATTCACACCACCTCATGATGTTTTTCTCACTCCTACTAGTGAATGGCCTGTTAGAAACTCTTACAATGCGCACCACCCCGATTTTTTGTTCAGAGACCTATCCTACATGACCAGGGCATGTTTTCGGACCTCTCCATGCTGACCACCCTGTGGTGATTTTCTCCATCCTACATTGCCACTCACTGCCTAACCTAATTCAGGCTCTCCGATTCACACCACCCCTTGATGTTTTTTTCACTCCTACTTGTGAATGGCTTGTTAGAAACCCTTGCAAGGCTCACCACCCCGCGATGTTTTTCAGAAACCTATCCTGCATTGCGATTGCATGTTTCCTGACCTCCCCATGTTGACCAACCAATGGTGCTTTTCTCCATTCTTCATTGCCACTCACTGCCTATTCTTATTCAGGCACTCCCATTCACACCACCCCGTGATGATTTTCTCACTCCTACTAGTGAATGGCCTGCTACAAACACTTACAATGCGCATCACCCCGCAATGTTTTTCAGAAACATTTCCTACATTGCCACTGCATGTTTCCTGACCTCCCCATGCTGACCACACCGTGTTGATTTTCTTCATTTAATGTTGTCACTCAATGCCTATCCTAATTCAGGCCCACCGATTCACACCACCACGTGATGTTTTTCTCACTCCTACTAGTGAATGGCATGTTAGAAAACCATACAATGCACAACACCCCAGGATGTTTTTCAGAAACCTATCCTACACTGCCACTGCATGTTTCCTGACCTCCCAGTCTTGACCACCCCGTGGTGCTTTTCTCCATCCTACATTGCCACTCACTGCCTATTCTAAATCAGGCCCTCCGATTCACACCACCCCGTGATGTTTTTCTCAGTCCTACTTCTGAATGGCCTGTTAGAAAGCCTTACAATTCTCACCACCCGCGATGTTTTTTAGAAACCTATAATACATTGCCACTGCATGTGTCCTAACCTCCCCATGATGACCACCCCGTGGTGATTTTCTCCATCCTACATTGCCACTCACTGCCTATTCTGATTCAGGCCCTCTGATTCACACCACGTCGTGAGGTTTTTCTCACTCCTATTAGTGAATGGCTTGTTAGAAACCCTTACAATGTGCACCACTCCGCGATGTTTTTCAGAAACCTATACTACATTGCCACTGAATGTATCCTTACCTCCCCATGCTGACCATGCCGTGATGCATTTCTATATCCTACATTGCCACTCACTGCCTATCGTAATTCAGGCCCTCCGATTCACACCACCCCGTTATATTTTTCTCACTCCTACTAGTGAATGTCCTGCTTGAAAGCCTTACAATGCGCACCACCCGGCGATGTTTTGCAGAAACCTATCCTACATTGCCAATACGTGTTTCCTGACCTCTGCATGCTGACCACCCCGTGGTGCTTTTCTCCATCCTACATTGCCACTCACTGCCTATCCTAATTCAGGCCCTCCGATTCACACCACCTCATGATGTTTTTCTCACTCCTACTAGTGAATGGCCTGTTAGAAAACCTAACAATGCGCATGACCCCGCTTTTTTTTTCAGAAACCTATCCTACATTACCACTGCATGTTTCCTGACCTCCCAATGCTGACCACCATGTGGTGTTTTCTCCATCCTACATTGCCACTCCCTGCCTATCCTAATTCAGGGCCTCCGATTCACACCACTGCCTTGATGTTGTTCTCACTCCTACTAGTGAATGGCCTGTTAGAAACCCTTACAATGCGCACCACCCGGAAGTTTTTTTCAGAAACCTATCCTAAATTGCCTCTGCATGTTTCCTGACCTCCCCATGCTGACCACCCCGTGGTGCTTTTCTCCATCCTACATTGCCACTCACTGCTTATCATAATTCAGGCCCTCTGATTCACACTACCCCGTGATGTTTTCCTCAGTCCTACTACTGAATGGCCTGTTAGAAAACCTTACAATTCTCACCACTCGCGATGTTTTTCAGAAACCTATCCTACATTGCCACTGCATTTGTCCTGACCTCCCCATGATGACCACCCTTTCGTGCTTTTCTCCATCCTACATTGCCACTCACTGCCTATCCTGATTCAGGCCCTCCAATTCACACCATGCCGTGATGTTTTTCTGACTCCTACTAGTGAATGGCTTGTTAGAAACTTTTACAATGCACAGCAACCCATAATGTTTTTCAGAAAGCTATCCCACATTGCCACTGCATGTTTCCTGACCTCCCCATGCTGACCACCCTGTGGTGCTTTTCTACATCCTACATTGCCACTCACTGCCTATTCTTATTCAGGCCCTCCGATTCACGCCACCCCGTTAGGTTTTTCTCACTCCTACTAGTGAATGGCCTGTTTGAAACCCTTACAATGTGCAACACCCCGTGATGTTTTTCAGAAACCTATACCACATTGCCACTGAATGTATCCTGACCTCCCCATGCTGACCATGCCGTGGTGCTTTTCTCCATCCTACATTGCCAGACACCGCCTGTCCTTATTCAGGCCTTCCGATTCACACCCTCCCGTGATATATCCCTCACTCCTACCAGGGATTGGCTGGTTAGAAACCCTTACAATGCGCACCACCCAGCGATGTTTTTCAGAAACCTATCCTACATTGCCATTGCATGTTTCCTGACCTCCCCATGTTGACCACCCCATGGTGCTTTTCTCCATTCTTCATTGCCACTCAATGAATATCCTAATTCAGCCCCTCCCATTCACACCACCCCGTGATGATTTTCTCACTCCTACTAGTGAATGGCCTGCTACAAAAACTTACAATGCGCACCACCCCGTGATGTTTCTCAGAAAACTATCCTACATTGCTACTGTATGTTTCCTGTCCTCCCCATGCTGACCATCCCGTGGTGCTTTTCTCCATCCTACATTGCCACTCACTGCCTATCATAATTCAGGCCCTCCGATTCACATCACCCCGTGATGTTTTTCTCACTCCTACGAATGAATGGCCTGTTAGAAACCCTTACTATGCGGACCAACCCATAATGTTTTTCAGAAAGCTATCCCACATTGCCACTGCATGTTTCCTGATCTCCCCATGCTGACCATCACGTGGTGCTTTTCTGCATCCTACAATGCCACTCACTGCTTCTCATAATTGAGGCCATGTGATTCACACCACCCCGTGATGTTTTTCTCACTCCTACTAGTGAATGTCCTGTTAGAAAGCCTTACAATTCTCACCACCCGCGTTGTTTTTCAGAAACCTATCCTACATTGCCACTGCATGTTTCCTGACCTCCCCATGATGACCACCCTTTGGTGATTTTCTCCATCCTACATTGCCACTCACTGCCTATCCTGATTCAGGCAATCCAATTCAAACCACGCCGTGATGTTTTTCTCACTCCTACTGGTGAATGGCCTGTTAGAAACCCTTACATTGCGCAACTACCCGGAATGTATTTCAGAAAGCTATCCCACATTGCCACTGCATGTTTCCTGACCTCCCCATGCTGACCACCCCGTGGTCCTTTTCTCTATCCTACATTGACACTCACTGTATATTCTAATTCAGAACATCTGATTCAAACCACCCAGTGATGTTTTTCTCAATCCTACTAGTGAATGGCCTGTTAGAAACCCTTACAAAGCGCACCACCCCGTGATGTTTTTCAGAAAACTCCCCTACATTGCCACTGCATGTATCCTACCTCCCCATGCTGACCACCCTGTGGTGCTTTTCTCCATCCTACATTGCCACTCACTGCTTATCCTTATTCAGGCCCTCCGTTTCACACCACCCCGTGATGTTTTTCTCACTCCTACTAGTGAATGGCATGTTAGAAACACTTACAATGTGCAACACCCCGTTTTTTTTTTTTTTTTTTTTTTTTTTTTCTGAAACCTATTCTACATTGACAAGGCATGTTTTCTGACCTCCCCATGCTGACCACCCTGTGGTGATTTTCTCCATCCTACATTGCCACTCACTGCCTAACCTAATTCAGGCCCTCCAATTCACACAACCCCGTTATGTTTTTTTCAATCCTACTTGTGAATGGCTTGTTAGAAACCCTTACAATGCGCACCACCCCGCAATGTTTTTCAGAAACCTATCCTACATTGCCATTGCATGTTTCCTGACGTCCCCATGTTGACCACCCCATGGTGCTTTTCTACATTCTTCATTGCCACTCAATGAATATCCTAATTCAGGCCCTCCCATTCACACCACCCCGTGATGATTTTCTCACTCCTACTAGTGAATGGCCTGCTACAAACACTTACAATGCGCACCACCCCGTGATGTTTTTCAGTAACCTATCCTACATTGCCAATGCATGTTTACCGACCTCCCCATGCTGACCACCCCGTGGTCCTTTTCTCCATCCTACATTGCCACTCACTGTATATCCTAATTCAGAACATCTGATTCAAACCACCCCGTGATGTTTTTCTCAATCCTACTAGTGAATGGCCTGCTACAAATCCTTACAATGCGCACAACCCCGCGATGTATTTCAGAAACCTATCCTACATTGCCATTGTATGATTCCTGACCTCCCCTTGCTCACCAACCCGTGGTGCTTTTCTCCATCCTACATTGGCACTCACTGTCTAAGTTGATTCAGGACCTCTGATTCACAACACCCCGTGATGTTTTTCTCACTCCTACTAGTGAATGGCCTGTTAGAAAGCCATACAATGGGCACCACCCCGTGATGTTTTTTAGAAAACTATCCTGCTTTGCCACTGCATGTTTCCTGACCTCCTCATGCTGACCACCCCGTGGTGCTTTTCTCCATCCTACATTGCACTCACTGCCTATCCTAAATAAGGCCCTCCGATTCACACCACCGCGTGATGTTTTTCTCACTCCTACTAGTTAATGGCCTGTTAGAAACACTTACAATGCGCACCACCCCGAAGTTTTTTTCAGAAACCTATCCTAAATTGCCTTTGCATGTTTCCTGACCTCCCCATGCTGACCACCCCGTGGTTCTTTTCTCCATCCTACATTGCCACTCACTGCTTATCATAATTCAGGCCCTCTGATTCACACTACCCCGTGATGTTTTCCTCAGTCCTACAACTGAATGGCCTGTTAGAAAGCCTTACAATTCTCACCACTCGCGATGTTTTTCAGAAACCTATCCTACATTGCCACTGCATTTGTCCTGACCTCCCCATGATGACCACCCTTTCGTGCTTTTCTCCATCCTACATTGCCACTCACTGCCTATCCTGATTCAGGCCCTCCAATTCACACCATGCCGTGATGTTTTTCTGACTCCTACTAGTGAATGGCTTGTTAGAAACTTTTACAATGCACAGCAACCCATAATGTTTTTCAGAAAGCTATCCCACATTGCCACTGCATGTTTCCTGACCTCCCCATGCTGACCACCCTGTGGTGCTTTTCTACATCCTACATTGAAACTCACTGCCTATTCTTATTCAGGCCCTCCGATTCACACCACCCCGTTAGGTTTTTCTCACTCCTACTAGTGAATGGCCTGTTTGAAACCCTTACAATGTGCAACACCCCGTGATGTTTTTCAGAAACCTATACCACATTGCCACTGAATGTATCCTGACCTCCCCATGCTGACCATGCCGTGGTGCTTTTCTCCATCCTACATTGCCAGTCACCGCCTGTCCTTATTCAGGCCTTCCGATTCACACCCTCCCGTGATATATCTCTCACTCCTACCAGGGATTGGCTGGTTAGAAACCCTTACAATGCGCACCACCCCGTTATGTTTTTCAGAAACCTATCCTACATTGCCAATAAATGTTTCCGGACCTCCCCATGCTGACCACACCGTGGTGCTTTTCTCCATTGTATATTGCCACTCACTGCCTATCCTAATTCAGGCTCTCCGAATCACACCACCCCGTGATGTTTTTTTCACTCCTACTTGTGAATGGCTTGTTAGAAACCCTTACAATGCGCACCACCCAGCGATGTTTTTCAGAAAACTATCCTACATTGCCATTGCATGTTTCCTGACGTCCCCATGTTGACCACCCCATGGTGCTTTTCTACATTCTTCATTGCCACTCAATGAATATCCTAATTCAGGCCCTCCCATTCACACCACCCCGTGATGATTTTCTCACTCCTACTAGTGAATGGCCTGCTACAAACACTTACAATGCGCACCACCCCGTGATGTTTTTCAGAAAACTATCCTACATTGCTACTGTATGTTTCCTGTCCTCCCCATGCTGACCACCCCGTGGTGCTTTTCTACATTCTACATTGCCACTCACTGCCTATCATAATTCAGGCCCTCCGATTCACACCACCCCGTGATGTTTTTCTCACTCCTACTAGTGAATGGCCTGTTAGAAACCCTTACAATTCGCAACAACACGTAATGTTTTTCAGAAAGCTATCCCACATTGCCACTGCATGTTTCCTGATCTCCCCAGGCTGACCACACCGTGGTGCTTTTCTCCATCCTACATTGCCACTCACTGCCTATCCTAAATCAGGCCCTACCATTCACAAAACCCCGTGATGTTTTTCTCACTCCAACTAGTAAATGGCCTGTTAGAAACCCTTACAATGCGCACCACTCCGATGTTTTTTTTTCAGAAACCTATCCTACATTGCCACTGCTTGTTTCCTGACCTCTCCATGCAGACCACCCCGTGGTGATTTTCTCCATCCTACATTGCCACTCACTGCTTATCATAATTCAGGCCCTCTGATTCACACCTCCCCATGATGTTTTTCTCAGTCCTACTAGTGAATGGCCTGTTAGAAAGCCTTACAATTTTCACCACCCGCGATGTTTTTCACAAACCAATCCTACATTGCCACTGCATGTGTCCTGACCTCCCCATGATGAACCCCTTTGGTGCTTTTCTCCATCCTACATTGCCACTCACTGCCTATCCTGATTCAGGCCCTCCAATTCATACCACGCCGTGATGTTTTTCTCGCACCTACTAGTGAATGGCCTGTTAGAAACACTTACAATGCGCACCACCCCGCGATTTTTTTCAGAAAGCTATCCCACATGCCACTGCATGTTTCATGACTTCTCCATCCTGACATTGCCGGGGTGCTTTTCTTCATCCTACATTGCCACTCACTGCCTATCCTAATTCAGGCATTCCAATTAACACCCTCCCGTGATGTATTTCTCACTCCTACCAGGGAATGGTCGGTTAGAAACCCTTACAATGCGCACCATCCTGTTATGTTTTTCAGAAACCTATCCTATATTGCCAATCCATGTTTCCTGACCTCCCCATTCTGACCACACCGTGGTGCTTTTCTCCATTTTATATTGCCCCTCACTGCCTATTCTAATTCAGGCCCTCCAATTCACACCACCCGTGATGTTTTTCTCACTCCTACTAGTGAATGGCCTGTTAGAAAGCCTTACAATGCGCACTACCAGCGATGTTTTTCAGTAACCTATCCTACATTGCCAATGCATGTTTACCGACCTCCCCATGCTGACCACCCCGTGGTCCTTTTCTCCATCCTACATTGCCACTCACTGTATATCCTAATTCAGAACATCTGATTCAAACCACCCCGTGATGTTTTTCTCAATCCTACTAGTGAATGGCCTGCTACAAATCATTACAATGCGCACAACCCCGCGATGTATTTCAGAAACCTATCCTACATTGCCATTGTATGATTCCTGATCTCCCCTTGCTCACCAACCCGTGGTGCTTTTCTCCATCCTACATTGGCACTCACTGTCTAAGTTGATTCAGGACCTCTGATTCACAACACCCCGTGATGTTTTTCTCACTCCTACTTGTGAATGGCTTGTTAGAAACCCTTGCAAGGCGCACCACCCCGCGATGTTTTTCAGAAACCTATCCTGCATTGCCTTTGCATGTTTCCAGACCTCCCCATGTTGACCCACCCATGGTGCTTTTCTCCATTCTTCATTGCCACTCACTGCCTATTCTAATCCAGGCACTCCCATTCACACCACCCCGTGATGATTTTCTCACTCCTACTAGTGAATGGCCTGCTATAAACACTTACAATGCGCACTACCACGCGATGTTTTTCAGAAATATTTCCTACATTGCCACTGCATGTTTCCTGACCTCCCCATGCTGACCACACCGTGCTGATTTTCTCCATTTTATGTTGCCACTCAATGCCTATCCTAATTCAGGCCCACCGATTCACACCACCCCTTGATGTTTTTTTCACTCCTACTTGTGAATGGCTTGTTAGAAACCCTTGCAAGGCGCACCACCCCGCGATGTTTTTCAGAAACCTATCCTGCATTGCCTTTGCATGTTTCCTGTCCTCCCCATGTTGACCAACCCATGGTGCATTTCTCCATCTTCATTGCCACTCACTGCCTATTCTAATTCAGGCATTCCCATTCACACCACCCCGTGATGATTTTCTCACTCCTACTAGTGAATGTCCTGCTATAAACACTTACAATGCGCACCACCACGCGATGTTTTTCAGAAACATTTCCTACATTGCCACTGCATGTTTCCTGACCTCCCCATGCTGACCACACCGTGTTGATTTTCTCCATTTTATGTTGCCACTCAATGCCTATCCTAATTCACGCCCACCGATTCACACCACCACGTGATGTTTTTCTCACTCCTACTAGTGAATGGCATGTTAGAAAACCATACAATGCACACCACCCCAGGATGTTTTTCAGAAACCTATCATACACTGCCACTGCATGTTTCCTGACCTCCCAATATTGACCACCCCGTGGTGCTTTTCTCCATCCTACATTGCCACTCACGGCATATACTGATTCAGGCCCTGCGATTCTCACCGCCTCGTGATGTTTTTCTCACTCCTACCAGTGGAAGGCCTTTTAGAAACCCTTACAATGAGCACCAACCCCCAATGTTTTTAAGAAACCTATCTTTGTGGTGCTTTTCTCCATCCTAGACTGCCACTCACTGCCTATCCAGATTCAGGCCCTCCGATTCACACCACCCCATGATGATTTTGTCACTCCTATCAGTGAATGTCCTGCTACAAACCCTTACAATGCGCACAACCCCAAAATGTTTTTCAGGAACCTATCCTACATTGTCATTGCATGTATCCTGACCTCCCCATGCTCACCAAACCATGGTGCTTTTCTCCATCCTACATTGCCACTCACTGTCTAACTTGATTCACGCCCTCCAATTCACACCACACCATGATGTATTTCTCACTCCTACTAGTGAATGCCCTGTTAGATACCTTTGCAATGCGCCCAACACCGCAATGTTTTTCAGAAACCCATCCTGCATTGCCACTGCATATTTCCTGACGTCACCATGCTGACCACACCGTGGTGCTTTTCTCCATGTTATGTTGCCACTCACTGCAAATCCTAATTCATGCACACCGATTCACAGCACCATGTGATGTTTTTCTCACTCCTACTAATGAATGGCCTGTTAGAAACCCTTACAATGCGCACCACCCAGAGATGTTTATCAGAAACCTATCCTACATTGCCACTGAATGTTTCCTGACCTCCCCATACTGACCACCCCGTGGTGCTTTTCTCCATCCTAAATTGCCACTCACTGCCTATTCTAAATCAGGCCCTCCGATTCACACCACCCCGTGATGTTTTTCTCAGTCCTACTAGTGAATGGCCTGTTAGAAAGCCTTACAATTCTCACCACTCGCGATGTTTTTCAGAAACCTATCCTACATTGCCACTGCATTTGTCCTTACCTCCCCATGATCAGCACCCTTTGGTGCTTTTCTCCATCGTACATTGCCACTCACTGCCTATCCTGATTCAGGCCCTCCAATTCCCACCACGCCGTGATGTTTTTCTGACTCCTACTAGTGAATGGCCTTTTAGAAACTTTTACAATGTGCACCAACCCGTAATGTTTTTCAGAAAGCTATCCCACATTGCCACTGCATGTTTCCTGACCTACCCATGCTGACCACCCCGTGGTGCTTTTCTGCATCCTACATTGCCACTCACTGCTTCTCATAATTGAGGCCATGTGATTCACACCACCCCGTGATGTTTTTCTCACTCCTACTAGTGAATGGCCTGTTAGAAAGCCTTACAATTCTCACCAACCGCGTTATTTTTCAGAAATCTATCCTACATTGCCACTGCATGTTTCCTGACCTCCCAATGATGACCAACCTTTGGTGATTTTCTCCATCCTACATTGCCACTCACTGACTATCCTGATTCAGGCAATCCAATTCAAACCACGCCGTGATGTTTTTCTCACTCCTACTGGTGAATGGCCTGTTAGAAACCCTTACATTGTGCACCTACCCGGAATGTATTTCAGAAAGCTATCCCACATTGCCACTGCATATTTCCTGACCTCCCCATGCTGACCACCCCGTGGTCCTTTTCTCCATCCTACATTGACACTCACTGTATATCCTAATTCAGAACATCTGATTCAAACCACCCCGTGATGTTTTTCTCAATCCTACTAGTGAATGGCCTGTTAGAAACCCCTACAAAGCGCACCACCCCGTGATGTTTTTCAGAAACCTATCCTACATTGCCATTGCATGTTTCCTGACATCCCCATGTTGACCACCCCATGGTGCTTTTCTCCATTCTTCATTGCCACTCAGTGAATATCCTAATTCAGGCCCTCCCATTCACACCACCCCGTGATGATTTTCTCACTCCTACTAGTGAATGGCCTGCTACAAACACTTACAATGCGCACCAACCCGTGATGTTTTTCAGAAAACTATCCCACATTGCCACTGCATGTTTCCTGATCTCCCCATGCTGACCACCCCGTGGTGTTTTTCTACATTCTACATTGCCACTCACTGCCTATCATAATTCCAGGCCCTCCGATTCACACCACCCCGTGAAGTTTTTCTCACTCCTACTAGTGAATGGCCTGTTAGAAACCCTTACAATTCGCAACAACACGTAATGTTTTTCAGAAAGCTATCCCACATTGCCACTGCATGTTTCCTGATCTCCCCATGCTGACCACACCGTGGTGCTTTTCTCCATCCTACATTGCCACTCACTGCCTATCCTAAATCAGGCCCTACCATTCACAAAACCCCATGATGTTTTTCTCACTCCAACTAGTAAATGGCCTGTTAGAAACCCTTACAATGCGCACCACTCCGATGTTTTTTTCAGAAACCTATCCTACATTGCCACTGCTTTTTTCCTGACCTCTCCATGCAGACCACCCCGTAGTGCTTTTCTCCATCGTACATTGCCACTCACTGCTTATCATAATTCAGGCCCTCTGATTCACACCACCCCATGATGTTTTTCTCAGTCCTACTAGTGAGTGGCCTGTTAGAAAGCCTTACAATTTTCACCACCCGCGATGTTTTTCACAAACCAATCCTACATTGCCACTGCATGTGTCCTGACCTCCCCATGATGACCCCCCTTTGGTGTTTTCTCCATCCTACATTGCCACTCACTGCCTATCCTGATTCAGGCCCTGCAATTCATACCACGCCGTGATGTTTTTCTCGCTCCTACTAGTGAATGGCCTGTTAGAAACACTTACAAGGAACACCACCCAGCGATGTTTTTCAGAAAGCTATCCCACATTGCCACTGCATGTTTCCTGACTTTGCCATCCTGACGTTGCCGTGGTGCTTTTCTTCATCCCACATTGCCACTCACTGCCTATCCTAATTCAGGCCTTCCGATTAACACCCTCCCGTGATGTATTTCTCACTCCTACCAGGGAATGGTCGGTTAAAAATCCTTACAATGTGCACCATCCCATGATGTTTTTCAGAAACCTATCCTATATTGCCAATACATGTTTCCTGACCTCCCCATTCTGACCACACCGTGGTGCTTTTCTCCATTTTATATTGACCCTCACTGCCTATTCTAATTCAGGCCCTCCGATTCACACCACCCGTGATGTTTTTCTCACTCCTACTAGTGAATGGCCTGTTAGAAAGCCTTACAATGCGCACCACCAGCGATGTTTTTCAGAAACCTATCCTACATTGCCAATGCATGTTTCCTGACCTCCCCATGCTGACCACACCGTGTTGATTTTCTCCATTTTATGTTGTCACTCAATGCCTATCCTAATTCACGCCCACCGATTCACACCACCACGTGATGTTTTTCTCACTCCTACTAGTGAATGGCATGTTAGAAAACCATACAATGCACACCACCCCAGGATGTTTTTCAGAAACCTATCATACACTGCCACTGCATGTTTCCTGACCTCCCAATATTGACCACCCCGTGGTGCTTTTCTCCATCCTACATTGCCACTCACGGCATATACTGATTCAGGCCCTGCGATTCTCACCGCCTCGTGATGTTTTTCTCACTCCTACCAGTGGAAGGCCTTTTAGAAACCCTTACAATGAGCACCAACCCCCAATGTTTTTAAGAAACCTATCTTTGTGGTGCTTTTCTCCATCCTAGACTGCCACTCACTGCCTATCCAGATTCAGGCCCTCCGATTCACACCACCCCATGATGATTTTGTCACTCCTATCAGTGAATGTCCTGCTACAAACCCTTACAATGCGCACAACCCCAAAATGTTTTTCAGGAACCTATCCTACATTGTCATTGCATGTATCCTGACCTCCCCATGCTCACCAAACCATGGTGCTTTTCTCCATCCTACATTGCCACTCACTGTCTAACTTGATTCACGCCCTCCAATTCACACCACACCATGATGTATTTCTCACTCCTACTAGTGAATGCCCTGTTAGATACCTTTGCAATGCGCCCAACATTGCGATGTTTTTCAGAAACCCATCCTGCATTGCCACTGCATATTTCCTGACGTCACCATGCTGACCACACCGTGGTGCTTTTCTCCATGTTATGTTGCCACTCACTGCAAATCCTAATTCATGCACACCGATTCACAGCACCATGTGATGTTTTTCTCACTCCTACTAATGAATGGCCTGTTAGAAACCCTTACAATGCGCACCACCCAGAGATGTTTATCAGAAACCTATCCTACATTGCCACTGAATGTTTCCTGACCTCCCCATACTGACCACCCCGTGGTGCTTTTCTCCATCCTAAATTGCCACTCACTGCCTATTCTAAATCAGGCCCTCCGATTCACACCACCCCGTGATGTTTTTCTCAGTCCTACTAGTGAATGGCCTGTTAGAAAGCCTTACAATTCTCACCACTCGCGATGTTTTTCAGAAACCTATCCTACATTGCCACTGCATTTGTCCTTACCTCCCCATGATCAGCACCCTTTGGTGCTTTTCTCCATCGTACATTGCCACTCACTGCCTATCCTGATTCAGGCCCTCCAATTCCCACCACGCCGTGATGTTTTTCTGACTCCTACTAGTGAATGGCCTTTTAGAAACTTTTACAATGTGCACCAACCCGTAATGTTTTTCAGAAAGCTATCCCACATTGCCACTGCATGTTTCCTGACCTACCCATGCTGACCACCCCGTGGTGCTTTTCTGCATCCTACATTGCCACTCACTGCTTCTCATAATTGAGGCCATGTGATTCACACCACCCCGTGATGTTTTTCTCACTCCTACTAGTGAATGGCCTGTTAGAAAGCCTTACAATTCTCACCAACCGCGTTATTTTTCAGAAATCTATCCTACATTGCCACTGCATGTTTCCTGACCTCCCAATGATGACCAACCTTTGGTGATTTTCTCCATCCTACATTGCCACTCACTGACTATCCTGATTCAGGCAATCCAATTCAAACCACGCCGTGATGTTTTTCTCACTCCTACTGGTGAATGGCCTGTTAGAAACCCTTACATTGTGCACCTACCCGGAATGTATTTCAGAAAGCTATCCCACATTGCCACTGCATATTTCCTGACCTCCCCATGCTGACCACCCCGTGGTCCTTTTCTCCATCCTACATTGACACTCACTGTATATCCTAATTCAGAACATCTGATTCAAACCACCCCGTGATGTTTTTCTCAATCCTACTAGTGAATGGCCTGTTAGAAACCCCTACAAAGCGCACCACCCCGTGATGTTTTTCAGAAACCTATCCTACATTGCCATTGCATGTTTCCTGACATCCCCATGTTGACCACCCCATGGTGCTTTTCTCCATTCTTCATTGCCACTCAGTGAATATCCTAATTCAGGCCCTCCCATTCACACCACCCCGTGATGATTTTCTCACTCCTACTAGTGAATGGCCTGCTACAAACACTTACAATGCGCACCAACCCGTGATGTTTTTCAGAAAACTATCCCACATTGCCACTGCATGTTTCCTGATCTCCCCATGCTGACCACCCCGTGGTGTTTTTCTACATTCTACATTGCCACTCACTGCCTATCATAATTCCAGGCCCTCCGATTCACACCACCCCGTGAAGTTTTTCTCACTCCTACTAGTGAATGGCCTGTTAGAAACCCTTACAATTCGCAACAACACGTAATGTTTTTCAGAAAGCTATCCCACATTGCCACTGCATGTTTCCTGATCTCCCCATGCTGACCACACCGTGGTGCTTTTCTCCATCCTACATTGCCACTCACTGCCTATCCTAAATCAGGCCCTACCATTCACAAAACCCCATGATGTTTTTCTCACTCCAACTAGTAAATGGCCTGTTAGAAACCCTTACAATGCGCACCACTCCGATGTTTTTTTCAGAAACCTATCCTACATTGCCACTGCTTTTTTCCTGACCTCTCCATGCAGACCACCCCGTAGTGCTTTTCTCCATCGTACATTGCCACTCACTGCTTATCATAATTCAGGCCCTCTGATTCACACCACCCCATGATGTTTTTCTCAGTCCTACTAGTGAGTGGCCTGTTAGAAAGCCTTACAATTTTCACCACCCGCGATGTTTTTCACAAACCAATCCTACATTGCCACTGCATGTGTCCTGACCTCCCCATGATGACCCCCCTTTGGTGTTTTCTCCATCCTACATTGCCACTCACTGCCTATCCTGATTCAGGCCCTGCAATTCATACCACGCCGTGATGTTTTTCTCGCTCCTACTAGTGAATGGCCTGTTAGAAACACTTACAAGGAACACCACCCAGCGATGTTTTTCAGAAAGCTATCCCACATTGCCACTGCATGTTTCCTGACTTTGCCATCCTGACGTTGCCGTGGTGCTTTTCTTCATCCCACATTGCCACTCACTGCCTATCCTAATTCAGGCCTTCCGATTAACACCCTCCCGTGATGTATTTCTCACTCCTACCAGGGAATGGTCGGTTAAAAATCCTTACAATGTGCACCATCCCATGATGTTTTTCAGAAACCTATCCTATATTGCCAATACATGTTTCCTGACCTCCCCATTCTGACCACACCGTGGTGCTTTTCTCCATTTTATATTGACCCTCACTGCCTATTCTAATTCAGGCCCTCCGATTCACACCACCCGTGATGTTTTTCTCACTCCTACTAGTGAATGGCCTGTTAGAAAGCCTTACAATGCGCACCACCAGCGATGTTTTTCAGAAACCTATCCTACATTGCCAATGCATGTTTCCTGACCTCCCCATGCTGACCACACCGTGTTGATTTTCTCCATTTTATGTTGTCACTCAATGCCTATCCTAATTCACGCCCACCGATTCACACCACCACGTGATGTTTTTCTCACTCCTACTAGTGAATGGCATGTTAGAAAACCATACAATGCACACCACCCCAGGATGTTTTTCAGAAACCTATCATACACTGCCACTGCATGTTTCCTGACCTCCCAATATTGACCACCCCGTGGTGCTTTTCTCCATCCTACATTGCCACTCACGGCATATACTGATTCAGGCCCTGCGATTCTCACCGCCTCGTGATGTTTTTCTCACTCCTACCAGTGGAAGGCCTTTTAGAAACCCTTACAATGAGCACCAACCCCCAATGTTTTTAAGAAACCTATCTTTGTGGTGCTTTTCTCCATCCTAGACTGCCACTCACTGCCTATCCAGATTCAGGCCCTCCGATTCACACCACCCCATGATGATTTTGTCACTCCTATCAGTGAATGTCCTGCTACAAACCCTTACAATGCGCACAACCCCAAAATGTTTTTCAGGAACCTATCCTACATTGTCATTGCATGTATCCTGACCTCCCCATGCTCACCAAACCATGGTGCTTTTCTCCATCCTACATTGCCACTCACTGTCTAACTTGATTCACGCCCTCCAATTCACACCACACCATGATGTATTTCTCACTCCTACTAGTGAATGCCCTGTTAGATACCTTTGCAATGCGCCCAACATTGCGATGTTTTTCAGAAACCCATCCTGCATTGCCACTGCATATTTCCTGACGTCACCATGCTGACCACACCGTGGTGCTTTTCTCCATGTTATGTTGCCACTCACTGCAAATCCTAATTCATGCACACCGATTCACAGCACCATGTGATGTTTTTCTCACTCCTACTAATGAATGGCCTGTTAGAAACCCTTACAATGCGCACCACCCAGAGATGTTTATCAGAAACCTATCCTACATTGCCACTGAATGTTTCCTGACCTCCCCATACTGACCACCCCGTGGTGCTTTTCTCCATCCTAAATTGCCACTCACTGCCTATTCTAAATCAGGCCCTCCGATTCACACCACCCCGTGATGTTTTTCTCAGTCCTACTAGTGAATGGCCTGTTAGAAAGCCTTACAATTCTCACCACTCGCGATGTTTTTCAGAAACCTATCCTACATTGCCACTGCATTTGTCCTTACCTCCCCATGATCAGCACCCTTTGGTGCTTTTCTCCATCGTACATTGCCACTCACTGCCTATCCTGATTCAGGCCCTCCAATTCCCACCACGCCGTGATGTTTTTCTGACTCCTACTAGTGAATGGCCTTTTAGAAACTTTTACAATGTGCACCAACCCGTAATGTTTTTCAGAAAGCTATCCCACATTGCCACTGCATGTTTCCTGACCTACCCATGCTGACCACCCCGTGGTGCTTTTCTGCATCCTACATTGCCACTCACTGCTTCTCATAATTGAGGCCATGTGATTCACACCACCCCGTGATGTTTTTCTCACTCCTACTAGTGAATGGCCTGTTAGAAAGCCTTACAATTCTCACCAACCGCGTTATTTTTCAGAAATCTATCCTACATTGCCACTGCATGTTTCCTGACCTCCCAATGATGACCAACCTTTGGTGATTTTCTCCATCCTACATTGCCACTCACTGACTATCCTGATTCAGGCAATCCAATTCAAACCACGCCGTGATGTTTTTCTCACTCCTACTGGTGAATGGCCTGTTAGAAACCCTTACATTGTGCACCTACCCGGAATGTATTTCAGAAAGCTATCCCACATTGCCACTGCATATTTCCTGACCTCCCCATGCTGACCACCCCGTGGTCCTTTTCTCCATCCTACATTGACACTCACTGTATATCCTAATTCAGAACATCTGATTCAAACCACCCCGTGATGTTTTTCTCAATCCTACTAGTGAATGGCCTGTTAGAAACCCCTACAAAGCGCACCACCCCGTGATGTTTTTCAGAAACCTATCCTACATTGCCATTGCATGTTTCCTGACATCCCCATGTTGACCACCCCATGGTGCTTTTCTCCATTCTTCATTGCCACTCAGTGAATATCCTAATTCAGGCCCTCCCATTCACACCACCCCGTGATGATTTTCTCACTCCTACTAGTGAATGGCCTGCTACAAACACTTACAATGCGCACCAACCCGTGATGTTTTTCAGAAAACTATCCCACATTGCCACTGCATGTTTCCTGATCTCCCCATGCTGACCACCCCGTGGTGTTTTTCTACATTCTACATTGCCACTCACTGCCTATCATAATTCCAGGCCCTCCGATTCACACCACCCCGTGAAGTTTTTCTCACTCCTACTAGTGAATGGCCTGTTAGAAACCCTTACAATTCGCAACAACACGTAATGTTTTTCAGAAAGCTATCCCACATTGCCACTGCATGTTTCCTGATCTCCCCATGCTGACCACACCGTGGTGCTTTTCTCCATCCTACATTGCCACTCACTGCCTATCCTAAATCAGGCCCTACCATTCACAAAACCCCATGATGTTTTTCTCACTCCAACTAGTAAATGGCCTGTTAGAAACCCTTACAATGCGCACCACTCCGATGTTTTTTTCAGAAACCTATCCTACATTGCCACTGCTTTTTTCCTGACCTCTCCATGCAGACCACCCCGTAGTGCTTTTCTCCATCGTACATTGCCACTCACTGCTTATCATAATTCAGGCCCTCTGATTCACACCACCCCATGATGTTTTTCTCAGTCCTACTAGTGAGTGGCCTGTTAGAAAGCCTTACAATTTTCACCACCCGCGATGTTTTTCACAAACCAATCCTACATTGCCACTGCATGTGTCCTGACCTCCCCATGATGACCCCCCTTTGGTGTTTTCTCCATCCTACATTGCCACTCACTGCCTATCCTGATTCAGGCCCTGCAATTCATACCACGCCGTGATGTTTTTCTCGCTCCTACTAGTGAATGGCCTGTTAGAAACACTTACAAGGAACACCACCCAGCGATGTTTTTCAGAAAGCTATCCCACATTGCCACTGCATGTTTCCTGACTTTGCCATCCTGACGTTGCCGTGGTGCTTTTCTTCATCCCACATTGCCACTCACTGCCTATCCTAATTCAGGCCTTCCGATTAACACCCTCCCGTGATGTATTTCTCACTCCTACCAGGGAATGGTCGGTTAAAAATCCTTACAATGTGCACCATCCCATGATGTTTTTCAGAAACCTATCCTATATTGCCAATACATGTTTCCTGACCTCCCCATTCTGACCACACCGTGGTGCTTTTCTCCATTTTATATTGACCCTCACTGCCTATTCTAATTCAGGCCCTCCGATTCACACCACCCGTGATGTTTTTCTCACTCCTACTAGTGAATGGCCTGTTAGAAAGCCTTACAATGCGCACCACCAGCGATGTTTTTCAGAAACCTATCCTACATTGCCAATGCATGTTTCCTGACCTCCCCATGCTGACCACACCGTGTTGATTTTCTCCATTTTATGTTGTCACTCAATGCCTATCCTAATTCACGCCCACCGATTCACACCACCACGTGATGTTTTTCTCACTCCTACTAGTGAATGGCATGTTAGAAAACCATACAATGCACACCACCCCAGGATGTTTTTCAGAAACCTATCATACACTGCCACTGCATGTTTCCTGACCTCCCAATATTGACCACCCCGTGGTGCTTTTCTCCATCCTACATTGCCACTCACGGCATATACTGATTCAGGCCCTGCGATTCTCACCGCCTCGTGATGTTTTTCTCACTCCTACCAGTGGAAGGCCTTTTAGAAACCCTTACAATGAGCACCAACCCCCAATGTTTTTAAGAAACCTATCTTTGTGGTGCTTTTCTCCATCCTAGACTGCCACTCACTGCCTATCCAGATTCAGGCCCTCCGATTCACACCACCCCATGATGATTTTGTCACTCCTATCAGTGAATGTCCTGCTACAAACCCTTACAATGCGCACAACCCCAAAATGTTTTTCAGGAACCTATCCTACATTGTCATTGCATGTATCCTGACCTCCCCATGCTCACCAAACCATGGTGCTTTTCTCCATCCTACATTGCCACTCACTGTCTAACTTGATTCACGCCCTCCAATTCACACCACACCATGATGTATTTCTCACTCCTACTAGTGAATGCCCTGTTAGATACCTTTGCAATGCGCCCAACATTGCGATGTTTTTCAGAAACCCATCCTGCATTGCCACTGCATATTTCCTGACGTCACCATGCTGACCACACCGTGGTGCTTTTCTCCATGTTATGTTGCCACTCACTGCAAATCCTAATTCATGCACACCGATTCACAGCACCATGTGATGTTTTTCTCACTCCTACTAATGAATGGCCTGTTAGAAACCCTTACAATGCGCACCACCCAGAGATGTTTATCAGAAACCTATCCTACATTGCCACTGAATGTTTCCTGACCTCCCCATACTGACCACCCCGTGGTGCTTTTCTCCATCCTAAATTGCCACTCACTGCCTATTCTAAATCAGGCCCTCCGATTCACACCACCCCGTGATGTTTTTCTCAGTCCTACTAGTGAATGGCCTGTTAGAAAGCCTTACAATTCTCACCACTCGCGATGTTTTTCAGAAACCTATCCTACATTGCCACTGCATTTGTCCTTACCTCCCCATGATCACCACCCTTTGGTGCTTTTCTCCATCGTACATTGCCACTCACTGCCTATCCTGATTCAGGCCCTCCAATTCCCACCACGCCGTGATGTTTTTCTGACTCCTACTAGTGAATGGCCTTTTAGAAACTTTTACAATGCGCACCAACCCGTAATGTTTTTCAGAAAGCTATCCCACATTGCCACTGCATGTTTCCTGACCTACCCATGCTGACCACCCCGTGGTGCTTTTCTGCATCCTACATTGCCACTCACTGCTTCTCATAATTGAGGCCATGTGATTCACACCACCCCGTGATGTTTTTCTCACTCCTACTAGTGAATGGCCTGTTAGAAAGCCTTACAATTCTCACCAACCGCGTTATTTTTCAGAAATCTATCCTACATTGCCACTGCATGTTTCCTGACCTCCCAATGATGACCAACCTTTGGTGATTTTCTCCATCCTACATTGCCACTCACTGACTATCCTGATTCAGGCAATCCAATTCAAACCACGCCGTGATGTTTTTCTCACTCCTACTGGTGAATGGCCTGTTAGAAACCCTTACATTGCGCACCTACCCGGAATGTATTTCAGAAAGCTATCCCACATTGCCACTGCATATTTCCTGACCTCCCCATGCTGACCACCCCGTGGTCCTTTTCTCCATCCTACATTGACACTCACTGTATATCCTAATTCAGAACATCTGATTCAAACCACCCCGTGATGTTTTTCTCAATCCTACTAGTGAATGGCCTGTTAGAAACCCCTACAAAGCGCACCACCCCGTGATGTTTTTCAGAAACCTATCCTACATTGCCATTGCATGTTTCCTGACATCCCCATGTTGACCACCCCATGGTGCTTTTCTCCATTCTTCATTGCCACTCAGTGAATATCCTAATTCAGGCCCTCCCATTCACACCACCCCGTGATGATTTTCTCACTCCTACTAGTGAATGGCCTGCTACAAACACTTACAATGCGCACCAACCCGTGATGTTTTTCAGAAAACTATCCCACATTGCCACTGCATGTTTCCTGATCTCCCCATGCTGACCACCCCGTGGTGTTTTTCTACATTCTACATTGCCACTCACTGCCTATCATAATTCCAGGCCCTCCGATTCACACCACCCCGTGAAGTTTTTCTCACTCCTACTAGTGAATGGCCTGTTAGAAACCCTTACAATTCGCAACAACACGTAATGTTTTTCAGAAAGCTATCCCACATTGCCACTGCATGTTTCCTGATCTCCCCATGCTGACCACACCGTGGTGCTTTTCTCCATCCTACATTGCCACTCACTGCCTATCCTAAATCAGGCCCTACCATTCACAAAACCCCATGATGTTTTTCTCACTCCAACTAGTAAATGGCCTTTTAGAAACCCTTACAATGCGCACCACTCCGATGTTTTTTTCAGAAACCTATCCTACATTGCCACTGCTTTTTTCCTGACCTCTCCATGCAGACCACCCCGTAGTGCTTTTCTCCATCGTACATTGCCACTCACTGCTTATCATAATTCAGGCCCTCTGATTCACACCACCCCATGAGGTTTTTCTCAGTCCTACTAGTGAGTGGCCTGTTAGAAAGCCTTACAATTTTCACCACCCGCGATGTTTTTCACAAACCAATCCTACATTGCCACTGCATGTGTCCTGACCTCCCCATGATGACCCCCCTTTGGTGTTTTCTCCATCCTACATTGCCACTCACTGCCTATCCTGATTCAGGCCCTGCAATTCATACCACGCCGTGATGTTTTTCTCGCTCCTACTAGTGAATGGCCTGTTAGAAACACTTACAAGGAACACCACCCAGCGATGTTTTTCAGAAAGCTATCCCACATTGCCACTGCATGTTTCCTGACTTTGCCATCCTGACGTTGCCGTGGTGCTTTTCTTCATCCCACATTGCCACTCACTGCCTATCCTAATTCAGGCCTTCCGATTAACACCCTCCCGTGATGTATTTCTCACTCCTACCAGGGAATGGTCGGTTAAAAACCCTTACAATGTGCACCATCCCATGATGTTTTTCAGAAACCTATCCTATATTGCCAATACATGTTTCCTGACCTCCCCATTCTGACCACACCGTGGTGCTTTTCTCCATTTTATATTGACCCTCACTGCCTATTCTAATTCAGGCCCTCCGATTCACACCACCCGTGATGTTTTTCTCACTCCTACTAGTGAATGGCCTGTTAGAAAGCCTTACAATGCGCACCACCAGCGATGTTTTTCAGAAACCTATCCTACATTGCCAATGCATGTTTACCGACCTCCCCATGCTGACCACCCCGTGGTCCTTTTCTCCATCCTACATTGCCACACACTATATATCCTAATTCAGAACATCTGATTCAAACCACCCCATGATGTTTTTCTCAATCCTACTAGTCAATGGCCTGCTACAAATCCTTACAATGCCCACAACCCCGCGATGTTTTTCAGAAACCTATCATACATTGCCATTGTATGATTCCTGACCTCCCCTTGCTCACCAACCCGTGGTACTTTTCTCCATCCTACATTGGCACTCACTGTCTAAGTTGATTCAGGACCTCTGATTCACAACACCCCGTGATGTTTTTCTCACTCCTACTAGTGAATGGCCTGTCAGAAAGCCATACAATGGGCACCACCCCGTGATGTTTTTCAGAAAACTATCCTACTTTGCCACTGCATGTTTCCTGACCTCCTCATGCTGACCACCCCGTGGTAATTTTCTCCATCCTACATTGCCACTCACTGCCTATCCTAAATCAGGCCTTCCGATTCACACCACCCCGGGATGTTTTTCTCACTCCTACTAGTTAATGGCCTGTTAGAAACACTTACAATGCGCACCACCCCGAAGTGTTTTTCAGAAACCTATCCTAATTTGCCTCTGCATGTTTCCTGACCTCCCCATGCTGACCACCCCGTAGTGCTTTTCTCCATCCTACATTGCCACTCACTGCTTATCATAATTCAGGCCCTCTGATTCACACTACCCCGTGATGTTTTTCTCAGTCCTAATACTGAATGGCCTGTTAGAAAGCCTTACAATTCTCACCACTCGCGATGTTTTTCAGAAACCTATCCTACATTGCCACTGCATTTGTCCTGACCTCCCCATGATGACCACCCTTTCGTGCTTTTCTCCATCCTACATGGCCACTCACTGCCTATCCTGATTCAGGCCCTCCATTTCACACCATGCCGTGATGTTTTTCTGACTCCTACTTGTGAATGGCCTGTTGTAAAGTTTTACAATGCACAGCAACCCATAATGTTTTTCAGAAAGCTATCGCACATTGCCACTGCATGTTTCCTGACCTCCCCATGCTGACTACCCAGTGGTGCTTTTCTACATCCTACATTGCCACTCACTGCCTATTCTTATTCAGGCCCTCTGATTCACACCACCCCGTTAGGTTTTTCTCACTCCTACTAGTGAATGGCCGGTTTGAAACCCTTACAATGAGCAACACCCCGCGATGTTTTTCAGAAACCTATCCCACATTGCCACTGCATGTTTTCTGAAATCCCCATGCTGACCATGCCGTGGTGCTTTTCTCCATCCTACATTGCCAGTCACTGCCTGTCCTTATTCAGGCCTTCTGCTTCACACCCTCCCGTGATATATCTCTCACTCCTACCAGGGATTGGCTGCTTAGAAACCCTTACAATGCGCACCACCCCGTTATGTTTTTCAGAAACCTATCCTACATTGCCAATAAATGTTTCTGGACCTCCCCATGCTGAGCACACCGTGGTGCTTTTCTCCATTTTATATTGCCACTCACTGCCTATCCTAATTAAGGCCCTCCGATTCACACCACCCCGTGATGTTTTTTTCACTCCTACTTGTGAATGGCTTGTTAGAAACCCTTACAATGCGCACCACCCAGCGATGTTTTTCAGAAAACTATCCTACAATGCCACTGCATGTTTCTTGACCTCCCCATGCTGACCACCCTGCTGTGCTTTTCTCCATCCTACTTTGCCTCTCACTGCCTATTCTAATTCAGACCCTCCGATTCACACCACCCCGTGATGTTTTTCTCACTCCTACTAGTGAATGGCCTGTTAGAAACTCTTACAATGCGCACCACCCCGCTTTTTTGTTCAGAAACCTATCCTACATGACCAGGGCATGTTTTCGGACATCTCCATGCTGACCACCCTGTGGTGATTTTCTCCATCCTACATTGCCACTCACTGCCTAACCTAATTCAGGCTCTCCGATTCACACCACCCCTTGATGTTTTTCTCACTCCTACTAGTGAATGGCCTGTTAGAAACTCTTACAATGCGCACCACCCCGATTTTTTGTTCAGAAACCTATCCTACATGACCAGGGCATGTTTTCGGACCTCTCCATGCTGACCACCCTGTGGTGATTTTCTCCATCCTACATTGCCACTCACTGTCTAACCTAATTCAGGCTCTCCGATTCACACCACCCCTTGATGTTTTTTTCACTCCTACTTGTGAATGGCTTGTTAGAAACCCTTGCAAGGCTCACCACCCCGCGATGTTTTTCAGAAACCTATCCTGCATTGCGATTGCATGTTTCCTGACCTCCCCATGTTGACCAACCCATGGTGCTTTTCTCCATTCTTCATTGCCACTCACTGCCTATTCTTATTCAGGCACTCCCGTTCAAACCACCCCGTGATGATTTTCTCACTCCTACTAGTGAATGGCCTGCTACAAACACTTACAATGCGCATCACCCCGCGATGTTTTTCAGAAACATTTCCTACATTGCCACTGCATGTTTCCTGACCTCCCCATGCTGATCACACCGTGTTGATTTTCTCCATTTTATGTTGTCACTCAATGCCTATCCTAATTCAGGCCCACCGATTCACACCACCACGTGATGTTTTTCTCACTCCTACTAGTGAATGGCATGTTAGAAAACCATACAATGCACAACACCCCAGGATGTTTTTCAGAAACCTATCCTACACTGCCACTGCATGTTTCCTGACCTCCCAGTCTTGACCACCCCGTGGTGCTTTTCTCCATCCTACATTGCCACTCACTGCCTATTCTAAATCAGGCACTCCGATTCACACCACCCCGTGATGTTTTTCTCAGTCCTACTACTGAATGGCCTGTTAGAAAGCCTTACAATTCTCACCACTCGCGATGTTTTTCAGAAACCTATCCTACATTGCCACTGCATTTGTCCTTACCTCCCCATGATGAGCACACATTGGTGCTTTTCTCCATCGTACATTGCCACTCACTGCATATCCTGATTCAGGCCCTCCAATTCACACCACTCCGTGATGTTTTTCTGACTCCTACTAGTGAATGGCCTTTTAGAAACTTTTACAATGCGCACCAACCCGTTATGTTTTTCAGAAAGCTATCCAACATTGCCACCACATGTTTCCTGACCTCCCCATGCTGACCAACCCGTGGTGCTTATCTACATCCTACATTGCCACT
Organism: Cavia porcellus; assembly: GCF_034190915.1. Taxonomy (NCBI): domain Eukaryota; kingdom Metazoa; phylum Chordata; class Mammalia; order Rodentia; family Caviidae; genus Cavia; species Cavia porcellus. The sequence continues at coordinate 152,512,024 of NW_026947485.1, read as the reverse complement.
CACTGCCTATTCTTATTCAGGCCCTCCGATTGTCACCACCCAGTTAGGTTTTTCTCACTCCTACTAGTGAATGGCTTGTTAGAAACCCTTACAATGTGCACCACCCCGCGATGTTTTTCAGAAACCTATACTACATTGCCACTGAATGTACCCTAACCTCCCCATGCTGACCATGCCGTGGTGCATTTCTCCATCCTACATTGCCACTCACTGCCTATCGTAATTCAGGCCCTCCGATTCATACCACCCCGTGATGTTTTTTTCCCTCCTACTTCTGAATGGCTTGTTAAAAACCCTTACAATGCGCACCACCCAGCGATGTTTTTCAGAAAACTATCCTACATTGCCACTGCATGTTTCCTGACCTCCCCATGCTTACCACCCTGTGGTGCTTTTCTCCATCCTACATTGCCGCACACTGCCTATACTAATTCAGAACATCTGATTCACACCACCCCGTGATGTTTTTCTCACTACTACTAGTGAATGGCCTGTTAGAAACCCTTACAATGCGCACCACCCCGTGATGTTTTTCAGAAAACTATCCTACATTGCCACTGCATGTTTCCTGACCTCCCCATGCTGAGCACCCCGTGGTGCTTTTCTGCATCCTACATTGCCACTCACTGCCTATCTTAATTCAGGCCCTCCGGTACAAACCACGCCGTGATGTTTTTCTCACTCCTACTAGTGAACGGCCTGTTAGAAACCCTTACAATCCTCACCACCCGCGATGTTTTTTAGAAACCTGTAATACATTGCCACTGCATGTGTCCTCACCTCCCCATGATGACCACCCCGTGGTGCTTCTCTCCATCCTACATTGCCAATCACTGCCTATCCTGATTCAGGCCCTCCATTTCACACCACGTCGTGAGGTTTTTCTCACTCCTACTAGTGAATGGCCTGTTAGAAACCCTTACAATGCGCACCAACCCGTAATGTTTTTCAGAGAGCTATCCCACATTGCCACTGCATGTTTCCTGATCTCCCCATGCTGACCACCCCGTGGTGCTTTTCTCCATCCTACATTGCCACTCACTGCCTATCCTTATTCAAGCCCTCTGATTCACATCACCCTGTTATATTTTTCTCACTCCTACTAGTGAATGTCCTGCTAGAAAGCCTTACAATGCGCACCACCCGGCGATGTTTTGCAGAAACCTATCCTACATTGCCAATACGTGTTTCCTGACCTCCGCATGCTGACCACCCCGTGGTGCTTTTCTCCATCCTACATTGCCACTCACTGCCTATCCTAATTCAGGCCCTCCGATTCACACCACCTCATGATGTTTTTCTCACTCCTACTAGTGAATGGCCTGTTAGAAACTCTTACAATGCGCACCACCCCGATTTTTTGTTCAGAGACCTATCCTACATGACCAGGGCATGTTTTCGGACCTCTCCATGCTGACCACCCTGTGGTGATTTTCTCCATCCTACATTGCCACTCACTGCCTAACCTAATTCAGGCTCTCCGATTCACACCACCCCTTGATGTTTTTTTCACTCCTACTTGTGAATGGCTTGTTAGAAACCCTTGCAAGGCTCACCACCCCGCGATGTTTTTCAGAAACCTATCCTGCATTGCGATTGCATGTTTCCTGACCTCCCCATGTTGACCAACCAATGGTGCTTTTCTCCATTCTTCATTGCCACTCACTGCCTATTCTTATTCAGGCACTCCCATTCACACCACCCCGTGATGATTTTCTCACTCCTACTAGTGAATGGCCTGCTACAAACACTTACAATGCGCATCACCCCGCAATGTTTTTCAGAAACATTTCCTACATTGCCACTGCATGTTTCCTGACCTCCCCATGCTGACCACACCGTGTTGATTTTCTTCATTTAATGTTGTCACTCAATGCCTATCCTAATTCAGGCCCACCGATTCACACCACCACGTGATGTTTTTCTCACTCCTACTAGTGAATGGCATGTTAGAAAACCATACAATGCACAACACCCCAGGATGTTTTTCAGAAACCTATCCTACACTGCCACTGCATGTTTCCTGACCTCCCAGTCTTGACCACCCTGTGGTGCTTTTCTCCATCCTACATTGCCACTCACTGCCTATTCTAAATCAGGCCCTCCGATTCACACCACCCCGTGATGTTTTTCTCAGTCCTACTTCTGAATGGCCTGTTAGAAAGCCTTACAATTCTCACCACCCGCGATGTTTTTTAGAAACCTATAATACATTGCCACTGCATGTGTCCTAACCTCCCCATGATGACCACCCCGTGGTGATTTTCTCCATCCTACATTGCCACTCACTGCCTATTCTGATTCAGGCCCTCCGATTCACACCACGTCGTGAGGTTTTTCTCACTCCTACTAGTGAATGGCTTGTTAGAAACCCTTACAATGTGCACCACTCCGCGATGTTTTTCAGAAACCTATACTACATTGCCACTGAATGTATCCTTACCTCCCCATGCTGACCATGCCGTGGTGCATTTCTATATCCTACATTGCCACTCACTGCCTATCGTAATTCAGGCCCTCCGATTCACACCACCCCGTTATATTTTTCTCACTCCTACTAGTGAATGTCCTGCTAGAAAGCCTTACAATGCGCACCACCCGGCGATGTTTTGCAGAAACCTATCCTACATTGCCAATACGTGTTTCCTGACCTCTGCATGCTGACCACCCCGTGGTGCTTTTCTCCATCCTACATTGCCACTCACTGCCTATCCTAATTCAGGCCCTCCGATTCACACCACCTCATGATGTTTTTCTCACTCCTACTAGTGAATGGCCTGTTAGAAAACCTAACAATGCGCATGACCCCGCTTTTTTTTTCAGAAACCTATCCTACATTACCACTGCATGTTTCCTGACCTCCCAATGCTGACCACCATGTGGTGTTTTCTCCATCCTACATTGCCACTCCCTGCCTATCCTAATTCAGGGCCTCCGATTCACACCACTGCCTTGATGTTGTTCTCACTCCTACTAGTGAATGGCCTGTTAGAAACCCTTACAATGCGCACCACCCGGAAGTTTTTTTCAGAAACCTATCCTAAATTGCCTCTGCATGTTTCCTGACCTCCCCATGCTGACCACCCCGTGGTGCTTTTCTCCATCCTACATTGCCACTCACTGCTTATCATAATTCAGGCCCTCTGATTCACACTACCCCGTGATGTTTTCCTCAGTCCTACTACTGAATGGCCTGTTAGAAAACCTTACAATTCTCACCACTCGCGATGTTTTTCAGAAACCTATCCTACATTGCCACTGCATTTGTCCTGACCTCCCCATGATGACCACCCTTTCGTGCTTTTCTCCATCCTACATTGCCACTCACTGCCTATCCTGATTCAGGCCCTCCAATTCACACCATGCCGTGATGTTTTTCTGACTCCTACTAGTGAATGGCTTGTTAGAAACTTTTACAATGCACAGCAACCCATAATGTTTTTCAGAAAGCTATCCCACATTGCCACTGCATGTTTCCTGACCTCCCCATGCTGACCACCCTGTGGTGCTTTTCTACATCCTACATTGCCACTCACTGCCTATTCTTATTCAGGCCCTCCGATTCACACCACCCCGTTAGGTTTTTCTCACTCCTACTAGTGAATGGCCTGTTTGAAACCCTTACAATGTGCAACACCCCGTGATGTTTTTCAGAAACCTATACCACATTGCCACTGAATGTATCCTGACCTCCCCATGCTGACCATGCCGTGGTGCTTTTCTCCATCCTACATTGCCAGTCACCGCCTGTCCTTATTCAGGCCTTCCGATTCACACCCTCCCGTGATATATCCCTCACTCCTACCAGGGATTGGCTGGTTAGAAACCCTTACAATGCGCACCACCCAGCGATGTTTTTCAGAAACCTATCCTACATTGCCATTGCATGTTTCCTGACCTCCCCATGTTGACCACCCCATGGTGCTTTTCTCCATTCTTCATTGCCACTCAATGAATATCCTAATTCAGCCCCTCCCATTCACACCACCCCGTGATGATTTTCTCACTCCTACTAGTGAATGGCCTGCTACAAAAACTTACAATGCGCACCACCCCGTGATGTTTCTCAGAAAACTATCCTACATTGCTACTGTATGTTTCCTGTCCTCCCCATGCTGACCATCCCGTGGTGCTTTTCTCCATCCTACATTGCCACTCACTGCCTATCATAATTCAGGCCCTCCGATTCACATCACCCCGTGATGTTTTTCTCACTCCTACGAATGAATGGCCTGTTAGAAACCCTTACTATGCGGACCAACCCATAATGTTTTTCAGAAAGCTATCCCACATTGCCACTGCATGTTTCCTGATCTCCCCATGCTGACCATCACGTGGTGCTTTTCTGCATCCTACAATGCCACTCACTGCTTCTCATAATTGAGGCCATGTGATTCACACCACCCCGTGATGTTTTTCTCACTCCTACTAGTGAATGTCCTGTTAGAAAGCCTTACAATTCTCACCACCCGCGTTGTTTTTCAGAAACCTATCCTACATTGCCACTGCATGTTTCCTGACCTCCCCATGATGACCACCCTTTGGTGATTTTCTCCATCCTACATTGCCACTCACTGCCTATCCTGATTCAGGCAATCCAATTCAAACCACGCCGTGATGTTTTTCTCACTCCTACTGGTGAATGGCCTGTTAGAAACCCTTACATTGCGCAACTACCCGGAATGTATTTCAGAAAGCTATCCCACATTGCCACTGCATGTTTCCTGACCTCCCCATGCTGACCACCCCGTGGTCCTTTTCTCTATCCTACATTGACACTCACTGTATATTCTAATTCAGAACATCTGATTCAAACCACCCAGTGATGTTTTTCTCAATCCTACTAGTGAATGGCCTGTTAGAAACCCTTACAAAGCGCACCACCCCGTGATGTTTTTCAGAAAACTATCCTACAATGCCACTGCATGTTTCCTGACCTCCCCATGTTGACGACCACGTTTTGCTTTTCTCCATTCTTCATTGCCACTCCCTGCCTATTCTAATTCAGGCACTGTGATTCACACCACCCCGTGATGTTTTTTCACTCCTACTTGTGAATGGCCTGTTAGATTGCCTTACAATGCATACCAGCCCGCCATGTTTTTCAGAAACCTAGCATACATTGCCAATGCATGTTTCCTGACCTCCCCATGCTCACCAACCCGTGGTGCTTTTCTCCATCCTACATTGACACTCACTGTCTAACTTGATTCAGGCCCTCTGATTCACACCACCACGTGATGTTTTTGTCAACTCTAGTAGTGAATGGCCTGATAGAAACCCTTACAATCCTCACCACCCGCGATGTTTTTCAGAAACCTATATTACATTGCCACTGCATGTTTCCTGACCTCCCCATCCTGACCACCCCGTGGTGCTTTTCTCCATCCTACATTGCCACTCACTGACTATCCTGATTCAGGCCCTCCGATTCACACCAGGCCATTATATTTTTCTCACTCCTACTAGTGAATGGCCTGTTAGAAACCCTTACAATGCGCACCACCCCGCGATGTTTTTCAGAAACCTATCCTACATTGCCACTGCATGTTTCCTGATTGTCCAATGCTGACCACACCGTGGTGCTTTTCTACACTTTACGTTGCCACTCACTGCCTATCCTAATTCAGGCACTCCTACTCACACCACCCCGTGATATTTTTCTCACTCCTACTAGTGAATGTCCTGTTAGAAAGCCTTACAATGCGCAACACCCGGTGATGTTTTTCAGAAACCTATCCTACTTTGCCAATGCATGTTTCCTCACCTTCCCATGCTGACCACCCCATGGGCTTTTCTCCATCCTACATTGCACTCACTGCCTATCATATTTCAGAACATCTGCTTCACACGCCCCCGTGATGTTTGCTCACTCCTACTAGTGAATGGCCTGTTAGAAAATCTTAAAATCCACAGCACCCCGTTATGTTTTTCAAAAAATATCCTACATGGCGACTGCAAGTTTCCTGACCTCCCCATCATGACCACCCCGTGGTGCTTTTCTCCATCCTACATTGCCACTCACTGCCTATCCTAATTCAGTCCGTCCGATTCACACCACCCCTTGATGTTTTTCTCACTCCTACCAGTGAATGGCCTGTTTGAAACCCTTACAATGCGCACCACCCCGTTTTTTTTATCAGAAACCTATTCTACATTGCCACTGCATGTTTCCTTGCCTCCCCATGCTGACAAACCCGTGGTGCTTTTCTCCATCCTACATTGCCACTCACAGACTATCCTAATTCAGACCCTCCGATTCACACCACTCTGTGATGTTTTTTTCACTCCTACTTGTGAATGGCTTGTTAGAAAGCCTTAAAATGTGCACCACCCTGTGATGTTTTTCAGAAACCTATCCTACATTGCCATTAAATGTTTCCTGATCTCCCCATCCTGACCACACCATGGTGCTTTTCTCTATCCTGCATTGCCACTCAGTGCCTATCCTAATTCAGGCCCTCCGATTCACACCACCCCGTGATGTTTTTCTCACTCCTACTAGTGAATGGCCTGTTAGAAACCCTTACAATGCGTACCACCCGGCGACGTTTTTCAGAAACCTATCGTAAATTGACAATGCATGTTTCCTGACCTCCCCATGCTCACCAACCCGTGGGGCTTTTCTCCATCCTACATTGCCACTCACTGTCTAACTTGATTCAGACCCTCCAATTCACACCACACCATGATGTATTTCTCACTCCTACTAGTAAATGTCCTGTTAGAAACCCTTACCATGCGAACTACGCTGCAATGTTTTTCAGAAACCTATCCTACATTGCCACTGCATGTTTCCTGACTTCCCAATCCTGACCATCCCGTGGTGCTTTTCTGCATCCTACATTGCCACTCACGGCCTATACTGATTCAGGCCCTGCGATTCACACCGCCTCGTGATGTTTTTCTCCCTCCTACTAGTGGAAGGCCTTTTGGAAACCCTTACAATGAGCACCAACCTGCAATATTTTTAAGAAACCTATCCTTTTGGTGCTTTTCTTCATCCTACACTGCCACTCACTGTCTATCCTGATTCAGGCCCTCCGATTCACACCACCCCATGATGATTTTGTCACTCCTTCTAGTTAATGGCCTGCTAGAAACCCTTACAATGCGCACAACCCCAAAATGTTTTTCAGGAACCTATCCTACATTGCCATTGCATGTTTCCTGACCTCCCCATGCTCACCAACCCATGGTGCTTTTCTCCATCCTACATTGCCCCTCACTGTCTAACTTGATTCACGCCCTCCGATTCACACCACACCATGATGTATTTCTTACTCCTACTAGTGAATGGCCTGTTAGATACCTTTTCAATGTGCCCAACCCCGCGATGTTTTTCAGAAACCGATCCTGCATTGCCACTGCATGTTTTCTGACCTCACCATGCTGACAACACGTGGTGCTTTTCTCCATGTTATGTTGCCACTCACTGCCTATACTAATTCATTCCCACTGATTCACAGCACCACGTGATGTTTTTCTCACTCCTACTAATGAATGACCTGTTAGAAACCCTTACAATGCGCAACACCCAGAGATGTTTATCAGAAATCTATCCTACATTGCCACTGAATGTTTCCTGACCTCCCCATGCTGACCACCCCGTGGTGCTTTTCTCAATCCTACATTGCCACTCACTGCCTATCCTAAATCAGGCCCTCCAATTCACACCACCCCATGATGTTTTTCTCACTCCTAATACTTAATGGCCTCTTAGAAACCCTTACAATGCACACCACGCCGATGTTTTTTTTCAGAAACCTATCCTACATTGCCAGTGCATGTTTCATGACCTCCCCATGCTGACCACCCCGTGGTGCTTTTCCCCATCCTACATTGCCACTCACTGCTTATCATAATTCAGGCCTTCTGATTCACACCACGCCGTGATGTTTTTCTCATTCCTACTAGTGAATGGCCTGTTAGAAACCCTTACATTTAGCACCTACACGGAATGTATTTCAGAAAGCTATCCCACATTGCCACTGCATGTTTCCTGACCTCCCCATGCAGACCAACCTGTGGTGCTTTTCTACATCCTACATTGCCACTCACTGCCTATCCTGATTCAGGCCCTCCAATTTACACCACGCCGTGATGTTTTTCTCACTCCTACTATTGAATGGCCTGTTAGAAACCCTTACATTTAGCACCTACCCGGAATGTATTTCAGAAAGCTATCCCACATTGCCTCTGAATGTTTCCTGACCTCCCCATGCTGAGCATGCCATGGTGCTTTTCTCCATCCTACATTGCCACTCGCTGTCTAACTTGATTCAGGCCCTCCGATTCACACCACACCATAATGTATTTCTCACTCGTACTAGTGAATGGCCTCTTAGATACCTTTACATACGCCCAACCCTGCGATGTTTTTCAGAAACAGATCCTGCTTTGCCACTGCATGTTTCCTGGCCTCACCATGCCGACCACACCGAGGTGCTTTTCTCCATTTTATGTTGCCACTCACTGCCTATCCTAATTCAGGCCAACGATTCACAGCACCAAATGTTTTTCTCACTCCTACTAATGAATAGCCTGTTAGAAAACCTTACAATGCGCACCACCCAGAGTTGTTTATCATAAACCTATCCTATATTGACACTGAATGTTTCATGACCTCCCAATACTGACCACACCGTGGTGCTTTTCTCCATTTTACATTGCCACTCACTGCCTATCCTAATTCAGGCCCTCCGATTCACACCACCCCGTGATGTTTTTCTCACTCCTAATATTGAATGGCCTCTTAGAAAGCCTTACAATGGGCACCACCCCGTGATGTTTTTCAGAAAATTATCATACTTTGCCAGCGCATGTTTCCTGACCTCCTCATGCTGACCACCCCGTGGTGCTTTTCTCCATCCTACATTGCCCCTCACTGCCTATCCTAATTCAGACCCTCCCATTCACAACACCCCGTGATGTTTTTCTCAATCCTACTAGAGAATGGCCTGTTAGAAACCCTTACAATGCACATCACCCCGATGTTTTTTTCAGAAACCTATCCTACATTGCCAATGCATGTTTCAGGACCTCTCCATGCTGAACACCCCGTGGTCCTTTTCTCCATCCTACATTGCCACTCACTGTATATCCTAATTCAGAACATCTGATTCAAACCACCCCGTGATGTTTTTCTCAATCCTATAAGTGAATGGCCTGCTACAAATCCTTACAATGCGCACAACCCCGCGATGTTTTTCAGAAACCTATCCTACATTGCCATTGTATGATTCCTGACCTCCCCATGCTCACCAACCCGTGGTGCTTTTCTCCATCCTACATTGCCACTCACTGCCTATCCTAAATCAGGCCCTCTGATTCACACCACCCCGTGATGTTTTTCTCACTCCTACTAGTGAATGGCCTGTTAGAAACCCTTACATACGCACCACCCCGTGATGTTTATCAGAAAACTATTCTACATTGCCACTGCATGTTTCATGTCCTCCCATTGCTGAGCATCCCATGGTGCTTTTCTCCGTCCTACATTGCCACTCACTTCCTATCCTAAATCAGGTCCTCCGATTCAAACCACCGTGTGATGTTTTTCTCACTCCTACTAGTGATTGGCCTGTTAGAAACCCTTACAATCCTCACCACCCGCGGTGTTTTTTAGAAACCTATCCGACATTGCAACTGCATGTGTCCTGACCTCCCCATGATGACCACCCCGTGGTGCTTTTCTCCATCCTACATTGCCACTCACTGCCTATCCTGATTCAGGCCGTCCGATTCACACCACGCCGTGATGTTTTTCTCACTCCTACTAGTAAATGGCCTTTTAGAAACCCTTACAATGCGCACCACCCGTGATTTTTTTCAGAAAACTATCCTACATTGAGACTGCATGTTTCCTGAACTCCCCATGCTGACCATCCTGTGGTGCTTTTTTGTATCCTACATTGCCACTCACTGCCTATCCTAATTCAGTCCCTCCGATTCACACCACCCTGTGATGTTTTTCTCACTCCTACTTGTGAATGGCCTGTTAGATACCCTTACAATGCGCACCACCCCGCTTTTTTTTTCAGAAACCTATCGTACATTACCAGTGCATGTTTCCTGACCTTCCCATGCTGACCACCCCGTGGTGCTTTTCTCCATCCTACATTGCACTTACTGCCTATCATAATTCAGAACATCTGATTCACACGACCCCGTTATGTTTTTCTCACTCCTACTAGTGAATGGCCTGTTAGAAACCCTTAAAATCCGCACCACCCCGTGATGTTTTTCAAAAAATATCCTACATTGCCATTGCATGTTTCCTGACCTCCCCATGATGACCACGCCATGGTGCTTTTCTCCATCCTACATTGCCACTCACTGCCTATCCTAATTCAGGCCCTTCGATTCACACCACCCCGTGATGTTTTTCTCACTCCTACTAGTGAATGGCCTGTTAGAAACCCTTACAATGCGCACCACCACACTTTTTTTTTTCAGAAACCTATCCTACATTGCCACTGCATGTTTCCTCACCTATCCATGCTGACAAACGTGTTTTGCTTTTCTCCATCCAATATTGCCACTCAATGCTTAACCTAATTCAGGCCCTCCGATTCACACCACCCCGTGATGATTTTCTCACTCCTGGTAGTGAATGGCCTGATAGAAACCCTTACAATCCTCACCACCTGCGATGTTATTCAGAAACCTATCCTACATTGCCACTGCATGGTTCCTGACCTCCCCATCCTGACCACCCCGTGGTGCTTTTCTCCATCCTACATTGCCACTCACTGACTATCCTGATTCAGGCCCTCCGATTCACACCAGCCCATTATATTTTTCTCACTCCTACTAGTGAATGGCCTGTTAGAAACCCTTAAAATGCGCACCACCCCGCGATGTTTTTCAGAAACCTATCCTACATTGCCACTGCATGTTTCCTGATGTCCCCATGCTGACCACACCGTGGTCCTTTTCTACACTTTACGTTGCCACTCCCTGCCTATCCTAATTCAGGCCCTCCTACTCACACCACCGCGTGATATTTTTCTCACTCCTACTAATGAATGGCCTGTTAGAAAGCCTTACAATGCGCAACACCCGGTGATGTTTTTCAGAAACCTATCCTACTTTGCCAATGCATGTTTCATGACCTCCCCATGCTGACCACCCCATGGTGCTTTTCTCCATCCTACATTGCACTCACTGCGTATCATAATTCAGAACATCTGATTCACACAACCCCGTGATGTTTTCTCACTCCTACTAGTGAATGGCCTGTTAGAAAACTTTAAAATCCGCAGCACCCCGTGATGTTTTTCAAAAAATATCCTACATGGCGACTGCATGTTTCCTGACCTCACCATCATGACCACCCCGTGGTGCTTTTCTCCATCCTACATTGCCACTCACTGCCTATCCTAATTCAGGCCCTCCGATTCACACCACCCAGTGATGTTTTTCTGACTCCTAGTAGTGATTGGCCTGTTAGAAACCCTTACAATGCGCACCACCCCGTGATGTTTTTCAGAAAACTATCCTACATTGCCACTGCATGTTTCCTGACCTCCCCATGCAGACCAACCTGTGGTGCTTTTCTACATCCTACATTGCCACTCACTGCCTATCCTGATTCAGGCCCTCCAATTTACACCACGCCGTGATGTTTTTCTCACTCCTACTATTGAATGGCCTGTTAGAAACCCTTACATTTAGCACCTACCCGGAATGTATTTCAGAAAGCTATCCCACATTGCCTCTGAATGTTTCCTGACCTCCTCATGCTGAGCATGCCATGGTGCTTTTCTCCATCCTACATTGCCACTCGCTGTCTAACTTGATTTCAGGCCCTCCGATTCACACCACACCATAATGTATTTCTCACTCGTACTAGTGAATGGCCTCTTAGATACCTTTACATGCGCCCAACCCTGTGATGTTTTTCAGAAACAGATCCTGCTTTGCCACTGCATGTTTCCTGGCCTCACCATGCCGACCACACCGAGGTGCTTTTCTCCATTTTATGTTGCCACTCACTGCCTATCCTAATTCAGGCCAACGATTCACAGCACCAAATGTTTTTCTCACTCCTACTAATGAATAGCCTGTTAGAAAACCTTACAATGCGCACCACCCAGAGTTGTTTATCATAAACCTATCCTATATTGACACTGAATGTTTCATGACCTCCCAATGCTGACCACACCGTGGTGCTTTTCTCCATTTTACATTGCCACTCACTGCCTATCCTAATTCAGGCCCTCCGATTCACACCACCCCGTGATGTTTTTCTCACTCCTAATATTGAATGGCCTCTTAGAAAGCCTTACAATGGGCACCACCCCGTGATGTTTTTCAGAAAATTATCATACTTTGCCAGCGCATGTTTCCTGACCTCCTCATGCTGACCACCCCGTGGTGCTTTTCTCCATCCTACATTGCCCCTCACTGCCTATCCTAATTCAGACCCTCCCATTCACAACACCCCGTGATGTTTTTCTCAATCCTACTAGAGAATGGCCTGTTAGAAACCCTTACAATGCACATCACCCCGATGTTTTTTTCAGAAACCTATCCTACATTGCCAATGCATGTTTCAGGACCTCTCCATGCTGACCACCCCGTGGTCCTTTTCTCCATCCTACATTGCCACTCACTGTATATCCTAATTCAGAACATCTGATTCAAACCACCCCGTAATGTTTTTCTCAATCCTATAAGTGAATGGCCTGCTACAAATTCTTACAATGCGCACAACCCCGCGATGTTTTTCAGAAACCTATCCTACATTGCCATTGTATGATTCCTGACCTCCCCATGATGACCACCCCGTGGTGCTTTTCTCCATCCTACATTGCCACTCACTGCCTATCCTGATTCAGGCCGTCCGATTCATACCACGCCGTGATGTTTTTCTCACTCCTACTAGTAAATGGCCTTTTAGAAACCCTTACAATGCGCACCACCCGTGATTTTTTTCAGAAAACTATCCTACATTGAGACTGCATGTTTCCTGACCTCCCCATGCTGACCATCCTGTGGTGCTTTTTTGTATCCTACATTGCCACTCACTGCCTATCCTAATTCAGTCCCTCCGATTCACACCACCCCGTGATGTTTTTCTCACTCCTACTTGTGAATGGCCTGTTAGATACCCTTACCATGCGCACCACCCCGCTTTTTTTTTCAGAATCCTATCGTACATTACCAGTGCATGTTTCCTGACCTTCCCATGCTGACCACCCCGTGGTGCTTTTCTCCATCCTACATTGCACTTACTGCCTATCATAATTCAGAACATCTGATTCACACGACCCCGTTATGTTTTTCTTACTCCTACTAGTGAATGGCCTGTTAGAAACCCTTAAAATCCGCACCACCCCGTGATGTTTTTCAAAAAATATCCTACATTGCCATTGCATGTTTCCTGACCTCCCCATGATGACCACGCCATGGTGCTTTTCTCCATCCTACATTGCCACTCACTGCCTATCCTAATTCAGGCCCTTCGATTCACACCACCCCGTGATGTTTTTCTCACTCCTACTAGTGAATGGCCTGTTAGAAACCCTTACAATGCGCACCACCACACTTTTTTTTTCAGAAACCTATCCTACATTGCCACTGCATGTTTCCTCACCTATCCATGCTGACAAACGTGTTTTGCTTTTCTCCATCCAATATTGCCACTCAATGCTTAACCTAATTCAGGCCCTCCGATTCACACCACCCCGTGATGATTTTCTCACTCCTGGTAGTGAATGGCCTGATAGAAACCCTTACAATCCTCACCACCCGCGATGTTATTCAGAAACCTATCCTACATTGCCACTGCATGGTTCCTGACCTCCCCATCCTGACCACCCCGTGGTGCTTTTCTCCATCCTACATTGCCACTCACTGACTATCCTGATTCAGGCCCTCCGATTCACACCAGCCCATTATATTTTTCTCACTCCTACTAGTGAATGGCCTGTTAGAAACCCTTAAAATGCGCACCACCCCGCAATGTTTTTCAGAAACCTATCCTACATTGCCACTGCATGTTTCCTGATGTCCCCATGCTGACCACACCGTGGTCCTTTTCTACACTTTACGTTGCCACTCCCTGCCTATCCTAATTCAGGCCCTCCTACTCACACCACCGCGTGATATTTTTCTCACTCCTACTAATGAATGGCCTGTTAGAAAGCCTTACAATGCGCAACACCCGGTGATGTTTTTCAGAAACCTATCCTACTTTGCCAATGCATGTTTCATGACCTCCCCTGCTGACCACCCCATGGTGCTTTTCTCCATCCTACATTGCACTCACTGCGTATCATAATTCAGAACATCTGATTCACACAACCCCGTGATGTTTTCTCACTCCTACTAGTGAATGGCCTGTTAGAAAACTTTAAAATCCGCAGCACCCCGTGATGTTTTTCAAAAAATATCCTACATGGCGACTGCATGTTTCCTGACCTCCCCATAATGACCACCCCGTGGTGCTTTTCTCCATCCTACATTGCCACTCACTGCCTATCCTAATTCAGGCCCTCCGATTCACACCACCCAGTGATGTTTTTCTGACTCCTAGTAGTGATTGGCCTGTTAGAAACCCTTACAATGCGCACCACCCCGTGATGTTTTTCAGAAAACTATCCTACATTGCCACTGCATTTTTCCTGTCCTCCCTATCATGACCACCCCGTGGTGCTTTTCTCCATTTTACATTGCCACTCACTGCTTATACTAAATCAGGCCCTCCGATTCACACCACCCCGTGATGTTTTTCTGACTCCTACTAGTGAATGGCCTGTTACAAATCCTTAAAATGCACACCACCAGGCTTTTTTTTTCAGAAACATATACTACATTGCCACTGCATATTTCCTGACCTCCCCATGCTGAACACCCCGTGGTGCTTTTCTCCATCCTACATTGCCACTCACTGCCTATCATAATTCAGGCCCTCCGATTCACAACACCCCGTGATGTTTTTCTCACTCTTACTAGTGAATGTCCTTTTAGAAACCCTTACAATGCACACCATCCGTCATGTTTTACAGAAAACTATCCTACATTGCCACTGCATGTTTCCTGACCTCCCGATGCAGACCACCCTGTGGTGCTTTTCTCCATCCTGCATTGCCACTCACTGCCTATCCTAATTTAGGCCCTCTTATTCACACCACCCCCTTGATATTTTTCTCACTCCTACTAGTGAATGGCCTGTTAGAAACCCTTACAATGCGCACCACCCAGTGATGTTTTTCAGAAACCTATCCTACATTGCCATTACATGTTTCCTGACCTCCCCATGATGACCACCTCGTGGTGCTTTTCTAGATCCTACATTGCCAGTCACTGCCTATCCGAATTCAGTCCGTCCGATTCATACTACCCCTTGATGTTTTTCTCACTCCTACTAGTGAATGGCCTGTTAGAAACACTTACAATGCGCACCACCCCGCTTTTTTTTATCAGAAACCTATTCTACATTGCCACTGCATGTTTCCTTGCCTCCCCATGCTGACAAACCCGTGGTGCTTTTCTCCATCCTACATTGCCACTCACAGACTATCCTAATTCAGACCCTCCGATTCACACCACCCTGTGATGTTTTTTTCACTCCTACTTGTGAATGGCTTGTTAGAAAGCCTTAAAATGTGCACCACCCTGTGATGTTTTTCAGAAACCTATCCTACATTACCATTACATGTTTCCTGACTTCCCCATTCTGACCACCCTGTGGTGCTTTTCTCCATTTTATGTTGCCACTCACTGCCTATCCTGATTCAGGCTTTCCGATTCACACCAGCCCATTATATTTTTCTCACTCCTACTAGTGAATGGCCAGTTAGAAACCCTTACAATGCGCACAACCCGGAGATGTTTTTCAGAAACCTATCCTACATTGCCACTGCATGTTTCCTGACCTCCCCATGCTGAGCACGCCGTGGTGCTTTTCTCCATCCTACATAGCCACTCACTGCCCATCCTCATTCATTCCCTCCAATTCACACCACCCCGTTATATTTTTCTCACTCCTACTAGCGAATGGCCTGTTAGAAACCCTTACAATGCACACCACCCTGTGATGTTTTCAGAGACCTATCCTACATTGCCACTTCATGTTTCCAGACCTCCCCATGATGACCACAACGTGATGCTTTTCTCCATTTTACGTTTCCACACACTGCCTATCGTAATTCAGGTCCTCCGATTCACACCACCCCGTGAAGTTTTTCTCACGCCTACTAGTGAATGGCCTGTTAGAAAGCCTTACAATGCACACCACCCCGTGATGTTTTTCAGAAACCTATCCTACATTGCCAATGCATGTTTCCTGACCTCCCCATGCTGACAATCCCTTGGTGCTTTTCTCCATCCTACATTGCCACTGACTGCCTATCCGGATTCAGGCCCTCCAATTCACACCACCCCGTTATATTTTTCTCACTCCTACTAGCGAATGGCCTGTTAGAAACCCTGAAAATGCACAACACCCTGTGATGTTTTTCAGAGAACTATCCTACATTGCCACTGCATGTTTCCTGACCTCCCCATGCTGACCACACCGTGATGCTTTTCTCCATTTTACGTTTCCACTCCCTGCCTATCGTAATTCAGGCCCTCCGATTCACACCACTCCGTGAAGTTTTTCTCACTCCTACTAGTGAATGGCCTGTTAGAAACCCTTACAATCATCACCACCCGCGGTGTTTTTCAGAAACCTATCCTACATTGCCACTGCATGTGTCGTGACCTCCTCTTGATGACCACCCCGTGGTGCTTTTCTCCATCCTACATTGCCACACACTGCCTATCCTGATTCAATCCCTCCGATTCACACCACGCCGTGATGTTTTTCTCACTCCTACTAGTGAATGGCCTGTTAGAAACCCTTGCAATGCGCACCAACCAGTAATGTTTTTCAGAATGCTATCCCTCTTTACCACTGCATGTTTCCTGACCTCCCCATGCTGACCACCCCGTGGTGCTTTTCTGCATCCTACATTGCCACTCACTGCCTATACTTATTCAGGCCCTCCGATTCACACCACCCTGATATGTTTTTCTCACTGCTACTAGTGAATGGCCTGCTAGATGGCCTTACAATGCGCACCACCCGGCGATGTTTTGCAGAAACCTATCCTATATTGCCAAGGCATGTTTCCTGACTTCCGCATGCTGACCACCCCGTGGTGCTTTTCTCCATCCTACATTGCCACTCACTGCCTATCCTAATTCAGAACATCTGATTCAAACCAACCCGTGATGTTTTTCTCACTCCTACTAGTGAATCGCCTTTTAGAAACCCTTATAATGCGCACCACCCGGTTATGTTTTTCAGAAACCTATCCTACATTTCCAACGCATGTTTCATGACCTCCCCATGCTGACCACCCTGTGTGTTTTCTCTATCCTACATTGCCACTCACTCCCTATCCCAATTCAGGGCCTCCTATTCACACCACCGCGTGATTTTGTTCTCACTCCTACTAGTGAATGGCCTGTTAGAAACCGTAACAATGTGCACCACCCAGCAATGCTTATCAGAAACATATTCTACATTGCCACTGCATGTTTCCTTGCCTCCCCATTCACACAAACCCATGGTGCTTTTCTCCATCCTACATTGCCACTTACAGCCTATCCTAATTCAGACCCTCTGATTCAAACAACCCTGTGATGTTTTGTTCACTCCTACTTTTGAATGGCTTGTAGAAACCCTTAAAATGTGTACCACCCCGCGAAGTTTTTCAGAAACCTATCCTACATTGCCATTACATGTTTCCTGCCCTCCCCATGATGACCACCCCGGGGTGCTTTTCTCCATTCTTCATTGCCACTCACTGCCTATCCTAATTCAGCCCCTCCGATTTACACCACCAAGTGATGTTTTTCTTACTCCTACTAGTGAATGGCCGTCTACAAACCCTTGCAATGCGAACAACCCCGCGACGTTTTACAGAAACCGATCGTGCATTGCCAATGCATGTTTCCTGACCTCCCCATGCTCACCAACCCGTGGTGATTTCTCCATCCTACATTGACACTCACTGTCTAACTTGATTCAGGCCCTCCAATTCACACCACTCCATGATGTATTTCTCACTCCTACTAGTAAATGGCCTGTTAGAAACCCTTACCATGCGCACTACGCCGAGATGTTTTTCAGAAACCTATCCTACATTGCCACTGCATGTTTCCTGACCTCCCAATCCTGACAACCCCTTGGTTCTTTTCTCCATCATACATAGCCACTCACAGCCTAAACTGATTCAGGCACTGCGATTCACACCACCTCGTGATGTTTTTCTCACTCCTACTAGTGAAAGGCCTTTTAGAAACCCTTATACTGAGCACCACCCCGCAATGTTTTTAAGAAACCTATTCTACATTGCCACTGCATGTTTCCTTACCTCCCCATCCTGAGCACCCCTTGGCGCCCTTCTCCATCCTACATTGCCACTCACTGCCTATCCTGATTCAGGCCCTCCGATTTACACCAGCCCATTATATATTTCTCACTCCTACTAGGGAATGCCCTGTTAGAAACCATTACAATGCGCACCACCCCACGATGTTTTTCAGAAACCCATTCTATATTGCCACTGCATGTTTCCTTACCTCCCCATCCTGACCACCCAGTGGTGCTATTCTGCATTTTATGTTGCCACTCACTGCCTATCCTGATTCAGGCCCTCCTATTCACACCACTCCGTGATGTTTTTCTCACTCCTACTAGTCAATGGCCTGTTAGAAAGCCTTACAATTCGCAATTCCCGGCGATGTTTTTCAGAAACCTAACCTACTTTGCGAATGCATGTTTCCTGACCTCACCATGCTGACCACCCCGTGGTGCTTTTCTCCATCCTACATTGCACTCACTGCCTATCATAATTCAGAACATCTGATTCACACGACCGCGTGATGTTTTTCTCACTCCTACTAGTGAATGGCCTGTTAGTAACCATTAAAATCCGCACCACCCCGAGATGTTTTTCAAAAAATATCCTACATTGCCACTGCATGTTTCCTCACTTCCCCATGCTGATCACCCTGTTTTGCTTTTCTCCATGCTACATTGTCACTCACTGCCTATCCTGATTCAGGCCCTCCAATTCACACCACCCCGTAATATTTTTCTCACTCCTACTAGTGAATGGCCTGTTAGAAACCCTTACAATGCGCACCACCCCGAGATGTTTTTCAGAAACCTATCCTACATTGCGACTGCATGTTTCCTGACCTCCCCATGCTGACCACCCCATGGAGCTTTTCTCCATTTCACTCTTCCACTCACTGCCTATCCTAATTCAGGCCCTCCAATTCACACCACCCCGTGATGTTTTTCTCACTCCTACTAGTGAGTGGCCTGTTCGAAAGCCTTACAATGCACACCACCCCGCGATTTTTTTCAGAAACATATCCTACATTGCCAAGGCATGTTTCCTGACCTCCCCATGCTGACCACCTCGTGGTGCTTTTCTCCATCCTACATTGCCACTCACTGCCTATCCTAATTCAGAACATCTGATTCACACCACGCCATGATGTTTTTCTGACTCCTACTAGTGAATGGCCTGTTAGAAACCCTTACAATGCGCACCACCGCGCATTTTTTTCAGTAACCTATCCTACATTGCCACTGCATGTTTCCTGTCCTCCCCATGCTAACAACCCTGTTTTGCTTTTCTCCATCCTACATTGCCACTCAATGCTTAAACAAATTCAATCCCTCCGATGCACACCACCCAGTGATGTTTTACTCACTCCTACTAGTGAATGGCCTGTTAGAAACCCTTACAATGCGCACCACCCGGCGATGTTTTTCAAAAACCTATCCTACATTGCCACTGCATGTTTACTGACCTCCCCATTCACCACCCCGTGGTGCTTTTCTCCATCCTACATTGCCACTGACTGCCTATCCTGATTCAGGCCCTCCAATTCACACAACCCCGTTATATTTTTCTCACTCCTACTAGTGAATGGCCTGTTAGAACCCCTTACGATGCGCACCACCCCGCGATGTTTTTCAGAAACCTATCCTTCATTGCCATTGGATGTTTCCTGACATCCCCATGCTCACTAACCCGTGGTGCTTTTCTCCATCCTACATTGCCACTCAATGCCTATCGTGATTCAGGCCCTCCGAATCACACCACCCTGTTATATTTTTCTCACTCCTACTAGTGAATGGCCTGTTAGAAACCCTTAACATGCGCACCACCCCGCGAAGTTTTTCTGACACCTATCCTTCATTGCCACTGCATGTTTCCGGACCTCCCCATGCTGACCACACCGTGGTGCTTTTCTCCATCCTACATTGCCCCTGACAGCTTATACTAATTCAGGTCCTCTGATTTACACAACCTCGTTCTCTTTTATTCACTCCTACTTGTGGGTGGCTTGTCAGAAAGCCTTACAATGCGCACCACCCCGTGATGTTTTCAGAAACCTGTCCTACATTGCCACTGCATGTTTCCTGACCTCCCCATCCTGACCACCCTGTGGTGCTTTTCTCCATCCTACATTGCCACTCACTGCCTATCCTAATTCAGAACATCTGATTCACACCAACCCGTGATGTTTTTCTCACTCCTACTAGTGAATGGCCTGTTAGAAACTCTTACAATGCGCAACATCCCCCCCCCTTTTTTTTCCAAAAACCTATCCTACATTGCCACTGCATGTTTCCTGACCTCCCCATGATGACCACCCCGTGGTGCTTTTCTCCATCCTACATTGCCACTCACTGCCTATCATAATTCAGGCCCTCCGATTCACAGCACCCCGTGATGTTTTTCTCACTCCTACTTGTGAATGGCCTGTCAGAAACACTTACAATGCGCACCATACGAGGATATTTTTCAGAAACCAGTCCTACATTGCCAATGCATGTTACCTGACCTCCCCATGCTGAACACCCTTGGTGCTTTTCTCCATCCTACATGGCCAATCACTGCCTATCATAATTCAGGTCCTCCGATTCACACCACCCCGTGATGTTTTTCTCACTCCTACTCGTGAATGGCCTGTTAGAAACCCTTACAATGCGCACCACCTGGCGATGTTTTTCAGAAACCTATTCTACATTGCCACTGCATGTTTCCTGACCTCCCAATGCAGAAGAACCCGTGGTGCTTTTCTCCATCCTACATTGCCACTCACTGCCTATCCTAATTCAGAACATCTGATTCACACCATCCCGTGATGTTTTTCTCCCTCCTACTAGTGAATGGCCTGTTAGAAACCCTTACAATGCGCACCACTCCGTGATGTTTTTCAGAAAACTATCCTACATTGCCACTGCATGTTTCCTGTCCTCCCCATGTTGATCATCCCGTGGTGCTTTTCTCCATCCTACATTGCCACTCACTGCCTGTTCTAAATCACACACTCGGATTCACACCACCCCGTGATGTTATTCTGACTCCTACTAGTGAATGGCCTGTTAGAAACCCTTACAATGCGCACCACCCCGCTTTTTTTTTTCAGAAACCTATCCTACATTGCCCCTCATCTTTCGTGACCTCCCAATGCTGACCCCCCCGTGGTACTTTTCTCCATCCTACATTGCCACTCACTGCCTAACCTAATTCAGAACATCTGATTCACAACACCCCGTGATGTTTTTCTCTCTCCTACTAGTGAATGGCCTCTTGGAACGCCTTACAATGCACACCACCCGGCGATGTTTTTCAGAAACCTATCCTACATTGACAATGCATGTTTCCTGACCTCCCCATGCGGACCACCCTTTGGTGTTTTTTCCATCCTACATTGCCACTCACTGCCTATCCTAATTCAGGCCCTCCAATTCACATCACCCCGTTATATTTTTCTCACTCCTCCTAGTGAATGGCCTGTTAGAAACCCTTATAATGCACACCACCCCGTGATCTTTTTCAGAAACCTAACCTACATTGCCACTGCATGTTTCCTTGCCTCCCCATGCTGACAAACCGTTTTGCTTTTCTCCATCCTACATTGCCACTCACAGCCTATCCTAATTCAGGCCCTTCAATTCACACAACCCCGTGATGTTTTTTTCACTCCTACTTGTGAATGGCTTGTTAGAAATCCTTACAATGTACACCACCCCGCGATGTTTTTTAGAAACCTATCCTACATAGCCACTGCATGTTTCCTGACTTCCCCATCTTGACCACCCATGGTGCTTTTCTCCATTCTTCATTGCCACTCACTGCCTATCCTATTTCAGGCCCTCCGATTCACACCACCACGTGATGTTTTTCTCACTCCTACTAGTGAATGGCCTGCTACAAACCCTGAAAATGCACACCACCACGCGATGTTTTTCAGAAACCTATCCTACATTGCCATTGCATGAATCCTGACCTCCACATGCTCAACAACCCATGGTGCTTTTCTCCATCCTACATTGCCCCTCACTGTCTATCTTGATTCAGGCCCTCCGATTCACCCGACACCATGAAGTATTTCTCACTACT
Organism: Cavia porcellus; assembly: GCF_034190915.1. Taxonomy (NCBI): domain Eukaryota; kingdom Metazoa; phylum Chordata; class Mammalia; order Rodentia; family Caviidae; genus Cavia; species Cavia porcellus. Next base: position 152,489,588 of record NW_026947485.1, on the reverse strand, counting down.
CCTAGTGAATGGCCTGTTAGAAACCCCTACAATGCTCAAATCCCCGCGATGTTTTTCAGAAACCTATCCTACATTGCCACTGCATGTTTCCTGACCTCTCCATCCTGACCACCCCGTGGTGCTTTTCTCCATCGTACATTGCCCCTCACGGCCTATCCATATTCAGGCCCTCCGATTCACACAACCCCGTGATGTTTTTGTCACTCCTACTAGTGAAAGGCCTTTTAGAAACCCTTACAATGAGCACCACCCCGCGATGTTTTTCGGAATCATATCCTACATTGCCACTGCATGTTTCCTGACCTCCCCATGCTGACCACCCCGTGGTGCTTTTCTACATCCGATATTGCCACTCACTGTTTATCTTGATTCAGCCCCTCCGATTTACACCACACCATGATGTATTTCTGACTCCTACTAGTGAATGGCCTGTTAGGAACCCTTACAATGCGCCGCACCCCGCGATGTTTTTCAGAAACATATCCTACATTGCCCCTGCATGTTTTCTGACATGCCCATCTGACGAGCCCTTAGTCCTTTTCTCCATCCTACATTGCCACTCACTGCCTATCCTGATTCAGGCCCGCCGATTCACACCACCCTGTGATGTTTTTCTCACTCCTACTAGTGAAAGGCCTTTAAGAAACCCTTACAATGAGCACCACACCACAATGTTTTTCAGAAAGCTATCCTAAATTGCCACTGCATGTTTCCTGACCTCCCCATCCTGAGCACCCCTTGGTGCCCTTCTCCATCCTACATTGCCACTCACTGCCTATCCTGATTCAGGCCCTCCGATTTACACCAGCCCATTATATTTTTCTCACTCCTACTAGGGAATGCCCTGTTAGAAACCATTACAATGCGCACCACCCCGCGATGTTTTTAAGAAACCCATTCTACATTGCCACTGCATGTTTCCTGACCTCCCCACGCTGACCACACCGTGGTGCTTTTCTCCATTTTACGTTGCCACTCACTGCCTAACCTATTTCAGGCCTACCGATTCACACGACCCCGTGATGTTTTTCTGACTCCTACTAGTGAATGGCCATTTAAAAAGCCTTACAATGTGCACCACTCCGCTTTTTTTTTCAGAAACCTATCCTACATTGCCACTGCATGTTTCCTGAGCTCCCCACGCTGACCATCCCGTGGTGCTTTTCTCCATCCTACATTGCCACTCACTGCCTATCCTAATTCAGGCCCTTCGATTCGCAACACCCCGTGATGTTTTTCTCACTCCTACTAGTGAGTGGCCTGTTAGAAACCCTTACAATCCTCACCACCCGCGATGTTTTTCAGAAACCTATCCGACATTGCCGCTGCATGTGTCCTGACTTCCCCATGATGACCACCCCGTGGTGCTTTTCTCCATCCTACATTGCCACTCACTGCCTATCCTGATTCAGGCCGTCCGATTCTCACCACCTCGTGATGTTGTTCTCAATGCTAAGAGTGAATGTCCTGTTAGAAACGCTTACAATGCGCACCATCCAGCGATATTTATCAGAAACCTATTCTACATTGCCACTGCATGTTTCCTTGCCTCCCCATGCTGACAAACCCGTGGTGCTTTTCTCCATCCTACATTGCCACTCACAGGCTATCCTAATTCAGGCCCTCGTATTCACACCACCATGTGATGTTTTTTCACTCCTACTTGTGAATGGCTTGTTAGAAAGCCGTACAATGCGCAACACTCCGCGATGTTTTTCAGAAACCTATCCTACATTGCCATTACATGTTTCCTGATCTCCCCATTTTGACCACCCCGTGGTGCTTTATTCCTTTCTTCATTGCCACTCACTGCCTATCCTATTTCAGCCACTCCGGTTCACACCTCAACGTGATGTTTTTCTCACAGCTACTAGGGAATGGCACTTTTAAAACCCTTACAATGCGCACCACCCCACTTTTTTTTCCAGAAACCTATCCTACATTGCCACTGCATGTTTCCTCACCTCCCCATGCTGACCACCCTCTGGTGTTTTTCTCCATCCTACATTGCCACTCAAAGCTTATCCTAATTCAGGCCCTCCGATTCACACCACCCCGTGATGTTTTTCTCACTCCTACTAGTGAATGGCCTGCTACAAAAACTTACAATGCGCACCACCCCGTGATGTTTCTCAGAAAACTATCCTACATTGCTACTGTATGTTTCCTGTCCTCCCCATGCTGACCATCCCGTGGTGCTTTTCTCCATCCTACATTGCCACTCACTGCCTATCATAATTCAGGCCCTCCGATTCACATCACCCCGTGATGTTTTTCTCACTCCTACGAATGAATGGCCTGTTAGAAACCCTTACTATGCGGACCAACCCATAATGTTTTTCAGAAAGCTATCCCACATTGCCACTGCATGTTTCCTGATCTCCCCATGCTGACCATCACGTGGTGCTTTTCTGCATCCTACAATGCCACTCACTGCTTCTCATAATTGAGGCCATGTGATTCACACCACCCCGTGATGTTTTTCTCACTCCTACTAGTGAATGTCCTGTTAGAAAGCCTTACAATTCTCACCACCCGCGTTGTTTTTCAGAAACCTATCCTACATTGCCACTGCATGTTTCCTGACCTCCCCATGATGACCACCCTTTGGTGATTTTCTCCATCCTACATTGCCACTCACTGCCTATCCTGATTCAGGCAATCCAATTCAAACCACGCCGTGATGTTTTTCTCACTCCTACTGGTGAATGGCCTGTTAGAAACCCTTACATTGCGCAACTACCCGGAATGTATTTCAGAAAGCTATCCCACATTGCCACTGCATGTTTCCTGACCTCCCCATGCTGACCACCCCGTGGTCCTTTTCTCTATCCTACATTGACACTCACTGTATATTCTAATTCAGAACATCTGATTCAAACCACCCAGTGATGTTTTTCTCAATCCTACTAGTGAATGGCCTGTTAGAAACCCTTACAAAGCGCACCACCCCGTGATGTTTTTCAGAAAACTATCCTACAATGCCACTGCATGTTTCCTGACCTCCCCATGTTGACGACCACGTTTTGCTTTTCTCCATTCTTCATTGCCACTCCCTGCCTATTCTAATTCAGGCACTGTGATTCACACCACCCCGTGATGTTTTTTCACTCCTACTTGTGAATGGCCTGTTAGATTGCCTTACAATGCATACCAGCCCGCCATGTTTTTCAGAAACCTAGCATACATTGCCAATGCATGTTTCCTGACCTCCCCATGCTCACCAACCCGTGGTGCTTTTCTCCATCCTACATTGACACTCACTGTCTAACTTGATTCAGGCCCTCTGATTCACACCACCACGTGATGTTTTTGTCAACTCTAGTAGTGAATGGCCTGATAGAAACCCTTACAATCCTCACCACCCGCGATGTTTTTCAGAAACCTATATTACATTGCCACTGCATGTTTCCTGACCTCCCCATCCTGACCACCCCGTGGTGCTTTTCTCCATCCTACATTGCCACTCACTGACTATCCTGATTCAGGCCCTCCGATTCACACCAGGCCATTATATTTTTCTCACTCCTACTAGTGAATGGCCTGTTAGAAACCCTTACAATGCGCACCACCCCGCGATGTTTTTCAGAAACCTATCCTACATTGCCACTGCATGTTTCCTGATTGTCCAATGCTGACCACACCGTGGTGCTTTTCTACACTTTACGTTGCCACTCACTGCCTATCCTAATTCAGGCACTCCTACTCACACCACCCCGTGATATTTTTCTCACTCCTACTAGTGAATGTCCTGTTAGAAAGCCTTACAATGCGCAACACCCGGTGATGTTTTTCAGAAACCTATCCTACTTTGCCAATGCATGTTTCCTCACCTTCCCATGCTGACCACCCCATGGGCTTTTCTCCATCCTACATTGCACTCACTGCCTATCATATTTCAGAACATCTGCTTCACACGCCCCCGTGATGTTTGCTCACTCCTACTAGTGAATGGCCTGTTAGAAAATCTTAAAATCCACAGCACCCCGTTATGTTTTTCAAAAAATATCCTACATGGCGACTGCAAGTTTCCTGACCTCCCCATCATGACCACCCCGTGGTGCTTTTCTCCATCCTACATTGCCACTCACTGCCTATCCTAATTCAGTCCGTCCGATTCACACCACCCCTTGATGTTTTTCTCACTCCTACCAGTGAATGGCCTGTTTGAAACCCTTACAATGCGCACCACCCCGTTTTTTTTATCAGAAACCTATTCTACATTGCCACTGCATGTTTCCTTGCCTCCCCATGCTGACAAACCCGTGGTGCTTTTCTCCATCCTACATTGCCACTCACAGACTATCCTAATTCAGACCCTCCGATTCACACCACTCTGTGATGTTTTTTTCACTCCTACTTGTGAATGGCTTGTTAGAAAGCCTTAAAATGTGCACCACCCTGTGATGTTTTTCAGAAACCTATCCTACATTGCCATTAAATGTTTCCTGATCTCCCCATCCTGACCACACCATGGTGCTTTTCTCTATCCTGCATTGCCACTCAGTGCCTATCCTAATTCAGGCCCTCCGATTCACACCACCCCGTGATGTTTTTCTCACTCCTACTAGTGAATGGCCTGTTAGAAACCCTTACAATGCGTACCACCCGGCGACGTTTTTCAGAAACCTATCGTAAATTGACAATGCATGTTTCCTGACCTCCCCATGCTCACCAACCCGTGGGGCTTTTCTCCATCCTACATTGCCACTCACTGTCTAACTTGATTCAGACCCTCCAATTCACACCACACCATGATGTATTTCTCACTCCTACTAGTAAATGTCCTGTTAGAAACCCTTACCATGCGAACTACGCTGCAATGTTTTTCAGAAACCTATCCTACATTGCCACTGCATGTTTCCTGACTTCCCAATCCTGACCATCCCGTGGTGCTTTTCTGCATCCTACATTGCCACTCACGGCCTATACTGATTCAGGCCCTGCGATTCACACCGCCTCGTGATGTTTTTCTCCCTCCTACTAGTGGAAGGCCTTTTGGAAACCCTTACAATGAGCACCAACCTGCAATATTTTTAAGAAACCTATCCTTTTGGTGCTTTTCTTCATCCTACACTGCCACTCACTGTCTATCCTGATTCAGGCCCTCCGATTCACACCACCCCATGATGATTTTGTCACTCCTTCTAGTTAATGGCCTGCTAGAAACCCTTACAATGCGCACAACCCCAAAATGTTTTTCAGGAACCTATCCTACATTGCCATTGCATGTTTCCTGACCTCCCCATGCTCACCAACCCATGGTGCTTTTCTCCATCCTACATTGCCCCTCACTGTCTAACTTGATTCACGCCCTCCGATTCACACCACACCATGATGTATTTCTTACTCCTACTAGTGAATGGCCTGTTAGATACCTTTTCAATGTGCCCAACCCCGCGATGTTTTTCAGAAACCGATCCTGCATTGCCACTGCATGTTTCCTGACCTCACCATGCTGACAACACGTGGTGCTTTTCTCCATGTTATGTTGCCACTCACTGCCTATACTAATTCATTCCCACTGATTCACAGCACCACGTGATGTTTTTCTCACTCCTACTAATGAATGACCTGTTAGAAACCCTTACAATGCGCAACACCCAGAGATGTTTATCAGAAATCTATCCTACATTGCCACTGAATGTTTCCTGACCTCCCCATGCTGACCACCCCGTGGTGCTTTTCTCAATCCTACATTGCCACTCACTGCCTATCCTAAATCAGGCCCTCCAATTCACACCACCCCATGATGTTTTTCTCACTCCTAATACTTAATGGCCTCTTAGAAACCCTTACAATGCACACCACGCCGATGTTTTTTTTCAGAAACCTATCCTACATTGCCAGTGCATGTTTCATGACCTCCCCATGCTGACCACCCCGTGGTGCTTTTCCCCATCCTACATTGCCACTCACTGCTTATCATAATTCAGGCCTTCTGATTCACACCACGCCGTGATGTTTTTCTCATTCCTACTAGTGAATGGCCTGTTAGAAACCCTTACATTTAGCACCTACACGGAATGTATTTCAGAAAGCTATCCCACATTGCCACTGCATGTTTCCTGACCTCCCCATGCAGACCAACCTGTGGTGCTTTTCTACATCCTACATTGCCACTCACTGCCTATCCTGATTCAGGCCCTCCAATTTACACCACGCCGTGATGTTTTTCTCACTCCTACTATTGAATGGCCTGTTAGAAACCCTTACATTTAGCACCTACCCGGAATGTATTTCAGAAAGCTATCCCACATTGCCTCTGAATGTTTCCTGACCTCCCCATGCTGAGCATGCCATGGTGCTTTTCTCCATCCTACATTGCCACTCGCTGTCTAACTTGATTCAGGCCCTCCGATTCACACCACACCATAATGTATTTCTCACTCGTACTAGTGAATGGCCTCTTAGATACCTTTACATACGCCCAACCCTGCGATGTTTTTCAGAAACAGATCCTGCTTTGCCACTGCATGTTTCCTGGCCTCACCATGCCGACCACACCGAGGTGCTTTTCTCCATTTTATGTTGCCACTCACTGCCTATCCTAATTCAGGCCAACGATTCACAGCACCAAATGTTTTTCTCACTCCTACTAATGAATAGCCTGTTAGAAAACCTTACAATGCGCACCACCCAGAGTTGTTTATCATAAACCTATCCTATATTGACACTGAATGTTTCATGACCTCCCAATACTGACCACACCGTGGTGCTTTTCTCCATTTTACATTGCCACTCACTGCCTATCCTAATTCAGGCCCTCCGATTCACACCACCCCGTGATGTTTTTCTCACTCCTAATATTGAATGGCCTCTTAGAAAGCCTTACAATGGGCACCACCCCGTGATGTTTTTCAGAAAATTATCATACTTTGCCAGCGCATGTTTCCTGACCTCCTCATGCTGACCACCCCGTGGTGCTTTTCTCCATCCTACATTGCCCCTCACTGCCTATCCTAATTCAGACCCTCCCATTCACAACACCCCGTGATGTTTTTCTCAATCCTACTAGAGAATGGCCTGTTAGAAACCCTTACAATGCACATCACCCCGATGTTTTTTTCAGAAACCTATCCTACATTGCCAATGCATGTTTCAGGACCTCTCCATGCTGAACACCCCGTGGTCCTTTTCTCCATCCTACATTGCCACTCACTGTATATCCTAATTCAGAACATCTGATTCAAACCACCCCGTGATGTTTTTCTCAATCCTATAAGTGAATGGCCTGCTACAAATCCTTACAATGCGCACAACCCCGCGATGTTTTTCAGAAACCTATCCTACATTGCCATTGTATGATTCCTGACCTCCCCATGCTCACCAACCCGTGGTGCTTTTCTCCATCCTACATTGCCACTCACTGCCTATCCTAAATCAGGCCCTCTGATTCACACCACCCCGTGATGTTTTTCTCACTCCTACTAGTGAATGGCCTGTTAGAAACCCTTACATACGCACCACCCCGTGATGTTTATCAGAAAACTATTCTACATTGCCACTGCATGTTTCATGTCCTCCCATTGCTGAGCATCCCATGGTGCTTTTCTCCGTCCTACATTGCCACTCACTTCCTATCCTAAATCAGGTCCTCCGATTCAAACCACCGTGTGATGTTTTTCTCACTCCTACTAGTGATTGGCCTGTTAGAAACCCTTACAATCCTCACCACCCGCGGTGTTTTTTAGAAACCTATCCGACATTGCAACTGCATGTGTCCTGACCTCCCCATGATGACCACCCCGTGGTGCTTTTCTCCATCCTACATTGCCACTCACTGCCTATCCTGATTCAGGCCGTCCGATTCACACCACGCCGTGATGTTTTTCTCACTCCTACTAGTAAATGGCCTTTTAGAAACCCTTACAATGCGCACCACCCGTGATTTTTTTCAGAAAACTATCCTACATTGAGACTGCATGTTTCCTGAACTCCCCATGCTGACCATCCTGTGGTGCTTTTTTGTATCCTACATTGCCACTCACTGCCTATCCTAATTCAGTCCCTCCGATTCACACCACCCTGTGATGTTTTTCTCACTCCTACTTGTGAATGGCCTGTTAGATACCCTTACAATGCGCACCACCCCGCTTTTTTTTTCAGAAACCTATCGTACATTACCAGTGCATGTTTCCTGACCTTCCCATGCTGACCACCCCGTGGTGCTTTTCTCCATCCTACATTGCACTTACTGCCTATCATAATTCAGAACATCTGATTCACACGACCCCGTTATGTTTTTCTCACTCCTACTAGTGAATGGCCTGTTAGAAACCCTTAAAATCCGCACCACCCCGTGATGTTTTTCAAAAAATATCCTACATTGCCATTGCATGTTTCCTGACCTCCCCATGATGACCACGCCATGGTGCTTTTCTCCATCCTACATTGCCACTCACTGCCTATCCTAATTCAGGCCCTTCGATTCACACCACCCCGTGATGTTTTTCTCACTCCTACTAGTGAATGGCCTGTTAGAAACCCTTACAATGCGCACCACCACACTTTTTTTTTTCAGAAACCTATCCTACATTGCCACTGCATGTTTCCTCACCTATCCATGCTGACAAACGTGTTTTGCTTTTCTCCATCCAATATTGCCACTCAATGCTTAACCTAATTCAGGCCCTCCGATTCACACCACCCCGTGATGATTTTCTCACTCCTGGTAGTGAATGGCCTGATAGAAACCCTTACAATCCTCACCACCTGCGATGTTATTCAGAAACCTATCCTACATTGCCACTGCATGGTTCCTGACCTCCCCATCCTGACCACCCCGTGGTGCTTTTCTCCATCCTACATTGCCACTCACTGACTATCCTGATTCAGGCCCTCCGATTCACACCAGCCCATTATATTTTTCTCACTCCTACTAGTGAATGGCCTGTTAGAAACCCTTAAAATGCGCACCACCCCGCGATGTTTTTCAGAAACCTATCCTACATTGCCACTGCATGTTTCCTGATGTCCCCATGCTGACCACACCGTGGTCCTTTTCTACACTTTACGTTGCCACTCCCTGCCTATCCTAATTCAGGCCCTCCTACTCACACCACCGCGTGATATTTTTCTCACTCCTACTAATGAATGGCCTGTTAGAAAGCCTTACAATGCGCAACACCCGGTGATGTTTTTCAGAAACCTATCCTACTTTGCCAATGCATGTTTCATGACCTCCCCATGCTGACCACCCCATGGTGCTTTTCTCCATCCTACATTGCACTCACTGCGTATCATAATTCAGAACATCTGATTCACACAACCCCGTGATGTTTTCTCACTCCTACTAGTGAATGGCCTGTTAGAAAACTTTAAAATCCGCAGCACCCCGTGATGTTTTTCAAAAAATATCCTACATGGCGACTGCATGTTTCCTGACCTCACCATCATGACCACCCCGTGGTGCTTTTCTCCATCCTACATTGCCACTCACTGCCTATCCTAATTCAGGCCCTCCGATTCACACCACCCAGTGATGTTTTTCTGACTCCTAGTAGTGATTGGCCTGTTAGAAACCCTTACAATGCGCACCACCCCGTGATGTTTTTCAGAAAACTATCCTACATTGCCACTGCATTTTTCCTGTCCTCCCTATCATGACCACCCCGTGGTGCTTTTCTCCATTTTACATTGCCACTCACTGCTTATACTAAATCAGGCCCTCCGATTCACACCACCCCGTGATGTTTTTCTGACTCCTACTAGTGAATGGCCTGTTACAAATCCTTAAAATGCACACCACCAGGCTTTTTTTTTCAGAAACATATACTACATTGCCACTGCATATTTCCTGACCTCCCCATGCTGAACACCCCGTGGTGCTTTTCTCCATCCTACATTGCCACTCACTGCCTATCATAATTCAGGCCCTCCGATTCACAACACCCCGTGATGTTTTTCTCACTCTTACTAGTGAATGTCCTTTTAGAAACCCTTACAATGCACACCATCCGTCATGTTTTACAGAAAACTATCCTACATTGCCACTGCATGTTTCCTGACCTCCCGATGCAGACCACCCTGTGGTGCTTTTCTCCATCCTGCATTGCCACTCACTGCCTATCCTAATTTAGGCCCTCTTATTCACACCACCCCCTTGATATTTTTCTCACTCCTACTAGTGAATGGCCTGTTAGAAACCCTTACAATGCGCACCACCCAGTGATGTTTTTCAGAAACCTATCCTACATTGCCATTACATGTTTCCTGACCTCCCCATGATGACCACCTCGTGGTGCTTTTCTAGATCCTACATTGCCAGTCACTGCCTATCCGAATTCAGTCCGTCCGATTCATACTACCCCTTGATGTTTTTCTCACTCCTACTAGTGAATGGCCTGTTAGAAACACTTACAATGCGCACCACCCCGCTTTTTTTTATCAGAAACCTATTCTACATTGCCACTGCATGTTTCCTTGCCTCCCCATGCTGACAAACCCGTGGTGCTTTTCTCCATCCTACATTGCCACTCACAGACTATCCTAATTCAGACCCTCCGATTCACACCACCCTGTGATGTTTTTTTCACTCCTACTTGTGAATGGCTTGTTAGAAAGCCTTAAAATGTGCACCACCCTGTGATGTTTTTCAGAAACCTATCCTACATTACCATTACATGTTTCCTGACTTCCCCATTCTGACCACCCTGTGGTGCTTTTCTCCATTTTATGTTGCCACTCACTGCCTATCCTGATTCAGGCTTTCCGATTCACACCAGCCCATTATATTTTTCTCACTCCTACTAGTGAATGGCCAGTTAGAAACCCTTACAATGCGCACAACCCGGAGATGTTTTTCAGAAACCTATCCTACATTGCCACTGCATGTTTCCTGACCTCCCCATGCTGAGCACGCCGTGGTGCTTTTCTCCATCCTACATAGCCACTCACTGCCCATCCTCATTCATTCCCTCCAATTCACACCACCCCGTTATATTTTTCTCACTCCTACTAGCGAATGGCCTGTTAGAAACCCTTACAATGCACACCACCCTGTGATGTTTTCAGAGACCTATCCTACATTGCCACTTCATGTTTCCAGACCTCCCCATGATGACCACAACGTGATGCTTTTCTCCATTTTACGTTTCCACACACTGCCTATCGTAATTCAGGTCCTCCGATTCACACCACCCCGTGAAGTTTTTCTCACGCCTACTAGTGAATGGCCTGTTAGAAAGCCTTACAATGCACACCACCCCGTGATGTTTTTCAGAAACCTATCCTACATTGCCAATGCATGTTTCCTGACCTCCCCATGCTGACAATCCCTTGGTGCTTTTCTCCATCCTACATTGCCACTGACTGCCTATCCGGATTCAGGCCCTCCAATTCACACCACCCCGTTATATTTTTCTCACTCCTACTAGCGAATGGCCTGTTAGAAACCCTGAAAATGCACAACACCCTGTGATGTTTTTCAGAGAACTATCCTACATTGCCACTGCATGTTTCCTGACCTCCCCATGCTGACCACACCGTGATGCTTTTCTCCATTTTACGTTTCCACTCCCTGCCTATCGTAATTCAGGCCCTCCGATTCACACCACTCCGTGAAGTTTTTCTCACTCCTACTAGTGAATGGCCTGTTAGAAACCCTTACAATCATCACCACCCGCGGTGTTTTTCAGAAACCTATCCTACATTGCCACTGCATGTGTCGTGACCTCCTCTTGATGACCACCCCGTGGTGCTTTTCTCCATCCTACATTGCCACACACTGCCTATCCTGATTCAATCCCTCCGATTCACACCACGCCGTGATGTTTTTCTCACTCCTACTAGTGAATGGCCTGTTAGAAACCCTTGCAATGCGCACCAACCAGTAATGTTTTTCAGAATGCTATCCCTCTTTACCACTGCATGTTTCCTGACCTCCCCATGCTGACCACCCCGTGGTGCTTTTCTGCATCCTACATTGCCACTCACTGCCTATACTTATTCAGGCCCTCCGATTCACACCACCCTGATATGTTTTTCTCACTGCTACTAGTGAATGGCCTGCTAGATGGCCTTACAATGCGCACCACCCGGCGATGTTTTGCAGAAACCTATCCTATATTGCCAAGGCATGTTTCCTGACTTCCGCATGCTGACCACCCCGTGGTGCTTTTCTCCATCCTACATTGCCACTCACTGCCTATCCTAATTCAGAACATCTGATTCAAACCAACCCGTGATGTTTTTCTCACTCCTACTAGTGAATCGCCTTTTAGAAACCCTTATAATGCGCACCACCCGGTTATGTTTTTCAGAAACCTATCCTACATTTCCAACGCATGTTTCATGACCTCCCCATGCTGACCACCCTGTGTGTTTTCTCTATCCTACATTGCCACTCACTCCCTATCCCAATTCAGGGCCTCCTATTCACACCACCGCGTGATTTTGTTCTCACTCCTACTAGTGAATGGCCTGTTAGAAACCGTAACAATGTGCACCACCCAGCAATGCTTATCAGAAACATATTCTACATTGCCACTGCATGTTTCCTTGCCTCCCCATTCACACAAACCCATGGTGCTTTTCTCCATCCTACATTGCCACTTACAGCCTATCCTAATTCAGACCCTCTGATTCAAACAACCCTGTGATGTTTTGTTCACTCCTACTTTTGAATGGCTTGTAGAAACCCTTAAAATGTGTACCACCCCGCGAAGTTTTTCAGAAACCTATCCTACATTGCCATTACATGTTTCCTGCCCTCCCCATGATGACCACCCCGGGGTGCTTTTCTCCATTCTTCATTGCCACTCACTGCCTATCCTAATTCAGCCCCTCCGATTTACACCACCAAGTGATGTTTTTCTTACTCCTACTAGTGAATGGCCGTCTACAAACCCTTGCAATGCGAACAACCCCGCGACGTTTTACAGAAACCGATCGTGCATTGCCAATGCATGTTTCCTGACCTCCCCATGCTCACCAACCCGTGGTGATTTCTCCATCCTACATTGACACTCACTGTCTAACTTGATTCAGGCCCTCCAATTCACACCACTCCATGATGTATTTCTCACTCCTACTAGTAAATGGCCTGTTAGAAACCCTTACCATGCGCACTACGCCGAGATGTTTTTCAGAAACCTATCCTACATTGCCACTGCATGTTTCCTGACCTCCCAATCCTGACAACCCCTTGGTTCTTTTCTCCATCATACATAGCCACTCACAGCCTAAACTGATTCAGGCACTGCGATTCACACCACCTCGTGATGTTTTTCTCACTCCTACTAGTGAAAGGCCTTTTAGAAACCCTTATACTGAGCACCACCCCGCAATGTTTTTAAGAAACCTATTCTACATTGCCACTGCATGTTTCCTTACCTCCCCATCCTGAGCACCCCTTGGCGCCCTTCTCCATCCTACATTGCCACTCACTGCCTATCCTGATTCAGGCCCTCCGATTTACACCAGCCCATTATATATTTCTCACTCCTACTAGGGAATGCCCTGTTAGAAACCATTACAATGCGCACCACCCCACGATGTTTTTCAGAAACCCATTCTATATTGCCACTGCATGTTTCCTTACCTCCCCATCCTGACCACCCAGTGGTGCTATTCTGCATTTTATGTTGCCACTCACTGCCTATCCTGATTCAGGCCCTCCTATTCACACCACTCCGTGATGTTTTTCTCACTCCTACTAGTCAATGGCCTGTTAGAAAGCCTTACAATTCGCAATTCCCGGCGATGTTTTTCAGAAACCTAACCTACTTTGCGAATGCATGTTTCCTGACCTCACCATGCTGACCACCCCGTGGTGCTTTTCTCCATCCTACATTGCACTCACTGCCTATCATAATTCAGAACATCTGATTCACACGACCGCGTGATGTTTTTCTCACTCCTACTAGTGAATGGCCTGTTAGTAACCATTAAAATCCGCACCACCCCGAGATGTTTTTCAAAAAATATCCTACATTGCCACTGCATGTTTCCTCACTTCCCCATGCTGATCACCCTGTTTTGCTTTTCTCCATGCTACATTGTCACTCACTGCCTATCCTGATTCAGGCCCTCCAATTCACACCACCCCGTAATATTTTTCTCACTCCTACTAGTGAATGGCCTGTTAGAAACCCTTACAATGCGCACCACCCCGAGATGTTTTTCAGAAACCTATCCTACATTGCGACTGCATGTTTCCTGACCTCCCCATGCTGACCACCCCATGGAGCTTTTCTCCATTTCACTCTTCCACTCACTGCCTATCCTAATTCAGGCCCTCCAATTCACACCACCCCGTGATGTTTTTCTCACTCCTACTAGTGAGTGGCCTGTTCGAAAGCCTTACAATGCACACCACCCCGCGATTTTTTTCAGAAACATATCCTACATTGCCAAGGCATGTTTCCTGACCTCCCCATGCTGACCACCTCGTGGTGCTTTTCTCCATCCTACATTGCCACTCACTGCCTATCCTAATTCAGAACATCTGATTCACACCACGCCATGATGTTTTTCTGACTCCTACTAGTGAATGGCCTGTTAGAAACCCTTACAATGCGCACCACCGCGCATTTTTTTCAGTAACCTATCCTACATTGCCACTGCATGTTTCCTGTCCTCCCCATGCTAACAACCCTGTTTTGCTTTTCTCCATCCTACATTGCCACTCAATGCTTAAACAAATTCAATCCCTCCGATGCACACCACCCAGTGATGTTTTACTCACTCCTACTAGTGAATGGCCTGTTAGAAACCCTTACAATGCGCACCACCCGGCGATGTTTTTCAAAAACCTATCCTACATTGCCACTGCATGTTTACTGACCTCCCCATTCACCACCCCGTGGTGCTTTTCTCCATCCTACATTGCCACTGACTGCCTATCCTGATTCAGGCCCTCCAATTCACACAACCCCGTTATATTTTTCTCACTCCTACTAGTGAATGGCCTGTTAGAACCCCTTACGATGCGCACCACCCCGCGATGTTTTTCAGAAACCTATCCTTCATTGCCATTGGATGTTTCCTGACATCCCCATGCTCACTAACCCGTGGTGCTTTTCTCCATCCTACATTGCCACTCAATGCCTATCGTGATTCAGGCCCTCCGAATCACACCACCCTGTTATATTTTTCTCACTCCTACTAGTGAATGGCCTGTTAGAAACCCTTAACATGCGCACCACCCCGCGAAGTTTTTCTGACACCTATCCTTCATTGCCACTGCATGTTTCCGGACCTCCCCATGCTGACCACACCGTGGTGCTTTTCTCCATCCTACATTGCCCCTGACAGCTTATACTAATTCAGGTCCTCTGATTTACACAACCTCGTTCTCTTTTATTCACTCCTACTTGTGGGTGGCTTGTCAGAAAGCCTTACAATGCGCACCACCCCGTGATGTTTTCAGAAACCTGTCCTACATTGCCACTGCATGTTTCCTGACCTCCCCATCCTGACCACCCTGTGGTGCTTTTCTCCATCCTACATTGCCACTCACTGCCTATCCTAATTCAGAACATCTGATTCACACCAACCCGTGATGTTTTTCTCACTCCTACTAGTGAATGGCCTGTTAGAAACTCTTACAATGCGCAACATCCCCCCCCCTTTTTTTTCCAAAAACCTATCCTACATTGCCACTGCATGTTTCCTGACCTCCCCATGATGACCACCCCGTGGTGCTTTTCTCCATCCTACATTGCCACTCACTGCCTATCATAATTCAGGCCCTCCGATTCACAGCACCCCGTGATGTTTTTCTCACTCCTACTTGTGAATGGCCTGTCAGAAACACTTACAATGCGCACCATACGAGGATATTTTTCAGAAACCAGTCCTACATTGCCAATGCATGTTACCTGACCTCCCCATGCTGAACACCCTTGGTGCTTTTCTCCATCCTACATGGCCAATCACTGCCTATCATAATTCAGGTCCTCCGATTCACACCACCCCGTGATGTTTTTCTCACTCCTACTCGTGAATGGCCTGTTAGAAACCCTTACAATGCGCACCACCTGGCGATGTTTTTCAGAAACCTATTCTACATTGCCACTGCATGTTTCCTGACCTCCCAATGCAGAAGAACCCGTGGTGCTTTTCTCCATCCTACATTGCCACTCACTGCCTATCCTAATTCAGAACATCTGATTCACACCATCCCGTGATGTTTTTCTCCCTCCTACTAGTGAATGGCCTGTTAGAAACCCTTACAATGCGCACCACTCCGTGATGTTTTTCAGAAAACTATCCTACATTGCCACTGCATGTTTCCTGTCCTCCCCATGTTGATCATCCCGTGGTGCTTTTCTCCATCCTACATTGCCACTCACTGCCTGTTCTAAATCACACACTCGGATTCACACCACCCCGTGATGTTATTCTGACTCCTACTAGTGAATGGCCTGTTAGAAACCCTTACAATGCGCACCACCCCGCTTTTTTTTTTCAGAAACCTATCCTACATTGCCCCTCATCTTTCGTGACCTCCCAATGCTGACCCCCCCGTGGTACTTTTCTCCATCCTACATTGCCACTCACTGCCTAACCTAATTCAGAACATCTGATTCACAACACCCCGTGATGTTTTTCTCTCTCCTACTAGTGAATGGCCTCTTGGAACGCCTTACAATGCACACCACCCGGCGATGTTTTTCAGAAACCTATCCTACATTGCCAATGCATGTTTCCTGACCTCCCCATGCGGACCACCCTTTGGTGTTTTTTCCATCCTACATTGCCACTCACTGCCTATCCTAATTCAGGCCCTCCAATTCACATCACCCCGTTATATTTTTCTCACTCCTCCTAGTGAATGGCCTGTTAGAAACCCTTATAATGCACACCACCCCGTGATCTTTTTCAGAAACCTAACCTACATTGCCACTGCATGTTTCCTTGCCTCCCCATGCTGACAAACCGTTTTGCTTTTCTCCATCCTACATTGCCACTCACAGCCTATCCTAATTCAGGCCCTTCAATTCACACAACCCCGTGATGTTTTTTTCACTCCTACTTGTGAATGGCTTGTTAGAAATCCTTACAATGTACACCACCCCGCGATGTTTTTTAGAAACCTATCCTACATAGCCACTGCATGTTTCCTGACTTCCCCATCTTGACCACCCATGGTGCTTTTCTCCATTCTTCATTGCCACTCACTGCCTATCCTATTTCAGGCCCTCCGATTCACACCACCACGTGATGTTTTTCTCACTCCTACTAGTGAATGGCCTGCTACAAACCCTGAAAATGCACACCACCACGCGATGTTTTTCAGAAACCTATCCTACATTGCCATTGCATGAATCCTGACCTCCACATGCTCAACAACCCATGGTGCTTTTCTCCATCCTACATTGCCCCTCACTGTCTATCTTGATTCAGGCCCTCCGATTCACCCGACACCATGAAGTATTTCTCACTACTCCTAGTGAATGGCCTGTTAGAAACCCCTACAATGCTCAAATCCCCGCGATGTTTTTCAGAAACCTATCCTACATTGCCACTGCATGTTTCCTGACCTCTCCATCCTGACCACCCCGTGGTGCTTTTCTCCATCGTACATTGCCCCTCACGGCCTATCCATATTCAGGCCCTCCGATTCACACAACCCCGTGATGTTTTTGTCACTCCTACTAGTGAAAGGCCTTTTAGAAACCCTTACAATGAGCACCACCCCGCGATGTTTTTCGGAATCATATCCTACATTGCCACTGCATGTTTCCTGACCTCCCCATGCTGACCACCCCGTGGTGCTTTTCTACATCCGATATTGCCACTCACTGTTTATCTTGATTCAGCCCCTCCGATTTACACCACACCATGATGTATTTCTGACTCCTACTAGTGAATGGCCTGTTAGGAACCCTTACAATGCGCCGCACCCCGCGATGTTTTTCAGAAACATATCCTACATTGCCCCTGCATGTTTTCTGACATGCCCATCTGACGAGCCCTTAGTCCTTTTCTCCATCCTACATTGCCACTCACTGCCTATCCTGATTCAGGCCCGCCGATTCACACCACCCTGTGATGTTTTTCTCACTCCTACTAGTGAAAGGCCTTTAAGAAACCCTTACAATGAGCACCACACCACAATGTTTTTCAGAAAGCTATCCTAAATTGCCACTGCATGTTTCCTGACCTCCCCATCCTGAGCACCCCTTGGTGCCCTTCTCCATCCTACATTGCCACTCACTGCCTATCCTGATTCAGGCCCTCCGATTTACACCAGCCCATTATATTTTTCTCACTCCTACTAGGGAATGCCCTGTTAGAAACCATTACAATGCGCACCACCCCGCGATGTTTTTAAGAAACCCATTCTACATTGCCACTGCATGTTTCCTGACCTCCCCACGCTGACCACACCGTGGTGCTTTTCTCCATCTTACGTTGCCACTCACTGCCTAACCTATTTCAGGCCTACCGATTCACACGACCCCGTGATGTTTTTCTGACTCCTACTAGTGAATGGCCATTTAAAAAGCCTTACAATGTGCACCACTCCGCTTTTTTTTTCAGAAACCTATCCTACATTGCCACTGCATGTTTCCTGAGCTCCCCACGCTGACCATCCCGTGGTGCTTTTCTCCATCCTACATTGCCACTCACTGCCTATCCTAATTCAGGCCCTTCGATTCGCAACACCCCGTGATGTTTTTCTCACTCCTACTAGTGAGTGGCCTGTTAGAAACCCTTACAATCCTCACCACCCGCGATGTTTTTCAGAAACCTATCCGACATTGCCGCTGCATGTGTCCTGACTTCCCCATGATGACCACCCCGTGGTGCTTTTCTCCATCCTACATTGCCACTCACTGCCTATCCTGATTCAGGCCGTCCGATTCTCACCACCTCGTGATGTTGTTCTCAATGCTAAGAGTGAATGTCCTGTTAGAAACGCTTACAATGCGCACCATCCAGCGATATTTATCAGAAACCTATTCTACATTGCCACTGCATGTTTCCTTGCCTCCCCATGCTGACAAACCCGTGGTGCTTTTCTCCATCCTACATTGCCACTCACAGGCTATCCTAATTCAGGCCCTCGTATTCACACCACCATGTGATGTTTTTTCACTCCTACTTGTGAATGGCTTGTTAGAAAGCCGTACAATGCGCAACACTCCGCGATGTTTTTCAGAAACCTATCCTACATTGCCATTACATGTTTCCTGATCTCCCCATTTTGACCACCCCGTGGTGCTTTATTCCTTTCTTCATTGCCACTCACTGCCTATCCTATTTCAGCCACTCCGGTTCACACCTCAACGTGATGTTTTTCTCACAGCTACTAGGGAATGGCACTTTTAAAACCCTTACAATGCGCACCACCCCACTTTTTTTTCCAGAAACCTATCCTACATTGCCACTGCATGTTTCCTCACCTCCCCATGCTGACCACCCTCTGGTGCTTTTCTCCATCCTACATTGCCACTCAAAGCTTATCCTAATTCAGGCCCTCCGATTCACACCACCCCGTGATGTTTTTCTCACTCCTACGAGTGAATGGCTTGCTACAAACCCTTACAATGAGCACCACCCCGCGATGTTTTGCAGAAACCTGTCCTACATTGTCATTGCATGTTTCCTGACCTCCCCATGCTCAAGAACCCGTGGTGCTTTTCTCCATCCTACATTACAACTCACTGTCTATCTTAATTCAGGCCGTCCAATTCACACCACACCATGATGTATTTCTTACTCCTACTAGTGAATGGCCTGTTAGAAACCCATACAAAGTGTACCACCCAGTAATGTTTATTAGAAACCTCTTCTACATTGCCACTGCATGTTTCCTTGCCTCCCCATGCTGACAAACCCGTGTTGCTTTTCTCCATCCTACATTGCCACTCACAGCCTATCCTAATTCAGGCACTCCGATACACACCACCCTGTGATATTTTTTTCACTCCTACTTGTGAATGGCCTGCTACAAACCCTTACAATGCGCACTACCCTGCGATGTTTTTCAGAAACCTATCCTACATTGCCACTGCATGTTTCCTGACATCCCCATCCTGACCACCCCGTGGTGCATTTCTCTATCCTACATTGCCACTCACAGCCTATACTCACTCAGGCCCTGCACTTCAAACCACCCTGTGATATTTTTCTCACTCCTACTAGTGAAAGGCCTTTTAGAAACCCTTACAATGAGCACCACCCCGCAATGTTTTTCAGAAACCTATCCTACATTGCCACTGCATGTTTCCTTACCTCCCCATCCTGACCACCCCGTGGTGCTTTTCTCCATCATACATTGCCACTCACTGCCTATCCTGATTCAGGCATTCCGATTAACACCCCCCCCCGTTATATTTTTCTCACTCTTAAAAGTGAATGGCCTGTTAGAAACCTTACAATGCGCACCACCAGGCGATGTTTTTCAGAAAACTATCCTACATTGCCAATGCATGTTTTCTGACCTCCCCATGCTGACCACCCCGTGGTGCTTTTCTCCATTCTACATTGCCACTCACTGCCTATACTAATTCAGAACATCTGATTCACACCAACCCATTATGTTTTTCTCACTCCTACTAGTGAATGACTTGTTAGAAACCCTTCCAATGCGCACCATACTGTAATGTTTTTCAGAAAACTATCCTACATTGCCTCTGCATGTTTCCTGACCTCCCCATGCTGAGCACCCTCTGGCGCTTTTCTACATACTTCATTGCCACTCAATGCCTATCCTAAATCAGGCCCTCCGATTCACACCACCCTATGTTGTTGTTCTCACTCCTACTAGTGAATGGCCTGTTAAAAACACATACAAAGCGCACCACCCAGTGATGTTTATTAGAAACCTATTCTACATTGCCACTGCATGTTTCCTTGCCTCCCCATGCTGACAAACCCGTGTTGCTTTTCTCCATCCTACATTGCCACTCACAGCCTATCGTAATTCAGGCCCTCCGTTACACACCACCCTGTGATGTTTTTTTCACTCCTACTGGTGAATGGTCTGCTACAAACCCTTACAATGTGCAGTACCCCGCGATGTTTTTCAGAAACCTATCCTACATTGCCACTGCATGTTTCCTGACCTACCCATCCTGACCACCCCTTGGTGCTTTTCTCTATCCTACATTGCCACTCACAGCCTATACTTACTCAGGCCCTGCACTTCACACCACCCTGTGATATTTTTCTCACTCCTACTAGTGAAAGGCCTTTTAGAAACCCTTACAATGAGCAACACCCTGCAATGTTTTTCAGAAACCTATCCTACATTGCCACTGCGTGTTTCCTGACCTCCCCATGCTCACCAACCCGAGTTGCTTTTCTCCATTTTACGTTACCACTCACGGCCTATCCTGATTCAGGCCCTCCGATTCAAACCAACCGTGATGTTTTTCTCACTTCTACTAGTGAATGGCCTGTTAGAAAACCTTACAATGCGCACCATTCTGTGATGTTTTTCAAAAAACTATCCTACATTGCCACTGCATGTTTCCTGACCTCCCCATCCGGACCACCCCGTGGTGCTTTTCTCCATTCTTCATTGCCACTCACGGCCTTTCCTGATTCAGGCCATTCAATTCACACCACCCCATGATGTTTTTCCCACTCCTACTAGTGAAAGATCCTTTGGAATCCCTTACAATGAGCACCACACTGCGATGTTTTTCAGAAACGTATCCTATATTGCCACTGCATGTTTCCTGACCTGCCGATCATGACCACCCCGTGGTGCTTTTCTCCATCCTACATTGCCACTCCCTGCCTATCCTGATTCAGACCATCTGATTCAAACCACCCTGTGATGTTTTTCTCACTTCATCTAGTGAATGGCCTGTTAGAAAACCTTACAATTCGCAGCACCCCGCGATGTGTTTCAGAAACCTATCCTACATTCCCACTGCCTGTTTCCTGACCTCCCCATGCTGACCACCCTTTAGGGCTTTTCTCTATCCTACATTGCCACTAACTTCCTATCCTAATTCAAGCCCTCCGATTCACACCACCCCGTGATGTTTTGTCCCTGCTACTAGTGAATAGCCTATTAGAAAACCTTACAATGCGCACCACCAGGCGATGTTTTTCAGAAAACTACCCTACATTGCCAATGCATGTTTTCTGACCTCCCCATGCTGACCACCCCATGGTGCTTTTCTCCATCCTACATTGCCACTCACTGCCTATGCTAATTCAGAACATCTGATTCACACCAACCCATTATGTTTTTTCTCACTCCTACTAGTGAATGGCCTGTTAGAAACCCTTACAATGCGCACCATCCCGTAATGTTTTTCAGAAAACTCTCCTACATTGCCTCTGCATGTTTCCTGACCTCCCCATGCTGACCACCCTCTGGTGCTTTTCTACATACTTCATTGCCACTCAATGCCTATCCTAAATCAGGCCCTCCGATTCACACCACCCCATGTTGTTGTTCTCACTCCTACAAGTGAATGGCCTGTTAGAAACCCATATAAAGTGCATCACAGAGTGATGTTTATTAGAAACCTATTCTACATTGCCACTGCATGTTTCCTTGCCTCCCCATGCTGACAAACCCGTGTTGCTTTTCTCCATCCTACATTGCCACTCACAGCCTATCCTAATTCAGGCACTCCGATACACAACACCCTGTGATGTTTTTTTCACTCCTACTGGTGAATGGCCTTCTACAAACCCTTACAATGCGCACAACCCTGCGATGTTTTTCAGAAACCTATCCTACATTGCCACTGCATGTTTCGTGTCCTCCCCATCCTGACCACACCGTGGTGCTTTTCTCTATCCTACATTGCCACTCACAGCCTATACTTACTGAGGCGCTGCACTTCAAACCACCCTGTGATATTTTTCTCACTCCTACTAGTGAAAGGCCTTTTAGAAACCCTTACAATGAGCACCACCCTGCAATGTTTTTCAGAAACCTATCCTACACTGCCACTGCATATTTCCTGACCTCCCCATCCTGACCACCCCGTGGTGCTTTTCTCCATTCTACATTGCCACTCACGGCCTATCCTGATTCAGGCCCTCCGATTCACACAACCCCGTGATGTTTTTCTCGCTCCTACTAGTGAAAGGCATTTTAGAAACCCTTACAATGAGCACCACTCGGCGATGTTTTTCGGAATCCTATCCTACATTGCCACTGCATGATTCCTGACCTCCCCATGCTGACCACACCGTGGTTTTTTTCTCCATCCGACATGGCCACTCACTGTCTATCTTAATTCAGGCCCTCAAATTCACACCACACCATGATGTATTTCTCACTCCTACTAGTGAATGGCCTGTTAGAAACCCTTACAATGCACCCCACCCCGCGATGTTTTTCAGAAACCTATCCTACATTGCCACTGCATGTTTTCTGACCTCCCCATCCAGACCACCCCTTGCTCCTTTTCTCCATTTTACATTGCCACACACTGCCTATCCTGATTCAGGCCCTCCGATTCAAACTTCCCTGTGATGTTTTTCTCACTTCTACTAGTGAATGGCCTTTTAGAAACCCTTACAATGCGCACAACCCCGTGATGTTTTTCAGAAAACTATCCTACATTGCCAATGCATGTTTCCTGACCTCACCATGCTGTCCAACCCGTGGTCCTTTTTTCCATCCTACATTGCCACTCACTGCCTATCATAATTCAGGCCCTCTGATTCACACCACCCCGTAATGTTTTTCTCACTCCTACCGGTGAATGGCCTTTCAGAAACCCTTACAATGCACACTACCCGAGGATATTGTTCAGAAACCTATCCTACATTACCAATGCATGTTTCCTGACCTCCCAATGCTGACCACCCTGTGGTGCTTTTCTCCATCCAACATTTCCACTCACTGCCTATCCTAATTCATGCCCACCGATTCACACCACCCCGTCATGTTTTTCTCACTCCTACTAGTGAATGGCCTGTTAGAAACCCTTACAATGCGCACCACCCGGCAATGTTTTTCAGAAACCTCTCCTACATTGCCTCTGTGTGTTTCCTGACCTACCCATGCTGACCACACTGTGGTGGTTTTCTCCATTTTACTTTGCCACTCAGTGCCTATCCTAATTCAGGCCCTCCGATTCACACCAGCCGTGATGTTTTTCTCACTCGTACTAGTGAATGGCCTGTTACAAAGCCTTATAATGCGCACCACCAGCGATGTTTTTCAGAAACCTATCCTACATTGCCAATGCATGTTTCCCGACCTCCCCATGCTGACCACCCCGTGGTCCTTTTCTCCATCCTACATTGGCACTCACTGTATATCCTAATTCAGAACATCTGATTCAAACCACCCCGTGACGTTTTTCTCAATCCTACTAGTGAATGGCCTGCTACAAATCCTTACAATGCGCACAACCCCGCGATGTTTTTCAGAAACCTCTCCTACATTGCCATAGTATGATTCCTGACCTCCCCGTGCTCAGCAACCCGTGGTGCTTTTCTCCATCCTACATTGCCACTCACTGTCCAAGTTGATTGAGGCCCTCCGATTCACACCACCCCGTGATGTTTTTCTCACTCCTACTAGTGAATGGCCTGTTAGAAAGTGATACAATGGGCACCACCCCGTGATGTTTTTCAGAAAACTATCCTTCTTTACCACTGCATGTTTCCTGACCTCCTCATGCTGACCACCCCGCGGTGCTTTTCTCCATCCTACATTGCCACTCACTGCCTATCCTAATTCAGTCCCTCCGAGTCACACCACCCCGTGATGTTTTTCTCACTGCTACTAGTTAATGGCCGGTTAGAAACCCTTACAATGCGCACCACCCCGAAGTTTTTTTCAGAAACCTATCCTAAATTGCCTCTGCATGTTTTCTGACCTCCCCATGCTGACCATCCCGTGGTGCTTTTCTCCATCCTACATTGCCACTCACTGCTTATCATAATTCAGGCCCTCTGAATCACACCACCACGTGATGTTTTTCTCAGTCCTACTACTGAATGGCATGTTAGAAAGCCTTTCAATTCACACCACTCGTGATGTTTTTCAGAAACCTATTATACATTGCCACTGCATTTGTCCTGACCTCCCCGTGATGACCACACTTTGGTGCTTTTCTCCATCCTACAACGCCACTCATTGCCAATCCTGATTCAGGCCCTCCATTTCACACCACGCCTGATCTTTTTCTGACTCCTAATAATGAATGGCCTGTTAGAAACTTTTACAATGCGCACCAACCCGTAATGTTTTTCAGAAAGCTATCCCACATTGCCACTGAATGTTTCCTGACCTCCCCATGCTGACCACCCCGTGGTGCTTTTCTACATTCTACATTGCCACTCACTGCCTATTCTTATACAGGCCCTCCGATTCACACCACCCCGTTAGGTTTTTTTCACTCCTACTAGTGAATGGCCTGTTAGAAACCCTTACAATGTGCACCACCTCGCGATGTTTTTCATAAACCTATACTACATTGCCAATGAATGTATCCTAACCTCCCCATGCTGACCATGCCGTGGTGCTTTTCTCCATCCTACATTGCCAGTCACTGCCTATCCTGATTCAGGCCTTCCGATTCACATCCTCCCATGATATATCTCTCACTCCTACCAGGGATTGGCCGGTTAGAAACCCTTACAATGCGCACCACCCCGTAATGTTTTTCAGAAACCTATCCTACATTGCCACTGCATGTTTCCTGACTTCCCCATGCTGACCACACCGTGGTGCTTTCTTCAATTTTATATTGCCACTCACTGCCTATCCTAATTCAGGGCCTCCGATTCACACCACCCCGTGATGTTTTTTTCACTCCTACTTGTGAATGGCTAGTTAGAAACCCTTACAATGCGCACCACCCAGCAATGTTTTTCAGAAAACTATCCTACATTGCGACTGCATGTTTCCTGACCTCCCCATGCTGACCACCCTGTGGTGCTTTTCTCCATCCTACCTTGCCACTCACTGCCTATCCAGATTCAGACCCTCCGATTCACACCACCCCGTGATGTTTTTCTCACTCATACTAGTGAATGGCCTGTTAGAAACTCTTGCAATGCACACTACACCGTTTTTTTTTTTTTTTTTTTTTTTTTTTTCAGAAACCTATCCTACATTGCCAGGGCATATTTTCTGACCTCCCCATGCTGACCACCCTGTGGTGATTTTCTCCATCCTACATTGCCACTCACTGCCTAACCTAATTCAGGCTCTCCGATTCACACCACCCCTTGATGTTTTTTTCACTCCTACTTGTGAATGGCTTGTTAGAAACCCTTGCAATGCGCACGACCCCCAATGTTTTTCAGAAACCTATCCTACATTGCCATTGCATGTTTCCAGACCTCCATATGTTGACCAACCGATGGTGTTTTTCTCCATTCTTCAATGCCACTCACTGCCTATTCTAATTCAGGCCCTCCGATTCACACCACACCATGATGTAATTCTCACTTGTACTAGTGAATGGCCTTTTAGATACCTTTACAATGCGCCCAACACCGCGATGTTTTTCAGAAACTGATCCTGCTTTGCCACTGCATGTTTCCTGACCTCACCATGCTGACCACACCGAGGTGCTTTTCTCCATTTTATGTTGCCACTCACTGCCTATCCTAATTCAGTCCCACGATTCACAGCACCAAATGTTTTTCTCACTCCTACTAATGAATGGCCTGTTAGAAACCCTTACAATGTGCACCACCCCGATGTTTTTTTCAGAAATCTATCCTTAATTGCCTCTGCATGTTTCCTGACCTCCCCATGCTGACCACCCCATGGTGCTTTTCTCCATCCTACATTACCACTCACTGCCTATCCTAATTCAAAACATCTGATTCACACCACCCCGTAATGTTTTTCTCACTCCTACTAGTGAATGGCCTGTTAGAAACCCTTACAATGCGCACAACCCCGTGATGTTTATCAGAAAACTATCCTACATTGCCACTGCATGTTTCATGTCCTCTCCATGCTGAGCACATTGCCACTCACTTCCTATCCTAAATCAGGCCCTCCGATTCAAACCACCCCGTGATGTTTTTCACACTCCTACTAGTGAATGGCCTGTTAGAAAACCTTACAATCCTCACCACCCGCGATGTTTTATAGAAACCTATCCTACATTGCCACTGCATGTGTCCTGACCTCCCATGATGACCACCCCGTGGTGCTTTTCTTCATCCTACATTGCCACTCACTGCCTATCCTGATTCAAGCCATCCGATTCACACCACGCCGTCATGTTTTTCTCACTCCTACTACTGAATGGCCTGTTAGAAACCCTTACAATGCGCACCACCCCATTTTTTTTTCAGAAACCTATTCTACATTGCCACTGCATGTTTCCTCACCTCCCCATGCTGTCCACCCTGTTTTGCTTTTCTCCATTCAACATTGCCACTCAATGCTTATCCTTATTCAGACACTCCGATTCACACCACCCCGGGATCTTTTTCTCACTCCTACTAGTGAATGGCCTGATAGAAAACCTTAATCCTCACCACCTGCAATGTGTTTCAGAAACCTATCCTACATTGCCACTGCATGTTTCCTGTCCTCCCGATGCAGACCACACTGTGGTGCTTTTCTCCATCCTACATTGCCACTCACTGCCTATCCTAATTTAGGCCCTCTTATTCACACCACCCCTTGATATTTTTCTCACTCCTACTAGTGAATGGCCTGTTAGAAAACCTTACAATGCGCACCACCCCGGTTTTTTTTTCAGAAACCTATCCTACATTACCACTGCATGTTCCATGAGTTCCCCATGTTAACCACCCTGCGGTGTTTTCTCCATCCTAAATTGCCACTCACTGCCTATCCTAAATCAGGGCCTCCGATTCACACCACTGCGTGATGTTGTTCTCACTCCTACTATTGAATGGCCTGTTAGAAACCCTTCCAATGCACACCACCCAGTGATGTTTTTCAGAAACCTAACCTACATTGCCATTACATGTTTCCTGACCTCCCCATGATGACCACCCCGTGGTGCTTTTCTCCATCCTGCATTGCCACTCACTGCCTATCCTAATTCAGCCCCTCCGATTCACACCACCACGTGATGTTTTTCTCACTCCTACTAGTGAATGGCCTTCTACAAACCCTTACAATGCGAACTACACCGCGACGTTTTTCAGAAACCTATCGTACATTGCCAATGCATGTTTCCTGACTCCCCATGCTCACCAACCCATGGTGCTTTTCTCCATCCTACATTGACACTCACTGTCTAAATTGATTCAGGCCCTCCAATTCACAACACACCATGATGTATTTCTCACTCCTACTAGTGAATGGCCTGTCAGAAACCCTTACAATGCGCACCACCACATTTTTTTTTCAGAAACCTATCCTACATTGCCACTGCATGTTTCCTGACCTCCCCATCCTGACAACCCTGTGCTGCTTTTCTCCATTTTATGTTGCCACTCTCTGCCTATTCTGATTCAGGCCTTGCCATTCACACCAGCCCATTATATTTTTCTCATTCCTACTAGTGAATTGCGAGTTAGAAACCCATACAATGCGCACCACCCGGCGATCTTTTTCAGAAACCTATCCTACATTGCCAGTGCATGTTTCCTGACCTCCCCATGCTGACCACCGCATGGTTCTTTTCTCCATCCTACATTGCCACTCACTGCCTATCCTGATTCAGGCCCTCCAATTCACACCACCCCGTTATATTTTTCTCACTCCTACTAGTGAATTGCCTGTTAGAAACCCTTACAATGCACACCAT
The DNA here is from genome assembly GCF_034190915.1 of Cavia porcellus. Classification (NCBI taxonomy): domain Eukaryota; kingdom Metazoa; phylum Chordata; class Mammalia; order Rodentia; family Caviidae; genus Cavia; species Cavia porcellus. The sequence continues at coordinate 152,460,948 of NW_026947485.1, read as the reverse complement.
CCTGTGATGTTTTTCAGAAACCTATCCTACATTGCCACTTCATCTTTCCTGACCTCACCTTGCTGACCACACCATGATGCTTTTCTCCATTTTACGTTTCCACTCACTGCCTATCGTAATTCAGGCCCTCCGATGCACACCACCCTGTGAAGTTTTTCTCACTCCTACTAGTGAATGGCCTGTTAGAAAGCCTTACAATGCACATTACCCCTCGATGTTTTTCAGAAACCTATCCTACATTGCCAATGCATGTTTCCTGACATCCCCATGCTGACCACCCCGTGGTGCTTTTCTCCATCCTACATTGCCCTCACTGCCTATCCTAATTCAGAACATGTTATTCACACCACCCCGTGAGGTTTTTCTCACTACTACTAGTGAATGGCCTCTTAGAAAACCTTACAATGCACACTTCCCCGTGATGTTTTTCAGAAACCTATCCTACATTGACACTTCATGTTTCCTGACCTACCCATGTTGGCCACCCCATGGTGCTGTTCTCCATTTTATGTTGCCACTCACTGCCTATACTGATTCAGGCCCTCCGATTCACACCAGCCCATTATATTTCTCTCACTCCTTCTAGTGAGTGGCCTGTTAGAAACCCTCAAAATCCGCACCACCCCGCGATGTTTTTCAGAAACCTATCCTACAATGCCACTGCATGTTTCCTGACCTCCCCATGCTGACCACCCCGTGGTGCTTTTCTCCATCCTACATTGCCCCTCACTGCCTATCCTAATTCAGAACATGTGATTCACACCACCCCGTGAGGTTTTTCTCACTACTACTAGTGAATGGCCTGTTAGAAAGCCTTACAATGCACATCACCCTTCGATGTTTTTCAGAAACCTATCCTACATTGCCAATGCATGTTTCCTGACCTCCCCATGCTGACCACCCCGTGGTGCTTTTCTCCATTTTACATTTCCACTCACTGCCTATCCTAATTCAGGCCCTCCGATTCACACCACCCCGTGATGTTTTTTTCACTCCTACTTGTGAATGGCTTGTTAGAAACCCTTACAATGCGCACCACCCAGTGATGTTTTTCAGAAAACTATCCTACATTGCCACTGCATGTTTCCTGACCTCCCCACGCTGACCACCCTGTGGTGCTTTTCTCCATCCTACATTGCCACTCACTGCCTGTCCAGATTCAGACCCTCCGATTCACATCTTCCCGTGATGTTTTTCTCACTCCTACTAGTGAATGGCCTGTTAGAAACTCTTACAATGCGCACCACCCCGTATTTTTTTTTATTCACAAACCTATCCTACATTGCCAGGGCATATTTTCTGACCTCCCCATGCTGACCACCCTGTGGTGATTTTCTCCATCCTACATTGCCACTCACTGCCTAACCTAATTCAGGCTCTCCGATTCACACCACCCCTTTTTTCACTCCTACTTGTGAATGGCTTGTTAGAAACCCTTGCAATGCGCACGACCCCCGATATTTTTCAGAAACCTATCCTGCATTGCCATTGCATGTTTCCAGACCTCCACATGTTGACCAACCGATGGTGTTTTTCTCCATTCTTCATTGCCACTCACTGCCTATTCTAATTCAGGCCCTCCGATTCACACCATACCATGATGTAATTCTCACTCGTACTAGTGAATGGCCTGTTAGATACCTTTACAATGCACCCAACACCGCGATGTTTTTCAGAAACCGATCCTGCTTTGCCACTGCATGTTTCCTGACCTCACCATGCTGACTACACCGAGGTGATTTTCTCCATTTTATGTTGCCACTCACTGCCTATCCTAATTTAGTCCCACGATTCACAGCACCAAATGTTTTTCTCACTCCTACTAATGAATGGCCTGTTAGAAACCCTTACAATGCGCACCACCCCGATGTTTTTTTCAGAAATCTATCCTAAATTGCCTCTGCATGTTTCCTGACCTCCCCATGCTGACCACCCTGTGGTGCTTTTCTCCATCCTACATTGCCACTCACTGCCTATCCTAATTCAGAACATCTGATTCACACCACCCCGTAATGTTTTTCTCACTCCTACTAGTGAATGGCCTGTTAGAAACCCTTACAATGCGCACAACCCCGTGATGTTTATCAGAAAACTATCTTACATTGCCACTGCATGTTTCATGTCCTCTCCATGCTGAGCACATTGCCACTCACTTCCTATCCTAAATCAGGCCCTGCGATTCAAACCACCCTGTGATGTTTTTCTCACTCCTACTAGTGAATGGCCTGTTAGAAAACCTTACAATCCTCACCACCCGCGATGTTTAATAGAAACCTATCCTACATTGCCACTGCATGTGTCCTGACCTCCCAAGATGACCACCCCGTGGTGCTTTTCTCCATCCTACATTGCCACTCACTGCCTATCCTGATTCAGGCCGTCCGATTCACACCACGCCGTCATGTTTTTCTCACTCCTACTACTGAATGGCCTGATAGAAATCCTTTCAATCCTCACCACCTGCGATGTGTTACAGAAACCTATCCTACATTGCCACTGCATGTTTTCTGATCTCCCCATGCTGACCACACCGTGGTGCTTTTCTACATTTTTCGTTGCCACTCACTGCCTATCCTAATTCAGAACATGTGATTCACACCACCCCGTGAGGTTTTTCTCACTACTACTAGTGAATGGCCTGTTAGAAAGCCTTACAATGCACATCACCCTTCGATGTTTTTCAGAAACCTATCCTACATTGCCAATGCATGTTTCCTGACCTCCCCATGCTGACCACCCCGTGGTGCTTTTCTCCATTTTACATTTCCACTCACTGCCTATCCTAATTCAGGCCCTCCGATTCACACCACCCCGTGATGTTTTTTTCACTCCTACTTGTGAATGGCTTGTTAGAAACCCTTACAATGCGCACCACCCAGTGATGTTTTTCAGAAAACTATCCTACATTGCCACTGCATGTTTCCTGACCTCCCCACGCTGACCACCCTGTGGTGCTTTTCTCCATCCTACATTGCCACTCACTGCCTGTCCAGATTCAGACCCTCCGATTCACATCTTCCCGTGATGTTTTTCTCACTCCTACTAGTGAATGGCCTGTTAGAAACTCTTACAATGCGCACCACCCCGTATTTTTTTTTATTCACAAACCTATCCTACATTGCCAGGGCATATTTTCTGACCTCCCCATGCTGACCACCCTGTGGTGATTTTCTCCATCCTACATTGCCACTCACTGCCTAACCTAATTCAGGCTCTCCGATTCACACCACCCCTTTTTTCACTCCTACTTGTGAATGGCTTGTTAGAAACCCTTGCAATGCGCACGACCCCCGATATTTTTCAGAAACCTATCCTGCATTGCCATTGCATGTTTCCAGACCTCCACATGTTGACCAACCGATGGTGTTTTTCTCCATTCTTCATTGCCACTCACTGCCTATTCTAATTCAGGCCCTCCGATTCACACCATACCATGATGTAATTCTCACTCGTACTAGTGAATGGCCTGTTAGATACCTTTACAATGCACCCAACACCGCGATGTTTTTCAGAAACCGATCCTGCTTTGCCACTGCATGTTTCCTGACCTCACCATGCTGACTACACCGAGGTGATTTTCTCCATTTTATGTTGCCACTCACTGCCTATCCTAATTTAGTCCCACGATTCACAGCACCAAATGTTTTTCTCACTCCTACTAATGAATGGCCTGTTAGAAACCCTTACAATGCACACCACCCCGATGTTTTTTTCAGAAATCTATCCTAAATTGCCTCTGCATGTTTCCTGACCTCCCCATGCTGACCACCCTGTGGTGCTTTTCTCCATCCTACATTGCCACTCACTGCCTATCCTAATTCAGAACATCTGATTCACACCACCCCGTAATGTTTTTCTCACTCCTACTAGTGAATGGCCTGTTAGAAACCCTTACAATGCGCACAACCCCGTGATGTTTATCAGAAAACTATCTTACATTGCCACTGCATGTTTCATGTCCTCTCCATGCTGAGCACATTGCCACTCACTTCCTATCCTAAATCAGGCCCTGCGATTCAAACCACCCTGTGATGTTTTTCTCACTCCTACTAGTGAATGGCCTGTTAGAAAACCTTACAATCCTCACCACCCGCGATGTTTAATAGAAACCTATCCTACATTGCCACTGCATGTGTCCTGACCTCCCAAGATGACCACCCCGTGGTGCTTTTCTCCATCCTACATTGCCACTCACTGCCTATCCTGATTCAGGCCGTCCGATTCACACCACGCCGTCATGTTTTTCTCACTCCTACTACTGAATGGCCTGATAGAAATCCTTTCAATCCTCACCACCTGCGATGTGTTACAGAAACCTATCCTACATTGCCACTGCATGTTTTCTGATCTCCCCATGCTGACCACACCGTGGTGCTTTTCTACATTTTTCGTTGCCACTCACTGCCTATCCTAATTCAGGCCCTCCTATTCGCACAACCCCGTGATGTTTTTCTCACTCCGTCTAGTGAATGGCCTGTTAGAAAGCCTTACAATGCGCAATACCCGGCGATGTTTTTCAGAAACCTATCCTACTTTGCCAATGCATGTTTCCTGACCTCAGCAGGCTGACCACCCCATGGTGCTTTTCTCCATCCTACATTGCACTCAGTGCCTATCATAATTCAGAACATCTGATTCACACGACCCTGTGAAGATTTCTCACTCCTACTAGTGAATGACCTGTTAGAAACCCTTAAAATCCGAACCAGCCCGTGATGTTTTTCAAAAAATATCCTACATTGCCACTGCATGTTTTCTGAACTCCTCATGACAACCACCACGTGGTGCTTTTCTCCATCCTACATTGCCACTCACTGCCTATCCTTATTCAGGCCCTCCGATTCACACCACCCAGTGATGTTTTTCTGACTCCTAGTAGTGATTGGCCTGTTAGAAACCCTTACAATGCGCACCACCCCGTGATGTTTTTCAGAAAACTATCCTACATTGCCACTGCATGTTTCCTGTCCTCCCGATGCAGACCACCCTGTGGTGCTTTTCTCCATCCTTCATTGCCACTCACTGCCTATCCTAATTTAGGCCCTCTTATTCACACCACCACTTGATATTTTTCTCACTCCTACTAGTGAATGGTCTGTTAGAAACCCTTACAATGCGCACCACCCCGGTTTTTTTTCAGAAACCTATCCTACTTTACCAGTGCATGTTCCATGAGTTCCCCATGTTGACCACCCTGTGCTGTTTTCTCCATCCTAAATTGCCACTCACTGACTATCCTAAATCAGGGCCTCCAATTCACACCACCGCGTGATGTTGTTCTCACTCCTACTATTGAATGGCCTGTTAAAAACCCTTCCAATGCACAACACACAGCGATGTTTTTCAGAAACCTATCCTACATTGCCATTATATGTTTCCTGACCTCCCCATGATGACCACCCCGTGGTGCTTTCTCCATCCTGCATTGCCACTCACTCCTATCCTAATTCAGGCCCTCAGATTCACACCACCCCTTGATGTTTTTTTTCTCTCCTGCTAGTGAATGGCTTGTTAGAAACCCTTACAATGCGCACCACCCCGCTTTTTTTTAATCAGAAACCTATTCTACATTGCCACTGAATGTTTCCTTGCCTCCCCATGCTGACAAACCCATGGTGCTTTTCTCCATCCTACATTGCCACTCACAGACTATCCTAATTCAGACCCTCCGATTCACACCACCCTGTGATGTTTTTTTCACTCCTACTTGTGAATGGCTAGTTAGAAAGCCTTAAAATGTGCACCACCCCGTGATGTTTTTCAGAAACCTATTCTACATTGCCATTACTTGTTTCCTGTCCTCCCAATGTTGACCACCCCGTGGTGTTTTTCTCCATTCTTCATTGCCACTCACTGCCTATCCTAATTCAGCCCCTCCGATTCACACCACCACGTGATGTTTTTCTCACTCCTACTAGTGAATGGCCTTCTACAAACGCTTACAATGCGAACTACACCACGACGTTTTTCAGAAACCTATCGTACATTGCCAATGCATGTTTCCTGACTCCCCATGCTCACCAACCCATGGTGCTTTTCTCCATCCTACATTGACACTCACTGTCTAACTTGATTCAGGCCCTCCAATTCACAACACACCATGATGTATTTCTCACTCCTACTAGTGAATGGCCTGTCAGAAACCCTTACAATGCGCACCATCCCATTTTTTTTCAGAAACCTACCTACATTTCCACTGCATGTTTCCTGACCTCCCCATCCTGACCACCCTGTGCTGCTTTTCTCCATTTTATGTTGCCACTCACTGCCTATTCTGATTCAGGCCTTGCCATTCACACCAGCCCATTATATTTTTCTCATTCCTACTAGTGAATGGCCAGTTAGAAACCCTTACAATGCGCACAACCCGGCGATGTTTTTCAGAAACCTATCCTACATTGCCAGTGCATGTTTCCTGACCTCCCCATGCTGACCACCGCATGGTTCTTTTCTTCATCCTACATTGCCACTCACTGCCTATCCTGATTCAGGACCTCCAATTCACACCACCCCGTTATATTTTTCTCACTCCTACTAGTGAATGGCCGGTTAGAAACCCTTGCAATGCACACCACCCTGTGATGTTTTTCAGAAACCTATCCTACATTGCCACTGCATCTTTCCTGACCTCCCCTTGCTGACCACACCATGATGCTTTTCTCCATTTTACGTTTCCACTCACTGCCTATCGTAATTCAGGCCCTCTGATTCACACCAGCCCGTGAAGTTTTTCTCACTCCTACTAGTGAATGGCCTGTTAGAAAGCCTTACAATGCACATCACCCCGCGATGTTTTTCAGAAACCTATCCTACTTTGCCAATGCATGTTTCCTGACCTCCCCATGCTGACCACCCCATGGTGCTTTTCTCCATCCTACATTGCCACTCACTGCCTATCCTAATTCAGAACATCTGATTCACACCACCCCGTGAGGTTTTTCTCACTACTACTAGTGAATGGCCTCTTAGAAAACCTTACAATGCACACTTCCCCGTGATGTTTTTCAGAAACCTATCCTACATTGCCACTTCATGTTTCCTGACCTCCCCATGTTGGCCAGCCCGTGGTGCTTTTCTCCATTTTATGTTGCCAATCACTGCCTATACTTATTCAGGCCCTCCGATTCACACCAGAACATTATATTTCTCTCACTCCTACTAGTGAATGGCCTGTTAGAAACCCTCACAATCCGCACCACCCCGCGATGTTTTTCAGAAACCTATCCTACAATGCCACTGCATGTTTCCTGACCTCCCCATGCTGACCACACCGTGGTGCTTTTCTCCATTCTATGTTGCCACTCACTGCCTATCCTAATTCAGGCCCTCCTATTCACACCACCTCGTGATGTTTTTCTCACTCCTACTAGTGAATGGCCTGTTAGAAAGCCTTACAATGCGCAATTCCCGGCGATGTTTTTCAGAAACCTATCCTACTTTGCGAATGCATGTTTCCTGACCTCCCCATGCTGACCACCCTGTGGTGCTTTTCTCCATCCTACATTGCACTAACTGCCTATCATAATTGAGAACATCTGACTCACACGACCCCGTGATGTTTTTCTCACTCCTATATGTGAATGGCCTGATAGTAACCCTTAAAATCCGCACCAGCCCGAGATGTTTTTCAAAAAATATCCTACATTGCCACTCCATGTTTCCTCAATTCCCCATGCTGACCAGCCTGTTTTGCTTTTCTCCATCCTACATTGCCACTCACTGCCTATCCTAATTCAGAACATCTGATTCACACCACGCCGTGATGGTTTTCTGACTCCTACTAGTGAATGGCCTGTTAGAAACCCTTGCAATGCGCTCCACCCCGCTTTTTTTTTTCAGAAACCTATCCTACATTGCCACGGCATGTTTCCTGTCCTCCCCATGATAACCACCCCATGGTGCTTTTCTCCATTTTACATTGCCACTAACTGCCTATCCTAAATCAGGCCTTCCGATTCACACCACCCCGTGATGTTTTTCTGACTCCTACTAGTGAATGGCCTGTTAGAAAACCTTAAAATGCGCACCACCCAACGATGTTTTTCAGAAACCTATCCTACATTGCCATTGCATGTGTCCTGACCTCCCTGGATGACCACCCTGTGGTGCTTCTCTCCATCCTACATTGAAACTCACTGCTTAGCCTAATTCAGGCCCTCCGATTCACACCACCCCATGATGTTTTTCTCACTCCTACTAGTGAATGGCCTGTTAGAAACCCTTGCAATGCGCACCACCCAGCGATGCTTGTCAGAAACCTATTCTACATTGCCACTGCATGTTTCCTTGCCTCCACATGCTGAAAAACCCGTGGTGCTTTTCTCCATCGTACATTGCCACTCACAACCTATCCTAATTCCGACCCTCTGATGCACACCACCCTGTGATGTTTTTTTCACTCCTACTTGTGAATGGCTTGTTAGAAAACCTTACCATGTGCACCACCCGGCGATGCTTTTCAGAAACCTATCCTACATTGCCATTACATGTTTCCTGACCTCTCCATGTTGACCACCCGTGGTGCTTTTCTCAATTCTTCATTGCCACTCACTGCCTATCCTAATTCAGCCCTTCCGATTCACACCACCACGTGATGTTTTTCTCACTCCTACTAGTGAATGCTCTACTACAAACACTTACAATGCGCACAACCCCCCAACGTTTTTCAGAAACCTATCGTACATTGCCAATGCATGTTTCCTGACCTCCCCATGCTCACCAACCCGTGGTGCTTTTCTCCATCCTACATTGCCAATCACTGTCTAACTTGATTCAGGCCCTCAAATTCACACCACACCATGATGTATTTCTCACTCCTACTAGTAAAAGGCCTGTTAGAAACCCTTACCATGTGCACTACCCCGCGATATTTTTCAGAAACCTATCCTACATTGCCACTGCATTTTTCCTGACCTCCCAATACTGACCACCGCATGGTGATTTTATCCATCCTACATTTCCACTAACGGCCTATGCTGATTCAGGCCCAGCAATTCACACCACCTCGTGATGTTTTTCTCACTCCTACCTGTGAATGGCCTGTCAGAAACCCTTACAATGAGCACCACTCCGCAATGTTTTTAAGAAACCTATCCTACATTGCCACTGCATGTTTCCTGACCTCCCAATCCTGACCACCCCGTGGTGCTTTTCTCCATCCTACATTGCCACTCACTGCCTAACCTGATTGAGGACCTCCGATTCACACCAGCCCATTATATTTTTCTCACTTCTACTAGTGAATGGCCTGTTAGAAACCCTAACAATGCGCACCACCCCGGGATGTTTTTCAGAAACCTATCCCACATTGCCACTGCATTTTTCCTGACCTCCCCATGCTGACCACACCGTGGTGCTTTTCTCCATTTTACGTTGCCACAGACTAAGTATCCTAATTCAGGCCTTCCTATTCACAGCACCCCATGGTGTTTTTCTCACTCCTACTAGTGAATGGCCTGTTAGAAAGCCTTACAATGCGCAATTCCCGGCGATGTTTTTCAGAAACCTATCCTACTTTGCGAATGCATGTTTCCTGACCTCCCCATGCTGACCACCCCGTGGTGCTTTTCTCCATCCTACATTGCACTAACTGCCTATCATAATTGAGAACATCTGACTCACACGAACCCGTGATGTTTTTCTCACTCCTATATGTGAATGGCCTGATAGTAACCCTTAAAATCCGCACCAGCCCGAGATGTTTTTCAAAAAATATCCTACATTGCCACTCCATGTTTCCTCAATTCCCCATGCTGACCAGCCTGTTTTGCTTTTCTCCATCCTACATTGCCACTCACTGCCTATCCTAATTCAGAACATCTGATTCACACCACGCCGTGATGGTTTTCTTACTCCTACTAGTGAATGGCCTGTTAGAAACCCTTGCAATGCGCTCCACCCCGCTTTTTTTTTTTCAGAAACCTATCCTACATTGCCACGGCATGTTTCCTGTCCTCCCCATGATAACCACCCCATGGTGCTTTTCTCCATTTTACATTGCCACTAACTGCCTATCCTAAATCAGGCCCTCCGATTCACACCACCCCGTGATGTTTTTCTGACTCCTACTAGTGAATGGCCTGTTAGAAAACCTTAAAATGCGCACCACCCAACGATGTTTTTCAGAAACCTATCCTACATTGCCATTGCATGTGTCCTGACCTCCCTGGATGACCACCCTGTGGTGCTTCTCTCCATCCTACATTGAAACTCACTGCTTAGCCTAATTCAGGCCCTCCGATTCACACCACCCCATGATGTTTTTCTCACTCCTAATAGTGAATGGCCTGTTAGAGACCCTTGCAATGCGCACCACCCAGCGATGCTTGTCAGAAACCTATTCTACATTGCCATTGCATGTTTCCTTGCCTCCACATGCTGAAAAACCCGTGGTGCTTTTCTCCATCGTACATTGCCACTCACAGCCTATCCTAATGCCGACACTCTGATGCACACCACCCTGTGATGTTTTTTTCACTCCTACTTGTGAATGGCTTGTTAGAAAACCTTACCATGTGCACCACCCGGCGATGCTTTTCAGAAACCTATCCTACATTGCCATTACATGTTTCCTGACCTCTCCATGTTGACCACCCGTGGTGCTTTTCTCAATTCTTCATTGCCACTCACTGCCTATCCTAATTCAGCCCTTCCGATTCACACCACCACGTGATGTTTTTCTCACTCCTACTAGTGAATGCTCTACTACAAACACTTACAATGCGCACAACCCCCCAACGTTTTTCAGAAACCTATCGTACATTGCCAATGCATGTTTCCTGACCTCCCCATGCTCACCAACCCGTGGTGCTTTTCTCCATCCTACATTGCCAATCACTGTCTAACTTGATTCAGGCCCTCAAATTCACACCACACCATGATGTATTTCTCACTCCTACTTGTAAAAGGCCTGTTAGAAACCCTTACCATGTGCACTACCCCGCAATATTTTTCAGAAACCTATCCTACATTGCCACTGCATTTTTCCTGACCTCCCAATACTGACCACCGCATGGTGATTTTATCCATCCTACATTTCCACTAACGGCCTATGCTGATTCAGGCCCAGCGATTCACACCACCTCGTGATGTTTTTCTCACTCCTACCTGTGAATGGCCTGTCCGAAACCCTTACAATGAGCACCACTCCACAATGTTTTTAAGAAACCTATCCTACATTGCCACTGCATGTTTCCTGACCTCCCAATCCTGACCACCCCGTGGTGCTTTTCTCCATCCTACATTGCCACTCACTGCCTAACCTGATTGAGGACCTCCGATTCACACCAGCCCATTATATTTTTCTCACTTGTACTAGTGAATGGCCTGTTAGAAACCCTAACAATGCGCACCACCCCGGGATGTTTTTCAGAAACCTATCCCACATTGCCACTGCATTTTTCCTGACCTCCCCATGCTGACCACACCGTGGTGCTTTTCTCCATTTTACGTTGCCACAGACTAAGTATTCTAATTCAGGCCTTCCTATTCACAGCACCCCATGGTGTTTTTCTCACTCCTACTAGTTAATGGCCTCTTAGAAAGCCTTACAATGCGCAATACCCGGCGATGTTTTTCAGAAACCTATCCTACTTTGCCAATGCATGTTTCCTGACGTCCCCATGCTGACCAGCCCGTGGTGCATTTCTCCATCCTACATTGCACTCACTGCCTATCATAATTCAGAACATCTGAATCACACGACCCCGTGATGTTTTCCTACTCCTACTAGTGAATAGCATGTTAGAAACCCTTAAAATCCGCACCACCCCGTGATGTTTTTCAAAAAATATCCTACATTGCCACTGCATGTTTCCTGACCTCCCCATGCTCAAGAACCCGTGGTGCTTTTCTCCATCCTACATTGCCACTCACTGTCTATCTTGATTCAGGCCCTGCAATTCACACCACACCATGATGTTTTTCTCACTCCTACTAGTGAATGGCCTGTTAGAAACCCTTACAAAGCGCACGACCCCGTGATGTTTTTCAGAAAACTATCCTACATTGCCACTGCATGTTTCCTGACATCCCCATGATGACCACCCCGTGTTGCTTTTCTCCATCCTACATTGACACTCACTGCCAATGCTAATACAGGTCCTCAGATTCACACCACCCCATGATGATTTTCTCACTCCTACTAGTGAATGGCCCGTTAGAAACCCTTACCATGCGCACTGCCCCGTGATGTTATTCAGAAACCTATCCTTCATTGCCATTGGATGTTTCCTGACATCCCCATGCTCACTAACTCGTGGTGCTTTTCTCCATCCTACATTGCCACTCACTGCCTATCGTGATTCAAGCCCACTGATTCACACCACCCTTTTATATTTTTCCACTCATACTAGTGAATGGCCAGTTAGAAACCCTTACCATGTGCACCACCACGCGATGTTTTTCAGACACCTATGCTTCACTTCCACTTCATGTTTCCTGACCTCCCCATTTTGACCACCCCGTGGTCCTTTTCTCCACTCTTCATTGCCACTCACTGCCTATCCTGATTCAGGCCCTCCAATTCACACCATCCCGTTATATTTTTCTGACTCCTTCTAGTGAATGGCCTGTTAGAAACCCTTACAATGCACACTAACCGGCGATGTTTTTCAGAAACCAATCCTACATTGCCAATGCATGTTTCCTGACTTCCCCATGCTGACCACCCCGTGGTGCTTTTCTCCTTCCTACATTGCCACTCACTGCCTAACCTAATTCAGGCCCTTCGATTCACACCACCCCGTGATGTTTTTTTCACTCCTACTTGGGAATGGCTAGTTAGAAATCCTTACAATGGGCACCAACCGATGATGTTTTTCAGAAACCTATCCTACATTGCCACTGTATGTTTCCTGACCTCCCCATGTTGACCACCCCGTGGTGCTTTTCTCCATTCTTCATTGACACTCACTGTCTAACTTGATTCAGGCCCTCCAATTCACAACACACCATGATGTATTTCTCACTCCTACTAGTGAATGGCCTGTCAGAAACCCTTACAATGCGCACCACCCCATTTTTTTTCAGAAACCTATCCTACATTTCCACTGCATGTTTCCTGACCTCCCCATCCTGACCACCCTGTGCTGCTTTTCTCCATTTTATGTTGCCACTCACTGCCTATTCTGATTCAGGCCTTGCCATTCACACCAGCCCATTATATTTTTCTCATTCCTACTAGTGAATGGCCAGTTAGAAACCCTAAAAATGCGCACAACCCGGCGATGTTTTTCAGAAACCTATCCTACATTGCCAGTGCATGTTTCCTGACCTCCCCATGCTGACCACCGCATGGTTCTTTTCTCCATCCTACATTGCCACTCACTGCCTATCCTGATTCAGGACCTCCAATTCACACCACCCCGTTATATTTTTCTCACTCCTACTAGTGAATGGCCGGTTAGAAACCCTTGCAATGCACACCACCCTGTGATGTTTTTCAGAAACCTATCCTACATTGCCACTGCATCTTTCCTGACCTCCCCTTGCTGACCACACCATGATGCTTTTCTCCATTTTACGTTTCCACTCACTGCCTATCGTAATTCAGGCCCTCTGATTCACACCACCCCGTGAAGTTTTTCTCACTCCTACTAGTGAATGGCCTGTTAGAAAGCCTTACAATGCACATCACCCCGCGATGTTTTTCAGAAACCTATCCTACATTGCCAATGCATGTTTCCTGACCTCCCCATGCTGACCACCCCATGGTGCTTTTCTCCATCCTACATTGCCACTCACTGCCTATCCTAATTCAGAACATCTGATTCACACCACCCCGTGAGGTTTTTCTCACTACTACTAGTGAATGGCCTCTTTAAAACCTTACAATGCACACTTCCCCGTGATGTTTTTCAGAAACCTATCCTACATTGCCACTTCATGTTTCCTGACCTCCCCATGTTGGCCAGCCCGTGGTGCTTTTCTCCATTTTATGTTGCCAATCACTGCCTATACTTATTCAGGCCCTCCGATTCACACCAGCCCATTATATTTCTCTCACTCCTACTAGTGAATGGCCTGTTAGAAACCCTCACAATCCGCACCACCCCGCGATGTTTTTCAGAAACCTATCCTACAATGCCACTGCATGTTTCCTGACCTCCCCATGCTGACCACACCGTGGTGCTTTTCTCCATTTTATGTTGCCACTCACTGCCTATCCTAATTCAGGCCCTCCTATTCACACCACCTCGTGATGTTTTTCTCACTCCTACTAGTGAATGGCCTGTTAGAAAGCCTTACAATGCGCAATTCCCGGCGATGTTTTTCAGAAACCTATCCTACTTTGCGAATGCATGTTTCCTGACCTCCCCATGCTGACCACCCCGTGGTGCTTTTCTCCATCCTACATTGCACTAACTGCCTATCATAATTGAGAACATCTGACTCACACGACCCCGTGATGTTTTTCTCACTCCTATATGTGAATGGCCTGATAGTAACCCTTAAAATCCGCACCAGCCCGAGATGTTTTTCAAAAAATATCCTACATTGCCACTCCATGTTTCCTCAATTCCCCATGCTGACCAGCCTGTTTTGCTTTTCTCCATCCTACATTGCCACTCACTGCCTATCCTAATTCAGAACATCTGATTCACACCACGCCATGATGTTTTTCTGACTCCTACTAGTGAATGCCCTGTTAGAAACCCTTGCAATGCGCTCCACCCCGCTTTTTTTTTCAGAAACCTATCCTACATTGCCACGGCATGTTTCCTGTCCTCCCCATGATGACCACCCCATGGTGCTTTTCTCCATTTTACATTGCCACTAACTGCCTATCCTAAATCAGGCCCTCCGATTCACACCACCCCGTGATGTTTTTCTGACTCCTACTAGTGAATGGCCTGTTAGAAAACCTTAAAATGTGCACCACCCAACGATGTTTTTCAGAAACCTATCCTACATTGCCATTGCATGTGTCCTGACCTCCCTGGATGACCACCCTGTGGTGCTTCTCTCCATCCTATATTGAAACTCACTGCTTAGCCTAATTCAGGCAATCCGATTCACACCACCCCATGATGTTTTTCTCACTCCTACTAGTGAATGGCCTGTTAGAAACCCTTGCAATGCGCACCACCCAGCGATGCTTATCAGAAACCTATTCTACATTGCCACTGCATGTTTCCTTGCCTCCACATGCTGACAAACCCGTGGTGCTTTTCTCCATCGTACATTGCAACTCACAGCCTATCCTAATTCCGACCCTCTGATGCACACCACCCTGTGATGTTTTTTTCACTCCTACTTGTGAATGGCTTGTTAGAAAACCTTACCATGTGCACCACCCGGCGATGTTTTTCAGAAACCTATCCTACATTGCCATTACATGTTTCCTGACCTCTCCATGTTGACCACCCGTGGTGCTTTTCTCAATTCTTCATTGCCACTCACTGCCTATCCTAATTCAGCCCTTCCGATTCACACCACCACGTGATGTTTTTCTCACATCTACTAGTGAATGCTCTACTACAAACCCTTACAATGCGCACAACCCCCCAACGTTTTTCAGAAACCTATCGTACATTGCCAATGCATGTTTCCTGACCTCCACATGCTCACCAACCCGTGGTGCTTTTCTCCATCCTACACTGCCAATCACTGTCTAACTTGATTCAGGCCCTCAAAATCACACCACACCATGATGTATTTCTCACTCCTACTAGTAAAAGGCCTGTTAGAAACCCTTACCATGTGCACTACCCCGCGATATTTTTCAGAAACCTATCCTACATTGCCACTGCATGTTTCCTGACCTCCCAATACTGACCACCGCATGGTGATTTTATCCATCCTACATTTCCACTAACGTCCTATGCTGATTCAGGCCCAGCGATTCACACCACCTCGTGATGTTTTTCTCACTCCTACCTGTGAATGGCCTGTCAGAAACCCTTACAATGAGCACCACTCCGCAATGTTTTTAAGAAACCTATCCTACATTGCCACTGCATGTTTCCTGACCTCCCAATCCTGACCACCCCGTGGTGCTTTTCTCCATCCTACATTGCCACTCACTGCCTAACCTGATTGAGGACCTCCGATTCACACCAGCCCATTATATTTTTCTCACTTCTACTAGTGAATGGCCTGTTAGAAACCCTAACAATGCGCACCACCCCGGGATGTTTTTCAGAAACCTATCCTACATTGCCACTGCATTTTTCCTGACCTCCCCATGCTGACCACACCGTGGTGCTTTTCTCCATTTTACGTTGCCACAGACTAAGTATCCTAATTCAGGCCTTCCTATTCACAGCACCCCATGATGTTTTTCTCACTCCTACTAGTTAATGGCCTCTTAGAAAGCCTTACAATGCGCAATACCCGGCGATGTTTTTCAGAAACCTATCCTACTTTGCCAATGCATGTTTCCTGACGTCCCCATGCTGACCAGCCCGTGGTGCATTTCTCCATCCTACATTGCACTCACTGCCTATCATAATTCAGAACATCTGATTCACACGATCCTGTGATGTTTTCCTACTCCTACTAGTGAATGGCATATTAGAAACCCTTAAAATCCGCACCACCCCATGATGTTTTTCAAAAAATATCCTACATTGCCACTGCATGTTTCCTGACCTCCCCATGCTCAAGAACCCGTGGTGCTTTTCTCCATCCTACATTGCCACTCACTGTCTATCTTGATTCAGGCCCTGCAATTCACACCACACCATGATGTTTTTCTCACTCCTACTAGTGAATGGCCTGTTAGAAACCCTTACAAAGCGCACGACCCCGTGATGTTTTTCAGAAAACTATCCTACATTGCCACTGCATGTTTCCTGACATCCCCATGATGACCACCCCGTGTTGCTTTTCTCCATCCTACATTGACACTCACTGCCAATGCTAATACAGGTCCTCAGATTCACACCACCCCATGATGATTTTCTCACTCCTACTAGTGAATGGCCCGTTAGAAACCCTTACCATGCGCACTGCCCCGTGATGTTATTCAGAAACCTATCCTTCATTGCCATTGGATGTTTCCTGACATCCCCATGCTCACTAACTCGTGGTGATTTTCTCCATCCTACATTGCCACTCACTGCCTATCGTGATTCAAGCCCACTGATTCACACCACCCTTTTATATTTTTCCACTCATACTAGTGAATGGCCAGTTAGAAACCCTTACCATGTGCACCACCACGCGATGTTTTTCAGACACCTATGCTTCATTTCCACTTCATGTTTCCTGACCTCCCCATTTTGACCACCCCGTGGTGCTTTTCTCCATTCTTCATTGCCACTCACTGCCTATCCTGATTCAGGCCCTCCAATTCACACCACCCCGTTATATTTTTCTCACTCCTTCTAGTGAATGGCCTGTTAGAAACACTTACAATGCACACTAACCGGCGATGTTTTTCAGAAACCAATCCTACATTGCCAATGCATGTTTCCTGACTTCCCCATGCTGACCACCCCATGGTGCTTTTCTCCTTCCTACATTGCCACTCACTGCCTAACCTAATTCAGGCCCTTCGATTCACACCACCCCGTGATGTTTTTTTCACTCATCCTTGGGAATGGCTAGTTAGAAATCCTTACAATGGGCAACAACCGACGATGTTTTTCAGAAACCTATCCTACATTGCCACTGTATGTTTCCTGACCTCCCCATGTTGACCACCCCGTGGTGCTTTTCTCCATTCTTCATTACCACTCACTGCCTATCCTAACTCAGGCCCTCCGATTCACACCACCCCGTGATGTTTTTCTCACTCCTACTAGTGAATGGCTTGCTACAAACCCTTACAATGCGCCCCAGCCCGTGATGTTTTTCAGAAACCTGTCCTACATTGTCATTGCATGTTTCCTGACCTCCCCATGCTCAAGAACCCGTGGTGCTTTTCTGCATCCTGCATTGCCACTCACTGTCTATCTTGATTCAGGCCCTCCGATTCACACCACACCATGATGTATTTCTCATTTCTACTAGTGAATGGCCTGTTAGAAAACCTTACAATGCGCACTACCCTGCAATGTTTTTCAGAAACCTATCCTACATTGCCACTGCATGTTTCCTGACCTCCCCATCCTGACCACCCCGTGGTGCTTTTCTCCATCCTACATTGCCACTCACGGCCTATCCTGATTCAGGCCCTCCGATTCACACAACCTCGTGATGTTTTTCTCATTTATACTAGTGAAAGGCATTTTAGAAACCCTTACTATGAGCAGCACCCCGCGATGTTTTTCGGAATCCTATCCTACATTGCCACTGCATGTTTCCTGACCTCCCCATGCTGACCACCCCGTGGTGCTTTTCTCCCTCCGTTATGGCCACTCACTGTCTATCTTGATTCAGCCCCTCCGATTCACACCACACCATGATGTATTTCTCACTCCTACTAGTGAATGGCCTGTTAGAAACCCTTAAAATGCACCCCACCCCGCGATGTTTTTCAGAAACCTATCCTACATTGCCACTGCATGTTTTCTGACCTCCCCATCCAGACCACCCCTTGGTCATTTTCTCCATTTTACATTGCCACTCACTGCCTATCCTGATTCAGGCCCTCCGATTCAAACCACCCTGTGATGTTTTTCTCACTTCTACTAGTGAATGGCCTTTTAGAAACACTTACAATGCGCACCACCCCGTGATGTTTTTCAGAAAACTATCCTACAATGCCACTGCATGTTTCCTGACCTCCCCATGTTGACGACCCCGTTTTGCTTTTCTCCATTCTTCATTGCCACTCCCTGCCTATCCTAATTCAGGCACTGTGATTCACACCACCCCGTGATGTTTTTCTCAATCTTACTAGTGAATGGCCTGCTAAAAACACTTACAATGCGCACAACCCCGCGACGTTTTTCAGAAACCTATCCTACATTGCCAATGAATGTTTCCTGACCTCCACATGCTCACCAGCCCGTCGTGCTTTTCTCCATACTACATTGCCCCTCACTGTCTAACTTGATTAAGGCCCTCCGATTCACACCACACCATGATGTATTTCTCACTCCTACTAGTGAATGGCCTGTTAGAATCCACTCCAATGCGCACTACACCGCGATGTTTTTCAGAAAGCTATCCTACATTGCCACTGCATGTTTCCTGACCTCCCCATCCTGACCACCCTGTGGTGCTTTTCTCCATCCTACATTGCCACTCACGGCCTATATGATTCAGGCCCTGCGATTCAAACCACGCTGTGATGTTTTTCTCACTCCTACTAGTGAATGGCCTGTTAGAAACCCTTACAATGCGCACCACCCCGCGATGTTTTGCACAAACCTAACCTACATTGCCACTGCATGTTTCCTCACATCCCCATGCTGACCACACCGTGGTGCATTTCTCTAACCTAATTCAGGCCCTCCGATTCACACAACCCCGTGATGTTTTTCTCACTCCTACTAGTGAATGGCCTGTTAGAAAAAGTTACAATTCGCACCACCACGCGATGTTTTTTTAGAAACCTATCCTACATTGCCACTGCATGTGTCCTGACCTCCCCATGCTGACAAACCCGTGTTGTTTTCTCCATCCTACATTGCCACTCACAGACTATCCTAATTCAGTCCCTCCGATTCACACCACCCCGTGATGTTTTTTTCACTCCTACTTGTGAATGGCTTGTTAGAAATCCTTACAATGCGCACCACCCTGTGATGTTTTTCAGAAACCTATCCTACATTGCCACTGCATGTTTCCTGACCTCCCCGTGTTGACCACCCCATTTTGATTTTCTCGATTCTTCATTGCCACTCACTGCCTATCCTAATTCAGGCCCTCCAATTCACACCACCCCGTGATGTTTTTCTCTCTCCTGCTAGTGAATGGCCTGCTACAAACCCTTACAATGAGCAACACCCCGCGATGTTTTTCAGAAACCTATCCTACATTGCCTTTGCATGATTCTTGACATCCCCATGCACACCAACCCATGGTGCTTTTAACCATCCTACATTGCCACTCACTGTCTATCTTGATTCATTCCCTCCGATTCACACCACACCATGATGTACTTCTCACTCCTACTAGTGAATGGCCTGTTAGAAACCCTTATAATTCTCACCATCCGCGATGTTTTTCAAAACCTATCCTACATTGCCACTGCATGTGTCCTGACCTCGCCATGATGACCACCCTGTGGTGCTTTTCTCCATCCTACATTGCCACTCACTGCCTGTCCAGATTCAGGCCCTCCGATTCACACCACCCCGTGATGTTTTTCTCATTCCTACTAGTGAATGGCCACTTAGAAACCCTAAAAATGCGCACAACCCGGCGATGTTTTTCAGAAACCTATCCTACATTGCCAGTGCATGTTTCCTGACCTCCCCATGCTGACCACCGCATGGTTCTTTTCTCCATCCTACATTGCCACTCACTGCCTATCCTGATTCAGGACCTCCAATTCACACCACCCCGTTATATTTTTCTCACTCCTACTAGTGAATGGCCGGTTAGAAACCCTTGCAATGCACACCACCCTGTGATGTTTTTCAGAAACCTATCCTACATTGCCACGGCATCTTTCCTGACCTCCCCTTGCTGACCACACCATGATGCTTTTCTCCATTTTACGTTTCCACTCACTGCCTATCGTAATTCAGGCCCTCTGATTCACACCACCCCGTGAAGTTTTTCTCACTCCTACTAGTGAATGGCCTGTTAGAAAGCCTTACAATGCACATCACCCCGCGATGTTTTTCAGAAACCTATCCTACATTGCCAATGCATGTTTCCTGACCTCCCCATGCTGACCACCCCATGGTGCTTTTCTCCATCCTACATTGCCACTCACTGCCTATCCTAATTCAGAACATCTGATTCACACCACCCCGTGAGGTTTTTCTCACTACTACTAGTGAATGGCCTCTTTAAAACCTTACAATGCACACTTCCCCGTGATGTTTTTCAGAAACCTATCCTACATTGCCACTTCATGTTTCCTGACCTCCCCATGTTGGCCAGCCCGTGGTGCTTTTCTCCATTTTATGTTGCCAATCACTGCCTATACTTATTCAGGCCCTCCGATTCACACCAGCCCATTATATTTCTCTCACTCCTACTAGTGAATGGCCTGTTAGAAACCCTCACAATCCGCACCACCCCGCGATGTTTTTCAGAAACCTATCCTACAATGCCACTGCATGTTTCCTGACCTCCCCATGCTGACCACACCGTGGTGCTTTTCTCCATTTTATGTTGCCACTCACTGCCTATCCTAATTCAGGCCCTCCTATTCACACCACCTCGTGATGTTTTTCTCACTCCTACTAGTGAATGGCCTGTTAGAAAGCCTTACAATGCGCAATTCCCGGCGATGTTTTTCAGAAACCTATCCTACTTTGCGAATGCATGTTTCCTGACCTCCCCATGCTGACCACCCCGTGGTGCTTTTCTCCATCCTACATTGCACTAACTGCCTATCATAATTGAGAACATCTGACTCACACGACCCCGTGATGTTTTTCTCACTCCTATATGTGAATGGCCTGATAGTAACCCTTAAAATCCGCACCAGCCCGAGATGTTTTTCAAAAAATATCCTACATTGCCACTCCATGTTTCCTCAATTCCCCATGCTGACCAGCCTGTTTTGCTTTTCTCCATCCTACATTGCCACTCACTGCCTATCCTAATTCAGAACATCTGATTCACACCACGCCATGATGTTTTTCTGACTCCTACTAGTGAATGCCCTGTTAGAAACCCTTGCAATGCGCTCCACCCCGCTTTTTTTTTCAGAAACCTATCCTACATTGCCACGGCATGTTTCCTGTCCTCCCCATGATGACCACCCCATGGTGCTTTTCTCCATTTTACATTGCCACTAACTGCCTATCCTAAATCAGGCCCTCCGATTCACACCACCCCGTGATGTTTTTCTGACTCCTACTAGTGAATGGCCTGTTAGAAAACCTTAAAATGTGCACCACCCAACGATGTTTTTCAGAAACCTATCCTACATTGCCATTGCATGTGTCCTGACCTCCCTGGATGACCACCCTGTGGTGCTTCTCTCCATCCTATATTGAAACTCACTGCTTAGCCTAATTCAGGCAATCCGATTCACACCACCCCATGATGTTTTTCTCACTCCTACTAGTGAATGGCCTGTTAGAAACCCTTGCAATGCGCACCACCCAGCGATGCTTATCAGAAACCTATTCTACATTGCCACTGCATGTTTCCTTGCCTCCACATGCTGACAAACCCGTGGTGCTTTTCTCCATCGTACATTGCAACTCACAGCCTATCCTAATTCCGACCCTCTGATGCACACCACCCTGTGATGTTTTTTTCACTCCTACTTGTGAATGGCTTGTTAGAAAACCTTACCATGTGCACCACCCGGCGATGTTTTTCAGAAACCTATCCTACATTGCCATTACATGTTTCCTGACCTCTCCATGTTGACCACCCGTGGTGCTTTTCTCAATTCTTCATTGCCACTCACTGCCTATCCTAATTCAGCCCTTCCGATTCACACCACCACGTGATGTTTTTCTCACATCTACTAGTGAATGCTCTACTACAAACCCTTACAATGCGCACAACCCCCCAACGTTTTTCAGAAACCTATCGTACATTGCCAATGCATGTTTCCTGACCTCCACATGCTCACCAACCCGTGGTGCTTTTCTCCATCCTACACTGCCAATCACTGTCTAACTTGATTCAGGCCCTCAAAATCACACCACACCATGATGTATTTCTCACTCCTACTAGTAAAAGGCCTGTTAGAAACCCTTACCATGTGCACTACCCCGCGATATTTTTCAGAAACCTATCCTACATTGCCACTGCATGTTTCCTGACCTCCCAATACTGACCACCGCATGGTGATTTTATCCATCCTACATTTCCACTAACGTCCTATGCTGATTCAGGCCCAGCGATTCACACCACCTCGTGATGTTTTTCTCACTCCTACCTGTGAATGGCCTGTCAGAAACCCTTACAATGAGCACCACTCCGCAATGTTTTTAAGAAACCTATCCTACATTGCCACTGCATGTTTCCTGACCTCCCAATCCTGACCACCCCGTGGTGCTTTTCTCCATCCTACATTGCCACTCACTGCCTAACCTGATTGAGGACCTCCGATTCACACCAGCCCATTATATTTTTCTCACTTCTACTAGTGAATGGCCTGTTAGAAACCCTAACAATGCGCACCACCCCGGGATGTTTTTCAGAAACCTATCCTACATTGCCACTGCATTTTTCCTGACCTCCCCATGCTGACCACACCGTGGTGCTTTTCTCCATTTTACGTTGCCACAGACTAAGTATCCTAATTCAGGCCTTCCTATTCACAGCACCCCATGATGTTTTTCTCACTCCTACTAGTTAATGGCCTCTTAGAAAGCCTTACAATGCGCAATACCCGGCGATGTTTTTCAGAAACCTATCCTACTTTGCCAATGCATGTTTCCTGACGTCCCCATGCTGACCAGCCCGTGGTGCATTTCTCCATCCTACATTGCACTCACTGCCTATCATAATTCAGAACATCTGATTCACACGATCCTGTGATGTTTTCCTACTCCTACTAGTGAATGGCATATTAGAAACCCTTAAAATCCGCACCACCCCATGATGTTTTTCAAAAAATATCCTACATTGCCACTGCATGTTTCCTGACCTCCCCATGCTCAAGAACCCGTGGTGCTTTTCTCCATCCTACATTGCCACTCACTGTCTATCTTGATTCAGGCCCTGCAATTCACACCACACCATGATGTTTTTCTCACTCCTACTAGTGAATGGCCTGTTAGAAACCCTTACAAAGCGCACGACCCCGTGATGTTTTTCAGAAAACTATCCTACATTGCCACTGCATGTTTCCTGACATCCCCATGATGACCACCCCGTGTTGCTTTTCTCCATCCTACATTGACACTCACTGCCAATGCTAATACAGGTCCTCAGATTCACACCACCCCATGATGATTTTCTCACTCCTACTAGTGAATGGCCCGTTAGAAACCCTTACCATGCGCACTGCCCCGTGATGTTATTCAGAAACCTATCCTTCATTGCCATTGGATGTTTCCTGACATCCCCATGCTCACTAACTCGTGGTGCTTTTCTCCATCCTACATTGCCACTCACTGCCTATCGTGATTCAAGCCCACTGATTCACACCACCCTTTTATATTTTTCCACTCATACTAGTGAATGGCCAGTTAGAAACCCTTACCATGTGCACCACCACGCGATGTTTTTCAGACACCTATGCTTCATTTCCACTTCATGTTTCCTGACCTCCCCATTTTGACCACCCCGTGGTGCTTTTCTCCATTCTTCATTGCCACTCACTGCCTATCCTGATTCAGGCCCTCCAATTCACACCACCCCGTTATATTTTTCTCACTCCTTCTAGTGAATGGCCTGTTAGAAACCCTTACAATGCACACTAACCGGCGATGTTTTTCAGAAACCAATCCTACATTGCCAATGCATGTTTCCTGACTTCCCCATGCTGACCACCCCGTGGTGCTTTTCTCCTTCCTACATTGCCACTCACTGCCTAACCTAATTCAGGCCCTTCGATTCACACCACCCCGTGATGTTTTTTTCACTCATCCTTGGGAATGGCTAGTTAGAAATCCTTACAATGGGCACCAACCGACGATGTTTTTCAGAAACCTATCCTACATTGCCACTGTATGTTTCCTGACCTCCCCATGTTGACCACCCCGTGGTGCTTTTCTCCATTCTTCATTACCACTCACTGCCTATCCTAACTCAGGCCCTCCGATTCACACCACCTCGTGATGTTTTTCTCACTCCTACTAGTGAATGGCTTGCTACAAACCCTTACAATGCGCCCCAGCCCGCGATGTTTTTCAGAAACCTGTCCTACATTGTCATTGCATGTTTCCTGACCTCCCCATGCTCAAGAACCCGTGGTGCTTTTCTGCATCCTGCATTGCCACTCACTGTCTATCTTGATTCAGGCCCTCCGATTCACACCACACCATGATGTATTTCTCATTTCTACTAGTGAATGGCCTGTTAGAAAACCTTACAATGCGCACTACCCTGCAATGTTTTTCAGAAACCTATCCTACATTGCCACTGCATGTTTCCTGACCTCCCCATCCTGACCACCCCGTGGTGCTTTTCTCCATCCTACATTGCCACTCACGGCCTATGCTGATTCAGGCCCTCCGATTCACACAACCTCGTGATGTTTTTCTCATTTATACTAGTGAAAGGCATTTTAGAAACCCTTACTATGAGCAGCACCCCGCGATGTTTTTCGGAATCCTATCCTACATTGCCACTGCATGTTTCCTGACCTCCCCATGCTGACCACCCCGTGGTGCTTTTCTCCATCCGTTATGGCCACTCACTGTCTATCTTGATTCAGCCCCTCCGATTCACACCACACCATGATGTATTTCTCACTCCTACTAGTGAATGGCCTGTTAGAAACCCTTACAATTCGAACCACCCCGCGATGTTTTTCAGAAACCTATCCTACATTGCCACTGCATGTTTTCTGACCTCCCCATCCAGACCACCCCTTGGTCATTTTCTCCATTTTACATTGCCACTCACTGCCTATCCTGATTCAGGCCCTCCGATTCAAACCACCCTGTGATGTTTTTCTCACTTCTACTAGTGAATGGCCTTTTAGAAACACTTACAATGCGCACCACCCCGTGGTGTTTTTCAGAAAACTATCCTACAATGCCACTGCATGTTTCCTGACCTCCCCATGTTGACGACCCCGTTTTGCTTTTCTCCATTCTTCATTGCCACTCCCTGCCTATCCTAATTCAGGCACTGTGATTCACACCACCCCGTGATGTTTTTCTCAATCTTACTAGTGAATGGCCTGCTAAAAACACTTACAATGCGCACAACCCCGCGACGTTTTTCAGAAACCTATCCTACATTGCCAATGAATGTTTCCTGACCTCCACATGCTCACCAGCCCGTCGTGCTTTTCTCCATACTACATTGCCCCTCACTGTCTAACTTGATTAAGGCCCTCCGATTCACACCACACCATGATGTATTTCTCACTCCTACTAGTGAATGGCCTGTTAGAATCCACTCCAATGCGCACTACACCGCGATGTTTTTCAGAAAGCTATCCTACATTGCCACTGCAGGTTTCCTGACCTCCCCATCCTGACCACCCTGTGGTGCTTTTCTCCATCCTACATTGCCACTCACGGCCTATATGATTCAGGCCCTGCGATTCAAACCACGCTGTGATGTTTTTCTCACTCCTACTAGTGAATGGCCTGTTAGAAACCCTTACAATGCGCACCACCCCGCGATGTTTTGCACAAACCTAACCTACATTGCCACTGCATGTTTCCTCACATCCCCATGCTGACCACACCGTGGTGCATTTCTCTAACCTAATTCAGGCCCTCCGATTCACACAACCCCGTGATGTTTTTCTCACTCCTACTAGTGAATGGCCTGTTAGAAAAAGTTACAATTCGCACCACCACGCGATGTTTTTTTAGAAACCTATCCTACATTGCCACTGCATGTGTCCTGACCTCCCCATGCTGACAAACCCGTGTTGTTTTCTCCATCCTACATTGCCACTCACAGACTATCCTAATTCAGTCCCTCCGATTCACACCACCCCGTGATGTTTTTTTCACTCCTACTTGTGAATGGCTTGTTAGAAATCCTTACAATGCGCACCACCCTGTGATGTTTTTCAGAAACCTATCCTACATTGCCACTGCATGTTTCCTGACCTCCCCGTGTTGACCACCCCATTTTGATTTTCTCGATTCTTCATTGCCACTCACTGCCTATCCTAATTCAGGCCCTCCAATTCACACCACCCCGTGATGTTTTTCTCACTCCTGCTAGTGAATGGCCTGCTACAAACCCTTACAATGAGCAATACCCCGCGATGTTTTTCAGAAACCTATCCTACATTGCCTTTGCATGATTCCTGACATCCCCATGCACACCAACCCATGGTGCTTTTAACCATCCTACATTGCCACTCACTGTCTATCTTGATTCATTCCCTCCGATTCACACCACACCATGATGTACTTCTCACTCCTACTAGTGAATGGCCTGTTAGAAACCCTTATAATTCTCACCATCCGCGATGTTTTTCAAAACCTATCCTACATTGCCACTGCATGTGTCCTGACCTCGCCATGATGACCACCCTGTGGTGCTTTTCTCCATCCTACATTGCCACTCACTGCCTATCCAGATTCAGGCCCTCCGATTCACACCACCCCGTGATGTTTTTCTCACTCCTACTAGTGAATGGCCTGTTAGAAACCCTTATAATGCGCACCAACCCGTTATGTTTTCAGAAAGCTATCCCACATTGCCACTGCATGTTACCTACCTCCACATGCTGACCATGCCGTGGTGCTTTTCTCCATCCTACACTGACAGTCACTGCCTATCCTGATTCAGGCCTTCCGATTCACACCACCCCATGATGTATTTCTCCCTCCTACTAGTGAATGTCCTGTTAGAAACCCTTACATTGAACACCACCCCGTGATGTTTTTCAGAAACCTATCCTACATTGCCACCGCATGTTTCCTGACCTCCCCCTGCTGAACACTCCGTGGTGTTTTTTCCATTTTACATTGGCACTCACTGCCTATCCTAATTAAGGCCCTCTGATTCACCCCACCCCGTGATGTTTTTCTCACTCCTACTAGTGAATGGCCTGTTAGAAACCCTTACAATGCGCACCACCCGGCGATGATTTTCAGAAAACTTTCCTACATTGCCAATGCATGTTTCCTGACCTCCCCATGCTGACCAACCCGTGGTGCTTTTCTCCATCCTACATTGCCACTCACTGCCTATCCTAATTCATAACATCTGATTCACACGACCCGTGATGTTTTTCTCACTTCTTCTAGTGAATTGACTGTTAGAAACCCTTACAATGCGCACTACCCCACTTTTTTTCCCGAAACGTATCCTACATTGCCACTGCATATTTCCTTATCTCCCCATGCTGACCACCCTGTAGTGCTTTTCTCCATCCTACATTGCCACTCAATGCTTATTCTAATTCAGGCCCTCCGATTCACACCACCCCGTGATGTTGTTCTCACTCCTACCAGTGAATGGCATGTTAGAAACCCTTACAATGCGCACCACCCAGCGATGTTTATCAGAAACCTATTCTGCATTGCCACTGCATGTTTCCTTTCCTCCTCATGCTGACAAACCCGTCTGTCTTTTCTCCATCCTACATTGCCACTCACAGCCTATCCTAATTCAAACCCTCTGATTCACACCATCCCGTAATGTTTTTTTTCACTCCTACTTGTGAATGGCATTTTAGAAATCCTTACAATGCGCACCACCCTGCAATGTTTTTCAGAAACCTATCCTACATTTCCACTGTATGTTTCCTGCCCTCCCCATGTTGACCACCCCGTTGTGCTTTTCTCCATTCTTCATTGCCACTCACTGCCTATCCTAATTCAGGCCCTCCGATTCACACCACCCCGTGATCTTTTTATCACTCCTACTTGTGAATGGCCTGTAACTAACCCTTAGATTGCGCATCACCCCGCGATGTTTTTCAGAAACTTATTCTACATTGCCATTGCATGTTTCCTGACCTCCCCATGCTCAACAACCCGTGGTGCTTTTCTCCATCCTACATTGCCACTCACTGTCTATCTTGATTCAGGCCCTACGAATCACACGAGACCATGATGTATTTCTCACTCCTACTTGTGAATGGCTTGTTAGAAAGCCTTACAATGCGCACCACCCCACGATGTTTTTCAGAAAGCTATCCTACATTGCGATTGCATGTTACCTGTCCTCCACATGTTGACCACCCCGGGGCGCATTTTTCCATTCTTCATTGCCACTCACTGCGTATCCTAATTCAGGCCCTCTGATTCACACCACCCCTTGATGTTTTTCTCACTCCTACTAGTGAATGGACTGCTACCAACCCTTACAATGCGCACCATCCGGCGATGTTTTTCAGAAACCAATGCTACATTGCCATTGCATGTTTCCTGACCTCCTTATGCACACCAACCCGTGGTGCTTTTCTCCATTCTACGTTGCCATTCACGGTCTACCTTGATTCAGGCACTCCGATTCACACCACACCATGATGTATTTCTCACTCCTACTAGTGAATGGCCCGTTAGAAACCCTTACAATGCGCACTACCCCACGATGTTTTTCAGAAACCTATCCTACCTTGCCTCTGCATGTTTACTAACCTCCCCATGCTAACCAGCCCATTGTGCTTTTCTCCATCCTACATTGCCACTAACTGTCTAAGCTGATTCAGGCCCTCTGATTCAAACCACACTGTGATGTTTTTCTCACTCCTACTAGTGAATGGCCTGTTAGAAACCCTTACAATGCGAACCACCCCACGATGTTTTTCAGAAAGCTATCCTACATTGCCACTGCATGTTTCCTGACCTCCCCTTGCTGACCACACAGTGGTGGTTTTCTCCATTTTACATTGCAACTCACTTCCTATCCTAATTCAGAACATCTGATTCACACCATCCGTGGTGTTTTTCTCACTCCTACTAGTGAATGGCCAGTTAGAAACCCTTACAATGTGCACCACTCCGTGATGTTTTTCAAAAAACTATCCTACATTGCCACTGCATGTTTCCTGACCTCCCCATGATGACCATCCCGTGGTGCTTTTCTCTATACTACATTGCCACTCACGGCCTATCCTAATTCAGGCCCTCCGATTCACACCATCCGTGATGTTTTTCTCACGTCTACTACTGATTTGCCTGTTAGAAACCCTTACAATGCGCACTACCCCACTTTTTTTTCCGAAACCTAACCTACATTGCCACTGCATGTTTCCTCACCTCCCCATGCTGACC
Source organism: Cavia porcellus (assembly GCF_034190915.1). Lineage (NCBI taxonomy): Eukaryota > Metazoa > Chordata > Mammalia > Rodentia > Caviidae > Cavia > Cavia porcellus. The sequence continues at coordinate 152,431,099 of NW_026947485.1, read as the reverse complement.
ACCCTGTGGTGCTTTTCTCCATCCTACATTGCCACTCAATGCCTATCCTAATTCAGGCCCTCCGATTCACACCCCGCCGTGATGTTGTTCTCACTCCTACTAGTGAATGGCCTGTTAGAAACCCTTACAATTCGCAACACCCAGCGATGTTTATCAGAAACCTATTCTACATTGCCACTGCATGTTTCATTGCCTCCCCATGCTGACAAACACGTGGTGCTTTTCTCCATCCTACATTGACACTCACAGCCTATCCTAATTCAGGCCCTCCGATTCACAGGACACCATGATGTATTTCTCACTCCTACTAGTGAATGGCCTGTTAGAAAGCCTTACAATGTACACTAACGAGCCATGTTTTGCAGAAAGCTATCCTACATTGCCACTGCATGTTTCCTGACCTCCCCATCCTGATCAGCCCATGGCGCTTTTCTCCATTATTCATTGCCACTCCTCGCCTATCCTGATTCAGGCCCTCCGATTCACACCACCCCGTGATGTTTTTCCCACTCCTACTAGTAGTGAAAGATCCTTTGGAAACCCGTACAATGAGCACCACACCGCGATGTCTTTCAGAAACCTATCCTATATTGCCACTGCATGTTTCCTGACCTCCCAATGCTTACCGACTCGTGATGCTTTTCTCCATCCTACATTGCCACTCACTGTCTAACTTGATTCAGGCCCTCAGATTCACACCACACCATGATGTATTTCTCAATCCTACTAGTGAATGGCCTGGTAGAAACCCATACAAAGCGCACCACCCAGCGATGTTTGTTAGAAACCTATTCTACATTGCCACTGCGTGTTCCCTTGCCTCCCCATGCTGACAAACGCGTGGTGCTTTTCTCCATCCTTAATTGCCACTTACAGCCTATCCTAATTCAAGCCCTCCGATTCACACCACCCTGTGATGTTTTTTTCACTCCTACTTGGGAATGGCTAGTTAGAAATCCTTACAATGGGCACCAGCCGACGATGTTTTTCAGAAACCTATCCTACATTGCCACTGTATGTTTCCTGACCTCCCCATGTTGACCACCCCGTGGTGCTTTTCTCCATTCTTCATTACCACTCACTGCCTATCCTAACTCAGGCCCTCCGATTCACACCAGCCCGTGATGTTTTTCTCACTCCTGCTAGTGAATGGCTTGCTACAAACCCTTACAATGCGCCCCAGCCCGCGATGTTTTTCAGAAACCTGTCCTACATTGTCATTGCATGTTTCCTGACCTCCCCATGCTCAAGAACCCGTGGTGCTTTTCTGCATCCTGCATTGCCACTCACTGTCTATCTTGATTCAGGCCCTCCGATTCACACCACACCATGATGTATTTCTCATTTCTACTAGTGAATGGCCTGTTAGAAAACCTTACAATGCGCACTACCCTGCAATGTTTTTCAGAAACCTATCCTACATTGCCACTGCATGTTTCCTGACCTCCCCATCCTGACCACCCCGTGGTGCTTTTCTCCATCCTACATTGCCACTCACGGCCTATGCTGATTCAGGCCCTCCGATTCACACAACCTCGTTATGTTTTTCTCATTTATACTAGTGAAAGGCATTTTAGAAACCCTTACTATGAGCAGCACCCCGCGATATTTATCGGAATCCTATCCTACATTGCCACTGCATGTTTCCTGACCTCCCCATGCTGACGACCCCGTGGTGCTTTTCTCCATCCGATATGGCCACTCACTGTCTATCTTGATTCAGCCCCTCCGATTCACACCACACCATGATGTATTTCTCACTCCTACTAGTGAATGGCCTGTTAGAAACCCTTACAATTCGAACCACCCCGCGATGTTTTTCAGAAACCTATCCTACATTGCCACTGCATGTTTTCTGACCTCCCCATCCAGACCACCCCTTGGTCATTTTCTCCATTTTACATTGCCACTCACTGCCTATCCTGATTCAGGCCCTCCGATTCAAACCACCCTGTGATGTTTTTCTCACTTCTACTAGTGAATGGCCTTTTAGAAACACTTACAATGCGCACCACCCCGTGATGTTTTTCAGAAAACTATCCTACAATGCCACTGCATGTTTCCTGACCTCCCCATGTTGACGACCACGTTTTGCTTTTCTCCATTCTTCATTGCCACTCCCTGCCTATTCTAATTCAGGCACTGTGATTCACACCACCCCGTGATGTTTTTCTCAATCTTACTAGTGAATGGCCTGCTAAAAACACTTACAATGCGCACAACCCCGCGACGTTTTTCAGAAACCTATCCTACATTGCCAATGAATGTTTCCTGACCTCCACATGCTCACCAGCCCGTCGTGCTTTTCTCCATACTACATTGCCCCTCACTGTCTAACTTGATTAAGGCCCTCCGATTCACACCACACCATGATGTATTTCTCACTCCTACTAGTGAATGGCCTGTTAGAATCCACTCCAATGCGCCCTACACCGCGATGTTTTTCAGAAAGCTATCCTACATTGCCACTGCATGTTTCCTGACCTCCCCATCCTGACCACCCTGTGGTGCTTTTCTCCATCCTACATTGCCACTCACGGCCTATATGATTCAGGCCCTGCGATTCAAACCACGTTGTGATGTTTTTCTCAATCCTACTAGTGAATGGCCTGTTAGAAACCCTTACAATGCGCACCACCCCGCGATGTTTTGCACAAACCTAACCTACATTGCCACTGCATGTTTCCTCACATCCCCATGCTGACCACACCGTGGTGCATTTCTCTAACCTAATTCAGGCCCTCCGATTCACACAACCCCGTGATGTTTTTCTCACTCCTACTAGTGAATGGCCTGTTAGAAAACGTTACAATGCGCACCACCACGCGATGTTTTTTTAGAAACCTATCCTACATTGCCACTGCATGTGTCCTGACCTCCCCATGCTGACAAACCCGTGTTGTTTTCTCCATCCTACATTGCCACTCACAGACTATCCTAATTCAGTCCCTCCGATTCACACCACCCCGTGATGTTTTTTTCACTCCTACTTGTGAATGGCTTGTTAGAAATCCTTACAATGCACACCACCCTATGATGTTTTTCAGAAACCTATCCTACATTGCCACTGCATGTTTCCTGACCTCCCCGTGTTGACCACCCCGTTTTGATTTTCTTGATTCTTCATTGCCACTCACTGCCTATCCTAATTCAGGCCCTCCAATTCACACCACTCCGTGATGTTTTTCCCACTCCTACTAGTGAAAGATCCTTTGGAAACCCGTACAATGAGCACCACACCGCGATGTCTTTCAGAAACCTATCCTATATTGCCACTGCATGTTTCCTGACATCCCCATGCTAACCACCCCGTGGTGCTTTTCTCAAGCTGACATTGCCACTCACTGTCTATCTTGATTCAGGCCCTCCGATTCACACCACACCATGATGTATTTCTCACTCCTACTAGTGAATGGCCTGTTAGAAACCCTTACAATGTGTACCACCCCGCTGTACTTTTCAGAAACCTATCCTACATTGCCACTGCATGTTTGCTGACCTCCCCATCTTGACCACCCCGTGGTGCTTTTCTCCATCCTACATTGTCACTAAATGTCTATCTTGATTCAGGCCCTCCGATTCACACCACAGCATGATGTATTTCTCACTCCTACTAGTGAATGGCCTGTTAGAAACCCTTACAATGTGTACCACCCCGCTGTATTTTTCCGAAACCTATCCTACATTGCCACTGCATGTTCCCTGACCTCCCCATGCTGAGCACCCTGTGGTGCTTTTCTCCAAACTACATTGCCAATCAATGCCGATCCTAATTCAGGCCCTCCGATTCACAGCACCCCATGTTGTTGTTCTCACACCTACTAGTGAATGGCCTGTTAGAAACCCATACAAAGCGCACCACCCAGCGATGTTTATTAGAAACCTATTCTACATTGCCACTGCGTGTTCCCTTGCCTCCCCATGCTGACAAAGGCGTGGTGCTTTTCTCCATCCTAAATTGCCACTCACAGCCTATCCTAATTCAAGCCTTCCGATTCACACCACCCTGTGATGTTTTTTCACTCCTACTTGTGAATGGCTTGTTAGAAAGCCTTACAATTCGCAACACCCCGCGATGTTTTTCAGAAACCTATCCTACATTGCCATTGCATGTTACCTGACCTCCCCATGTTGACCACCCCGTCGTGCTTTTCTCCATTCTTCATTGCTACTCACTGCTTATACTAATTCAGGCTCTCCGATTCACACCACCCCGTGATGTTTTTCTCACTCCTACTGGTGAATGGCCTGCTACAAACCCTTGCAATGCGCACAACCCCGCGATGTTTTTCAGAAACCTATCGTACATTTCCACTGCATGTTTCCTGACCTCCCAATGCTTACCAACTCGTGATGCTTTTCTCCATCCTACATTGCCACTCACTGTCTAACTTGATTCAGGCCCTCAGATTCACACCACACCATGATGTATTTCTCAATCCTACTAGTGAATGGCCTGGTAGAAACCCATACAAAGCGCACCACCCAGCGATGTTTGTTAGAAACCTATTCTACATTGCCACTGCGTGTTCCCTTGCCTCCCCATGCTGACAAACGCGTGGTGCTTTTCTCCATCCTTAATTGCCACTCACAGCCTATCCTAATTCAAGCCCTCCGATTCACACCACCCTGTGATGTTTTTTTCACTCCTACTTGGGAATGGCTAGTTAGAAATCCTTACAATGGGCACCACCCGACGATGTTTTTCAGAAACCTATCCTACATTGCCACTGTATGTTTCCTGACCTCCCCATGTTGACCACCCCGTGGTGCTTTTCTCCATTCTTCATTACCACTCACTGCCTGTCCTAACTCAGGCCCTCCGATTCACACCAGCCCGTGATGTTTTTCTCACTCCTGCTAGTGAATGGCTTGCTACAAATCCTTACAATGCGCCCCAGCCCGCGATGTTTTTCAGAAACCTGTCCTACATTGTCATTGCATGTTTCCTGACCTCCCCATGCTCAAGAACCCGTGGTGCTTTTCTGCATCCTGCATTGCCACTCACTGTCTATCTTGATTCAGGCCCTCCGATTCACACCACACCATGATGTATTTCTCATTTCTACTAGTGAATGGCCTGTTAGAAAACCTTACAATGCGCACTACCCTGCAATGTTTTTCAGAAACCTATCCTACATTGCCACTGCATGTTTCCTGACCTCCCCATCCTGACCACCCCATGGTGCTTTTCTCCATCCTACATTGCCACTCACGGCCTATCCTGATTCAGGCCCTCCGATTCACACAACCTCGTGATGTTTTTCTCATTTATACTAGTGAAAGGCATTTTAGAAACACTTACTATGAGCAGCACCCCACGATGTTTATCGGAATCCTATCCTACATTGCCACTGCATGTTTCCTGACCTCCCCATGCTGACGACCCCGTGGTGCTTTTCTCCATCCGATATGGCCACTCACTGTCTATCTTGATTCAGCCCCTCCGATTCACACCACACCATGATGTATTTCTCACTCCTACTAGTGAATGGCCTGTTAGAAACCCCTACAATTCGAACCACCCCGCGATGTTTTTCAGAAACCTATCCTACATTGCCACTGCATGTTTTCTGACCTCCCCATCCAGACCACCCCTTGGTCATTTTCTCCATTTTACATTGCCACTCACTGCCTATCCTGATTCAGGCCCTCCGATTCAAACCACCCTGTGATGTTTTTCTCACTTCTACTAGTGAATGGCCTTTTAGAAACACTTACAATGCGCACCACCCCGTGATGTTTTTCAGAAAACTATCCTACAATGCCACTGCATGTTTCCTGACCTCCCCATGTTGACGACCCCGTTTTGCTTTTCTCCATTCTTCATTGCCACTCCCTGCCTATCCTAATTCAGGCACTGTGATTCACACCACCCCGTGATGTTTTTCTCAATCTTACTAGTGAATGGCCTGCTAAAAACACTTATAATGCGCACAACCCCGCGACGTTTTTCAGAAACCTATCCTACACTGCCAATGAATGTTTCCTGACCTCCACATGCTCACCAGCCCGTCGTGCTTTTCTCCATACTACATTGCCCCTCACTGTCTAACTTGATTAAGGCCCTCCGATTCACACCACACCATGATGTATTTCTCACTCCTACTAGTGAATGGCCTGTTAGAATCCACTCCAATGCGCACTACACCGCGATGTTTTTCAGAAAGCTATCCTACATTGCCACTGCATGTTTCCTGACCTCCCCATCCTGACCACCCTGTGGTGCTTTTCTCCATCCTACATTGCCACTCACGGCCTATATGATTCAGGCCCTGCGATTCAAACCACGCTGTGATGTTTTTCTCAATCCTACTAGTGAATGGCCTGTTAGAAACCCTTACAATGCGCACCACCCCGCGATGTTTTGCACAAACCTAACCTACATTGCCACTGCATGTTTCCTCACATCCCCATGCTGACCACACCGTGGTGCATTTCTCTAACCTAATTCAGGCCCTCCGATTCACACAACCCCGTGATGCTTTTCTCACTCCTACTAGTGAATGGCCTGTTAGAAAACGTTACAATTCGCACCACCACGCGATGTTTTTTTAGAAACCTATCCTACATTGCCACTGCATGTGTCCTGACCTCCCCATGCTGACAAACCCGTGTTGTTTTCTCCATCCTACATTGCCACTCACAGACTATCCTAATTCAGTCCCTCCGATTCACACCACCCCGTGATGTTTTTTTCACTCCTACTTGTGAATGGCTTGTTAGAAATCCTTACAATGCACACCACCCTATGATGTTTTTCAGAAACCTATCCTACATTGACACTGCATGTTTCCTGACCTCCCCGTGTTGACCACCCCGTTTTGATTTTCTCGATTCTTCATTGCCACTCACTGCCTATCCTAATTCAGGCCCTCCAATTCACACCACTCCGTGATGTTTTTCCCACTCCTACTAGTGAAAGATCCTTTGGAAACCCGTACAATGAGCACCACACCGCGATGTCTTTCAGAAACCTATCCTATATTGCCACTGCATGTTTCCTGACATCCCCATGCTAACCACCCCGTGGTGCTTTTCTCAAGCTGACATTGCCACTCACTGTCTATCTTGATTCAGGCCCTCCGATTCACAGCACACCATGATGTATTTCTCACTCCTACTAGTGAATGGCCTGTTAGAAACCCTTACAATGTGTACCACCCCGCTGTACTTTTCAGAAACCTATCCTACATTGCCACTGCATGTTTGCTGACCTCCCCATCTTGACCACCCCGTGGTGCTTTTCTCCATCCTACATTGTCACTAAATGTCTATCTTGATTCAGGCCCTCCGATTCACACCACAGCATGATGTATTTCTCACTCCTACTAGTGAATGGCCTGTTAGAAACCCTTACAATGTGTACCACCCCGCTGTATTTTTCCGAAACCTATCCTACATTGCCACTGCATGTTCCCTGACCTCCCCATGCTGAGCACCCTGTGGTGCTTTTCTCCAAACTACATTGCCAATCAATGCCGATCCTAATTCAGCCCCTCCGATTCACAGCACCCCATGTTGTTGTTCTCACACCTACTAGTGAATGGCCTGTTAGAAACCCATACAAAGCGCACCACCCAGCGATGTTTATTAGAAACCTATTCTACATTGCCACTGCGTGTTCCCTTGCCTCCCCATGCTGACAAACGCGTGGTGCTTTTCTCCATCCTAAATTGCCACTCACAGCCTATCCTAATTCAAGCCTTCCGATTCACACCACCCTGTGATGTTTTTTCACTCCTACTTGTGAATGGCTTGTTAGAAAGCCTTACACTTTGCAACACCCCGCGATGTTTTTCAGAAACCTATCCTACATTGCCATTGCATGTTACCTGACCTCCCCATGTTGACCACCCCGTCGTGCTTTTCTCCATTCTTCATTGCTACTCACTGCTTATACTAATTCAGGCTCTCCGATTCACACCACCCCGTGATGTTTTTCTCACTCCTACTGGTGAATGGCCTGCTACAAACCCTTGCAATGCGCACAACCCCGCGATGTTTTTCAGAAACCTATCGTACATTTCCACTGCATGTTTCCTGACCTCCCAATGCTTACCAACTCGTGATGCTTTTCTCCATCCTACATTGCCACTCACTGTCTAACTTGATTCAGGCCCTCAGATTCACACCACACCATGATGTATTTCTCAATCCTACTAGTGAATGGCCTGGTAGAAACCCATACAAAGCGCACCACCCAGCGATGTTTGTTAGAAACCTATTCTACATTGCCACTGCGTGTTCCCTTGCCTCCCCATGCTGACAAACGCGTGGTGCTTTTCTCCATCCTTAATTGCCACTCACAGCCTATCCTAATTCAAGCCCTCCGATTCACACCACCCTGTGATGTTTTTTTCACTCCTACTTGGGAATGGCTAGTTAGAAATCCTTACAATGGGCACCACCCGACGATGTTTTTCAGAAACCTATCCTACATTGCCACTGTATGTTTCCTGACCTCCCCATGTTGACCACCCCGTGGTGCTTTTCTCCATTCTTCATTACCACTCACTGCCTGTCCTAACTCAGGCCCTCCGATTCACACCAGCCCGTGATGTTTTTCTCACTCCTGCTAGTGAATGGCTTGCTACAAATCCTTACAATGCGCCCCAGCCCGCGATGTTTTTCAGAAACCTGTCCTACATTGTCATTGCATGTTTCCTGACCTCCCCATGCTCAAGAACCCGTGGTGCTTTTCTGCATCCTGCATTGCCACTCACTGTCTATCTTGATTCAGGCCCTCCGATTCACACCACACCATGATGTATTTCTCATTTCTACTAGTGAATGGCCTGTTAGAAAACCTTACAATGCGCACTACCCTGCAATGTTTTTCAGAAACCTATCCTACATTGCCACTGCATGTTTCCTGACCTCCCCATCCTGACCACCCCATGGTGCTTTTCTCCATCCTACATTGCCACTCACGGCCTATCCTGATTCAGGCCCTCCGATTCACACAACCTCGTGATGTTTTTCTCATTTATACTAGTGAAAGGCATTTTAGAAACACTTACTATGAGCAGCACCCCACGATGTTTATCGGAATCCTATCCTACATTGCCACTGCATGTTTCCTGACCTCCCCATGCTGACGACCCCGTGGTGCTTTTCTCCATCCGATATGGCCACTCACTGTCTATCTTGATTCAGCCCCTCCGATTCACACCACACCATGATGTATTTCTCACTCCTACTAGTGAATGGCCTGTTAGAAACCCCTACAATTCGAACCACCCCGCGATGTTTTTCAGAAACCTATCCTACATTGCCACTGCATGTTTTCTGACCTCCCCATCCAGACCACCCCTTGGTCATTTTCTCCATTTTACATTGCCACTCACTGCCTATCCTGATTCAGGCCCTCCGATTCAAACCACCCTGTGATGTTTTTCTCACTTCTACTAGTGAATGGCCTTTTAGAAACACTTACAATGCGCACCACCCCGTGATGTTTTTCAGAAAACTATCCTACAATGCCACTGCATGTTTCCTGACCTCCCCATGTTGACGACCCCGTTTTGCTTTTCTCCATTCTTCATTGCCACTCCCTGCCTATCCTAATTCAGGCACTGTGATTCACACCACCCCGTGATGTTTTTCTCAATCTTACTAGTGAATGGCCTGCTAAAAACACTTACAATGCGCACAACCCCGCGACGTTTTTCAGAAACCTATCCTACACTGCCAATGAATGTTTCCTGACCTCCACATGCTCACCAGCCCGTCGTGCTTTTCTCCATACTACATTGCCCCTCACTGTCTAACTTGATTAAGGCCCTCCGATTCACACCACACCATGATGTATTTCTCACTCCTACTAGTGAATGGCCTGTTAGAATCCACTCCAATGCGCACTACACCGCGATGTTTTTCAGAAAGCTATCCTACATTGCCACTGCATGTTTCCTGACCTCCCCATCCTGACCACCCTGTGGTGCTTTTCTCCATCCTACATTGCCACTCACGGCCTATATGATTCAGGCCCTGCGATTCAAACCACGCTGTGATGTTTTTCTCAATCCTACTAGTGAATGGCCTGTTAGAAACCCTTACAATGCGCACCACCCCGCGATGTTTTGCACAAACCTAACCTACATTGCCACTGCATGTTTCCTCACATCCCCATGCTGACCACACCGTGGTGCATTTCTCTAACCTAATTCAGGCCCTCCGATTCACACAACCCCGTGATGCTTTTCTCACTCCTACTAGTGAATGGCCTGTTAGAAAACGTTACAATTCGCACCACCACGCGATGTTTTTTTAGAAACCTATCCTACATTGCCACTGCATGTGTCCTGACCTCCCCATGCTGACAAACCCGTGTTGTTTTCTCCATCCTACATTGCCACTCACAGACTATCCTAATTCAGTCCCTCCGATTCACACCACCCCGTGATGTTTTTTTCACTCCTACTTGTGAATGGCTTGTTAGAAATCCTTACAATGCGCACCACCCTGTGATGTTTTTCAGAAACCTATCCTACATTGCCACTGCATGTTTCCTGACCTCCCCGTGTTGACCACCCCGTTTTGATTTTCTCGATTCTTCATTGCCACTCACTGCCTATCCTAATTCAGGCCCTCCAATTCACACCACTCCGTGATGTTTTTCCCACTCCTACTAGTGAAAGATCCTTTGGAAACCCGTACAATGAGCACCACACCGCGAGATCTTTCAGAAACCTATCCTATATTGCCACTGCATGTTTCCTGACATCCCCATGCTAACCACCCCGTGGTGCTTTTCTCCAGCTGACATTGCCACTCACTGTCTATCTTGATTCAGGCCCTCCGATTCACAGCACACCATGATGTATTTCTCACTCCTACTAGTGAATGGCCTGTTAGAAACCCTTACAATGTGTACCACCCCGCTGTACTTTTCAGAAACCTATCCTACATTGCCACTGCATGTTTGCTGACCTCCCCATCTTGACCACCCCGTGGTGCTTTTCTCCATCCTACATTGTCACTAAATGTCTATCTTGATTCAGGCCCTCCGATTCACACCACAGCATGATGTATTTCTCACTCCTACTAGTGAATGGCCTGTTAGAAACCCTTACAATGTGTACCACCCCGCTGTATTTTTCCGAAACCTATCCTACATTGCCACTGCATGTTCCCTGACCTCCCCATGCTGAGCACCCTGTGGTGCTTTTCTCCAAACTACATTGCCAATCAATGCCGATCCTAATTCAGGCCCTCCGATTCACAGCACCCCATGTTGTTGTTCTCACGCCTACTAGTGAATGGCCTGTTAGAAACCCATACAAAGTGCACCACCCAGCGATGTTTATTAGAAACCTATTCTACATTGCCACTGCGTGTTCCCTTGCCTCCCCATGCTGACAAACGCGTGGTGCTTTTCTCCATCCTAAATTGCCACTCACAGCCTATCCTAATTCAAGCCTTCCGATTCACACCACCCTGTGATGTTTTTTCACTCCTACTTGTGAATGGCTTGTTAGAAAGCTTTACAATGCGCAACACCCCGCGATGTTTTTCAGAAACCTATCCTACATTGCCATTGCATGTTACCTGACCTCCCCATGTTGACCACCCCGTCGTGCTTTTCTCCATTCTTCATTGCTACTCACTGCCTATACTAATTCAGGCTCTCCGATTCACACCACCCCGTGATGTTTTTCTCACTCCTACTGGTGAATGGCCTGCTACAAACCCTTGCAATGCGCACAACCCCGCGATGTTTTTCAGAAACCTATCCTACATTGCCACTGTATGTTTCCTGACCTCCCCATGTTGACCACCCCGTGGTGCTTTTCTCCATTCTTCATTACCACTCACTGCCTATCCTAACTCAGGCCCTCCGATTCACACCAGCCCGTGATGTTTTTCTCACTCCTGCTAGTGAATGGCTTGCTACAAACCCTTACAATGCGCCCCAGCCCGCGATGTTTTTCAGAAACCTGTCCTACATTGTCATTGCATGTTTCCTGACCTCCCCATGCTCAAGAACCCGTGGTGCTTTTCTGCATCCTGCATTGCCACTCACTGTCTATCTTGATTCAGGCCCTCCGATTCACACCACACCATGATGTATTTCTCATTTCTACTAGTGAATGGCCTGTTAGAAAACCTTACAATGCGCACTACCCTGCAATGTTTTTCAGAAACCTATCCTACATTGCCACTGCATGTTTCCTGACCTCCCCATCCTGACCACCCCGTGGTGCTTTTCTCCATCCTACATTGCCCCTCACGGCCTATCCTGATTCAGGCCCTCCGATTCACACAACCTCGTGATGTTTTTCTCATTTATACTAGTGAAAGGCATTTTAGAAACCCTTACTATGAGCAGCACCCCGCGATGTTTATCAGAATCCTATCCTACATTGCCACTGCATGTTTCCTGACCTCCCCATGCTGACCACCCCGTGGTGCTTTTCTCCATCCGATATGGCCACTCACTGTCTATCTTGATTCAGCCCCTCCGATTCACACCACACCATGATGTATTTCTCACTCCTACTAGTGAATGGCCTGTTAGAAACCCTTAAAATGCACCCCACCCCGCGATGTTTTTCAGAAACCTATCCTACATTGCCACTGCATGTTTTCTGACCTCCCCATCCAGACCACCCCTTGGTCATTTTCTCCATTTTACATTGCCACTCACTGCCTATCCTGATTCAGGCCCTCCGATTCAAACCACCCTGTGATGTTTTTCTCACTTCTACTAGTGAATGGCCTTTTAGAAACACTTACAATGCGCACCACCCCGTGATGTTTTTCAGAAAACTATCCTACAATGCCACTGCATGTTTCCTGACCTCCCCATGTTGACGACCCCGTTTTGCTTTTCTCCATTCTTCATTGCCACTCCCTGCCTATCCTAATTCAGGCACTGTGATTCACACCACCCCGTGATGTTTTTCTCAATCTTACTAGTGAATGGCCTGCTAAAAACACTTACAATGCGCACAACCCCGCGACGTTTTTCAGAAACCTATCCTACATTGCCAATGAATGTTTCCTGACCTCCACATGCTCACCAGCCCGTCGTGCTTTTCTCCATACTACATTGCCCCTCACTGTCTAACTTGATTAAGGCCCTCCGATTCACACCACACCATGATGTATTTCTCACTCCTACTAGTGAATGGCCTGTTAGAATCCACTCCAATGCGCACTACACCGCGATGTTTTTCAGAAAGCTATCCTACATTGCCACTGCATGTTTCCTGACCTCCCCATCCTGACCACCCTGTGGTGCTTTTCTCCATCCTACATTGCCACTCACGGCCTATATGATTCAGGCCCTGCGATTCAAACCACGCTGTGATGTTTTTCTCAATCCTACTAGTGAATGGCCTGTTAGAAACCCTTACAATGCGCACCACCCCGTGATGTTTTGCACAAACCTAACCTACATTGCCACTGCATGTTTCCTCACATCCCCATGCTGACCACACCGTGGTGCATTTCTCTAACCTAATTCAGGCCCTCCGATTCACACAACCCCGTGATGTTTTTCTCACTCCTACTAGTGAATGGCCTGTTAGAAAACGTTACAATTCGCACCACCACGCGATGTTTTTTTAGAAACCTATCCTACATTGCCACTGCATGTGTCCTGACCTCCCCATGCTGACAAACCCGTGTTGTTTTCTCCATCTTACATTGCCACTCACAGACTATCCTAATTCAGTCCCTCCGATTCACACCACCCCGTGATGTTTTTTTCACTCCTACTTGTGAATGGCTTGTTAGAAATCCTTACAATGCGCACCACCCTGTGATGTTTTTCAGAAACCTATCCTACATTGCCACTGCATGTTTCCTGACCTCCCCGTGTTGACCACCCCGTTTTGATTTTCTCGATTCTTCATTGCCACTCACTGCCTATCCTAATTCAGGCCCTCCAATTCACACCACTCCGTGATGTTTTTCCCACTCCTACTAGTGAAAGATCCTTTGGAAACCCGTACAATGAGCACCACACCGCGATGTCTTTCAGAAACCTATCCTATATTGCCACTGCATGTTTCCTGACATCCCCATGCTAACCACCCCGTGGTGCTTTTCTCCAGCTGACCTTGCCACTCACTGTCTATCTTGATTCAGGCCCTCCGATTCACACCACACCATGATGTATTTCTCACTCCTACTAGTGAATGGCCTGTTAGAAACCCTTACAATGTGTACCACCCCGCTGTACTTTTCAGAAACCTATCCTACATTGCCACTGCATGTTTGCTGACCTCCCCATCTTGACCACCCCGTGGTGCTTTTCTCCATCCTACATTGTCACTAAATGTCTATCTTGATTCAGGCCCTCCGATTCACACCACAGCATGATGTATTTCTCACTCCTACTAGTGAATGGCCTGTTAGAAACCCATACAAAGCGCACCACCCAGCGATGTTTATTAGAAACCTATTCTACATTGCCACTGCGTGTTCCCTTGCCTCCCCATGCTGACAAACGCGTGGTGCTTTTCTCCAGCCTAAATTGCCACTCACAGCCTATCCTAATTCAAGCCTTCCGATTCACACCACCCTGTGATGTTTTTTCACTCCTACTTGTGAATGGCTTGTTAGAAAGCCTTACAATGCGCAACACCCCACGATGTTTTTCAGAAACCTATCCTACATTGCCATTGCATGTTACCTGACCTCCCCATGTTGACCACCCCGTCGTGCTTTTCTCCATTCTTCATTGCTACTCACTGCCTATACTAATTCAGGCTCTCCGATTCACACCATCCCGTGATGTTTTTCTCACTTCTACTGGTGAATGGCCTGCTACAAACCCTTGCAATGCGCACAACCCCGCGATGTTTTTCAGAAACCTATCATACATTTCCACTGCAGGTTTCCTGACCTCCCAATGCTTACCAACTCGTGATGCTTTTCTCCATCCTACATTGCCACTCACTGTCTAACTTGATTCAGGCCCTCAGATTCACACCACACCATGATGTATTTCTCAATCCTACTAGTGAATGGCCTGGTAGAAACCCATACAAAGCGCACCACCCAGCGATGTTTGTTAGAAACCTATTCTACATTGCCACTGCGTGTTCCCTTGCCTCCCCATGCTGACAAACGCGTGGTGCTTTTCTCCATTCTTAATTGCCACTCACAGCCTATCCTAATTCAAACCCTCCGATTCACACCACCCTGTGACGTTTTTTTCACTCCTACTTGGGAATGGCTAGTTAGAAATCCTTACAATGGGCACCACCCGACGATGTTTTTCAGAAACCTATCCTACATTGCCACTGTATGTTTGCTGACCTCCCCATGTTGACCACCCCGTGGTGCTTTTCTCCATTCTTCATTACCACTCACTGCCTATCCTAACTCAGGCCCTCCGATTCACACCAGCCCGTGATGTTTTTCTCACTCCTGCTAGTGAATGGCTTGCTACAAACCCTTACAATGCGCCCCAGCCCGCGATGTTTTTCAGAAACCTGTCCTACATTGTCATTGCATGTTTCCTGACCTCCCCATGCTCAAGAACCCGTGGTGCTTTTCTGCATCCTGCATTGCCACTCACTGTCTATCTTGATTCAGGCCCTCCGATTCACACCACACCATGATGTATTTCTCATTTCTACTAGTGAATGGCCTGTTAGAAAACCTTACAATGCGCACTACCCTGCAATGTTTTTCAGAAACCTATCCTACATTGCCACTGCATGTTTCCTGACCTCCCCATCCTGACCACCCCGTGGTGCTTTTCTCCATCCTACATTGCCCCTCACGGCCTATCCTGATTCAGGCCCTCCGATTCACACAACCTCGTGATGTTTTTCTCATTTATACTAGTGAAAGGCATTTTAGAAACCCTTACTATGAGCAGCACCCCGCGATGTTTATCAGAATCCTATCCTACATTGCCACTGCATGTTTCCTAACCTCCCCATGCTGACCACCCCGTGGTGCTTTTCTCCATCCGATATGGCCACTCACTGTCTATCTTGATTCAGCCCCTCCGATTCACACCACACCATGATGTATTTCTCACTCCTACTAGTGAATGGCCTGTTAGAAACCCTTAAAATGCACCCCACCCCGCGATGTTTTTCAGAAACCTATCCTACATTGCCACTGCATGTTTTCTGACCTCCCCATCCAGACCACCCCTTGGTCATTTTCTCCATTTTACATTGCCACTCACTGCCTATCCTGATTCAGGCCCTCCGATTCAAACCACCCTGTGATGTTTTTCTCACTTCTACTAGTGAATGGCCTTTTAGAAACACTTACAATGCGCACCACCCCGTGATGTTTTTCAGAAAAATATCCTACAATGCCACTGCATGTTTCCTGACCTCCCCATGTTGACGACCCCGTTTTGCTTTTCTCCATTCTTCATTGCCACTCCCTGCCTATCCTAATTCAGGCACTGTGATTCACACCACCCCGTGATGTTTTTCTCAATCTTACTAGTGAATGGCCTGCTAAAAACACTTACAATGCGCACAACCCCGCGACGTTTTTCAGAAACCTATCCTACATTGCCAATGAATGTTTCCTGACCTCCACATGCTCACCAGCCCGTCGTGCTTTTCTCCATACTACATTGCCCCTCACTGTCTAACTTGATTAAGGCCCTCCGATTCACACCACACCATGATGTATTTCTCACTCCTACTAGTGAATGGCCTGTTAGAATACACTCCAATGCGCACTACACCGCGATGTTTTTCAGAAAGCTATCCTACATTGCCACTGCATGTTTCCTGACCTCCCCATCCTGACCACCCTGTGGTGCTTTTCTCCATCCTACATTGCCACTCACGGCCTATATGATTCAGGCCCTGCGATTCAAACCACGCTGTGATGTTTTTCTCACTCCTACTAGTGAATGGCCTGTTAGAAACCCTTACAATGCGCACCACCCCGCGATGTTTTGCACAAACCTAACCTACATTGCCACTGCATGTTTCCTCACATCCCCATGCTGACCACACCGTGGTGCATTTCTCTAACCTAATTCAGGCCATCCGATTCACACAACCCCGTGATGTTTTTCTCACTCCTACTAGTGAATGGCCTGTTAGAAAACGTTACAATTCGCACCACCACGCGATGTTTTTTTAGAAACCTATCCTACATTGCCACTGCATGTGTCCTGACCTCCCCATGCTGACAAACCCGTGTTGTTTTCTCCATCCTACATTGCCACTCACAGACTATCCTAATTCAGTCCCTCCGATTCACACCACCCCGTGATGTTTTTTTCACTCCTACTTGTGAATGGCTTGTTAGAAATCCTTACAATGCGCACCACCCTGTGATGTTTTTCAGAAACCTATCCTACATTGCCACTGCATGTTTCCTGACCTCCCCGTGTTGACCACCCCGTTTTGATTTTCTCGATTCTTCATTGCCACTCACTGCCTACCCTAATTCAGGCCCTCCAATTCACACCACTCCGTGATGTTTTTCCCACTCCTACTAGTGAAAGATCCTTTGGAAACCCGTACAATGAGCACCACACCGCGATGTCTTTCAGAAACCTATCCTATATTGCCACTGCATGTTTCCTGACATCCCCATGCTAACCACCCCGTGGTGCTTTTCTCCAGCTGACATTGCCACTCACTGTCTATCTTGATTCAGGCCCTCCGATTCACACCACACCATGATGTATTTCTCACTCCTACTAGTGAATGGCCTGTTAGAAACCCTTACAATGTGTAACACCCCGCTGTACTTTTCAGAAACCTATCCTACATTGCCACTGCATGTTTGCTGACCTCCCCATCTTGACCACCCCGTGGTGCTTTTCTCCATCCTACATTGTCACTAAATGTCTATCTTGATTCAGGCCCTCCTATTCACACCACAGCATGATGTATTTCTCACTCCTACTAGTGAATGGCCTGTTAGAAACCCTTACAATGTGTACCACCCCGCTGTATTTTTCCGAAACCTATCCTACATTGCCACTGCATGTTCCCTGACCTCCCCATGCTGAGCACCCTGTGGTGCTTTTCTCCAAACTATATTGCCAATCGTGCCGATCCTAATTCAGGCCCTCCGATTCACAGCACCCCATGTTGTTGTTCTCACGCCTACTAGTGAATGGCCTGTTAGAAACCCATACAAAGCGCACCACCCTGCGATGTTTATTAGAAACCTATTCTACATTGCCACTGTGTGTTCCCTTGCCTCCCCATGCTGACAAACGCGTGGTGCTTTTCTCCATCCTAAATTGCCACTCACAGCCTATCCTAATTCAAGCCTTCCGATTCACACCACCCTGTGATGTTTTTTCACTCCTACTTGTGAATGGCTTGTTAGAAAGCCTTACAATGCGCAACACCCCGCGATGTTTTTCAGAAACCTATCCTACATTGCCATTGCATGTTACCTGACCTCCCCATGTTGACCACCCCGTCGTGCTTTTCTCCATTCTTCATTGCTACTCACTGCCTATACTAATTCAGGCTCTCCGATTCACACCACCCCGTGATGTTTTTCTCACTTCTACTGGTGAATGGCCTGCTACAAACCCTTGCAATGCGCACAACCCCGCGATGTTTTTCAGAAACCTATCATACATTTCCACTGCATGTTTCCTGACCTCCCAATGCTTACCAACTCGTGATGCTTTTCTCCATCCTACATTGCCACTCACTGTCTAACTTGATTCAGGCCCTCAGATTCACACCACACCATGATGTATTTCTCAATCCTACTAGTGAATGGCCTGGTAGAAACCCATACAAAGCGCACCACCCAGCGATGTTTGTTAGAAACATATTCTACATTGCCACTGCGTGTTCCCTTGCCTCCCCATGCTGACAAACGCGTGGTGCTTTTCTCCATCCTTAATTGCCACTCACAGCCTATCCTAATTCAAGCCCTCCGATTCACACCACCCTGTGATGTTTTTTTCACTCCTACTTGGGAATGGCTAGTTAGAAATCCTTACAATGGGCACCACCCGACGATGTTTTTCAGAAACCTATCCTACATTGCCACTGTATGTTTGCTGACCTCCCCATGTTGACCACCCCGTGGTGCTTTTCTCCATTCTTCATTACCACTCACTGCCTATCCTAACTCAGGCCCTCCGATTCACACCAGCCCGTGATGTTTTTCTCACTCCTGCTAGTGAATGGCTTGCTACAAACCCTTACAATGCGCCCCAGCCCGCGATGTTTTTCAGAAACCTGTCCTACATTGTCATTGCATGTTTCCTGACCTCCCCATGCTCAAGAACCCGTGGTGCTTTTCTGCATCCTGCATTGCCACTCACTGTCTATCTTGATTCAGGCCCTCCGATTCACACCACACCATGATGTATTTCTCATTTCTACTAGTGAATGGCCTGTTAGAAAACCTTACAATGCGCACTACCCTGCAATGTTTTTCAGAAACCTATCCTACATTGCCACTGCATGTTTCCTGACCTCCCCATCCTGACCACCCCGTGGTGCTTTTCTCCATCCTACATTGCCACTCACGGCCTATCCTGATTCAGGCCCTCCGATTCACACAACCTCGTGATGTTTTTCTCATTTATACTAGTGAAAGGCATTTTAGAAACCCTTACTATGAGCAGCACCCTGCGATGTTTATCGGAATCCTATCCTACATTGCCACTGCATGTTTCCTGACTTCCCCATGCTGACCACCCCGTGGTGCTTTTCTCCATCCGATATGGCCACTCACTGTCTATCTTGATTCAGCCCCTCCGATTCACACCACACCATGATGTATTTCTCACTCCTACTAGTGAATGGCCTGTTAGAAACCCTTACAATTCGAACCACCCCGCGATGTTTTTCAGAAACCTATCCTACATTGCCACTGCATGTTTTCTGACCTCCCCATCCAGACCACCCCTTGGTCATTTTCTCCATTTTACATTGCCACTCACTGCCTATCCTGATTCAGGCCCTCCGATTCAAACCACACTGTGATGTTTTTCTCACTTCTACTAGTGAATGGCCTTTTAGAAACACTTACAATGCGCACCACCCCGTGATGTTTTTCAGAAAACTATCCTACAATGCCACTGCATGTTTCCTGACCTCCCCATGTTGACGACCCCGTTTTGCTTTTCTCCATTCTTCATTGCCACTCCCTGCCTATCCTAATTCAGGCACTGTGATTCACACCACCCCGTGATGTTTTTCTCAATCTTACTAGTGAATGGCCTGCTAAAAACACTTACAATGCGCACAACCCCGCGACGTTTTTCAGAAACCTATCCTACATTGCCAATGAATGTTTCCTGACCTCCACATGCTCACCAGCCCGTCGTGCTTTTCTCCATACTACATTGCCCCTCACTATCTAACTTGATTAAGGCCCTCCGATTCACACCACACCATGATGTATTTCTCACTCCTACTAGTGAATGGCCTGTTAGAATCCACTCCAATGCGCACTACACCGCGATGTTTTTCAGAAAGCTATCCTACATTGCCACTGCATGTTTCCTGACCTCCCCATCCTGACCACCCTGTGGTGCTTTTCTCCATCCTACATTGCCACTCACGGCCTATATGATTCAGGCCCTGCGATTCAAACCACGCTGTGATGTTTTTCTCACTCCTACTAGTGAATGGCCTGTTAGAAACCCTTACAATGCGCACCACCCCGCGATGTTTTGCACAAACCTAACCTACATTGCCACTGCATGTTTCCTCACATCCCCATGCTGACCACACCGTGGTGCATTTCTCTAACCTAATTCAGGCCCTCCGATTCACACAACCCCGTGATGTTTTTCTCACTCCTACTAGTGAATGGCCTGTTAGAAAACGTTACAATTCGCACCACCACGCTATGTTTTTTTAGAAACCTATCCTACATTGCCACTGCATGTGTCCTGACCTCCCCATGCTGACAAACCCGTGTTGTTTTCTCCATCCTACATTGCCACTCACAGACTATCCTAATTCAGTCCCTCCGATTCACACCACCCCGTGATGTTTTTTTCACTCCTACTTGTGAATGGCTTGTTAGAAATCCTTACAATGCGCACCACCCTGTGATGTTTTTCAGAAACCTATCCTACATTGCCACTGCATGTTTCCTGACCTCCCCGTGTTGACCACCCCGTTTTGATTTTCTCGATTCATCATTGCCACTCACTGCCTATCCTAATTCAGGCCCTCCAATTCACACCACTCCGTGATGTTTTTCCCACTCCTACTAGTGAAAGATCCTTTGGAAACCCATACAATGAGCACCACACCGCGATGTCTTTCAGAAACCTATCCTATATTGCCACTGCATGTTTCCTGACATCCCCATGCTAACCACCCCGTGGTGCTTTTCTCCAGCTGACATTGCCACTCACTGTCTATCTTGATTCAGGCCCTCCGATTCACACCACACCATGATGTATTTCTCACTCCTACTAGTGAATGGCCTGTTAGAAACCCTTACAATGTGTACCACCCCGCTGTATTTTTCCGAAACCTATCCTACATTGCCACTGCATGTTCCCTGACCTCCCCATGCTGAGCACCCTGTGGTGCTTTTCTCCAAACTACATTGCCAATCAATGTCGATCCTAATTCAGGCCCTCCGATTTACACCACCCCATGTTGTTGTTCTCACTCCTACTAGTGAATGGCCTGTTAGAAACCCATACAAAGCGCACCACCCAGCGATGTTTATTAGAAACCTATTCTACATTGCCACTGCGTGTTCCCTTGCCTCCCCATGCTGACAAACGCGTGGTGCTTTTCTCCATCCTAAATTGCCACTCACAGCCTATCCTAATTCAAGCCTTCCGATTCACACCACCCTGTGATGTTTTTTCACTCCTACTTGTGAATGGCTTGTTAGAAAGCCTTACAATGCGCAACACCCCACGATGTTTTTCAGAAACCTATCCTACATTGCCATTGCATGTTACCTGACCTCCCCATGTTGACCACCCCGTCGTGCTTTTCTCCATTCTTCATTGCTACTCACTGCCTATACTAATTCAGGCTCTCCGATTCACACCACCCCGTGATGTTTTTCTCACTTCTACTGGTGAATGGCCTGCTACAAACCCTTGCAATGCGCACAACCCCGCGATGTTTTTCAGAAACCTATCATACATTTCCACTGCAGGTTTCCTGACCTCCCAATGCTTACCAACTCGTGATGCTTTTCTCCATCCTACATTGCCACTCACTGTCTAACTTGATTCAGGCCCTCAGATTCACACCACACCATGATGTATTTCTCAATCCTACTAGTGAATGGCCTGGTAGAAACCCATACAAAGCGCACCACCCAGCGATGTTTGTTAGAAACCTATTCTACATTGCCACTGCGTGTTCCCTTGCCTCCCCATGCTGACAAACGCGTGGTGCTTTTCTCCATCCTTAATTGCCACTCACAGCCTATCCTAATTCAAGCCCTCCGATTCACACCACCCTGTGATGTTTTTTTCACTCCTACTTGGGAATGGCTAGTTAGAAATCCTTACAATGGGCACCACCCGACGATGTTTTTCAGAAACCTATCCTACATTGCCACTGTATGTTTCCTGACCTCCCCATGTTGACCACCCCGTGGTGCTTTTCTCCATTCTTCATTACCACTCACTGCCTATCCTAACTCAGGCCCTCCGATTCACACCAGCCCGTGATGTTTTTCTCACTCCTGCTAGTGAATGGCTTGCTACAAACCCTTACAATGCGCCCCAGCCCGCGATGTTTTTCAGAAACCTGTCCTACATTGTCATTGCATGTTTCCTGACCTCCCCATGCTCAAGAACCCGTGGTGCTTTTCTGCATCCTGCATTGCCACTCACTGTCTATCTTGATTCAGGCCCTCCGATTCACACCACACCATGATGTATTTCTCATTTCTACTAGTGAATGGCCTGTTAGAAAACCTTACAATGCGCACTACCCTGCAATGTTTTTCAGAAACCTATCCTACATTGCCACTGCATGTTTCCTGACCTCCCCATCCTGACCACCCCGTGGTGCTTTTCTCCATCCTACATTGCCACTCACGGCCTATCCTGATTCAGGCCCTCCGATTCACACAACCTCGTGATGTTTTTCTCATTTATACTAGTGAAAGGCATTTTAGAAACCCTTACTATGAGCAGCACCCCGCGATGTTTATCAGAATCCTATACTACATTGCCACTGCATGTTTCCTGACCTCCCCATGCTGACCACCCCGTGGTGCTTTTCTCCATCCGATATGGCCACTCACTGTCTATCTTGATTCAGCCCCTCCGATTCACACCACACCATGATGTATTTCTCACTCCTACTAGTGAATGGCCTGTTAGAAACCCTTACAATTCGAACCACCCCGCGATGTTTTTCAGAAACCTATCCTACATTGCCACTGCATGTTTTCTGACCTCCCCATCCAGACCACCCCTTGGTCATTTTCTCCATTTTACATTGCCACTCACTGCCTATCCTGATTCAGGCCCTCCGATTCAAACCACCCTGTGATGTTTTTCTCACTTCTACTAGTGAATGGCCTTTTAGAAACACTTACAATGCGCACCACCCCGTGATGTTTTTCAGAAAACTATCCTACAATGCCACTGCATGTTTCCTGACCTCCCCATGTTGACGACCCCGTTTTGCTTTTCTCCATTCTTCATTGCCACACCCTGCCTATCCTAATTCAGGCACTGTGATTCACACCACCCCGTGATGTTTTTCTCAATCTTACTAGTGAATGGCCTGCTAAAAACACTTACAATGCGCACAACCCCGCGACGTTTTTCAGAAACCTATCCTAC
The DNA here is from genome assembly GCF_034190915.1 of Cavia porcellus. NCBI lineage: Eukaryota > Metazoa > Chordata > Mammalia > Rodentia > Caviidae > Cavia > Cavia porcellus. The sequence goes on along the minus strand of NW_026947485.1, from coordinate 152,407,371 downwards.
ATTGCCAATGAATGTTTCCTGACCTCCACATGCTCACCAGCCCGTCGTGCTTTTCTCCATACTACATTGCCCCTCACAGTCTAACTTGATTAAGGCCCTCCGATTCACACCACACCATGATGTATTTCTCACTCCTACTAGTGAATGGCCTGTTAGAATCCACTCCAATGCGCACTACACCGCGATGTTTTTCAGAAAGCTATCCTACATTGCCACTGCATGTTTCCTGACCTCCCCATCCTGACCACCCTGTGGTGCTTTTCTCCATCCTACATTGCCACTCACGGCCTATATGATTCAGGCCCTGCGATTCAAACCACGCTGTGATGTTTTTCTCACTCCTACTAGTGAATGGCCTGTTAGAAACCCTTACAATGCGCACCACCCCGCGATGTTTTGCACAAACCTAACCTACATTGCCACTGCATGTTTCCTCACATCCCCATGCTGACCACACCGTGGTGCATTTCTCTAACCTAATTCAGGCCCTCCGATTCACACAACCCCGTGATGTTTTTCTCACTCCTACTAGTGAATGGCCTGTTAGAAAACGTTACAATTCGCACCACCACGCGATGTTTTTTTAGAAACCTATCCTACATTGCCACTGCATGTGTCCTGACCTCCCCATGCTGACAAACCCGTGTTGTTTTCTCCATCCTACATTGCCACTCACAGACTATCCTAATTCAGTCCCTCCGATTCACACCACCCCGTGATGTTTTTTTCACTCCTACTTGTGAATGGCTTGTTAGAAATCCTTACAATGCGCACCACCCTGTGATGTTTTTCAGAAACCTATCCTACATTGCCACTGCATGTTTCCTGACCTCCCCGTGTTGACCACCCCGTTTTGATTTTCTCGATTCTTCATTGCCACTCACTGCCTATCCTAATTCAGGCCCTCCAATTCACACCACTCCGTGATGTTTTTCCCACTCCTACTAGTGAAAGATCCTTTGGAAACCCATACAATGAGCACCACACCGCGATGTCTTTCAGAAACCTATCCTATATTGCCACTGCATGTTTCCTGACATCCCCATGCTAACCACCCCGTGGTGCTTTTCTCCAGCTGACATTGCCACTCACTGTCTATCTTGATTCAGGCCCTCCGATTCACACCACACCATGATGTATTTCTCACTCCTACTAGTGAATGGCCTGTTAGAAACCCTTACAATGTGTACCACCCCGCTGTACTTTTCAGAAACCTATCCTACATTGCCACTGCATGTTTGCTGACCTCCCCATCTTGACCACCCCGTGGTGCTTTTCTCCATCCTACATTGTCACTAAATGTCTATCTTGATTCAGGCCCTCCTATTCACACCACAGCATGATGTATTTCTCACTCCTACTAGTGAATGGCCTGTTAGAAACCCTTACAATGTGTACCACCCCGCTGTATTTTTCCGAAACCTATCCTACATTGCCACTGCATGTTCCCTGACCTCCCCATGCTGAGCACCCTGTGGTGCTTTTCTCCAAACTACATTGCCAATCAATGCCGATCCTAATTCAGGCCCTCCGATTCACACCACCCCATGTTGTTGTTCTCACTCCTACTAGTGAATGGCCTGTTAGAAACCCATACAAAGTGCACCACCCAGCGATGTTTATTAGAAACCTATTCTACATTGCCACTGCGTGTTCCCTTGCCTCCCCATGCTGACAAACGCGTGGTGCTTTTCTCCATCCTAAATTGCCACTCACAGCCTATCCTAATTCAAGCCTTCCGATTCACACCACCCTGTGATGTTTTTTCACTCCTACTTGTGAATGGCTTGTTAGAAAGCTTTACAATGCGCAACACCCCGCAATGTTTTTCAGAAACCTATCCTACATTGCCATTGCATGTTACCTGACCTCCCCATGTTGACCACCCCGTCGTGCTTTTCTCCATTCTTCATTGCTACTCACTGCCTATACTAATTCAGGCTCTCCGATTCACACCACCCCGTGATGTTTTTCTCACTCCTACTGGTGAATGGCCTGCTACAAACCCTTGCAATGCGCACAACCCCGCGATGTTTTTCAGAAACCTATCATACATTTCCACTGCATGTTTCCTGACCTCCCAATGCTTACCAACTCGTGATGCTTTTCTCCATCCTACATTGCCACTCACTGTCTAACTTGATTCAGGCCCTCAGATTCACACCACACCATGATGTATTTCTCAATCCTACTAGTGAATGGCCTGGTAGAAACCCATACAAAGCGCACCACCCAGCGATGTTTGTTAGAAACCTATTCTACATTGCCACTGCGTGTTCCCTTGCCTCCCCATGCTGACAAACGCGTGGTGCTTTTCTCCATCCTTAATTGCCACTCACAGCCTATCCTAATTCAAGCCCTCCGATTCACACCACCCTGTGATGTTTTTTTCACTCCTACTTGGGAATGGCTAGTTAGAAATCCTTACAATGGGCACCAGCCGACGATGTTTTTCAGAAACCTATCCTACATTGCCACTGTATGTTTCCTGACCTCCCCATGTTGACCACCCCGTGGTGCTTTTCTCCATTCTTCATTACCACTCACTGCCTATCCTAACTCAGGCCCTCCGATTCACACCAGCCCGTGATGTTTTTCTCACTCCTGCTAGTGAATGGCTTGCTACAAACCCTTACAATGCGCCCCAGCCCGCGATGTTTTTCAGAAACCTGTCCTACATTGTCATTGCATGTTTCCTGACCTCCCCATGCTCAAGAACCCGTGGTGCTTTTCTGCATCCTGCATTGCCACTCACTGTCTATCTTGATTCAGGCCCTCCGATTCACACCACACCATGATGTATTTCTCATTTCTACTAGTGAATGGCCTGTTAGAAAACCTTACAATGCGCACTACCCTGCAATGTTTTTCAGAAACCTATCCTACATTGCCACTGCATGTTTCCTGACCTCCCCATCCTGACCACCCCGTGGTGCTTTTCTCCATCCTACATTGCCACTCACGGCCTCTCCTGATTCAGGCCCTCCGATTCACACAACCTCGTGATGTTTTTCTCATGTATACTAGTGAAAGGCATTTTAGAAACCCTTACTATGAGCAGCACCCCGCGATGTTTATCGGAATCCTATCCTACATTGCCACTGCATGTTTCCTGACCTCCCCATGCTGACCACCCCGTGGTGCTTTTCTCCATCCGATATGGCCACTCACTGTCTATCTTGATTCAGCCCCTCCGATTCACACCACACCATGATGTATTTCTCACTCCTACTAGTGAATGGCCTGTTAGAAACCCTTACAATTCGAACCACCCCGCGATGTTTTTCAGAAACCTATCCTACATTGCCACTGCATGTTTTCTGACCTCCCCATCCAGACCACCCCTTGGTCATTTTCTCCATTTTACATTGCCACTCACTGCCTATCCTGATTCAGGCCCTCCGATTCAAACCACCCTGTGATGTTTTTCTCACTTCTACTAGTGAATGGCCTTTTAGAAACACTTACAATGCGCACCACCCCGTGATGTTTTTCAGAAAACTATCCTACAATGCCACTGCATGTTTCCTGACCTCCCCATGTTGACGACCCCGTTTTGCTTTTCTCCATTCTTCATTGCCACTCCCTGCCTATCCTAATTCAGGCACTGTGATTCACACCACCCCGTGATGTTTTTCTCAATCTTACTAGTGAATGGCCTGCTAAAAACACTTACAATGCGCACAACCCCGCGACGTTTTTCAGAAACCTATCCTACATTGCCAATGAATGTTTCCTGACCTCCACATGCTCACCAGCCCTTCGTGCTTTTCTCCATACTACATTGCCCCTCACTGTCTAACTTGATTAAGGCCCTCCGATTCACACCACACCATGATGTATTTCTCACTCCTACTAGTGAATGGCCTGTTAGAATCCACTCCAATGCGCACTACACCGCGATGTTTTTCAGAAAGCTATCCTACATTGCCACTGCATGTTTCCTGACCTCCCCATCCTGACCACCCTGTGGTGCTTTTCTCCATCCTACATTGCCACTCACGGCCTATATGATTCAGGCCCTGCGATTCAAACCACGCTGTGATGTTTTTCTCACTCCTACTAGTGAATGGCCTGTTAGAAACCCTTACAATGCGCACCACCCCGCGATGTTTTGCACAAACCTAACCTACATTGCCACTGCATGTTTCCTCACATCCCCATGCTGACCACACCGTGGTGCATTTCTCTAACCTAATTCAGGCCCTCCGATTCACACAACCCCGTGATGTTTTTCTCACTCCTACTAGTGAATGGCCTGTTAGAAAACGTTACAATTCGCACCACCACGCGATGTTTTTTTAGAAACCTATCCTACATTGCCACTGCATGTGTCCTGACCTCCCCATGCTGACAAACCCGTGTTGTTTTCTCCATCCTACATTGCCACTCACAGACTATCCTAATTCAGTCCCTCCGATTCACACCACCCCATGATGTTTTTTTCACTCCTACTTGTGAATGGCTTGTTAGAAATCCTTACAATGCGCACCACCCTGTGATGTTTTTCAGAAACCTATCCTACATTGCCACTGCATGTTTCCTGACCTCCCCGTGTTGACCACCCCGTTTTGATTTTCTCGATTCTTCATTGCCACTCACTGCCTATCCTAATTCAGGCCCTCCAATTCACACCACTCCGTGATGTTTTTCCCACTCCTACTAGTGAAAGATCCTTTGGAAACCCATACAATGAGCACCACACCGCGATGTCTTTCAGAAACCTATCCTATATTGCCACTGCATGTTTCCTGACATCCCCATGCTAACCACCCCGTGGTGCTTTTCTCCAGCTGACATTGCCACTCACTGTCTATCTTGATTCAGGCCCTCCGATTCACACCACACCATGATGTATTTCTCACTCCTACTAGTGAATGGCCTGTTAGAAACCCTTACAATGTGTACCACCCCGCTGTACTTTTCAGAAACCTATCCTACATTGCCACTGCATGTTTACTGACCTCCCCATCTTGACCACCCCGTGGTGCTTTTCTCCATCCTACATTGTCACTAAATGTCTATCTTGATTCAGGCCCTCCTATTCACACCACAGCATGATGTATTTCTCACTCCTACTAGTGAATGGCCTGTTAGAAACCCTTACAATGTGTACCACCCCGCTGTATTTTTCCGAAACCTATCCTACATTGCCACTGCATGTTCCCTGACCTCCCCATGCTGAGCACCCTGTGGTGCTTTTCTCCAAACTACATTGCCAATCAATGCCGATCCTAATTCAGGCCCTCCGATTCACACCACCCCATGTTGTTGTTCTCACTCCTACTAGTGAATGGCCTGTTAGAAACCCATACAAAGTGCACCACCCAGCGATGTTTATTAGAAACCTATTCTACATTGCCACTGCGTGTTCCCTTGCCTCCCCATGCTGACAAACGCGTGGTGCTTTTCTCCATCCTAAATTGCCACTCACAGCCTATCCTAATTCAAGCCTTCCGATTCACACCACCCTGTGATGTTTTTTCACTCCTACTTGTGAATGGCTTGTTAGAAAGCTTTACAATGCGCAACACCCCGCGATGTTTTTCAGAAACCTATCCTACATTGCCATTGCATGTTACCTGACCTCCCCATGTTGACCACCCCGTCGTGCTTTTCTCCATTCTTCATTGCTACTCACTGCCTATACTAATTCAGGCTCTCCGATTCACACCACCCCGTGATGTTTTTCTCACTCCTACTGGTGAATGGCCTGCTACAAACCCTTGCAATGCGCACAACCCCGCGATGTTTTTCAGAAACCTATCATACATTTCCACTGCATGTTTCCTGACCTCCCAATGCTTACCAACTCGTGATGCTTTTCTCCATCCTACATTGCCACTCACTGTCTAACTTGATTCAGGCCCTCAGATTCACACCACACCATGATGTATTTCTCAATCCTACTAGTGAATGGCCTGGTAGAAACCCATACAAAGCGCACCACCCAGCGATGTTTGTTAGAAACCTATTCTACATTGCCACTGCGTGTTCCCTTGCCTCCCCATGCTGACAAACGCGTGGTGCTTTTCTCCATCCTTAATTGCCACTCACAGCCTATCCTAATTCAAGCCCTCCGATTCACACCACCCTGTGATGTTTTTTTAACTCCTACTTGGGAATGGCTAGTTAGAAATCCTTACAATGGGCACCAGCCGACGATGTTTTTCAGAAACCTATCCTACATTGCCACTGTATGTTTCCTGACCTCCCCATGTTGACCACCCCGTGGTGCTTTTCTCCATTCTTCATTACCACTCACTGCCTATCCTAACTCAGGCCCTCCGATTCACACCAGCCCGTGATGTTTTTCTCACTCCTGCTAGTGAATGGCTTGCTACAAACCCTTACAATGCGCCCCAGCCCGCGATGTTTTTCAGAAACCTGTCCTACATTGTCATTGCATGTTTCCTGACCTCCCCATGCTCAAGAACCCGTGGTGCTTTTCTGCATCCTGCATTGCCACTCACTGTCTATCTTGATTCAGGCCCTCCGATTCACACCACACCATGATGTATTTCTCATTTCTACTAGTGAATGGCCTGTTAGAAAACCTTACAATGCGCACTACCCTGCAATGTTTTTCAGAAACCTATCCTACATTGCCACTGCATGTTTCCTGACCTCCCCATCCTGACCACCCCGTGGTGCTTTTCTCCATCCTACATTGCCACTCACGGCCTCTCCTGATTCAGGCCCTCCGATTCACACAACCTCGTGATGTTTTTCTCATGTATACTAGTGAAAGGCATTTTAGAAACCCTTACTATGAGCAGCACCCCGCGATGTTTATCGGAATCCTATCCTACATTGCCACTGCATGTTTCCTGACCTCCCCATGCTGACCACCCCGTGGTGCTTTTCTCCATCCGATATGGCCACTCACTGTCTATCTTGATTCAGCCCCTCCGATTCACACCACACCATGATGTATTTCTCACTCCTACTAGTGAATGGCCTGTTAGAAACCCTTACAATTCGAACCACCCCGCGATGTTTTTCAGAAACCTATCCTACATTGCCACTGCATGTTTTCTGACCTCCCCATCCAGACCACCCCTTGGTCATTTTCTCCATTTTACATTGCCACTCACTGCCTATCCTGATTCAGGCCCTCCGATTCAAACCACCCTGTGATGTTTTTCTCACTTCTACTAGTGAATGGCCTTTTAGAAACACTTACAATGCGCACCACCCCGTGATGTTTTTCAGAAAACTATCCTACAATGCCACTGCATGTTTCCTGACCTCTCCATGTTGACGACCCCGTTTTGCTTTTCTCCATTCTTCATTGCCACTCCCTGCCTATCCTAATTCAGGCACTGTGATTCACACCACCCCGTGATGTTTTTCTCAATCTTACTAGTGAATGGCCTGCTAAAAACACTTACAATGCGCACAACCCCGCGACGTTTTTCAGAAACCTATCCTACATTGCCAATGAATGTTTCCTGACCTCCACATGCTCACCAGCCCTTCGTGCTTTTCTCCATACTACATTGCCCCTCACTGTCTAACTTGATTAAGGCCCTCCGATTCACACCACACCATGATGTATTTCTCACTCCTACTAGTGAATGGCCTGTTAGAAACCCTTACAATGTGTACCACCCCGCTGTACTTTTCAGAAACCTATCCTACATTGCCACTGCATGTTTGCTGACCTCCCCATCTTGACCACCCCGTGGTGCTTTTCTCCATCCTACATTGTCACTAAATGTCTATCTTGATTCAGGCCCTCCTATTCACACCACAGCATGATGTATTTCTCACTCCTACTAGTGAATGGCCTGTTAGAAACCCTTACAATGTGTACCACCCCGCTGTATTTTTCCGAAACCTATCCTACATTGCCACTGCATGTTCCCTGACCTCCCCATGCTGAGCACCCTGTTTTGCTTTTCTCCAAACTACATTGCCAATCAATGCCGATCCTAATTCAGGCCCTCCGATTCACACCACCCCATGTTGTTGTTCTCACTCCTACTAGTGAATGGCCTGTTAGAAACCCATACAAAGTGCACCACCCAGCGATGTTTATTAGAAACCTATTCTACATTGCCACTGCGTGTTCCCTTGCCTCCCCATGCTGACAAACGCGTGGTGCTTTTCTCCAGCCTAAATTGCCACTCACAGCCTATCCTAATTCAAGCCTTCCGATTCACACCACCCTGTGATGTTTTTTCACTCCTACTTGTGAATGGCTTGTTAGAAAGCTTTACAATGCGCAACACCCCGCGATGTTTTTCAGAAACCTATCCTACATTGCCATTGCATGTTACCTGACCTCCCCATGTTGACCACCCCGTCGTGCTTTTCTCCATTCTTCATTGCTACTCACTGCCTATACTAATTCAGGCTCTCCGATTCACACCACCCCGTGATGTTTTTCTCACTCCTACTGGTGAATGGCCTGCTACAAACCCTTGCAATGCGCACAACCCCGCGATGTTTTTCAGAAACCTATCATACATTTCCACTGCATGTTTCCTGACCTCCCAATGCTTACCAACTCGTGATGCTTTTCTCCATCCTACATTGCCACTCACTGTCTAACTTGATTCAGGCCCTCAGATTCACACCACACCATGATGTATTTCTCAATCCTACTAGTGAATGGCCTGGTAGAAACCCATACAAAGCGCACCACCCAGCGATGTTTGTTAGAAACCTATTCTACATTGCCACTGCGTGTTCCCTTGCCTCCCCATGCTGACAAACGCGTGGTGCTTTTCTCCATCCTTAATTGCCACTCACAGCCTATCCTAATTCAAGCCCTCCGATTCACACCACCCTGTGATGTTTTTTTCACTCCTACTTGGGAATGGCTAGTTAGAAATCCTTACAATGGGCACCAGCCGACGATGTTTTTCAGAAACCTATCCTACATTGCCACTGTATGTTTCCTGACCTCCCCATGTTGACCACCCCGTGGTGCTTTTCTCCATTCTTCATTACCACTCACTGCCTATCCTAACTCAGGCCCTCCGATTCACACCAGCCCGTGATGTTTTTCTCACTCCTGCTAGTGAATGGCTTGCTACAAACCCTTACAATGCGCCCCAGCCCGCGATGTTTTTCAGAAACCTGTCCTACATTGTCATTGCATGTTTCCTGACCTCCCCATGCTCAAGAACCCGTGGTGCTTTTCTGCATCCTGCATTGCCACTCACTGTCTATCTTGATTCAGGCCCTCCGATTCATACCACACCATGATGTATTTCTCATTTCTACTAGTGAATGGCCTGTTAGAAAACCTTACAATGCGCACTACCCTGCAATGTTTTTCAGAAACCTATCCTACATTGCCACTGCATGTTTCCTGACCTCCCCATCCTGACCACCCCGTGGTGCTTTTCTCCATCCTACATTGCCACTCACGGCCTCTCCTGATTCAGGCCCTCCGATTCACACAACCTCGTGATGTTTTTCTCATGTATACTAGTGAAAGGCATTTTAGAAACCCTTACTATGAGCAGCACCCCGCGATGTTTATCGGAATCCTATCCTACATTGCCACTGCATGTTTCCTGACCTCCCCATGCTGACCACCCCGTGGTGCTTTTCTCCATCCGATATGGCCACTCACTGTCTATCTTGATTCAGCCCCTCCGATTCACACCACACCATGATGTATTTCTCACTCCTACTAGTGAATGGCCTGTTAGAAACCCTTACAATTCGAACCACCCCGCGATGTTTTTCAGAAACCTATCCTACATTGCCACTGCATGTTTTCTGACCTCCCCATCCAGACCACCCCTTGGTCATTTTCTCCATTTTACATTGGCACTCACTGCCTATCCTGATTCAGGCCCTCCGATTCAAACCACCCTGTGATGTTTTTCTCACTTCTACTAGTGAATGGCCTTTTAGAAACACTTACAATGCGCACCACCCCGTGATGTTTTTCAGAAAACTATCCTACAATGCCACTGCATGTTTCCTGACCTCCCCATGTTGACGACCCCGTTTTGCTTTCTCCATTCTTCATTGCCACTCCCTGCCTATCCTAATTCAGGCACTGTGATTCACACCACCCCGTGATGTTTTTCTCAATCTTACTAGTGAATGGCCTGCTAAAAACACTTACAATGCGCACAACCCCGCGACGTTTTTCAGAAACCTATCCTACATTGCCAATGAATGTTTCCTGACCGCCACATGCTCACCAGCCCGTCGTGCTTTTCTCCATACTACATTGCCCCTCACTGTCTAACTTGATTAAGGCCCTCCGATTCACACCACACCATGATGTATTTCTCACTCCTACTAGTGAATGGCCTGTTAGAATCCACTCCAATGCGCACTACACCGCGATGTTTTTCAGAAAGCTATCCTACATTGCCACTGCATGTTTCCTGACCTCCCCATCCTGACCACCCTGTGGTGCTTTTCTCCATCCTACATTGCCACTCACGGCCTATATGATTCAGGCCCTGCGATTCAAACCACGCTGTGATGTTTTTCTCACTCCTACTAGTGAATGGCCTGTTAGAAACCCTTACAATGCGCAACACCCCGCGATGTTTTGCACAAACCTAACCTACATTGCCACTGCATGTTTCCTCACATCCCCATGCTGACCACACCGTGGTGCATTTCTCTAACCTAATTCAGGCCCTCCGATTCACACAACCCCGTGATGTTTTTCTCACTCCTACTAGTGAATGGCCTGTTAGAAAACGTTACAATTCGCACCACCACGCGATGTTTTTTTAGAAACCTATCCTACATTGCCACTGCATGTGTCCTGACCTCCCCATGCTGACAAACCCGTGTTGTTTTCTCCATCCTACATTGCCCCTCACAGACTATCCTAATTCAGTCCCTCCGATTCACACCACCCCGTGATGTTTTTTTTCACTCCTACTTGTGAATGGCTTGTTAGAAATCCTTACAATGCGCACCACCCTGTGATGTTTTTCAGAAACCTATCCTACATTGCCACTGCATGTTTCCTGACCTCCCCGTGTTGACCACCCCGTTTTGATTTTCTCGATTCTTCATTGCCACTCACTGCCTATCCTAATTCAGGCCCTCCAATTCACACCACTCCGTGATGTTTTTCCCACTCCTACTAGTGAAAGATCCTTTGGAAACCCATACAATGAGCACCACACCGCGATGTCTTTCAGAAACCTATCCTATATTGCCACTGCATGTTTCCTGACATCCCCATGCTAACCACCCCGTGGTGCTTTTCTCCAGCTGACATTGCCACTCACTGTCTATCTTGATTCAGGCCCTCCGATTCACAGCACACCATGATGTATTTCTCACTCCTACTAGTGAATGGCCTGTTAGAAACCCTTACAATGTGTACCACCCCGCTGTACTTTTCAGAAACCTATCCTACATTGCCACTGCATGTTTGCTGACCTCCCCATCTTGACCACCCCGTGGTGCTTTTCTCCATCCTACATTGTCACTAAATGTCTATCTTGATTCAGGCCCTCCTATTCACACCACAGCATGATGTATTTCTCACTCCTACTAGTGAATGGCCTGTTAGAAACCCTTACAATGTGTACCACCCCGCTGTATTTTTCCGAAACCTATCCTACATTGCCACTGCATGTTCCCTGACCTCCCCATGCTGAGCACCCTGTGGTGCTTTTCTCCAAACTACATTGCCAATCAATGCCGATCCTAATTCAGGCCCTCCGATTCACACCACCCCATGTTGTTGTTCTCACTCCTACTAGTGAATGGCCTGTTAGAAACCCATACAAAGTGCACCACCCAGCGATGTTTATTAGAAACCTATTCTACATTGCCACTGCGTGTTCCCTTGCCTCCCCATGCTGACAAACGCGTGGTGCTTTTCTCCATCCTAAATTGCCACTCACAGCCTATCCTAATTCAAGCCTTCCGATTCACACCACCCTGTGATGTTTTTTCACTCCTACTTGTGAATGGCTTGTTAGAAAGCTTTACAATGCGCAACACCCCGCGATGTTTTTCAGAAACCTATCCTACATTGCCATTGCATGTTACCTGACCTCCCCATGTTGACCACCCCGTCGTGCTTTTCTCCATTCTTCATTGCTACTCACTGCCTATACTCATTCAGGCTCTCCGATTCACACCACCCCGTGATGTTTTTCTCACTCCTACTGGTGAATGGCCTGCTACAAACCCTTGCAATGCGCACAACCCCGCGATGTTTTTCAGAAACCTATCATACGTTTCCACTGCATGTTTCCTGACCTCCCAATGCTTACCAACTCGTGATGCTTTTCTCCATCCTACATTGCCACTCACTGTCTAACTTGATTCAGGCCCTCAGATTCACACCACACCATGATGTATTTCTCAATCCTACTAGTGAATGGCCTGGTAGAAACCCATACAAAGCGCACCACCCAGCGATGTTTGTTAGAAACCTATTCTACATTGCCACTGCGTGTTCCCTTGCCTCCCCATGCTGACAAACGCGTGGTGCTTTTCTCCATCCTTAATTGCCACTCACAGCCTATCCTAATTCCAACCCTCCGATTCACACCACCCTGTGATGTTTTTTTCACTCCTACTTGGGAATGGCTAGTTAGAAATCCTTACAATGGGCACCACCCGACGATGTTTTTCAGAAACCTATCCTACATTGCCACTGTATGTTTCCTGACCTCCCCATGTTGACCACCCCGTGGTGCTTTTCTCCATTCTTCATTACCACTCACTGCCTATCCTAACTCAGGCCCTCCGATTCACACCAGCCCGTGATGTTTTTCTCACTCCTGCTAGTGAATGGCTTGCTACAAACCCTTACAATGCGCCCCAGCCCGCGATGTTTTTCAGAAACCTGTCCTACATTGTCATTGCATGTTTCCTGACCTCCCCATGCTCAAGAACCCGTGGTGCTTTTCTGCATCCTGCATTGCCACTCACTGTCTTTCTTGATTCAGGCCCTCCGATTCACACCACACCATGATGTATTTCTCATTTCTACTAGTGAATGGCCTGTTAGAAAACCTTACAATGCGCACTACCCTGCAATGTTTTTCAGAAACGTATCCTACATTGCCACTGCATGTTTCCTGACCTCCCCATCCTGACCACCCCGTGGTGCTTTTCTCCATCCTACATTGCCACTCACGGCCTCTCCTGATTCAGGCCCTCCGATTCACACAACCTCGTGATGTTTTTCTCATGTATACTAGTGCAAGGCATTTTAGAAACCCTTACTATGAGCAGCACCCCGCGATGTTTATCGGAATCCTATCCTACATTGCCACTGCATGTTTCCTGACCTCCCCATGCTGACCACCCCGTGGTGCTTTTCTCCATCCGATATGGCCACTCACTGTCTATCTTGATTCAGCCCCTCCGATTCACACCACACCATGATGTATTTCTCACTCCTACTAGTGAATGGCCTGTTAGAAACCCTTAAAATGCACCCACCCCGCGATGTTTTTCAGAAACCTATCCTACATTGCCACTGCATGTTTTCTGACCTCCCCATCCAGACCACCCCTTGGTCATTTTCTCCATTTTACATTGCCACTCACTGCCTATCCTGATTCAGGCCCTCCGATTCAAACCACCCTGTGATGTTTTTCTCACTTCTACTAGTGAATGGCCTTTTAGAAACACTTACAATGCGCACCACCCCGTGATGTTTTTCAGAAAACTATCCTACAATGCCACTGCATGTTTCCTGACCTCCCCATGTTGACGACCCCGTTTTGCTTTTCTCCATTCTTCATTGCCACTCCCTGCCTATCCTAATTCAGGCACTGTGATTCACACCACCCCGTGATGTTTTTCTCAATCTTACTAGTGAATGGCCTGCTAAAAACACTTACAATGCGCACAACCCCGCGACGTTTTTCAGAAACCTATCCTACATTGCCAATGAATGTTTCCTGACCTCCACATGCTCACCAGCCCGTCGTGCTTTTCTCCATACTACATTGCCCCTCACTGTCTAACTTGATTAAGGCCCTCCGATTCACACCACACCATGATGTATTTCTCACTCCTACTAGTGAATGGCCTGTTAGAATCCACTCCAATGCGCACTACACCGCGATGTTTTTCAGAAAGCTATCCTACATTGCCACTGCATGTTTCCTGACCTCCCCATCCTGACCACCCTGTGGTGCTTTTCTCCATCCTACATTGCCACTCACGGCCTATATGATTCAGGCCCTGCGATTCAAACCACGCTGTGATGTTTTTCTCACTCCTACTAGTGAATGGCCTGTTAGAAACCCTTACAATGCGCACCACCCCGCGATGTTTTGCACAAACCTAACCTACATTGCCACTGCATGTTTCCTCACATCCCCATGCTGACCACACCATGGTGCATTTCTCTAACCTAATTCAGGCCCTCCGATTCACACAACCCCGTGATGTTTTTCTCACTCCTAATAGTGAATGGCCTGTTAGAAAACGTTACAATTCGCACCACCACGCGATGTTTTTTTAGAAACCTATCCTACATTGCCACTGCATGTGTCCTGACCTCCCCATGCTGACAAACCCGTGTTGTTTTCTCCATCCTACATTGCCCCTCACAGACTATCCTAATTCAGTCCCTCCGATTCACACCACCCCGTGATGTTTTTTTCACTCCTACTTGTGAATGGCTTGTTAGAAATCCTTACAATGCGCACCACCCTGTGATGTTTTTCAGAAACCTATCCTACATTGCCACTGCATGTTTCCTGACCTCCCCGTGTTGACCACCCCGTTTTGATTTTCTCGATTCTTCATTGCCACTCACTGCCTATCCTAATTCAGGCCCTCCAATTCACACCACTCCGTGATGTTTTTCCCACTCCTACTAGTGAAAGATCCTTTGGAAACCCGTACAATGAGCACCACACCGCGATGTCTTTCAGAAACCTATCCTATATTGCCACTGCATGTTTCCTGACATCCCCATGCTAACCACCCCGTGGTGCTTTTCTCCAGCTGACATTGCCACTCACTGTCTATCTTGATTCAGGCCCTCCGATTCACAGCACACCATGATGTATTTCTCACTCCTACTAGTGAATGGCCTGTTAGAAACCCTTACAATGTGTACCACCCCGCTGTACTTTTCAGAAACCTATCCTACATTGCCACTGCATGCTTGCTGACCTCCCCATCTTGACCACCCCGTGGTGCTTTTCTCCATCCTACATTGTCACTAAATGTCTATCTTGATTCAGGCCCTCCTATTCACACCACAGCATGATGTATTTCTCACTCCTACTAGTGAATGGCCTGTTAGAAACCCTTACAATGTGTACCACCCCGCTGTATTTTTCCGAAACCTATCCTACATTGCCACTGCATGTTCCCTGACCTCCCCATGCTGAGCATCCTGTGGTGCTTTTCTCCAAACTACATTGCCAATCAATGCCGATCCTAATTCAGGCCCTCCGATTCACAGCACCCCATGTTGTTGTTCTCACGCCTACTAGTGAATGGCCTGTTAGAAACCCATACAAAGCGCACCACCCAGCGATGTTTATTAGAAACCTATTCTACATTGCCACTGCGTGTTCCCTTGCCTCCCCATGCTGACAAACGTGTGGTGCTTTTCTCCAGCCTAAATTGCCACTCACAGCCTATCCTAATTCAAGCCTTCCGATTCACACCACCCTGTGATGTTTTTTCACTCCTACTTGTGAATGGCTTGTTAGAAAGCCTTACAATGCGCAACACCCCGCGATGTTTTTCAGAAACCTATCCTACATTGCCATTGCATGTTACCTGACCTCCCCATGTTGACCACCCCGTCGTGCTTTTCTCCATTCTTCATTGCTACTCACTGCCTATACTAATTCAGGCTCTCCGATTCACACCACCCCGTGATGTTTTTCTCACTCCTACTGGTGAATGGCCTGCTACAAACCCTTGCAATGCGCACAACCCCGCGATGTTTTTCAGAAACCTATCATACATTTCCACTGCAGGTTTCCTGACCTCCCAATGCTTACCAACTCGTGATGCTTTTCTCCATCCTACATTGCCACTCACTGTCTAACTTGATTCAGGCCCTCAGATTCACACCACACCATGATGTATTTCTCAATCCTACTAGTGAATGGCCTGGTAGAAACCCATAAAAAGCGCACCACCCAGCGACGTTTGTTAGAAACCTATTCTACATTGCCACTGCGTGTTCCCTTGCCTCCCCATGCTGACAAACGCGTGGTGCTTTTCTCCATCCTTAATTGCCACTCACAGCCTATCCTAATTCAAGCCCTCCGATTCACACCAGCCTGTGATGTTTTTTTCACTCCTACTTGGGAAGGGCTAGTTAGAAATCCTTACAATGGGCACCACCCGACGATGTTTTTCAGAAACCTATCCTACATTGCCACTGTATGTTTCCTGACCTCCCCATGTTGACCACCCCGTGGTGCTTTTCTCCATTCTTCATTACCACTCACTGCCTATCCTAACTCAGGCCCTCCGATTCACACCAGCCCGTGATGTTTTTCTCACTCCTGCTAGTGAATGGCTTGCTACAAACCCTTACAATGCGCCCCAGCCCGCGATGTTTTTCAGAAACCTGTCCTACATTGTCATTGCATGTTTCCTGACCTCCCCATGCTCAAGAACCCGTGGTGCTTTTCTGCATCCTGCATTGCCACTCACTGTCTATCTTGATTCAGGCCCTCCGATTCACACCACACCATGATGTATTTCTCATTTCTACTAGTGAATGGCCTGTTAGAAAACCTTACAATGCGCACTACTCTGCAATGTTTTTCAGAAACCTATCCTACATTGCCACTGCATGTTTCCTGACCTTCCCATCCTGACCACCCCGTGGTGCTTTTCTCCATCCTACATTGCCACTCATGGCCTATCCTGATTCAGGCCCTCCGATTCACACAACCTCATGATGTTTTTCTCATTTATACTAGTGAAAGGCATTTTAGAAACCCTTACTATGAGCAGCACCCCGCGATGTTTATCAGAATCCTATCCTACATTGCAACTGCATGTTTCCTGACCTCCCCATGCTGACCACCCCGTGGTGCTTTTCTCCATCCGATATGGCCACTCACTGTCTATCTTGATTCAACCCCTCCGATTCACACCACACCATGATGTATTTCTCACTCCTACTAGTGAATGGCCTGTTAGAAACCCTTAAAATGCACCCCACCCCGCGATGTTTTTCAGAAACCTATCCTACATTGCCACTGCATGTTTTCTGACCTCCCCATCCAGACCACCCCTTGGTCATTTTCTCCATTTTACATTGCCACTCACTGCCTATCCTGATTCAGGCCCTCCGATTCAAACCACCCTGTGATGTTTTTCTCACTTCTACTAGTGAATGGCCTTTTAGAAACACTTACAATGCGCACCACCACGTGATGTTTTTCAGAAAACTATCCTACAATGCCACTGCATGTTTCCTGACCTCCCCATGTTGACGACCCCGTTTTGCTTTTCTCCATTCTTCATTGCCACTCCCTGCCTATCCTAATTCAGGCACTGTGATTCACACCACCCCGTGATGTTTTTCTCAATCTTACTAGTGAATGGCCTGCTAAAAACACTTACAATGCGCACAACCCCGCGACGTTTTTCAGAAACCTATCCTACATTGCCAATGAATGTTTCCTGACCTCCACATGCTCACCAGCCCGTCGTGCTTTTCTCCATACTACATTGCCCCTCACTGTCTAACTTGATTAAGGCCCTCCGATTCACACCACACCATGATGTATTTCTCACTCCTACTAGTGAATGGCCTCTTAGAATCCACTCCAATGCGCACTACACCGCGATGTTTTTCAGAAAGCTATCCTACATTGCCACTGCATGTTTCCTGACCTCCCCATCCTGACCACCCTGTGGTGCTTTTCTCCATCCTACATTGCCACTCACGGCCTATATGATTCAGGCCCTGCGATTCAAACCACGCTGTGATGTTTTTCTCACTCCTACTAGTGAATGGCCTGTTAGAAACCCTTACAATGCGCACCACCCCGCGATGTTTTGCACAAACCTAACCTACATTGCCACTGCATGTTTCCTCACATCCCCATGCTGACCACACCGTGGTGCATTTCTCTAACCTAATTCAGGCCCTCCGATTCACACAACCCCGTGATGTTTTTCTCACTCCTAATAGTGAATGGCCTGTTAGAAAACGTTACAATTCGCACCACCACGCGATGTTTTTTTAGAAACCTATCCTACATTGCCACTGCATGTGTCCTGACCTCCCCATGCTGACAAACCCGTGTTGTTTTCTCCATCCTACATTGCCCCTCACAGACTATCCTAATTCAGTCCCTCCGATTCACACCACCCCGTGATGTTTTTTTCACTCCTACTTGTGAATGGCTTGTTAGAAATCCTTACAATGCGCACCACCCTGTGATGTTTTTCAGAAACCTATCCTACATTGCCACTGCATGTTTCCTGACCTCCCCGTGTTGACCACCCCGTTTTGATTTTCTCGATTCTTCATTGCCATTCACTGCCTATCCTAATTCAGGCCCTCCAATTCACACCACTCCGTGATGTTTTTCCCACTCCTACTAGTGAAAGATCCTTTGGAAACCCGTACAATGAGCACCACACCGCGATGTCTTTCAGAAACCTATCCTATATTGCCACTGCATGTTTCCTGACATCCCCATGCTAACCACCCCGTGGTGCTTTTCTCCAGCTGACATTGCCACTCACTGTCTATCTTGATTCAGGCCCTCCGATTCACAGCACACCATGATGTATTTCTCACTCCTACTAGTGAATGGCCTGTTAGAAACCCTTACAATGTGTACCACCCCGCTGTACTTTTCAGAAACCTATCCTACATTGCCACTGCATGTTTGCTGACCTCCCCATCTTGACCACCCCGTGGTGCTTTTCTCCATCCTACATTGTCACTAAATGTCTATCTTGATTCAGGCCCTCCTATTCACACCACAGCATGATGTATTTCTCACTCCTACTAGTGAATGGCCTGTTAGAAACCCTTACAATGTGTACCACCCCGCTGTATTTTTCCGAAACCTATCCTACATTGCCACTGCATGTTCCCTGACCTCCCCATGCTGAGCATCCTGTGGTGCTTTTCTCCAAACTACATTGCCAATCAATGCCGATCCTAATTCAGGCTCTCCGATTCACAGCACCCCATGTTGTTGTTCTCACTCCTACTAGTGAATGGCCTGTTAGAAACCCATACAAAGCGCACCACCCAGCGATGTTTATTAGAAACCTATTCTACATTGCCACTGCGTGTTCCCTTGCCTCCCCATGCTGACAAACGCGTGGTGCTTTTCTCCATCCTAAATTGCCACTCACAGCCTATCCTAATTCAAGCCTTCCGATTCACACCACCCTGTGATGTTTTTTCACTCCTACTTGTGAATGGCTTGTTAGAAAGCCTTACAATGCGCAACACCCCGCGATGTTTTTCAGAAACCTATCCTACATTGCCATTGCATGTTACCTGACCTCCCCATGTTGACCACCCCGTCGTGCTTTTCTCCATTCTTCATTGCTACTCACTGCCTATACTAATTCAGGCTCTCCGATTCACACCACCCCGTGATGTTTTTCTCACTCCTACTGGTGAATGGCCTGCTACAAACCCTTGCAATGCGCACAACCCCGCGATGTTTTTCAGAAACCTATCATACATTTCCACTGCATGTTTCCTGACCTCCCAATGCTTACCAACTCGTGATGCTTTTCTCCATCCTACATTGCCACTCACTGTCTAACTTGATTCAGGCCCTCAGATTCACACCACACCATGATGTATTTCTCAATCCTACTAGTGAATGGCCTGGTAGAAACCCATACAAAGCGCACCACCCAGCGATGTTTGTTAGAAACCTATTCTACATTGCCACTGCGTGTTCCCTTGCCTCCCCATGCTGACAAACGCGTGGTCCTTTTCTCCATCCTTAATTGCCACTCACAGCCTATCCTAATTCAAGCCCTCCGATTCACACCACCCTGTGATGTTTTTTTCACTCCTACTTGGGAATGGCTAGTTAGAAATCCTTACAATGGGCACCACCCGACGATGTTTTTCAGAAACCTATCCTACATTGCCACTGTATGTTTCCTGACCTCCCCATGTTGACCACCCCGTGGTGCTTTTCTCCATTCTTCATTACCACTCACTGCCTATCCTAACTCAGGCCCTCCGATTCACACCAGCCCGTGATGTTTTTCTCACTCCTGCTAGTGAATGGCTTGCTACAAACCCTTACAATGCGCCCCAGCCCGCGATGTTTTTCAGAAACCTGTCCTACATTGTCATTGCATGTTTCCTGACCTCCCCATGCTCAAGAACCCGTGGTGCTTTTCTGCATCCTGCATTGCCACTCACTGTCTATCTTGATTCAGGCCCTCCGATTCACATCACACCATGATGTATTTCTCATTTCTACTAGTGAATGGCCTGTTAGAAAACCTTACAATGCGCACTACCCTGCAATGTTTTTCAGAAACCTATCCTACATTGCCACTGCATGTTTCCTGACCTCCCCATCCTGACCACCCCGTGGTGCTTTTCTCCATCCTACATTGCCACTCACGGCCTATCCTGATTCAGGCCCTCCGATTCACACAACCTCGTGATGTTTTTCTCATTTATACTAGTGAAAGGCATTTTAGAAACACTTACTATGAGCAGCACCCCGCGATGTTTATCGGAATCCTATCCTACATTGCCACTGCATGTTTCCTGACCTCCCCATGCTGACCACCCCGTGGTGCTTTTCTCCATCCGATATGGCCACTCACTGTCTATCTTGATTCAGCCCCTCCGATTCACACCACACCATGATGTATTTCTCACTCCTACTAGTGAATGGCCTGTTAGAAACCCTTACAATTCGAACCACCCCGCGATGTTTTTCAGAAACCTATCCTACATTGCCACTGCATGTTTTCTGACCTCTCCATCCAGACCACCCCTTGGTCATTTTCTCCATTTTACATTGCCACTCACTGCCTATCCTGATTCAGGCCCTCCGATTCAAACCACCCTGTGATGTTTTTCTCACTTCTACTAGTGAATGGCCTTTTAGAAACACTTACAATGCGCACCACCCCGTGATGTTTTTCAGAAAACTATCCTACAATGCCACTGCATGTTTCCTGACCTCCCCATGTTGACGACCCCGTTTTGCTTTTCTCCATTCTTCATTGCCACTCCCTGCCTATCCTAAATCAGGCACTGTGATTCACACCACCCCGTGATGTTTTTCTCAATCTTACTAGTGAATGGCCTGCTAAAAACACTTACAATGCGCACAACCCCGCGACGTTTTTCAGAAACCTATCCTACATTGCCAATGAATGTTTCCTGACCGCCACATGCTCACCAGCCCGTCGTGCTTTTCTCCATACTACATTGCCCCTCACTGTCTAACTTGATTAAGGCACTCCGATTCACACCACACCATGATGTATTTCTCACTCCTACTAGTGAATGGCCTGTTAGAATCCACTCCAATGCGCACTACACCGCGATGTTTTTCAGAAAGCTATCCTACATTGCCACTGCATGTTTCCTGACCTCCCCATCCTGACCACCCTGTGGTGCTTTTCTCCATCCTACATTGCCACTCACGGCCTATATGATTCAGGCCCTGCGATTCAAACCACGCTGTGATGTTTTTCTCACTCCTACTAGTGAATGGCCTGTTAGAAAACGTTACAATTCGCACCACCACGCGA
The DNA here is from genome assembly GCF_034190915.1 of Cavia porcellus. Taxonomy (NCBI): domain Eukaryota; kingdom Metazoa; phylum Chordata; class Mammalia; order Rodentia; family Caviidae; genus Cavia; species Cavia porcellus. Next base: position 152,385,687 of record NW_026947485.1, on the reverse strand, counting down.
TGTTTTTTTAGAAACCTATCCTACATTGCCACTGCATGTGTCCTGACCTCCCCATGCTGACAAACCCGTGTTGTTTTCTCCATCCTACATTGCCACTCACAGACTATCCTAATTCAGTCCCTCCGATTCACACCACCCCGTGATGTTTTTTTCACTCCTACTTGTGAATGGCTTGTTAGAAATCCTTACAATGCGCACCACCCTGTGATGTTTTTCAGAAACTTATCCTACATTGCCACTGCATGTTTCCAGACCTCCCCGTGTTGACCACCCCATTTTGATTTTCTCGATTCTTCATTGCCACTCACTGCCTATCCTAATTCAGGCCCTCCAATTCACACCACCCCGTGATGTTTTTCTCACTCCTGCTTGTGAATGGCCTGCTACAAACCCTTACAATGAGCAACACCCCGCGATGTTTTTCAGAAACCTATCCTACATTGCCTTTGCATGATTCCTGACTTCCCCATGCACACCAACCCATGGTGCTTTTATCCATCCTACATTGCCACTCACTGTCTATCTTGATTCATTCCCTCCGATTCACACCACACCTTGATGTACTTCTCACTCCTACTAGTGAATGGCCTGTTAGAAACCCTTATAATTCTCACCATCCGCGATGTTTTTCAAAACCTATCCTACATTGCCACTGTATGTGTCCTGACCTCGCCATGATGACCACCCTGTGGTGCTTTTCTCCATCCTACATTGCCACTCACTGCCTATCCAGATTCAGGCCCTCCGATTCACACCACCCCGTGATGTTTTTCTCACTCCTACTAGTGAATGGCCTGTTAGAAACCCTTATAATGCGCACCAACCCGTTATGTTTTCAGAAAGCTATCCCACATTGCACTGCATGTTACCTACCTCCACATGCTGACCATGCCGTGGTGCTTTTCTCCATCCTACACTGACAGTCACTGCCTATCCTGATTCAGGCCTTCCGATTCACACCACCCCATGATGTATTTCTCCCTCCTACTAGTGAATGTCCTGTTAAAAACCCTTACATTGAACACCACCCCGCGATGTTTTTCAGAAACCTATCCTACATTGCCACCGCATGTTTCCTGACCTCCCCCTGCTGAACACTCCGTGGTGTTTTTTCCATTTTACATTGCCACTCACTGCCTATCCTAATTAAGGCCCTCTGATTCACCCCACCCCGTGATGTTTTTCTCACTCCTACTAGTGAATGGCCTGTTAGAAACCCTTACAATGCGCACCACCCGGCGATGATTTTCAGAAACCTATCCTACATTGCCAATGCATGTTTCCTGACCTCCCCATGCTGACCAACCCGTGGTGCTTTTCTCCATCCTACATTGCCACTCACTGCCTATCCTAATTCATAACATCTGATTCACACGACCCGTGATGTTTTTCTCACTTCTTCTAGTGAATTGACTGTTAGAAACCCTTACAATGCGCACTACCCCACTTTTTTTCCCGAAACGTATCCTACATTGCCACTGCATATTTCCTTATCTCCCCATGCTGACCACCCTGTGGTGCTTTTCTCCATCCTACATTGCCACTCAATGCTTATTCTAATTCAGGCCCTCCGACTCACACCACCCCGTGATGTTGTTCTCACTCCTACCAGTGAATGGCATGTTAGAAACCCTTACAATGCGCACCACCCAGCGATGCTTATCAGAAACCTATTCTGCATTGCCACTGCATGTTTCCTTTCCTCCTCATGCTGACAAACCCGTCTGTCTTTTCTCCATGCTACATTGCCACTCACAGCCTATCCTAATGCAAACCCTCTGATTCACACCATCCCGTAATGTTTTTTTCACTCCTACTTGTGAATGGCATTTTAGAAATCCTTACAATGCGCACCACCCTGCAATGTTTTTCAGAAACCTATCCTACATTGCTACTGGATGTTTCCTGCCCTCCCCATGTTGACCACCCCGTGGTGCTTTTCTCCATTCTTCATTGCCACTCACTGCCTATCCTAATTCAGGCCCTCCGATTCACACCACCCCGTGATCTTTTTATCACTCCTACTTGTGAATGGCCTGTAACTAACCCTTAGATTGCGCATCACCCCGCGATGTTTTTCAGAAACTTATTCTACATTGCCATTGCATGTTTCCTGACCTCCCCATGCTCACCAACCCGTGGTGCTTTTCTCCATCCTACATTGCCACTCACTGTCTATCTTGATTCAGGCCCTACGAATCACACGAGACCATGATGTATTTCTCACTCCTACTTGTGAATGGCTTGTTAGAAAGCCTTACAATGCGCACCACCCCACGATGTTTTTCAGAAAGCTATCCTACATTGCGATTGCATGTTACCTGTCCTCCACATGTTGACCACCCCGGGGCGCATTTTTCCATTCTTCATTGCCACTCACTGCATATCGTAATTCAGGCCCTCTGATTCACACCACCCCTTGATGTTTTTCTCACTCCTACTAGTGAATGGACTGCTACCAACCCTTACAATGCGCACCATCCGGCGATGTTTTTCAGAAACCAATCCTACATTGCCATTGCATGTTTCCTGACCTCCTTATGCACACCAACCCGTGGTGCTTTTCTCCATTCTACGTTGCCATTCACGGTCTACCTTGATTCAGGCACTCCGATTCACACCACACCATGATGTATTTCTCACTCCTACTAGTGAATGGCCCGTTAGAAACCCTTACAATGCGCACTACCCCACGATGTTTTTCAGAAACCTATCCTACCTTGCCTCTGCATCTTTACTAACCTCCCCATGCTAACCAGCCCGTTGTGCTTTTCTCCATCCTACATTGCCACTAACAGTCTAAGCTGATTCAGGCCCTCTGATTCAAACCACACTGTGATGTTTTTCTCACTCCTACTAGTGAACTGCCTGTTAGAAATCCTTACAATGCGCACCACCCTGTGATGTTTTTCAGAAACTTATCCTACATTGCCACTGCATGTTTCCAGACCTCCCCGTGTTGACCACCCCATTTTGATTTTCTCGATTCTTCATTGCCACTCACTGCCTATCCTAATTCAGGCCCTCCAATTCACACCACCCCGTGATGTTTTTCTCACTCCTGCTTGTGAATGGCCTGCTACAAACCCTTACAATGAGCAACACCCCGCGATGTTTTTCAGAAACCTATCCTACATTGCCTTTGCATGATTCCTGACTTCCCCATGCACACCAACCCATGGTGCTTTTATCCATCCTACATTGCCACTCACTGTCTATCTTGATTCATTCCCTCCGATTCACACCACACCTTGATGTACTTCTCACTCCTACTAGTGAATGGCCTGTTAGAAACCCTTATAATTCTCACCATCCGCGATGTTTTTCAAAACCTATCCTACATTGCCACTGTATGTGTCCTGACCTCGCCATGATGACCACCCTGTGGTGCTTTTCTCCATCCTACATTGCCACTCACTGCCTATCCAGATTCAGGCCCTCCGATTCACACCACCCCGTGATGTTTTTCTCACTCCTACTAGTGAATGGCCTGTTAGAAACCCTTATAATGCGCACCAACCCGTTATGTTTTCAGAAAGCTATCCCACATTGCACTGCATGTTACCTACCTCCACATGCTGACCATGCCGTGGTGCTTTTCTCCATCCTACACTGACAGTCACTGCCTATCCTGATTCAGGCCTTCCGATTCACACCACCCCATGATGTATTTCTCCCTCCTACTAGTGAATGTCCTGTTAAAAACCCTTACATTGAACACCACCCCGCGATGTTTTTCAGAAACCTATCCTACATTGCCACCGCATGTTTCCTGACCTCCCCCTGCTGAACACTCCGTGGTGTTTTTTCCATTTTACATTGCCACTCACTGCCTATCCTAATTAAGGCCCTCTGATTCACCCCACCCCGTGATGTTTTTCTCACTCCTACTAGTGAATGGCCTGTTAGAAACCCTTACAATGCGCACCACCCGGCGATGATTTTCAGAAACCTATCCTACATTGCCAATGCATGTTTCCTGACCTCCCCATGCTGACCAACCCGTGGTGCTTTTCTCCATCCTACATTGCCACTCACTGCCTATCCTAATTCATAACATCTGATTCACACGACCCGTGATGTTTTTCTCACTTCTTCTAGTGAATTGACTGTTAGAAACCCTTACAATGCGCACTACCCCACTTTTTTTCCCGAAACGTATCCTACATTGCCACTGCATATTTCCTTATCTCCCCATGCTGACCACCCTGTGGTGCTTTTCTCCATCCTACATTGCCACTCAATGCTTATTCTAATTCAGGCCCTCCGACTCACACCACCCCGTGATGTTGTTCTCACTCCTACCAGTGAATGGCATGTTAGAAACCCTTACAATGCGCACCACCCAGCGATGCTTATCAGAAACCTATTCTGCATTGCCACTGCATGTTTCCTTTCCTCCTCATGCTGACAAACCCGTCTGTCTTTTCTCCATGCTACATTGCCACTCACAGCCTATCCTAATGCAAACCCTCTGATTCACACCATCCCGTAATGTTTTTTTCACTCCTACTTGTGAATGGCATTTTAGAAATCCTTACAATGCGCACCACCCTGCAATGTTTTTCAGAAACCTATCCTACATTGCTACTGGATGTTTCCTGCCCTCCCCATGTTGACCACCCCGTGGTGCTTTTCTCCATTCTTCATTGCCACTCACTGCCTATCCTAATTCAGGCCCTCCGATTCACACCACCCCGTGATCTTTTTATCACTCCTACTTGTGAATGGCCTGTAACTAACCCTTAGATTGCGCATCACCCCGCGATGTTTTTCAGAAACTTATTCTACATTGCCATTGCATGTTTCCTGACCTCCCCATGCTCACCAACCCGTGGTGCTTTTCTCCATCCTACATTGCCACTCACTGTCTATCTTGATTCAGGCCCTACGAATCACACGAGACCATGATGTATTTCTCACTCCTACTTGTGAATGGCTTGTTAGAAAGCCTTACAATGCGCACCACCCCACGATGTTTTTCAGAAAGCTATCCTACATTGCGATTGCATGTTACCTGTCCTCCACATGTTGACCACCCCGGGGCGCATTTTTCCATTCTTCATTGCCACTCACTGCATATCGTAATTCAGGCCCTCTGATTCACACCACCCCTTGATGTTTTTCTCACTCCTACTAGTGAATGGACTGCTACCAACCCTTACAATGCGCACCATCCGGCGATGTTTTTCAGAAACCAATCCTACATTGCCATTGCATGTTTCCTGACCTCCTTATGCACACCAACCCGTGGTGCTTTTCTCCATTCTACGTTGCCATTCACGGTCTACCTTGATTCAGGCACTCCGATTCACACCACACCATGATGTATTTCTCACTCCTACTAGTGAATGGCCCGTTAGAAACCCTTACAATGCGCACTACCCCACGATGTTTTTCAGAAACCTATCCTACCTTGCCTCTGCATCTTTACTAACCTCCCCATGCTAACCAGCCCGTTGTGCTTTTCTCCATCCTACATTGCCACTAACAGTCTAAGCTGATTCAGGCCCTCTGATTCAAACCACACTGTGATGTTTTTCTCACTCCTACTAGTGAACTGCCTGTTAGAAACCCTTACAATGCGAACCACCCCACGATGTTTTTCAGAAAGCTATCCTACATTGCCACTGCATGTTTCCTGACCTCCCTTGCTGACCACACAGTGGTGGTTTTCTCCATTTTACATTGCCACTCACTTTCTATCCTAATTCAGAACATCTGATTCACACCACCCGTGGTGTTTTTCTCACTCCTACTAGTGAATGGCCAGTTAGAAACCCTTACAATGTGCACCACTCCGTGATGTTTTTCAAAAAACTATCCTACATTGCCACTGCATGTTTCCTGACCTCCCCATGATGACCATCCCGTGGTGCTTTTCTCTATACTACATTGCCACTCACTGCCTATCCTAATTCAGGCCCTCCGATTCACACCATCCGTGATGTTTTTCTCACGTCTACTACTGAATTGCCTGTTAGAAACCCTTACAATGCGCACTACCCCACTTTTTTTTCCGAAACCTAACCTACATTGCCACTGCATGTTTCCTCACCTCCCCATGCTGACCACCCTGTGGTGCTTTTCTCCATCCTACATTGCCACTCAATGCCTATCCTAATTCAGGCCCTCCGATTCACACCACGCCGTGATGTTGTTCACACTCCTACTAGTGAATGGCCTGTTAGATACCCTTACAATGCGCAACACCCAGCGATGTTAATCAGAAACCTATTCTACGTTGCCACTGCATGTTTCATTGCCTCCCCATGCTGACAAACACGTGGTGCTTTTCTCCATCCTACATTGACACTCACAGCCTATCCCAATTCAGGCCCTCCGATTCACAGGATACCATGATGTATTTCTCACTCCTACTAGTGAATGGCCTGTTAGAAAGCCTTACAATGTGCACTAACGAGCCATGTTTTTCAGAAAGCTATCCTACATTGCCACTGCATCTTTCCTGACCTCCCCAACCTGACCAGCCCGTGGCGCTTTTCTCCATTATTCATTGCCACTCCTCGCCTATCCTGATTCAGGCCCTCCGATTCACACCGCTCCGTGATGTTTTTCCCACTCCTACTAGTGAAAGATCCTTTGGAAACCCGTACAATGAGCACCACACCGCGATGTCTTTCAGAAACCTACCCTATATTGCCACTGCATGTTTCCTGACATCCCCATGCTAACCACCCCGTGGTGCTTTTCTCCAGCTGGCATTGCCACTCACTGTCTATCTTGATTCAGGCCCTCCGATTCACACCACACCATGATGTATTTCTCACTCCTACTAGTGAATGGCCTGTTAGAAACCCTTACAATGTGTACCACCCCGCTGTACTTTTCAGAAACCTATCCTACATTGCCACTGCATGTTTGCTGACCTCACCATCTTGACCACCCCGTGGTGCTTTTCTCCATCCTACATTGTCACTAAATGTCTATCTTGATTCAGGCCCTCCGATTCACACCACAGCATGATGTATTTCTCACTCCTACTAGTGAATGGCCTGTTAGAAACCCTTACAAGGTGTACCACCCCGCTGTATTTTTCCGAAACCTATCCTACATTGCCACTGCATGTTCCCTGACCTCCCCATGCTGAGCACCATGTGGTGCTTTTCTCCAAACTACATTGCCAATCAATGCCGATCCTAATTCAGGCACTCCGATTCACACCACCCCATGTTGTTGTTCTCACTCCTACTAGGGAATGGCCTGTTAGAAACCCATACAAAGCGCACCACCCAGTGATGTTTATTAGAAACCTATTCTACATTGCCACTGCGTGTTCCCTTGCCTCCCCATGCTGACAAACGTGTGGTGCTTTTCTCCATCCTAAATTGCCACTCACAGCCTATCCTAATTCAAGCCTTCCGATTCACACCACCCTGTGATGTTTTTTCACTCCTACTTGTGAATGGCTTGTTAGAAAGCCTTACAATTCGCAACACCCCGCGATGTTTTTCCGAAACCTATCCTACATTGCCATTGCATGTTACCTGACCTCCCCATGTTGACCACCCCGTCGTGCTTTTCTCCATTCTTCATTGCTACTCACTGCCTATACTAATTCAGGCTCTCCGATTCACACCACCCCGTGATGTTTTTCTCACTCCAACTGGTGAATGGCCTGCTACAAACCCTTGCAATGCGCACAACCCCGCGATGTTTTTCAGAAACCTATCATACATTTCCACTGCAGGTTTCCTGACCTCCCAATGCTTACCAACTTGTGATGCTTTTCTGCATCCTACATTGCCACTCACTGTCTAACTTGATTCAGGCCCTCAGATTCACACCACACCATGATGTATTTCTCACTCCTACTAGTGAATGGCCTGGTAGAAACCCATACAAAGCGCACCACCCAGCGATGTTTGTTAGAAACCTATTCTACATTGCCACTGTGTGTTCCCTTGCCTCCCCATGCTGACAAACGCGTGGTGCTTTTCTCCATCCTTAATTGCCACTCACAGCCTATCCTAATTCAAGCCCTCTGATTCACACCACCCTGTGATGGTTTTTTCACTCGTACTTGTGAATGGCTTGTTAGAAAGCCTTACAATGCGCACCACCTCGCGATGATTTTCAGAAACCTATCCTACATTGCCATTGCATGTTACCTGACCTCCCCATCTTGACCACCCCATGGTGCTTTTCTCCATTCTTCATTGCCACTCACTGCCTATCCTAATTCAATCCCTCCGATTCACACCATCTCGTGATGTTTTTCCACTCCTACTGGTGAATGGCCTGCTACAAACCCTTGCAATGCGCACAACCCCGCGATGTTTTTCTGAAACCTATCCTACATTGCCATTGCATGTTTCCTGACCTCCCAATGCTCACCAACTCGTGGTGCTTTTCTCCATCCTACACTGCCACTCACTGTCTAACTTGATTCAGGCCCTGAGATTCACACCACACCATGATGTATTTCTCACTCCTACAAGTGAATGGCCTGTTAGAAACCCTTACAATGAGCACTAACCCGCGATGCTTTTCAGAAACCTATCCTACATTGCCACTGCATGTTTCCTGGCCTCCCCGTCCTGACCACCCCGTGGTGCTTTTCTCCATCGTACATTGCCACTCACTGCCTATACTGATTCAGGCATTCCGATTATCACCACCCCGTTATATTTTTCTCACTCCTACTAGTGAATGGCCTGTTAGAAGCCCTTACAATGAGCACCACCCCGCGATGATTTTCAGAAACCTATCCTACATTGCCACTGCATGTTTCCTGACCTCCGCATGCTGACCACACTGTGGTGCTTTTCTCCATTTTATGTTGCCACTCACTGCCTATCCTAACCCAGGCCCTCCGATTCACACCACTCGTGATGTTTTTCTCACTTCTACTAGTGAATGGCCTGTTAGAATGCCTTACAGTGCGCACCACACGGCGATGTTTTTCAGAAACTTATCCTACATTGCCAATGCATGTTTCCTGACCTCCGAATGCTGACCACCCCATGGTGCTTTTCTCCATCCTACATTGCCACTCAGTGACTATCCTAATTCAGAATATCTGATTCACACAACCCCGTGATGTTTTTCTCACTCCTACTAGTGAATGGCCCGTTAGAAACCCTTACAATGCGCACCACTCAGTGATGTTTTTCAGAAAACTATCCTACATTGCCACTGCATGTTTCCTGACCTCCCCATGCTGACCACCCCGTGGTGCTTTTCTCCATCCTACATTGCCACTCACTGCCTATCCTAAATCAGGCCCTCCAATTCACACCACCCATGATGTTTTTCTCACTCCTACTAGTGAATGGCCTTTTAGAAAACCTTACAATGTGCCCACCCCACTTTTTTGTTTCAGAAACCTATCCTACATTGCCAATGCATGTTTCCTGACCTCACAATGCTCACCAACCAGTGGTGCTTTTCTCCATCCTACATTGCCACTCACTGTCTATCTACATTCAGTCTCTCCGATTCACACCACACCATGATACATTTCTCACTTCTACTAGTGAATGGCCTGTTAGAAACCCTTACAATGATCACTACCCCGTGATGTTTTTCAGAAACCTATCCTACATTGCCACTGCAGGTTTCCTCACCTCCCCATCCTGACCACCCCGTGGAGCTTTTCTCCATCCTACTTGCCACTCAAGGCCTATGCTGATTCAGACCCTACGATTCACCCCACCCCGTGATGTTTTTCTCACTCCTGCTAGTGAAAGGCCTTTTAGAAATCCTTACAATGAGCACCACCCCGCGATGTTTTTCAGTAACCTATCCTTCATTGCCACTGCATGTTTCCTGACCTCCCCATGCTGACCACCCCGTGGTGCTTTCCTCCATCCGACGTTGCCACTCACTGTCTATCTAGATTCAGACCCTCCGATTCTCACCACACCATGATGTATTTCTCACTCCTACTAGTGAATGGCCTGTTAGAAACCCTTACAATGAGCACCACCACGCGATGTTTTTTTAGAAACCTATCGTACATTGCCACGGCATGTTTCCTGACCTCCCCATCCTGACTACCCCGTGGTGCTTTCCTCCATCCTACATTGCCACTCACTGCTTATCCTGATTCTGGCCCTCCGATTCACATCACCCTGCGATGTTTTTCTCACTTCTACTAGTAAATGGCCTGTTAGAAACCATTACAATGCGCACAACCCCGCGGCGTTTTTCAGAAACCTATCCTAATAGCCACTGCATGTGTCTTTACCTCCCCATGCTGACCACACCGTGGTGCTTTTCTCCATCCTACATTGCCACTCACTGCCTATCCTGATTCAGGCCCTCGTATTCAAATCACACCGTGATGATTTTCTCATTCCTACTAGTGAATGGCCTGTTAGAATCCCATAAAATGCGCACCAACCCATGATGTTTTTCAGAAAACAATCCTACATTGCCACTGCATGTTTCCTGACCTCCGCATGGTGACCACCGCGTGGTGCTTTTCTCTATCCTACATTGACACTCACTTCCTATCCTAAATCAGGCCCTCCGATTACCACCAACCCGTGATGGTATTTTCACTCCTACTAGTGAATGGCCTGTTAGTAAGCCTTACAATGCGAACCATCCCGCTTTTTTTTTTTCAGAAACCTATCCTACATTGCCACTGCATGTTTCCTGACCTCCCCATGCTGACCACCCCGTGGTGCTTTTCTTCATCCTACTTTGCCCCTCACTGCCTATCCTAAATCAGGCCCTTCGATTCACACAATCCCGTGATGTTGTTCTCACTCCTACTAGTGAGTGGGCTGTTAGATAGCCTTACAATGCGCACCACCCGGCGATGTTTTTCAGAAACCTATCCTACATTGCCAATGCATGTTTCCTGATCTACCCATGATGACCAGCCCTTGGTACTTTTCTCTATCCTACATTGCCACTTACTGCCTATCCTAATTCAGGCCCTCCGATTCACACCACCCATGATGTTTTTCTCACTCCTACTAGTGAATGGCTTGTTAGAAAGTCTTACAATGCGCACCACACGGCGATGTTTTTCAAAAAACTATCCTACATTGCCACTGCATGTTTCCTGACCTCCGCATGGTGACCACCCCATGGTGCTTTTCTGTATCCTACCTTGCCACTTACTGCCTATCCTAATTCAGGCCCTCCGATTCACACCACCCATGATCTTTTTCTCACTCCTACTAGTGAATGGCCTGTTAGAAAGCCTTACAATGCGCACCACACGGCGATGTTTTTCAGAAACCTATCCTACATTGAAAATGCATTTTTCCTGACCTCACCATGCTGACCACCCCGTGGTGCTTTTTTCCATCCTACATTGCCACTCACTGCCTATCCTAATTCAGGCCCTCCGATTCACACAACCCATGATGTTTTACTCACTCCTACTAGTAAATGGCCTGTTAGAAACCCTTACAATGCGCACCACCCCGCTTTTTTGTTTCAGAAACCTATCCTACATTGCCAATGCATGTTTCCAGACCTCACCATGCTCACCAACCCGTGGTGCTTTTCTCCATCCTACATTGCCCCTCACTGTCTATTTAGTTTCAGGCTCTCTGATTCACACCACACCATGATGTATTTCTCACTTCTACTAGTGAATGGCCTGTTAGAAACCCTTACAATGTGCACTACCCCGCGATGTTTTTCAGAAACCTATCCTACATTGCCACTGCATGTTTCCTCACCTCCCAATCCTGACCACCCCGTGGAGCTTTTCTCCATCCTACATTGCCACTCACTGCCTATCCTAAGTGAGGCCCTTCGATTCACACCAACCCATGATATTGTTCTCACTCCTACTAGTGAATGGCCTGTTAGAAAGCCTTACAATGCCCACCACCCAGTGATGTTTATCCGAAACCTATTCTGCATTGCCACTGCATGTTTCCTTGCCTCCCCATACTGACAAACCCGTGGTGCTTTTCTCCATCCTACATTGCCACTCACTGCCTATCCTAATTCAGAACATCTGATTCACACCACCCCGTGATGTTTTTCTCACTCCTACTAGTGAATGGCATGTTAGAAACCCTTACAATGCGCACCACCGCGCGAAGTTTTTTTAGAAACCTATCGTACATTGCCACTGCATGTTTCCTGACCTCCCCATGCTGACCACCCTGTGGTGCTTTCCTCCATCCTACATTGCCACTCACTGCTTATCCTGATTCTGGCCCTCCGATTCACACCACCCTGCGATGTTTTTCTCACTTCTACTAATAAATGGCCTGTTAGCAACCATTACAATGCGCACAACCCCGCGGCGTTTTTCAGAAACCTATCCTAATAGCCACTGCATGTGTCCTGACCTCCCCATGCTGAGCACACCGTGGTGCTTTTCTGCATCCTACTTTGCCACTCACTGCGTATCCTGATTCAGGCTCTTGTATTCAAATCACGCCGTGATGATTTTCTCATTCCTACTAGTGAATGGCCTGTTAGAAAGCCTTACAATGCGCACCGCACGGCGATGTTTTTCAGAAACCTATCCTACATTGACAATGCATGTTTCCTGACCTCTACATGCTGACCACACTGTTGTGCTTTTTTGCATCCTACATTGCTACTCACTGCCTATCCTAATTCAGAATATCTGATTCACACAACCCCGTGATGTTTTTCTCACTCCTACTAATGAATGGCCTGTTAGAAAACTTTACAATGTGCACCACCCAGTGATGTTTTTCAGAAAACTATTCTACATTGCCACTGCATGTTTCCTGACCTCCCCATGCTAACCACTCCGTGGTGCTTCTCTCCATCCTACATTGCCACTCACTGCCTATCCTAATTCAGGCCCTCCCATTCACACCACCCATGATGTTTTTCTCACTTCTACTAGTGAATGGCCTGTTAGAAACATTTACAATGCGCACCACCCCGCTTTTCTGTTTCAGAAACCTATCCCTCATTGCGAATGCATGTTTCCTGACCTCACCATGCTCACCAACCCGTGGTGCTTTTCTCCATCCTACATTGCCCCTCACTGTCTATCTAGATTCAGGCTCTCCGATTCACAAAACACCATGATGTATTTCTCACTCCTACTAGTGAATGGCCTGTTAGAAACCCTTAAAATGTGCACTACACCGCGATGTTTTTCAGAAACCTATCCTACATTGCCACTGCATGTTTCCTCACCTCCCCATCCTGACCACCCCGTGGAGCTTTTCTCGATCCTAGATTGCCACTCACGGCCTATCCTGATTCAGACCCTCCGATTGACACCACCCCGTGATATTTTTCTCACTCCTGCTAGTGAAAGGCCTTTTAGAAACCCTTAAAATTAGCACCACCCCGCGATGTTTTTCAGAAACCTATCCTTCATTGCCACTGCATGTTTCCTGACCTCCCCATGCTGACCACCCCGTGGTGCTTTTCTCCATCCGACGTTGCCACTCGCTGTCTATCTTGATTCAGGCCCTCCGATTCACACGACACCATGATGTATTTCTCACTCATACTAGTGAATGGCCTGTTAGAAACACATACAAAGTGCACCACCCAGTGATGTTTATTAGAAACCTATTCTACATTGCCACTGCATGTGTCCTGACGTCCCTATGCTGACCACACCATGGTGCTTTTCTCCATCCTACATTGCCACTCACTGCCTATCCTGATTCAGTCCCTTGTATTCAAATCACGCCGTGATGATTTTCTCACTCCTACTAGTGAATGGCCTGTTAGAAACACTTAAAATGCACACCAACCCGTGATGTTTTTCAGAAAATTATCCTACATTGCCACTTCATGTTTCCTGACTTCCGCAAGCTGACCACCACGTGGTGCTTTTCTCCATCCTAATTTGCCACTCACTGCCTATCCTAAATCAGGCCCTTCGATTCACACAACCCCGTGATGTTGTTCTCACTCCTACTAGTGAATGGCCTGTTAGATAGCCTTACAATGCGCACCACCCGGCGATGTTTTTCAGAAACCTGTCCTACATTGCCAATGCATGTTTCCAGACCTCCCCATGCTGACCACCCCGTGGTGCTTTTCTCCATCCTACATTGCCACTCACTGCCTATCCTAATTCAGAACATCTGATTCACACCACACGTGATGTTTTACTCACTCCTACTAGTGAATGGCCAGTTAGTAACCCTTAAAATGCCCACCACTCTGTGATGTTTTTCAAAAAACTATCCTACATTGCCACTGCATGTTTCCTGACCTCCCCATGATGACCACCCAGTGGTGCTTTTCTCTATCCTACATTGCCACTTACTGCCTATCCTAAGTCAGGCACTCCGATTCACACCACGCATGATGTTTTTCTCACTCCTACTAGTGAATTGCGTGTTAGAAACCCTTACAATGCGCACTACCCCGCTTTTTTTTCCGTAACATATCCTACGTTGCCACTGCATATTTCTTCACCTCCCCATGCTGACCACCCTGTGGTGCTTTTCTCCATCCTACATTGCCACTCAATGCGTATCCTAATTCAGGCCCTCCGATTCACACCACCCCGTGATGTTGTTCTCACTCCTACTAGTGAACGGCCTGTTAGAATCCCTTACAATGCGCACCACCCAGCGATGTTTATCAGAAACCTATTCTACCTTGCCACTGCATGTTTCCTGACCTCCCCATGCTCACCAACCCGAGTTGCTTTTCTCCATTTTACGTTACCACTCACGGCCTATCCTGATTCAGGCCCTCCGATTCAAACCAACCGTGATGTTTTTCTCACTTCTACTAGTGAATGGCCTGTTAGAAAACCTTACAATGCAGACCACTCTGTGATGTTTTTCAAAAAACTATCCTACATTGCCACTGCATGTTTCCTGACCTCCCCAACCTGACCACCCCGTGGTGCTTTACTCCATTCTTCATTGCCACTTACGGCCTATCCTGATTCAGGCCCTTCGATTCACACCACCCCGTGATGTTTTTCCCACTCCTACTAGTGAAAGATCTTTTGGAATTCCTTACAATGAGCACCACACTGCGATGTTTTTCAGAAACCTATCCTATATTGACACTGCATGTTTCCTGACCTGCCATCATGACCACCCTGTGGCGCTTTTCTCCATCCTACATTGCCACTCACTGCCTATCCTGATTCAGGCCCTCCGATTCAAACCACCCTGTGATGTTTTTCTCACTTCATCTAGTGAATGGCCTGTTAGAAAACCTTACAATTCGCAGCACCCTGCGATGCGTTTCAGAAACCTATCCTACATTCCCACTGCCTGTTTCCTGACCTCCCCATGCTGACCACACCGTAGGGCTTTTCTCTATCCTACATTGCCACTAACTGCCTATCCTAATTCAGGCCCTCCGATTCACACCACCCTGTGATGTTTTTGTCCCTGCTACTAGTGAATGGCCTGTTAGAAAACCTTACAGTGCGCACCACCAGGCCTTGTTTTTCAGAAAACTACCCTACATTGCCAATGCATGTTTTCTGACCTCCCCATGCTGACCACCCCATGGTGCTTTTCTCCATCCTACATTGCCACTCACTGCCTATCCTAAATCAGGCCCTCCGATTCACACCACCCCATGTTGTTGTTCTCACTACTACTAGTGAATGGCCTGTTAGAAACCCATACAAAGTGCACCACCCAGTGTGGTTTATTAGAAACCAATACTACATTGCCACTGCATGTTTCCTTGCCTCCCCATGCTGACAAACCTGTGTTGCTTTTCTCCATCCTACATTGCCACTCACAGCCTATCCTAATTCATGCCCTCCGATACACACCACCCTGTGATGTTTTTTTCACTCCTACTGGTGAATGGCCTGCTACAAACCCTTACAATGCGCACTACCCCGCGAAGTTTTTCAGAAACCTATCCTACATTGCCACTGCATGTTTCCTGACCTCCCCATCCTGACCACCCCGTGGTGCTTTTCTCTATCCTACATTGCCACTCACAGCCTATACTTACTCAGGCCCTGCACTTCACACCACCCTGTGATATTTTTCTCACTCCTACTAGTGAAAGGCCTTTTAGAAACCCTTACAATGAGCACCACCCTGCAGTGTTTTTCAGAAACCTATCCTATATTGCCACTGCATGTTTCCTGACCTCCCCATTCTGACCACCCCGTGGTGCTTTTCTCCATCATACATTGCCACTCACTGCCTATCCTGATTCAGGCATTCCGATTAACACACCCGCCCCCGTTATATTTTTCTCACTCTTAAGAGTGAATGGCCTGTTAGAAACCCTTACAATGCGTACCATCCCGTAATGTTTTTCAGAAAACTATCCTACATTGCCTCTGCATGTTTCCTGACCTCCCCATGCTGACCACCCTCTGGTGCTTTTCTACATACTTCATTGCCAATCAATGCCTATCCTAATTCAGGCCCTCCGATACACACCACCCTGTGATGTTTTTTTCACTCCTACTGTTGAATGGCCTGCTACAATCCCTTACAATGCGCACTACCCCACGATGTTTTTCAGAAACCTATCCTACATTGCCACTGTATGTTTCCTGACCTCCCCATCCTGACCACCCCTTGGTGCTTTTCTCTATACTACAGTGCCAGGCACAGCCTATACTTACTCAGTCCCTGCACTTCACACCCCCTGTGATATTTTTCTCACTCCTACTAGTGAAAGGCCTGTTAGAAACCCTTACAATGAGCACCACCCTGCAATGTTTTTTAGAAACTTATCCTACATTGCCACTGCATGTTTCCTGACCTCCACATGCTCACCAACCCGAGTTGCTTTTCTCCATTTTACGTTACCACTCACGGCCTATCCTGATTCAGGCCCTCCGATTCAAACCAGCCGCGATGTTGTTCTCAATTCTACTAGTGAATGGCCTGTTAGAAAACCTTACAATGCGCACCACTCTGTGATGTTTTTCAAAAAACTATCCTACATTGCCACTGCATGTTTCCTGACCTCCCCATTCTGACCACCCCGTGGAGCTTTTCTCCATTCTTCATTGCCACTCACGGCCTATCCTGATTCAGGCCCTTCGATTCACACCACCCCTTGATGTTTTTCCCACTCCTACTAGTGAAAGATCCTTTGGAATCCCTTACAATAAGCACCACACTGCGATGTTTTTCAGAAACCTATCCTATATTGCCACTGCATGTTTCCTGACCTGCCCATCATGACCACCCCGTGGTCCTTTTCTCCATCCTACATTGCCACTCACTGCCTATCCTGATTCAGGCCCTCCGATTCAAACCACCCTGTGATGTTTTTCTCACTTCATCTAGTGAATGGCCTGTTAGAAAACCTTACAATTCGCAGCACCCCGCGATGTGTTTCAGAAACCTATCCTACATTCCCATTGCCTGTTTCCTGACCTCCCATGCTGACCACCCCGTAGGGCTATTCTCTATCCTACATTGCCACTAACTGCCTATCCTAATTCAGGCCCTCCGATTCACACAACCCCGTGATGTTTTTCTCACTGCTACTAGTGAATGGCCTGTTAGAAAACCATACAATGCGCACCACCAGGCAACGTTTTTCAGAAAACTACCCTACATTGCCAATGCATGTTTTCTGACCTCCCCATGCTGACCACCCCATGGTGCTTTTCTCCATCCTACATTGCCACTCACTGCCTATGCTAATTCAGAACATCTGATTCACTCCAACAAATTATGTTTTTCTCACTCCTACTATTGAATGGCCTGATAGAAACCCTTACAATGCGCACCATCCCGTAATGTTTTTCAGAAAACTATCCTACATTGCCTCTGCATGTTTCCTGACCTCCCCATGCTGACCACCCTCTGGTGCTTTTCTACATACTTCATTGCCACTCAATGCCTATCCTAAATCAGGCTCTCCAATTCAAATCACGCCGTGATGTTTTTCTCACTGCTACTAGTGAATGGCCTGTTAGAAACCCTTAAAATGTGCACCACCCCTGATGTTTTTCAGAAAACTATCCTACATAGCCACAGCATGTTTCCTGACCTCCTCATGCTGACCACCCCATGGAGCTTTTTTCCATCCTACATTGCCACTCACATCCTATCCTAAATCAGGCCTTCCGATTAACACCACCCAGTGATGTTTTCTTCACTCCTACTAGTGAATGGCCTGTTAGAAAGCATTACAATGCGAACCACCCCGCTTTTTTTTTTCAGAATCCTATCCTACATTGCCACTGCATGTTTCCTGACCTCCCCATGCTGACCACACCGTGGTGCTTTTCTCAATTTTACATTTCCGCACACTGCCTATCCTAATTCAGGCCCTCCGATTCACACCACCCCTTGATATTTTTCTCTATCCTACTAGTGAATGGCCTGTTAGATAGCCTTACAATGCGCACCACCCGGCGATGTTTTTCAGAAACCTATCCTTCATTACCAATGCATGTTTCCTGACCTCCCCATGCTGACCACCCCATGGTGCTTTTCTCCATCCTACATTGCCACTCACTGCCTATCCAATTCAGAACATCTGATTCACATCACCCGTGATGTTTTTCTCACTCCTACTAGTGAATGGCCAGTTAGAAACTCTTACAATGCGCACCACACCGTGATGTTTTTCAAAAAACTATACAACACTGCCACTGCATATTTCCTGACCTCCCCCACCCCGTGGTGCTTTTCTCCATTCTTCATTGCCACTCACGGCCTATCCTGATTCGGCCCTCCGATTCAAACCACCCCGTGATGTTTTTCCCACTCCTACTAGTGAAAGATCCTTTGGAAACCCTTACAATGAGCACGACACCGCGATGTTTTTCAGAAACCTATCCTATATTGCCACTGCATGTTTCCTGACATCCACGTGCTAACCACTCCGTGGTGCTTTTCTCTAGCTGACATTGCCACTCACTGTCTATCTTGATTGAGGCCCTCCGATTCACACCACACCGTGATATATTTCTCACTCCTACTAGTGAATGGCCTGTCAGAAACCCTTACAATGTGCACCACCCCGCTATGTTTTTCAGAAACCTATCCTACATTGCCACTGCATGTTTCCTGACCTCCCCATCCTGACCACCCTGTGGTGCTTTTCTCTATCCTACATTGCCACTCACAGCCTATACTTACTCAGGCCCTGCACTTCAAACCACCCTGTGTGATATTTTTCTCACTACTACTAGTGAAAGGCCTTTTAGAAACCCTTACAATGACCACCACCCTGCAATGTTTTTCAGAAACCTATCCTACATTGCCACTGCATGTTTCCTGACCTCCCCATCCTGACCACCCAGTGGTGCTTTTCTCCTTCATACATTACCACTCACTGCCTATCCTGATTCAGGCATTCCGATTAACACCCCCCCCAGTTATATTTTTCTCACTCTTAATAGTGAATGGCCTGTTAGAAACCCTTACAATGCGTAACAACCCGCGATGTTTTTCAGAAACCTATCCTACATTGCCACTGCATGTTTCCTGACCTCCCAATGCTGACCACCCCGTGGTGCTTTTCTCCATCCTACATTGCCACTCAATGCCGATCGTAATTCAGAACATCTGATTCACATCAGCCTTGATGTTTTTCTCACTCCTACTTGTCAATGTCCAGTTAGAAACCCTTACAATGCGCACCACTCCGTGATGTTTTTCAAAAAACTATCCTACATTGCCACTGCATGTTTCCTAACCTCCCCATCCTGACCACCCGTGGTGCTTTTCTCCATTCTTCATTGCCACTCACGGCCTATCCTGATTCAGGCCCTCTGATTCACACCACCCCGTGATGTTTTTCTCACTGCTACTAGTGAATGGCCTGTTAGAAAGCCTTACAATCCGCACCACCAGGCGATGTTTTTCAGAAAACTATCCTACATTGCCAATGCATGTTTTCTGACCTCCCCATGCTGACCACCCCGTGGTGCTTTTCTCCATCCTACATTGCCACTCACTGCCTATCCTAAATCAAAACATCTGATTCACACCAACCCATTATATTTTTTCACTCCTACTAGTGAATGGCCTGTTAGAAACCCTTCCAATGCGCACCATCCCCTAATGTTTTTCAGAAAACTATCCTACATTGCCTCTGCATATTTCTTGACCTCCCCATGCTGACCACCCTCTGGTGCTTTTCTACATACTTCATTGCCACTCAATGCCTATCCTAAATCAGGCCCTCCGATACACACCACCCTATGTTGTTGTTCTCACTCCTACTAGTGAATGGCCTGTTAGAAACCCATACAAAGTGCACCACCCAGTGATGTTTATTAGAAACCTATTCTACATTGCCACTGCATGTTTCCTTGCCTCCCCATGCTTACAAACCCGTGTTGCTTTTCTCCATCCTACATTGCCACTCACAGCCTATCCTAATTCATGCCCTCCGATACACACCACCCTGTGATGTTTTTTTCACTCCTACTGGTGAATGGCCTGCTACAAACCCTTACAATGCGCACTACCCCGCGAAGTTTTTCAGAAACCTATCTTACATTGCCACTGCATGTTTCCTGACCTCCCCATCCTGACCACCCCTTGGTGCTTTTCTCTATCCTACATTGCCACTCACAGCCTATACTTACTCAGGCCCTTCACTTCACACCACCCTGTGATATTTTTCTCACTCCTACTAGTGAAAAGCCTTTTAGAAACCCTTACAATGAGCACCACCCTGCAATGTTTTTCAGAAACCTATCCTACATTGCCACTGCATGTTTCCTGACCTCCCCATGCTCACCAACCCGAGTTGCTTGTCTCCATTTTACGTTACCACTCACGGCCTATCCTGATTCAGGCCCTCCGATTCAAAACAACTGTGATGTTTTTCTCACTTCTACTAGTGAATGGCCTGTTAGAAAACCTTACAATGCGCACCACTCTGTGATGCTTTTCAAAAAATTATCCTACATTGCCACTGCATGTTTCCTGACCTCCCCATCCGGACCACCCCGTGGTGCTTTTCTCCATTGTTCATTGCCACTCATGGCCTATCCTGATTCAGGCCCTTCAATTCACACCACCCCGTGATGTTTTTCCCACTCCTACTAGTGAAAGATCCTTTGGAATCCCTTACAATGAGAACCACACTGCGATGTTTTTCAGAAACGTATCCTATATTGCCACTGCATGTTTTCTGACCTGCCATCATGACCACCCCGTGGTGCTTTTCTCCATCCTACATTGCCACTCACTGCCTATCCTGATTCAGGCCTTCCGATTCAAACCACCTTGTGATGTTTTTCTCACCTCATCTAGTGAATGGCCTGTTAGAAAACCTTACAATTCGCAGCACCCCGCGATGTGTTTCAGAAACCTATCCTACATTCCCACTGCCTGTTCCCTGACCTCCCCATGCTGACCACCCCTTAAGGCTTTTCTCTATCCTACATTGCCACTAACTGCCTATCCTAATTCAGGCCCTCCGATTCACACCACCCCGTGATGTTTTGTCCCTGCTACTAGTGAATGGCCTATTAGAACACCTTACAATGCGCACCACCAGGCGATGTTTTTCAGAAAACTACCCTACATTGCCAATGCATGTTTTCTGACCTCCCCATGCTGACCACCCCGTGGCGCTTTTCTCTATCCTACATTGCCACTAACTGCCTATTGTAATTCACGCCCTCCGAGTCACACCACCTGTGATGTTTTTCACACTTCTACTAGTGAATGGCCTGTTAGAAAACCTTACAATGCGCACCACACGGCGATGTTTTTCAGAAACCTATCCTACATTGCCAATGCATGTTTCCTGACCTCCCCAATCTGACCACCCCGTGGTGCTTTTCTCCATCCTACATTGCCACTCACTGTCTATCTTGATTCAGGCCCTCTGATTCACACCACACCATGATGTATTTCTCACTCCTACTAGTGAATGGGCTATTAGGAAACCTTACAATGCGCACCACCCCGCGTTTTTTTTAGAAACCTATCCTACATTGCCACTGCATGTTTCCTGACCTCCCCGTCCTGACCACCCCGTGGTGCTTTCCTCCATCATACATTGCCACTCACTGCCTATCCTGATTCAGGCCCTCCAATTCACAACACCCTGCGATGTGTTTCTCACTTCTACTAGTGAATGGCCTGTTCGAAACCATTACAATGCGCACCACCCCGCGATATTTTTCAGAAACCTATCCTACATAGCCACTGCATGTGTCCTAACCTCCCCATGCTGAGCACACCGTGGTGCTTTTCTCCATCCTATATTGCCACTCACTGCCTATCCTGATTCAGTCCCTCTGATTCAAATCACGCCGTGATGTTTTTCTCACTGCTACTAGTGAATGGCCTGTTAGAAACCCTTAAAATGTGCACCACCCCTTATGTTTTTCAGAAAACTATCCTACATAGCCACAGCATGTTTCCTGACCTCCTCATGCTGACCACCCCATGGAGCTTTTTTCCATCCTACATTGCCACTCACATCCTATCCTAAATCAGGCCTACCGATTAACACCACCCCGTGATGTTTTCTTCACTCCTACTAGTGAATGGCCTGTTAGAAAGCCTTACAATGCGAACCACCACGCTTTTTATTTTTCAGAATCCTATCCTACATTGCCACTGCATGTTTCCTGACCTCCCCATGCTGACCACACCGTGGTGCTTTTCTCAATTTTACATTTCCGCTCACTGCCTATCCTAATTCAGGCCCTCTGATTCACACCACCCCATGATATTTTTCTCTATCCTACTAGTGAATGGCCTGTTAGATAGCCTTACAATGCGCACCACCCAGCGATGTTTTTCAGAAACCTATCCTACATTGCCAATGCATGTTTCCTGACCTCCCCATGCTGACCACCCCGTGGTGCTTTTCCCCATCCTACATTGCCAATCACTGCCTATCCTAATTCAGAACATCTGATTCACATCAGCCGTGATGTTTTTCTCACTCCTACTAGTGAATGGCCAGTTAGAAACCCTTACAATGCGCACCACTCCGTGATGTTTTTCAAAAAACTATCCTACATTGCCACTGCATGTTTCCTTACCTCCCCATCCTGAACACCCCGTGGTTCTTTTCTCCATTCTTCATTGCCACTCATGGCCTATCCTGATTCAGGCCCTCCGATTCACACCACCCCGTGATGATTTTCCCACTCTTACTAGTGAAAGATCCTTTGGAAACCCTTACAATGAGCACCACACTGAGATTTTTTTTCAGAAACCTATCCAATATTGCGACTGCATGTTTCCTGACCTGCCCATCATGACCACACCGTGGTGCTTTTCTCCATCCTACATTGCCACTCACTGCCTATGCTGATTCAGGCCCTCCGATTCAAACCACCCTGTGATGTTTTTCTCACTTCATCTAGTGAAAGGCCTGTTAGAAAACCTTACAATTCGCAGCACCCCGCGATGTGTTTCAGAAACCTATCCTACATTTCCACTGCCTGTTTTCTGACCTCCCCATGCTGACCACCCCGTGGCGCTTTTCTCTATCCTACATTGCCACTAACTGCCTATACTAATTCAGGCCCTCCGATTCACACCACCCCGTGATGTTTTGTCCCTGCTACTAGTGAATGGCCTGTTAGAAAACCTTATAATGCGCACCACAAGGCGATGTTTTTCAGAAAACTACCCTACATTGCCAATGCATGTTTTCGGACCTCCCCATGCTGACCACCCCATGGTGCTTTTCTCCATCCTACATTGCCACTCACTGCCTATGCTAATTCAGAACATCTGATTCACACCAACCCATTATGTTTTTCTCACTCCTACTAGTGAATGGCCTGTTAGAAACCCTTCCAATGCGCACCATCCCGTAATGTTTTTCAGAAAACTATCTTACATTGCCTCTGCATGTTTCCTGACCTCCCCATGTTGACCACCCTCTGGTGCTTTTCTACATACTTCATTGCCACTCAATGCCTATCCTAAATCAGGCCCTCCGATTCACACCACCCCATGTTGTTGTTCTCACTCCTACTAGTGAATGGCCTGTTAGAAACCCATACAAAGTGCACCACCCAGTGATGTTTATTAGAAACCTATTCTAAATTGCCACTGCATGTTTCCTTGCCTCCCCATGCTGACAAACCCGTGTTGCTTTTCTCCATCCTACATTGCCACTCACAGCCTATCCTAATTCAGGCCCTCCGATACACACCACCCTGTGATGTTTTTTTCACTCCTACTGGTGAATGGCCTGCTACAAACCCTTACAATGCGCACTACCCCGCGATGTTTTTCAGAAACCTATCCTACATTGCCACTGCATGTTTCCTGACCTCCCCATCCTGACCACCCTGTGGTGCTTTTCTCTATCCTACATTGCCACTCACAGCCTATACTTACTCAGGCCCTGCACTTCAAACCACCCTGTGTGATATTTTTCTCACTACTACTAGTGAAAGGCCTTTTAGAAACCCTTACAATGAGCACCACCCTGCAATGTTTTTCAGAAACCTATCCTACATTGCCACTGCATGTTTCCTGACCTCCCCATCCTGACCACCCAGTGGTGCTTTTCTCCTTCATACTTTGCCACTCACTGCCTATCCTGATTCAGGCATTCCGATTAACACCCCCCCAGTTATATTTTTCTCACTCTTAATAGTGAATGGCCTGTTAGAAACCCTTACAATGCGTAACAACCCGCGATGTTTTTCAGAAACCTATCCTACATTGCCACTGCATGTTTCCTGACCTCCCAATGCTGACCACCCCGTGGTGCTTTTCTCCATCCTACATTGCCACTCAATGCCGATCCTAATTCAGAACATCTGATTCACATCAGCGTTGATGTTTTTCTCACTCCTACTTGTGAATGTCCAGTTAGAAACCCTTA
This sequence comes from Cavia porcellus, assembly GCF_034190915.1. Classification (NCBI taxonomy): domain Eukaryota; kingdom Metazoa; phylum Chordata; class Mammalia; order Rodentia; family Caviidae; genus Cavia; species Cavia porcellus. The sequence goes on along the minus strand of NW_026947485.1, from coordinate 152,360,997 downwards.
CAATGCGCACCACTCCGTGATGTTTTTCAAAAAACTATCCTACATTGCCACTGCATGTTTCCTGACCTCCCCATCCTGACCACCCGTGGTGCTTTTTCTCCATTCTTCATTGCCACTCACGGCCTATCCTGATTCAGGCCCTCTGATTCACACCACCCCGTGATGTTTTTCCCACTCTTACTAGTGAAAGATCCTTTGGAAACCCTTACAATGAGCACCACACTGCGATGTTTTTCAGAAACCGATCCTATATTGCCACTGCAAGTTTCCTGACCTGCCCATCATGACCACCCCATGGTCCTTTCCTCCATCCTAAATTGCCACTCACTGCCTATCCTGATTCAGGCCCTCCCATTCAAACCACCCTGTGATGTTTTTCTCACCTCATCTAGTGAATGGCCTGTTAGAAAACCTTACAATTCGCAGCACCCCGCGATGTGTTTCAGAAACCTATCCTACATTCCCACTGCCTGTTTCCTGACCTCCCCATGCTGACCACCCCGTGGCGCTTTTCCCTATCCTACATTGCCACTAACTGCCTATCCTAATTCAGGCCCACCGATTCACACCACCCCGTGATGTTTTTCTCACTGCTACTAGTGAATGGCCTGTTAGAAAGCCTTACAATCCACACCACCCGGCGATGTTTTTCAGAAAACTATCCTACATTGCCAATGCATGTTTTCTGACCTCCCCATGCTGACCACCCCGTGGTGCTTTTCTCCATCCTACATTGCCACTCACTGCCTATCCTAAATCAAAACATCTGATTCACACCAACCCATTATGTTTTTTCACTCCTACTAGTGAATGGCCTGTTAGAAACCCTTCCAATGCGCACCATCCCCTAATGTTTTTCAGAAAACTATCCTACATTGCCTCTGCATATTTCTTGACCTCCCCATGCTGACCACCCTCTGGTGCTTTTCTACATACTTCATTGCCACTCAATGCCTATCCTAAATCAGGCCCTCCGATACACACCACCCTATGTTGTTGTTCTCACTCCTACTAGTGAATGGCCTGTTAGAAACCCATACAAAGTGCACCACCCAGTGATGTTTATTAGAAACCTATTCTACATTGCCACTGCATGTTTCCTTGCCTCCCCATGCTTACAAACCCGTGTTGCTTTTCTCCATCCTACATTGCCACTCACAGCCTATCCTAATTCATGCCCTCCGATACACACCACCCTGTGATGTTTTTTTCACTCCTACTGGTGAATGGCCTGCTACAAACCCTTACAATGCGCACTACCCCGCGAAGTTTTTCAGAAACCTATCCTACATTGCCACTGCATGTTTCCTGACCTCCCCATCCTGACCACCCCTTGGTGCTTTTCTCTATCCTACATTGCCACTCACAGCCTATACTTACTCAGGCCCTTCACTTCACACCACCCTGTGATATTTTTCTCACTCCTACTAGTGAAAGGCCTTTTAGAAACCCTTACAATGAGCACCACCCTGCAATGTTTTTCAGAAACCTATCCTACATTGCCACTGCATGTTTCCTGACCTCCCCATGCTCACCAACCCGAGTTGCTTGTCTCCATTTTACGTTACCACTCACGGCCTATCCTGATTCAGGCCCTCCGATTCAAAACAACTGTGATGTTTTTCTCACTTCTACTAGTGAATGGCCTGTTAGAAAACCTTACAATGCGCACCACTCTGTGATGCTTTTCAAAAAATTATCCTACATTGCCACTGCATGTTTCCTGACCTCCCCATCCGGACCACCCCGTGGTGCTTTTCTCCATTGTTCATTGCCACTCATGGCCTATCCTGATTCAGGCCCTTCAATTCACACCACCCCGTGATGTTTTTCCCACTCCTACTAGTGAAAGATCCTTTGGAATCCCTTACAATGAGAACCACACTGCGATGTTTTTCAGAAACGTATCCTATATTGCCACTGCATGTTTTCTGACCTGCCATCATGACCACCCCGTGGTGCTTTTCTCCATCCTACATTGGCACTCACTGCCTATCCTGATTCAGGCCTTCCGATTCAAACCACCTTGTGATGTTTTTCTCACCTCATCTAGTGAATGGCCTGTTAGAAAACCTTACAATTCGCAGCACCCCGCGATGTGTTTCAGAAACCTATCCTACATTCCCACTGCCTGTTCCCTGACCTCCCCATGCTGACCACCCCTTAAGGCTTTTCTCTATCCTACATTGCCACTAACTGCCTATCCTAATTCAGGCCCTCCGATTCACACCACCCCGTGATGTTTTGTCCCTGCTACTAGTGAATGGCCTATTAGAACACCTTACAATGCGCACCACCAGGCGATGTTTTTCAGAAAACTACCCTACATTGCCAATGCATGTTTTCTGACCTCCCCATGCTGACCACCCCGTGGCGCTTTTCTCTATCCTACATTGCCACTAACTGCCTATTGTAATTCACGCCCTCCGAGTCACACCACCTGTGATGTTTTTCACACTTCTACTAGTGAATGGCCTGTTAGAAAACCTTACAATGCGCACCACACGGCGATGTTTTTCAGAAACCTATCCTACATTGCCAATGCATGTTTCCTGACCTCCCCACTCTGACCACCCCGTGGTGCTTTTCTCCATCCTACATTGCCACTCACTGTCTATCTTGATTCAGGCCCTCTGATTCACACCACACCATGATGTATTTCTCACTCCTACTAGTGAATGGGCTATTAGGAAACCTTACAATGCGCACCACCCCGCGTTTTTTTTAGAAACCTATCCTACATTGCCACTGCATGTTTCCTGACCTCCCCGTCCTGACCACCCCGTGGTGCTTTCCTCCATCATACATTGCCACTCACTGCCTATCCTGATTCAGGCCCTCCGATTCACAACACCCTGCGATGTGTTTCTCACTTCTACTAGTGAATGGCCTGTTCGAAACCATTACAATGCGCACCACCCCGCGATATTTTTCAGAAACCTATCCTACATAGCCACTGCATGTGTCCTAACCTCCCCATGCTGAGCACACCGTGGTGCTTTTCTCCATCCTATATTGCCACTCACTGCCTATCCTGATTCAGTCCCTCTGATTCAAATCACGCCGTGATGTTTTTCTCACTGCTACTAGTGAATGGCCTGTTAGAAACCCTTAAAATGTGCACCACCCCTTATGTTTTTCAGAAAACTATCCTACATAGCCACAGCATGTTTCCTGACCTCCTCATGCTGACCACCCCATGGAGCTTTTTTCCATCCTACATTGCCACTCACATCCTATCCTAAATCAGGCCTACCGATTAACACCACCCCGTGATGTTTTCTTCACTCCTACTAGTGAATGGCCTGTTAGAAAGCCTTACAATGCGAACCACCACGCTTTTTATTTTTCAGAATCCTATCCTACATTGCCACTGCATGTTTCCTGACCTCCCCATGCTGACCACACCGTGGTGCTTTTCTCAATTTTACATTTCCGCTCACTGCCTATCCTAATTCAGGCCCTCCGATTCACACCACCCCGTGATATTTTTCTCTATCCTACTAGTGAATGGCCTGTTAGATAGCCTTACAATGCGCACCACCCAGCGATGTTTTTCAGAAACCTATCCTTCATTACCAATGCATGTTTCCTGACCTCCCCATGCTGACCACCCCATGGTGCTTTTCTCCATCCTACATTGCCACTCACTGCCTATCCTAATTCAGAACATCTGATTCACATCACCCGTGATGTTTTTCTCACTCCTACTAGTGAATGGCCAGTTAGAAACTCTTACAATGCGCACCACACCGTGATGTTTTTCAAAAAACTATACAACACTGCCACTGCATATTTCCTGACCTCCCCCACCCCGTGGTGCTTTTCTCCATTCTTCATTGCCACTCACGGCCTATCCTGATTCGGCCCTCCGATTCAAACCACCCCGTGATGTTTTTCCCACTCCTACTAGTGAAAGATCCTTTGGAAACCCTTACAATGAGCACCACACCGCGATGTTTTTCAGAAACCTATCCTATATTGCCACTGCATGTTTCCTGACATCCACATGCTAACCACTCCGTGGTGCTTTTCTCTAGCTGACATTGCCACTCACTGTCTATCTTGATTGAGGCCCTAAGATTCACACCACACCATGATATATTTCTCACTCCTACTAGTGAATGGCCTGTCAGAAACCCATACAATGTGCACCACCCCGCTATGTTTTTCAGAAACCTATCCTACATTGCCACTGCATGTTTCCTGACCTCCCCATCTTGACCACCCCATGGTGCTTTTCTCCATCCTACATTGTCACTAACTGTCTATCCTGATTCAGGCCCTCCGATTCAAACCACCCTGTGATGTTTTTCTCACTTCATCTAGTGAATGGCCTTTTAGAAACCCTTACAATGCGCAGCACCCCGCGATGTGTTTCAGAAACCTATCCTACATTCGCACTGCATTTTTCCTGACCTCCCCATGCTGACCACCCTGTGGTGCTTTTCTCCATCCTACATTGCCACTCAATGCCGATCCTAATTCAGGCCCTCCGATTCACACCACCCCATGTTGTTGTTCTCACTCGTACTAGTGAATGGCCTGTTAGAAACCCATACAAAGCGCACCACGCAGTGATGTTTTTCAGAAACCTATCCTACATTGCCAATGCATGTTTCCTGACCTCCCCATGCTGACCACCCCGTGGTGCTTTTCTCCATCCTACATTGCCAATCACTGCCTATCATAATTCAGAACATGTGATTCACATCAGCCGTGATGTTTTTCTCACTCCTACTAGTGAAGGGCCAGTTAGAAACCCTTACAATGCGCACCACTCCGTGATGTTTTTCAAAAAACTATCCTACATTGCCACTGCATGTTTCCTGACCTCCCCATCCTGAACACCCCGTGGTTCTTTTCTCCATTCTTCATTGCCACTCATGGCCTATCCTGATTCAGGCCCTCCGATTCACACCACCCCGTGATGATTTTCCCACTCTTACTAGTGAAAGATCCTTTGGAAACCCTTACAATGAGCACCACACTGAGATTTTTTTTCAGAAACCTATCCAATATTGCGACTGCATGTTTCCTGACCTGCCCATCATGACCACACCGTGGTGCTTTTCTCCATCCTACATTGCCACTCACTGCCTATGCTGATTCAGGCCCTCCGATTCAAACCACCCTGTGATGTTTTTCTCACTTCACCTAGTGAAAGGCCTGTTAGAAAACCTTACAATTCGCAGCACCCCGCGATGTGTTTCAGAAACCTATCCTACATTCCCACTGCCTGTTTTCTGACCTCACCATGCTGACCACCCCGTGGCGCTTTTCTCTATCCTACATTGCCACTAACTGCCTATACTAATTCAGGCCCTCCGATTCACACCACCCCATGTTGTTGTTCTCATTCCTACTAGTGAATGGCCTGTTAGAAACCCATACAAAGCGCACCACCCAGTGATGTTTTTCAGAAACCTATCCTACATTGCCAATGCATGTTTCCTGACCTCCCCATGCTGACCACCCCGTGGCGCTTTTCTCTATCCTCCATTGCCACTAACTGCCTATACTAATTCAGGACCTCCGATTCACACCACCCCGTGATGTTTTGTCCCTGCTACTAGTGAATGGCCTGTTAGAAAACCTTACAATGCGCACCACCAGGCGATGTTTTTCAGAAAAAAACCCTACATTGCCAATGCATGTTTTCTGACCTCCCCATGCTGACCACTCCATGGTGCTTTTCTCCATCCTACATTGCCACTCACTGCCTATGCTAATTCAGAACATCTGATTCACACCAACCCATTATGTTTTTCTCACTCCTACTAGTGAATGGCCTGTTAGAAACCCTTACAATGCGCACCATCCCGTAATGTTTTTCAGAAAACTATCCTACATTGCCTCTGCATGTTTCCTGACCTCCCCATGCTGACCACCCTCTGGTGCTTTTCTACATACTTCATTGCCACTCAATGCCTATCCTAAATCAGGCCCTCCGATTCACACCAACCCATGTTGTTGTTCTCACTCCTACTAGTGAATTGCCTGTTAGAAACCCATACAAAGTGCACCACCCAGTGATGTTTATTAGAAACCTATTCTACATTGCCACTGCATGTTTCCTTGCCTCCCCATGATGACAAACCCGTGTTGCTTTTCTCCATCCTACATTGCCACTCACAGCCTATCCTAATTCATGCCCTCCGATACACACCACCCTGTGATGTTTTTTTCACTCCTACTGGTGAATGGCCTGCTACAAACCCTTACAATGCGCACTACCCCGCGCTGTTTTTCAGAAACCTATCCTACATTGCCACTGCATGTTTCCTGACCTCCCCATCCTGACCACCCCGTGGTGCTTTTCTCTATCCTACATTGCCACTCACAGCCTATACTTACTCAGGCCCTGCACTTCAAACCACCCTGTGATATTTTTCTCACTCCTACTAGTGAAAGACCTTTTAGAAACCCTTACAATGAGCACCACCCTGCAATGTTTTTCAGAAACCTATCCTACATTGCCACTGCATGTTTCCTGACCTCCCCATCCTGACCACCCAGTGGTGCTTTTCTCCTTCATACATTGCCACTCACTGCCTATCCTGATTCAGGCATTCCGATTAACACCCCCCCCCCCGTTATATTTTTCTCACTCTTAAGAGTGAATGGCCTGTTAGAAACCCTTACAATGCGTAACAACCCGCGATGTTTTTCAGAAACCTATCCTACATTGCCAATGCATGTTTCCTGACCTCCCCATGCTGACCACCCTGTGGTGCTTTTCTCCATCCTACATTGCCACTCAATGCCGATCCTAATTCAGAACATCTGATTCACATCAGCCTTGAGGTTTTTCTCACTCCTACTTGTGAATGTCCAGTTAGAAACCCTTACAATGCGCACCACTCCGTGATGTTTTTCAAAAAACTATCCTACATTGCCACTGCATGTTTCCTGACCTCCCCATCCTGACCACCCGTGGTGCTTTTCTCCATTCTTCATTGCCACTCACGGCCTATCCTGATTCAGGCCCTCTGATTCACACCACCCCGTGATGTTTTTCCCACTCTTACTAGTGAAAGATCCTTTGGAAACCCTTACAATGAGCACCACACTGCGATGTTTTTCAGAAACCGATCCTATATTGCCACTGCAAGTTTCCTGACCTGCCCATCATGACCACCCCATGGTCCTTTTCTCCATCCTAAATTGCCACTCACTGCCTATCCTGATTCAGGCCCTCCGATTCAAACCACCCTGTGATGTTTTTCTCACCTCATCTAGTGAATGGCCTGTTAGAAAAACTTACAATTCGCAGCACCCCGCGTTGTGTTTCAGAAACCTATCCTACATTCCCACTGCCTGTTTCCTGACCTCCCCATGCTGACCACCCCGTGGCGCTTTTCCCTATCCTACATTGCCACTAACTGCCTATCCTAATTCAGGCCCTCCGATTCACACCACCCTGTGATGTTTTTCTCACTGCTACTAGTGAATGGCCTGTTAGAAAGCCTTACAATCCGCACCACCAGGCGATGTTTTTCAGAAAACTATCCTACATTGCCAATGCATGTTTTCTGACCTCCCCATGCTGACCACCCCGTGGTGCTTTTCTCCATCCTACATTGCCACTCACTGCCTATCCTAAATCAAAACATCTGATTCACACCAACCCATTATGTTTTTCTCACTCCTACTAGTGAATGGCCTGTTAGAAACCCTTCCAATGCGCACCATCCCGTAATGTTTTTCAGAAAACTATCCTACATTGCCTCTGCATATTTCCTGACCTCCCCATGCTGACCACCCTCTGGTGCTTTTCTACATACTTCATTGCCACTCAATGCCTATCCTAAATCAGGCCCTCCGATACACACCACCCTATGTTGTTGTTCTAACTCCTACTAGTGAATGGCCTGTTAGAAACCCATACAAAGTGCACCACCCAGTGATGTTTATTAGAAACCTATTCTACATTGCCACTGCATGTTTCCTTGCCTCCCCATGCTTACAAACCCGTGTTGCTTTTCTCCATCCTACATTGCCACTCACAGCCTATCCTAATTCATGCCCTCCGATACACACCACCCTGTGATGTTTTTTTCACTCCTACTGGTGAATGGCCTGCTACAAACCCTTACAATGCGCACTACCCCGCGATGTTTTTCAGAAACCTATCCTACATTGCCACTGCATGTTTCCTGACCTCCCCATCCTGACCACCCCGTGGTGCTTTTCTCTATCCTACATTGCCACTCACAGCCTATACTTACTCAGGCCCTGCACTTCAAACCACCCTGTGATATTTTTCTCACTCCTACTAGTGAAAGGCCTTTTAGAAACCCTTACAATGAGCACCACCCTGCAATGTTTTTCAGAAACCTATCCTACATTGCCACTGCATGTTTCCTGACCTCCCCATCCTGACCACCCAGTGGTGCTTTTCTCCTTCATACATTGCCACTCACTGCCTATCCTGATTCAGGCATTCGGATTAACACCCCCCCTTAATATTTTTCTCACTCTTAAGAGTGAATGGCCTGTTAGAAACCCTTACAATGCGTAACAACCTGCGATGTTTTTCAGAAACCTATCCTACATTGCCACTGCATGTTTCCTGACCTCCCCATGCTGACCACCCTGTGGTGCTTTTCTCCATCCTACATTGCCACTCAATGCCGATCCTAATTCAGAACATCTGATTCACATCAGCCTTGATGTTTTTCTCACTCCTACTTGTGAATGTCCAGTTAGAAACCCTTACAATGCGCACCACTCCGTGATGTTTTTCAAAAAACTATCCTACATTGCCACTGCATGTTTCCTGACCTCCCCATCCTGACCACCCGTGGTGCTTTTCTCCATTCTTCATTGCCACTCACGGCCTATCCTGATTCAGGCCCTCCGATTCACACCACCCTGTGATGTTTTTCTCACTGCTACTAGTGAATGGCCTGTTAGAAAGCCTTACAATCCGCACCACCAGGCGATGTTTTTCAGAAAACTATCCTACATTGCCAATGCATGTTTTCTGACCTCCCCATGCTGACCACCCCGTGGTGCTTTTCTCCATCCTACATTGCCACTCACTACCTATCCTAAATCAAAACATCTGATTCACACCAACCCATTATGTTTTTCTCACTCCTACTAGTGAATGGCCTGTTAGAAACCCTTCCAATGCGCACCATCCCGTAATGTTTTTCAGAAAACTATCCTACATTGCCTCTGCATATTTCCTGACCTCCCCATGCTGACCACCCTCTGGTGCTTTTCTACATACTTCATTGCCACTCAATGCCTATCCTAAATCAGGCCCTCCGATACACACCACCCTATGTTGTTGTTCTCACTCCTACTAGTGAATGGCCTGTTAGAAACCCATACAAAGTGCACCACCCAGTGATGTTTATTAGAAACCTATTCTACATTGCCACTGCATGTTTCCTTGCCTCCCCATGCTTACAACCCCGTGTTGCTTTTCTCCATCCTACATTGCCACTCACAGCCTATCCTAATTCATGCCCTCCGATACACACCACCCAGTGATGTTTTTTTCACTCCTACTGGTGAATGGCCTGCTACAAACCCTTACAATGCGCACTACCCCGCGAAGTTTTTCAGAAACCTATCCTACATTGCCACTGCATGTTTCCTGACCTCCCCATCCTGACCACACCGTGGTGCTTTTCTCTATTCTACATTGCCACTCACAGCCTATACTTACTCAGGCCCTGCACTTCACACCACCCTGTGATATTTTTCTCACTCCTACCAGTGAAAGGCCTTTTAGAAACCCTTACAATGAGCACCACCCTGCAATGTTTTTCAGAAACCTATCCTACATTGCCACTGCATGTTTCCTGACCTCCCCATGCTCACCAACCCGAGTTGCTTTTCTCCATTTTACGTTACCACTCACGGCCTATCCTGATTCAGGCCCTCCGATTCAAACCAACCGTGATGTTTTTCTCACTTCTACTAGTGAATGGCCTGTTAGAAAACCTTACAATGCGCACCACTCTGTGATGCTTTTCAAAAAACTATCCTACATTGCCACTGCATGTTTCCTGACCTCCCCATCCAGACCACCCCATGGTGCTTTTCTCCATTGTTCATTGCCACTCATGGCCTATCCTGATTCAGGCCCTTCAATTCACACCACCCCGTGATGTTTTTGCCACTCTTACTAGTGAAAGATCCTTTGGAATCCCTTACAATGAGCACCACACTGCGATGTTTTTCAGAAACGTATCCTATATTGCCACTGCCTGTTCCCTGACCTCCCCATGCTGACCACCCCTTAGGGCTTTTCTCTATCCTACATTGCCACTAACTGCCTATCCTAATTCAGGCCCTCCGATTCACACCACCCCGTGATGTTTTGTCCCTGCTACTAGTGAATGGCCTATTAGAAAACCTTACAATGCGCACCACCAGGTGATGTTTTTCAGAAAACTACCCTACATTGCCAATGCATGTTTTCTGACCTCCCCATGCTGACCACCCCGTGGCGCTTTTCTCTATCCTACATTGCCACTAACTGCCTATCCTAATTCAGGCCCTCCGATTCACACCACCCCGTGATGTTTTTCTCACTGCTACTAGTAAATGGCCTGTTAGAAAGCCTTACAATGCGCACCACCGGGCGATGTTTTTCAGAAAACTATCCTACATTGCCAAGGCATGTTTCCTGACCTCCCCATGCTGACCACCCGCTGGTGCTTTTCTACATACTTCATTGCCACTCAATGCCTATCCTAATTCAGGCCCTCCGATTCACACCACCCCATGTTGTTGTTCTCATTCCTACTAGTGAATGGCCTGTTAGAAACCCATACAAAGCGCACCACCCAATGATGTTTATTAGAAACCTATTCTACATTGCCACTGCATGTTTCCTTGCCTCCCCATGCTGACAAACCCGTGTTGCTTTTCTCCATCCTACATTGCCACTCACAGCCTATCCTAATTCATGCCCTCCGATACACACCAACCTGTGATGTTTTTTTCACTCCTACTGGTGAATGGCCTGCTACAAACCCTTACAATGCGCACTACCCCGCGATGTTTTTCAGAAACCTATCCTACATTGCCACTGCATGTTTCCTGACATCCCCATCCTGACCACCCCGTGGTGCTTTTCTCTATCCTACATTGCCACTCACAGCCTATACTTACTCAGGCCCTGCACTTCAAACCACCCTGTGATATTTTTCTCACTCCTACTAGTGAAAGGCCTTTTAGAAACCCTTACAATGAGCACCACCCTGCAATGTTTTTCAGAAACCTATCCTACATTGCCACTGCATGTTTCCTGACCTCCCCATCCTGACCACCCAGTGGTGCTTTTCTCCTTCATACATTGCCACTCACTGCCTCTCCTGATTCAGGCATTCCGATTAACACCCCCCCCCCGTTATATTTTTCTCACTCTTAAGAGTGAATGGCCTGTTAGAAACCCTTACAATGCGTAACAACCCGCGATGTTTTTCAGAAACCTATCCTACATTGCCAATGCATGTTTCCTGACCTCCCCATGCTGACCACCCTGTGGTGCTTTTCTCCATCCTACATTGCCACTCAATGCCGATCCTAATTCAGAACATCTGATTCACATCAGCCTTGATGTTTTTCTCACTCCTACTTGTGAATGTCCAGTTAGAAACCCTTACAATGCGCACCACTCCGTGATGTTTTTCAAAAAACTATCCTACATTGCCACTGCATGTTTCCTGACCTCCCCATCCTGACCACCCGTGGTGCTTTTCTCCATTCTTCATTGCCACTCACGGCCTATCCTGATTCAGGCCCTCCGATTCACACCACCCCGTGATGTTTTTCCTACTCTTACTAGTGAAAGATCCTTTGGAAACCCTTAAAATGAGCACCACACTGCGATGTTTTTCAGAAACCGATCCTATATTGCCACTGCAAGTTTCCTGACCTGCCCATCATGACCACCCCATGGTCCTTTTCTCCATCCTAAATTGCCACTCACTGCCTATCCTGATTCAGGCCCTCCGATTCAAACCACCCTGTGATGTTTTTCTCACCTCATCTAGTGAATGGCCTGTTAGAAAAACTTACAATTCGCAGCACCCCGCGATGTGTTTCAGAAACCTAATCTACATTCCCACTGCCTGTTTCCTGACCTCCCCATGCTGACCACCCCGTGGCGCTTTTCCCTATCCTACATTGCCACTAACTGCCTATCCTAATTCAGGCCCTCCGATTCACACCACCCTGTGATGTTTTTCTCACTGCTACTAGTGAATGGCCTGTTAGAAAGCCTTACAATCCGCACCACCAGGCGATGTTTTTCAGAAAACTATCCTACATTGCCAATGCATGTTTTCTGACCTCCCCATGCTGACCACCCCGTGGTGCTTTTCTCCATCCTACATTGCCACTCACTGCCTATCCTAAATCAAAACATTTGATTCACACCAACCCATTATGTTTTTCTCACTCCTACTAGTGAATGGCCTGTTAGAAACCCTTCCAATGCGCACCATCCCGTAATGTTTTTCAGAAAACTATCCTACATTGCCTCTGCATATTTCCTGACCTCCCCATGCTGACCACCCTCTGGTGCTTTTCTACATACTTCATTGCCACTCAATGCCTATCCTAAATCAGGCCCTCCGATACACACCACCCTATGTTGTTGTTCTCACTCCTACTAGTGAATGGCCTGTTAGAAACCCATACAAAGTGCACCACCCAGTGATGTTTATTAGAAACCTATTCTACATTGCCACTGCATGTTTCCTTGCCTCCCCATGCTTACAAACCCGTGTTGCTTTTCTCCATCCTACATTGCCACTCACAGCCTATCCTAATTCATGCCCTCCGATACACACCACCCAGTGATGTTTTTTTCACTCCTACTGGTGAATGGCCTGCTACAAACCCTTACAATGCGCACTACCCCGCGAAGTTTTTCAGAAACCTATCCTACATTGCCACTGCATGTTTCCTGACCTCCCCATCCTGACCACACCGTGGTGCTTTTCTCTATTCTACATTGCCACTCACAGCCTATTCTTACTCAGGCCCTGCACTTCACACCACCCTGTGATATTTTTCTCACTCCTACCAGTGAAAGGCCTTTTAGAAACCCTTACAATGAGCACCACCCTGCAATGTTTTTCAGAAACCTATCCTACATTGCCACTGCATGTTTCCTGACCTCCCCATGCTCACCAACCCGAGTTGCTTTTCTCCATTTTACGTTACCACTCACGGCCTATCCTGATTCAGGCCCTCCGATTCAAACCAACCGTGATGCTTTTCTCACTTCTACTAGTGAATGGCCTGTTAGAAAACCTTACAATGCGCACCACTCTGTGATGCTTTTCAAAAAACTATCCTACATTGCCACTGCATGTTTCCTGACCTCCCCATCCGGACCACCCCGTGGTGCTTTTCTCCATTGTTCATTGCCACTCATGGCCTATCCTGATTCTGGCCCTTCAATTCACACCACCCCGTGATGTTTTTGCCAATCTTACTAGTGAAAGATCCTTTGGAATCCCTTACAATGAGCACCACACTGCGATGTTTTTCAGAAACGTATCCTATATTGCCACTGCCTGTTCCCTGACCTCCCCATGCTGACCACCCCTTAGGGCTTTTCTCTATCCTACATTGCCACTAACTGCCTATCCTAATTCAGGCCCTCCGATTCACACCACCCCGTGATGTTTTGTCCCTGCTACTAGTGAATGGCCTATTAGAAAACCTTACAATGCGCACCACCAGGCGATGTTTTTCAGAAAACTACCCTACATTGCCAATGCATGTTTTCTGACCTCCCCATGCTGACCACCCCGTGGCGCTTTTCTCTATCCTACATTGCCACTAACTGCCTATCCTAATTCAGGCCCTCCGATTCACACCACCCCGTGATGTTTTGTCCCTGCTACTAGTGAATGGCCTATTAGAAAACCTTACAATGCGCACCACCGGGCGATGTTTTTCAGAAAACTATTCTACATTGCCAATGATGTTTCCTGACCTCCCCATGCTGACCACCCTCTGGTGCTTTTCTACATACTTCATTGCCACTCAATGCCTATGCTAATTCAGGCCCTCCGATTCACACCACCCCATGTTGTTGTTCTCATTCCTACTAGTGAATGGCCTGTTAGAAACCCATACAAAGCGCACCACACAATGATGTTTATTAGAAACCTATTCTACATTGCCACTGCATGTTTCCTGACCTCCCCATGCTGACCACCCCCCCCAGAGCTTTTCTCGATCCTATATTGCCACTCACAGCCTATCCTAATTCAGGCCCTCCGATACACACCACCCTGGGATGTTTTTTTCAACCTACGGGTGAATGGCCTGCCACAAAACCTTATAATGCGAACAACCCCGCGATGTTGTTTAGAAACCTATCCTACATTGCCATTGCATGTTTCCTGACCTCCGAATGCTCACCAACTCGTGGTGCTTTTCTCCATCCTACATTGCCACTCACTGTCTCACTTTATTCAGGCCCTCCGGTTCACACCACACCATGATGTATTTCTAACTCCTACTAGTGAATGGCCTGTTAGAAACCCTTACAATGCGCACTACCCCGCGATGTTTTTCAGAAACCTATCCTACATTGCCACTGCATGTTTCCTGACCTCCCCATCCTGACCACCCCGTGGTGCTTTTCTCTATCCTACATTGCCACTCACAGCCTATCCTTACTCAGGCCCTGCACTTCACACCACCCCATGATATTTGTCTCACTCCTACTAGTGAAAGGCCTTTAAGAAACCCTTACAATGAGCACCACCCTGCAATGTTTTTCAGAAACCTATCCTACATTGCCAGTGCATGTATCCTTACCTCCCCATCCTGACCAGCCCGTGGTGCTATTCTCCATCATACATTGCCACTCACTGCCTATCCTGATTCAGGCATTCTGATTAACACACCCCCCATTGTATTTTTCTCACTCTTAAGAGTGAATGGCCTGTTAGAAACCCTTACAATGCGCAACAACCCGCGATGTTTTTCAGAAACCTATCCTACAATGCCACTGCATGTTTCCTGACCTCCGCATGCTGACTACACCGTGGTGCTTTTCTCCATTTTACGTTGCCACTCACTGCCTATCCTAATTCACGCCCTCCGAGTCACACCACCTGTGATGTTTTTCACACTTCTACTAGTGAATGGCCTGTTAGAAAACCTTACAATGCGCACCACACGGCGATGTTTTTCAGAAACCTATCCTACATTGCCAATGCATGTTTCCTGACCTCCCCACTCTGACCACCCCGTGGTGCTTTTCTCCATCCTACATTGCCACTCACTGTCTATCTTGATTCAGGCCCACTGATTCACACCACAGCATGATGTATTTCTCACTCCTACTAGTGAATGGCCTATTAGGAAACCTTACAATGCGCACAACCCCGCGTTTTTTTTAGAAACCTATCCTACATTGCCACTGCATGTTTCCTGACCTCCCCGTCCTGACCACCCCGTGGTGCTTTCCTCCATCATACATTGCCACTCACTGCCTATCCTGATTCAGGCCCTCCGTTTCACAACACCCTGCGATGTGTTTCTCACTTCTACTAGTGAATGGCCTGTTCGAAACCATTACAATGCGCACCACCCCGCGATATTTTTCAGAAACCTATCCTACATAGCCACTGCATGTGTCCTAACCTCCCCATGCTGAGCTCACCGTGGTGCTTTTCTCCATCCTATATTGCCACTCACTGCCTATCCTGATTCAGTCCCTCTGATTCAAATCACGCCGTGATGTTTTTCTCACTGCTACTAGTGAATGGCCTGTTAGAAACCCTTAAAATGTGCACCACCCCTGATGTTTTTCAGAAAACTATCCTACAGAGCCACAGCATGTTTCCTGACCTCCTCATGCTGACCACCCCATGGAGCTTTTTTCCATCCTACATTGCCACTCACATCCTATCCTAAATCAGGCCTTCCGATTAACACCACCCCGTGATGTTTTCTTCACTCCTACTAGTGAATGGCCTGTTAGAAAGCCTTACAATGCGAACCACCCCGCTTTTTTTTTTTTTTCAGAATCCTATCCTACATTGCCACTGCATGTTTCCTGACCTCCCCATGCTGACCACACCGTGGTGCTTTTCTCAATTTTACATTGCCGCTCACTGCCTATCCTAATTCAGGCCCTCTGATTCACACCACCCCGTGATATTTTTCTCTATCCTACTAGTGAATGGCCTGTTAGATAGCCTTACAATGCGCACCACTCGGCGATGTTTTTCAGAAACCTATCCTTCATTACCAATGCATGTTTCCTGACCTCCCCATGCTGACCACACAATGGTGCTTTTCTCCATCCTACATTGCCACTCACTGCCTATCCTAATTCAGAACATCTGATTCACATCACCCGTGATGTTTTTCTCACTCCTACTAGTGAATGGCCAGTTAGAAACTCTTACAATGCGCACCACACCGTGATGTTTTTCAAAAAACTATACAACACTGCCACTGCATATTTCCTGACCTCCCCCACCCCGTGGTGCTTTTCTCCATTCTTCATTGCCACTCACGGCCTATCCTGATTCGGCCCTCCGATTCAAACCACCCCGTGATGTTTTTCCCACTCCTACTAGTGAAAGATCCTTTGGAAACCCTTACAATGAGCACCACACCGCGATGTTTTTCAGAAACCTATCCTATATTGCCACTGCATGTTTCCTGACATCCAGATGCTAACCACCCCGTGGTGCTTTTCTCTAGCTGACATTGCCACTCACTGTCTATCTTGATTGAGGCCCTCCGATTCACACCACACCGTGATATATTTCTCACTCCTACTAGTGAATGGCCTGTCAGAAACCCTTACAATGTGCACCACCCCGCTATGTTTTTCAGAAACCTATCCTACATTGCCACTGCATGTTTCCTGACCTCCCTATCTTGACCACCCCATGGTGCTTTTCTCCATCCTACATTGTCACTAACTGCCTATCCTGATTCAGGCCCTCCGATTCAAACCACCCTGTGATGTTTTTCTCACTTCATCTAGTGAATGGCCTTTTAGAAACCCTTACAATGCGCAGCACCCCGCGATGTGTTTCAGAATCCTATCCTACATTCCCACTGCATTTTTCCTGACCTCCCCATGCTGACCACCCTGTGGTGCTTTTCTCCATCCTACATTGCCACCAATGCCGATCCTAATTC
Source organism: Cavia porcellus (assembly GCF_034190915.1). Taxonomy (NCBI): domain Eukaryota; kingdom Metazoa; phylum Chordata; class Mammalia; order Rodentia; family Caviidae; genus Cavia; species Cavia porcellus. Next base: position 152,343,834 of record NW_026947485.1, on the reverse strand, counting down.
AGGCCCTCCGATTCACACCACCCCATGTTGTTGTTCTCACTCGTACTAGTGAATGGCCTGTTAGAAACCCATACAAAGCGCACCACCCAGTGATGTTTTTCAGAAACCTATCCTACATTGCCAATGCATGTTTCCTGACCTCCCCATGCTGACCACCCAGTGGTGCTTTTCTCCATCCTACATTGCCAATCACTGCCTATCCTAATTCAGAACATCTGATTCACATCAGCCGTGATGTTTTTCTCACTCCTACTAGTGAATGGCCAGTTAGAAACCCTTACAATGCGCACCACTCCGTGATGTTTTTCAAAAAACTATCCTACATTGCCACTGCATGTTTCCTGACCTCCCCATCCTGAACACCCCGTGGTTCTTTTCTCCATTCTTCATTGCCACTCATGGCCTATCCTGATTCAGGCCCTCCGATTCACACCACCCCGTGATGAATTTCCCACTCTTACTACTGAAAGATCCTTTGGAAACCCTTACAATGAGCACCACACTGAGATTTTTTTCAGAAACCTATCCTATATTGCCACTGCATGTTTCCTGACCTGCCCATCATGACCACACCGTGGTGCTTTTCTCCATCCTACATTGCCACTCACTGCCTATGCTGATTCAGGCCCTCCGATTCAAACCACCCTGTGATATTTTTCTCACTTCAGCTAGTGAAAGGCCTGTTAGAAAACCTTACAATTCGCAGCACCCCGCGATGTGTTTCAGAAACCTATCCTACATTCCCACTGCCTGTTTCCTGACCTCCCCATGCTGACCACCCCGTGGCGCTTTTCTCTATCCTACATTGCCACTAACTGCCTATACTAATTCAGGCCCTCCGATTCACACCAACCCGTGATGTTTTTCTCACTGCTACTAGTGAATGCCCTGTAAGAAAGCCTTACAATGAGCACCACCATGCGATGTTTTTCAGAAAACTATCCTACATTGCCAATGCATGATTTCTGACCTCCCCAAGCTGACCACCCCGTGGTGCTTTTCTCCATCCTACATTGCCACTCACTGCCTATCCTAATTCAGAAAATTTCATTCACACCAACCCGTTATGTTTTTCTCACTCCTACTAGTGAATGGCCTGTTAGAAACCCTTACAATGTGCACCATCCCGTGATGTTTTTCAGAAAAATATCCTACATTGCCTCTGCATGTTTCCTGACCTCCCCATGCTGACCACCCTCTGGTGCTTTTCTACATACTTCATTGCCACTCAATGCCTATCCTAATTTAGGCCCTCCGATTCACACCACCACATGTTGTTGTTCTCACTCCTACTAGTGAATGGCCTGTTAGAAACCCATACAAAGCGCACCACCCACTGATGTTTATTAGAAACCTATTCTACATTGCCACTGCATGTTTCCTGACCTCCCCATGCTGACCACCCCGACCGAGCTTTTCTCCATCCTACATTGCCATTCACAGCCTATCCTAATTCAGGCCCTCCGATACACACCACCCTGCGATGTTTTTTTCACTCCTACTGGTGAATTGCCTGCTACAAACCCTTATAATGCGAACAACCCCGCGATATTGTTCAGAAACCTATCCTACATTGCCATTGCATGTTTCCTGACCTCCCAATGCTCACCAACTCGTGGGGCTTTTCTCCATCCTACATTGCCACTTACTGTCTAACTTGATTCAGGCCCTCCAATTCACACCACACCACGATGTATTTCTAAATCCTACTAGTGAATGGCCTGTTAGAAACCCTTACAATGCGCACAACCCCGTGATGTTATTCAGAAACCTATCCTACATTGCCACTACATGTTTCCTGCCCTCCCCATACTGACCACCCCGTGGTGCTTTTCTCTATCCTACATTGCCACTCACAGCCTATCCTTACTCAGGCCCTGCACTTCTCACCAACCCATGATATTTTTCTCACTGCTACTAGTGAATGGCCTGTTAGAAAGCCTTACAATGCGCACCACCCGGCGATGTTTTTCAGAAACCTATCCTTCATTGCCCATGCATGTTTCCTGACCTCCCCATGCTGAGCACCCCGTGGTGCTTTTCTCCATCCTACATTGCCACTCACTGCCTATCCTAATTCAGAACATCTGATTCACATCACCCGTGATGTTTTTCTCACTCCTACTAGTGAATGGCCAGTTAGAAACTCTTACAATGCGCACCACACCGCAATGTTTTTAAAAAAATTATCCTACATTGCCACTGCATATTTCCTGACCTCCCCATCCTGACCACCCCATGGTGCTTTTCTCCATTCTTCATTGCCACTCACGGCCTATCCTGATTCAGGCCCTCCGATTCAAACCACCCCGTGATGTTTTTCACATTACTACTAGTGAAAGATCCTTTGGAAACCCTTACAATAAGCACCATCCCACGATGTTTTTCAGAAACTTATCCTACATGGCTACTGCATGTTTCCTGACCTCCCCATGCTGACCACCCCATGGTGCTTTTCTCTATCCGACATTGCCACTAACTGTCTATCTTGATTCAGGCCCTCTGATTCACACCACAACATGATGTATTTCTCACTGCTACTAGTGAATTTCCTGTTAGAAACCCTTACAATGGGCCCCACCACCCGATGTTTTTCAGAAACCTATCCTACATTGCCACTGCATGTTTCATAACCTCACCATCCTGAAGACGCCGTGGTGCTTTTCTCCATCCCATATTGCCACTCACTGCCTATCCTGATTCAGGCCCTCAGATTCACACCACCCTGTGATGTTTTTCTCACTTCATCTAGAGAATGGCCTGTTAGAAACCCTTACAATGCGCACCACATGGCTATGTTTATCAGAAACTTATCCTACATTGCCACTGCATGTTTCCTGACCTCCCAATGCTGACCACACCATTGTGCTTTTCTCCATTTTACATTGCCACTCACTGGCTATCCTAATTTAGGCACTCTGATTCACACAACCCCGTGATGTTTTTCTCAAACCTACTAGGGAATGGCCTGTTAGAAAGCCTTACACTGTGCACCACCCGGGGATGTTTTTCAGAAACCTATCCTACATTGCCAATGCATGTTTCCTGTCCTCCCCATGCTGACCACCCCGTGGTGCTTTACTCCGTCCGACATTGCCACTGACTGACTATCCTAATTCAGAACATCTGATTCACACCACCGCGTGATGATTTTCTCACTCCTACTATTGAATGGCCTGTTAGAAACCCTTACAATGCGCACGACCCCGTGATGTTTTTCAGAAAATTATGCTACATTGCCACTGCGTGTTTCCTGACTTCCCCAGCTGACCACCTGTGGTGCTTTTCTACATACTTCATTGACACTCACTGTGTGTCCTAATTCAGGCCCTCCGATTCACACCCCCCAGTGTTGTTTTTCTCACTCCTACTAGTGAATGGCCTGTTAGAAACCCATACAAAGCGCACCACAGAGCGATGTTTATTAGAAACCTATTCTACATTGCCACTGCATGCTTCCTTGCCTCCCCATGCTGACAAACCCGTGGTGCTTTTCTCCATCCTACATTGCCACTCACAGCCTATCCTAATTCAGGCCCTCCGATTCACCCCACACCATGATGTATTTCTCACTCCTACTTGTGAATGGCTTGTTAGAAAGCCTTACAATGCGCACCACCCCGCGATGTTTTTCTGAAACCTATCCTACATTGCTACTGCATGTTTCCTGACCTCCCCATGCTGACCACCCCGTGGTGCTTTTCTCCATCCGACATTGCCACTCACTGTGTATATTGATTCAAGTCCTCCGATTCACACCACAACATGATGTATTTCTCACTGCTGCTAGTGAATGGCCTGTTAGAAACCCTTACAATGGGCCCCACCACCCAATGTTTTTCAGAAACCTATCCTACATTGCCATTGCATGTTTCCTGACCTCCCAATGTTGATCGCCCCGTGGTGCTTTTCTCCATTCTTCATTGCCACTCACTGCCTATCCTCATTCAGGCCCTCCGATTCACAAAAACCCGTGATGTTTTTCGCACTCCTACTGGTGAATATCCTGCTATAAAACCTTACAATGCACACATCCCCGCAATGTTTTTCAGAAACCTATCCTACATTGCCATTGCATGTTTCCTGACCTCCCAATGCTCACAAACCGGGGTTCTTTTCTCAATCCTATATTGCCACTCACTGTCTATCTTGATTCAGGCTCTCCCATTCACACCAAACCATGATGTATATCTCACTCTTACTAGTGAATGTCCTGTTAGAAACCCTTACAATGCGCACCACAGCGCGAAGTTTTTGAGAAACCTATCCTGCATTGCCACTGCATGTTTCATGACCTCCCCATCCTGACCACCCCGTGGTGCTTTTCTCCATCCTACATTGCCACTCACGGCCTATCCTGATTCAGGCCCTCCTATTCACACCACCCCGTGAGGTTTTTCTCACTCCTGCTAGTGAAAGGCCTTTTAGAAACCCTTACAATGAGCACCACTCCGCGATATTTTTCAGAAACCTATCCTACATTGCCACTGCATGTTTCCTGACCTCCCCATGCTGACAACCCGGTGGTGCTTTTCTCCATCCTACATTGCAACTCACTGACCATCCTGATTCAGGGCTTCAGATTCACACCACTCCGTGATGTATTTCTCACTCCGACTAGTGAATGGCCTGTTAGAAACGGTTACAATGGGCACCACCCCGTGATGTTTTTCAGAAAACTATCCTACATTGACACTGCATGTTTCTTGACACCCTCATGCTGACCAACCCATGTTGCTTTTCTCGATCCTACATTGCCACTCACTGCCTGTCCAAATCAGGGCCTCCGATTCACACCACCCCGTGATGTTTTTCTCACTCCTACTAGTGAATGGCCTGTTGAAAGCCTTACAATTCTCACCACACGTTATGTTTCTGAGAAACCTATCCTACATTGCCACTGCATGTGTACAGACCTCCCCATGATGACCACCCCTTGGTGATTTCTCCATCCTACATTGCCACTCACTGCCTATCCTGATTCAGGCCCTCTGATTCACACCACCCCGTGATGTTTTTCTCACTCCTACTAGTGAATGGCCTGTTAGAAACCCTTACAATGCGCACCAACCCGTAATGTTTTTCCGAAAGCTATCCCACATTGCCACTGCATGTTTCCTGACCTCCCCATGCTGACCACCCCGTGGTGCTTTTCTACATCCTACATTGCCACTCACTGCCTATCCTGATTCAGGCCCTCTGATTCACACCAACCCGTTATGTATTTCTCACTCCTACTAGTGAATAGCCTGTTAGAAACCCTTACAATGCGCACCACCCAGTGATGTTTATCAGAAACCTAGCCTACATGGCCACTGCATGTTTCCTGACTTCCCCATGCTCACCACCCCGTGGTGCTTTTCTCCATCCTACATTGCCACTCACAGCCTTTCCTAATTCAGGCCCTCCGATTCATAACACGCCGTGACGTTTTTTTCTCTCCTACTTGTCAATGGCTTGTTAGAAAACCTTACAATCCGCACAACCCCACGATATTTTTCAGAAACCTATCCTACATTGCCAATGCATGTTTCCTTACCTCTCCAGGCTGAAAACCCCGTGGTGCATTTCTCCATTATACATTGCCACACACTGCCTATCATGATTCAGGACCTATGATTAATACCACCCTGTGATGTTTTTCTCACTCCTACTAGTGAATGGTTTGTTAGTAACCCTTACAATTCTCACCACCAGCGATGTTTTACAGAAACCAATGCTACATTGCCACAGCATGTGTCCTGACCTCCCTATGCTGACCACCCCGTGGTGCTTTTCTCCATCCTACATTGCCACTCACTGCCTATCCTGATTCAGGGCTTCCGATTCACACCACCCCGTGATGTAGTTCTCACTCCTACTAGTGAATGGCATGTTAGAAACCCTTACAATGCGCACCACCCCGTGATGTTTTTCTCACCCTTACTAGTGAATGGCCTGTTAAAGAGACTTACCATGCGAACCACCCGGGGATGTTTTTCAGAAACATATTCTACATTGCCAATGCATGTTTCCTGACCTCCCCATGCTGACCACCCCATGTTGCTTTTCTCCATCCTACATTGCCACTCACTGATTACCTAATTCAGAAAATCTTATTCACACCAGACCGTGAAGTTTTTCTCACTCCTACTAGTGAATGGCCTGTTAGAAACAATTACAAAGTGCACCATCCCGTGATGTTTTCCAGAAACCTATCTTACATTGCCACTGCATGTTTCCTGACCTCTGCATCCTGACCACCCTGTGGTCCTTTTCTCCATCCTACATTGCCACTCACTGCCTATCCTGATTCAGGCCCTCAGATTCACACCAACCTGTGATGTTTTTCTCACCCCTACAAGTGAATGGCCTGCTACAAACCCTTACAATGCACTCCACCCCGCGATGTTTTCAGAAACCTATCCTACATTGCCAATGCATATTTCCTTACCTTCCCATCCTGACCACCCCGTGGTGCTTTTCTCCATCCTACATTGCCACTCACTGCCTATACTAATTCAGGCCCTCCGATTCACACCACCCCGGGATGTTTTTCTCACTCCTACTAGTGAATGGCCTGTTACAAACCCTTACAATTCTCACAACCTGCGATGTTTTTCAGAAAACTATCCTACATTGCCACTGCATGTGTCCTGACCCCACCTTGCTGACTACCCCATGGTGCTTTTCTCCATCCCATATTGCCACTCACTGCCTATCTTAATTCATGCCCTCCGATTCACATCACACCGTGATGTTTTTCTCACTCCTACTAGTGAATGGCCTGTTAGAAAGCCATACAATGCGCACCACATTGCGATGTTTTTCAGAAACCTATCCTACATTGCCAATGCATGTTTCCTGACCTCCCCGTGCTGACCACCGCATGGTGCTTTTCTCCATCCTACATTGCCACTCACTGCCTATCCTGATTCATGACCTCTGATTCACAACACGCCGTGATGTTTTTCTCACTCCTATTAGTGAATGGCCTGTTAGAAACCATTACAATGCACACCACCCTGCGATGTTTTTCAGAAACATATCCTACATTGTCAATGCATATTTCCTGACCTCCCCATTCTGACCACCCCGTGTTGCTTTTCTCCATCCTACTTTGCCACTCACTGCCTATCCTAATTAAAAACATCTGATTCACACCACCCCGTGATGTTTTTCTCACTACTACTAATGAATGGCCTGTTAGAAACATTACAATGGGCACCACAACGTGACGTTTTTCAGAACACTATCCTACATTGCCACTGCATGTTTCCTGACCTCCCCATGCTGACCACCCTGTGGTGCTTTTCTCCATCCTACATTGGCACTCACTGCCTATCCTAATTCATGGCCTGCGATTCACACCACCCCGTGATGTTTTTCTCACTCCTACTAGTGAATGGCGTGTTACAAACCCCTACAATGCGCACCACCCAGCGATGTTTATTAGAAACCTATTCTACATTGCCATTGCATGTTTCCTTGCCTCCCCATGATGACCAACTCGTGGTGCTTTTCTCCATCCTACATTGCCACTCACAGCCTATTCTAATTTAGGCCCTCCGATTCACACCACCCCGTGATGTTTTTTTCACTCCTACTTGTAAATGGCTTGTTAGAAAGCATTACAATGCCCACAACCCCGCGATTTTGTTCAGAAACCTATCTTACATTGTCATTGCATGTTTCCTGACACTCAAATGCTCACCAACCCGTGGTGGTTTTCTCCATCCTACATTGCCACTCACTGTCTAACTTGATTCAGGCCCTCTGAATCACACCACACCATGATGTATTTCTCACTCCTACTAGTGAATTGCCTGTAAGAAACCCTTACAATGTGCACCACCCCGCGATGTTTTTCAGAAAACTATCCTACATTGACACAGTATGTTTCCTGACGACCGCATGCTGACCACACCTTGGTGGTTTTCTCCATTTTACATTGCCACTCACTGCCTATCCTAATTTTGACCCTCCGATTCACACCACCCCGTGATGTTTTTCTCACTCCTACTAGTGAATGGCCTGTTAGAAAGCCTTACAATGCGCACCACCTGGCGATGTTTTTCAGAAACTTATCCGACATTGTCAATGCATGTTTCCTGACCTCCCCATGCTGACGACCCCGTGGTGCTTTTCTCCATCCGACGTTGCCACTCACTGTCTATCTTGATTCCGGCCCTCCGATTCACACCAAACCATGATGTATTTCTCACTCCTACTAGTGAATGGCCTGTTAGAAACCCTTACAATGCGCACCACCCCGTGATGTTTTTCAGAAAACTATTCTACATTGCCACTGCATGTTTCCTGACCTCCCCATGCTGACCACCCCGTGCTGCTTTTCTCCATCCTGCATTGCTACTCACTTCCTATGCTAAATCAGGCCTTCCGATTAACACCACCCCGTGATGTTTTTCTCAATCCTACTAGTGAATGGCCTATAAGAAAACCTTACAATGCGCACCACCCCGCTTTTTTCTTCAGAAACCTATCGTACATTGCCACTGCATATTTCCTGACCTCCACATGCTGACCACCCCGTGGTGCTGTTCTCCATCCTACATTGCCACTCACTGCCTATCCTAAGTCAGGCCATTCGATTCACACCACCCCGTGATGTTTTTCTCACTCCTGCTAGTAAATGGCCTGTTAGAAAGCCTTACAATGCCCACCACCCAGTGATGTTTATCCGAAACCTATTCTGCTTTGCCACTGCATGTTTCCTTGCCTCCCCATACTGATAAACCCGTGGTGCTTTTCTCCATCCTACATTGCAACTCACTGTCTATCTTGATTCAGGCTCTCTGTTTCACACCACACCATGATGTATTTCTCACTCCTACTAGTGAATGGCCTGTTAGAAACCTTTATAATGCGCACTTCACCGCAAGGATTTTGAGAAACCTATCCTACATTGCCACTGCATGTTTCCTGTCCTCCCCATCCTGACCACCCCGTGGGGCATTTCTCCATCCTACATTGCCACTCACGGCCTATCCTGATGCAGGCTCTCCGATTCACACCACCCCGTGATGTTTTTTGCACTCCTACTGGTGAATGGCCTGCTACAAAAATTTACAATGTGCACAAACCCGCGATGTTTTTCAGAAACCTATCCTACATTGCCACTGAATGTTTCCTGACCTCCCCATGCTCACCAACCCGTGGTGCTTTTCTCCATCCTACATTGCCACTCACTGTCTATCTTAATTCAGGCCCTCTGATTCACACCACGCCGTGATGTTTTTCTCACTCCTACTCTTGAATGGCCTGTTAGAAACCCTTACAATGCGCACCACCCTGCGAAGTTTTTCAGAAACCTATCCTACATTGTCAATGCATGTTTCCTGACCTCCCCATTCTGACCACCCCGTGGTGCTTTTCTCCATCCTACATTGCCACTCACTGCCTATCCTAATTCAAAACATCTGATTCACACCACCCCGTGATGTTTTTCTCACTCCTACTAGTGAATGGCCTGTTAGAAACATTACAATGGGCACCACAATGTGACATTTTTCAGAAAACTATCCTACATTGCCACTGCATGTTTCCTGACCTCACCATGCTGACCACCCCGTGGTGCTTTTCTCCATCCTACATTGCCACTCACTGCCTATCCTAATTCATGGCCTCCAATTCACACCACCCCGTGATGTTTTTCTCACTCCTAATAGTGAATGGCCTGTTAGAAACCCTTACAATGCGCACTACCCTGCTGTATTTTCAGAAACCTATACTACATTGTCACTGCATGATTCCTGACCTCCCCATGCTTACCACCCTGTGGTGCTTTTCTCCATCCAACATTGTCACTCATTGCCTATCCTAATTCATGCCGCCTATTCAGACCACCCCGTGATGTTGTTCTCACTCCTACTAGTGAATGGCCTGTTAGAAACCCATGCAATGCGCACCACCAAGCGATGTCTATCACAAACCTATCCTACATTGCCACTGCATGTTTCCCGACCTCCCCATCCTGACCACCCCGTGGTGCTTTTCTCGATCCTACATTGCCACTTACTGCCTATCCTGATTCAGGCCCTCCGAATCACACCACCCCGTGATGTTTTTCTCACTACTACTAGTGAATGGCCTGTTACAAACCCTTACAATTCTCACAACCCGCGATGTTTTTCAGAAATCTATCCTACATTGCCACTGCATGTGTCCTGACCCCCCCTTGCTGACTACCCCGTGGTGCTTTTCTCCATCCTATATTGCCACTCACTGCCTTTCCTAATTCATGCCCTCCGATTCACACCACCCCGTGATGTTTTTCTCACTCCTACTAGTAAATGGCATGTTAGAAACCCTTACAATGCAAACCACCCCGTGATGTTTTTCAGAAACCTATCCTACATTGCCACTGCATGTTTCCTGACCTCACCATGCTGACCACCCCGTGGTGCTTTTCTCCATCCTACATTGCCACTCACTGCCTATCCTAATTCATGGCCTCCAATTCACACCACCCCATGATGTTTTTCTCACTCCTAATAGTGAATGGCCTGTTAGAAACCCTTACAATGCGCACTACCCTGCTGTATTTTCAGAAACCTATACTACATTGTCACTGCATGATTCCTGACCTCCCCATGCTTACCACCCTGTGGTGCTTTTCTCCATCCAACATTGTCACTCATTGCCTATCCTAATTCATGCCGCCTATTCAGACCACCCCGTGATGTTGTTCTCACTCCTACTAGTGAATGGCCTGTTAGAAACCCATGCAATGCGCACCACCAAGCGATGTCTATCACAAACCTATCCTACATTGCCACTGCATGTTTCCCGACCTCCCCATCCTGACCACCCCGTGGTGCTTTTCTCGATCCTACATTGCCACTTACTGCCTATCCTGATTCAGGCCCTCCGAATCACACCACCCCGTGATGTTTTTCTCACTACTACTAGTGAATGGCCTGTTACAAACCCTTACAATTCTCACAACCCGCGATGTTTTTCAGAAATCTATCCTACATTGCCACTGCATGTGTCCTGACCCCCCCTTGCTGACTACCCCGTGGTGCTTTTCTCCATCCTATATTGCCACTCACTGCCTTTCCTAATTCATGCCCTCCGATTCACACCACCCCGTGATGTTTTTCTCACTCCTACTAGTAAATGGCATGTTAGAAACCCTTACAATGCAAACCACCCCGTGATGTTTTTCAGAAACCTATCCTACATTGCCACTGCATGTTTCCTGACCTCCCCACTCTGACCACCCCGTGGTGCTTTTCTCCATCCTACATTGCCACTCACTGTCTATCTTGATTCAGGCCCACTGATTCACACCACAGCATGATGTATTTCTCACTCCTACTAGTGAATGGCCTATTAGGAAACCTTACAATGCGCACAACCCCGCGTTTTTTTTAGAAACCTATCCTACATTGCCACTGCATGTTTCCTGACCTCCCCGTCCTGACCACCCCGTGGTGCTTTCCTCCATCATACATTGCCACTCACTGCCTATCCTGATTCAGGCCCTCCGTTTCACAACACCCTGCGATGTGTTTCTCACTTCTACTAGTGAATGGCCTGTTCGAAACCATTACAATGCGCACCACCCCGCGATATTTTTCAGAAACCTATCCTACATAGCCACTGCATGTGTCCTAACCTCCCCATGCTGAGCTCACCGTGGTGCTTTTCTCCATCCTATATTGCCACTCACTGCCTATCCTGATTCAGTCCCTCTGATTCAAATCACGCCGTGATGTTTTTCTCACTGCTACTAGTGAATGGCCTGTTAGAAACCCTTAAAATGTGCACCACCCCTGATGTTTTTCAGAAAACTATCCTACAGAGCCACAGCATGTTTCCTGACCTCCTCATGCTGACCACCCCATGGAGCTTTTTTCCATCCTACATTGCCACTCACATCCTATCCTAAATCAGGCCTTCCGATTAACACCACCCCGTGATGTTTTCTTCACTCCTACTAGTGAATGGCCTGTTAGAAAGCCTTACAATGCGAACCACCCCGCTTTTTTTTTTTTTTCAGAATCCTATCCTACATTGCCACTGCATGTTTCCTGACCTCCCCATGCTGACCACACCGTGGTGCTTTTCTCAATTTTACATTGCCGCTCACTGCCTATCCTAATTCAGGCCCTCTGATTCACACCACCCCGTGATATTTTTCTCTATCCTACTAGTGAATGGCCTGTTAGATAGCCTTACAATGCGCACCACTCGGCGATGTTTTTCAGAAACCTATCCTTCATTACCAATGCATGTTTCCTGACCTCCCCATGCTGACCACACAATGGTGCTTTTCTCCATCCTACATTGCCACTCACTGCCTATCCTAATTCAGAACATCTGATTCACATCACCCGTGATGTTTTTCTCACTCCTACTAGTGAATGGCCAGTTAGAAACTCTTACAATGCGCACCACACCGTGATGTTTTTCAAAAAACTATACAACACTGCCACTGCATATTTCCTGACCTCCCCCACCCCGTGGTGCTTTTCTCCATTCTTCATTGCCACTCACGGCCTATCCTGATTCGGCCCTCCGATTCAAACCACCCCGTGATGTTTTTCCCACTCCTACTAGTGAAAGATCCTTTGGAAACCCTTACAATGAGCACCACACCGCGATGTTTTTCAGAAACCTATCCTATATTGCCACTGCATGTTTCCTGACATCCAGATGCTAACCACCCCGTGGTGCTTTTCTCTAGCTGACATTGCCACTCACTGTCTATCTTGATTGAGGCCCTCCGATTCACACCACACCGTGATATATTTCTCACTCCTACTAGTGAATGGCCTGTCAGAAACCCTTACAATGTGCACCACCCCGCTATGTTTTTCAGAAACCTATCCTACATTGCCACTGCATGTTTCCTGACCTCCCTATCTTGACCACCCCATGGTGCTTTTCTCCATCCTACATTGTCACTAACTGCCTATCCTGATTCAGGCCCTCCGATTCAAACCACCCTGTGATGTTTTTCTCACTTCATCTAGTGAATGGCCTTTTAGAAACCCTTACAATGCGCAGCACCCCGCGATGTGTTTCAGAATCCTATCCTACATTCCCACTGCATTTTTCCTGACCTCCCCATGCTGACCACCCTGTGGTGCTTTTCTCCATCCTACATTGCCACCAATGCCGATCCTAATTCAGGCCCTCCGATTCACACCACCCCATGTTGTTGTTCTCACTCGTACTAGTGAATGGCCTGTTAGAAACCCATACAAAGCGCACCACCCAGTGATGTTTTTCAGAAACCTATCCTACATTGCCAATGCATGTTTCCTGACCTCCCCATGCTGACCACCCAGTGGTGCTTTTCTCCATCCTACATTGCCAATCACTGCCTATCCTAATTCAGAACATCTGATTCACATCAGCCGTGATGTTTTTCTCACTCCTACTAGTGAATGGCCAGTTAGAAACCCTTACAATGCGCACCACTCCGTGATGTTTTTCAAAAAACTATCCTACATTGCCACTGCATGTTTCCTGACCTCCCCATCCTGAACACCCCGTGGTTCTTTTCTCCATTCTTCATTGCCACTCATGGCCTATCCTGATTCAGGCCCTCCGATTCACACCACCCCGTGATGAATTTCCCACTCTTACTACTGAAAGATCCTTTGGAAACCCTTACAATGAGCACCACACTGAGATTTTTTTCAGAAACCTATCCTATATTGCCACTGCATGTTTCCTGACCTGCCCATCATGACCACACCGTGGTGCTTTTCTCCATCCTACATTGCCACTCACTGCCTATGCTGATTCAGGCCCTCCGATTCAAACCACCCTGTGATATTTTTCTCACTTCAGCTAGTGAAAGGCCTGTTAGAAAACCTTACAATTCGCAGCACCCCGCGATGTGTTTCAGAAACCTATCCTACATTCCCACTGCCTGTTTCCTGACCTCCCCATGCTGACCACCCCGTGGCGCTTTTCTCTATCCTACATTGCCACTAACTGCCTATACTAATTCAGGCCCTCCGATTCACACCAACCCGTGATGTTTTTCTCACTGCTACTAGTGAATGCCCTGTAAGAAAGCCTTACAATGAGCACCACCATGCGATGTTTTTCAGAAAACTATCCTACATTGCCAATGCATGATTTCTGACCTCCCCAAGCTGACCACCCCGTGGTGCTTTTCTCCATCCTACATTGCCACTCACTGCCTATCCTAATTCAGAAAATTTCATTCACACCAACCCGTTATGTTTTTCTCACTCCTACTAGTGAATGGCCTGTTAGAAACCCTTACAATGTGCACCATCCCGTGATGTTTTTCAGAAAAATATCCTACATTGCCTCTGCATGTTTCCTGACCTCCCCATGCTGACCACCCTCTGGTGCTTTTCTACATACTTCATTGCCACTCAATGCCTATCCTAATTTAGGCCCTCCGATTCACACCACCACATGTTGTTGTTCTCACTCCTACTAGTGAATGGCCTGTTAGAAACCCATACAAAGCGCACCACCCACTGATGTTTATTAGAAACCTATTCTACATTGCCACTGCATGTTTCCTGACCTCCCCATGCTGACCACCCCGACCGAGCTTTTCTCCATCCTACATTGCCATTCACAGCCTATCCTAATTCAGGCCCTCCGATACACACCACCCTGCGATGTTTTTTTCACTCCTACTGGTGAATTGCCTGCTACAAACCCTTATAATGCGAACAACCCCGCGATATTGTTCAGAAACCTATCCTACATTGCCATTGCATGTTTCCTGACCTCCCAATGCTCACCAACTCGTGGGGCTTTTCTCCATCCTACATTGCCACTTACTGTCTAACTTGATTCAGGCCCTCCAATTCACACCACACCACGATGTATTTCTAAATCCTACTAGTGAATGGCCTGTTAGAAACCCTTACAATGCGCACAACCCCGCGATGTTATTCAGAAACCTATCCTACATTGCCACTACATGTTTCCTGCCCTCCCCATACTGACCACCCCGTGGTGCTTTTCTCTATCCTACATTGCCACTCACAGCCTATCCTTACTCAGGCCCTGCACTTCTCACCAACCCATGATATTTTTCTCACTGCTACTAGTGAATGGCCTGTTAGAAAGCCTTACAATGCGCACCACCCGGCGATGTTTTTCAGAAACCTATCCTTCATTGCCCATGCATGTTTCCTGACCTCCCCATGCTGAGCACCCCGTGGTGCTTTTCTCCATCCTACATTGCCACTCACTGCCTATCCTAATTCAGAACATCTGATTCACATCACCCGTGATGTTTTTCTCACTCCTACTAGTGAATGGCCAGTTAGAAACTCTTACAATGCGCACCACACCGCAATGTTTTTAAAAAAATTATCCTACATTGCCACTGCATATTTCCTGACCTCCCCATCCTGACCACCCCATGGTGCTTTTCTCCATTCTTCATTGCCACTCACGGCCTATCCTGATTCAGGCCCTCCGATTCAAACCACCCCGTGATGTTTTTCACATTACTACTAGTGAAAGATCCTTTGGAAACCCTTACAATAAGCACCATCCCACGATGTTTTTCAGAAACTTATCCTACATGGCTACTGCATGTTTCCTGACCTCCCCATGCTGACCACCCCATGGTGCTTTTCTCTATCCGACATTGCCACTAACTGTCTATCTTGATTCAGGCCCTCTGATTCACACCACAACATGATGTATTTCTCACTGCTACTAGTGAATTTCCTGTTAGAAACCCTTACAATGGGCCCCACCACCCGATGTTTTTCAGAAACCTATCCTACATTGCCACTGCATGTTTCATAACCTCACCATCCTGAAGACGCCGTGGTGCTTTTCTCCATCCCATATTGCCACTCACTGCCTATCCTGATTCAGGCCCTCAGATTCACACCACCCTGTGATGTTTTTCTCACTTCATCTAGAGAATGGCCTGTTAGAAACCCTTACAATGCGCACCACATGGCTATGTTTATCAGAAACTTATCCTACATTGCCACTGCATGTTTCCTGACCTCCCAATGCTGACCACACCATTGTGCTTTTCTCCATTTTACATTGCCACTCACTGGCTATCCTAATTTAGGCACTCTGATTCACACAACCCCGTGATGTTTTTCTCAAACCTACTAGGGAATGGCCTGTTAGAAAGCCTTACACTGTGCACCACCCGGGGATGTTTTTCAGAAACCTATCCTACATTGCCAATGCATGTTTCCTGTCCTCCCCATGCTGACCACCCCGTGGTGCTTTACTCCGTCCGACATTGCCACTGACTGACTATCCTAATTCAGAACATCTGATTCACACCACCGCGTGATGATTTTCTCACTCCTACTATTGAATGGCCTGTTAGAAACCCTTACAATGCGCACGACCCCGTGATGTTTTTCAGAAAATTATGCTACATTGCCACTGCGTGTTTCCTGACTTCCCCAGCTGACCACCTGTGGTGCTTTTCTACATACTTCATTGACACTCACTGTGTGTCCTAATTCAGGCCCTCCGATTCACACCCCCAGTGTTGTTTTTCTCACTCCTACTAGTGAATGGCCTGTTAGAAACCCATACAAAGCGCACCACAGAGCGATGTTTATTAGAAACCTATTCTACATTGCCACTGCATGCTTCCTTGCCTCCCCATGCTGACAAACCCGTGGTGCTTTTCTCCATCCTACATTGCCACTCACAGCCTATCCTAATTCAGGCCCTCCGATTCACCCCACACCATGATGTATTTCTCACTCCTACTTGTGAATGGCTTGTTAGAAAGCCTTACAATGCGCACCACCCCGCGATGTTTTTCTGAAACCTATCCTACATTGCTACTGCATGTTTCCTGACCTCCCCATGCTGACCACCCCGTGGTGCTTTTCTCCATCCGACATTGCCACTCACTGTGTATATTGATTCAAGTCCTCCGATTCACACCACAACATGATGTATTTCTCACTGCTGCTAGTGAATGGCCTGTTAGAAACCCTTACAATGGGCCCCACCACCCAATGTTTTTCAGAAACCTATCCTACATTGCCATTGCATGTTTCCTGACCTCCCAATGTTGATCGCCCCGTGGTGCTTTTCTCCATTCTTCATTGCCACTCACTGCCTATCCTCATTCAGGCCCTCCGATTCACAAAAACCCGTGATGTTTTTCGCACTCCTACTGGTGAATATCCTGCTATAAAACCTTACAATGCACACATCCCCGCAATGTTTTTCAGAAACCTATCCTACATTGCCATTGCATGTTTCCTGACCTCCCAATGCTCACAAACCGGGGTTCTTTTCTCAATCCTATATTGCCACTCACTGTCTATCTTGATTCAGGCTCTCCCATTCACACCAAACCATGATGTATATCTCACTCTTACTAGTGAATGTCCTGTTAGAAACCCTTACAATGCGCACCACAGCGCGAAGTTTTTGAGAAACCTATCCTGCATTGCCACTGCATGTTTCATGACCTCCCCATCCTGACCACCCCGTGGTGCTTTTCTCCATCCTACATTGCCACTCACGGCCTATCCTGATTCAGGCCCTCCTATTCACACCACCCCGTGAGGTTTTTCTCACTCCTGCTAGTGAAAGGCCTTTTAGAAACCCTTACAATGAGCACCACTCCGCGATATTTTTTCAGAAACCTATCCTACATTGCCACTCATGTTTCCTGACCTCCCCATGCTGACAACCCGGTGGTGCTTTTCTCCATCCTACATTGCAACTCACTGACCATCCTGATTCAGGGCTTCAGATTCACACCACTCCGTGATGTATTTCTCACTCCGACTAGTGAATGGCCTGTTAGAAACGGTTACAATGGGCACCACCCCGTGATGTTTTTCAGAAAACTATCCTACATTGACACTGCATGTTTCTTGACACCCTCATGCTGACCAACCCATGTTGCTTTTCTCGATCCTACATTGCCACTCACTGCCTGTCCAAATCAGGGCCTCCGATTCACACCACCCCGTGATGTTTTTCTCACTCCTACTAGTGAATGGCCTGTTGAAAGCCTTACAATTCTCACCACACGTTATGTTTCTGAGAAACCTATCCTACATTGCCACTGCATGTGTACAGACCTCCCCATGATGACCACCCCTTGGTGATTTCTCCATCCTACATTGCCACTCACTGCCTATCCTGATTCAGGCCCTCTGATTCACACCACCCCGTGATGTTTTTCTCACTCCTACTAGTGAATGGCCTGTTAGAAACCCTTACAATGCGCACCAACCCGTAATGTTTTTCCGAAAGCTATCCCACATTGCCACTGCATGTTTCCTGACCTCCCCATGCTGACCACCCCGTGGTGCTTTTCTACATCCTACATTGCCACTCACTGCCTATCCTGATTCAGGCCCTCTGATTCACACCACCCCGTTATGTATTTCTCACTCCTACTAGTGAATAGCCTGTTAGAAACCCTTACAATGCGCACCACCCAGTGATGTTTATCAGAAACCTAGCCTACATGGCCACTGCATGTTTCCTGACTTCCCCATGCTCACCACCCCGTGGTGCTTTTCTCCATCCTACATTGCCACTCACAGCCTTTCCTAATTCAGGCCCTCCGATTCATAACACGCCGTGACGTTTTTTTCTCTCCTACTTGTCAATGGCTTGTTAGAAAACCTTACAATCCGCACAACCCCACGATATTTTTCAGAAACCTATCCTACATTGCCAATGCATGTTTCCTTACCTCTCCAGGCTGAAAACCCCGTGGTGCATTTCTCCATTATACATTGCCACACACTGCCTATCATGATTCAGGACCTATGATTAATACCACCCTGTGATGTTTTTCTCACTCCTACTAGTGAATGGTTTGTTAGTAACCCTTACAATTCTCACCACCAGCGATGTTTTACAGAAACCAATGCTACATTGCCACAGCATGTGTCCTGACCTCCCTATGCTGACCACCCCGTGGTGCTTTTCTCCATCCTACATTGCCACTCACTGCCTATCCTGATTCAGGGCTTCCGATTCACACCACCCCGTGATGTAGTTCTCACTCCTACTAGTGAATGGCATGTTAGAAACCCTTACAATGCGCACCACCCCGTGATGTTTTTCTCACCCTTACTAGTGAATGGCCTGTTAAAGAGACTTACCATGCGAACCACCCGGGGATGTTTTTCAGAAACATATTCTACATTGCCAATGCATGTTTCCTGACCTCCCCATGCTGACCACCCCATGTTGCTTTTCTCCATCCTACATTGCCACTCACTGATTACCTAATTCAGAAAATCTTATTCACACCAGACCGTGAAGTTTTTCTCACTCCTACTAGTGAATGGCCTGTTAGAAACAATTACAAAGTGCACCATCCCGTGATGTTTTCCAGAAACCTATCTTACATTGCCACTGCATGTTTCCTGACCTCTGCATCCTGACCACCCTGTGGTCCTTTTCTCCATCCTACATTGCCACTCACTGCCTATCCTGATTCAGGCCCTCAGATTCACACCAACCTGTGATGTTTTTCTCACCCCTACAAGTGAATGGCCTGCTACAAACCCTTACAATGCACTCCACCCCGCGATGTTTTCAGAAACCTATCCTACATTGCCAATGCATATTTCCTTACCTTCCCATCCTGACCACCCCGTGGTGCTTTTCTCCATCCTACATTGCCACTCACTGCCTATCCTAATTCATGGCCTCCAATTCACACCACCCCGTGATGTTTTTCTCACTCCTAATAGTGAATGGCCTGTTAGAAACCCTTACAATGCGCACTACCCTGCTGTATTTTCAGAAACCTATACTACATTGTCACTGCATGATTCCTGACCTCCCCATGCTTACCACCCTGTGGTGCTTTTCTCCATCCAACATTGTCACTCATTGCCTATCCTAATTCATGCCGCCTATTCAGACCACCCCGTGATGTTGTTCTCACTCCTACTAGTGAATGGCCTGTTAGAAACCCATGCAATGCGCACCACCAAGCGATGTCTATCACAAACCTATCCTACATTGCCACTGCATGTTTCCCGACCTCCCCATCCTGACCACCCCGTGGTGCTTTTCTCGATCCTACATTGCCACTTACTGCCTATCCTGATTCAGGCCCTCCGAATCACACCACCCCGTGATGTTTTTCTCACTACTACTAGTGAATGGCCTGTTACAAACCCTTACAATTCTCACAACCCGCGATGTTTTTCAGAAATCTATCCTACATTGCCACTGCATGTGTCCTGACCCCCCCTTGCTGACTACCCCGTGGTGCTTTTCTCCATCCTATATTGCCACTCACTGCCTTTCCTAATTCATGCCCTCCGATTCACACCACCCCGTGATGTTTTTCTCACTCCTACTAGTAAATGGCATGTTAGAAACCCTTACAATGCAAACCACCCCGTGATGTTTTTCAGAAACCTATCCTACATTGCCACTGCATGTTTCCTGACCTCCCCACTCTGACCACCCCGTGGTGCTTTTCTCCATCCTACATTGCCACTCACTGTCTATCTTGATTCAGGCCCACTGATTCACACCACAGCATGATGTATTTCTCACTCCTACTAGTGAATGGCCTATTAGGAAACCTTACAATGCGCACAACCCCGCGTTTTTTTTAGAAACCTATCCTACATTGCCACTGCATGTTTCCTGACCTCCCCGTCCTGACCACCCCGTGGTGCTTTCCTCCATCATACATTGCCACTCACTGCCTATCCTGATTCAGGCCCTCCGTTTCACAACACCCTGCGATGTGTTTCTCACTTCTACTAGTGAATGGCCTGTTCGAAACCATTACAATGCGCACCACCCCGCGATATTTTTCAGAAACCTATCCTACATAGCCACTGCATGTGTCCTAACCTCCCCATGCTGAGCTCACCGTGGTGCTTTTCTCCATCCTATATTGCCACTCACTGCCTATCCTGATTCAGTCCCTCTGATTCAAATCACGCCGTGATGTTTTTCTCACTGCTACTAGTGAATGGCCTGTTAGAAACCCTTAAAATGTGCACCACCCCTGATGTTTTTCAGAAAACTATCCTACAGAGCCACAGCATGTTTCCTGACCTCCTCATGCTGACCACCCCATGGAGCTTTTTTCCATCCTACATTGCCACTCACATCCTATCCTAAATCAGGCCTTCCGATTAACACCACCCCGTGATGTTTTCTTCACTCCTACTAGTGAATGGCCTGTTAGAAAGCCTTACAATGCGAACCACCCCGCTTTTTTTTTTTTTTCAGAATCCTATCCTACATTGCCACTGCATGTTTCCTGACCTCCCCATGCTGACCACACCGTGGTGCTTTTCTCAATTTTACATTGCCGCTCACTGCCTATCCTAATTCAGGCCCTCTGATTCACACCACCCCGTGATATTTTTCTCTATCCTACTAGTGAATGGCCTGTTAGATAGCCTTACAATGCGCACCACTCGGCGATGTTTTTCAGAAACCTATCCTTCATTACCAATGCATGTTTCCTGACCTCCCCATGCTGACCACACAATGGTGCTTTTCTCCATCCTACATTGCCACTCACTGCCTATCCTAATTCAGAACATCTGATTCACATCACCCGTGATGTTTTTCTCACTCCTACTAGTGAATGGCCAGTTAGAAACTCTTACAATGCGCACCACACCGTGATGTTTTTCAAAAAACTATACAACACTGCCACTGCATATTTCCTGACCTCCCCCACCCCGTGGTGCTTTTCTCCATTCTTCATTGCCACTCACGGCCTATCCTGATTCGGCCCTCCGATTCAAACCACCCCGTGATGTTTTTCCCACTCCTACTAGTGAAAGATCCTTTGGAAACCCTTACAATGAGCACCACACCGCGATGTTTTTCAGAAACCTATCCTATATTGCCACTGCATGTTTCCTGACATCCAGATGCTAACCACCCCGTGGTGCTTTTCTCTAGCTGACATTGCCACTCACTGTCTATCTTGATTGAGGCCCTCCGATTCACACCACACCGTGATATATTTCTCACTCCTACTAGTGAATGGCCTGTCAGAAACCCTTACAATGTGCACCACCCCGCTATGTTTTTCAGAAACCTATCCTACATTGCCACTGCATGTTTCCTGACCTCCCTATCTTGACCACCCCATGGTGCTTTTCTCCATCCTACATTGTCACTAACTGCCTATCCTGATTCAGGCCCTCCGATTCAAACCACCCTGTGATGTTTTTCTCACTTCATCTAGTGAATGGCCTTTTAGAAACCCTTACAATGCGCAGCACCCCGCGATGTGTTTCAGAATCCTATCCTACATTCCCACTGCATTTTTCCTGACCTCCCCATGCTGACCACCCTGTGGTGCTTTTCTCCATCCTACATTGCCACCAATGCCGATCCTAATTCAGGCCCTCCGATTCACACCACCCCATGTTGTTGTTCTCACTCGTACTAGTGAATGGCCTGTTAGAAACCCATACAAAGCGCACCACCCAGTGATGTTTTTCAGAAACCTATCCTACATTGCCAATGCATGTTTCCTGACCTCCCCATGCTGACCACCCAGTGGTGCTTTTCTCCATCCTACATTGCCAATCACTGCCTATCCTAATTCAGAACATCTGATTCACATCAGCCGTGATGTTTTTCTCACTCCTACTAGTGAATGGCCAGTTAGAAACCCTTACAATGCGCACCACTCCGTGATGTTTTTCAAAAAACTATCCTACATTGCCACTGCATGTTTCCTGACCTCCCCATCCTGAACACCCCGTGGTTCTTTTCTCCATTCTTCATTGCCACTCATGGCCTATCCTGATTCAGGCCCTCCGATTCACACCACCCCGTGATGAATTTCCCACTCTTACTACTGAAAGATCCTTTGGAAACCCTTACAATGAGCACCACACTGAGATTTTTTTCAGAAACCTATCCTATATTGCCACTGCATGTTTCCTGACCTGCCCATCATGACCACACCGTGGTGCTTTTCTCCATCCTACATTGCCACTCACTGCCTATGCTGATTCAGGCCCTCCGATTCAAACCACCCTGTGATATTTTTCTCACTTCAGCTAGTGAAAGGCCTGTTAGAAAACCTTACAATTCGCAGCACCCCGCGATGTGTTTCAGAAACCTATCCTACATTCCCACTGCCTGTTTCCTGACCTCCCCATGCTGACCACCCCGTGGCGCTTTTCTCTATCCTACATTGCCACTAACTGCCTATACTAATTCAGGCCCTCCGATTCACACCAACCCGTGATGTTTTTCTCACTGCTACTAGTGAATGCCCTGTAAGAAAGCCTTACAATGAGCACCACCATGCGATGTTTTTCAGAAAACTATCCTACATTGCCAATGCATGATTTCTGACCTCCCCAAGCTGACCACCCCGTGGTGCTTTTCTCCATCCTACATTGCCACTCACTGCCTATCCTAATTCAGAAAATTTCATTCACACCAACCCGTTATGTTTTTCTCACTCCTACTAGTGAATGGCCTGTTAGAAACCCTTACAATGTGCACCATCCCGTGATGTTTTTCAGAAAAATATCCTACATTGCCTCTGCATGTTTCCTGACCTCCCCATGCTGACCACCCTCTGGTGCTTTTCTACATACTTCATTGCCACTCAATGCCTATCCTAATTTAGGCCCTCCGATTCACACCACCACATGTTGTTGTTCTCACTCCTACTAGTGAATGGCCTGTTAGAAACCCATACAAAGCGCACCACCCACTGATGTTTATTAGAAACCTATTCTACATTGCCACTGCATGTTTCCTGACCTCCCCATGCTGACCACCCCGACCGAGCTTTTCTCCATCCTACATTGCCATTCACAGCCTATCCTAATTCAGGCCCTCCGATACACACCACCCTGCGATGTTTTTTTCACTCCTACTGGTGAATTGCCTGCTACAAACCCTTATAATGCGAACAACCCCGCGATATTGTTCAGAAACCTATCCTACATTGCCATTGCATGTTTCCTGACCTCCCAATGCTCACCAACTCGTGGGGCTTTTCTCCATCCTACATTGCCACTTACTGTCTAACTTGATTCAGGCCCTCCAATTCACACCACACCACGATGTATTTCTAAATCCTACTAGTGAATGGCCTGTTAGAAACCCTTACAATGCGCACAACCCCGCGATGTTATTCAGAAACCTATCCTACATTGCCACTACATGTTTCCTGCCCTCCCCATACTGACCACCCCGTGGTGCTTTTCTCTATCCTACATTGCCACTCACAGCCTATCCTTACTCAGGCCCTGCACTTCTCACCAACCCATGATATTTTTCTCACTGCTACTAGTGAATGGCCTGTTAGAAAGCCTTACAATGCGCACCACCCGGCGATGTTTTTCAGAAACCTATCCTTCATTGCCCATGCATGTTTCCTGACCTCCCCATGCTGAGCACCCCGTGGTGCTTTTCTCCATCCTACATTGCCACTCACTGCCTATCCTAATTCAGAACATCTGATTCACATCACCCGTGATGTTTTTCTCACTCCTACTAGTGAATGGCCAGTTAGAAACTCTTACAATGCGCACCACACCGCAATGTTTTTAAAAAAATTATCCTACATTGCCACTGCATATTTCCTGACCTCCCCATCCTGACCACCCCATGGTGCTTTTCTCCATTCTTCATTGCCACTCACGGCCTATCCTGATTCAGGCCCTCCGATTCAAACCACCCCGTGATGTTTTTCACATTACTACTAGTGAAAGATCCTTTGGAAACCCTTACAATAAGCACCATCCCACGATGTTTTTCAGAAACTTATCCTACATGGCTACTGCATGTTTCCTGACCTCCCCATGCTGACCACCCCATGGTGCTTTTCTCTATCCGACATTGCCACTAACTGTCTATCTTGATTCAGGCCCTCTGATTCACACCACAACATGATGTATTTCTCACTGCTACTAGTGAATTTCCTGTTAGAAACCCTTACAATGGGCCCCACCACCCGATGTTTTTCAGAAACCTATCCTACATTGCCACTGCATGTTTCATAACCTCACCATCCTGAAGACGCCGTGGTGCTTTTCTCCATCCCATATTGCCACTCACTGCCTATCCTGATTCAGGCCCTCAGATTCACACCACCCTGTGATGTTTTTCTCACTTCATCTAGAGAATGGCCTGTTAGAAACCCTTACAATGCGCACCACATGGCTATGTTTATCAGAAACTTATCCTACATTGCCACTGCATGTTTCCTGACCTCCCAATGCTGACCACACCATTGTGCTTTTCTCCATTTTACATTGCCACTCACTGGCTATCCTAATTTAGGCACTCTGATTCACACAACCCCGTGATGTTTTTCTCAAACCTACTAGGGAATGGCCTGTTAGAAAGCCTTACACTGTGCACCACCCGGGGATGTTTTTCAGAAACCTATCCTACATTGCCAATGCATGTTTCCTGTCCTCCCCATGCTGACCACCCCGTGGTGCTTTACTCCGTCCGACATTGCCACTGACTGACTATCCTAATTCAGAACATCTGATTCACACCACCGCGTGATGATTTTCTCACTCCTACTATTGAATGGCCTGTTAGAAACCCTTACAATGCGCACGACCCCGTGATGTTTTTCAGAAAATTATGCTACATTGCCACTGCGTGTTTCCTGACTTCCCCAGCTGACCACCTGTGGTGCTTTTCTACATACTTCATTGACACTCACTGTGTGTCCTAATTCAGGCCCTCCGATTCACACCCCCCAGTGTTGTTTTTCTCACTCCTACTAGTGAATGGCCTGTTAGAAACCCATACAAAGCGCACCACAGAGCGATGTTTATTAGAAACCTATTCTACATTGCCACTGCATGCTTCCTTGCCTCCCCATGCTGACAAACCCGTGGTGCTTTTCTCCATCCTACATTGCCACTCACAGCCTATCCTAATTCAGGCCCTCCGATTCACCCCACACCATGATGTATTTCTCACTCCTACTTGTGAATGGCTTGTTAGAAAGCCTTACAATGCGCACCACCCCGCGATGTTTTTCTGAAACCTATCCTACATTGCTACTGCATGTTTCCTGACCTCCCCATGCTGACCACCCCGTGGTGCTTTTCTCCATCCGACATTGCCACTCACTGTGTATATTGATTCAAGTCCTCCGATTCACACCACAACATGATGTATTTCTCACTGCTGCTAGTGAATGGCCTGTTAGAAACCCTTACAATGGGCCCCACCACCCAATGTTTTTCAGAAACCTATCCTACATTGCCAATGCATGTTTCCTGACCTCCCAATGTTGATCGCCCCGTGGTGCTTTTCTCCATTCTTCATTGCCACTCACTGCCTATCCTCATTCAGGCCCTCCGATTCACAAAAACCCGTGATGTTTTTCGCACTCCTACTGGTGAATATCCTGCTATAAAACCTTACAATGCACACATCCCCGCAATGTTTTTCAGAAACCTATCCTACATTGCCATTGCATGTTTCCTGACCTCCCAATGCTCACAAACCGGGGTTCTTTTCTCAATCCTATATTGCCACTCACTGTCTATCTTGATTCAGGCTCTCCCATTCACACCAAACCATGATGTATATCTCACTCTTACTAGTGAATGTCCTGTTAGAAACCCTTACAATGCGCACCACAGCGCGAAGTTTTTGAGAAACCTATCCTGCATTGCCACTGCATGTTTCATGACCTCCCCATCCTGACCACCCCGTGGTGCTTTTCTCCATCCTACATTGCCACTCACGGCCTATCCTGATTCAGGCCCTCCTATTCACACCACCCCGTGAGGTTTTTCTCACTCCTGCTAGTGAAAGGCCTTTTAGAAACCCTTACAATGAGCACCACTCCGCGATATTTTTCAGAAACCTATCCTACATTGCCACTGCATGTTTCCTGACCTCCCCATGCTGACAACCCGGTGGTGCTTTTCTCCATCCTACATTGCAACTCACTGACCATCCTGATTCAGGGCTTCAGATTCACACCACTCCGTGATGTATTTCTCACTCCGACTAGTGAATGGCCTGTTAGAAACGGTTACAATGGGCACCACCCCGTGATGTTTTTCAGAAAACTATCCTACATTGACACTGCATGTTTCTTGACACCCTCATGCTGACCAACCCATGTTGCTTTTCTCGATCCTACATTGCCACTCACTGCCTGTCCAAATCAGGGCCTCCGATTCACACCACCCCGTGATGTTTTTCTCACTCCTACTAGTGAATGGCCTGTTGAAAGCCTTACAATTCTCACCACACGTTATGTTTCTGAGAAACCTATCCTACATTGCCACTGCATGTGTACAGACCTCCCCATGATGACCACCCCTTGGTGATTTCTCCATCCTACATTGCCACTCACTGCCTATCCTGATTCAGGCCCTCTGATTCACACCACCCCGTGATGTTTTTCTCACTCCTACTAGTGAATGGCCTGTTAGAAACCCTTACAATGCGCACCAACCCGTAATGTTTTTCCGAAAGCTATCCCACATTGCCACTGCATGTTTCCTGACCTCCCCATGCTGACCACCCCGTGGTGCTTTTCTACATCCTACATTGCCACTCACTGCCTATCCTGATTCAGGCCCTCTGATTCACACCACCCCGTTATGTATTTCTCACTCCTACTAGTGAATAGCCTGTTAGAAACCCTTACAATGCGCACCACCCAGTGATGTTTATCAGAAACCTAGCCTACATGGCCACTGCATGTTTCCTGACTTCCCCATGCTCACCACCCCGTGGTGCTTTTCTCCATCCTACATTGCCACTCACAGCCTTTCCTAATTCAGGCCCTCCGATTCATAACACGCCGTGACGTTTTTTTCTCTCCTACTTGTCAATGGCTTGTTAGAAAACCTTACAATCCGCACAACCCCACGATATTTTTCAGAAACCTATCCTACATTGCCAATGCATGTTTCCTTACCTCTCCAGGCTGAAAACCCCGTGGTGCATTTCTCCATTATACATTGCCACACACTGCCTATCATGATTCAGGACCTATGATTAATACCACCCTGTGATGTTTTTCTCACTCCTACTAGTGAATGGTTTGTTAGTAACCCTTACAATTCTCACCACCAGCGATGTTTTACAGAAACCAATGCTAC
This sequence comes from Cavia porcellus, assembly GCF_034190915.1. Classification (NCBI taxonomy): domain Eukaryota; kingdom Metazoa; phylum Chordata; class Mammalia; order Rodentia; family Caviidae; genus Cavia; species Cavia porcellus. The sequence continues at coordinate 152,315,776 of NW_026947485.1, read as the reverse complement.
ATTGCCACAGCATGTGTCCTGACCTCCCTATGCTGACCACCCCGTGGTGCTTTTCTCCATCCTACATTGCCACTCACTGCCTATCCTGATTCAGGGCTTCCGATTCACACCACCCCGTGATGTAGTTCTCACTCCTACTAGTGAATGGCATGTTAGAAACCCTTACAATGCGCACCACCCCGTGATGTTTTTCTCACCCTTACTAGTGAATGGCCTGTTAAAGAGACTTACCATGCGAACCACCCGGGGATGTTTTTCAGAAACATATTCTACATTGCCAATGCATGTTTCCTGACCTCCCCATGCTGACCACCCCATGTTGCTTTTCTCCATCCTACATTGCCACTCACTGATTACCTAATTCAGAAAATCTTATTCACACCAGACCGTGAAGTTTTTCTCACTCCTACTAGTGAATGGCCTGTTAGAAACAATTACAAAGTGCACCATCCCGTGATGTTTTCCAGAAACCTATCTTACATTGCCACTGCATGTTTCCTGACCTCTGCATCCTGACCACCCTGTGGTCCTTTTCTCCATCCTACATTGCCACTCACTGCCTATCCTGATTCAGGCCCTCAGATTCACACCAACCTGTGATGTTTTTCTCACCCCTACAAGTGAATGGCCTGCTACAAACCCTTACAATGCACTCCACCCCGCGATGTTTTCAGAAACCTATCCTACATTGCCAATGCATATTTCCTTACCTTCCCATCCTGACCACCCCGTGGTGCTTTTCTCCATCCTACATTGCCACTCACTGCCTATACTAATTCAGGCCCTCCGATTCACACCACCCCGGGATGTTTTTCTCACTCCTACTAGTGAATGGCCTGTTACAAACCCTTACAATTCTCACAACCTGCGATGTTTTTCAGAAAACTATCCTACATTGCCACTGCATGTGTCCTGACCCCACCTTGCTGACTACCCCATGGTGCTTTTCTCCATCCCATATTGCCACTCACTGCCTATCTTAATTCATGCCCTCCGATTCACATCACACCGTGATGTTTTTCTCACTCCTACTAGTGAATGGCCTGTTAGAAAGCCATACAATGCGCACCACATTGCGATGTTTTTCAGAAACCTATCCTACATTGCCAATGCATGTTTCCTGACCTCCCCGTGCTGACCACCGCATGGTGCTTTTCTCCATCCTACATTGCCACTCACTGCCTATCCTGATTCATGACCTCTGATTCACAACACGCCGTGATGTTTTTCTCACTCCTATTAGTGAATGGCCTGTTAGAAACCATTACAATGCACACCACCCTGCGATGTTTTTCAGAAACATATCCTACATTGTGAATGCATATTTCCTGACCTCCCCATTCTGACCACCCCGTGTTGCTTTTCTCCATCCTACTTTGCCACTCACTGCCTATCCTAATTAAAAACATCTGATTCACACCACCCCGTGATGTTTTTCTCACTACTACTAATGAATGGCCTGTTAGAAACATTACAATGGGCACCACAACGTGACGTTTTTCAGAACACTATCCTACATTGCCACTGCATGTTTCCTGACCTCCCCATGCTGACCACCCTGTGGTGCTTTTCTCCATCCTACATTGGCACTCACTGCCTATCCTAATTCATGGCCTGCGATTCACACCACCCCGTGATGTTTTTCTCACTCCTACTAGTGAATGGCGTGTTACAAACCCCTACAATGCGCACCACCCAGCGATGTTTATTAGAAACCTATTCTACATTGCCATTGCATGTTTCCTTGCCTCCCCATGATGACCAACTCGTGGTGCTTTTCTCCATCCTACATTGCCACTCACAGCCTATTCTAATTTAGGCCCTCCGATTCACACCACCCCGTGATGTTTTTTTCACTCCTACTTGTAAATGGCTTGTTAGAAAGCATTACAATGCCCACAACCCCGCGATTTTGTTCAGAAACCTATCTTACATTGTCATTGCATGTTTCCTGACACTCAAATGCTCACCAACCCGTGGTGGTTTTCTCCATCCTACATTGCCACTCACTGTCTAACTTGATTCAGGCCCTCTGAATCACACCACACCATGATGTATTTCTCACTCCTACTAGTGAATTGCCTGTAAGAAACCCTTACAATGTGCACCACCCCGCGATGTTTTTCAGAAAACTATCCTACATTGACACAGTATGTTTCCTGACGACCGCATGCTGACCACACCTTGGTGGTTTTCTCCATTTTACATTGCCACTCACTGCCTATCCTAATTTTGACCCTCCGATTCACACCACCCCGTGATGTTTTTCTCACTCCTACTAGTGAATGGCCTGTTAGAAAGCCTTACAATGCGCACCACCTGGCGATGTTTTTCAGAAACTTATCCGACATTGTCAATGCATGTTTCCTGACCTCCCCATGCTGACGACCCCGTGGTGCTTTTCTCCATCCGACGTTGCCACTCACTGTCTATCTTGATTCCGGCCCTCCGATTCACACCAAACCATGATGTATTTCTCACTCCTACTAGTGAATGGCCTGTTAGAAACCCTTACAATGCGCACCACCCCGTGATGTTTTTCAGAAAACTATTCTACATTGCCACTGCATGTTTCCTGACCTCCCCATGCTGACCACCCCGTGCTGCTTTTCTCCATCCTGCATTGCTACTCACTTCCTATGCTAAATCAGGCCTTCCGATTAACACCACCCCGTGATGTTTTTCTCAATCCTACTAGTGAATGGCCTATAAGAAAACCTTACAATGCGCACCACCCCGCTTTTTTCTTCAGAAACCTATCGTACATTGCCACTGCATATTTCCTGACCTCCACATGCTGACCACCCCGTGGTGCTGTTCTCCATCCTACATTGCCACTCACTGCCTATCCTAAGTCAGGCCATTCGATTCACACCACCCCGTGATGTTTTTCTCACTCCTGCTAGTAAATGGCCTGTTAGAAAGCCTTACAATGCCCACCACCCAGTGATGTTTATCCGAAACCTATTCTGCTTTGCCACTGCATGTTTCCTTGCCTCCCCATACTGATAAACCCGTGGTGCTTTTCTCCATCCTACATTGCAACTCACTGTCTATCTTGATTCAGGCTCTCTGTTTCACACCACACCATGATGTATTTCTCACTCCTACTAGTGAATGGCCTGTTAGAAACCTTTATAATGCGCACTTCACCGCAAGGATTTTGAGAAACCTATCCTACATTGCCACTGCATGTTTCCTGTCCTCCCCATCCTGACCACCCCGTGGGGCATTTCTCCATCCTACATTGCCACTCACGGCCTATCCTGATGCAGGCTCTCCGATTCACACCACCCCGTGATGTTTTTTGCACTCCTACTGGTGAATGGCCTGCTACAAAAATTTACAATGTGCACAAACCCGCGATGTTTTTCAGAAACCTATCCTACATTGCCACTGAATGTTTCCTGACCTCCCCATGCTCACCAACCCGTGGTGCTTTTCTCCATCCTACATTGCCACTCACTGTCTATCTTAATTCAGGCCCTCTGATTCACACCACGCCGTGATGTTTTTCTCACTCCTACTCTTGAATGGCCTGTTAGAAACCCTTACAATGCGCACCACCCTGCGAAGTTTTTCAGAAACCTATCCTACATTGTCAATGCATGTTTCCTGACCTCCCCATTCTGACCACCCCGTGGTGCTTTTCTCCATCCTACATTGCCACTCACTGCCTATCCTAATTCAAAACATCTGATTCACACCACCCCGTGATGTTTTTCTCACTCCTACTAGTGAATGGCCTGTTAGAAACATTACAATGGGCACCACAATGTGACATTTTTCAGAAAACTATCCTACATTGCCACTGCATGTTTCCTGACCTCACCATGCTGACCACCCCGTGGTGCTTTTCTCCATCCTACATTGCCACTCACTGCCTATCCTAATTCATGGCCTCCAATTCACACCACCCCGTGATGTTTTTCTCACTCCTAATAGTGAATGGCCTGTTAGAAACCCTTACAATGCGCACTACCCTGCTGTATTTTCAGAAACCTATACTACATTGTCACTGCATGATTCCTGACCTCCCCATGCTTACCACCCTGTGGTGCTTTTCTCCATCCAACATTGTCACTCATTGCCTATCCTAATTCATGCCGCCTATTCAGACCACCCCGTGATGTTGTTCTCACTCCTACTAGTGAATGGCCTGTTAGAAACCCATGCAATGCGCACCACCAAGCGATGTCTATCACAAACCTATCCTACATTGCCACTGCATGTTTCCCGACCTCCCCATCCTGACCACCCCGTGGTGCTTTTCTCGATCCTACATTGCCACTTACTGCCTATCCTGATTCAGGCCCTCCGAATCACACCACCCCGTGATGTTTTTCTCACTACTACTAGTGAATGGCCTGTTACAAACCCTTACAATTCTCACAACCCGCGATGTTTTTCAGAAATCTATCCTACATTGCCACTGCATGTGTCCTGACCCCCCCTTGCTGACTACCCCGTGGTGCTTTTCTCCATCCTATATTGCCACTCACTGCCTTTCCTAATTCATGCCCTCCGATTCACACCACCCCGTGATGTTTTTCTCACTCCTACTAGTAAATGGCATGTTAGAAACCCTTACAATGCAAACCACCCCGTGATGTTTTTCAGAAACCTATCCTACATTGCCACTGCATGTTTCCTGACCTCACCATGCTGACCACCCCGTGGTGCTTTTCTCCATCCTACATTGCCACTCACTGCCAATCCTAATTCATGGCCTCCAATTCACACCACCCCATGATGTTTTTCTCACTCCTAATAGTGAATGGCCTGTTAGAAACCCTTACAATGCGCACTACCCTGCTGTATTTTCAGAAACCTATACTACATTGTCACTGCATGATTCCTGACCTCCCCATGCTTACCACCCTGTGGTGCTTTTCTCCATCCAACATTGTCACTCATTGCCTATCCTAATTCATGCCGCCTATTCAGACCACCCCGTGATGTTGTTCTCACTCCTACTAGTGAATGGCCTGTTAGAAACCCATGCAATGCGCACCACCAAGCGATGTCTATCACAAACCTATCCTACATTGCCACTGCATGTTTCCCGACCTCCCCATCCTGACCACCCCGTGGTGCTTTTCTCGATCCTACATTGCCACTTACTGCCTATCCTGATTCAGGCCCTCCGAATCACACCACCCCGTGATGTTTTTCTCACTACTACTAGTGAATGGCCTGTTACAAACCCTTACAATTCTCACAACCCGCGATGTTTTTCAGAAATCTATCCTACATTGCCACTGCATGTGTCCTGACCCCCCCTTGCTGACTACCCCGTGGTGCTTTTCTCCATCCTATATTGCCACTCACTGCCTTTCCTAATTCATGCCCTCCGATTCACACCACCCCGTGATGTTTTTCTCACTCCTACTAGTAAATGGCATGTTAGAAACCCTTACAATGCAAACCACCCCGTGATGTTTTTCAGAAACCTATCCTACATTGCCACTGCATGTTTCCTGACCTCCCCATGCTGACCACCCTGTGGTGCTTTTCTCCATCATACATTGCCACTCAATGCCTATTCTAATTCAGGCCCTCCGATTCACACCACCCTGTGATGATTTTCTCACTCCTAGTAGTGAATGGCGTGTTACAAACCCTTACAATGCGCACCACCCAGCGATGTTTATTAGAAACCTATTCTACATTGCCATTGCATGTTTCCTTGCCTCCCCATGATGACCAACTCGTGGTGCTTTTCTCCATCCTACATTGCCACTCACAGCCTATTGTAATTTAGGCCCTCCGATTCAAACCACCCCGTGATGTTTTTTTCACACCTACTTGTAAATGGCTTGTTAGAAAGCATTAGAATGCCGACAACCCCGCGATGTTGTTCAGAAACCTATCTTACATTGTCATTGCATGTTTCCTGACACTCAAATGCTCACCAACCCGTGGTGGTTTTCTCCATCCTACATTGCCACTCACTGTCTAACTTGATTCAGGCCCTCTGAATCACACCACACCATGATGTATTTCTCACTCCTACTAGTGAATGGCCTGGTAGAAACCCTTACAATGCCCACTACCCCATGATGTTTTTCAGAAACCTATCCTACATTGCCACTGCATGTGTCTTGACCTCCCCATGCTGACCACACCATGGTGCTTTTCTCCATCCGACATTGCCACTCACTGCCTATCCTGATTCAGGCCCTCTGATTCAAATCACGCCGTTATGTTTTTCTCACTCCTACTAGTAAATGGCCTGTAAGAAACCCTTACAATGTGCACCACCCCGCGATGTTTTTCAGAAAACTATCCTACATTGACACAGTATGTTTCCTGACGACCGCATGCTGACCACACCTTGGTGGTTTTCTCCATTTTACATTGCCACTCACTGCCTATCCTAATTTTGACCCTCCGATTCACACCACCCCGTGATGTTTTTCTCACTCCTACTAGTGAATGGCCTGTTAGAAAGCCTTACAATGCGCACCACCTGGCGATGTTTTTCAGAAACTTATCCGACATTGTCAATGCATGTTTCCTGACCTCCCCATGCTGACGACCCCGTGGTGCTTTTCTCCATCCGACGTTGCCACTCACTGTCTATCTTGATTCCGGCCCTCCGATTCACACCAAACCATGATGTATTTCTCACTCCTACTAGTGAATGGCCTGTTAGAAACCGTTACAATGCGCACCACCCCGTGATGTTTTTCAGAAAACTATTCTACATTGCCACTGCATGTTTCCTGACCTCCCCATGCTGACCACCCCGTGCTGCATTTCTCCATCCTGCATTGCTACTCACTTCCTATGCTAAATCAGGCCTTCCGATTAACACCACCCCGTGATGTTTTTCTCAATCCTACTAGTGAATGGCCTATAAGAAAGCCTTACAATGCGCACCACCCCGCTTTTTTCTTCAGAAACCTATCCTACATTGCCACTGCATATTTCCTGACCTCCACATGCTGACCACCCCGTGGTGCTGTTCTCCATCCTACATTGCCACTCACTGCCTATCCTAAGTCAGGCCCTTCGATTCACACCACCCCGTGATGTTTTTCTCACTCCTGCTAGTAAATGGCCTGTTAGAAAGCCTTACAATGCCCACCACCCAGTGATGTTTATCCGAAACCTATTCTGCTTTGCCACTGCATGTTTCTTTGCCTCCCCATACTGATAAACCCGTGGTGCTTTTCTCCATCCTACATTGCCACTCACTGCCTATCCTAATTCAGAACATCTGATTCACACCACCCCGTGATGTTTTTCTCACTCCTACTAGTGAATGGCATGTTAGAAACCCTTACAATGCACACCACCCCGTGATGTTTTTCAGAAACCTATCCTACATTGCCACTGCATGTTTCCTGACCTCCCCATGCTGACCACCCTGTGGTGCTTTTCTCCATCATACATTGCCACTCAATGCCTATTCTAATTCAGGCCCTCCGATTCACACCACCCTGTGATGTTTTTCTCACTCCTAGTAGTGAATGGCGTGTTACAAACCCTTACAATGCGCACCACCCAGCGATGTTTATTAGAAACCTATTCTACATTGCCACTGCATGTTTCCTGACCTCCCCATGCTGACCACCCTGTGGTGCTTTTCTCCATCATACATTGCCACTCAATGCCTATTCTAATTCATGCCCTCCGATACACACCACCCTGTGATGTTTTTCCCAGTCCTACTATTGAAAGGCCCTTTATAAACCCTTACAATTAGCACCACACCGCGATGTTTTTCAGAATCCTATCCAATATTGCCACTGCATGTTTCCTGACCTCCCCATGCTGACCACCCCATGGTGCTTTTCTCCATCTGACATTGCCACTCACTGTCTATCTTGATTCAGGCCCTCTGATTCACACCACACCATGATGTATTTCTCACTCCTACTAGTGAATGGCCTGTTAGAAACCCTTACAATTCGAACCACCCCGCGATGTTTTTCAGAAACCTATTCTACATTGTCATTGCATGTTTCCTGACCTCCCCATTTTGACCACCCCGTGGTGCTTTTCTCCATTCTTCATTGCCACTCACTGCCTATCCTCATTCAGTCCCTCCGATTCACACCACCCCGTGATGTTTTTCGCACTCCTACTGGTGAATGGCCTGCTACAAAAATTTACAATGTGCACAAACCCGCGATGTTTTTCAGAAACCTATCCTACATTGCCACTGAATGTTTCCTGACCTCCCCATGCTCACCAACCTGTGGTGCTTTTCTCCATCCTACATTGCCACTCACTGTCTATCTTAATTCAGGCCCTCTGATTCTCACCACGCCGTGATGTTTTTCTCACTCCTACTCTTGAATGGCATGTTAGAAACCCTTACAATGCGCACCACCCTGCGAAGTTTTTCAGAAACCTATTCTACATTGTCAATGCATGTTTCCTGACCTCCCCATTCTGACCACCCCGTGGTGCTTTTCTCCATCCTACATTGCCACTCACTGCCTATCCTAATTCAAAACATCTGATTCACACCACCCCGTGATGTTTTTCTCACTCCTACTAGTGAATGGCCTGTTAGAAACATTACAATGGGCACCACAATGTGACATTTTTCAGAAAACTATCCTACATTGCCACTGCATGTTTCCTGACCTCACCATGCTGACCACCCCGTGGTGCTTTTCTCCATCCTACATTGCCACTCACTGCCTATCCTAATCCATGGCCTCCAATTCACACCACCCCGTGATGTTTTTCTCACTCCTAATAGTGAATGGCCTGTTAGAAACCCTTACAATGCGCACTACCCTGCTGTATTTTCAGAAACCTATACTACATTGTCACTGCATGATTCCTGACCTCCCCATGCTTACCACCCTGTGGTGCTTTTCTCCATCCAACATTGTCACTCATTGCCTATCCTAATTCATGCCCGCCGATTCAGACCACCCCGTGATGTTGTTCTCACTCCTACTAGTGAATGGCCTGTTAGAAACCCATGCAATGCGCACCACCAAGCGATGTCTATCACAAACCTATCCTACATTGCCACTGCATGTTTCCCGACCTCCCCATCCTGACCACCCCGTGGTGCTTTTCTCGATCCTACATTGCCACTTACTGCCTATCCTGATTCAGGCCCTCCGAATCACACCACCCCGTGATGTTTTTCTCACTACTACTAGTGAATGGCCTGTTACAAACCCTTACAATTCTCACAACCCGCGATGTTTTTCAGAAATCTATCCTACATTGCCACTGCATGTGTCCTGACCCCCCCTTGCTGACTACCCCGTGGTGCTTTTCTCCATCCTATATTGCCACTCACTGCCTTTCCTAATTCATGCCCTCCGATTCACACCACCCCGTGATGTTTTTCTCACTCCTACTAGTAAATGGCATGTTAGAAACCCTTACAATGCAAACCACCCCGTGATGTTTTTCAGAAACCTATCCTACATTGCCACTGCATGTTTCCTGACCTCCCCATGCTGACCACCCTGTGGTGCTTTTCTCCATCATACATTGCCACTCAATGCCTATTCTAATTCAGACCCTCCGATTCACACCACCCTGTGATGATTTTCTCACTCCTAGTAGTGAATGGCGTGTTACAAACCCTTACAATGCGCACCACCCAGCGATGTTTATTAGAAACCTATTCTACTTTGCCACTGCATGTTTCCTGACCTCCCCATGCTGACCACCCTGTGGTGCTTTTCTCCATCATACATTGCCACTCAATGCCTATTCTAATTCATGCCCTCCATTACACACCACCCTGTGATGTTTTTCCCAGTCCTACTATTGAAAGGCCCTTTATAAACCCTTACAATTAGCACCACACCGCGATGTTTTTCAGAATCCTATCCAATATTGCCACTGCATGTTTCCTGACATCCCCATGGTAACCACCCCATGGTGCTTTTCTCCATCTGACATTGCCACTCACTGTCTATCTTGATTCAGGCCCTCTGATTCACACCACACCATGATGTATTTCTCACTCCTACTAGTGAATGGCCTGTTAGAAACCCTTACAATTCGAACCACCCCGCGATGTTTTTCAGAAACCTATTCTACATTGCCATTGCATGTTTCCTGACCTCCCCATGTTGACCACCCCGTGGTGCTTTTCTCCATTCTTCATTGCCACTCACTGCCTATCCTCATTCAGTCCCTCCGATTCACACCACCCCGTGATGTTTTTCGCACTCCTACTGGTGAATGGCCTGCTACAAAACCTTACAATGTGCACAAACCCGCGATGTTTTTCAGAAACCTATCCTACATTGCCATTGCATGTTTCCTGACCTCCCAATGCTCACCAACCTGTGGTGCTTTTCTCCATCCTACATTGCAACTCACTGTCTATCTTGATTCAGGCTCTCTGTTTCACACCACACCATGATGCATTTCTCACTCCTACTAGTGAATGGCCTGTTAGAAACCTTTATAATGCGCACTTCACCGCAATGATTTTGAGAAACCTATCCTACATTGCCACTGCATGTTTCCTGTCCTCCCCATCCTGACCACCCCGTGGGGCATTTCTCCATCCTACATTGCCACTCAATGCCTATTCTAATTCAGGCCCTCCGATTCACACCACCCTGTGATGATTTTCTCACTCCTAGTAGTGAATGGCGTGTTACAAACCCTTACAATGCGCACCACCCAGCGATGTTTATTAGAAACCTATTCTACATTGCCATTGCATGTTTCCTTGCCTCCCCATGATGACCAACTCGTGGTGCTTTTCTCCATCCTACATTGCCACTCACAGCCTATTCTAATTTAGGCCCTCCGATTCACACCACCCCGTGATGTTTTTTTCACTCCTACTTGTAAATGGCTTGTTAGAAAGCATTACAATGCCCACAACCCCGCGATTTTGTTCAGAAACCTATCTTACATTGTCATTGCATGTTTCCTGACACTCAAATGCTCACCAACCCGTGGTGGTTTTCTCCATCCTACATTGCCACTCACTGTCTAACTTGATTCAGGCCCTCTGAATCACACCACACCATGATGTATTTCTCACTCCTACTAGTGAATTGCCTGTAAGAAACCCTTACAATGTGCACCACCCCGCGATGTTTTTCAGAAAACTATCCTACATTGACACAGTATGTTTCCTGACGACCGCATGCTGACCACACCTTGGTGGTTTTCTCCATTTTACATTGCCACTCACTGCCTATCCTAATTTTGACCCTCCGATTCACACCACCCCGTGATGTTTTTCTCACTCCTACTAGTGAATGGCCTGTTAGAAAGCCTTACAATGCGCACCACCTGGCGATGTTTTTCAGAAACTTATCCGACATTGTCAATGCATGTTTCCTGACCTCCCCATGCTGACGACCCCGTGGTGCTTTTCTCCATCCGACGTTGCCACTCACTGTCTATCTTGATTCCGGCCCTCCGATTCACACCAAACCATGATGTATTTCTCACTCCTACTAGTGAATGGCCTGTTAGAAACCCTTACAATGCGCACCACCCCGTGATGTTTTTCAGAAAACTATTCTACATTGCCACTGCATGTTTCCTGACCTCCCCATGCTGACCACCCCGTGCTGCTTTTCTCCATCCTGCATTGCTACTCACTTCCTATGCTAAATCAGGCCTTCCGATTAACACCACCCCGTGATGTTTTTCTCAATCCTACTAGTGAATGGCCTATAAGAAAACCTTACAATGCGCACCACCCCGCTTTTTTCTTCAGAAACCTATCGTACATTGCCACTGCATATTTCCTGACCTCCACATGCTGACCACCCCGTGGTGCTGTTCTCCATCCTACATTGCCACTCACTGCCTATCCTAAGTCAGGCCATTCGATTCACACCACCCCGTGATGTTTTTCTCACTCCTGCTAGTAAATGGCCTGTTAGAAAGCCTTACAATGCCCACCACCCAGTGATGTTTATCCGAAACCTATTCTGCTTTGCCACTGCATGTTTCCTTGCCTCCCCATACTGATAAACCCGTGGTGCTTTTCTCCATCCTACATTGCAACTCACTGTCTATCTTGATTCAGGCTCTCTGTTTCACACCACACCATGATGTATTTCTCACTCCTACTAGTGAATGGCCTGTTAGAAACCTTTATAATGCGCACTTCACCGCAAGGATTTTGAGAAACCTATCCTACATTGCCACTGCATGTTTCCTGTCCTCCCCATCCTGACCACCCCGTGGGGCATTTCTCCATCCTACATTGCCACTCACGGCCTATCCTGATGCAGGCTCTCCGATTCACACCACCCCGTGATGTTTTTTGCACTCCTACTGGTGAATGGCCTGCTACAAAAATTTACAATGTGCACAAACCCGCGATGTTTTTCAGAAACCTATCCTACATTGCCACTGAATGTTTCCTGACCTCCCCATGCTCACCAACCCGTGGTGCTTTTCTCCATCCTACATTGCCACTCACTGTCTATCTTAATTCAGGCCCTCTGATTCACACCACGCCGTGATGTTTTTCTCACTCCTACTCTTGAATGGCCTGTTAGAAACCCTTACAATGCGCACCACCCTGCGAAGTTTTTCAGAAACCTATCCTACATTGTCAATGCATGTTTCCTGACCTCCCCATTCTGACCACCCCGTGGTGCTTTTCTCCATCCTACATTGCCACTCACTGCCTATCCTAATTCAAAACATCTGATTCACACCACCCCGTGATGTTTTTCTCACTCCTACTAGTGAATGGCCTGTTAGAAACATTACAATGGGCACCACAATGTGACATTTTTCAGAAAACTATCCTACATTGCCACTGCATGTTTCCTGACCTCACCATGCTGACCACCCCGTGGTGCTTTTCTCCATCCTACATTGCCACTCACTGCCTATCCTAATTCATGGCCTCCAATTCACACCACCCCGTGATGTTTTTCTCACTCCTAATAGTGAATGGCCTGTTAGAAACCCTTACAATGCGCACTACCCTGCTGTATTTTCAGAAACCTATACTACATTGTCACTGCATGATTCCTGACCTCCCCATGCTTACCACCCTGTGGTGCTTTTCTCCATCCAACATTGTCACTCATTGCCTATCCTAATTCATGCCGCCTATTCAGACCACCCCGTGATGTTGTTCTCACTCCTACTAGTGAATGGCCTGTTAGAAACCCATGCAATGCGCACCACCAAGCGATGTCTATCACAAACCTATCCTACATTGCCACTGCATGTTTCCCGACCTCCCCATCCTGACCACCCCGTGGTGCTTTTCTCGATCCTACATTGCCACTTACTGCCTATCCTGATTCAGGCCCTCCGAATCACACCACCCCGTGATGTTTTTCTCACTACTACTAGTGAATGGCCTGTTACAAACCCTTACAATTCTCACAACCCGCGATGTTTTTCAGAAATCTATCCTACATTGCCACTGCATGTGTCCTGACCCCCCCTTGCTGACTACCCCGTGGTGCTTTTCTCCATCCTATATTGCCACTCACTGCCTTTCCTAATTCATGCCCTCCGATTCACACCACCCCGTGATGTTTTTCTCACTCCTACTAGTAAATGGCATGTTAGAAACCCTTACAATGCAAACCACCCCGTGATGTTTTTCAGAAACCTATCCTACATTGCCACTGCATGTTTCCTGACCTCCCCATGCTGACCACCCTGTGGTGCTTTTCTCCATCATACATTGCCACTCAATGCCTATTCTAATTCAGGCCCTCCGATTCACACCACCCTGTGATGATTTTCTCACTCCTAGTAGTGAATGGCGTGTTACAAACCCTTACAATGCGCACCACCCAGCGATGTTTATTAGAAACCTATTCTACATTGCCATTGCATGTTTCCTTGCCTCCCCATGATGACCAACTCGTGGTGCTTTTCTCCATCCTACATTGCCACTCACAGCCTATTGTAATTTAGGCCCTCCGATTCAAACCACCCCGTGATGTTTTTTTCACACCTACTTGTAAATGGCTTGTTAGAAAGCATTAGAATGCCGACAACCCCGCGATGTTGTTCAGAAACCTATCTTACATTGTCATTGCATGTTTCCTGACACTCAAATGCTCACCAACCCGTGGTGGTTTTCTCCATCCTACATTGCCACTCACTGTCTAACTTGATTCAGGCCCTCTGAATCACACCACACCATGATGTATTTCTCACTCCTACTAGTGAATGGCCTGGTAGAAACCCTTACAATGCCCACTACCCCATGATGTTTTTCAGAAACCTATCCTACATTGCCACTGCATGTGTCTTGACCTCCCCATGCTGACCACACCATGGTGCTTTTCTCCATCCGACATTGCCACTCACTGCCTATCCTGATTCAGGCCCTCTGATTCAAATCACGCCGTTATGTTTTTCTCACTCCTACTAGTAAATGGCCTGTAAGAAACCCTTACAATGTGCACCACCCCGCGATGTTTTTCAGAAAACTATCCTACATTGACACAGTATGTTTCCTGACGACCGCATGCTGACCACACCTTGGTGGTTTTCTCCATTTTACATTGCCACTCACTGCCTATCCTAATTTTGACCCTCCGATTCACACCACCCCGTGATGTTTTTCTCACTCCTACTAGTGAATGGCCTGTTAGAAAGCCTTACAATGCGCACCACCTGGCGATGTTTTTCAGAAACTTATCCGACATTGTCAATGCATGTTTCCTGACCTCCCCATGCTGACGACCCCGTGGTGCTTTTCTCCATCCGACGTTGCCACTCACTGTCTATCTTGATTCCGGCCCTCCGATTCACACCAAACCATGATGTATTTCTCACTCCTACTAGTGAATGGCCTGTTAGAAACCGTTACAATGCGCACCACCCCGTGATGTTTTTCAGAAAACTATTCTACATTGCCACTGCATGTTTCCTGACCTCCCCATGCTGACCACCCCGTGCTGCATTTCTCCATCCTGCATTGCTACTCACTTCCTATGCTAAATCAGGCCTTCCGATTAACACCACCCCGTGATGTTTTTCTCAATCCTACTAGTGAATGGCCTATAAGAAAGCCTTACAATGCGCACCACCCCGCTTTTTTCTTCAGAAACCTATCCTACATTGCCACTGCATATTTCCTGACCTCCACATGCTGACCACCCCGTGGTGCTGTTCTCCATCCTACATTGCCACTCACTGCCTATCCTAAGTCAGGCCCTTCGATTCACACCACCCCGTGATGTTTTTCTCACTCCTGCTAGTAAATGGCCTGTTAGAAAGCCTTACAATGCCCACCACCCAGTGATGTTTATCCGAAACCTATTCTGCTTTGCCACTGCATGTTTCCTTGCCTCCCCATACTGATAAACCCGTGGTGCTTTTCTCCATCCTACATTGCCACTCACTGCCTATCCTAATTCAGAACATCTGATTCACACCACCCCGTGATGTTTTTCTCACTCCTCCTAGTGAATGGCATGTTAGAAACCCTTACAATGCACACCACCCCGTGATGTTTTTCAGAAACCTATCCTACATTGCCACTGCATGTTTCCTGACCTCCCCATGCTGACCACCCTGTGGTGCTTTTCTCCATCATACATTGCCACTCAATGCCTATTCTAATTCAGGCCCTCCGATTCACACCACCCTGTGATGTTTTTCTCACTCCTAGTAGTGAATGGCGTGTTACAAACCCTTACAATGCGCACCACCCAGCGATGTTTATTAGAAACCTATTCTACATTGCCACTGCATGTTTCCTGACCTCCCCATGCTGACCACCCTGTGGTGCTTTTCTCCATCATACATTGCCACTCAATGCCTATTCTAATTCATGCCCTCCGATACACACCACCCTGTGATGTTTTTCCCAGTCCTACTATTGAAAGGCCCTTTATAAACCCTTACAATTAGCACCACACCGCGATGTTTTTCAGAATCCTATCCAATATTGCCACTGCATGTTTCCTGACCTCCCCATGCTGACCACCCCATGGTGCTTTTCTCCATCTGACATTGCCACTCACTGTCTATCTTGATTCAGGCCCTCTGATTCACACCACACCATGATGTATTTCTCACTCCTACTAGTGAATGGCCTGTTAGAAACCCTTACAATTCGAACCACCCCGCGATGTTTTTCAGAAACCTATTCTACATTGTCATTGCATGTTTCCTGACCTCCCCATTTTGACCACCCCGTGGTGCTTTTCTCCATTCTTCATTGCCACTCACTGCCTATCCTCATTCAGTCCCTCCGATTCACACCACCCCGTGATGTTTTTCGCACTCCTACTGGTGAATGGCCTGCTACAAAAATTTACAATGTGCACAAACCCGCGATGTTTTTCAGAAACCTATCCTACATTGCCACTGAATGTTTCCTGACCTCCCCATGCTCACCAACCTGTGGTGCTTTTCTCCATCCTACATTGCCACTCACTGTCTATCTTAATTCAGGCCCTCTGATTCTCACCACGCCGTGATGTTTTTCTCACTCCTACTCTTGAATGGCATGTTAGAAACCCTTACAATGCGCACCACCCTGCGAAGTTTTTCAGAAACCTATTCTACATTGTCAATGCATGTTTCCTGACCTCCCCATTCTGACCACCCCGTGGTGCTTTTCTCCATCCTACATTGCCACTCACTGCCTATCCTAATTCAAAACATCTGATTCACACCACCCCGTGATGTTTTTCTCACTCCTACTAGTGAATGGCCTGTTAGAAACATTACAATGGGCACCACAATGTGACATTTTTCAGAAAACTATCCTACATTGCCACTGCATGTTTCCTGACCTCACCATGCTGACCACCCCGTGGTGCTTTTCTCCATCCTACATTGCCACTCACTGCCTATCCTAATCCATGGCCTCCAATTCACACCACCCCGTGATGTTTTTCTCACTCCTAATAGTGAATGGCCTGTTAGAAACCCTTACAATGCGCACTACCCTGCTGTATTTTCAGAAACCTATACTACATTGTCACTGCATGATTCCTGACCTCCCCATGCTTACCACCCTGTGGTGCTTTTCTCCATCCAACATTGTCACTCATTGCCTATCCTAATTCATGCCCGCCGATTCAGACCACCCCGTGATGTTGTTCTCACTCCTACTAGTGAATGGCCTGTTAGAAACCCATGCAATGCGCACCACCAAGCGATGTCTATCACAAACCTATCCTACATTGCCACTGCATGTTTCCCGACCTCCCCATCCTGACCACCCCGTGGTGCTTTTCTCGATCCTACATTGCCACTTACTGCCTATCCTGATTCAGGCCCTCCGAATCACACCACCCCGTGATGTTTTTCTCACTACTACTAGTGAATGGCCTGTTACAAACCCTTACAATTCTCACAACCCGCGATGTTTTTCAGAAATCTATCCTACATTGCCACTGCATGTGTCCTGACCCCCCCTTGCTGACTACCCCGTGGTGCTTTTCTCCATCCTATATTGCCACTCACTGCCTTTCCTAATTCATGCCCTCCGATTCACACCACCCCGTGATGTTTTTCTCACTCCTACTAGTAAATGGCATGTTAGAAACCCTTACAATGCAAACCACCCCGTGATGTTTTTCAGAAACCTATCCTACATTGCCACTGCATGTTTCCTGACCTCCCCATGCTGACCACCCTGTGGTGCTTTTCTCCATCATACATTGCCACTCAATGCCTATTCTAATTCAGACCCTCCGATTCACACCACCCTGTGATGATTTTCTCACTCCTAGTAGTGAATGGCGTGTTACAAACCCTTACAATGCGCACCACCCAGCGATGTTTATTAGAAACCTATTCTACTTTGCCACTGCATGTTTCCTGACCTCCCCATGCTGACCACCCTGTGGTGCTTTTCTCCATCATACATTGCCACTCAATGCCTATTCTAATTCATGCCCTCCATTACACACCACCCTGTGATGTTTTTCCCAGTCCTACTATTGAAAGGCCCTTTATAAACCCTTACAATTAGCACCACACCGCGATGTTTTTCAGAATCCTATCCAATATTGCCACTGCATGTTTCCTGACATCCCCATGGTAACCACCCCATGGTGCTTTTCTCCATCTGACATTGCCACTCACTGTCTATCTTGATTCAGGCCCTCTGATTCACACCACACCATGATGTATTTCTCACTCCTACTAGTGAATGGCCTGTTAGAAACCCTTACAATTCGAACCACCCCGCGATGTTTTTCAGAAACCTATTCTACATTGCCATTGCATGTTTCCTGACCTCCCCATGTTGACCACCCCGTGGTGCTTTTCTCCATTCTTCATTGCCACTCACTGCCTATCCTCATTCAGTCCCTCCGATTCACACCACCCCGTGATGTTTTTCGCACTCCTACTGGTGAATGGCCTGCTACAAAACCTTACAATGTGCACAAACCCGCGATGTTTTTCAGAAACCTATCCTACATTGCCATTGCATGTTTCCTGACCTCCCAATGCTCACCAACCTGTGGTGCTTTTCTCCATCCTACATTGCAACTCACTGTCTATCTTGATTCAGGCTCTCTGTTTCACACCACACCATGATGCATTTCTCACTCCTACTAGTGAATGGCCTGTTAGAAACCTTTATAATGCGCACTTCACCGCAATGATTTTGAGAAACCTATCCTACATTGCCACTGCATGTTTCCTGTCCTCCCCATCCTGACCACCCCGTGGGGCATTTCTCCATCCTACATTGCCACTCACGGCCTATCCTGATGCAGGCCCTCCGATTCACACCACCCCGTGATGTTTTTCGCACTCCTACTGGTGAATGGCCTGCTACAAAACCTTACAATGTGCACAAACCTGCGATGTTTTACAGAAACCTATCCTAAATTGCCACTGAATGTTTCCTGACCTCCCCATGCTCACCAACCCGTGGTGCTTTTCACCATCCTACATTGCCACTCACTGTCTATCTTAATTCAGGCCCTCTGATTCACACCACGCTGTGATGTTTTTCTCACTCCTACTCTTGAATGGCCTTTTAGAAACCCTTACAATGCGCACCACCCTGCGAAGATTTTCAGAAACCTATCCTACATTGTCAATGCATGTTTCCTGACCTCCCCATTCTGACCACCCCGTGGTGCTTTTCTCCATCCTACATTGCCACTCACTGCCTATCCTAATTCAAAACATCTGATTCACACCACCCCGTGATGTTTTTCTCACTCCTACTAGTGAATGGCCTGTTAGAAACATTGCAATGGGCACCACAATGTGACATTTTTCAGAAAACTATCCTACATTGCCACTGCATGTTTCCTGACCTCACCATGCTGACCACCCCGTGGTGCTTTTCTCCATCCTACATTGCCACTCACTGCCTATCCTAATTCATGGCCTCCGATTCACACCACCCCGAGATCTTTTTCTCACTCCTAATAGTGAATGGCCTGTTAGAAACCCTTACAATGCGCACTACCCTGCTGTATTTTCAGAAACCTATACTACATTGTCACTGCATGATTCCTGACCTCCCCATGCTTACCACCCTGTGGTGCTTTTCTCCATCCAACATTGTCACTCATTGCCTATCCTAATTCATGCCCGCCGATTCAGACCACCCCGTGATGTTGTTCTCACTCCTACTAGTGAATGGCCTGTTAGAAACCCATACAATGCGCACCACCCCGCGATGTCTATCACAAACCTATCCTGCATTGCAATTGCATGTTTCCCGACCTCCCCATCCTGACCACCCCGTGGTGCTTTTCTCGATCCTACATTGCCACTTACTGCCTATCCTGATTCAGGCCCTCCGAATCACACCACCCCGTGATGTTTTTCTCACTACTACTAGTGAATGGCCTGTTACAAACCCTTACAATTCTCACAACCCGCGATGTTTTTCAGAAATCTATCCTACATTGCCACTGCATGTGTCCTGACCCCCCCTTGCTGACTACCCCGTGGTGCTTTTCTCCATCCTATATTGCCACTCACTGCCTTTCCTAATTCATGCCGTCCGATTCACATCACGCCGTGATGTTTTTCTCACTCCTAATAGTGAATGGCCTGTTAGAAAACCTTACAATGCGCACCACCCTGCGATGTTTTTCTGAAACCTATCCTACATTGCCAAGGCTTGTTTCCTGACCTCCCCATGCTGACCACCCCATGGTGCTTTTCACCATCCTACATTGCCACTCACTGCCTATCCTAATTCAGAACATCTGATTCACACCACCCCGTGATGTTTTTCTCACTCCTACTAGTGAATGGCATGTTAGAAACCCTTACAATGCACACCACCCCATGATGTTTTTCAGAAACCTATCCTACATTGTCACTGCATGTTTCCTGACCTCCCCATGCTGACCACCCTGTGGTGCTTTTCTCCATTCTACATTGCCACTCAATGCCTATTCTAATTCAGGCCCTCTGATTCACACCACCCTGTGATGTTTTTCTCACTCCTACTAGTGAATGGCAGGTTACAAACCCTTACAATGCGCACCACCCAGCGATGTTTATTAGAAACCTATTCTACATTGCCACTGCATGTTTCCTTGCCTCCCCATGATGACCAACTCGTGGTGCTTTTCTCCATCCTTCATTGCCACTCACAGCCTATTCTAATTCAGTCCCTCCGCTTCACACCACCCCGTGATGTTTTTTTCACTCCTACTTGTAAATGACTTGTTAGAAAGCATTACAATGCCCACAACCCCGCGATGTTGTTCAGAAACCTATCTTACATTGCCATTGCATGTTTCCTGACACTCCAATGCTCACCAACCCGTACTGGTTTTCTCCATCCTACATTGCCATTCACTGTCTAACTTGATTCAGACCCTCCGAATCACACCACACTGTGATGTATTTCCCACTCCTACTTGTGAATGGCTTGTTAGAAACCCTTACAATGCGCACTACACCGCGATGTTTTTCAGAAACCTATCCTACATTGCCATTGCATGTTTCCTGACCTCCGCATCCTGACCACCCCATGGTTCTTTTCTCCATCCTACATTGCCACTCACGGCCTATCCTGATTCAGGCTCTGCGATTCACACCACCCCATGATGTTTTTCTCACTCCTACTGGTCAATATCCTGCTACAAAACATTACAACGCGCACAACGCCGCGATGTTTTTCACAAACCTATCCTACATTACCATTGCATGTTTCCTGACCTCCCAATTCTCACAAACCAGGGTGGTTTTCTAAATCCAACATTGCCAGTCACTGTCTATCTTGATTCAGGCTCTCCGATTCACACCACCCCGTGATGTTTTTCTCACTCCTGCTAGTGAAAGGCCTTTTAGAAACCCTTACAATGAGCACCACCCCACGATATATTTCAGCATCCTATCCTATATTGCCACTGCATCTTTCCTGATCTCCCCATGCTGACCACCCCGTGGTGCTTTACTCCATCCGACGTTGCCACTCAATGTCTATCTTGATTCAGGCCCTCCGATTCACACGACACCATGATGTATTTCTCACTCCTACTAGTAAATGGCCTGTTAGAAACCCTTACAATGCGCACAAACCCGTGATGTTTTTTAGAAACCTATCCTACTTTGCCACTGCATGTTTCCTGAGCTCACCATCCTGACCACCCCGTGGTGATTTTCTCCATTCTACATTGCCACTAACTGCCTATCCTGATTCAGGCCCTCTGATTTACACCACCCTGTGATGTTTTTCTCACTTCTACTAGTGAATGGCCTTTTAGAAACCCTTACAATGCGCACCACCCCGCGATGTTTTTCAGAAACCTATCCTACATTGCCACTGCATGTGTCCTGACCACCCGATGCTGACCACATCGTGGTGCTTTTCTCTATCCTACATTGCCACTCACTGCCTATCCTGATTCAGGCCCTCTGATTCAAACCACGCCGTTTTTTTTTCTCACTCCTACTAGTGAATGGCCTGTAAGAAACCCTTACAATGTGCACCGACCCGCGATGTTTTTCAGAAACCTGTCCTACATTGACACAGCATGTTTCCTGACCACCCCACGCTGACCACACAGTGGTGCTTTTCTCTATTTTACATTGTCACTCATTGCCTATCCTAATTCAGACCCTCTGATTCACACCACCCCGTGATGTTTTTCTCACGCATACTAGTGAATGTCCTGTTAGAAAGCCTTACAATGCGCACCACCTGGCGATGTTTTTCAGAAACCTATCCTACATTGTCAATGCATGTTTCCTGACCTCTCCATGCTGACAACCCTGGGGTGCTTTTCTCCATCCGACGTTGCCACTCACTGTCTATCTTGATTCAGGCCCTCCGTTTCACACCAAACCATGACGTATTTCTCACTCCTACTAGTGAATGGCCTGTTAGAAACCCTTACAATGCGCACCACCCTGCGATGTTTTTCAGAAACCTATCCTACATTGCCACTGCATGTGTCCGGACCTCCCCATGCTGACCACACCGTGGTGCTTTTCTCCATCCTACATTGCCACTTACTGCCTATCCTGATTCAGGCCCTCTGATTCAAACCACGCCGTTATGTTTTTCTCACTCCTACTAGTGAATGGCCTGTAAGAAACCCTTACAATGCGCACCACCCCGCGTTGTTTTTCAGAAACCTATCCTACATTGACACAGCATGTTTCCTGACGACCCTATGCTGACCACGCCGTGGTGCTTTTCTCCGTCCTACATTGGCACTGACTGCCTATCCTAAATCAGGCCCTTCGATTCACACCACCCTGTGAAATTGTTCTCACTCCTAATAGTGAATGGCCTGTTAGAAACCCTTACAATGCGCACCACCCTGCGATGTTTTTCAGAAACCTATACTACATCGCCACGGCATGTTTCAGGACACCCCATGTTGACCACTCTGTGGTGGTTTTCTGCATTCTTCATTGCCACTCACTGCCTATCCTAATTCAGGCCCTCCGATTCACAGCACCCCGTGATGTTTTTATCACTCCTACTAGTGAATGGCCTGCTACAAACCATTACAATGCACATCACACCGCGGTGTTTTTCAGAAACCTATCCTACATTGCACTGCATGTTTCCTGACATCCCCATGCTAACCACCCGGTGGTGCTTTTCTCCATCTCACATTGCCACTCACTGTCTATCTTGATTCAGGCCCTCTGATTCACACCACACCATGACGTATTTCTCACTCCTACTAGTGAATGGCCTGTTAGAAAGCCTTACAATGCGCACCACCCCGCTTTTTTTATCAGAAACCTATCCTACATTGCCACTGCATGTTTCCTGACCTCCCCATGCTGACCACCGCGTGGTGCTTTTCTCCATCCTACATTGCCACTCACTGCCTATCCTAAGTCAGGCCCTTCGATTCACACCACCCTGTGATATTGTTCTCACTCCTAATAGTGAATGGCCTGTTAGAAAGCCTTACAATGCGCACCACCCCGCTTTTTTTTTCAGAAACCTATCCTACATTGCCACTGCATGTTTCCTTGCCTCCCCATACTGACAAACCCGTGGTGCTTTTCTCCATCCTACATTGCCACTCACTGCCTATCCTAATTCAGAACATCTGATTCACACCACCCCGTGATGTTTTTCTCACTCCTACTAGTGAATGGCCTGTTAGAAACCCTTACAATGCACACCACCCCGTGATGTTTTTCAGAAACCTATCCTATGTTGCCACTGCATGTTTCCTGACCTCCCCATGCTGACCACCCTGTGGTGCTTTTCTCCATCCTACATTGCCACTCAATGCCTATTCTAGTTCAGGCCCTCTGATTCACACCACCCTGTGATGTTTTTCTCACTCCTACTAGTGAATGGCGTGTTACAAACCCATACAATGCGCACCACCCAGCGATGTTTATTAGAAACCTATTCTACATTGCCACTGCATGTTTCCTTGCCTCCCCATGATGACCAACTCGTGGTGCTTTTCTCCATCCTACATTGCCACTCAATGCCTATTCTAATTCAGGCCCTCCGATTCACACCACCCTGTGATGTTTTTCTCACTCGTACTAGTGAATGGCGTGTTACAAACCCTTACAATGCGCACCACCCAGCGATGTTTATTAGAAACCTATTCTACATTGCCACTGCATGTTTCCTGACCTCCCCATCCTGACCACCCCGTGGTGCTTTTCTCCATCCTACTTTGCCACTCACTGCCTATCCTAATTCAGGCCCTCCAATTCACACCACTCCGTGATGTTTTTCTCACTCCTACTACTGAATGGCCTGTTACAAACCCTTACAATTCTCACAACCCGCGATGTTTTTCAGAAAACTATCCTACATTGCCACTGCATGTGTCCTGACCGAACCTTGCTGACTACCCCGTGGTGCTTTTCTCCATCCCATATTGCCACTCACTGCCTACCTTAATTCATGCCCTCCGATTCACGTCACGCCGTGATGTTTTTCTCACTCCTACTAGTGAATAGCCTGTTAGAAAGCCATACAATGCGCACCACCCTGCGATGGTTTTCAGAAACCTATCCTACATTGCCAATGCATGTTTCCTAACCTCCCCGTGCTGACCACCCCATGGTGCTTTTCTCCATCCTACATTGCAACTCACTGCCTATCCTGATTCAGGCCCTCCGATTCACACCACCCCGTGATGTTTTTCTCACTCCTACTAGTGAATGGCCTGTTAGAAACCCTTACAATTCTCACCACCCATGATGTTTTTCAGAAACCTATCCTACATTGCCATTACATGTATCCTGACCTCCCCTTGGTGACCACTCCGTGGTGTTTTTCTCCATCCTACATTGCCACTCACTGCCTATCCTGATTCAGGCCCTCCGATTCACACCACGCCGTGATGCTTTTCTCACTCCTACTTGTGAATGGTCTGTTAGAAAGACTTACAATGTGCACCACCCCGGTTTTTTTTCAGAAACCTATTCTACATTGCCAATGCATGTTTCCAGACCTCCCCATGCTGACCACACCGTGGTGCTTTTCTCCATTTTACATTGTCACTCACTGCCTATCCTAATTCAGGCCCTCCGATTCTCACCACCCCGTGATGTTTTTCTCACTCTTACTAGTGAATGGCGTGTTAGAAACCCTTACAATGCGCACAAACCTGTGATATTTTTCAGAAAGCTACTCCACATTACCACTACATGTTTCCTGACCTCCCCATCCTGACCACCCCGTGGTGCTTTTCTCCATCCTACTTTGCCACTCACTGCCTATCCTATTTCAGGCCCTCCGATTCAGACCACCCCATGATGATTTTCTCACTCCTACTAGTGAATGGTCTGTTAGAAAGACTTACAATGTGAACCACCTGGCGATGTTTTTCAGAAACCTATCCTACATTGCCAATGCATGTTTCCTAACCTCCCCTTGCTGACCACCCCGTGGTGCTTTTCTCCATTTTACATTGCCACTCACTGCCTATCCTAAGTCTGGCCCTCCGATTAACACCACCACTTGATTTTTTTCTCTCTCCTACTAGTGAAAGGCCTGTTACAAAGATTTACAATGTGCACTATCAGTGATGTTTTTCAGAAACGTATCCCACATTACCAATGCATGTTTCCTGACCTCTCCATGCTGACCACCCCAAGGAACTTTTCTCCATTATACATTCCCACTGACTGCCTATCCTAATTCAGAACATCTGATTCACACCACCCCGTGATGTTTTTCTCACTCCATCTAGTGAATGGCGTGTTAGAAACAAATAAAATGCGCACCGACCTGCTTTTTTTTTTTTCAGAAACCTATCCTACATTGCCACTGCATGTTTCCTGACCTCCCCATGCTGACCACCATGTGGTGCTTTTCTCCATCCTACATAGCCAATCAATGCCTATATTAATTCAGGCCCTACGATTCACACCACCCCGTGAAGTTGTTCTCACTCCTACTACTAAATATCCTGTTAGAAACCCATTCAATGCGCACCAACCCGCGATGTTTATCAGAAACCTATTCTACATTGCCACTGCATGTTTCCTGACATCCCCATGCTGACCACCCCGTGGTGCTTTTCTCCAACCTACATTGCCACTCACTGCCTATCATAATTCAATCCTCCGATTCACACTACCCCGTGATGTTTTTCTCACTCCTACTAGTGAATGGCCTGTTAGAAACCATTAAAATTCTCACCACCCGCGATGATTTTCAGATACCTATACCACATTGCCACTGCATGTGTCATGACCTCCCCATGGTGACCACCCCGTGGTGCTTTTCTCCATCCTACATTGCCACTCACTGCCTATCCTAATTCAGGACCTCTGATTCACAACACGTCGTGATGTTTTTCTCACTCCTACTAGTGAATGGCCTGTTAGAAACCCTTACAATGCACACCACCCTGCGATGTTTTTCAGAAACCTATCCTACATTTTCAATGCATATTTCCTGACCTCCCCATTCTGAACACCCCGTGGTGCTTTTCTCCATCCTACTTTGCCACTCACTGCCTATCCTAATTCAAAACATCTGATTCACACCACCCCGTGATGTTTTTCTCACTCCTACTAATGAATGGCCTGTTAGAAACATTACAATGGGCACCACAACGTGACGTTTTTCAGAAAACTATCCTACTTTGGAACTGCATGTTTCCTGACCTCACCATGCTGACCACCCTGTGGTGCTTTTCTCCATCCTACATTGCCACTCACTGCCTATGCTAATTCATGGCCTCCGATTCACACCACCCCGTCATGTTTTTCTCACTCCTACTAGTGAATGGCCTGTTAGAAACCCTTACAATGCGCACTACCCCGCTGTTTTTTAAGAAACCTATACTACATTGCCACTGCATGATTCCTGACCTCCCCATGCTTACCACCCTGTGGTGCTTTTCTCCATCCAACATTGCCACTCAATGCCTATCCTAATTCTGGCCCTCCGATTCATACCACCCCGTGATGTTGTTCTCACTCCTACTAGTGAATGGCCTGTTAGAAACATTACAATGGGCACCACAACGTGATGTTTTTCAGAAAACTATCCTACATTGCCACTGCATGTTTCCTGACCTCACCATGCTGACCACCCTGTGGTGCTTTTCTCCATCCTACATTGCCACTCAATGCCTATCCTAATTCATGGCCTCCGATTCACACCACCCCGTGATGTTTTTCTCACTCCTACTAGTGAATGGCCTGTTAGAAACCCTTACAATGCGCACTACCCCGCTGTTTTTTAAGAAACCTATGCTACATTGCCACTGCATGATTCCTGACCTCCCCATGCTTACCACCCTGTGGTGCTTTTCTCCATCCAACATTGCCACACAATGCCTATCCTAATTCAGGCCCTCCGATTCATACCACCCCGTGATGTTGTTCTCACTCCTACTAGTGAATGGCCTGTTCGAAACCCATACAATGCGCACCACCCAGCGATGTCTATCACAAACCTATCCTACATTGCCACTGGATGTTTCGTGACCTCCCCATCCTGACCACCCCGTGGTGCTTTTCTTCATCCTACATTGCCACTTACTGCCGATCCTGATTCAGGCCCTCCCATTCACACCCCTCCGTGATGTTTTTCTCACTCCTACTAGTGAATGGCCTGTTACAAACCCTTACAATTCTCACAACCCACGATGTTTTTCAGAAAACTATCCTACATTGCCACTGCATGTGTCCTGACCCCCCCTTGCTGACTACCCCGTGGTGCTTTTCTCAATCCCATATTGCCACTCACTGCCTATCTTAATTTATGCCCTCCGATTCACATCACGCCGTGATGTTTTTCTCACTCTTACTAGTGAATGGCCTGTTAGAAAGCCTTACAATGCGCACCATCCTGCAATGTTTTTCAGAAACCTATCCTACATTGCCAATGCATGTTTCCTTGCCTCCCCATACTGACAAACCCGTGGTGCTTTTCTCCATCCTACATTGCCACTCACTGCCTATCCTAATTCAGAACATCTGATTCACACCACCCCGTGATGTTTTTCTCACTCCTACTAGTGAATGGCATGTTAGAAACCCTTACAATGCACACCACCCCGTGATGTTTTTCAGATACCTATCCTACATTGCCACTGCATGTTTCCTGACCTCCCCATGCTGACCACCCTGTGGTGCTTTTCTCCATCCTACATTGCCACTCAATGCCTATTCTAGTTCAGGCCCTCTGATTCACACCACCCTGTGATGTTTTTCTCACTCCTACTAGTGAATGGCGTGTTACAAACCCATACAATGCGCACCACCCAGCGATGTTTATTAGAAACCTATTCTACATTGCCACTGCATGTTTCCTTGCCTCCCCATGATGACCAACTCGTGGTGCTTTTCTCCATCCTACATTGCCACTCAATGCCTATTCTAATTCAGGCCCTCCGATTCACACCACCCTGTGATGTTTTTCTCACTCGTACTAGTGAATGGCGTGTTACAAACCCTTACAATGCGCACCACCCAGCGATGTTTATTAGAAACCTATTCTACATTGCCACTGCATGTTTCCTTGCCTCCCCATGATGACCAACTCGTGGTGCTTTGCTCCATCCGACATTGCCACTCACAGCCTATTCTAATAAAGGCCCTCCGATTTACACCACCCCGTGATGTTTTTTTCACTCCTACTGGTGAATATCCTGCTACAAAACCTTACAATGCGCGCACCCCCGCGATGTTTTTCATAAACCTATCCTATATTGCCACTGCATGTTTCCTGACCTCCGCATCCTGACCACCCCATTGTGCTTTTCTCCATCCTACATTGCCACTCATGGCCTATCCTGATTCAGGCTCTGCGATTCACACCACCCTATGATGTTTTTCTCACTCCTACTGGTGAATATCCTGCTACAAAACCTTACAATGCGCACAACCCCGCGATGTTTTTCATAAACCTATCCTACATTACCATTGCATGTTTCCTGACCTCCCAATGCTCACAAACCAGGGTGGTTTTCTCAATCCTACATTGCCACTTACTGTCTATCTTGATTCAGGCTCTCCGATTCACACCACCAGGTGATGTATTTCTCACTAATACTAGTGAATGGCCTGTTAGAAACCTTTACAATGTGCACTAAACGGCGAAGTTTTTGAGAAACCTATCATTCATTGCCACTGCATGATTCCTGACCTCCCCATCCTGACCACACCGTGGAGCATTTCTCCATCCTACATTGCAACTCATGGCCTATCCTGATTCAGGCCCTCCATTTCACACCACCCCGTGATGTTTTTCTCACTCCAGCTAGTAAATGGCCTGTTAGAAGGCCTTACAATGCGCACTAACCCGCGATGTTTTTTAGAAACCTATCCTACTTTGCCACTGCATGTTTCCTGAGCTCCCCATCCTGACCACCCCGTGGTGCTTTTCTCCATTCTACATTGCCACTCACGGCCTATCCTGATTCAGGCCCTCTGATTCAATCCACGCCGTTATGTTTTTCTCACTCCTACTAGTGAATGGCCTGTAAGAAACCCTTACAATGCGCACCACCCCGCGATGTTTTTCAGAAACCTTACCTACATTGACACAGCATGTTTCCTGACCACCCCATGCTGAAAACAGCGTGGTGCTTTTCTCCATTTTACATTGCCACTCACTGCCTATCCTAATTCAGACCCTCCGATTCACACCACCCCGTGTTTTTCTCACGCCTACTAGTGAATGTCCTGTTAGAAAGCCTTACAATGCTCATCACCTGGCGATGTTTTTCAGAAACCCATCCTACATTGTCAATGCATGTTTCCTGACCTCCCCATGCTGACAACCCCGTGGTGCTTTTCTCCATCCGACGTTGCCACTTACTGTCTATCTTGATTCAGGCCCTCCCATTCACACCAAACCATGATGTATTTCTCACTCCTACTAGTGAATGGCCTGTTAGAAACCCTTACAATGTGCACCACCACGCGATGTTTTTCAGAAACCTATCCCACATTGCCACTGCATGTTTCTTGACCTCCCCATCCTGACCACCCCGTGATGCTTTTCTCCATTCTACATTGCCACTCACTGCCTATCCTCATTCAGGCCCTCTGATTCACACCACCCTGTGATGTTTTTCTCACTTCTACTAGTGAATGGCCTTTTAGAAACGCTTACAATGCGCACCACCCCGCTATGTTTTTCAGAAACCTATCCTACATTGCCACTGCATTTGTCTTGACCTCCCCATGCTGACCACACCATGGTGCTTTTCTCCATCCTACATTGCCACTCACTGCCTATCCTGATTCAGGCACTCTGATTCAAATCACGCCATTATGTTTTTCTCACTCCTACTAGTGAATGGCCTGTAAGAAACCCTTACAATGTGCACCACCCCGCGACGTTTTTCAGAAAACTATCCTACATTGACACAGTATGTTTCCTGACGACCCCATGCTGACCACACCGTGGTGCTTTTCTCCATTCTACATTGCCACTCACTGCCTATCCTCATTCAGGCCCTCTGATTCACACCACCCTGTGATGTTTTTCTCACTTCTACTAGTGAATGGCCTTTTAGAAGCGCTTACAATGCGCACCACCCCGCTATGTTTTTCAGAAACCTATCCTACATTGCCACTGCATGTGTCTTGACCTCCCCATGCTGACCAAACCATGGTGCTTTTCTCCATCCTACGTTGCCACTCACTGCCTATCCTAAGTCAGGCCCTTCGATTTACACCACCCCGTGATATTGTTCTCACTCCTACTAGTGAATGGCCTGTTAGAAAGCCTTACAATGCCCACCACCCAGTGATGTGTATCCGAAACCTATTCTGCATTGCCACTGAATGTTTCCTTGCCTCCCCATACTGACAAACACGTGGTGCTTTTCTCCATCCTACATTGCCACTCACAGCCTTTCCTAATTCAGGACCTCCGATTCACACCACTCCCTGATTTTTTTTTCTCTCCTACTTGTCAATGGCTTGTTACAAATCCTTACAATGTGCACCACCCCGCGATGTTTTGCAGAAACCTATACTACATTGCCACTGAATGTTTCCTGACCTCCCCATGTTGACCACCCCGTGGTGCTTTTCTGCATTCTTCATTGCCACTCACTCCCTATCTTAATTCAGGCGCTCCCATTCACACCACCTTGTGATGTTTTTATCACTCCTACTAGTGAATGGCCTGCTACAAGCCATTACAATGCGCATCACCCCGCGGTGTTTTTCAGAAACCTATCCTACATTGCCATTTCATGTTTCCTGACCTAACAATGCTCACAAATCCGTGGTGCTGTTCTCCATCCTACATTGCCACTCACTGTCTATCTTGATTCAGGCTCTCCAATTCACACCACACCATGATGTATTTCTCACTCCTCCTAGTGAATGGCCTGTTAGAAACCCTTACAATGCGCACTACCCCGCGATGTTTTTCAGAAACCTATCCTACATTGCCACTGCATGTTTCCTGACCTCCCCATCCTGACCACCCCGTGGTGCTTTTCTCCAACCTACATTGCCATTCACGGCCTATCCTGATTCATGCCCTCCGATTCACACCACCCCGTGATGATTTTCCCAGTCCTACTATTGAAAGGCCCTTTATAAACCCTTACAATGAGCACCACACCGCGATGTTTTTCAGAATCCTATCCAATATTGCCACTGCATGTTTCCTGACATCCCCATGGTAACCACCCCATGGTGCTTTTCTCCATCTGACATTGCCACTCACTGTCTATCTTGATTCAGGCCCTCTGATTCACACCACACCATGATGTATTTCTCACTCCTACTAGTGAATGGCCTGTTAGAAACCCTTACAATTCGAACCACCCCACGATGTTTTTCAGAAACCTATCCTACATTGCCATTGCATGTTTCCTGACCTCCCCATGTTGACCACCCAGTGGTGCTTTTCTCCATTCTTCATTGCCACTCACTGCCTAACCTCATTCAGTCCCTCCGATTCACACCACCCCGTGATTTTTTTCGCACTCCTACTGGTGAATGGCCTGCTACAAAACCTTACAATGTGCACAAACCCGCGATGATTTTCAGAAACCTATCCTACATTGCCATTGCATGTTTCCTGACCTCCCAATGCTCACCAACGTGTGGTGCTTTTCTCCATCCTACATTGCAACTCATTGTCTATCTTGATTCAGGCTCTCTGTTTCACACCACACCATGATGTATTTCACACTCCTGCTAGTGAATGGCCTGTTAGAAACCTTTATAATGCGCACTTCACTGCGATGATTTTGAGAAACCTATCCTACATTGCCACCGCATGTTTCCAGTCCTCCCCAACCTGACCACCCCGTGGGGCATTTCTCCATCCTACATTGCCACTCACGGCCTATCCGGATGCAGGCCCTCTGATTCACACCACCCCGTGATGTTTTTCTCACTCCTGCTAGTGAAAGGCCTTTTAGAAACCCTTACAATGAGCACTACCCCGCGATGTTTTTCAGAAACCTATCCTACATTGCCACTGCATGTTTCCTGACCTCCCCATGCTGACCACCCCATGGTGCTTTTCTCGATCCGACGTTGCCACTCACTGTCTATCTTGATTCCGACCCTCCGATTCACACAAACCTGTGATGTTTTTCTCACCCCTACAAGTGAATGGCCTGCTACAAACGCTTACAATGCACTCCACCCTGAGATGTTTTCAGAAACCTATCCTATATTGCCAATGCATATTTCCTGACCTCCCCATCCTGACCACCCCGTGGTGCTTTTCTCCATCCTACTTTGCCACTCACTGCCTATCCTAATTCAGGCCCTCCAATTCACACCACTCCGTGATGTTTTTCTCACTCCTACTACTGAATGGCCTGTTACAAACCCTTACAATTCTCACAACCCGCGATGTTTTTCAGAAAACTATCCTACATTGCCACTGCATGTGTCCTGACCGAACCTTGCTGACTACCCCGTGGTGCTTTTCTCCATCCCATATTGCCACTCACTGCCTACCTTAATTCATGCCCTCCGATTCACGTCACGCCGTGATGTTTTTCTCACTCCTACTAGTGAATAGCCTGTTAGAAAGCCATACAATGCGCACCACCCTGCGATGGTTTTCAGAAACCTATCCTACATTGCCAATGCATGTTTCCTAACCTCCCCGTGCTGACCACCCCATGGTGCTTTTCTCCATCCTACATTGCAACTCACTGCCTATCCTGATTCAGGCCCTCCGATTCACACCACCCCGTGATGTTTTTCTCACTCCTACTAGTGAATGGCCTGTTAGAAACCCTTACAATTCTCACCACCCATGATGTTTTTCAGAAACCTATCCTACATTGCCATTACATGTATCCTGACCTCCCCTTGGTGACCACTCCGTGGTGTTTTTCTCCATCCTACATTGCCACTCACTGCCTATCCTGATTCAGGCCCTCCGATTCACACCACGCCGTGATGCTTTTCTCACTCCTACTTGTGAATGGTCTGTTAGAAAGACTTACAATGTGCACCACCCCGGTTTTTTTTCAGAAACCTATTCTACATTGCCAATGCATGTTTCCAGACCTCCCCATGCTGACCACACCGTGGTGCTTTTCTCCATTTTACATTGTCACTCACTGCCTATCCTAATTCAGGCCCTCCGATTCTCACCACCCCGTGATGTTTTTCTCACTCTTACTAGTGAATGGCGTGTTAGAAACCCTTACAATGCGCACAAACCTGTGATATTTTTCAGAAAGCTACTCCACATTACCACTACATGTTTCCTGACCTCCCCATCCTGACCACCCCGTGGTGCTTTTCTCCATCCTACTTTGCCACTCACTGCCTATCCTATTTCAGGCCCTCCGATTCAGACCACCCCATGATGATTTTCTCACTCCTACTAGTGAATGGTCTGTTAGAAAGACTTACAATGTGAACCACCTGGCGATGTTTTTCAGAAACCTATCCTACATTGCCAATGCATGTTTCCTAACCTCCCCTTGCTGACCACCCCGTGGTGCTTTTCTCCATTTTACATTGCCACTCACTGCCTATCCTAAGTCTGGCCCTCCGATTAACACCACCACTTGATTTTTTTCTCTCTCCTACTAGTGAAAGGCCTGTTACAAAGATTTACAATGCGCACTATCAGTGATGTTTTTCAGAAACGTATCCCACATTACCAATGCATGTTTCCTGACCTCTCCATGCTGACCACCCCAAGGAACTTTTCTCCATTATACATTCCCACTGACTGCCTATCCTAATTCAGAACATCTGATTCACACCACCCCGTGATGTTTTTCTCACTCCATCTAGTGAATGGCGTGTTAGAAACAAATAAAATGCGCACCGACCTGCTTTTTTTTTTTTTCAGAAACCTATCCTACATTGCCACTGCATGTTTCCTGACCTCCCCATGCTGACCACCATGTGGTGCTTTTCTCCATCCTACATAGCCAATCAATGCCTATATTAATTCAGGCCCTACGATTCACACCACCCCGTGAAGTTGTTCTCACTCCTACTACTAAATATCCTGTTAGAAACCCATTCAATGCGCACCAACCCGCGATGTTTATCAGAAACCTATTCTACATTGCCACTGCATGTTTCCTGACATCCCCATGCTGACCACCCCGTGGTGCTTTTCTCCAACCTACATTGCCACTCACTGCCTATCATAATTCAATCCTCCGATTCACACTACCCCGTGATGTTTTTCTCACTCCTACTAGTGAATGGCCTGTTAGAAACCATTAAAATTCTCACCACCCGCGATGATTTTCAGATACCTATACCACATTGCCACTGCATGTGTCATGACCTCCCCATGGTGACCACCCCGTGGTGCTTTTCTCCATCCTACATTGCCACTCACTGCCTATCCTAATTCAGGACCTCTGATTCACAACACGTCGTGATGTTTTTCTCACTCCTACTAGTGAATGGCCTGTTAGAAACCCTTACAATGCACACCACCCTGCGATGTTTTTCAGAAACCTATCCTACATTTTCAATGCATATTTCCTGACCTCCCCATTCTGAACACCCCGTGGTGCTTTTCTCCATCCTACTTTGCCACTCACTGCCTATCCTAATTCAAAACATCTGATTCACACCACCCCGTGATGTTTTTCTCACTCCTACTAATGAATGGCCTGTTAGAAACATTACAATGGGCACCACAACGTGACGTTTTTCAGAAAACTATCCTACTTTGGAACTGCATGTTTCCTGACCTCACCATGCTGACCACCCTGTGGTGCTTTTCTCCATCCTACATTGCCACTCACTGCCTATGCTAATTCATGGCCTCCGATTCACACCACCCCGTCATGTTTTTCTCACTCCTACTAGTGAATGGCCTGTTAGAAACCCTTACAATGCGCACTACCCCGCTGTTTTTTAAGAAACCTATACTACATTGCCACTGCATGATTCCTGACCTCCCCATGCTTACCACCCTGTGGTGCTTTTCTCCATCCAACATTGCCACTCAATGCCTATCCTAATTCTGGCCCTCCGATTCATACCACCCCGTGATGTTGTTCTCACTCCTACTAGTGAATGGCCTGTTAGAAACATTACAATGGGCACCACAACGTGATGTTTTTCAGAAAACTATCCTACATTGCCACTGCATGTTTCCTGACCTCACCATGCTGACCACCCTGTGGTGCTTTTCTCCATCCTACATTGCCACTCAATGCCTATCCTAATTCATGGCCTCCGATTCACACCACCCCGTGATGTTTTTCTCACTCCTACTAGTGAATGGCCTGTTAGAAACCCTTACAATGCGCACTACCCCGCGATGTTTTTCAGAAACCTATCCTACATTGCCACTGCATGTTTCCTGACCTCCCCATCCTGACCACCCCGTGGTGCTTTTCTCCAACCTACATTGCCATTCACGGCCTATCCTGATTCATGCCCTCCGATTCACACCACCCCGTGATGATTTTCCCAGTCCTACTATTGAAAGGCCCTTTATAAACCCTTACAATGAGCACCACACCGCGATGTTTTTCAGAATCCTATCCAATATTGCCACTGCATGTTTCCTGACATCCCCATGGTAACCACCCCATGGTGCTTTTCTCCATCTGACATTGCCACTCACTGTCTATCTTGATTCAGGCCCTCTGATTCACACCACACCATGATGTATTTCTCACTCCTACTAGTGAATGGCCTGTTAGAAACCCTTACAATTCGAACCACCCCACGATGTTTTTCAGAAACCTATCCTACATTGCCATTGCATGTTTCCTGACCTCCCCATGTTGACCACCCAGTGGTGCTTTTCTCCATTCTTCATTGCCACTCACTGCCTAACCTCATTCAGTCCCTCCGATTCACACCACCCCGTGATTTTTTTCGCACTCCTACTGGTGAATGGCCTGCTACAAAACCTTACAATGTGCACAAACCCGCGATGATTTTCAGAAACCTATCCTACATTGCCATTGCATGTTTCCTGACCTCCCAATGCTCACCAACGTGTGGTGCTTTTCTCCATCCTACATTGCAACTCATTGTCTATCTTGATTCAGGCTCTCTGTTTCACACCACACCATGATGTATTTCACACTCCTGCTAGTGAATGGCCTGTTAGAAACCTTTATAATGCGCACTTCACTGCGATGATTTTGAGAAACCTATCCTACATTGCCACCGCATGTTTCCAGTCCTCCCCAACCTGACCACCCCGTGGGGCATTTCTCCATCCTACATTGCCACTCACGGCCTATCCGGATGCAGGCCCTCTGATTCACACCACCCCGTGATGTTTTTCTCACTCCTGCTAGTGAAAGGCCTTTTAGAAACCCTTACAATGAGCACTACCCCGCGATGTTTTTCAGAAACCTATCCTACATTGCCACTGCATGTTTCCTGACCTCCCCATGCTGACCACCCCATGGTGCTTTTCTCGATCCGACGTTGCCACTCACTGTCTATCTTGATTCCGACCCTCCGATTCACACAAACCTGTGATGTTTTTCTCACCCCTACAAGTGAATGGCCTGCTACAAACGCTTACAATGCACTCCACCCTGAGATGTTTTCAGAAACCTATCCTATATTGCCAATGCATATTTCCTGACCTCCCCATCCTGACCACCCCGTGGTGCTTTTCTCCATCCTACTTTGCCACTCACTGCCTATCCTAATTCAGGCCCTCCAATTCACACCACTCCGTGATGTTTTTCTCACTCCTACTACTGAATGGCCTGTTACAAACCCTTACAATTCTCACAACCCGCGATGTTTTTCAGAAAACTATCCTACATTGCCACTGCATGTGTCCTGACCGAACCTTGCTGACTACCCCGTGGTGCTTTTCTCCATCCCATATTGCCACTCACTGCCTACCTTAATTCATGCCCTCCGATTCACGTCACGCCGTGATGTTTTTCTCACTCCTACTAGTGAATAGCCTGTTAGAAAGCCATACAATGCGCACCACCCTGCGATGGTTTTCAGAAACCTATCCTACATTGCCAATGCATGTTTCCTAACCTCCCCGTGCTGACCACCCCATGGTGCTTTTCTCCATCCTACATTGCAACTCACTGCCTATCCTGATTCAGGCCCTCCGATTCACACCACCCCGTGATGTTTTTCTCACTCCTACTAGTGAATGGCCTGTTAGAAACCCTTACAATTCTCACCACCCATGATGTTTTTCAGAAACCTATCCTACATTGCCATTACATGTATCCTGACCTCCCCTTGGTGACCACTCCGTGGTGTTTTTCTCCATCCTACATTGCCACTCACTGCCTATCCTGATTCAGGCCCTCCGATTCACACCACGCCGTGATGCTTTTCTCACTCCTACTTGTGAATGGTCTGTTAGAAAGACTTACAATGTGCACCACCCCGGTTTTTTTTCAGAAACCTATTCTACATTGCCAATGCATGTTTCCAGACCTCCCCATGCTGACCACACCGTGGTGCTTTTCTCCATTTTACATTGTCACTCACTGCCTATCCTAATTCAGGCCCTCCGATTCTCACCACCCCGTGATGTTTTTCTCACTCTTACTAGTGAATGGCGTGTTAGAAACCCTTACAATGCGCACAAACCTGTGATATTTTTCAGAAAGCTACTCCACATTACCACTACATGTTTCCTGACCTCCCCATCCTGACCACCCCGTGGTGCTTTTCTCCATCCTACTTTGCCACTCACTGCCTATCCTATTTCAGGCCCTCCGATTCAGACCACCCCATGATGATTTTCTCACTCCTACTAGTGAATGGTCTGTTAGAAAGACTTACAATGTGAACCACCTGGCGATGTTTTTCAGAAACCTATCCTACATTGCCAATGCATGTTTCCTAACCTCCCCTTGCTGACCACCCCGTGGTGCTTTTCTCCATTTTACATTGCCACTCACTGCCTATCCTAAGTCTGGCCCTCCGATTAACACCACCACTTGATTTTTTTCTCTCTCCTACTAGTGAAAGGCCTGTTACAAAGATTTACAATGCGCACTATCAGTGATGTTTTTCAGAAACGTATCCCACATTACCAATGCATGTTTCCTGACCTCTCCATGCTGACCACCCCAAGGAACTTTTCTCCATTATACATTCCCACTGACTGCCTATCCTAATTCAGAACATCTGATTCACACCACCCCGTGATGTTTTTCTCACTCCATCTAGTGAAT
Organism: Cavia porcellus; assembly: GCF_034190915.1. NCBI lineage: Eukaryota > Metazoa > Chordata > Mammalia > Rodentia > Caviidae > Cavia > Cavia porcellus. The sequence continues at coordinate 152,277,344 of NW_026947485.1, read as the reverse complement.
GGCGTGTTAGAAACAAATAAAATGCGCACCGACCTGCTTTTTTTTTTTTTCAGAAACCTATCCTACATTGCCACTGCATGTTTCCTGACCTCCCCATGCTGACCACCATGTGGTGCTTTTCTCCATCCTACATAGCCAATCAATGCCTATATTAATTCAGGCCCTACGATTCACACCACCCCGTGAAGTTGTTCTCACTCCTACTACTAAATATCCTGTTAGAAACCCATTCAATGCGCACCAACCCGCGATGTTTATCAGAAACCTATTCTACATTGCCACTGCATGTTTCCTGACATCCCCATGCTGACCACCCCGTGGTGCTTTTCTCCAACCTACATTGCCACTCACTGCCTATCATAATTCAATCCTCCGATTCACACTACCCCGTGATGTTTTTCTCACTCCTACTAGTGAATGGCCTGTTAGAAACCATTAAAATTCTCACCACCCGCGATGATTTTCAGATACCTATACCACATTGCCACTGCATGTGTCATGACCTCCCCATGGTGACCACCCCGTGGTGCTTTTCTCCATCCTACATTGCCACTCACTGCCTATCCTAATTCAGGACCTCTGATTCACAACACGTCGTGATGTTTTTCTCACTCCTACTAGTGAATGGCCTGTTAGAAACCCTTACAATGCACACCACCCTGCGATGTTTTTCAGAAACCTATCCTACATTTTCAATGCATATTTCCTGACCTCCCCATTCTGAACACCCCGTGGTGCTTTTCTCCATCCTACTTTGCCACTCACTGCCTATCCTAATTCAAAACATCTGATTCACACCACCCCGTGATGTTTTTCTCACTCCTACTAATGAATGGCCTGTTAGAAACATTACAATGGGCACCACAACGTGACGTTTTTCAGAAAACTATCCTACTTTGGAACTGCATGTTTCCTGACCTCACCATGCTGACCACCCTGTGGTGCTTTTCTCCATCCTACATTGCCACTCACTGCCTATGCTAATTCATGGCCTCCGATTCACACCACCCCGTCATGTTTTTCTCACTCCTACTAGTGAATGGCCTGTTAGAAACCCTTACAATGCGCACTACCCCGCTGTTTTTTAAGAAACCTATACTACATTGCCACTGCATGATTCCTGACCTCCCCATGCTTACCACCCTGTGGTGCTTTTCTCCATCCAACATTGCCACTCAATGCCTATCCTAATTCTGGCCCTCCGATTCATACCACCCCGTGATGTTGTTCTCACTCCTACTAGTGAATGGCCTGTTAGAAACATTACAATGGGCACCACAACGTGATGTTTTTCAGAAAACTATCCTACATTGCCACTGCATGTTTCCTGACCTCACCATGCTGACCACCCTGTGGTGCTTTTCTCCATCCTACATTGCCACTCAATGCCTATCCTAATTCATGGCCTCCGATTCACACCACCCCGTGATGTTTTTCTCACTCCTACTAGTGAATGGCCTGTTAGAAACCCTTACAATGCGCACTACCCCGCTGTTTTTTAAGAAACCTATGCTACATTGCCACTGCATGATTCCTGACCTCCCCATGCTTACCACCCTGTGGTGCTTTTCTCCATCCAACATTGCCACACAATGCCTATCCTAATTCAGGCCCTCCGATTCATACCACCCCGTGATGTTGTTCTCACTCCTACTAGTGAATGGCCTGTTCGAAACCCATACAATGCGCACCACCCAGCGATGTCTATCACAAACCTATCCTACATTGCCACTGGATGTTTCGTGACCTCCCCATCCTGACCACCCCGTGGTGCTTTTCTTCATCCTACATTGCCACTTACTGCCGATCCTGATTCAGGCCCTCCCATTCACACCCCTCCGTGATGTTTTTCTCACTCCTACTAGTGAATGGCCTGTTACAAACCCTTACAATTCTCACAACCCACGATGTTTTTCAGAAAACTATCCTACATTGCCACTGCATGTGTCCTGACCCCCCCTTGCTGACTACCCCGTGGTGCTTTTCTCAATCCCATATTGCCACTCACTGCCTATCTTAATTTATGCCCTCCGATTCACATCACGCCGTGATGTTTTTCTCACTCTTACTAGTGAATGGCCTGTTAGAAAGCCTTACAATGCGCACCATCCTGCAATGTTTTTCAGAAACCTATCCTACATTGCCAATGCATGTTTCCTTGCCTCCCCATACTGACAAACCCGTGGTGCTTTTCTCCATCCTACATTGCCACTCACTGCCTATCCTAATTCAGAACATCTGATTCACACCACCCCGTGATGTTTTTCTCACTCCTACTAGTGAATGGCATGTTAGAAACCCTTACAATGCACACCACCCCGTGATGTTTTTCAGATACCTATCCTACATTGCCACTGCATGTTTCCTGACCTTCCCATGCTGACCAACCTGTCGTGCTTTTCTCCATCCTGCATTGCCACTCAATGCCTATTCTAATTCAGGCCCTCCGATTCACACCACCCTGTGATGTTTTTCTCACTCCTACTAATGAATGGCGTGTTACAAACCCTTACAATGCGCACCACCCAGCAATGTTTATTAGAAACCTATTCTACATTGCCACTGCATGTTTCCTTGCCTCCCCATGATGACCAACTCGTGGTGCTTTGCTCCATCCTACATTGCCACTCACAGCCTATTCTAATTTAGGCCCTCCGATTCACACCACCCCGTGATGTTTTTTTCACTCCTACTGGTGAATATCCTGCTACAAAACCTTACAATGCGCGCACCCCCGCGATGTTTTTCATAAACCTATCCTATATTGCCACTGCATGTTTCCTGACCTCCGCATCCTGACCACCCCTTTGTGCTTTTCTCCATCCTACATTGCCACTCATGGCCTATCCTGATTCAGGCTCTGCGATTCACACCACCCCATGATGTTTTTCTCACTCCTACTGGTGAATATCCTGCTACAAAACCTTACAATGCGCACAACCCCGCGATGTTTTTCATAAACCTATCCTACATTACCATTGCATGTTTCCTGACCTCCCAATGCTCACAAACCAGGGTGGTTTTCTCAATCCTACATTGCCACTTACTGTCTATCTTGATTCAGGCTCTCCGATTCACACCACCAGGTGATGTATTTCTCACTAATACTAGTGAATGGCCTGTTAGAAACCTTTACAATGTGCACTACACCGCGAAGTTTTTGAGAAACCTATCATTCATTGCCACTGCATGATTCCTGACCTCCCCATCCTGACCACACCGTGGAGCATTTCTCCATCCTACATTGCAACTCATGGCCTATCCTGATTCAGGCCCTCCATTTCACACCACCCCGTGATGTTTTTCTCACTCCTGCTAGTAAATGGCCTGTTAGAAAGCCTTACAATGCGCACTAACCCGCGATGTTTTTTAGAAACCTATCCTACTTTGCCACTGCATGTTTCCTGAGCTCCCCATCCTGACCACCCCGTGGTGCTTTTCTCCATTCTACATTGCCACTCACGGCCTATCCTGATTCAGGCCCTCTGATTCAATCCACGCCGTTATGTTTTTCTCACTCCTACTAGTGAATGGCCTGTAAGAAACCCTTACAATGCGCACCACCCCGCGATGTTTTTCAGAAACCTAACCTACATTGACACAGCATGTTTCCTGACCACCCCATGCTGACCACACCGTGGTGCTTTTCTCCATTTTACATTGCCACTCACTGCCTATCCTAATTCAGACCCTCCGATTCACACCACCCCGTGATGTTTTTCTCACGCCTACTAGTGAATGTCCTGTTAGAAAGCCTTACAATGCGCACCACCTGGCGATGTTTTTCAGAAACCTATCCTACATTGTCAATGCATGTTTCCTGACCTCCCCATGCAGACAACCCCGTGGTGCTTTTCTCCATCCGACGTTGCCACTTACTGTCTATCTTGATTCAGGCCCTCCGATTCACACCAAACCATGATGTATTTCTCACTCCTACTAGTGAATGGCCTGTTAGAAACCCTTACCATGTGCACCACCACGCGATGTTTTTCAGAAACCTATCCCACATTGCCACTGCATGTTTCCTGACCTCCCCATCCTGACCACCCTGTGGTGCTTTTCTCTATTCTACATTGCCACTCACTGCCTATCCTGATTCAGGCCCTCTGATTCACACCACCCTGTGATGTTTTTCTCACTTCTACTAGTGAATGGCCTTTTAGAAATGCTTACAATGCGCACCACCCCGCTATGTTTTTCAGAAACCTATCCTACATTGAGACTGCATGTGTCTTGACCTCCCCATGCTGACCACACCATGGTGCTTTTCTCCATCCTACATTGCCACTCAGTGCCTATCCTGATTCAGGCCCTCTCATTCAAATCACGCCGTTATGTTTTTCTCACTCCTACTAGTGAATGGCCTGTAAGAAACCCTTACAATGTGCACCACCCCGCGATGTTTTTCAGAAAACTATCCTACATTGACACAGTATGTTTCCTGACGACCTCATGCTGACCACACCGTGGTGCTTTTCTCCATTTTACATTGCCACTCACTGCCTATTCTAATTTAGACTCTCCGATTCACACCACCCCGTGATGTTTTTCTCACTCCTACTAGTGAATGTCCTGTTAGAAAGCCTTACAATGCGCACCACCTGGCGATGTTTTTCAGAAACCTATCCGACATTGTCAATGCATGTTTCCTGACCTCCCCATGCTGACGACCCCGTGGTGCTTTTCTCCATCCGCCGTTGCCACTCACTGTCTATCTTGATTCAGGCCCTCCCATTCACACCAAACCATGATGTATTTCTCACTCCTACTAGTGAATGGCCTGTTAGAAACCCTTACAATGCGCACCACCCCGTGATGTTTTTCAGAAAACTATTTTACATTGCCACTGCATGTTTCCTGACCTCCCCATGCTGACCACCCCGTGCTGCTTTTCTCCATCCTACATTGCTACTCACTTCCTATCCCAAATCAGGCCTTCCGATTAACACCACCCCGTGATGTTTTTCTCACTCCTACTAGTGAATGGCCTGTTAGAAAGCCTTACAATGCGCCCCACCCCGCTTTTTTTTTCAGAAACATATCCTACATTGCCACTGCATGTTTCCTGACCTCCCCATGCTGACCACCCCGTGGTGCTTTTCTCCATCCCACAATGCCACTCACTGCCTATCTTAAGTCAGGCCCTGCGATTCACACCACCCCGTGATATTGTTCTCACTCCTACTAGTGAATGGCCTGTTAGAAAGCCTTACAATGCACACCACCCCGTGATGTTTTCAGAAACCTATCCTACATTGACACTGCATGTTTCCTGACCTCCCCATGCTGACCACCCCGTGGTGCTTTTCTCCATCCTACAATGCCACTCACTGCCTATCTTAAGTCAGGCCCTGCGATTCACACCACCCCGTGATATTGTTCTCACTCCTACTAGTGAATGGCCTGTTAGAAAGCCTTACAATGCACACCACCCCGTGATGTTTTTCAGAAACCTATCCTACATTGCCACTGCATGTTTCCTGACCTCCCCATGCTGACCACCCTGTGGTGCTTTTCTCCATCCTACATTGCCACTCAATGCCTATTCTAATTCAGGCCCTCCGATTCACACCACCCTGTGATGTTTTTCTCACTCCTACTAGTGAATGGCGTGTTACAAACCCTTACAATGCGCACCACCCAGCGATGTTTATTAGAAACCTATTCTACATTGCCACTGCATGTTTCCTTGCCTGCCCATGATGACCAACTCGTGGTGATTTTCTCCATTCTACATTGCCACTCACAGCCTATTCTAATTTAGGCCTTCCGATTCACACCACCCCGTGATGTTTTTTTCACTCCTACTTGTAAATGGCTTGTTAGAAAGCATTACAATGCCCACAACCCCGCGATGTTGTTCAGAAACCTATCTTACATTGTCATTGCATGTTTCCTGATACTCCAATGCTCACCAACCCGTAGTGGTTTTCTCCATCCTACATTGCCAATCGCTGTCTAACTTGATTCAGGCCCTCTGAATCACACCACACCGTGATGTATTTCTCACTCCTACTAGTGAATGGCCTGGTAGAAACCCTTAGAATGCGCACTACCCCACGATGTTTTTCAGAAACCTATCCTATATTGCCACTGCATGTTTCCTGACCTCCGCATCCTGACCACCCCATTGTGCTTTTCTCCATCCTACATTGCCACTCACGGCCTATCCTGATTCAAGCTCTGCGATTCACACCACCCCATGATGTTTTTCTCACTCCTACTGGTGAATATCCTGCTACAAAACCTTACAATGCGCACAACCCCGCGATGTTTTTCATAAACCTATCCTACATTACCATTGCATGTTTCCTGACCTCCCAATGCTCACAAACAAGGGTGGTTTTCTCAATCCTACATTGCCACTCACTGTCTATCTTGATTCAGGCTCTCCGATTCACACCACCAGGTGATGTATTTCTCACTAATACTAGTGAATGGCCTGTTAGAAACCCTTACAATGTGCACTACACTGCGAAGTTTTTGAGAAACCTATCATTCATTGCCACTGCATGATTCCTGACCTCCCCATCCTGACCACCCAGTGGAGCATTTCTCCATCCTACATTGCAACTCATGGCCTATCCTTATTCAGGCCCTCCATTTCACACCACCCTGTTTTTTTTCTCACTCCTGCTAGTAAATGGCCTGTTAGAAACAAATACAATGCGCACCACCCTGCTTTTTTTTTTTCAGAAACCTATCCTACATTGCCACTGCATGTTTCCTGACCTCCCCATACTGACCACCATGTGGTGCTTTTCTCCATCCTACATAGCCAACCAATGCCTATATTATTACAGGCCCTACGATTCACACTACCCCGTGAAGTTGTTCTCACTCCTACTACTGAATGGCCTGTAAGAAACCCATACAATGCGCACCAACCCGCGATGTTTATCAGAAACCTATTCTACATTGCCACTGCATGTTTCCTGACATCCCCATGCTGACCTCCCCGTGGTGCTTTTCTCCATTCTACATTGCCACTCACTGCCTATCATAATTCAATCCTCCGATTCACACCACCCCGTGATGTTTTTCTCACTCCTACTAGTGAATGGCCTGTTAGAAACCATTACAATTCTCACCACCCGCGATGTTTTTCAGACACCTATACCACATTGCCACTGCATGTGTCATGACCTCCCCATGGTGACCACCCCGTGGTGCTTTTCTCCATCCTACATTGCCACTCACTGCCTATCCTGATTCAGGACCTCTGATTCACAACACGCCGTGATGTTTTTCTCACTCCTACTAGTGAATGGCCTGTTAGAAACCCTTATAATGCACACCACCCTGCGATGTTTTTCAGAAACCTATCCTACATTTTCAATTCATATTTCCTGACCTCCCGATTCTGACCACCCCGTGGTGCTTTTCTCCATCCTACTTTGCCACTCACTGCCTATCCTAATTCAAAACATCTGATTCACACCACCCCGTGATGTTTTTCTCACTCCTACTAATGAATGGCCTGTTAGAAACATTTCAATGGGCACCACAACGTGACGTTTTTCAGAAAACTATCCTACATTGCCACTGCATGTTTCCTGACCTCACCATGCTGACGACCCCGTGGTGCTTTTCTCCATCCGACGTTGCCACTCACTGTCTATCTTGATTCAGGCCCTCCGATTCACACCAAACCATGATGTATTTCTCACTCCTACTAGTGAATGGCCTGTTAGAAACCCTTACAATGCGCACCACCCCGTGATGTTTTTCAGAAAACTATTCTACATTGCCACTGCATGTTTCCTGACCTCCCCATGCTGACCACCCCATGCTGCTTTTCTCCATCCTACATTGCTACTCTCTTCCTATTCCAAATCAGGCCTTCCGATTAAAACCACCCCGTGATGTTTTTCTCACTCCTACTAGTGAATGGCCTGTTAGAAAGCCTTACAATGCGCACCACCCCGGTTTTTTTTCAGAAACCTATCCTACATTGCAACTGCATGTTTCCTGCCCTCCACATGCTGACCACCCCATGGTGCTTTTCTCGATCCTACATTGCCACTCACTGCCTATCCTAAGTCAGGCCATTCGATTCACACCACCCCGTGATATTTTTCTCACTCCTACTAGTGAATGGCCTGTTAGAAAGCCTTACAATGCCCACCACCCAGTGATGTTTATCCAAAACCTATTCTGCATTGCCACTGCATGTTTCCTTGCCTCCCCATAATGACAAACCCGTGGTGTTTTTCTCCATCCTACATTGCCACTCACTGCCTATCCTAATTCAGAACATCTGATTCACACCACCCCGTGATGTTTTTCTCACTCCTACTAGGGAATAGCATGTTAGAAACCCTTACAATGCACACCACCCCGTGATGTTTTCCAGAAACCTATCCTACATTGCCACTGCATGTTTCCTGACCTCCCCATGCTGACCACCCTGTGGTGCTTTTCTCCATCCTACATTGCCACTCAATGGCTATTCTAATTCAGGCCCTCTGATTCACACCACCCTGTGATGTTTTTCTCACTCCTACTAGTGAATGGCGTGTTACAAACCCTTACAATGCGTACCACCCAGTGATGCTTATTAGAAACCTATTCTACATTGCCACTGCATGTTTCCTTGCCTCCCCATGATGACCAACTCGTGTTGCTTTTCTCCATCCTACATTGCCACTCACAGCCTATTCTAATTTAGGCCCTCCGATTCACACCACCCCGTGATGTTTTTTTCACTCCTACTTGTAAATGGCTTGTTAGAAAGCATTACAATGCCCACAACCCCGCGATGTTGTTCAGAAACCTATCTTACATTGTCATTGCATGTTTCCTGACACTCCAATGCGCACCAACCCGTGGTGGTTTTCTCCATCCTACATTGCCACTCACTGTCTGACTTGATTCAGGCCCTCTGAATCACACCACACCGTGATGTATTTCTCACTCCTACTAGTGAATGGCCTGGTAGAAACCATTACAATGGGCACTATCCCACGATGTTTTTCAGAAACCTATCCTATATTGCCACTGCATGTTTCCTGACCTCCGCATCCTGACCACCCCATTGTGCTTCTCTCCATCCTACATTGCCACTCACGGCCTATCCTGATTCAGGCTCTGCGATTCACACCACCCCATGATGTTTTTCTCACTCCTACTGGTGAATATCCTGCTACAAAACCTTACAATGCGCACAACCCCGCGATGTTTTTCATAAACCTATCCTACATTACCATTGCATGTTTCCTGACCTCCCAATGCTCACAAACCAGGGTGGTTTTCTCAATCCTACATTGCCACTCACTGTCTATCTTGATTCAGGCTCTCCGATTCACACCACCAGGTGATGTATTTCTCACTAATACTAGTGAATGGCCTGTTAGAAACCCTTACAATGTGCACTACACCGCGAAGTTTTTGAGAAACCTATCATTCATTGCCACTGCATGATTCCTGACCTCCCCATCCTGACCACCCCAAGGAGCATTTCTCCATCCTACATTGCAACTCATGGCCTATCCTGATTCAGGCCCTCCATTTCACACCACCCCGTGATGTTTTTCTCACTCCTGCTAGTAAATGGCCTGTTAGAAGCCCTTACAATGCGCACTAACCCGCGATATTTTTTAGAAACCTATCCTACTTTGCCACTGCATATTTCCTGAGCTCCCCATCCTGACCACCCCGTGGTGCTTTTGTCCATTCTACATTGCCACTCACTGCCTATCCTGATTCAGGCCCTCTCATTCAATCCACGCCGTTATGTTTTGCTCACTCCTACTAGTGAATGGCCTGTAAGAAAGCCTTACAATGCGCACCACCACGCGATGTTTTTCAGAAACCTATCCTACATTGACACAGCAAGTTTGGTGACCACCCCATGCTGACAACACCGTGGTGCTTTTCTCCATTTTACATTGCCACTCACTGCCTATCCTAATTCAGACCCTCCGATTCACACCACCCCGTGATGTTTTTCTCAACCTACTAGTGAATGTCCTGTTAGAAAGCCTTACAATGCGCACCACCTGGCGATGTTTTTGAGAAACCTATCCTACATTGTCAATGCATGTTTCCTGACCTCCCCATGCTGACGACCCCGTGGTGCTTTTCTCCATCTGACGTTGCCACTTACTGTCTATCTTGATTCAGGCCCTCCGATTCACACCAAACCATGATGTATTTCTCACTCCTACTAGTGAATGGCCTGTTAGAAACCCTTACAATGTGCACCACCACGCGATGTTTTTCAGAAACCTATCCCACATTGCCACTGCATGTTTCCTGACCTCCCCATCCTGACCACCCCGTGGTGCTTTTCTCCATTCTACATTGCTACTCACTGCCTATCCTGATTCAGGCCCTCTGATTCACACCATCCTGTGATGTTTTTCTCACTTCTACTAGTGAATGGCCTTTTAGAAATGCTTACAATGAGCACCACCCCGCTATGTTTTTCAGAAACCTATCCTACATTGCCACTGCATGTGTCTTGACCTCCCCATGCTGACCACACCATGGTGCTTTTCTCCATCCTACATTGCCACTCACTGCCTATCCTGATTCGGGTCCTCTCATTCAAATCACGCCGTTATGTTTTTCTCACTCCTACTAGTGAATGGCCTGTAAGAAACCCTTAAATTGTGCACCACCCCGCGATGTTTTTCAGAAAACTATCCTACATTGACCCAGTATGTTTCCTGACGACCCCATGCTGACCACACCGTGGTGCTTTTCTGCATTTTACATTGCCACTCACTGCCTATCCTAATTTAGACCCTCCGATTCACACCGCCCTGTGATGTTTTTCTCACTCCTACTAGTGAATGGCCTGTTAGAAAGCCTTACAATGCGCACCACCTGGCGATGTTTTTCAGAAACCTATCCGACATTGTCAATGCATGTTTCCTGACCTCCCCATGCTGACGACCCCGTGGTGCTTTTCTCCATCCAACGTTGCCACTCACTGTCTATCTTGATTCAGGCCCTCCATTCAGACCAAACCATGATGTATTTCTCACTCCTACTAGTGAATAGCCAGTTAGAAACCCTTACAATGCGCACCACCCCGTGATGTTTTTCAGAAAACTATTCTACATTGCCACTGCATGTTTCCTGACCTCCCCATGCTGACCACCCCTTGCTGCTTTTCTCCATCCTACATTGCTACTCACTTCCTATCCCAAATAAGGCCTTCTGATTAACACCACCCTGTGATATTTTTCTCACTCCTACTAGTGAATGGCCTGTTAGAAAGCCTTACAATGCGCCCCACCCCGCTTTTTTTTTCAGAAACCTATCCTACATTGCCACTGCATGTTTCCTGACCTCCCCATGCTGACCACCCCGTGGTGCTTTTCTCCATCCTACAATGCCACTCACTGCCTATCTTAAGTCAGGCCCTGCGATTCACACCACCCCGTGATATTGTTCTCACTCCTACTAGTGAATGGCCTGTTAGAAAGCCTTACAATGCACACCACCCCGTGATGTTTTTCAGAAACCTATCCTACATTGCCACTGCATGTTTCCTGACCTCCCCATGCTGACCACCCTGTGGTGCTTTTCTCCATCCTACATTGCCACTCAATGCCTATTCTAATTCAGGCCCTCCGATTCACACCACCCTGTGATGTTTTTCTCACTCCTACTAGTGAATGGCGTGTTACAAACCCTTACAATGCGCACCACCCAGCGATGTTTATTAGAAACCTATTCTACATTGCCACTGCATGTTTCCTTGCCTGCCCATGATGACCAACTCGTGGTGATTTTCTCCATTCTGCATTGCCACTCACAGCCTATTCTAATTTAGGCCTTCCGATTCACACCACCCCGTGATGTTTTTTTTCACTCCTACTTGTAAATGGCTTGTTAGAAAGCATTACAATGCCCACAACGCCGCGATGTTGTTCAGAAACCTATCTTACATTGTCATTGCATGTTTCCTGACACTCCAATGCTCACCAACCCGTAGTGGTTTTCTCCATCCTACATTGCCAATCGCTGTCTAACTTGATTCAGGCCCTCTGAATCACACCACACCGTGATGTATTTCTCACTCCTACTAGTGAATAGCCTGGTAGAAACCCTTAGAATGCGCACTACCCCACGATGTTTTTCAGAAACCTATCCTATATTGCCACTGCATGTTTCCTGACCTCCGCATCCTGACCACCCCATTGTGCTTTTCTCCATCCTACATTGCCACTCACGGCCTATCCTGATTCAGGCTCTGCGATTCACACCACCCCATGATGTTTTTCTCACTCCTACTGGTGAATATCCTGCTACAAAACCTTACAATGCGCACAACCCCGCGATGTTTTTCATAAACCTATCCTACATTACCATTGCATGTTTCCTGACCTCCCAATGCTCACAAACAAGGGTGGTTTTCTCAATCCTACATTGCCACTCACTGTCTATCTTGATTCAGGCTCTCCGATTCACACCACCAGGTGATGTATTTCTCACTAATACTAGTGAATGGCCTGTTAGAAACCCTTACAATGTGCACTACACTGCGAAGTTTTTGAGAAACCTATCATTCATTGCCACTGCATGATTCCTGACCTCCCCATCCTGACCACCCAGTGGAGCATTTCTCCATCCTACATTGCAACTCATGGCCTATCCTTATTCAGGCCCTCCATTTCACACCACCCTGTTTTTTTTCTCACTCCTGCTAGTAAATGGCCTGTTAGAAACAAATACAATGCGCACCACCCTGCTTTTTTTTTTTCAGAAACCTATCCTACATTGCCACTGCATGTTTCCTGACCTCCCCATACTGACCACCATGTGGTGCTTTTCTCCATCCTACATAGCCAACCAATGCCTATATTATTACAGGCCCTACGATTCACACTACCCCGTGAAGTTGTTCTCACTCCTACTACTGAATGGCCTGTAAGAAACCCATACAATGCGCACCAACCCGCGATGTTTATCAGAAACCTATTCTACATTGCCACTGCATGTTTCCTGACATCCCCATGCTGACCACCCCGTGGTGCTTTTCTCCATTCTACATTGCCACTCACTGCCTATCATAATTCAATCCTCCGATTCACACCACCCCGTGATGTTTTTCTCACTCCTACTAGTGAATGGCCTGTTAGAAACCATTACAATTCTCACCACCCGCGATGTTTTTCAGACACCTATACCACATTGCCACTGCATGTGTCATGACCTCCCCATGGTGACCACCCCGTGGTGCTTTTCTCCATCCTACATTGCCACTCACTGCCTATCCTGATTCAGGACCTCTGATTCACAACACGCCGTGATGTTTTTCTCACTCCTACTAGTGAATGGCCTGTTAGAAACCCTTATAATGCACACCACCCTGCGATGTTTTTCAGAAACCTATCCTACATTTTCAATTCATATTTCCTGACCTCCCCATTCTGACCACCCCGTGGTGCTTTTCTCCATCCTACTTTGCCACTCACTGCCTATCCTAATTCAAAACATCTGATTCACACCACCCCGTGATGTTTTTCTCACTCCTACTAATGAATGGCCTGTTAGAAACATTTCAATGGGCACCACAACGTGACGTTTTTCAGAAAACTATCCTACATTGCCACAGCATGTTTCCTGACCTCACCATGCTGACGACCCCGTGGTGCTTTTCTCCATCCGACGTTGCCACTCACTGTCTATCTTGATTCAGGCCCTCCGATTCACACCAAACCATGATGTATTTCTCACTCCTACTAGTGAATGGCCTGTTAGAAACCCTTACAATGCGCACCACCCCGTGATGTTTTTCAGAAAACTATTCTACATTGCCACTGCATGTTTCCTGACCTCCCCATGCTGACGACCCCATGCTGCTTTTCTCCATCCTACATTGCTACTCTCTTCCTATTCCAAATCAGGCCTTCCGATTAAAACCACCCCGTGATGTTTTTCTCATTCCTACTAGTGAATGGCCTGTTAGAAAGCCTTACAATGCGCACCACCCCGGTTTTTTTTCAGAAACCTATCCTACATTGCAACTGCATGTTTCCTGCCCTCCCCATGCTGACCACCCCATGGTGCTTTTCTCCATCCTACATTGCCACTCACTGCCTATCCTAAGTCAGGCCATTCGATTCACACCACCCCGTGATATTTTTCTCACTCCTACTAGTGAATGGCCTGTTAGAAAGCCTTACAATGCCCACCACCCAGTGATGTTTATCCAAAACCTATTCTGCATTGCCACTGCATGTTTCCTTGCCTCCCCATAATGACAAACCCGTGGTGTTTTTCTCCATCCTACATTGCCACTCACTGCCTATCCTAATTCAGAACATCTGATTCACACCACCCCGTGATGTTTTTCTCACTCCTACTAGGGAATAGCATGTTAGAAACCCTTACAATGCACACCACCCCGTGATGTTTTCCAGAAACCTATCCTACATTGCCACTGCATGTTTCCTGACCTCCCCATGCTGACCACCCTGTGGTGCTTTTCTCCATCCTACATTGCCACTCAATGGCTATTCTAATTCAGGCCCTCTGATTCACACCACCCTGTGATGTTTTTCTCACTCCTACTAGTGAATGGCGTGTTACAAACCCTTACAATGCGTACCACCCAGTGATGCTTATTAGAAACCTATTCTACATTGCCACTGCATGTTTCCTTGCCTCCCCATGATGACCAACTCGTGTTGCTTTTCTCCATCCTACATTGCCACTCACAGCCTATTCTAATTTAGGCCCTCCGATTCACACCACCCCGTGATGTTTTTTTCACTCCTACTTGTAAATGGCTTGTTAGAAAGCATTACAATGCCCACAACCCCGCGATGTTATTCAGAAACCTATCTTACATTGTCATTGCATGTTTCCTGACACTCCAATGCGCACCAACCCGTGGTGGTTTTCTCCATCCTACATTGCCACTCACTGTCTGACTTGATTCAGGCCCTCTGAATCACACCACACCGTGATGTTTTTCTCACTCCTACTAGTGAATGGCCTGGTAGAAACCATTACAATGGGCACTATCCCACGATGTTTTTCAGAAACCTATCCTATATTGCCACTGCATGTTTCCTGACCTCCGCATCCTGACCACCCCATTGTGCTTCTCTCCATCCTACATTGCCACTCACGGCCTATCCTGATTCAGGCTCTGCGATTCACACCACCCCATGATGTTTTTCTCACTCCTACTGGTGAATATCCTGCTACAAAACCTTACAATGCGCACAACCCCGCGATGTTTTTCATAAACCTATCCTACATTACCATTGCATGTTTCCTGACCTCCCAATGCTCACAAACCAGGGTGGTTTTCTCAATCCTACATTGCCACTCACTGTCTATCTTGATTCAGGCTCTCCGATTCACACCACCAGGTGATGTATTTCTCACTAATACTAGTGAATGGCCTGTTAGAAACCCTTACAATGTGCACTACACCGCGAAGTTTTTGAGAAACCTATCATTCATTGCCACTGCATGATTCCTGACCTCCCCATCCTGACCACCCCAAGGAGCATTTCTCCATCCTACATTGCAACTCATGGCCTATCCTGATTCAGGCCCTCCATTTCACACCACCCCGTGTTTTTCTCACTCCTGCTAGTAAATGGCCTGTTAGAAGCCCTTACAATGCGCACTAACCCGCGATATTTTTTAGAAACCTATCCTACTTTGCCACTGCATATTTCCTGAGCTCCCCATCCTGACCACCCCGTGGTGCTTTTGTCCATTCTACATTGCCACTCACTGCCTATCCTGATTCAGGCCCTCTCATTCAATCCACGCCGTTATGTTTTGCTCACTCCTACTAGTGAATGGCCTGTAAGAAAGCCTTACAATGCGCACCACCACGCGATGTTTTTCAGAAACCTATCCTACATTGACACAGCAAGTTTGGTGACCACCCCATGCTGACAACACCGTGGTGCTTTTCTCCATTTTACATTGCCACTCACTGCCTATCCTAATTCAGACCCTCCGATTCACACCACCCCGTGATGTTTTTCTCAACCTACTAGTGAATGTCCTGTTAGAAAGCCTTACAATGCGCACCACCTGGCGATGTTTTTGAGAAACCTATCCTACATTGTCAATGCATGTTTCCTGACCTCCCCATGCTGACGACCCCGTGGTGCTTTTCTCCATCCGACGTTGCCACTTACTGTCTATCTTGATTCAGGCCCTCCGATTCACACCAAACCATGATGTATTTCTCACTCCTACTAGTGAATGGCCTGTTAGAAACCCTTACAATGTGCACCACCACGCGATGTTTTTCAGAAACCTATCCCACATTGCCACTGCATGTTTCCTGACCTCCCCATCCTGACCACCCCGTGGTGCTTTTCTCCATTCTACATTGCTACTCACTGCCTATCCTGATTCAGGCCCTCTGATTCACACCATCCTGTGAGTTTTTCTCACTTCTACTAGTGAATGGCCTTTTAGAAATGCTTACAATGAGCACCACCCCGCTATGTTTTTCAGAAACCTATCCTACATTGCCACTGCATGTGTCTTGACCTCCCCATGCTGACCACACCATGGTGCTTTTCTCCATCCTACATTGCCACTCACTGCCTATCCTGATTCGGGTCCTCTCATTCAAATCACGCCGTTATGTTTTTCTCACTCCTACTAGTGAATGGCCTGTAAGAAACCCTTAAATTGTGCACCACCCCGCGATGTTTTTCAGAAAACTATCCTACATTGACCCAGTATGTTTCCTGACGACCCCATGCTGACCACACCGTGGTGCTTTTCTGCATTTTACATTGCCACTCACTGCCTATCCTAATTTAGACCCTCCGATTCACACCGCCCTGTGATGTTTTTCTCACTCCTACTAGTGAATGGCCTGTTAGAAAGCCTTACAATGCGCACCACCTGGCGATGTTTTTCAGAAACCTATCCGACATTGTCAATGCATGTTTCCTGACCTCCCCATGCTGACGACCCCGTGGTGCTTTTCTCCATCCTACATTGCCACTCAATGCCTATTCTAATTCAGGCCCTCCGATTCACACCACCCTGTGATGTTTTTCTCACTCCTACTAGTGAATGGCGTGTTACAAACCCTTACAATGCGCACCACCCAGCGATGTTTATTAGAAACCTATTCTACATTGCCACTGCATGTTTCCTTGCCTGCCCATGATGACCAACTCGTGGTGATTTTCTCCATTCTGCATTGCCACTCACAGCCTATTCTAATTTAGGCCTTCCGATTCACACCACCCCGTGATGTTTTTTTCACTCCTACTTGTAAATGGCTTGTTAGAAAGCATTACAATGCCCACAACGCCGCGATGTTGTTCAGAAACCTATCTTACATTGTCATTGCATGTTTCCTGACACTCCAATGCTCACCAACCCGTAGTGGTTTTCTCCATCCTACATTGCCAATCGCTGTCTAACTTGATTCAGGCCCTCTGAATCACACCACACCGTGATGTATTTCTCACTCCTACTAGTGAATAGCCTGGTAGAAACCCTTAGAATGCGCACTACCCCGCGATGTTTTTCAGAAACCTATCCTATATTGCCACTGCATGTTTCCTGACCTCCGCATCCTGACCACCCCATTGTGCTTTTCTCCATCCTACATTGCCACTCACGGCCTATCCTGATTCAGGCTCTGCGATTCACACCACCCCATGATGTTTTTCTCACTCCTACTGGTGAATATCCTGCTACAAAACCTTACAATGCGCACAACCCCGCGATGTTTTTCATAAACCTATCCTACATTACCATTGCATGTTTCCTGACCTCCCAATGCTCACAAACAAGGGTGGTTTTCTCAATCCTACATTGCCACTCACTGTCTATCTTGATTCAGGCTCTCCGAGTCACACCACCAGGTGATGTATTTCTCACTAATACTAGTGAATGGCCTGTTAGAAACCCTTACAATGTGCACTACACTGCGAAGTTTTTGAGAAACCTATCATTCATTGCCACTGCATGATTCCTGACCTCCCCATCCTGACCACCCAGTGGAGCATTTCTCCATCCTACATTGCAACTCATGGCCTATCCTTATTCAGGCCCTCCATTTCACACCACCCCGTTTTTTTTCTCACTCCTGCTAGTAAATGGCCTGTTAGAAACAAATACAATGCGCACCACCCTGCTTTTTTTTTTTCAGAAACCTATCCTACATTGCCACTGCATGTTTCCTGACCTCCCCATACTGACCACCATGTGGTGCTTTTCTCCATCCTACATAGCCAACCAATGCCTATATTATTACAGGCCCTACGATTCACACTACCCCGTGAAGTTGTTCTCACTCCTACTACTGAATGGCCTGTAAGAAACCCATACAATGCGCACCAACCCGCGATGTTTATCAGAAACCTATTCTACATTGCCACTGCATGTTTCCTGACATCCCCATGCTGACCACCCCGTGGTGCTTTTCTCCTTTCTACATTGCCACTCACTGCCTATCATAATTCAATCCTCCGATTCACACCACCCCGTGATGTTTTTCTCACTCCTACTAGTGAATGGCCTGTTAGAAACCATTACAATTCTCACCACCCGCGATGATTTTCAGACACCTATACCACATTGAAACTGCATGTGTCATGACCTCCCCATGGTGACCACCCCGTGGTGCTTTTCTCCATCCTACATTGCCACTCACTGCCTATCCTGATTCAGGACCTCTGATTCACAACACGCCGTGATGTTTTTCTCACTCCTACTAGTGAATGGCCTGTTAGAAACCCTTATAATGCACACCACCCTGCGATGTTTTTCAGAAACCTATCCTACATTTTCAATTCATATTTCCTGACCTCCCCATTCTGACCACCCCGTGGTGCTTTTCTCCATCCTACTTTGCCACTCACTGCCTATCCTAATTCAAAACATCTGATTCACACCACCCCGTGATGTTTTTCTCACTCCTACTAATGAATGGCCTGTTAGAAACATTTCAATGGGCACCACAACGTGACGTTTTTCAGAAAACTATCCTACATTGCCACTGCATGTTTCCTGACCTCACCATGCTGACGACCCCGTGGTGCTTTTCTCCATCCGACGTTGCCACTCACTGTCTATCTTGATTCAGGCCCTCCGATTCACACCAAACCATGATGTATTTCTCACTCCTACTAGTGAATGGCCTGTTAGAAACCCTTACAATGCGCACCACCCCGTGATGTTTTTCAGAAAACTATTCTATATTGCAACTGCATGTTTCCTGACCTCCCCATGCTGACCACCCCGTGCTGCTTTTCTCCATCCTACATTGCTACTCACTTCCTATTCCAAATCAGGCCTTCCGATTAAAACCACCCCGTGATGTTTTTCTCACTCCTACTAGTGAATGGCCTGTTAGAAAGCCTTACAATGCGCACCACCCCGGTTTTTTTTCAGAAACCTATCCTACATTGCAACTGCATGTTTCCTGCCCTCCCCATGCTGACCACCCCATGGTGCTTTTCTCCATCCTACATTGCCACTCACTGCCTATCCTAAGTCAGGCCATTCGATTCACACCACCCCGTGATATTTTTCTCACTCCTACTAGTGAATGGCCTGTTAGAAAGCCTTACAATGCCCACCACCCAGTGATGTTTATCCAAAACCTATTCTGCATTGCCACTGCATGTTTCCTTGCCTCCCCATAATGACAAACCCGTGGTGCTTTTCTCCATCCTACATTGCCACTCACTGCCTATCCTAATTCAGAACATCTGATTCACACCACCCCGTGATGTTTTTCTCACTGCTACTAGGGAATAGCATGTTAGAAACCCTTACAATGCACACCACCCCGTGATGTTTTCCAGAAACCTATCCTACATTGCCACTGCATGTTTCCTGACCTCCCCATGCTGACCACCCTGTGGTGCTTTTCTCCATCCTACATTGCCACTCAATGGCTATTCTAATTCAGGCCCTCTGATTCACACCACCCTGTGATGTTTTTCTCACTCCTACTAGTGAATGGCGTGTTACAAACCCTTACAATGCGTACCACCCAGTGATGCTTATTAGAAACCTATTCTACATTGCCACTGCATGTTTCCTTGCCTCCCCATGATGACCAACTCGTGTTGCTTTTCTCCATCCTACATTGCCACTCACAGCCTATTCTAATTTAGGCCCTCCGATTCACACCACCCCGTGATGTTTTTTTCACTCCTACTTGTAAATGGCTTGTTAGAAAGCATTACAATGCCCACAACCCCGCGATGTTGTTCAGAAACCTATCTTACATTGTCATTGCATGTTTCCTGACACTCCAATGCGCACCAACCCGTGGTGGTTTTCTCCATCCTACATTGCCACTCACTGTCTGACTTGATTCAGGCCCTCTGAATCACACCACACCGTGATGTTTTTCTCACTCCTACTAGTGAATGGCCTGGTAGAAACCATTACAATGGGCACTATCCCACGATGTTTTTCAGAAACCTATCCTATATTGCCACTGCATGTTTCCTGACCTCCGCATCCTGACCACCCCATTGTGCTTCTCTCCATCCTACATTGCCACTCACGGCCTATCCTGATTCAGGCTCTGCGATTCACACCACCCCATGATGTTTTTCTCACTCCTACTGGTGAATATCCTGCTACAAAACCTTACAATGCGCACAACCCCGCGATGTTTTTCATAAACCTATCCTACATTACCATTGCATGTTTCCTGACCTCCCAATGCTCACAAACCAGGGTGGTTTTCTCAATCCTACATTGCCACTCACTGTCTATCTTGATTCAGGCTCTCCGATTCACACCACCAGGTGATGTATTTCTCACTAATACTAGTGAATGGCCTGTTAGAAACCCTTACAATGTGCACTACACCGCGAAGTTTTTGAGAAACCTATCATTCATTGCCACTGCATGATTCCTGACCTCCCCATCCTGACCACCCCAAGGAGCATTTCTCCATCCTACATTGCAACTCATGGCCTATCCTGATTCAGGCCCTCCATTTCACACCACCCCGTGATGTTTTTCTCACTCCTGCTAGTAAATGGCCTGTTAGAAGCCCTTACAATGCGCACTAACCCGCGATATTTTTTAGAAACCTATCCTACTTTGCCACTGCATATTTCCTGAGCTCCCCATCCTGACCACCCCGTGGTGCTTTTGTCCATTCTACATTGCCACTCACTGCCTATCCTGATTCAGGCCCTCTCATTCAATCCACGCCGTTATGTTATGCTCACTCCTACTAGTGAATGGCCTGTAAGAAAGCCTTACAATGCGCACCACCACACGATGTTTTTCAGAAACCTATCCTACATTGACACAGCAAGTTTGGTGACCACCCCATGCTGACCACACCGTGGTGCTTTTCTCCATTTTACATTGCCACTCACTGCCTATCCTAATTCAGACCCTCCGATTCACACCACCCCGTGATGTTTTTCTCAACCTACTAGTGAATGTCCTGTTAGAAAGCCTTACAATGCGCACCACCTGGCGATGTTTTTGAGAAACCTATCCTACATTGTCAATGCATGTTTCCTGACCTCCCCATGCTGAAGACCCCGTGGTGCTTTTCTCCATCCGACGTTGCCACTTACTGTCTATCTTGATTCAGGCCCTCCGATTCACACCAAACCATGATGTATTTCTCACTCCTACTAGTGAATGGCCTGTTAGAAACTCTTACAATGTGCACCACCACGCGATGTTTTTCAGAAACCTATCCCACATTGCCACTGCATGTTTCCTGACCTCCCCATCCTGACCACCCCGTGGTGCTTTTCTCCATTCTCCATTGCTACTCACTGCCTATCCTGATTCAGGCCCTCTGATTCACACCATCCTGTGATGTTTTTCTCACTTCTACTAGTGAATGGCCTTTTAGAAATGCTTACAATGAGCACCACCCCGCTATGTTTTTCAGAATCCTATCCTACATTGCCACTGCATGTGTCTTGACCTCCCCATGCTGACCACACCATGGTGCTTTTCTCCATCCTACATTGCCACTCACTGCCTATCCTGATTCAGGCCCTCTCATTCAAATCACGCCGTTATGTTTTTCTCACTACTACTAGTGAATGGCCTGTAAGAAACCCTTAAAATGTGCACCACCCCGCGATGTTTTTCAGAAAACTGTCCTACATTGACACAGTATTTTTCCTGCCGACCCCATGCTGACCACACCGTGGTGCTTTTCTCCATTTTACATTGCCACAAACTGCCTATCCTAATTTAGACCCTCCGATTCACACCACCCTCTGATGTTTTTCTCACTCCTACTAGTGAATGGCCTGTTAGAAAGCCTTACAATGCGCACCACCTGGCGATGTTTTTCAGAAACCTATCCGACATTGTCAATGCATGTTTCCTGACCTCCCCATGCTGACGACCCCGTGGTGCTTTTCTCCATCCGACGTTGCCACTCACTGTCTATCTTGATTCAGGCCCTCCTTTCACACCAAACCATGATGTATTTCTCACTCCTACTAGTGAATGGCCTGTTAGAAACCCTTACAATGCGCACCACCCCGTGATTTTTTCAGAAAATTATTCTACATTGCCACTGCATGTTTCCTGACCTCCCCATGCTGACCACCCCGTGCTGCTTTTCTCCATCCTACATTGCTACTCTCTTCCTATGCTAAATCAGGCCTTCCGATTAACACCACCCCGTGATGTTTTTCTCACTCCTACTAGTGAATGGCCTGTTAGAAAGCCTTACAATGCGCACCACCCCGCTTTTTTTTTCAGAAACCTATCCTACATTGCCACTGCATGTTTCCTGACCTCCCCATGCTGACCACCCCGTGGTGCTTTTCTCCATCCTATGTCGGGTTCGCTCGCGGCTGGCAGGAAGGACACACGACAAATTCTGGCAGTGGACAACCTTTTCTTTTATTCTCTCTCCGTACAGCCTGCCCTGGGATCACTCCCAGCCGAAGCCTCCTCTGTCCGCTCCCCGCGGCTCCTTCCGTGCTTCGCTCCGAAGCCTCTACCGGTCCGCTCTCCGCGGCTCCTTCCGGGCTTCGCTCCGAAGCCTCTACCCGTCCGCTCTCCGCGGCTCCTTTCGGGCTTCGCTCCGAAGCCTCTACCGGTCCGCTCTCCGCGGCTCCTTCCGGGCTTCCACTTCCCCCCAGGGGTGGCACCAGTATATATACGGATACAGTGTCCAATCATGTTAAAGTAAGCAAGGCAAGCTGATTGGCTAACATATTATTGAGCGGGTTGTTTACGCGGTAAGCAGGAAACTAACGTGCTCGATGGGAGGGGTAATCTAACTCAGGCTTTACTCTTTACCACAGGCCGCATGATCGCTATATGCGGCGGCTCGGCAATGTGGTGGCTCCCAACATCTCCCCCTTTTTTATTTTAAATAAGTCTACGCATCGCAGCCCATCCTGAATTGAGTGTAGAGGCCTATGCCCTGATAGGAGGCCCACCAAGGGCTCTCGGCGTCGGCCCGGGTCGGCCGTCCCCGAGTCTGCCGAGGCCCCGAGGCCCTCGTCCTTTTTTCAGGGCCAGGAAGGAACCGGACGGAACCTGGATGCACACAGGCATACACTCATGTCGCTCCGCATGATCCCCCCGGGGCGACATTTGGTTCGGGCGGAACCTAGTAATTCAGCGGCTTTCGTGCGGTATGGGGTAGGGCCTGTCTTAGGTTGAGTCATGCTGGGGAGGCATGCTCTTACCCGTCATTGACTCATCTACCCTGCTATATCATAATTTTTTAGAGGAGGAGTGTGGGAAGCTCACCGTCCCTAGACTCGGTCGTAGGCTAGGCGAGCGAGCCATGCATATGCCTGAGGATCTTCTTGTCCATTTTGGGCTACCGCTATTTCTATTCATCTTGTTGGTTGGTCTGTGATGGATCTCCGGTAGGGCAGGTCTGATCTTCAGTCGAGGGCTTTGTTGCCCGTGTCAGTCTCTCCGGTACCCACAGTGGTTCTCGTCCCGATTCCTGCAGAAAAACACAAACCGCGCCTCGGTTCCAGCTGATTACCGGATCCGGGCCCATCCATTGTCATGCCATAGATAACCGCGCCTTTGGAGGCAGGCCTTGGCTTACTCCCCCTTTTTGTTTTTTATTTTTTATTTTTTATTTTTATCTTTTTCGTTTTTTTTTTTTTTTTTTTTTTTTTTATTGGTACCAGGGATTGAACTGGCGATTGCCTGCTTACAAGGCAGGCGCTTATGCCGCTGAGCTAAATCCCCAGCCCCTATTTCCTCGACCGGCGTTTTTCTCAGCCTGCTCGGCAGAGAACTCTGCGTACCAGGCTCACCAATCCAGGTAACTACCCGAGGGCAGACACGCCTTTGCCAGCTGAATCCAGTCCGCGGGGGTGAGGGGCCCAGAAGACAGGTTCTCCAGCATGGCAATGGTGTAAGGCGCAGTCGGCCCAAAGGTTGTAACTGCATTTTTAAGTTCTCTAATCTGCTTTATTTTAAAGGGTTTCCACACATTACGTCCCTGACCCATGGCCATCTGTACAGGATGTATCCCATAGGGGCCGCTATCTATCCCTGGGAACGGGTGGTCTTCATTAGACACACGACCCCCATGCCACAGCTGTCTGTGGAAATAACGTTCCGCCGGTGGCGGAGCATCGTAAGATGGCGGCCGTGGCTGAACAGAAAATGGCGGCCTGTGCGTTATTTCCTGTACTGACGGAAGAGGGGGGAGTTTCCATGCGGCGGCCTCGTGGCGAGGGACCGCTTCCGGGAACGAGTTCCAGGGCGGAGCAGAAGGTTCTGTCTCCCTCCCCTGCCAGGGGGCGCTCAGAAGCTCTCTGCTTTTTTGTAAGCCTAGCTGAGCGGAGCGCAATTCGCGGCGCAACGCAGCGAAAGAGCCTTGCGTCTCCCCATCAAGCGACTTAGGCCCCTGACAGCTGGTCTCTTTGGCCTCTTCACCATTTAACCTTCCCTCGTCCTCGGAGTCAGACGACTCTGAGGCTTGAGCCCCGTCCTCCTCCTTAGCATCTTTGTTCCCCTTGACGGACCCCTCTCGGGAGCTCCCTGACTGGGCCTGTTCGAATGCCCTATGCACTTTAATGAGCTCTTGAGAACCTTCCCTGCAACCACCCTCGCTCTTCAAGCATACATATATCATTTCCCACAGTGGCCGAGCGAAGACCGAAGCCCCGCCCTCCCTTTCCGCTAGAGAAAGATTGCTGCCCAACTTCTCCCACGAGGGCAGGTTTAAGTGCCCTGTGGGCAAGAACCAGGGAGCGAAACTATCAATTTTCTCAAAAAAGCTCTCCAGCGTTTTGCGTCCCACCTTGAGGTCTCTGGACTTTAAGAGCTTCCGGAGGACCTGTACCAAGGGCTGGGTGTCGTTACTCGGTACGTTACCCATATTTAATATGTTACTCACCGCGTGAGGCCCAAAAATCCGCCACTTACGCGTGAGCCTGAGGGGAGTCTAAAAACCCTGTAGGTGCGCGCCACCCAGGGCCCAGGTTTATCCCCTACTCACCTGTCTCGCAGTGCTGTATCAAGGAACGTTGTCCACTACCACGTCTCAGGGGTGATCAGTTGTTCCCCGTGCGGGCCACCAAATGTCGGGGTCACTCCCGGCCGGCAGGAAGGACACACGACAAAGTCTGGCAGTGGACAACCTTTTCTTTTATTCTCTCTCCGTACAGCCTGCCCTGGGATCGCTCCCAGCCGAAGCCTCCTCTGGTCCGCTCCCCGCGGCTCCTTCCGTGCTTCGCTCCGAAGCCTCTACCGGTCCGCTCTCCGCGGCTCCTTCCGGGCTTCGCTCCGAAGCCTCTACCGGTCCGCTCTCCGCGGCTCCTTTCGGGCTTCGCTCCGAAGCCTCTACCGGTCCGCTCTCTGCGGCTCCTTCCGGGCTTCCACTTCCCCCCAGGGGTGGCACCAGTATATATACGGATACAGTGTCCAATCATGTTAAAGTAAGCAAGGCAAGCTGATTGGCTAACATATTATTGAGCGGGTTGTTTACGCGGTAAGCAGGAAACTAACGTGCTCAATGGGAGGGGTAATCTAACTCAGGCTTTACTCTTGACCACAGGGCGCATGATCGCTATATGCGGCGGCTCGGCAATGTGGTGGCTCCCAACAATCCTACAATGCCACTCACTGCCTATCCTAAGTCAGGCCCTTCGATTCACACCACCCCGTGATATTTTTCTCACTCCTACTAGTGAATGGCCTGTTAGAAAGCCTTACAATGCACACCACCCCGTGATGTTTTTCAGAAACCTATCCTACATTGCCACTGCATGTTTCCTGACCTCCCCATGCTGACCACCCTGTGGTGCTTTTCTCCATCCTACATTGCCACTCAATGCCTATTCTAATTCAGGCCCTCCGATTCACACCACCCTGTGATGTTTTTCTCACTCCTACTAGTGAATGGCGTGTTACAAACCCTTACAATGCGCACCACCCAGCGATGTTTATTAGAAACCTATTCTACATTGCCACTGCATGTTTCCTTGCCTCCCCATGATGACCAACTCCTGGTGTTTTCTCCATCCTACATTGCCACTCACAGCCTATTCTAATTTAGGCCCTCCGACTCACACCACCCCGTGATGTTTTTTTCACTCCTACTTGTAAATGGCTTGTTAGAAAGCATTACAATGCCCACAACCCCGCAATGTTGTTCAGAACATCTTACATTGTCATTGCATGTTTCTTACATTGTCATTGCATGTTTCATGACACTTCAATGCTCACCAACCCGTGGTGGGTTTCTCCATCCTACATTGCCACTCGCTTTCTAACTTGATTCAGGCCCTCTGAATCACACAACACCGTGATGTATTTCTCACTCCTACTAGTGAATGGCCTGGTAGAAACCCTTACAATGCGCACTAACCCACGATGTTTTTCAGAAACCTATCCTATATTGCCACTGCATGTTTCCTGACCTCCGCATCCTGACCACCCCATTGTGCTTTTCTCCATCCTACATTGCCACTCACGGACTATCCTGATTCAGGCTCTGCGATTCACACCACCCCATGATGTTTTTCTCACTCCTACTGGTGAATATCCTGCTACAAAACCTTACAATGCGTACAACCCCGCGATGTTTTTCATAAACCTATCCTACATTACCATTGCATGTTTCCTGACCTCCCAATGCTCACAAACCAGGGTGGTTTTCTCAATCCTACATTGCCACTCACTGTCTATCTTGATTCAGGCTCTCCGATTCACACCACCAGGTGATGTATTTCTCACTAATACTAGTGAATGGCCTGTTAGAAACCCTTACAATGTGCACTACACCACGAAGTTTTTGAGAAACCTATCATTCATTGCCACTGCATGATTCCTGACCTCCCCATCCTGACAACCCCGTGGAGCATTTCTCCATCCTACATTGCAACTCATGGCCTATCCTGATTCAGGCCCTCCATTTCACACCACCCCGTGATGTTTTTCTAACTCCTGCTAGTAAATGGCCTGTTAGAAGCCCTTACAATGCGCACTAACCCGCGATGTTTTTTAGAAACCTATCCTACTTTGCCACTGCATGTTTCCTGAGCTCCCCATCCTGACCACCCCGTGGTGCTTTTCTCCATTCTACATTGCCACTCACTGCCTATCCTGATTCAGGCCCTCTGATTCAATACACGCCGTTATGTTTTTCTCACTTCTACTAGTGAATGGCCTGTAAGAAACCCTTACAATGCGCACCACCAAGCGATGTTTTTCAGAAACCTATCCTACATTGACACAGCATGTTTCCTGACCACCCCATGCTGACCACAACGTGGTGCTTTTCTCCATTTTACATTGCCACTCACTGCCTATCCTAATTCAGACCCTCCGATTCACACCACCCCGTGATGTTTGTCTCATGCTTACTAGTGAATGTCCTATTAGAAAGCCTTACAATGCGCACCACCTGGCGATGTTTTTGAGAAACCTATCCTACATTGTCAATGCATGTTTCCTGACCTCCCCATGCTGACGACCCCGTGGTGCTTTTCTCCATCCGACGTTGCCACTTACTGTCTATCTTGATTCAGGCCCTCCGATTCACACCAAACCATGATGTATTTCTCACTCCTACTAGTGAATGGCCTGTTAGAAACTCTTACAATGTGCACCACCACGCAATGTTTTTCAGAAACCTATCCCACATTGCCACTGCATGTTTCCTGACCTCCCCATCCTGACCACCCCGTGGTGCTTTTCTCCATTCTACATTGCCACTCACTACCTATCCTGATTCAGGCCCTCTGATTCACACCAACCTGTGATGTTTTTCTCACTTCTACTAGTGAATGGCATTTTAGAAATGCTTACAATGCGCACCACCCCGCTATGTTTTTCAGAAACCTATCCTACATTGCCACTGCATGTGTCTTGACCTCCCCATGCTGACCACACCACGGTGCTTTTCTCCATCCTACATTGCCACTCACTGCCTATACTGATTCAGGCCCTCTCATTCAAATCACGCCGTTATGTTTTTCTCACTCCTACTACTGAATGCCGTGTAAGAAACCCTTACAATGTGCACCACCCCGCGATGTTTTTCAGAAAACTATCCTACATTGACACAGTATGTTTCCTGACGACCCCATGCTGACCACACCGTGGTGCTTTTCTCCATTTTACATTGCCACTCACTGCCTATCCTAATTTAGACCCTCCGATTCCCACCACCCCGTGATGTTTTTCTCACTCCTACTAGTGAATGGCCTCTTAGAAAGCCTTACAATGCGCACCACCTGGCGATGTTTTTCAGAAACCTATCCGACATAGTGAATGCATGTTTCCTGACCTAACCATGCTGACGATCCCGTGGTGCTTTTCTCCATCCGACGTTGCCACTCACTGTCTATCTAGATTCAGGCCCTCCGATTCACACCAAACCATGATGTATTTCTCACTGCTAATAGTGAATGGCCTGTTAGAAACCCTTACAATGCGCACCACCCCGTGATGTTTTTCAGAAAACTATTCTATATTGCCACTGCATGTTTCCTGACCTCCCTATGCTGACCACCCCGTGCTGCTTTTCTCCATCCTACATTGCTACTCACTTCCTATCCCAAATCAGGCCTTCCGATTAACACCATCCCGTGATGTTTTTCTCACTCCTACTAGTGAATGGCCTGTTAGAAAGCCTTACAATGCGCACCACACCGCTTTTTTTTTCAGAAACCTATACTACATTGCAACTGCATGTTTCCTGACCTCCCCATGCTGACCACCCCGTGGTGCTTTTCTCCATCCTACATTGCCACTCACTGCCTATCCTAAGTCAGGCATTTCGATTCACACCACCCCGTGATATTTTTCTCACTCCTAGTAGTGAATGGCCTGTTAGAAAGCCTTACAATGCGCACCACCCAGTGATGTTTATCCAAAACCTATTCTGCATTGCCACTGCATGTTTCCTTGCCTCCCCATAATGACAAACCCGAGGTGCTTTTCTCCATCCTACATTGCCACTCACTGCCTATCCTAATTCAGAACATCTGATTCACACCACCCCGTGATGTTTTTCTCACTCCTACTAGTGAATGGCATGTTAGAAACCCTTACAATGCACACCACCCCGTGATGTTTTTCAGAAACCTATCCTAAATTGCCACTGCATGTTTCCTGACATCCCCATGCCGACAACCCTGTGGTGCTTTTCTCCATCCTACATTGCCACTCAATGCCTACTCTAATTCAGGCCCTCCGATTCACACCACCCTGTGATGTTTTTCTCACTCCTACTAGTTAATGGCGTGTTACAAACCCTTACAATGCGTACCACCCAGTGATGTTTATTAGAAACCTATTCTACATTGCCACTGCATGTTTCCTTGCCTCCCCATAATGACAAACCCGTGGTGCTTTCCTCCATCCTACATTGCCACTCACTGCCTATCCTAATTCAGAACATCTGATTCACACCACCCCGTGATGTTTTTTTCACTCCTACTTGTTAATGGCTTGTTAGAAATCATTACAATGCCCACAACCCCGCGATGTTGTTCAGAAACCTATCTTACATTGTCATTGCATGTTTCCTGACACTCCAATGCTCACCAACCCGTGGTGGTTTTCTCCATCCTACATTGCCACTCACTGTCTAACGTTATTCAGGCCCTCTGAATCACACCACACCGTGATGTATTTCTGACTCCTACTAGTGAATGGCCTGGTAGAAACCCTTACAATGGGCACTAACCCACGATGTTTTTCAGAAACCTATCCTATATTGCCACTGCATGTTTCCTGACCTCCGCATCCTGACCACCCCATTGTGCTTTTCTCCATCCTACATTGCCACTCACGGCCTATCCTGATTCAGGCTCTGCGATTCACACCACCCCATGATGTTTTTCTCACTCCTACTGGTGAATTTCCTGCTACAAAACCTTACAATGCGCACAACCCCGCGATGTTTTTCATAAACCTATCCTACATTACCATTGCATGTTTCCTGACCTCCCAATGCTCACAAACCAGGGTGGTTTTCTCAATCCTACATTGCCACTCACTGTCTATCTTGATTCAGGCTCTCCGATTCACACCACCAGGTGATGTATTTCTCAATAATACTAGTGAATGGCCTGTTAGAAACCCTTACAATGTGCACTACACCGCGAAGTTTTTGAGAAACCTATCATTCATTGCCACTGCATGATTCCTGACCTCCCCATCCTGACCACCCCGTGGAGCATTTCTCCATCCTACATTGCAACTCATGGCCTATCCTGATTCAGGCCCTCCATTTCACACCACCCCGTGATGTTTTTCTCACTCCTCCTAGTAAATGTCCTGTTAGAAGCCCTTACAATGCGCACTAACCAGCGATGTTTTTTAGAAACCTATCCTACTTTGCCACTGCATGTTTCCTGAGCTCCCCATCCTGACCACCCCGTGGTGCTTTTCTCCATTCTACATTGCCACTCACTGTCTATCCTGATTCAGGCCCTCTGATTCAATACACGCCGTTATGTTTTTCTCACTCCTACTAGTGAATGGCCTGTAAGAAACCCTTACAATGCGCACCACCCCGCGATGTTTTTCAGAAACCTATCCTACATTGACACAGCATGTTTCCTGACCACCCCATGCTGACCACACCGTGGTGCTTTTCTCCATTTTACATTGTCACTCACTGCCTATCGTAATTCAGACCCTCCGATTCACACCACCCCGTGATGTTTTTCTCACGCTTACTAGTGAATGTCCTATTAGAAAGCCTTACAATGCGTACCACCTGGCGATGTTTTTGAGAAACCTATACTACATTGTCAATGCATGTTTCCTGACCTCCCCATGCTGACGACCCCGTGGTGCTTTTCTCCATCCGACGTTGCCACTTACTGTCTATCTTGATTCAGCCCCTCCGATTCACACCAAACCATGATGTATTTCTCACTCCTACTAGTGAATGGCCTGTTAGAAACTCTTACAATGTGCACCACCACGCGATGTTTTTCAGAAACCTATCCCACATTGCCACTGCATGTTTCCTGACCTCCCCATCCTGACCACCCCGTGGTGCTTTTCTCCATTCTACATTGCCACTCACTACCTATCCTGATTCAGGCCCTCTGATTCACACCACCCTGTGATGTTTTTCTCACTTCTACTAGTGAATGGCATTTTAGAAATGCTTACAATGCGCACCACCCCACTATGTTTTTCAGAAACCTATCCTACATTGCCACTGCATGTGTCTTGACCTCCCCATGCTGACCACACCACGGTGCTTTTCTCCATCCTACATTGCCACTCACTGCCTATACTGATTCAGGCCCTCTCATTCAAATCACGCCGTTATGTTTTTCTCACTCCTACTAGTGAATGGCGTGTAAGAAACCCTTACAATGTGCTCCACCCCGCGATGTTTTTCAGAAAACTATCCTACATTGACACAGTATGTTTCCTGACGACCCCATGCTGACCACACCGTGGTGCTTTTCTCCATTTTACATTGCCACTCACTGCCTATCCTAATTTAGACCCTCCGATTCACACCACCCCGTGATGTTTTTCTCACTCCTACTAGTGAATGGCCTGTTAGAAAGCCTTACAATGCGCACCACCTGGCAATGTTTTTCAGAAACCTATCCGACATTGTCAATGCATGTTTCCTGACCTAACCATGCTGACGACCCCGTGGTGCTTTTCTCCATCCGAAGTTGCCACTCACTGTCTATCTTGATTCAGGCCCTCCGATTCACACCAAACCATGATATATTTCTCACTGCTAATAGTGAATGGCCTGTTAGAAACCCTTACAATGCGCACCACCCCGTGATGTTTTTCAGAAAACTATTCTATATTGCCACTGCATGTTTCCTGACCTCCCTATGCTGACCACCCCGTGCTGCTTTTCTCCATCCTACATTGCTACTCACTTCCTATCCCAAATCAGGCCTTCCGATTAACACCATCCCGTGATGTTTTTCTCACTCCTACTAGTGAATGGCCTGTTAGAAAGCCTTACAATGCGCACCACCCCGCTTTTTTTTTCAGAAACCTATACTACATTGCAACTGCATGTTTCCTGACCTCCCCATGCTGACCACCCCGTGGTGCTTTTCTCCATCCTACATTGCCACTCACTGCCTATCCTAAGTCAGGCACTTCGATTCACACCACCCCGTGATATTTTTCTCACTCCTAGTAGTGAATGGCCTGTTAGAAAGCCTTACAATGCCCACCACCCAGTGATGTTTATCCAAAACCTATTCTGCATTGCCACTGCATGTTTCCTTGCCTCCCCATAATGACAAACCCGAGGTGCTTTTCTCCATCCTACATTGCCACTCACTGCCTATCCTAATTCAGAACATCTGATTCACACCACCCTGTGATGTTTTTCTCACTCCTACTAGTGAATGGCATGTTAGAAACCCTTACAATGCACACCACCCCATGATGTTTTTCAGAAACCTATCCTAAATTGCCACTGCATGTTTCCTGACATCCCCATGCCGACAACCCTGTGGTGCTTTTCTCCATCCTACATTGCCACTCAATGCCTACTCTAATTCAGGCCCTCCGATTCACACCACCCTGTGATGTTTTTCTCACTCCTACTAGTGAATGGCGTGTTACAAACCCTTACAATGCGTACCACCCAGTGATGTTTATTAGAAACCTATTCTACATTGCCTCTGCATTTTTCCTTGCCTCCCCATAATGACAAACCCGTGGTGCTTTTCTCCATCCTACATTGCCACTCACTGCCTATCCTAATTCAGAACATCTGATTCACACCACCCCGTGATGTTTTTTTCACTCCTACTTGTTAATGGCTTGTTAGAAATCATTACAATGCCCACAACCCCGCGATGTTGTTCAGAAACCTATCTTACATTGTCATTGCATGTTTCCTGACACTCCAATGCTCACCAACCCATGGTGGTTTTCTCCATCCTACATTGCCACTCACTGTCTAACGTTATTCAGGCCCTCTGAATCACACCACACCGTGATGTATTTCTGACTCCTACTAGTGAATGGCCTGGTAGAAACCCTTACAATGGGCACTAACCCACGATGTTTTTCAGAAACCTATCCTATATTGCCACTGCATGTTTCCTGACCTCCGCATCCTGACCACCCCATTGTGCTTTTCTCCATCCTACATTGCCACTCACGGCCTATCCTGATTCAGGCTCTGCGATTCACACCACCCCATGATGTTTTTCTCACTCCTACTGGTGAATATCCTGCTACAAAACCTTACAATGCGCACAACCCCGCGATGTTTTTCATAAACCTATCCTACATTACCATTGCATGTTTCCTGACCTCCCAATGCTCACAAACCAGGGTGGTTTTCTCAATCCTACATTGCCACTCACTGTCTATCTTGATTCAGGCTCTCCGATTCACACCACCAGGTGATGTATTTCTCACTAATACTAGTGAATGGCCTGTTAGAAACCCTTACAATGTGCACTACACCGCGAAGTTTTTGAGAAACCTATCATTCATTGCCACTGCATGATTCCTGACCTCCCCATCCTGACCACCCCGTGGAGCATTTCTCCATCCTACATTGCAACTCATGGCCTATCCTGATTCAGGCCCTCCATTTCACACCACCCCGTGATGTTTTTCTCACTCCTGCTAGTAAATGGCCTGTTAGAAGGCCTTACAATGCGCACTAACCCGCGATGTTTTTTAGAAACCTATCCTACTTTGCCACTGCATGTTTCCTGAGCTCCCCATCCTGACCACCCCGTGGTGCTTTTCTCCATTCTACATTGCCACTCACTGCCTATCCTGATTCAGGCCCTCTGATTCAATCCACGCCGTTGTGTTTTTCTCACTCCTACTAGTGAATGGCCTGTAAGAAACCCTTACAATGCGCACCACCCCGCGATGTTTTTCAGAAACCTATCCTACATTGACCCAGCATGTTTCCTGACCACCCCATGCTGACCACACCGTGGTGCTTTTCTCCATTTTACATTGTCACTCACTGCCTATCCTAATTCAGACCCTCCGATTCACACCACCCCGTGATGTTTGTCTCACGCTTACTAGTGAATGTCCTATTAGAAAGCCTTACAATGCGCACCACCTGGCGATGTTTTTGAGAAACCTATACTACATTGTCAATGCATGTTTCCTGACCTCCCCATGCTGACGACCCCGTGGTGCTTTTCTCCATCCGACGTTGCCACTTACTGTCTATCTTGATTCAGGCCCTCCGATTCACACCAAACCATGATGTATTTCTCACTCCTACTAGTGAATGGCCTGTTAGAAACTCTTACAATGTGCACCACCACGCGATGTTTTTCAGAAACCTATCCCACATTGCCACTGCATGTTTCCTGACCTCCCCTTCCTGAGCACCCCATGGTGCTTTTCTCCATTCTACATTGCCACTCACTGCCTATCCTGATTCAGGCCCTCTGATTCACACCACCCTGTGATGTTTTTCTCACTTCTACTAGTGAATGGCCTTTTAGAAACGCTTACAATGCGCACCACCCCGCTATGTTTTTCAGAAACCTATCCTACATTGCCACTGCATGTGTCTTGACCTCCCCATGCTGACCACACCACCCTGCTTTTCTCCATCCTACATTGCCACTCACTGCCTATACTGATTCAGGCCCTCTCATTCAAATCACGCCGTTATGTTTTTCTCACTCCTACTAGTGAATGGCGTGTAAGAAACCCTTACAATGTGCACCACCCCGCGATGTTTTTCAGAAAACTATCCTACATTGACACAGTATGTTTCCTGACGACCCCATGCTGACCACACCGTGGTGCTTTTCTCCATTTTACATTGCCACTCACTGCCTATCCTAATTTAGACCCTCCGATTCACACCACCCCGTGATGTTTTTCTCACTCCTACTAGTGAATGGCCTGTTAGAAAGCCTTACAATGCGCACCACCTGGCGATGTTTTTCAGAAACCTATCCGACATTGTGAATGCATGTTTCCTGACCTAACCATGCTGACGATCCCGTGGTGCTTTTCTCCATCCGACGTTGCCACTCACTGTCTATCTAGATTCAGGCCCTCCGATTCACACCAAACCATGATGTATTTCTCACTCCTACTAGTGAATGGCCTGTAAGAAACCCTTACAATGCGCACCACCCCGCGATGTTTTTCAGAAACCTATCCTACATTGACCCAGCATGTTTCCTGACCACCCCATGCTGACCACACCGTGGTGCTTTTCTCCATTTTACATTGTCACTCACTGCCTATCCTAATTCAGACCCTCCGATTCACACCACCCCGTGATGTTTGTCTCACGCTTACTAGTGAATGTCCTATTAGAAAGCCTTACAATGCGCACCACCTGGCGATGTTTTTGAGAAACCTATACTACATTGTCAATGCATGTTTCCTGACCTCCCCATGCTGACGACCCCGTGGTGCTTTTCTCCATCCGACGTTGCCACTTACTGTCTATCTTGATTCAGGCCCTCCGATTCACACCAAACCATGATGTATTTCTCACTCCTACTAGTGAATGGCCTGTTAGAAACTCTTACAATGTGCACCACCACGCGATGTTTTTCAGAAACCTATCCCACATTGCCACTGCATGTTTCCTGACCTCCCCTTCCTGAGCACCCCATGGTGCTTTTCTCCATTCTACATTGCCACTCACTGCCTATCCTGATTCAGGCCCTCTGATTCACACCACCCTGTGATGTTTTTCTCACTTCTACTAGTGAATGGCCTTTTAGAAACGCTTACAATGCGCACCACCCCGCTATGTTTTTCAGAAACCTATCCTACATTGCCACTGCATGTGTCTTGACCTCCCCATGCTGACCACACCACGCTGCTTTTCTCCATCCTACATTGCCACTCACTGCCTATACTGATTCAGGCCCTCTCATTCAAATCACGCCGTTATGTTTTTCTCACTCCTACTAGTGAATGGCGTGTAAGAAACCCTTACAATGTGCACCACCCCGCGATGTTTTTCAGAAAACTATCCTACATTGACACAGTATGTTTCCTGACGACCCCATGCTGACCACACCGTGGTGCTTTTCTCCATTTTACATTGCCACTCACTGCCTATCCTAATTTAGACCCTCCGATTCATACCACCCCGTGATGTTTTTCTCACTCCTACTAGTGAATGGCCTGTTAGAAAGCCTTACAATGCGCACCACCTGGCGATGTTTTTCAGAAACCTATCCGACATTGTGAATGCATGTTTCCTGACCTAACCATGCTGACGATCCCGTGGTGCTTTTCTCCATCCGACGTTGCCACTCACTGTCTATCTCGATTCAGGCCCTCCGATTCACACCAAACCATGATGTATTTCTCACTCCTAATAGTGAATGGCCTGTTAGAAACCCTTACAATGCGCACCACCCCGTGATGTTTTTCAGAAAACTATTCTATATTGCCACTGCATGTTTCCTGACCTCCCTATGCTGACCACCCCGTGCTGCTTTTCTCCATCCTACATTGCTACTCACTTCCTATCCCAAATCAGGCCTTCCGATTAACACCATCCCGTGATGTTTTTCTCACTCCTACTAGTGAATGGACTGTTAGAAAGCCTTACAATGCGCACCACCACGCTTTTTTTTTCAGAAACCTATACTACATTGCAACTGCATGTTTCCTGACCTCCCCATGCTGACCACCCCGTGGTGCTTTTCTCCATCCTACATTGCCACTCACTGCCTATCCTAAGTCAGGCCCTTCGATTCACACCACCCCGTGATATTTTTCTCACTCCTAGTAGTGAATGGCCTGTTAGAAAGCCTTACAATGCCCACCACCCAGTGATGTTTATCCAAAACCTATTCTGCATTGCCACTGCATGTTTCCTTGCCTCCCCATAATGACAAACCCGAGGTGCTTTTCTCCATCCTACATTGCCACTCACTGCCTATCCTAATTCAGAACATCTGATTCACACCACCCCGTGATGTTTTTCTCACTCCTACTAGTGAATGGCATGTTAGAAACCCTTACAATGCACACAACCCCGTGATGTTTTTCAGAAACCTATCCTACATTGCCACTGCATGTTTCCTGACATCCCCATGCCGACCACCCTGTGGTGCTTTTCTCCATCCTACATTGCCACTCAATGCCTACTCTAATTCAGGCCCTCTGATTCACACCACCCTGTGATGTTTTTCTAACTCCTACTAGTGAATGGCGTGTTCAAACCCTTACAATGCGTACCACCCAGTGATGTTTATTAGAAACCTATTCTACATTGCCACTGCATGTTTCCTTGCCTCCCCATAATGACAAACCCGTGGTGCTTTTCTCCATCCTACATTGCCACTCACTGCCTATCCTAATTCAGAACATCTGATTCACACCACCCCGTGATGGTTTTTTCACTCCTACTTGTTAATGGCTTGTTAGAAATCATTACAATGCCCACAACCCCGCGATGTTGTTCAGAAACCTATCTTACATTGTCATTGCATGTTTCCTGACACTCCAATGCTCACCAACCCGTGGTGGTTTTCTCCATCCTACATTGCCACTCACTGTCTAACTTGATTCAGGCCCTCTGAATCACACCACACCGTGATGTATTTCTCACTCCTACTAGTGAATGGCCTGGTAGAAACCCTTACAATGCGCACTAACCCACGATGTTTTTCAGAAACCTATCCTATATTGCCACTGCATGGTTCCTGACCTCCGCATCCTGACCACACCATTGTGCTTTTCTCCATCCTACATTGCCACTCACGGCCTATCCTGATTCAGGCTCTGCGATTCACACCACCCCATGATGTTTTTCTCACTCCTACTGGTGAATATCCTGCTACAAAACCTTACAATGCGCACAACCCCGCGATGTTTTTCATAAACCTATCCTACATTACCATTGCATGTTTCCTGACCTCCCAATGCTCACAAACCAGGGTGGTTTTCTCAATCCTACATTGCCACTCACTGTCTATCTTGATTCAGGCTCTCCGATTCACACCACCAGGTGATGTATTTCTCACTAATACTAGTGAATGGCCTGTTAGAAACCCTTACAATGTGCACTACACCACGAAGTTTTTGAGAAACCTATGATTCATTGCCACTGCTTGATTCCTGACCTCCCCATCCTGACGACCCCGTGGAGCATTTCTCCATCCTACATTGCAACTCGTGGCCTATCCTGATTCAGGCCCTCCATTTCACACCACCCCGTGATGGTTTTCTCACTCCTGCTAGTAAATGGCCTGTTAGAAGCCCTTACAATGCGCTCTAACCCGCGATGTTTTTTAGAAACCTATTCTACTTTGCCACTGCATGTTTCCTGAGCTCCCCATCCTGACCACCCCATGGTGCTTTTCTCCATTCTACATTGCCACTGACTGCCTCTCCTGATTCAGGCCCTCTGATTCAATACACGCCGTTATGTTTTTTTCACTCCTACTAGTGAATGGCCTGTAAGAAAACCTTACAATGCGCACCACCGCGCGGTGTTTTTCAGAAACCTAACCTACATTGACACAGCATGTTTCCTGACCACCCCATGCTGACCACACCGTGGTGCTTTTCTCCATTTTACATTGCCACTCACTGCCTATCGTAATTCAAACCCTCCGATTCACACCACCCCGTGATGTTTGTCTCACGCTTACTAGTGAATGTCCTGTTAGAAAGCCTTACAATGCGCACCACCTGGCGATGTTTTTGAGAAACCTATCCTACATTGTCAATGCATGTTTCCTGACCTCCCCATGCTGAAGACCCCGTGGTGCTTTTCTCCATCCGACGTTGCCACTTACTGTCTATCTTGATTCAGGCCCTCCGATTCACACCAAACCATGATGTATTTCTCACTCCTACTAGTGAATGGCCTGTTAGAATCTCTTACAATGTGCACCACCACGCGATGTTTTTCAGAAACCTATCCCACATTGCCACTGCATGTTTCCTGACCTCCCCATCCTGACCACCCCGTGGTGCATTTCTAAATTCTACATTGCCACTCACTGCCTATCCTGATTCAGGCCCTCTGATTCACACCAACCCGTGATGTTTTTCTCACTTCTACTAGTGAATGGCCTTTTAGAAACGCTTACAATGCGCACCACCCCGCTATGTTTTTCAGAAACCTATCCTACATTGCCAATGCATGTGTCTTGACCTCCCCATGCTGACCACACCATGGTGCTTTTCTCCATCCTACATTGCCACTCACTGCCTATCCTGATTCAGGCCCTCTCATTCAAATCACCCCGTTATGTTTTTCTCACTCCTACTAGTGAATGGCGTGTAAGAAACCCTTACAATGTGCACCACCCCGCGATGTTTTTCTGAAAACTATCCTACATTGACACAGTATGTTTCCTGACGACCCCATGCTGACCACACCGTGGTGTTTTTCTCCATTTTACATTGCCACTCACTGCCTATACTAATTTAGACCCTCCGATTCACACCACCCCGTGATGTTTTTCTCACTCCTACTAGTGAATGGCCTGTTAGAAAGCCTTACAATGCGCACCACCTGGCGATGTTTTTCAGAAACCTATCCGACATTGTCAATGCATGTTTCCTGACCTCCCCATGCTGACGACCCCGTGGTGCTTTTCTCCATCCCACGTTGCCACTCACTGTCTATCTTGATTCAGGCCCTCCGATTCACAGCAAACCATGATGTATTTCTCACTCCTACTAGTGAATGGCCTGTTAGAAACCCTTACAATGCGCACCACCCCGTGATGTTTTTCAGAAAACTATTCTACATTGCCACTGCATGTTTCCTGACCTCCCCATGCTGACCACCCCGTTCTGCTTTTCTCCATCCTACATTGCTACTCACTTCCTATCCCAAATCAGGCCTTCCGATTAACACCACCCCGTGATGTTTTTCTCACTCCTACTAGTGAATGGCCTGTTAGAAAGCCTTACAATGCGCACCACCACGCTTTTTTTTTTCAGAAACCTATCCTACATTGCAAGTGCATGTTTCCTGACCTCCCCATGCTGACCACACCGTGGTGCTTTTCTCCATCCTACATTGCCACTCACTGCCTATCCTAAGTCAGGCCCTTCGATTCACACCACCCCGTGATATTTTTCTCACTCCTAGTAGTGAATGGCCTGTTAGAAAGCCTTACAATGCCCACCACCCAGTGATGTTTATCCAAAACCTATTCTGCATTGCCACTGCATGTTTCCTTGCCTCCCCATAATGACAAACCCGAGGTGCTTTTCTCCATCCTACATTGCCACTCACTGCCTATCCTAATTCAGAACATCTGATTCACACCACCCCGTGATGTTTTTCTCACTCCTACTAGTGAATGGCATGTTAGAAACCCTTACAATGCACACCACCCCGTGATGTTTTTCAGAAACCTATCCTAAATTGCCACTGCATGTTTCCTGACATCCCCATGCCGACAACCCTGTGGTGCTTTTCTCCATCCTACATTGCCACTCAATGCCTACTCTAATTCAGGCCCTCCGATTCACACCACCCTGTGATGTTTTTCTAACTCCTACTAGTGAATGGCGTGTTACAAACCCTTACAATGCGTACCACCCAGTGATGTTTATTAGAAACCTATTCTACATTGCCTCTGCATGTTTCCTTGCCTCCCCATAATGACAAACCCGTGGTGCTTTTCTCCATCCTACATTGCCACTCACTGCCTATCCTAATTCAGAACATCTGATTCACACCACCCCGTGATGTTTTTTTCACTCCTACTTGTTAATGGCTTGTTAGAAATCATTACAATGCCCACAACCCCGCGATGTTGTTCAGAAACCTATCTTACATTGTCATTGCATGTTTCCTGACACTCCAATGCTCACCAACCCGTGGTGGTTTTCTCCATCCTACATTGCCACTCACTGTCTAACGTTATTCAGGCCCTCTGAATCACACCACACCGTGATGTATTTCTGACTCCTACTAGTGAATGGCCTGGTAGAAACCCTTACAATGGGCACTAACCCACGATGTTTTTCAGAAACCTATCCTATATTGCCACTGCATGTTTCCTGACCTCCGCATCCTGACCACCCCATTGTGCTTTTCTCCATCCTACATTGCCACTCACGGCCTATCCTGATTCAGGCTCTGCGATTCACACCACCCCATGATGTTTTTCTCACTCCTACTGGTGAATATCCTGCTACAAAACCTTACAATGCGCACAACCCCGCGATGTTTTTCATAAACCTATCCTACATTACCATTGCATGTTTCCTGACCTCCCAATGCTCACAAACCAGGGTGGTTTTCTCAATCCTACATTGCCACTCACTGTCTATCTTGATTCAGGCTCTCCGATTCACACCACCAGGTGATGTATTTCTCGCTAATACTAGTGAATGGCCTGTTAGAAACCCTTACAATGTGCACTACACCGCGAAGTTTTTGAGAAACCTATCATTCATTGCCACTGCATGATTCCTGACCTCCCCATCCTGACCACCCCGTGGAGCATTTCTCCATCCTACATTGCAACTCATGGCCTATCCTGATTCAGGCCCTCCATTTCACACCACCCCGTGATGTTTTTCTCACTCCTGCTAGTAAATGGCCTGTTAGAAGGCCTTACAATGCGCACTAACCCGCGATGTTTTTTAGAAACCTATCCTACTTTGCCACTGCATGTTTCCTGAGCTCCCCATCCTGACCACCCCGTGGTGCTTTTCTCCATTCTACATTGCCACTCACTGCCTATCCTGATTCAGGCCCTCTGATTCAATCCACGCCGTTATGTTTTTCTCACTCCTACTAGTGAATGGCCTGTAAGAAACCCTTACAATGCGCACCACCCCGCGATGTTTTTCAGAAACCTATCCTACATTGACCCAGCATGTTTCCTGACCACCCCATGCTGACCACACCGTGGTGCTTTTCTCCATTTTACATTGTCACTCACTGCCTATCCTAATTCAGACCCTCCGATTCACACCACCCAGTGATGTTTGTCTCACGCTTACTAGTGAATGTCCTATTAGAAAGCCTTACAATGCGCACCACCTGGCGATGTTTTTGAGAAACCTATACTACATTGTCAATGCATGTTTCCTGACCTCCCCATGCTGACGACCCCGTGGTGCTTTTCTCCATCCGACGTTGCCACTTACTGTCTATCTTGATTCAGGCCCTCCGATTCACACCAAACCATGATGTATTTCTCACTCCTACTAGTGAATGGCCTGTTAGAAACTCTTACAATGTGCACCACCACGCGATGTTTTTCAGAAACCTATCCCACATTGCCACTGCATGTTTCCTGACCTCCCCTTCCTGA
This sequence comes from Cavia porcellus, assembly GCF_034190915.1. Classification (NCBI taxonomy): domain Eukaryota; kingdom Metazoa; phylum Chordata; class Mammalia; order Rodentia; family Caviidae; genus Cavia; species Cavia porcellus. The sequence continues at coordinate 152,234,691 of NW_026947485.1, read as the reverse complement.
GCACCCCATGGTGCTTTTCTCCATTCTACATTGCCACTCACTGCCTATCCTGATTCAGGCCCTCTGATTCACACCACCCTGTGATGTTTTTCTCACTTCTACTAGTGAATGGCCTTTTAGAAACGCTTACAATGCGCACCACCCCGCTATGTTTTTCAGAAACCTATCCTACATTGCCACTGCATGTGTCTTGACCTCCCCATGCTGACCACACCACCCTGCTTTTCTCCATCCTACATTGCCACTCACTGCCTATACTGATTCAGGCCCTCTCATTCAAATCACGCCGCTATGTTTTTCTCACTCCTACTAGTGAATGGCGTGTAAGAAACCCTTACAATGTGCACCACCCCGCGATGTTTTTCAGAAAACTATCCTACATTGACACAGTATGTTTCCTGACGACCCCATGCTGACCACACCGTGGTGCTTTTCTCCATTTTACATTGCCACTCACTGCCTATCCTAATTTAGACCCTCCGATTCACACCACCCCGTGATGTTTTTCTCACTCCTACTAGTGAATGGCCTGTTAGAAAGCCTTACAATGCGCACCACCTGGCGATGTTTTTCAGAAACCTATCCGACATTGTGAATGCATGTTTCCTGACCTAACCATGCTGACGATCCCGTGGTGCTTTTCTCCATCCGACGTTGCCACTCACTGTCTATCTCGATTCAGGCCCTCCGATTCACACCAAACCATGATGTATTTCTCACTCCTAATAGTGAATGGCCTGTTAGAAACCCTTACAATGCGCACCACCCCGTGATGTTTTTCAGAAAACTATTCTATATTGCCACTGCATGTTTCCTGACCTCCCTATGCTGACCACCCCGTGCTGCTTTTCTCCATCCTACATTGCTACTCACTTCCTATCCCAAATCAGGCCTTCCGATTAACACCATCCCGTGATGTTTTTCTCACTCCTACTAGTGAATGGACTGTTAGAAAGCCTTACAATGCGCACCACCACGCTTTTTTTTTCAGAAACATATCCTACATTGCAACTGCATGTTTCCTGACCTCCCCATGCTGACCACCCCGTGGTGCTTTTCTCCATCCTACATTGCCACTCACTGCCTATCCTAAGTCAGGCCCTTCGATTCACACCACCCCGTGATATTTTTCTCACTCCTAGTAGTGAATGGCCTGTTAGAAAGCCTTACAATGCCCACCACCCAGTGATGTTTATCCAAAACCTATTCTGCATTGCCACTGCATGTTTCCTTGCCTCCCCATAATGACAAACCCGAGGTGCTTTTCTCCATCCTACTTTGCCACTCACTGCCTATCCTAATTCAGAACATCTGATTCACACCACCCCGTGATGTTTTTCTCACTCCTACTAGTGAATGGCATGTTAGAAACCCTTACAATGCACACAACCCCGTGATGTTTTTCAGAAACCTATCCTACATTGTCACTGCATGTTTCCTGACATCCCCATGCCGACCACCCTGTGGTGCTTTTCTCCATCCTACATTGCCACTCAATGCCTACTCTAATTCAGGCCCTCTCATTCACACCACCCTGTGATGTTTTTCTAACTCCTACTAGTGAATGGCGTGTTCAAACCCTTACAATGCGTACCACCCAGTGATGTTTATTAGAAACCTATTCTACATTGCCACTGCATGTTTCCTTGCCTCCCCATAATGACAAACCCGTGGTGCTTTTCTCCATCCTACATTGCCACTCACTGCCTATCCTAATTCAGAACATCTGATTCACACCACCCCGTGATGTTTTTTTCACTCCTACTTGTTAATGGCTTGTTAGAAATCATTACAATGCCCACAACCCCGCGATGTTGTTCAGAAACCTATCTTACATTGTCATTGCATGTTTCCTGACACTCCAATGCTCACCAACCCGTGGTGGTTTTCTCCATCCTACATTGCCACTCACTGTCTAACTTGATTCAGGCCCTCTGAATCACACCACACCGTGATGTATTTCTCACTCCTACTAGTGAATGGCCTGGTAGAAACCCTTACAATGCGCACTAACCCACGATGTTTTTCAGAAACCTATCCTATATTGCCACTGCATGGTTCCTGACCTCCGCATCCTGACCACACCATTGTGCTTTTCTCCATCCTACATTGCCACTCACGGCCTATCCTGATTCAGGCTCTGCGATTCACACCACCCCATGATGTTTTTCTCACTCCTACTGGTGAATATCCTGCTACAAAACCTTACAATGCGCACAACCCCGCGATGTTTTTCATAAACCTATCCTACATTACCATTGCATGTTTCCTGACCTCCCAATGCTCACAAACCAGGGTGGTTTTCTCAATCCTACATTGCCACTCACTGTCTATCTTGATTCAGGCTCTCCGATTCACACCACCAGGTGATGTATTTCTCACTAATACTAGTGAATGGCCTGTTAGAAACCCTTACAATGTGCACTACACCACGAAGTTTTTGAGAAACCTATGATTCATTGCCACTGCTTGATTCCTGACCTCCCCATCCTGACGACCCCGTGGAGCATTTCTCCATCCTACATTGCAACTCGTGGCCTATCCTGATTCAGGCCCTCCATTTCACACCACCCCGTGATGGTTTTCTCACTCCTGCTAGTAAATGGCCTGTTAGAAGCCCTTACAATGCGCTCTAACCCGCGATGTTTTTTAGAAACCTATTCTACTTTGCCACTGCATGTTTCCTGAGCTCCCCATCCTGACCACCCCATGGTGCTTTTCTCCATTCTACATTGCCACTGACTGCCTCTCCTGATTCAGGCCCTCTGATTAAATACACGCCGTTATGTTTTTTTCACTCCTACTAGTGAATGGCCTGTAAGAAAACCTTACAATGCGCACCACCGCGCGATGTTTTTCAGAAACCTAACCTACATTGACACAGCATGTTTCCTGACCACCCCATGCTGACCACACCGTGGTGCTTTTCTCCATTTTACATTGCCACTCACTGCCTATCCTAATTCAAACCCTCCGATTCACACCACCCCGTGATGTTTGTCTCACGCTTACTAGTGAATGTCCTGTTAGAAAGCCTTACAATGCGCACCACCTGGCGATGTTTTTGAGAAACCTATCCTACATTGTCAATGCATGTTTCCTGACCTCCCCATGCTGAAGACCCCGTGGTGCTTTTCTCCATCCGACGTTGCCACTTACTGTCTATCTTGATTCAGGCCCTCCGATTCACACCAAACCATGATGTATTTCTCACTCCTACTAGTGAATGGCCTGTTAGAATCTCTTACAATGTGCACCACCACGCGATGTTTTTCAGAAACCTATCCCACATTGCCAGCATGTTTCCTGACCTCCCCATCCTGACCACCCCGTGGTGCATTTCTAAATTCTACATTGCCACTCACTGCCTATCCTGATTCAGGCCCTCTGATTCACACCACCCTGTGATGTTTTTCTCACTTCTACTAGTGAATGGCCTTTTAGAAACGCTTACAATGCGCACCACCCCGCGATGTTTTTCAGAAACCTATCCTACATTGCCAATGCATGTGTCTTGACCTCCCCATGCTGACCACACCATGGTGCTTTTCTCCATCCTACATTGCCACTCACTGCCTATCCTGATTCAGGCCCTCTCATTCAAATCACGCCGTTATGTTTTTCTCACTCCTACTAGTGAATGGCGTGTAAGAAACCCTTACAATGTGCACCACCCCGCGATGTTTTTCAGAAAACTATCCTACATTGACACAGTATGTTTCCTGACGACCCCATGCTGACCACACCGTGGTGCTTTTCTCCATTTTACATTGCCACTCACTGCCTATCCTAATTTAGACCCTCCGATTCACACCACCCCGTGATGTTTTTCTCACTCCTACTAGTGAATGGCCTGTTAGAAAGCCTTACAATGCGCACCACCTGGCGATGTTTTTCAGAAACCTATCCGACATTGTCAATGCATGTTTCCTGACCTCCCCATGCTGACGACCCCGTGGTGCTTTTCTCCATCCCACGTTGCCACTCACTGTCTATCTTGATTCAGGCCCTCCGATTCACAGCAAACCATGATGTATTTCTCACTCCTACTAGTGAATGGCCTGTTAGAAACCCTTACAATGCGCACCACCCCGTGATGTTTTTCAGAAAACTATTCTACATTGCCACTGCATGTTTCCTGACCTCCCCATGCTGACCACCCCGTTCTGCTTTTCTCCATCCTACATTGCTACTCACTTCCTATCCCAAATCAGGCCTTCCGATTAACACCACCCCGTGATGTTTTTCTCACTCCTAGTAGTGAATGGCCTGTTAGAAAGCCTTACAATGCCCACCACCCAGTGATGTTTATCCAAAACCTATTCTGCATTGCCACTGCATGTTTCCTTGCCTCCCCATAATGACAAACCCGAGGTGCTTTTCTCCATCCTACATTGCCACTCACTGCCTATCCTAATTCAGAACATCTGATTCACACCACCCCGTGATGTTTTTCTCACTCCTACTAGTGAATGGCATGTTAGAAACCCTTACAATGCACACCACCCCGTGATGTTTTTCAGAAACCTATCCTAAATTGCCACTGCATGTTTCCTGACATCCCCATGCCGACAACCCTGTGGTGCTTTTCTCCATCCTACATTGCCACTCAATGCCTACTCTAATTCAGGCCCTCCGATTCACACCACCCTGTGATGTTTTTCTCACTCCTACTAGTGAATGGCGTGTTACAAACCCTTACAATGCGTACCACCCAGTGATGTTTATTAGAAACCTATTCTACATTGCCTCTGCATGTTTCCTTGCCTCCCCATAATGACAAACCCGTGGTGCTTTTCTCCATCCTACATTGCCACTCACTGCCTATCCTAATTCAGAACATCTGATTCACACCACCCCGTGATGTTTTTTTCACTCCTACTTGTTAAAGGCTTGTTAGAAATCATTACAATGCCCACAACCCCGCGATGTTGTTCAGAAACCTATCTTACATTGTCATTGCATGTTTCCTGACACTCCAATGCTCACCAACCCGTGGTGGTTTTCTCCATCCTACATTGCCACTCACTGTCTAACGTTATTCAGGCCCTCTGAATCACACCACACCGTGATGTATTTCTGACTCCTACTAGTGAATGGCCTGGTAGAAACCCTTACAATGGGCACTAACCCACGATGTTTTTCAGAAACCTATCCTATATTGCCACTGCATGTTTCCTGACCTCCGCATCCTGACCACCCCATTGTGCTTTTCTCCATCCTACATTGCCACTCACGGCCTATCCTGATTCAGGCTCTGCGATTCACACCACCCCATGATGTTTTTCTCACTCCTACTGGTGAATATCCTGCTACAAAACCTTACAATGCGCACAACCCCGCGATGTTTTTCATAAACCTATCCTACATTACCATTGCATGTTTCCTGACCTCCCAATGCTCACAAACCAGGGTGGTTTTCTCAATCCTACATTGCCACTCACTGTCTATCTTGATTCAGGCTCTCCGATTCACACCACCAGGTGATGTATTTCTCGCTAATACTAGTGAATGGCCTGTTAGAAACCCTTACAATGTGCACTACACCGCGAAGTTTTTGAGAAACCTATCATTCATTGCCACTGCATGATTCCTGACCTCCCCATCCTGACCATCCCGTGGAGCATTTCTCCATCCTACATTGCAACTCATGGCCTATCCTGATTCAGGCCCTCCATTTCACACCACCCCGTGATGTTTTTCTCACTCCTGCTAGTAAATGGCCTGTTAGAAGGCCTTACAATGCGCACTAACCCGCGATGTTTTTTAGAAACCTATCCTACTTTGCCACTGCATGTTTCCTGAGCTCCCCATCCTGACCACCCCGTGGTGCTTTTCTCCATTCTACATTGCCACTCACTGCCTATCCTGATTCAGGCCCTCTGATTCAATCCACGCCGTTATGTTTTTCTCACTCCTACTAGTGAAGGGCCTGTAAGAAACCCTTACAATGCGCACCACCCCGCGATGTTTTTCAGAAACCTATCCTACATTGACCCAGCATGTTTCCTGACCACCCCATGCTGACCACACCGTGGTGCTTTTCTCCATTTTACATTGTCACTCACTGCCTATCCTAATTCAGACCCTCCGATTCACACCACCCAGTGATGTTTGTCTCACGCTTACTAGTGAATGTCCTATTAGAAAGCCTTACAATGCGCACCACCTGGCGATGTTTTTGAGAAACCTATACTGCATTGTCAGTGCATGTTTCCTGACCTCCCCATGCTGACGACCCCGTGGTGCTTTTCTCCATCCGACGTTGCCACTTACTGTCTATCTTGATTCAGGCCCTCCGATTCACACCAAACCATGATGTATTTCTCACTCCTACTAGTGAATGGCCTGTTAGAAACTCTTACAATGTGCACCACCACGCGATGTTTTTCAGAAACCTATCCCACATTGCCACTGCATGTTTCCTGACCTCCCCTTCCTGAGCACCCCATGGTGCTTTTCTCCATTCTACATTGCCACTCACTGCCTATCCTGATTCAGGCCCTCTGATTCACACCACCCTGTGATGTTTTTCTCACTTCTACTAGTGAATGGCCTTTTAGAAACGCTTACAATGCGCACCACCCCGCTATGTTTTTCAGAAACCTATCCTACATTGCCACTGCATGTGTCTTGACCTCCCCATGCTGACCACACCACCCTGCTTTTCTCCATCCTACATTGCCACTCACTGCCTATACTGATTCAGGCCCTCTCATTCAAATCACGCCGTTATGTTTTTCTCACTCCTACTAGTGAATGGCGTGTAAGAAACCCTTACAATGTGCACCACCCCGCGATGTTTTTCAGAAAACTATCCTACATTGACACAGTATGTTTCCTGACGACCCCATGCTGACCACACCGTGGTGCTTTTCTCCATTTTACATTGCCACTCACTGCCTATCCTAATTTAGACCCTCCGATTCACACCACCCCGTGATGTTTTTCTCACTCCTACTAGTGAATGGCCTGTTAGAAAGCCTTACAATGCGCACCACCTGGCGATGTTTTTCAGAAACCTATCCGACATTGTGAATGCATGTTTCCTGATCTAACCATGCTGACGATCCCGTGGTGCTTTTCTCCATCCGACGTTGCCACTCACTGTCTATCTAGATTCAGGCCCTCCGATTCACACCAAACCATGATGTATTTCTCACTCCTAATAGTGAATGGCCTGTTAGAAACCCTTACAATGCGCACCACCCCGTGATGTTTTTCAGAAAACTATTCTATATTGCCACTGCATGTTTCCTGACCTCCCTATGCTCACCACCCCGTGCTGCTTTTCTCCATCCTACATTGCTACTCACTTCCTATCCCAAATCAGGCCTTCCGATTAACACCATCCCGTGATGTTTTTCTCACTCCTACTAGTGAATGGACTGTTAGAAAGCCTTACAATGCGCACCACCACGCTTTTTTTTTCAGAAACATATCCTACATTGCAACTGCATGTTTCCTGACCTCCCCATGCTGACCACCCCGTGGTGCTTTTCTCCATCCTACATTGCCACTCACTGCCTATCCTAAGTCAGGCCCTTCGATTCACACCACCCCGTGATATTTTTCTCACTCCTAGTAGTGAATGGCCTGTTAGAAAGCCTTACAATGCCCACCACCCAGTGATGTTTATCCAAAACCTATTCTGCATTGCCACTGCATGTTTCCTTGCCTCCCCATAATGACAAACCCGAGGTGCTTTTCTCCATCCTACATTGCCACTCACTGCCTATCCTAATTCAGAACATCTGATTCACACCACCCCGTGATGTTTTTCTCACTCCTACTAGTGAATGGCATGTTAGAAACCCTTACAATGCACACAACCCCGTGATGTTTTTCAGAAACCTATCCTACATTGCCACTGCATGTTTCCTGACATCCCCATGCCGACCACCCTGTGGTGCTTTTCTCCATCCTACATTGCCACTCAATGCCTACTCTAATTCAGGCCCTCTGATTCACACCACCCTGTGATGTTTTTCTAACTCCTACTAGTGAATGGCGTGTTCAAACCATTACAATGCGTACCACCCAGTGATGTTTATTAGAAACCTATTCTACATTGCCACTGCATGTTTCCTTGCCTCCCCATAATGACAAACCCGTGGTGCTTTTCTCCATCCTACATTGCCACTCACTGCCTATCCTAATTCAGAACATCTGATTCACACCACCCCGTGATGTTTTTTTCACTCCTACTTGTTAATGGCTTGTTAGAAATCATTACAATGCCCACAACCCCGCGATGTTGTTCAGAAACCTATCTTACATTGTCATTGCATGTTTCCTGACACTCCAATGCTCACCAACCCGTGGTGGTTTTCTCCATCCTACATTGCCACTCACTGTCTAACTTGATTCAGGCCCTCTGAATCACACCACACCGTGATGTATTTCTCACTCCTACTAGTGAATGGCCTGGTAGAAACCCTTACAATGCGCACTAACCCACGATGTTTTTCAGAAACCTATCCTATATTGCCACTGCATGTTTCCTGACCTCCGCATCCTGACCACACCATTGTGCTTTTCTCCATCCTACATTGCCACTCACGGCCTATCCTGATTCAGGCTCTGCGATTCACACCACCCCATGATGTTTTTCTCACTCCTACTGGTGAATGTCCTGCTACAAAACCTTACAATGCGCACAACCCCGCGATGTTTTTCATAAACCTATCCTACATTACCATTGCATGTTTCCTGACCTCCCAATGCTCACAAACCAGGGTGGTTTTCTCAATCCTACATTGCCACTCACTGTCTATCTTGATTCAGGCTCTCCGATTCACACCACCAGGTGATGTATTTCTCACTAATACTAGTGAATGGCCTGTTAGAAACCCTTACAATGTGCACTACACCACGAAGTTTTTGAGAAACCTATGATTCATTGCCACTGCTTGATTCCTGACCTCCCCATCCTGACGACCCCGTGGAGCATTTCTCCATCCTACATTGCAACTCGTGGCCTATCCTGATTCAGGCCCTCCATTTCACACCACCCCGTGATGTTTTTCTCACTCCTGCTAGTAAATGGCCTGTTAGAAGCCCTTACAATGCGCTCTAACCCGCGATGTTTTTTAGAAACCTATTCTACTTTGCCACTGCATGTTTCCTGAGCTCCCCATCCTGACCACCCCATGGTGCTTTTCTCCATTCTACATTGCCACTGACTGCCTCTCCTGATTCAGGCCCTCTGATTCAATACACGCCGTTATGTTTTTTTCACTCCTACTAGTGAATGGCCTGTAAGAAAACCTTACAATGCGCACCACCGCGCGATGTTTTTCAGAAACCTAACCTACATTGACACAGCATGTTTCCTGACCACCCCATGCTGACCACACCGTGGTGCTTTTCTCCATTTTACATTGCCACTCACTGCCTATCCTAATTCAAACCCTCCGATTCACACCACCCCGTGATGTTTGTCTCACGCTTACTAGTGAATGTCCTGTTAGAAAGCCTTACAATGCGCACCACCTGGCGATGTTTTTGAGAAACCTATCCTACATTGTCAATGCATGTTTCCTGACCTCCCCATGCTGAAGACCCCGTGGTGCTTTTCTCCATCCGACGTTGCCACTTACTGTCTATCTTGATTCAGGCCCTCCGATTCACACCAAACCATGATGTATTTCTCACTCCTACTAGTGAATGGCCTGTTAGAATCTCTTACAATGTGCACCACCACGCGATGTTTTTCAGAAACCTATCCCACATTGCCACTGCATGTTTCCTGACCTCCCCATCCTGACCACCCCGTGGTGCATTTCTAAATTCTACATTGCCACTCACTGCCTATCCTGATTCAGGCCCTCTGATTCACACCACCCTGTGATGTTTTTCTCACTTCTACTAGTGAATGGCCTTTTAGAAACGCTTACAATGCGCACCACCCCGCGATGTTTTTCAGAAACCTATCCTACATTGCCAATGCATGTGTCTTGACCTCCCCATGCTGACCACACCATGGTGCTTTTCTCCATCCTACATTGCCACTCACTGCCTATCCTGATTCAGGCCCTCTCATTCAAATCACGCCGTTATGTTTTTCTCACTCCTACTAGTGAATGGCGTGTAAGAAACCCTTACAATGTGCACCACCCCGCGATGTTTTTCTGAAAACTATCCTACATTGACACAGTATGTTTCCTGCCGACCCCATGCTGACCACACCGTGGTGTTTTTCTCCATTTTACATTGCCACTCACTGCCTATACTAATTTAGACCCTCCGATTCACACAACCCCGTGATGTTTTCTCACTCCTACTAGTGAATGGCCTGTTAGAAAGCCTTACAATGCGCACCACCTGGCGATGTTTTTCAGAAACCTATCCGACATTGTCAATGCATGTTTCCTGACCTCCCCATGCTGACGACCCCGTGGTGCTTTTCTCCATCCCACGTTGCCACTCACTGTCTATCTTGATTCAGGCCCTCCGATTCACAGCAAACCATGATGTATTTCTCACTCCTACTAGTGAATGGCCTGTTAGAAACCCTTACAATGCGCACCACCCAGTGATGTTTTTCAGAAAACTATTCTACATTGCCACTGCATGTTTCCTGACCTCCCCATGCTGACCACCCCGTTCTGCTTTTCTCCATCCTACATTGCTACTCACTTCCTATCCCAAATCAGGCCTTCCGATTAACACCACCCCGTGATGTTTTTCTCACTCCTACTAGTGAATGGCCTGTTAGAAAGCCTTACAATGCGCACCACCACGCTTTTTTTTTTTCAGAAACCTATCCTACATTGCAAGTGCATGTTTCCTGACCTCCCCATGCTGACCACACCGTGGTGCTTTTCTCCATCATACATTGCCACTCACTGCCTATCCTAAGTCAGGCCCTTCGATTCAAACCACCCCGTGATATTTTTCTCACTCCTAGTAGTGAATGGCCTGTTAGAAAGCCTTACAATGCCCACCACCCAGTGATGTTTATCCAAAACCTATTCTGCATTGCCACTGCATGTTTCCTTGCCTCCCCATAATGACAAACCCGAGGTGCTTTTCTCCATCCTACATTGCCACTCACTGCCTATCCTAATTCAGAACATCTGATTCACACCACCCCGTGATATTTTTCTCACTCCTACTAGTGAATGGCATGTTAGAAACCCTTACAATGCACACTACCCCGTGTTGTTTTTCAGAAACCTATCCTACATTGCCACTGCATGTTTCCTGACATCCCCATGCTGACGACCCCGTGGTGCTTTTCTCCATCCTACATTGCCACTCAATGCCTATTCTAATTCAGGCCCTCTGATTCACACCACCCTGTGATGATTTTCTCACTCCTACTAGTGAATGGTGTGTTACAAACCCTTACAATGCGTACCACCCAGTGATGTTTATTAGAAACCTATTCTACATTGCCACTGCATGTTTCCTTGCCTCCCCATAATGACAAACCCGTGGTGCTTTTCTCCATCCTACATTGCCACTCACTGCCTATCCTAATTCAGAACATCTGATTCACACCACCCCGTGATGTTTTTTTTCACTCCTACTTGTAAATGGCTTGTTAGAAAGCATTACAATGCCCACAACCCCGCGATGTTGTTCAGAAACCTATCTTACATTGTCATTGCATGTTTCCTGACACTCCAATGCTCACCAACCCGTGGAGGTTTTCTCCATCCTACATTGCCACTCACTGTCTGACTTGATTCAGGCCCTCTGAATCACACCACACCGTGATATATTTCTCACTCCTACAAGTGAATGGCCTGGTAGAAACCCTTACAATGCGCACCACCCCGTGATGTTTTTCAGAAAACTATTCTACATTGCCACTGCATGTTTCCTGACCTCCCCATGCTGACCACCCCGTGCTGCTTTTCTCCATCCTACATTGCTACTCACTTCCTATCCTAAATCAGGCCTTCCGATTAACACCACCCCGTGATGTTTTTCTCACTCCTACTAGTGAATGGCCTGTTAGAAAGCCTTACAATGCGCCCCACCCCGCTTTTTTTTTTCAGAAACCTATCCTACATTGCCACTGCATGTTTCCTGACCTCCCCATGCTGACCACACCATGGTGCTTTTCTCCATCCTACAATGCCACTCACTGCCTATCCTAAGTCACGCCCTTCGATTCACACCACCCGTGATATTGTTCTCACTCCTAGTAGTGAATGGCCTGTTAGAAAGCCTTACAATGCCCACCACCCAGTGATGTTTATCCAAAACATATTCTGCATTGCCACTGCATGTTTCCTGACCTCCCCATCCTGACCACCCCGTGGTGCTTTTCTCCATCCTACATTGCCACTCACTGCCTATCCTGATTCAGGCCCTCTGATTCACACCACCCTGTGATGTTTTTCTCACTTCTACTAGTGAATGGCCTTTTAGAAACGCTTACAATGCGCACCACCCCGCTATGTTTTTCAGAAACCTATCCTACATTGCCACTGCATGTGTCTTGACCTCCCCATGCTGACCACACCATGGTGCTTTTCTCCATCCTACATTGCCACTCACTGCCTATCCTGATTCAGGCCCTCTCATTCAAATCACGCCGTTATGTTTTTCTCACTCCTACTAGTGAATGGCGTGTAAGAAACCCTTACAATGTGCACCACCCCGCGATGTTTTTCTGAAAACTATCCTACATTGACACAGTATGTTTCCTGCCGACCCCATGGTGACCACACCGTGGTGCTTTTCTCCATTTTACATTGCCACTTACTGCCTATACTAATTTAGACCCTCCGATTCACACCACCCCGTGATGTTTTTCTCACTCCTACTAGTGAATAGGCTGTTAGAAAGCCTTACAATGCGCAACACCTGGCGATGTTTTTCAGAAACCTATCCGACATTGTCAATGCATGTTTCCTGACCTCCCCATGCTGACGACCCCGTGGTGCTTTTCTCCATCCCACGTTGCCAGTCACTGTCTATCTTGATTCAGGCCCTCCGATTCACAGCAAACCATGATTTATTTCTCACTCCTACTAGTGAATGGCCTGTTAGAAACCCTTACAATGCGCACCACCCCGTGATGCTTTTCAGAAAACTATTCTACATTGCCACTGCATGTTTCCTGACCTCCCCATGCTGACCACCCCGTTCTGCTTTTCTCCATCCTACATTGCTACTCACTTCCTATCCCAAATCAGGCCTTCCGATTAACACCACCCCGTGATGTTTTTCTCACTCCTACTAGTGAATGGCCTGTTAGAAAGCCTTACAATGCGCACCACCACGCTTTTTTTTTCAGAAACCTATCCTACATTGCAAGTGCATGTTTCCTGACCTCCCCATGCTGACCACACCGTGGTGCTTTTCTCCATCCTACATTGCCACTCACTGCCTATCCTAAGTCAGGCCCTTCGATTCACACCACCCCGTGATATTGTTCTCACTCCTAGTAGTGAATGGCCTGTTAGAAAGCCTTACAATGCCCACCACCCAGTGATGTTTATCCAAAACCTATTCTGCATGGCCACTGCATGTTTCCTTGCCTCCCCATAATGACAAACCCGAGGTGCTTTTCTCCATCCTACATTGCCACTCACTGCCTATCCTAATTCAGAACATCTGATTCACACCACCCCGTGATGTTTTTCTCACTCCTACTAGTGAATGGCATGTTAGAAACCCTTACAATGCACACCACCCCGTGTTGTTTTTCAGAAACCTATCCTACATTGCCACTGCATGTTTCCTGACATCCCTATGCTGACCACCCTGTGGTGCTTTTCTCCATCCTACATTGCCACTCAATGCCTATTCTAATTCAGGCCCTCTGATTCACACCACCCTGTGATGTTTTTCTCACTCCTACTAGTGAATGGCGTGTTACAAACCCTTACAATGCGTACCACCCAGTGATGTTTATTAGAAACCTATTCTACATTGCCACTGCATGTTTCCTTGCCTCCCCATAATGACAAACCCGTGGTGCTTTTCTCCATCCTACATTGCCACTCACTGCCTATCCTAATTCAGAACATCTGATTCACACCACCCCGTGATGTTTTTTTCACTCCTACTTATAAATGGCTTGTTAGAAAGCATTACAATGCCCACAACCCCGCGATGTTGTTCAGAAACCTATCTTACATTGTCATTGCATGTTTCCTGACACTCCAATGCTCACCAACCCGTGGTGGTTTTCTCCATCCTACATTGCCACTCACTGTCTGACTTGATTCAGGCCCTCTGAATCACACCACACCGTGATGTATTTCTCACTCCTACTAGTGAATGGCCTGGTAGAAACCCTTACAATGCTCACTACCCCACGATGTTTTTCAGAAACTTATCCTATATTGCCACTGCATGTTTCCTGACCTCCGCATCCTGACCACCCCATTATGCTTTTCTCCATCCTACATTGCCACTCACGGCCTATCCTGATTCAGGCTCTGCGATTCACACCACCCCATGATGTTTTTCTCACTCCTACTGGTGAATATCCTACTACAAAACCTTACAATGCGCACAACCCCGCGATGTTTTTCATAAACCTATCCAACATTACAATTGCATGTTTCCTGACCTCCCAATGCTCACAAACCAGGGTGGTTTTCTCAAACCTACATTGCCACTCACTGTCTATCTTGATTCAGGCTCTCCGATTCACACCACCAGGTGATGTATTTCTCACTAATACTAGTGAATGGCCTCTTAGAAACCCTTACAATGTGAACTACACCGCGAAGTTTTTGAGAAACCTATCATTCATTGCCACTGCATGATTCCTGACCTCCCCATCCTGACCACCCCGTGGAGCATTTCTCCATCCTACATAGCAACTCATGGCCTATCCTGATTCAGGCCCTCCATTTCACACCACCCCGTGATGTTTTTTTCACTCCTGCTAGTAAATGGCCTGTTAGAAGCCCTTACAATGTGCACTAATCCGCGATGTTTTTTAGAAACCTATCCTACTTTGCCACTGCATGTTTCCTGAGCTCCCCATCCTGACCACACCGTGGTGCTTTTCTCCTTTCTACATTGCCACTCACTGCCTATCCTAATTCAGACCCTCCGATTCACACCACCCCGTGATGTTTTTCTCACGCCTACTAGTGAATGTCCTGTTAGAAAGCCTTATAATGCGCACCACCTGGCGATGTTTTTGAGAAACATATCCTACATTGTCAATGCATGTTTCCTAACCTCCCCATGCTGACGACCCCGTGGTGCTTTTCTCCATCCGACGTTGCCACTTACTGTCTATCTTGATTCAGGCCCTCCGATTCACACCAAACCATGATGTATTTCTCACTCCTACTAGTGAATGGCCTGTTAGAAACCCTTACATTGTGCACCACCACGCGATGTTTTTCAGAAGCCTATCCCACATTGCCAGCATGTTTCCTGACCTCCCCATCCTGACCACCCCGTGGTGCTTTTCTCCATTCTACATTGCCACTCACTGCCTATCCTCATGCAGGCCCTCTGATTCACACCACCCTGTGATGTTTTTCTCACTTCTACTAGTGAATGGCCTTTTAGAAACGCTTACAATGCGCACCACACCGCTATGTTTTTCAGAAACCTACCCTACATTGCCACTGCATGTGTCTTGACCTCCCCATGCTGACCACACCATGGTGCTTTTCTCCATCCTACATTGCCACTCACTGCCTATCCTGATTCAGGCCCTCTAATTCAAATCACGCTGTTATGTTTTTCTCACTCCTACTCGTGAATGGCCTGTAAGAAACCCTTAAAATGTGCACCACCCCGCGATGTTTTTCAGAAAACTATCCTACATTGACACAGTATGTTTCCTGACGACCCCATGCTGACCACACCGTGGTGCTTTTCTCCATTTTACATTGACACTCACTGCCTATCCTAATTTAGACCCTTCGATTCACACCACCCTGTGATGTTTTACTCACTCCTACTAGTGAATGGCCTGTTAGAAAGCCTTACAATGCGCACCACCTGGCGATGTTTTTCAGAAACCTATCCGACATTGTCAATGCATGTTTCCTGACCTCCCCATGCTGACGACCCCGTGGTGCTTTTCTCCATCCGACGTTGCCACTCACTGTCTATCTTGATTCAGGCCCTCCATTCACACCAAACCATGATTTATTTCTCACTCCTACTTGTGAATGGCCTGTTAGAAACCCTTACAATGCGCACCACCCCGTGATGTTTTTCAGAAAACTATTCTACATTGCCACTGGATGTTTCCTGACCTCCCCATGCTGACCACCCCGTGCTGCTTTTCTCCATCCTACATTGCTACTCACTTCCTATCCTAAATCAGGCCTTCCGATTAACACCACCCCGTGATGTTTTTCTCACTCCTACTAGTGAATGGCCTGTTAGAAAGCCTTACAATGCGCCCCACCCCGCTTTTTTTTTCAGAAACCTATCCTACATTGCCACTGCATGTTTCCTGACCTCCCCATGCTGACCACCCCGTGGTGCTTTTCTCCATCCTATAATGCCACTCACTGCCTATCCTAAGTCACGCCCTTCGATTCACACCACCCCGTGATATTGTTCTCACTCCTAGTAGTGAATGGCCTGTTAGAAAGCCTTACAATGCCCACCACCCTGTGATGTTTATCCAAAACCTATTCTGCATTGCCACTGCATGTTTCCTTGCCTCCCCATAATGACAAACCCGAGGTGCTTTTCTCCATCCTACATTGCCACTCACTGCCTATCCTAATTCAGAACATCTGATTCACACCACCCCGTGATGTTTTTCTCACTCCTACTAGTGAATGGCATGTTAGAAACCCTTACAATGCACACCACCCCGTGTTGTTTTTCAGAAACCTATCCTACATTGCCACTGCATGTTTCCTGACATCCCCATGCTGACCACCCTGTGGTGCTTTTCTCCATCCTACATTGCCACTCAATGCCTATTCTAATTCAGGCCCTCTGATTCACACCACCCTGTGATGTTTTTCTCACGCCTACTAGTGAATGGCGTGTTACAAACCCTTACAATGCGTACCACCCAGTGATGTTTATTAGAAACCTATTCTACATTGCCACTGCATGTTTCCTTGCCTCCCCATAATGACAAACCCGTGGTGCTTTTCTCCATCCTACATTGCCACTCACTGCCTATCCTAATTCAGAACATCTGATTCACACCACCCCGTGATGTTTTTTTCACTCCTACTTGTAAATGGCTTGTTAGAAAGCATTACAATGCCCACAACCCCGCGATGTTGTTCAGAAACCTATCTTACATTGTCATTGCATGTTTCCTGACACTCCAATGCTCACCAACCCTTGGAGGTTTCCTCCATCCTACATTGCCACTCACTGTCTGACTTGATTCAGGCCCTCTGAATCACACCACACCGTGATATATTTCTCACTCCTACTAGTGAATGGCCTGGTAGAAACCCTTACAATGCTCACTACCCCACGATGTTTTTCAGAAACCTATCCTATATTGCCACTGCATGTTTCCTGACCTCCGCATCCTGACCACCCCATTGTGCTTTTCTCCATCCTTCATTGCCACTCACGGCCTATCCTGATTCAGGCTCTGCGATTCACACCACACCATGATGTTTTTCTCACTCCTACTGGTGAATATCCTACTACAAAACCTTACAATGCGCACAACCCCGCGATGTTTTTCATAAACATATCCTACATTACAATTGCATGTTTCCTGACCTCCCAATGCTCACAAACAAGGGTGGTTTTCTCAAACCTACATTGCAACTCACTGTCTATCTTGATTCAGGCTCTCCGATTCACACCACCAGGTGATGTATTTCTCACTAATACTAGTGAATGGCCTGTTAGAAACCCTAACAATGTGCACTACACCGCGAAGTTTTTGAGAAACCTATCATTCATTGCCACTGCATGATTCCTGACCTCCCCATCCTGACCACCCCGTGGAGCATTTCTCCATCCTACATAGCAACTCATGGCCTATCCTGATTCAGGCCCTCCATTTCACACCACCCCGTGATGTTTTTCTCACTCCTGCTAGTAAATGGCCTGTTAGAAGCCCTTACAATGTGCACTAATCCGCGATGTTTTTTAGAAACCTATCCTACTTTGCCACTGCATGTTTCCTGAGCTCCCCATCCTGACCACACCGTGGTGCTTTTCTCCTTTCTACATTGCCACTCACTGCCTATCCTAATTCAGACCCTCCGATTCACACCACCCCGTGATGTTTTTCTCACGCCTACTAGTGAATGTCCTGTTAGAAAGCCTTATAATGCGCACCACCTGGCGATGTTTTTGAGAAACCTATCCTACATTGTCAATGCATGTTTCCTGACCTCCCCATGCTGACGACCCCGTGGTGCTTTTCTCCATCCGACGTTGCCACTTACTGTCTATCTTGATTCAGGCCCTCCGATTCACACCAAACCATGATGTATTTCTCACTCCTACTAGTGAATGGCCTGTTAGAAACCCTTACATTGTGCACCACCACGCGATGTTTTTCAGAAACCTATCCCACATTGCCAGCATGTTTCATGACCTCCCCATCCTGACCACCCCGTGGTGCTTTTCTCCATTCTACATTACCACTCACTGCCTATCCTCATTCAGGCCCTCTGATTCACACCACGCTGTGATGTTTTTCTCACTTCTACTAGTGAATGGCCTTTTAGAAACGCTTACAATGCACACCACCCCGCTATGTTTTTCAGAAACCTATCCTACATTGCCACTGCATGTGTCTTGACCTCCCCATGCTGACCACACCACGGTGCTTTTCTCCATCCTACATTGCCACTCACTGCCTATACTGATTCAGGCCCTCTCATTCAAATCACGGTGTTATGTTTTTCTCACTCCTACTCGTGAATGGCCTGTAAGAAACCCTTACAATGCACACCACCCCGTGATGTTTTTCAGAAACCTATCCTACATTGCCACTGCATGTTTCCTGACCTCCCCATGCTGACCACCCTGTGGTGCTTTTCTCCATCCTACATTGCCACTCAATGCCTATTCTAATTCAGGCCCTCCGATTCACACCACCCTGTGATGTTTTTCTCACTCCTACTAGTGAATGGCGTGTTACAAACCCTTACAATGCGCACCACCCAGCGATGTTTATTAGAAACCTATTCTACATTGCCACTGCATGTTTCCTTGCCTCCCCATGATGACCAACTCCTGGTGCTTTTCTCCATCCTACATTGCCACTCACAGCCTATTCTAATTTAGGCCCTCCGATTCACACCACCCCGTGATGTTTTTTTCACTCCTACTTGTAAATGGCTTGTTAGAAAGCATTACAATGCCCACAACACCGCGATGTTGTTCAGAACATCTTACATTGTCATTGCATGTTTCTTACATTGTCATTGCATGTTTCCTGACACTCCAATGCTCACCAATCCATGGTGGTTTTCTCCATCCTACATTGCCACTCACTGTCTAACGTTATTCAGGCCCTCTGAATCACACCACACCGTGATGTATTTCTCACTCCTACTAGTGAATGGCCTGGTAGAAACCCTTACAATGCGCACTACCCCACGATGTTTTTCAGAAACCTATCCTATATTGCCACTGCATGTTTCCTGACCTCCGCATCCTGACCACCCCATTGTGCTTTTCTCCATCCTACATTGCCACTCACGGCCTATCCTGATTCATGCCCTCAGATTCACACCAGCCCGTGATGTTTTTCCCAGTCCTACTATTGAAAGGCCCTTTATAAACCCTTACAATGAGCACCACACCGCGATGTTTTTCAGAATCCTATCCAATATTGCCACTGCATGTTTCCTGACATCCCCATGGTAACCACCCCATGGTGCTTTTCTCCATCTGACATTGCCACTCACTGTCTATCTTGATTCAGGCCCTCTGATTCACACCACACCATGATGTATTTCTCACTCCTACTAGTGAATGGCCTGTTAGAAACCCTTACAATTCGAACCACCCCGTGATGTTTTTCAGAAACCTATCCTACATTGCCATTGCATGTTTCCTGACCTCCCCATGTTGACCACCCCGTGGTGCTTTTCTCCATTCTTCATTGCCACTCACTGCCTATCTTCATTCAGTCCCTCCGATTCACACCACCCCGTGATTTTTTTCGCACTCCTACTGATGAATGGCCTGCTACAAAATCTTACAATGTGCACAAACCCACGATGTTTTTCAGAAACCTATCATACATTGCCATTGCATGTTTCCTGACCTCCCAATGCTCACCAACCTGTGGTGCTTTTCTCCATCCTACATTGCAACTCACTGTCTATCTTGATTCAGGCTCTCTGTTTCACACCACACCATGATGTATTTCTCACTCCTACTAGTGAATGGCCTGTTAGAAACCTTTATAATGCGCACTTCACCGCGATGATTTTGAGAAACCTATCCTGCATTGCCACTGCATGTTTCCTGTCCTCCCCATCCTGACCACCCCGTGGGGCATTTCTCCATCCTACATTGCCACTCACGGCCTATCCTGATGCAGGCCATCCGATTCACACCACCCCGTGATGTTTTTCTCACTCCTGCTAGTGAAAGGCCTTTTAGAAACCCTTACAATGAGCACCACCCCGCGATGTATGTCAGAAACCTATCCTACATTGCCATTACATGTATCCTGACCTCCCCTTGGTGACCACTCCGTGGTGCTTTTCTCGATCCGACGTTGCCACTCACTGTCTATCTTGATTCAGGCCCTCCGATTCACACCAACCTGTGATGTTTTTCTCACCCCTACAAGTGAATGGCCTGCTACAAACGTTTACAATGCACTCCACCCCGCGATGTTTTCAGAAACCTATCCTACATTGCCAATGCATATTTCCTGACCTCCCCATCCTGACCACCCCGTGGTGCTTTTCTCCATCCTACATTGCCACTCACTGCCTATCCTAATTCAGGCCCTCCGATTCACACCACTCCGTGATGTTTTTCTCACTAATTCTAGTGAATGGCCTGTTAGAAACCCTTACAATGTGCACTATACCGCAAAATTTTTGAGAAACCTATCATTCATTGCCACTGCATGATTCCTGACCTCCCCATCCTGACCACCCCATGGAGCATTTCTCCATCCTACATTGCAACTCATGGCCTATCCTGATTCAGGCCCTCCATTTCACACCACCCCGTGATGTTTTTCTCACTCCTGCTAGTAAATGGCCTGTTTGAAGCCCTTACAATGTGCACTAACCCACGATGTTTTTTAGAAACCTATCCTACTTTGCCACTGCATGTTTCCTGAGCTCCCCATCCTGACCACCCTGTGGTGCTTTTCTCCATTCTACATTGCCACTCACTGTCTATCCTGATTCAAGCCCTCTGATTCAATGCACGCCGTTATGTTTTTCTCACTCCTACTAGTGAATGGCCTGAAAGAAACTCTTACAATGCGCACCACCACGCGATGTTTTTCAGAAACCTATCCTACATTGACACAGCATGTTTGCTGACCACCCCAGGCTGACCACACCGTGGTGCTTTTCTCCATTTTACATTGCCACTCACTGCCTATCCTAATTCAGACCCTCCGATTCACACCACCCCGTGATGTTTTCTAACACCTACTAGTGAATGTTCTGTTAGAAAACCTTACAATGCGCACCACCTGGCGATGTTTTTGAGAAACCTATACTACATTGTCAATGCATGTTTCCTGACCTCCCCATGCTGACGACCCCGTGGTGCTTTTCTCCATCCGACGTTGCCACTTACTGTCTATCTTGATTCAGGCCCTCTGATTCACACCAAACCATGATGTATTTCTCACTCCTACTAGTAAATGGCCTGTTAGAAACCCTTAAAATGTGCACCACCACGCGATGTTTTTCAGAAACCTATCCCACATTGCCACTGCATGTTTCCTGACCTCCCCATCCTGACCACCCCGTGGTGCTTTTCTCCATTCTACATTGCCACTCACTGCTTATCCTTATTCAGGCCCTCTGATTCACACCACCCTGTGATGTTTTTCTCACTTCTACTAGTGAATCTCCTTTTAGAAATGCTTACAATGCGCACCAACCCGCTATGTTTTTCAGAAACCTATCCTACATTGCCACTGCATGTGTCTTGACCTCCCCATGCTGACCACACCATGGTGCTTTTCTCCATCCTACATTGCCACTCACTGCCTATTCTGATTCGGGTCCTCTCATTCAAATCACGCCGTTATGTTTTTCTCACTCCTACTAGCAAATGGCCTGTAAGAAACCCTTAAATTGTGCACCACCCCGCGATGTTTTTCAGAAAACTATCCTACATTGACCCAGTATGTTTCCTGACGACCCCATGCTGACCACACCGTGGTGCTTTTCTCCATTTTACATTGCCACTCACTGCCTATCCTAATTTAGACCCTCCGATTCACACCGCCCTGTGATGTTTTTCTCACTCCTACTAGTGAATAGCCAGTTAGAAACCCTTACAATGCGCACCACCCCGTGATGTTTTTCAGAAAACTATTCTACATTGCCACTGCATGTTTCCTGACCTCCCCATGCTGACCACTCCTTGCTGCTTTTCTCCATCCTACATTGCTACTCACTTTCTATCCCAAATCAGGCCTTCCAATTAACACCACCCCGTGATATTTTTCTCACTCCTACTAGTGAATGGCCTGTTCGAAAGCCTTACAATGCGCCCCACCCCACTTTTTTTTTTCAGAAACCTATCCTACATTGCCACTGCATGTTTCCTGACCTCCCCATGCTGACCACCCCGTGGTGCTTTTCTCCATCCTACAATGCCACTCACTGCCTATCTTAAGTCAGGCCCTGCGATTCACACCACCCCGTGATATTGTTCTCACTCCTACTAGTGAATGGCCTGTTAGAAAGCCTTACAATGCACACCACCCCGTGATGTTTTTCAGAAACCTATCCTACATTGCCACTGCATGTTTCCTGACCTCCCCATGCTGACCACCCTGTGGTGCTTTTCTCCATCCTACATTGCCACTCAATGCCTATTCTAATTCAGGCCCTCCGATTCACACCACCCTGTGATGTTTTTCTCACTCCTACTAGTGAATGGCGTGTTACAAACCCTTACAATGCGCACCACCCAGCGTTGTTTATTAGAAACCTATTCTACATTGCCACTGCATGTTTCCTTGCCTGCCCATGATGACCAACTCGTGGTGATTTTCTCCATTCTACATTGCCACTCACAGCCTATTCTAATTTAGGCCTTCCGATTCACACCACCCCGTGATGTTTTTTTCACTCCTACTTGTAAATGGCTTGTTAGAACGCATTACAATGCCCACAACCCCGCGATGTTGTTCAGAAACCTATCTTACATTGTCATTGCATGTTTCCTGACACTCTAATGCTCACCAACCCGTAGTGGTTTTCTCCATCCTACATTGCCAATCGCTGTCTAACTTGATTCAGGCCCTCTGAATCACACCACACCGTGATGTATTTCTCACTACTACTAGTGAATAGCCTGGTACAAACCCTTAGAATGCGCACTACCCCACGATGTTTTTCAGAAACCTATCCTATATTGCCACTGCATGTTTCCTGACCTCTACATTCTGACCACCCCATTGTGCTTTTCTCCATCCTACATTGCCACTCACGGCCTATCCTGATTCAAGCTCTGCGATTCACACCACCCCATGATGTTTTTCTCACTCCTACTGGTGAATATCCTGCTACAAAACCTTACAATGCGCACAACCCCGCGATGTTTTTCATAAACCTATCCTACATTACCATTGCATGTTTCCTGACCTCCCAATGCTCACAAACAAGGGTGGTTTTCTCAATCCTACATTGCCACTCACTGTCTATCTTGATTCAGGCTCTCCGATTCACACCACCAGGTGATGTATTTCTCACTAATACTAGTGAATGGCCTGTTAGAAACCCTTAAAATGTGCACTACACTGCGAAGTTTTTGAGAAACCTATCATTCATTGCCACTGCATGATTCCTGACCTCCCCATCCTGACCACCCAGTGGAGCATTTCTCCATCCTACATTGCAACTCATGGCCTATCCTTATTCAGGCCCTCCATTTCACACCACCCCGTTTTTTTTCTCACTCCTGCTAGTAAATGGCTTGTTAGAAACAAATACAATGCGCACCACCCTGCTTTTTTTTTTTCAGAAACCTATCCTACATTGCCACTGCATGTTTCCTGACCTCCCCATACTGACCACCATGTGGTGCTTTTCTCCATCCTACATAGCCAACCAATGCCTATATTATTACAGGCCCTACGATTCACACTACCCCGTGAAGTTGTTCTCACTCCTACTACTGAATGGCCTGTAAGAAACCCATACAATGCGCACCAACCCGCGATGTTTATCAGAAACCTATTCTACATTGCCACTGCATGTTTCCTGACATCCCCATGCTGACCACCCCGTGGTGCTTTTCTCCATTCTACATTGCCACTCACTGCCTATCATAATTCAATCCTCCGATTCACACCACCCCGTGATGTTTTTCTCACTCCTACTAGTGAATGGCCTGTTAGAAACCATTACAATTCTCACCAACCTGCGATGTTTTTCAGAAACCTATCCTACATTTTCAATTCATATTTCCTGACCTCCCCATTCTGACCACCCCGTGGTGCCTTTCTCCATCCTACATTGCCACTCACTGCCTATCCTGAATCAGGACCTCTGATTCACAACACGCCGTGATGTTTTTCTCACTCCTACTAGTGAATGGCCTGTTAGAAACCCTTATAATGCACACCAACCTGCGATGTTTTTCAGAAACCTATCCTACATTTTTAATTCATATTTCCTGACCTCCCCATTCTGACCACCCCGTGGTGCCTTTCTCCATCCTACTTTGCCACTCACTGCCTATCCTAATTCAAAACATCTGATTCACACCACCCCGTGATGTTTTTCTCACTCCTACTAGTGAATGGCCTGTTAGAAACCCTTATAATGCACACCAACCTGCGATGTTTTTCAGAAACCTATCCTACATTTTCAATTCATATTTCCTGACCTCCCCATTCTGACCACCCCGTGGTGCCTTTCTCCATCCTACTTTGCCACTCACTGCCTATCCTAATTCAAAACATCTGATTCACACCACCCCGTGATGTTTTTCTCACTCCTACTAATGAATGGCCTGTTAGAAACATTTCAATGGGCACCACAACGTGACGTTTTTCAGAAAACTATCCTACATTGCCACTGCATGTTTCCTGACCTCACCATGCTGACGACCCCGTGGTGCTTTTCTCCATCCGATGTTGCCACTCACTGTCTATCTTGATTCAGGCCCTCCGATTCACACCAAACCATGATGTATTTCTCACTCCTACTAGTGAATGGCCTGTTAGAAACCCTTACAATGCGCACCACCCCGTGATGTTTTTCAGAAAACTATTCTACATTGCCACTGCATGTTTCCTGACCTCCCCATGCTGACCACCCCGTGCTGCTTTTCTCCATCCTACATTGCTACTCACTTCCTATTCCAAATCAGGCCTTCCGATTAAAACCACCCCGTGATGTTTTTCTCACTCCTACTAGTGAATGGCCTGTTAGAAAGCCTTACAATGCACACCACCCCGGTTTTTTTTCAGAAACCTATCCTACATTGCAACTGCATGTTTCCTGCCCTCCCCATGCTGACCACCCCATGGTGCTTTTCTCCATCCTACATTGCCACTCACTGCCTATCCTAAGTCAGGCCCTTCGATTCACACCACCCCGTGATATTTTTCTCACTCCTACTAGTGAATGGCCTGTTAGAAAGTCTTACAATGCCCACCACCCAGTGATGTTTATCCAAAACCTATTCTGCATTGCCACTGCATGTTTCCTTGCCTCCCCATAATGACAAACCCGTGGTGCTTTTCTCCATCCTACATTGCCACTCACTGCCTATCCTAATTCAGAACATCTGATTCACACCACCCCGTGATGTTTTTCTCACTCCTACTAGGGAATAGCATGTTAGAAACCCTTACAATGCACACCACCCCGTGATGTTTTCCAGAAACCTATCCTACATTGCCACTGCATGTTTCCTGACCTCCCCATGCTGACCACCCTGTGGTGCTTTTCTCCATCCTACATTGCCACTCAATGGCTATTCAAATTCAGGCCCTCTGATTCACACCACCCCGTGATGTTTGTCTCACGCTTACTAGTGAATGTCCTATTAGAAAGCCTTACAATGCGCACCACCTGGCGATGTTTTTGAGAAACCTATACTACATTGTCAATGCATGTTTCCTGACCTCCCCATGCTGACGACCCCGTGGTGCTTTTCTCCATCCGACGTTGCCACTTACTGTCTATCTTGATTCAGGCCCTCCGATTCACACCAAACCATGATGTATTTCTCACTCCTACTAGTGAATGGCCTGTTAGAATCTCTTACAATGTGCACCACCACGCGATGTTTTTCAGAAACCTATCCCACATTGCCACTGCATGTTTCCTGACCTCCCCTTCCTGACCAACCCATGGTGCTTTTCTTCATTCTACATTGCCACTCACTGCCTATCCTGATTCAGGCCCTCTGATTCACACCACCCTGTGATGTTTTTCTCACTTCTACTAGTGAATGGCCTTTTAGAAACGCTTACAATGCGCACCACCCCGCTATGTTTTTCAGAAACCTATCCTACATTGCCACTGCATGTGTCTTGACCTCCCCATGCTGACCACACCACGGTGCTTTTCTCCATCCTACATTGCCACTCACTGCCTATACTGATTCAGGCCCTCTCATTCAAATCACGCCGTTATGTTTTTCTCACTCCTACTAGTGAATGGCGTGTAAGAAACCCTTACAATGTGCACCACCCCGCGATGTTTTTCAGAAAACTATCCTACATTGACACAGTATGTTTCCTGACGACCCCATGCTGACCACACCGTGGTGCTTTTCTCCATTTTACATTGCCACTCACTGCCTATCCTAATTTAGACCCTCCGATTCACACCACCCCGTGATGTTTTTCTCACTCCTACTAGTGAATGGCCTGTTAGAAAGCCTTACAATGCGCACCACCTGGCGATGTTTTTCAGAAACCTATCCGACATTGTGAATGCATGTTTCCTGACCTAACCATGCTGACGACCCCGTGGTGCTTTTCTCCATCCGACGTTGCCACTCACTGTCTATCTTAATTCAGGCCGTCCGATTCACACCAAACCATGATGTATTTCTCACTCCTAATAGTGAATGGCCTGTTAGAAACCCTTACAATGCGCACAACCCCGTGATGTTTTTCAGAAAACTATTCTATATTGCCACTGCATGTTTCCTGAGCTCCCTATGCTGACCACCCCGTGCTGCTTTTCTCCATCCTACATTGCTACTCACTTCCTATCCCAAATCAGGCCTTCCAATTAACACCATCCCGTGATGTTTTTCTCACTCCTAGTAGTGAATGGCCTGTTAGAAAGCCTTACAATGCCCACCACCCAGTGATGTTTATCCAAAACCTATTCTGCATTGCCACTGCATGTTTCCTTGCCTCCCCATAATGCAAACCCGAGGTGCTTTTCTCCATCCTACATTGCCACTCACTGCCTATCCTAATTCAGAACATCTGATTCACACCACCCCGTGATGTTTTTCTCACTCCTACTAGGGAATAGCATGTTAGAAACCCTTACAATGCACACCACCCCGTGATGTTTTCCAGAAACCTATCCTACATTGCCACTGCATGTTTCCTGACCTCCCCATGCTGACCACCCTGTGGTGCTTTTCTCCATCCTACATTGCCACTCAATGGCTATTCTAATTCAGGCCCTCTGATTCACACCACCCTGTGATGTTTTTCTCACTCCTACTAGTGAATGGCGTGTTACAAACCCTTACAATGCGTACCACCCAGTGATGCTTATTAGAAACCTATTCTACATTGCCACTGCATGTTTCCTTGCCTCCCCATGATGACCAACTCGTGTTGCTTTTTTCCATCCTACATTGCCACTCACAGCCTATTCTAATTTAGGCCCTCCGATTCACACCACCCCGTGATGTTTTTTTCACTCCTACTTGTAAATGGCTTGTTAGAAAGCATTACAATGCCCACAACCCCGCGATGTTGTTCAGAAACCTATCTTACATTGTCATTGCATGTTTCCTGACACTCCAATGCTCACCAACCCGTGGTGGTTTTCTCCATCCTACATTGCCACTCACTGTCTAACTTGATTCAGGCCCTCTGAATCACACCACACCGTGATGTATTTCTCACTCCTACTAGTGAATGGCCTGGTCGAAACCCTTACAATGCGCACTACCCCACGATGTTTTTCAGAAACCTATCCTATATTGCCACTGCATGTTTCCTGACCTCCGCATCCTGACCACCCCATTGTGCTTTTCTCCATCCTACATTGCCACTCACGGCCTATCCTGATTCAGGCTCTGCGATTCACACCACCCCATGATGTTTTTCTCACTCCTACTGGTGAATATCCTGCTACAAAACCTTACAATGCGCACAACCCCGCGATGTTTTTCATAAACCTATCCTACATTACCATTGCATGTTTCCTGACCTCCCAATGCTCACAAACCAGGGTGGTTTTCTCAATCCTACATTGCCACTCACTGTCTATCTTGATTCAGGCTCTCCGATTCACACCACCAGGTGATGTATTTCTCACTAATACTAGTGAATGGCCTGTTAGAAACCCTTACAATGTGCACTACACCGCGAAGTTTTTGAGAAACCTATCATTCATTGCCACTGCATGATTCCTGACCTCCCCATCCTGACCACCCCGTGGAGCATTTCTCCATCCTACATTGCAACTCATGGCCTATCCTGATTCAGGCCCTCCATTTCACACCACCCCGTGATGTTTTTCTCACTCCTGCTAGTAAATGGCCTGTTAGAAGCCCTTACAATGCTCTCTGACCCGCGATGTTTTTTAGAAACCTATTCTACTTTGCCACTGCATGTTTCCTGAGCTCCCCATCCTGACCACCCCATGGTGCCTTTCTCCATTCTACATTGCCACTCACTGCCTCTCCTGATTCAGTCCCTCTGATTCAATATACGCCGTTATGTTTTTCTCACTGCTACTAGTGAATGGCCTGTAAGAAAACCTTACAATGCGCACCACCCCGCGATGTTTTTCAGAAACCTAACCTACATTGACACAGCATGTTTCCTGACCACCCCATGCTGACCACACCGTGGTGCTTTTCTCCATTTTACATTGCCACTCACTGCCTATGCTAATTCAGACCCTCCGAATCACACCACCCCGTGATGTTTGTCTCACGCTTACTAGTGAATGTCCTGTTAGAAAGCCTTACAATGCGCACCACCTGGCGATGTTTTTGAGAAACCTATCCTACATTGTCAATGCATGTTTCCTGACCTCCCCATGCTGAAGACCCCGTGGTGCTTTTCTCCATCCGACGTTGCCACTTACTGTCTATCTTGATTCAGGCCCTCCGATTCACACCAAACCATGATGTATTTCTCACTCCTACTAGTGAATGGCCTGTTAGAAACTCTTACAATGTGCACCACCACGCGATGTTTTTCAGAAACCTATCCCACATTGCCAGTGCATGTTTCCTGACCTCCCCTTCCTGACCAACCCATGGTGCTTTTCTCCATTCTACATTGCCACTCACTGCCTATCCTGATTCAGGCCCTCTGATTCACACCACCCTGTGATGTTTTTCTCACTTCTACTAGTGAATGGCCTTTTAGAAATGCTTACAATGCACACCACCCCGCTATGTTTTTCAGAAACCTATCCTACATTGCCACTGCATGTGTCTTGACCTCCCCATGCTGACCACACCACGGTGCTTTTCTCCATCCTACATTGCCACTCACTGCCTATACTGATTCAGGCCCTCTCATTCAAATCACGCCGTTATGTTTTTCTCACTCCTACTAGTGAATGGCGTGTAAGAAACCCTTACAATGTGCACCACCCCGCGATGTTTTTCAGAAAACTATCCTACATTGACACAGTATGTTTCCTGACGACCCCATGCTGACCACACCGTGGTGCTTTTCTCCATTTTACATTGCCACTCACTGCCTATCCTAATTTAGACCCTCCGATTCACACCACCCCGTGATGTTTTTCTCACTCCTACTAGTGAATGGCCTGTTAGAAAGCCTTACAATGCGCACCACCTGGCGATGTTTTTCAGAAACCTATCCGACATTGTGAATGCATGTTTCCTGACCTAACCATGCTGACGACCCCGTGATGCTTTTCTCCATCCGACGTTGCCACTCACTGTCTATCTTGATTCAGGCCCTCCGATTCACACCAAACCATGATGTATTTCTCACTCCTAATAGTGAATGGCCTGTTAGAAACACTTACAATGCGCACCACCCCGTGATGTTTTTCAGAAAACTATTCTATATTGCCACTGCATGTTTCCTGAGCTCCCTATGCTGACCACCCCGTGCTGCTTTTCTCCATCCTACATTGCTACTCACTTCCTATCCCAAATCAGGCCTTCCGATTAACACCATCCCGTGATGTTTTTCTCACTCCTAGTAGTGAATGGCCTGTTAGAAAGCCTTACAATGCCCACCACCCAGTGATGTTTATCCAAAACCTATTCTGCATTGCCACTGCATGTTTCCTTGCCTCCCCATAATGCAAACCCGAGGTGCTTTTCTCCATCCTACATTGCCACTCACTGCCTATCCTAATTCAGAACATCTGATTCACACCACCCCGTGATGTTTTTCTCACTCCTACTAGTGAATGGCATGTTAGAAACCCTTACAATGCACACCACCCCGTGATGTTTTTTAGAAACCTATCCTACATTGCCACTGCATGTTTCCTGACATCCCCATGCCGACCACCCTGTGGTGCTTTTCTCCTTCCTACATTGCCACTCAATGCCTACTCTAATTCAGGCCCTCCGATTCACACCACCCTGTGATGTTTTTCTCACTCCTACTAGTGAATGGCGTGTTACAAACCCTTACAATGCGTACCACCCAGTGATGTTTATTAGAAACCTATTCTACATTGCCACTACATGTTTCCTTGCCTCCCCATAATGACAAACCGTGGTGCTTTTCTCCATCCTACATTGCCACTCACTGCCTATCCTAATTCAGAACATCTGATTCACACCACCCCGTGATGTTTTTTTCACTTCTACTTGTTAATGGCTTGTTAGAAATCATTACAATGCCCACAACCCCGCGATGTTGTTCAGAAACCTATCTTACATTGTCATTGCATATTTCCTGACACTCCAATGCTCAACAACCCGTGGTGGTTTTCTCCATCCTACATTGCCACTCACTGTCTAACTTGATTCAGGCCCTCTGAATCACACCACACCGTGATGTATTTCTCACTTCTACTAGTGAATGGCCTGGTAGAAACCCTTACAATGCGCACTACCCCACGATGTTTTTCAGAAACCTATCCTATATTGCCACTGCATGTTTCCTGACCTCCGCATCCTGACCACCCCATTGTGCTTTTCTCCATCCTACATTGCCACTCACGGCCTATCCTGATTCAGGCTCTGCGATTCACACCACCCCATGATGTTTTTCTCACTCCTACTGGTGAATATCCTGCTACAAATCCTTACAATGCGCACAACCACGCGATGTTTTTCATAAACCTATCCTACATTACCATTGCATGTTTCCTGACCTCCCAATGCTCACAAACCAGGGTGGTTTTCTCAATCCTACATTGCCACTCACTGTCTATCTTGATTCAGGCTCTCCGATTCACACCACCAGGTGATGTATTTCTCACTAATACTAGTGAATGGCCTGTTAGAAACCCTTACAATGTGCACTACACCGCGAAGTTTTTGAGAAACCTATCATTCATTGCCACTGCATGATTCCTGACCTCCCCATCCTGACCACCCCGTGGAGCATTTCTCCATCCTACATTGCAACTCATGGCCTATCCTGATTCAGGCCCTCCATTTCACACCACCCCGTGATGTTTTTCTCACTCCTGCTAGTAAATGGCCTGTTAGAAGCCCTTACAATGCTCTCTAACCCGCGATGTTTTTTAGAAACCTATTCTACTTTGCCACTGCATGTTTCCTGAGCTCCCCATCCTGACCACCCCATGGTGCCTTTCTCCATTCTACATTGCCACTCACTGCCTCTCCTGATTCAGGCCCTCTGATTCAATATACGCCGTTATGTTTTTCTCACTCCTACTAGTGAATGGCCTGTAAGAAAACCTTGCAATGCGCACCACCCCGCGATGTTTTTCAGAAACCTAACCTACATTGACACAGCATGTTTCCTGACCACCCCATGCTGACCACACCGTGGTGCTTTTCTCCATTTTACATTGCCACTTACTGCCTATGCTAATTCAGACCCTCCGATTCACACCACCCCGTGATGTTTGTCTCACGCTTACTAGTGAATGTCCTGTTAGAAAGCCTTACAATGCGCACCACCTGGCGATGTTTTTGAGAAACCTATCCTACATTGTCAATGCATGTTTCCTGACCTCCCCATGCTGAAGACCCCGTGGTGCTTTTCTCCATCCGACGTTGCCACTTACTGTCTATCTTGATTCAGGCCCTCCGATTCACACCAAACCATGATGTATTTCTCACTCCTACTAGTGAATGGCCTGTTAGAAACTCTTACAATGTGCACCACCACGCGATGTTTTTCAGAAACCTATCCCACATTGCCACTGCATGTTTCCTGACCTCCCCATCCTGACCACCCCGTGGTGCTTTTCTCCATTCTACATTGCCACTCACTGCCTATCCTGA
This sequence comes from Cavia porcellus, assembly GCF_034190915.1. Classification (NCBI taxonomy): domain Eukaryota; kingdom Metazoa; phylum Chordata; class Mammalia; order Rodentia; family Caviidae; genus Cavia; species Cavia porcellus. The sequence continues at coordinate 152,201,985 of NW_026947485.1, read as the reverse complement.
TTCAGGCCCTCTGATTCACACCACCCTGTGATGTTTTTCTCACTTCTACTAGTGAATGGCCTTTTAGAAAGGCTTACAATGCGCACCACCCCGCTATGTTTTTCAGAAACCTATCCTACATTGCCACTGCATGTGTCTTGACCTCCCCATGCTGACCACACCATGGTGCTTTTCTCCATCCTACATTGCCACTCACTGCCTATCCTGATTCAGGCCCTCTCATTCAAATCACGCTGTTATGTTTTTCTCACTCCTACTAGTGAATGGCGTGTAAGAAACCCTTACAATGTGCACCACCCCGCGATGTTTTTTCGAAAACTATCCTACATTGACACAGTATGTTTCCTGCCGACCCCATGCTGATCACACCGTGGTGCTTTTCTCCATTTTACATTGCCACTCACTGCCTATACTAATTTAGACCCTCCGATTCACACCACCCCGTGATGTTTTTCTCACTCCTACTAGTGAATGGCCTGTTAGAAAGCCTTACAATGGGCACCACCTGGCGATGTTTTTCAGAAACCTATCCGACATTGTCAATGCATGTTTCCTGACCTCCCCATGCTGACGACCCCATGGTGCTTTTCTCCATCCCACGTTGCCACTCACTGTCTATCTTGATTCAGGCCCTCCGATTCACACCAAACCATGATGTATTTCTCACTCCTACTAGTGAATTGCCTGTTAGAAACCCTTACAATGCGCACCACCCCGTGATGTTTTTCAGAAAACTATTTTACATTGCCACTGCATGTTTCCTGACCTCCCCATGCTGACCACCCCTTGCTGCTTTTCTCCATCCTACATTGCTACTCACTTCCTATCCCAAATCAGGCCTTCCGATTAACACCACCCCGTGATGTTTTTCTCTCTCCTACTAGTGAATGGCCTGTTAGAAAGCCTTACAATGCGCACCACCCCGCTTTTTTTTTTCAGAAACCTATCCTACATTGCAACTGCATGTTTCCTGACCTCCCCATGCTGACCACCCCGTGGTGCTTTTCTCCATCCTACATTGCCACTCACTGCCTATCCTAAGTCAGGTCCTTCGATTCACACCACCCCGTGATATTTTTCTCACTCCTACTAGTGAATGGCCTGTTAGAATTCCTTACAATGCCCACCACCCAGTGATGTTTATCCAAAACCTATTCTGCATTGCCACTGCATGTTTCCTTGCCTCCCCATAATGACAAACCCGTGGTGCTTTTCTCCATCCTACATTGCCACTCACTGCCTATCCTAATTCAGAACATCTGATTCACACCACCCCGTGATGTTTTTCTCACTCCTACTAGGGAATAGCATGTTAGAAACCCTTACAATGCACACCACCCCGTGATGTTTTCCAGAAACCTATCCTACATTGCCACTGCATGTTTCCTGACCTCCCCATGCTGACCACCCTGTGGTGCTTTTCTCCATCCTACATTGCCACTCAATGGCTATTCTAATTCAGGCCCTCTGATTCACACCACCCTGTGATGTTTTTCTCACTCCTACTAGTGAATGGCGTGTTACAAACCCTTACAATGCGTACCACCCAGTGATGCTTATTAGAAACCTATTCTACATTGCCACTGCATGTTTCCTTGCCTCCCCATGATGACCAACTCGTGTTGCTTTTTTCCATCCTACATTGCCACTCACAGCCTATTCTAATTTAGGCCCTCCGATTCACACCACCCCGTGATGTTTTTTTCACTCCTACTTGTAAATGGCTTGTTAGAAAGCATTACAATGCCCACAACCCCGCGATGTTGTTCAGAAACCTATCTTACATTGTCATTGCATGTTTCCTGACACTCCAATGCGCACCAACCCGTGGTGGTTTTCTCCATCCTACATTGCCACTCACTGTCTGACTTGATTCAGGCCCTCTGAATCACACCACACCGTGATGTATTTCTCACTCCTACTAGTGAATGGCCTGGTCGAAACCCTTACAATGCGCACTACCCCACGATGTTTTTCAGAAACCTATCCTATATTGCCACTGCATGTTTCCTGACCTCCGCATCCTGACCACCCCATTGTGCTTTTCTCCATCCTACATTGCCACTCACGGACTATCCTGATTCAGGCTCTGCGATTCACACCACCCCATGATGTTTTTCTCACTCCTACTGGTGAATATCCTGCTACAAAACCTTACAATGCGCACAACCCCGCGATGTTTTTCATAAACCTATCCTACATTACCATTGCATGTTTCCTGACCTCCCAATGCTCACAAACCAGGGTGGTTTTCTCAATCCTACATTGCCACTCACTGTCTATCTTGATTCAGGCTCTCCGATTCACACCACCAGGTGATGTATTTCTCACTAATACTAGTGAATGGCCTGTTAGAAACCCTTACAATGTGCACTACACCGCGAAGTTTTTGAGAAACCTATCATTCATTGCCACTGCATGATTCCTGACCTCCCCATCCTGACAACCCCGTGGAGCATTTCTCCATCCTACATTGCAACTCATGGCCTATCCTGATTCAGGCCCTCCATTTCACACCACCGCGTGATGTTTTTCTCACTCCTGCTAGTAAATGGCCTGTTAGAAGCCCTTACAATGCGCACTAACCCGCGATGTTTTTTAGAAACCTATCCTACTTTGCCACTGCATGTTTCCTGAGCTCCCCATCCTGACCACCCCGTGGTGCTTTTCTCCATTCTACATTGCCACTCACTGCCTATCCTGATTCAGGCCCACTGATTCAATACACGCCGTTATGTTTTTCTCACTTCTACTAGTGAATGGCCTGTAAGAAACCCTTACAATGCGCACCACCCCGCGATGTTTTTCAGAAACCTATCCTACATTGACACAACATGTTTCCTGACCACCCCATGCTGACCACACCGTGGTGCTTTTCTCCATTTTACATTGCCACTCACTGCCTATCCTAATTCAGACCCTCCGATTCACACCACCCCGTGATGTTTGTCTCACGCTTACTAGTGAATGTCCTATTAGAAAGCCTTACAATGCGCACCACCTGGCGATGTTTTTGAGAAACCTATACTACATTGTCAATGCATGTTTCCTGACCTCCCCATGCTGACGACCCCGTGGTGCTTTTCTCCATCCGACGCTGCCACTTACTGTCTATCTTGATTCAGGCCCTCCGATTCACACCAAACCATGATGTATTTCTCACTCCTACTAGTGAATGGCCTGTTAGAAACTCTTACAATGTGCACCACCACGCGATGTTTTTCAGAAACCTATCCCACATTGCCACTGCATGTTTCCTGACCTCCCCTTCCTGACCAACCCATGGTGCTTTTCTTCATTCTACATTGCCACTCACTGCCTATCCTGATTCAGGCCCTCTGATTCACACCACCCTGTGATGTTTTTCTCACTTCTACTAGTGAATGGCCTTTTAGAAACGCTTACAATGCGCACCACCCCGCTATGTTTTTCAGAAACCTATCCTACATTGCCACTGCATGTGTCTTGACCTCCCCATGCTGACCACACCACGGTGCTTTTCTCCATCCTACATTGCCACTCACTGCCTATACTGATTCAGGCCCTCTCATTCAAATCACGCCGTTATGTTTTTCTCACTCCTACTAGTGAATGGCGTGTAAGAAACCCTTACAATGTGCACCACCCCGCGATGTTTTTCAGAAAACTATCCTACATTGACACAGTATGTTTCCTGACGACCCCATGCTGACCACACCGTGGTGCTTTTCTCCATTTTACATTGCCACTCACTGCCTATCCTAATTTAGACCCTCCGATTCACACCACCCCGTGATGTTTTTCTCACTCCTACTAGTGAATGGCCTGTTAGAAAGCCTTACAATGCGCACCACCTGGCGATGTTTTTCAGAAACCTATCCGACATTGTGAATGCATGTTTCCTGACCTAACCATGCTGACGACCCCGTGGTGCTTTTCTCCATCCGACGTTGCCACTCACTGTCTATCTTAATTCAGGCCGTCCGATTCACACCAAACCATGATGTATTTCTCACTCCTAATAGTGAATGGCCTGTTAGAAACCCTTACAATGCGCACAACCCCGTGATGTTTTTCAGAAAACTATTCTATATTGCCACTGCATGTTTCCTGAGCTCCCTATGCTGACCACCCCGTGCTGCTTTTCTCCATCCTACATTGCTACTCACTTCCTATCCCAAATCAGGCCTTCCGATTAACACCATCCCGTGATGTTTTTCTCACTCCTAGTAGTGAATGGCCTGTTAGAAAGCCTTACAATGCCCACCACCCAGTGATGTTTATCCAAAACCTATTCTGCATTGCCACTGCATGTTTCCTTGCCTCCCCATAATGCAAACCCGAGGTGCTTTTCTCCATCCTACATTGCCACTCACTGCCTATCCTAATTCAGAAAATCTGATTCACACCACCCCGTGATGTTTTTCTCACTCCTACTAGGGAATAGCATGTTAGAAACCCTTACAATGCACACCACCCCGTGATGTTTTCCAGAAACCTATCCTACATTGCCACTGCATGTTTCCTGACCTCCCCATGCTGACCACCCTGTGGTGCTTTTCTCCATCCTACATTGCCACTCAATGGCTATTCTAATTCAGGCCCTCTGATTCACACCACCCTGTGATGTTTTTCTCACTCCTACTAGTGAATGGCGTGTTACAAACCCTTACAATGCGTACCACACAGTGATGCTTATTAGAAACCTATTCTACATTGCCACTGCATGTTTCCTTATCTCCCCATGATGACCAACTTGTGTTGCTTTTTTCCATCCTACATTGCCACTCACAGCCTATTCTAATTTAGGCCCTCCGATTCACACCACCCCGTGATGTTTTTTTCACTCCTACTTGTAAATGGCTTGTTAGAAAGCATTACAATGCCCACAACCCCGCGATGTTGTTCAGAAACCTATCTTACATTGTCATTGCATGTTTCCTGACACTCCAATGCTCACCAACCCGTGGTGGTTTTCTCCATCCTACATTGCCACTCACTGTCTAACTTGATTCAGGCCCTCTGAATCACACCACACCGTGATGTATTTCTCACTCCTACTAGTGAATGGCCTGGTAGAAACCCTTACAATGCGCACTACCCCACGATGTTTTTCAGAAACCTATCCTATATTGCCACTGCATGTTTCCTGACCTCCGCATCCTGACCACCCCATTGTGCTTTTCTCCATCCTACATTGCCACTCACGGCCTATCCTGATTCAGGCTCTGCGATTCACACCACCCCATGATGTTTTTCTCACTCCTACTGGTGAATATCCTGCTACAAAACCTTACAATGCGCACAACCCCGCGATGTTTTTCATAAACCTATCCTACATTACCATTGCATGTTTCCTGACCTCCCAATGCTCACAAACCAGGGTGGTTTTCTCAATCCTACATTGCCACTCACTGTCTATCTTGATTCAGGCTCTCCGATTCACACCACCAGGTGATGTATTTCTCACTAATACTAGTGAATGGCCTGTTAGAAACCCTTACAATGTGCACTACACCGGGAAGTTTTTGAGAAACCTATCATTCATTGCCACTGCATGATTCCTGACCTCCCCATCCTGACCACCCCGTGGAGCATTTCTCCATCCTACATTGCAACTCATGGCCTATCCTGATTCAGGCCCTCCATTTCACACCACCCCGTGATGTTTTTCTCACTCCTGCTAGTAAATGGCCTGTTAGAAGCCCTTACAATGCTCTCTAACCCGCGATGTTTTTTAGAAACCTATTCTACTTTGCCACTGCATGTTTCCTGAGCTCCCCATCCTGACCACCCCATGGTGCCTTTCTCCATTCTACATTGCCACTCACTGCCTCTCCTGATTCAGGCCCTCTGATTCAATATACGCCGTTATGTTTTTCTCACTGCTACTAGTGAATGGCCTGTAAGAAAACCTTACAATGCGCACCACCCCGCGATGTTTTTCAGAAACCTAACCTACATTGACACAGCATGTTTCCTGACCACCCCATGCTGACCACACCGTGGTGCTTTTCTCCATTTTACATTGCCACTCACTGCCTATGCTAATTCAGACCCTCTGAATCACACCACCCCGTGATGTTTGTCTCACGCTTACTAGTGAATGTCCTGTTAGAAAGCCTTACAATGCGCACCACCTGGCGATGTTTTTGAGAAACCTATCCTACATTGTCAATGCATGTTTCCTGACCTCCCCATGCTGAAGACCCCGTGGTGCTTTTCTCCATCCGACGTTGCCACTTACTGTCTATCTTGATTCAGGCCCTCCGATTCACACCAAACCATGATGTATTTCTCACTCCTACTAGTGAATGGCCTGTTAGAAACTCTTACAATGTGCACCACCACGCGATGTTTTTCAGAAACCTATCCCACATTGCCAGTGCATGTTTCCTGACCTCCCCTTCCTGACCAACCCATGGTGCTTTTCTCCATTCTACATTGCCACTCACTGCCTATCCTGATTCAGGCCCTCTGATTCACACCACCCTGTGATGTTTTTCTCACTTCTACTAGTGAATGGCCTTTTAGAAATGCTTACAATGCACACCACCCCGCTATGTTTTTCAGAAACCTATCCTACATTGCCACTGCATGTGTCTTGACCTCCCCATGCTGACCACACCACGGTGCTTTTCTCCATCCTACATTGCCACTCACTGCCTATACTGATTCAGGCCCTCTCATTCAAATCACGCCGTTATGTTTTTCTCACTCCTACTAGTGAATGGCGTGTAAGAAACCCTTACAATGTGCACCACCCCGCGATGTTTTTCAGAAAACTATCCTACATTGACACAGTATGTTTCCTGACGACCCCATGCTGACCACACCGTGGTGCTTTTCTCCATTTTACATTGCCACTCACTGCCTATCCTAATTTAGACCCTCCGATTCACACCACCCCGTGATGTTTTTCTCACTCCT